>NC_053501.1:84051199-85472077 GCF_905171775.1 Rana temporaria
CCCCCTCTGACGCACATATACCACACGCGGACTTTCATATGAGTTTACCTGTGGCGTCAGAGGGGGGCGGGTCCCAGGAGCGGGAACACGACGGGGTCTTCAATTTCAAGCGCAGTGCCCAGAAGATCAAGAAGATGCGGGACGAGAAGGTCGACGGACAGAGAAGAAGATGGGAGAAGACGTCGGGCAAGATGTGGACGAGAAGACCCAAGAAAGAAGCAGAGGAAGAAACCTGAATGAAATAAGAAGAAGGAACCGCGGAAAGAAGATTTTATTAAAAGATTTGTCAAAAACCGGTTACTGTCATTTTTCACACTTTTGTCACTTTTTTTTGGGTGAAATGGTAGGGGTACAATGTACCCATTTCACATAGGGAGGGGGCGGGATCTGGGGGTCCCCTTTGTTAAAGGGGTCTTCCAGATTCTGATAAGCCCCCCGCCCGCAGACCCCCACAACCACCGGGCAAGGGTTGTGGGGATGAGGCCCTTGTCCCCATCAACATGGGGACATCCTCCCCATGTTGAGGGCATGTGGCCTGGTGCGGTTCAGGAGAGGGGGGGCCGCACTCTGTCCCCCCTCTTTTCTGTGGCCGGCCAGGTTAACGTGCTCGGATAAGGGTCTGGTGTGGATTTTTAGGGGGACTCCATGCCATTTTTTTTTATTTGGGGTGGAGTTCCCCATAAAATCCACACCAGACCTGAAGGGCCTGGTATGGATATTTGGGGGGACACCACACCATTTTTTTTTTGTTTTTATGGCGGGGTTCCCCTTAATATCCGTTCCAGACCTGAAGGGCCTGGTAATTTAATTTGGGGAGACCCCCATACATTTTTTTATTTTTTTAGTTTTAATGAGCAATGACTGTTTTTTTTTTCACTTCAGAAATGACATCTTGTACAGGGACAGTTCTAAGCACGGGAAACATGCGTGTACCCCCCCTCCCCCCTGTATGAAATTTAAAGGAATATTTCACTTTTATTATTTCACTTTAACCACTTCCATACCGCACCTATTCTGGCACTTCTCTCCTTCATGTAAAAATTATATTTATTTCCTGGGAAATTACTCAGGGCCCCCAAACATTATATATAATTTTTTAGCAGACACCCTAGGGAATAAAGTGGCGGTCATTTTTTATTTGATTTCCAACGGTATTTGCGCAATAATTTTTCTAACGCCTTTTTTTTGGGGCCCAAAAAAAAAACGGTTCATGAATTAAAAAATAACAAAACAGTAAAGTTAGCCCAATTTTAATGGATAATGTGAAAGATGATGTTACACTGAGTAAATAGATACCAACTTGTCACGCTTTAATATTGCACACACTCATGGAATGGCGCCAAACATCGGGACATAAAAATATCCATAGGCGATGCCTGATTTTTTTTTTACAGGTGACCAGTTCAGAGTTACAGAGGAGGTCTAGGGCTAGAATTATTGCTCTCAATCTAACGCACGTGTCAATACCTCACATGTGTGGTTTGAATGGTGTTTACATATGTGGGCGGGACTTACATGCATATTCGCTTCTGAGTGCGAGCTACTAGGGACAGGGACGTTTATTTTTATTTTTTTTACCTAATATTTTTATTTTTGCACTTTTCTGTCCCTTTTTTTTAATTTTGGATCACTTTTAGTCCTATTACAAGGAATGTAAACATCTCTTGTAATAGGACTAGTGTGTGACAGGTCCTCTTTATGGAGAGAGGCGGGGTCAATAAGGCTGGAAAGCATGGTATTGGAAAAAAAAAAAGATCTCATGCTTTCAGCTGCAATCATGTTCGTTCAGCACAGTGGTGTAGTGTATAGCACTTTGACCTAGCAGCAAAATGGTCGCTGGTTCGAATCCCGCCCGTGACACCATCTGCCTGGAGTTTGCATGTTCTCCCTGTGCCTGCGTGGGTTTCCTCCCACAATATAAAAACATGCTGTAAATCGGATCCAGTATAAATAAGCCCTAATATGCAGTTGTATATTTAGGATTTGTGCTGCCCTAGGCCTGACTAAATTTCTGCACCTCCTAATAGAAAAATGACCCACCCCTTCCTGTCAAGGCCACACCCTGTTTTTGTATGACCCGCCCAGGAATTTTCAGGGGACCCACACACTAGTTCTGGGGGGAGGGGGTTACTGGATTCCCTTAATTTGCATAGTTTTTCTCTCACTTCCTGTTTGGCTATGGGGCAGGAAGTGAAGGCAAATCTCCCCAATTGGACACAGATAATACAAAATAAACTGACAGGGCCTATAACCCTCCCTCACTCTATCCAAATGTAAAGAAAATAAAAAGTGTTGATTATAGTTCTAGTTTAAGCACAAATTTCAGAGAGTTTTATTGAGAGGCCTAAGAAAATATAACCATGCCAATAGGCCAGGATACAGCGTTGCTAATATGTATGAATGTGTGTGTTAGGGCCCCCCACAAACACCACCCAATGTTAACTAAAAAATTATTAATTTGCAAATAAGTATTATCTGCTAATTTTTTGGGGATGTCTGCACCCCCTGATAGTAACATTTGTGAGGTGTCTTCACCCTTTCTAATTCAAATTCATTCATTTCCTGTCACATAGCCAAACAGGAAGTGAAGGTAAATCCTTACTAATATCTTTTCTTGGGGACACAGAGATGGGGACACAGAGATCAATCTAAATAGTTTCCCATGATATAAATTGCACTCTAGCATTTTGCTGTGTACACCCCAAATTATTAGGGATCTTGGACTTTGGGGGTCCGTTTACTAAAGGCAAATCCACTTTGCACTACAAGTGGACAAGCAAGGAAGAAAACAAAACAACTTTGCTTCTACAGGATTGGATGTTAAAACCATCAGTGCTTCCTCTCTGATTTTCAGCGACTACGCTTGTACTGCAGAGTGGCTTTGCCTTTACTAAACCCCAAACTAAATAATCATTTGGGGCAGGGATCCTCAAACTATGGCCCTCCAGCTGTTGTAGAACTACACATCCCATGAGGCCTTGTAATGCACTGACATTCACAGACATGACTAGGCATGATGGGAATTGTAGTTCCTGAACAACTGGAGGGCCGTAGTTTGAAGACCCATGATTTGGGGTGTACACAGCAGTGCTGGAGTGCAATTTTCTTAATGGGGACACTAGTTAGATTGACCTGTGTCCCCAAGAAAAGACACTGGTAGGGTTTTAACCTCACTTCCTGTTCAGCTGTGTGACAGGAAGTGAAGCCAATTTTAAGAAAAGGGACACAAAGCTCAACCCAAAAAAAACACAAGCAGGGGTTCTAACACTCACTTGGCTTCCCTCAAACACCCACAATTTGAATAGGATTGCCTTGCGCTAGATTTAAGCACAGTGCTGTAAATCAGCACTTCAAGCCTGTCCGCCAACAACCCCCCCCCCCCCCCCCCCCCCGACAGGCCATGTTTGCAGGTTTTCCGTCATCTTGCACGTGTGCTTTAAAAGACAGTCTGGACAGCAATTCTTGATAAGATAAATCCACAAAACATGTCCTGTCGGGGGTACTTGAGGTCCACTGCAGTAAAAAGAAAATACTTACCGCTGTCTTTTTCATTTCCTGGTAAATAAACATGGAAGCAAACATTCCATGCGTACACACCAGGAAAAAGAGCTTACAGACAAAAATCACACATGATTGTTTAGGCCCAAACTATTGCAGCTGCAGCTGACAAAATCTGTAGCATGAAAAAGTAACAAAAAACAAACAAACTTCAAAATTTGAAAGAAATTTTATTGGTCAACAAAACAAGGAAAGCAAAACAATTAAACATAAAAACACAAATAAACAAATATAAAAACTAAAAATATACATTTGAGACAGTAAACAGCATATGGTTTAGACAGGATTGAAACATTAGTCAAAACATCTTCAGAAAACTTTAGCAAAATAAGGCACCATAGACAAATAAATCAAAGTGAACATTATTAAAAAAACATACATTGCCAAATAAAAATTTGTTCCAAAACATATCTCTTTATCAAAGACATTCTTGCCACTTAGTCTTAATTACTAATCAACATCCTCCATTTTTTAAACTTCCAGATGCCTTCGGCATCCACACCCTTCTTTTTATCCAACATGAAAAAAAGGTATAGCTTGCTTAGCCATAATCCTATACATTGTTTACTGTCTAATGAAACCTGTTTATATACGTACAAGTTGCGTGCATTCCACAACACTTCTTTTAATGCACATAACACTAACCACAATACTCTCTGTTTATCTTTTTCCAGTTTCCCCAAGCCATACATCATCATTTTCCACTCACTCACCTTCACTCCTGTTATTTCTTTCACCAGATCTTGGCTCTTATTGATCACATCTTTCGCTACACCACACCCCCAGAACACATGCTCACTGTCTTCTACACCCCCACAATTCATTCTTGGACAAATATCAGACACACGCGCATCCCTCCTTTTCCTAAATGCTCTTGTAGCTAGACATTCATGTAAACTCATCCATACTATCTGTCTCTGCATATTTGTCACCCCATATATACTCATTTTCTTCCATACTTCCCCAGCCACTGACGCATTAATTCCCTTAAGGTTACACACATACTCCTTCTCTATCAACCACTTTCTCACTTTCACTTTATCCCTCTCCCCTTCTCCTAAATCTGCCAACTTAAACTCTACCCTAAACTTTTCTAATACCCAGTAGTCACGTGCCACCACGAAAGCCACCGGTATACTTGAATCCCTTCCCAACCACCCCCATCTCCTAAACAACCACCCACCTGAAAAGGCAATCATCCTAGCACACACTCCACCATTCCTCAAGACTTTCACCATGCAAAACCAATAATTCATTAACAAAAACACTCTCACATTTGGAAAACCCAACCCACCATTACATTCACGTCTACACACATATTCCCTCTTGACTCTGTCCATTTTCGACTCCCATAAAAAGGTAAATAATAACCTATTAATTTTCCTCAACCTTACCTCCCAGGAGGGAAGATATTGCTCACATACAACATTAAAGGCAAAATTACTGCCTTGACTACTAAAACTTTCCCATAAATCGACAATTTTCGACACCAAGCCCTCAACTTCCTGGCTATTTTTTCTCCCACTTCATTCCAGCATGCTTCCCCTTTCATTCCATGGTCAAACACAATACCCAAAATCCTCACTCCATCCTCAACCTTCCCAATCTGATCATCCACACATTCCACTTGTCTCCCATACACACCCAAACTACACTTATTCCAATTCACACTCATTCCCGCACACACACAAAAAATGGACAAAAGCAACTTCACCCTTCTTACGCCTACCACCGACTGACACACTGCCACCACATCGTCCATATGACCTAGGCATTTCACAATTTTTCCCCCACTCCCAGGCACCAAAAAGCCCCTCACCACCGTATCTCTCTGTATCATCCTTAACAGTGGATCAATAAAACAAATAAAGAGAATGGGGGATAGGGGACACCCCTGCCTCACCCCAGATTTAACCAAAAAAGCCTGCCCCAAACTCCTATTAACCAGAACCCGACTACTGGTCCCCCAATACAACCCTTTTATTACATTAATGAGCAACTGTGGTATACCCATCCGCTTCAAAACCTCCCACAAAAACCCATGATTCGCTTTATCATATGCCTTCTCTAAGTCAAATGATGTCAGAATAATCGAACTATTCCTATCTTTACAAAAATTTATTATATCCCTAACTAAAATTAAATTCTCTGAGATCATTCGACCCGGTACTGCACAAGCCTGCATCTCGCTAACCATCTTACTAATGACCTTAGATAATCTCCTCGCCACCATTTTTGCAAAAACCTTGTAGTCTGAATTAAGTAAGGAGATAGGCCTCCAATTCCGGATATCCTTCTTATCCCCCTTCTTATAAATTAATACCACTACCCCCTCCCTCATAGATTCGGAAATAATGCCTTCCCTCATCATGTAACTAAATACCTCAACCACATCCTGCCTAATAATATCCCAAAATACTTTAAAAAACTCACTTGGTAAGCCATCACCTCCCGGGGTTTTATTAGCCCCCATGCTTGTCACAGCTTCCCACACCTCCTCCTCGCTCACCGCTTTCTGCAAAAAAACCTTATCATCCTCATCTAAATTATCCTCTACCATATCAAGCATTCTAGTATCTGACTCATCAACACACACTCCCTCATACAACCGTTCATAAAATTTAGTCACGCATTCCAGCATATCCTCTCCCTTACATTCCCTCCCTTCTTTATCATACACACCTACAAACACTCTTTTTCCCTTATTAGTCTTCTTGAAAAAAAAAATAGAACATTTTTCATCCTGCTCCAGGTGTTTAACTCTCGTTTGAAAAATAATTTGTTTTCCTCTTTCAGTTAATACCTCTTTAATCCTCTTCCTAACATGGACTATTTCATCGGCCATGTCAAAGCCCATATTCCTAAAAGAATATAATGTAGCCAACCTGGCTTGTAACCGGGAATATCTTCTTTTCTCACTGCTACTTTTATCCCTACTCTTTTTTTGAAAAAATAATTTAATTTTCCATTTAACCCAATCCCACCACCCCAAAATATTACCAAAATCTTTTTTCCTATTTACCCATCTACTATATACATTACTAAAATGGGCTTTGACACGCTCGTCCTGCAACAATAAGCTATTTAACCTCCATACCCCTAAACCAAACTTAATACTATTCCCCATATTCAAATCAACATACACAGCCACATGGTCTGAAAAAATTACCGGCCTGTGTTTAACTTTAACACATTTGAACGCATCAGAAAACAAACACAAGTCGATTCTGGATCTGGTGCGCCCACACTCTGAAAAAAAGGTGAAATATGGATCCACCAAACCCAGAACAACATGAGCATCATTGAGATTTAAGTCCTGAATTACCCCATTCAGCATAGTGCTACCTGCATCCAACTTAGTCTCTGCTACTCCTATTCGATCCTTCACAAATCGGATCGTATTAAAATCACCCATGATCACACTAGGTCTCCTTCCCACTGCGTGTAACTTTAAAACTTCAAAAAACTCAAGACGTTTCTGTTTATTCACAGGAGCATATAAATTAAAAAGCCTAAACTTCTGGTTAAACAAAACTAAATCTGCCATAATTAATCTGCCTGGCACTAACACAACATGAGACATAATGTGAATATTGCTATTTGTAATGATAATGCCTACCCCAGCATTCCTATTATCCCCAACTGGTGACCATATGTAATCTACCACCCACTCTGGAGGCTTGGGCGGCCGATTAAAAAAACACTCCTGTAGACAGGTGATGTCTCCTCCATTGACCTTCAAGTCCTCAAAAACAGCACACTGTCTAGCAGGAGACCCAAAGCCCCTCACATTGAGGGACACCAGCTTGATGCTCATTCACATGTAGATGTGCATCATTCACCCCCAGATCTATCACTTAAGCCAGAAAACTGACATACATTCCTCAGGGCCACAACGCTTTCACCCATCCAAAAAACTCCTGACTTGGCGACAATATGGCTGGCTGAAAAATGTCTGGAGTCCCTGGACTTGGTGCTGATGATTCTATCTCCCCTCCAACATCCCCCAGGACCTCAAAGGGGTTGCTTGTTACAATTCTGGCTGTCTCTACCTTCAATTTCTTAGCCCTTCTGTTCTTAGGGCTCTCCCAAGCGTCCGCCTTAGTTTTGGCACCCAGTGTCTCCATCTTTTCCACCTCCTCTTCTTGGGCTTCCTGCACCTCTGGCTCCCACTGTAAGGCTGCTGCCAATTCCTCCATAGCCTCCTCCACCGCCCTCTCAACCTCTTCTCCACTCTCCATTGCTAATGGATCCACACTAGAGGATGGCACTTCTACTCTTTCTTCCACGTTTTCCTCCACACCCTGGTGTTCCTCCTCTTCCACCACCACCTCCTCCTCCTCCTCTTCCACCACCACCTCCTCCTCCTCCACCTCCTCCACCTCTTCCACCACCACCTCCTCCTCCTCCTCTTCCAGCCTTTCAGGAGAGTCAGACAGCACCTGAGTGGACACTGGCCGTCCACCCTCAGCGGTGCGCCTGACAGCTTCAGCATAAGAGACATAGGCCCTTCTTACTTTGGGCAATTTTTAACTGTGTGATCACGCTGTCCACATATATCACAGGCCCGTTAAACCAAGCAAGCCCCCGCCTAATGTCCCTCCTCCCCACAGTTCCGACAGTGCATCTCCACATTACATTCCTCTCTGGTATCCCCAAACTTATGGCATCTCCTGAAGTATGTCGGTTGACCAGGGTAGTAGAGAAACCCTCTATTTCCTGCTATGGAAAAATTGGCTGGTGGATGCCAATCCCTTCAGAATCCACCTTCAGCTTGACAAAAAACTTTAATTTGCCATTAAAGATCCCCAGACGATTAGTCAGTCTGAAGCCTCCCTTCACTGAAGAGCAGTATCTCCTCAAAAAGGCCACTACCAAGGCAATGTCCGTGAAGGGGTTAAATAGATGGACAACCAATGGTTTCTCCTCCATGGCATACAAGGGCTCCACTATAAAAGGCCTTATGGACACATGATTAGCTTTTTCCAGTTCCTTACATTTTTCAATAACTTCAGTGCAAAAATTGCTATGCACAAGAGACATCATAGTACCTTGGTGCTGCTTGATCCTGGATACAATAAATGTGCCGTGGTTCCACTCCAACAGATTTCTCCAGCAAATCCTGTACAAGGAATTCCAAACTTACTTTGTGCAAATGAACAGGCATAACCTGAAAGCGCAGGGTGTTCTGAATCCCTCTTCGCTCCATTGAGCTTTAGAAAGGAAAGACTTCAGCTGTCCCCACACACAACCTGCCCTCTCTCTGGGGAGCTGACAACTGCTACAAACACGCTTTATATAACGTGTGCTGATCAAGCAATTGAAAACACATGGAGAAAGTTCAGTCTCTCTCTTCATTAGGTGATTGCTCAGGACATCCAGGTTTTTCACCCACAAAAAAATTTCAAAGTGTCTGAGCATGCTCAGATCAGGAGACATGCAGAAACATAAGGAAAGCTGCAATCGCGGCTGAAAGAATGAGATCTGTTTTTTTTCCCCTGAACTCATGCTTTCCAGCCTGAAGGGGAGGTCTTAGTGAATTATTACGTAAAAAATAAAATAAAAAATAATTAAAAGGCCCCTGTCCCTAGTAGCTTGCACTCAGAAGCATACACGAATGTTAGTCCCGCCTACATATATAAACACCGTTCAAACCACACATGTGAGGTATTGACGTGTGCATTAGAACGAGAGCAATACTTTTAGCACTAGACCTCCTCTGTAACTCTAAACTGGTAACCTGTAAAAAAAAAAGGGTCGCCTATGGAGATTTTAAAGTCCTGAAGTTTGGCGCCATTCCATGAGTGTGTGCAATATTAAAGCGTGACAAGTTAGGTTTCTATTTACTCGGTGTAACATCATCTTTCACATTATCACAACAAATTGGGCTAACTTTACTGTTTTGTTATTTTTTAACCACTTGAGCCCCGGACCATATTACTGGTCAATGACCGGGCCAGTTTTTGTGATTTGGCACGGCGTCGCTTTAACTGACAATTGCGCGGTCGTGCGACGTGGCTCCCAAACAAAATTGGCAACCTTTTTTTTCCCACACAGAGAGCTTTATTTTGGTAGTATTTGATCACCTCTGCGTTTTTTTATTTTTTAGAGCTATAACCAAAAATAGAGCGACAATTTTAAAAAATAAAGAATAATTTTGACTTTTTGCTATAATAAATATCCCCAAAAATATTTATTATAAAAAAAAAATTCCCTCAGTTTAGGCCGATACGTATTCTATATCTTTTTGGTTCCAAAAAATCGCAAATAGCGTTTATTGATTGGTTTGGGCAAAAGTTATAGCGTCTACAAAATAGGGGTTATTTTTATGGCATTTTTGTTAATTTTTTTTTTTACTAGTTATGGCGGCGATCAGCGATTTTTATCGGTACTGCGACATTATGGCGGACACATTGGACACTTTTTTGGAACCATTGGCATTTTTCTAGCGATCAGTGCTAAAAAAATGCATTGCTTACTATAAAAATGCCACTGGCAGGGAAGGGGTTAACACTAGGTGCGAGGGAGGGGTTAAATATGTTCCCTGGGTGTGTTCTAACTGAAGGGGGGGGTGGGACTGACATGGGTAAATGACAGATCGCTGTTCATGAAGGGGAACTCCAGACCAAAAAAAAAACGTGGGTTCCCCTCCAGGTGCATACCAGGCTCTTAGGCTTGGTCTGGAACATAAGGGGTTAAACCCACGCCGAAAACCAGCGCGGGGTTCCCCCCAGATCCAGACCAAGCCCTTATCCCAAGCACGCAGTCTGGCCCAGACAGGAATGGGGGTGGGGACGAGCGAGCGCCCCCCCCTCCTGAGCCGTACCAGACCGCATGCCCTCAACATGGGGAGTGTGTGCTGTGGGGGAGGGGGTCACTGCCCCCCCACCCACAGCACTCTTGTCCCCTTGTTGATAGGGACAAGAGCCTCTTCCCGACAACCCTGGCCGTTGGTTGTCGGGGTATGCGGGCGGGGGGCTTTATCAGAATCTGAGAGCCCCCTTTATATGGGTGGCCCCCAGATTACAGCCCCCCACCCTATGTGGAATGAGTATGGGGTACATTGTACCCCTACCATTCACCTGGGGAAAAAAATTGTAAAAAAATAAGACACCACACACATTTATAAATAAATTTATTAGTCAGCTGGGGGGTCTTCTGCCGGGGCCCCCACCACCACCCCCCATTGGGCCCTGGCCTTCAGGGTGCACCTACCCCCCCGGTCTTCTGCGCCCGTCTTCCGCCGGACCCCCTTCACCATGAAGCTCCTTGCTTATGGGGGAGGGTCCCGGGCTTCGTCGCTTTCTGCCAGGGGTGCACCTACCCCCCCAGTCTCTCTGCGCCGTCTTCCGCCGGGACCCCCCTTCACCATTAAGCTCCTTGCTTATGGGGGAGGGTCCCGGGCTTTGTCGCTTTCTGCCGGGGGGTGCACCTACCCCCCCGGTCTTCTGCGCCATCTTCCGCCGGGACCCCCTTCACCATGAAGCTCCTTCACCCCCTTCACCATGAGGGTCCCGGGCTTCGTCGCTTTCTGCCCGGGGGGTGCATCTCGATGGCCTTTTCTGCTTGCACCTCCGCGGGGGCCAGGGGTTGTCTCTGCTGTCTTCCGCCGGAGGGCACCACCCTCCGGGCTTCTGCGGTGCCTTCCGCTTCTGTCTGGCTCCTCTGGGAGCCCAGGGCTTGTCTCTGCTGTCTTCCGCCGGAGGGTGCCACCCTCCGGGCTTCTGCGGTGCCTTACGCTTCTGCCTGTCTCCTCCGGGAGCTCAGGGCTTGTCTCTGTTGTCTTCTTCCTTCTCTTCCTTCGATGTTGACGCGACGAGGTCTCGCTGGAATGCCGTCTGAGCGGTGGGCATTGACTTATATAGGGCAATGCCACCATGTGACCTCAACCCATGTGACATCACATTCCCATCATGCCCAGGGAATGTGATGTCACATGGATTGAGGTCACATGGTGGCATTGCCCTATATAAATCAATGCCCACCGCTCAGACTGCATGTCAGCGCGGGACCTCGTCGTGTCAACATCGAATGGAAGAGAAGGGAGAAGACAGCGGAGACAAGCCCTGGGCTTCCGGAGGAGACAGGCAGAAGAGGGAACAGAGAAGAAAGAAGCGGAAAGAAAGCCCTGGGCTTCCGGAGGAGACAGGCAGAAGAGGGAACAGAGAAGAAAGAAGCGGAAAGAAAGCCCTGGGCTCCGCGGGGGAGACAGGCAGAAGAGGGAACAGAGAAGAAAGCGGAAAGAAAGCCCTGTCCCCCGGAGGAGACAGGCAGAAGAGGGAACGCCAAGACAGCAGAAAGGAAGCCCTGGCTCAGCGGGGGAGACAGGCAGAAGAGGTAACGCCAAGACAGCAGAGAAAAGCCTGGGGAGTTGGCGCACTCCCCGGCAGAAGACGAACAGAGACCGGAGCCCTGGCGGAAGGCACCGTAAATACCGGGGGATAGGCGCCATCCCCCGGCAGAAGTCGCCAAAGTCCGGATGCCCCCCCTAATGAAAAAGAGCTCAAATGGGTTGGGGGGCCCCGGCGGAAGGCTCCGGAGAGGACCGAGGGATGGCGCCCTCCCCCGGCAGAAATCGCCGAAGCCTAGGGTCCCGGCGGAAGATCGGGAGAGAAGAAACCCCCCCTTCTGAAAGAGCTAAAGAAGAAAGGGGGGGCCCCGGAGCTGACTAATAAATTATTTTATTCTATGTGGTGTGTTTTTTTTACATTTTTTTACATTTTCCCCCAGGTGAATGGGTAGGGGTACGATGTACCCCTACCCCACCCCATTCCTGTCCGGCCAGACTGCGTACTTGGGATGAGGGCTTGGTTTGGATCTGGGGGGAACCCCGCGCCGATTTTCAGCGCGGGTTTAACCCCTCACATTCCAGACCAAGCCTAAGAGCCTAATGTACCCCTGAAGGGGAACTTGCGCCGGTTTCTTGTTTGAAATTTTGCGCGGAGTTCCCCTTCATGGTCAGCGCAGGCTGAAAACAGGTCGGAGATTCCCGTGCACCGTGTCACGCAGCGCAATTACGGGTACGCCACTTGGTATTTACCAAGGTTTTCTCGGCCTACTGACAAGGCGCACTGGAAGCTCCGAAAGTTCTCTGTACGCATGCCGAGTATGAAAATGAACCTCCCAAGGTTCAGGCGCACTGTGCAAGCGTACGGGGATCGGTTTCCAAAAATCACTTTCACTTTCAATTCGGCCCGCCAAACACATTCAAACACATGTCACTTCACACTTCACTTCCCCTGCATCACCCCACCTCCCCCTAATAAACTCCGGCCCGAATCCCCGATATTTACATTTCAATGTGCCGTGCGCCAGGTCTATAGTAGTGCACAATGCGCCCTCTCCTGGGCGCACTGAGCACTTTAGTAACTAAGGAAATACACTGCACTAGCAGCGTATTTCTTTAATAAATGCCAAAACGGCTGCTACTCCTGCTTTTGCTCCATGAGTCATGGAGCAAAGGCTTGGTAAATCAGCCCCACAGTGTCTTTTCTACCAGATAGATAGAAAAATAGATAGATGGATAGATAGAGCAGGAAGGCTAGTCAGTTTAGTTAAATTTACAGTGTGTAGAGAATATATCTACATCCCTAGGAGTTGTACATATATTTATACACTGTATAGCTTAGCTAGATCTGCTATTAGTATTTGTCAGGCAGGAGATTGTGCTTGATGCAGTGCTCTAACGTGTTGTATTGCCTGCATAGTGTTTACTGCATAGCTGTTACTGCACGTGTGCTATTTATTTGCACCTAAACGCAGTCGCTGGATTGCGTGGACTATTGAATTGCACATAAACGCAGTCGCTGTAACTGCGCGTGTGCTGTTTAATAGCAATTAAACGCATTTGCTGTAACTGCACGTGTGCTATTTATTTGCACCTAAACGCAGTCGCTGTTAATGCGCGTGGGCTATTTAATTGCACATAAACGCAGTCGCTGTAACTGCACGTGTCCTGTTTAATAGCAACTAAACGCATTTGCTGTCACATGTCACAGAGGTGGCAGGCTGGGCTAAGTGATGGCAGGATATTGGGAGGTGGGATGGCAGGGTGCTGGGAGTGAGGATTGCTGTGAGTGGGAATGGCAGGGTGCTGAGAGTGAGGATTGCTGGGAGCAGGAATGGCAAGGTGCTGGAAGTGAGGATTGCTGGGAGCAGGAATGGCAGGGTGCTGGAAGTGAGGATTGCTGGGAGCAGGATGGCATGGTGCTGGAAGTGTGGATTGCTGGGAGCAGGATGGCAGGGTGCTGGAAGTGAGGATTGCTGGGAGCAGGAATGGCATGGTGCTGGAAGTGAGGATTGCTGGGAGCAGGATGGCATGGTGCTGGAAGTGAGGATTGCTGGGAGCAGGAATGGCAGGGTGCTGGAAGTGAGGATTGCTGGGAGCAGGATGGCATGGTGCTGAAGTGAGGATTGCTGGGAGCAGGAATGGCAGGGTGCTGGAAGTGAGGATTGCTGGGTGCAGGAATGGCAGGGTGCTGGAAGTGAGGATTGCTGGGAGCAGGATGGCAGGGTGCTGGAAGTGAGGATTGCTGGGAGCAGGAATGGCAGGGTGCTGGAAGTGAGGATTGCTGGGAGCAGGATGGCATGGTGCTGGAAGTGAGGATTGCTGGGAGCAGGAATGGCAGGGTGCTGGAAGTGAGGATTGCTGGGAGCAGGAATGGCAGGGTGCTGGAAATGAGGATTGCTGGGTGCAGGAATGGCAGGGTGCTGGAAGTGAGGATTGCTGGGAGCAGGATGGCAGGGTGCTGGAAGTGAGAATTGCTGGGAGCAGGAATGGCAGGGTGCTGGAAGTGAGGATTGCTGGGAGCAGGAATGGCAGGGTGCTGGAAGTGAGGATTGCTGGGAGCAGGAATGGCATGGTGCTGGAAGTGAGGATTGCTGGGAGCAGGAATGGCAGGGTGCTGGAAGTGAGAATTGCTGGGAGCAGAAATGGCAGGGTGCTGGAAGTGAGGATTGCTGGGAGCAGGAATGGCAGGGTGCTGGAAGTGAGGATTGCTGGGAGCAGGAATGGCATGGTGCTGGAAGTGAGGATTGCTGGGAGCAGGAATGGCAGGGTGCTGGAAGTGAGGATTGCTGGGAGCAGGAATGGCAGGGTGCTGGAAGTGAGGATTGCTGGGAGCAGGATGGCAGGGTGCAGGAAGTGAGGATTGCTGGGAGCAGGAATGGCAGGGTGCTGGAAGTGAGGATTGCTGGGAGCAGGAATGGTAGGGTGCTGGAAGTGAGGATTGCTGGGAGCAGGAATGGCAGGGTGCTGGAAGTGAGGATTGCTGGGAGCAGGAATGGCAGGGTGCTGGAAGTGAGGATTGCTGGGAGCAGGATGGCAGGGTGCTGGGAGTGAAGATTGCAGGAGAAGCTTGGTTTGTGGAGAAAGCAGCAACTTTGAAGGTATTTTTATTTTGTTTTTGAGCAGCCATTAAAAAGGTCAGGGCAAGCACAAAGGGGGTGGGGTCAGGGGAGGAGCCAATGGGGCGGCAAAATAAGGTTTCGCCTAGGGTGTCAAAAATCCTTGCACCAGCCCTGAACATGTGCCACTACTATAGACACCCAGCAGATGTGATATTTAAAGGAATTTTTCAATTTTTTGTTTCACTTTAAGCATCATTAAAATCGCTGCTCCAGAAAAAACGACAGTTTTTAAAACTTTTTTTTCCATTGATACATGTTCCCTGGGGCAAGACCCGGGTTCTGAAAGACGTTTTCCAACATTAAATTGAATATTGGTCTTTAAAATTAGCGTTTTTGAATTCGAACGTTCGAGTCCCATAGACTTCAGTGGGGTTCTAAATGTTTGCGCGAACGATCGGACTGTTCGACGGTTCTGGTGCGAACCGAACGCGGGTATGTTCGGCTCATCCCTAGAGAAGATCCCTGCCTTTAGGAACTAATATGAGAAACACCAGCGAATCTATTGACATAGCTTTAGGTGCACACTGTGCAGAGGACACAAACAGTACACCACGTGAAAATACTGCAGCTAGCACAATCACCTGCCTGCCTGTCAGTATATTAGGAAGAGCGGATCTATCTAAACTCAATACAGTGCATAAATATATATACAACACCTGGGATGCATATATATCCTCTACATACTGTAACTCTAACTGACTAGCCTGCCTGCCTGCTCTATCTAACTCCAAAAAATGACACTGTCTCTCTCTGTCTCTCTCTGTAAACCACCAACACACTACACAAGGCCGACTTCCAGGCAGCCTCATACAGTGTGGGGCTTGTACTAAACCCCCTGAGCCATAATTGGCCAAAGCCACCCTGGCTTTGGGCAATTATGGCGCTCCGTTTTTTGCATGCTGTGATTGGCCAAGCATGCGGGTCATAGTGCATGCTTGGCCAATCATCAGCCAGCAATGCACTGCGATGTCACAGTGAATTATGGGCCACGACACGCCACTTGAATTTGGCGCGAACGGCCCAAAACTTTCGTAATTCGATGAACGATCGAACATACGATGTTCGAGTCGAACATGAGTTCGACTCGAACACGAAGCTCATCCCTAATGCACACAAATTGGGAGGCAAAATGGGTATTTCCCTTCTGATCCCATGCTTAATGTCAACATGTGCTATCTGTCATCATGGGGGGGATCAATGGACGTGTTTTGGGGGTGCAACCCCTTCCTCTCACCTACTTGAATTGCGAGAAGGGGTTGCACCCACAAAACACGTACATTGATATCCCCTGATGGGAGATAGCACATGTTGACACACTGGCCCGGATTCAGATAGAGATACGACGGCGTATCTCCTGATACGCCGTCGTATCTCTGAGTTCCGACGGTCGGATCTATGCGGCTGATTCATAGAATCAGGTTTCCGCATTGATCTCCCTAAGATCCGACAGGTGTAAGTGACTTACACCGTCGGATATTAGGCTGCAATCTCCTGCTGGCCGCTAGGTGGCGTTTCGTTTTTTGTACGCGACGAATATGCAAATGAGGAGTTCCGCCGATTCAGAAACGAACGCCCCGCCCGTCGCTTTTTTTTTACGTCGCTTGCGTCTGGCTTTTTCCGGCGTATAGTTACCCCTGCTATGTGAGGGGTATCCTATGTTAAGTATGGCCATCGTTCCCGCGCCGAGTTTTGAATTCTTATGTTGTTTTCGTAAGTCGATTCAGAATACGGCCGGACGCAAGTTACGCTCACACCGAAATCTAAAGATCCGCTAATCTATCTGAATCTACCCCACTGTGTGCATCTTCAAAATTTGGCTTTAAAACAAATACACTAAAATTTGAGCAATTAGTCCACAAAAACTTCAAATGGTGGCATTTTGAAGATATTTATATTCTCCCCAACACATCAATCATGTTATTAATTTGTTGTTCAAAAAATATTTGTTTATTCCTTATGATGTCTATTTCCCGACTCAACACCATGAGGTCCTGGATTAGGATTTGTGCACTTGTGAAATTAGGAGATTGTTCTTCAACAACCGACACACCACCTAAAAAAAAATACACACCATGTATTAGAAATATGCAGGTATACATATATTAACTGAATCTGTGGTGACAGACACTGACCTGTTGTGGTGACAATTTCCACCACTTCATTCACCTCTCCTTCCTCGACCTCTCCTTCCTCCACATCCTGAGGTTGGGGTTCTCTCTGTTCTTTAGGAGGTGTGGGGTTCCTGGTGTCCTCTTTTGAGTGGTGTCCTCCAAGTCTTTGCTCCCCTATGTGAATGAAACAAAGGGTATACTTAGCACACAGATATCTGAGGCCAGAAATAGGAATATGAAACATTGCTTGGAAGTGGGTTACAATTGTTTGTTTTGGCAGAGTTCCAAGATGAAGACATGATTTTTCCCCTAACCAAAGATGGAATATTTACCCTTTTGGGACAAGTTTCACAAATGGAGACACCCCAAGTATCCACTGGAGCACCTGTGTGGGACACCCTTAAAAAGGTTGTTCTGGTGTCCCACACTAGTGCTTCTGAGTCCAGATGTGTAAACAGCTGCTAAGCGTCCTCTCCTTCACACTGAATCGAGTTTGCATTTCATTCTAGTTACAAACACATCTAGACAATGTTCTAAACTTAATTTTTATACAAATAGGCCTGACCTGTATCTGCCAAAAACATCGTACTTTGTGGGCAAACAATGTTTACTACGACCGATTACTTTGGCCACGAACCAGAAAGTTGCCATTTTAAATTGTCCAACCAGTCAATAAAAGCACATGGAGCAACATGCAAGTAATAATAATAACACAGGAGAAATACTTACTTTTTGCAAGGACTTTCTTCATCCTCCTGTATTGATCCTGCTCCCTCAATTTCAGGTCTGACCACTGTTTCCTGAGCTGCTCCTTGGATCGTCATACCCCGAAATTTCTGTAGAGACTCCTCACAACTTTAGTCATGATCTTGGCCTTTCTCACATTAGGGTTGGTGTACGGCCCATGTTTCCCATCATAGTCGCTCCTCAAGATCTCCACCATCTCCGCCATCTCTGCAAACAACATATTTGAGGCCTTATACTCCTCCTGGATCGGGACTTTCTGGCTCCGGGCTTTCCTCATCGTTACTATAATTAACATGCACCTGCTGTGTCTCCGCCATATCTTCTCCCACTGTACGCTAAAAGAAAATGGGCGGGTGAGCGTGGGAGAGTGTGGACGTCTCCTCCCAAGCTCCACCGCCGAGATTACGGAAACAAGCTCCAGACGGACTTGAGCTGGCTGGCTACAGCTGATTGGCCTCACATTTCCTGTCCCCATCCTACCATCAGCGTTGGAGCGAGAGTGTCCGGTGGGTACAGAAATCTCCCGCTGCTCCCCGCGAGTGACGGCTGTCGGCCGTGCACAGAGGACCGAGGTGTTGTAGCTGGGACTGCCCAGGGGGGTGGAGCGAACGGCGTGGAGGAGCGGAGGGCAGCCCTGTGTGTGTATAGTGCAGTGGCGTGTGTACAGGGCCGTGCCGTGCCGCTTTGCTTGAAGCTCCCCGGATGACCCTTGGAGGAACCCCGCTGTCTATGTGAAGCCTAACGGACCCCCACTCTAGGAGACACCAGAGACGGTCGGACAAACTATAGGAGTGAAGGACTGAAGGCACGGGTAGGAAAGAACTCTTTTTTCTCTGTTCCCTTTTTTTTGTTGTGGTCTCCTGCTCCATGTGATATTTGCATTAGCAAAGTGCATCTGTGAAATTATCCAGCGTTGGCTGGACAAGGAGGAGCTGCTTAAAATTAAACACTGGCCCTGCATTGTGAGGTCTTTACTTTGCCTCCCTTTTTAGCTGTAAACCCTCCAGCAGCCCTCCTGGACAGTACAGCTTAATGTAAAATTGGTCATGTGATTGTTAAGCTATGAGACGCTGCAAAGAGTGCCCGGGGAAAAGGTGAAAAAAAAATCTATTCCTCCACATTCCCTGCTCCCTAGTGACCTGATTTAAAAGACTTGTGCTGAGTCCTTTTTCCCCCCTTGAGGAGTTTAAGGAACTGAATGGGACTGAATGGGAAATATAATGCTCCCTCCAAGACTGCATAACCTGCATAGCCTCTAAATTATTTTGCCTGACAAAGGACAGTCGGTTGAGAAAACTGGGAAAAACCGGAAGATTTGGAGAATATGAAGTAAAATAGACTGTAAACTTATAACAGAGTCCCTACACAAAAACAGATGAGGTATTGTCATCTTTTATCTACTGTTTTACTGCTCCCCCTGCCTATATAAGCTACCCGTCATGTGACCCCGCACCCTCTGACGTACCCTCTGCTACGTCACTGGGGAAGCCCATGAAGAGGGAAGACTATGGGCTTCCCCAGTGAGTAGCAGAGGGTACGTCAGAGGGGGTGGGGTCACGTGATGGGTGGCCCTGCCTCCTCTATATAAGTAATGTCACAGCTTCAGTCGCTCATTCGCTGGGCTGTGTCCAGCGGTGAGAGGAGGTCGGGGATGCTGCTGCGCTGGATGGATGGATCTTCTCATCGCTGGAGCGGAGATCACCCGACGCAGGATCTTCTCATCGCTGGAGATCACCCGCAGCCGTCGCAGGATCAGGACAACGCAGGAAGCCGGGAGTGAGTGGATTATCACCGCTGGAGGTTTTTTCTTTTTTTTTTTATTAATAAAGGACTTTATTCTACGGTGTCAGTGTGTTTTTTTTTCACAAGACTTTACACTTCCTTCGTGAAATGGTAGGGGTACAGTGTACCCCATTACCATTTCACACAGGGGGGGTCAGGATCTGGGGGTCCCCTTTGTTAAAGGGGTCTTCCAGATTCTGATAAACCTCCCGCCCGCATACCCCCACAACCACCGGGCAAGGGTTGTGGGGATGAGACCCTTGTCCCCATCAACATGGGGACATCCTCCCCATGTTGAGGGCATGTGGCCTGGTGCGGTCCAGGAGGGGGGGGGCCCGCACTCTGTCGCCCCTCTTTTCTGCGGCCGGCCAGGTCAACGTGCTCGAATAACGGGTCTGGTTATGGATATTTAGGGGGAACCGCACGTCATTTTTGTTTTAAATTGACGGCAGGGTTCCCCTGAATATCCATACCAGACCTAAAGGGTTATTGAATTTGCGGAGGTCCCTCCGCACATTTTTTTTTCTAAAAGTCCATGTCCCATTGACTACAATGGGGTTCGGAGTTCGGGTTCCCGAACCCAAACTTTTTTTTTAAAGTTCGGGTTCGGACCCGAACCCGAACATCCAGGTGTCCGCTCAACTCTATCAACTAGACAATTATGAGAATAGAGATAGAAGGCAGAACATTCTTATAAAAGGGCTACCTGAGGCAGTTCAGACATCTGAGCTAGCCTCAGTGGCCCTAAAAGTATTTGGTCAGATTTTGGGGGGCTCTGCACCAGAACACATCGAGTTAGATCGGATACATAGAGTCCCCACATACACCACCCCAAACATTGAGAAACCCAGGGATGTCATATGTAGAGTACACAAATATGCAATAAAGGAAACCATTATGAAAATGGCCCGTAGTGAACCCAAAATTACCTTTGAGGGTACGAATCTATCATTGTACCCAGATTTAACCCGTAGGACTATGTACCAATGTAGAATGGTCCGGCCGTTGTTGGAAGCTCTATGTTCTAAGGGGGTTAACTACCGTTGGGGGTTTCCGTTCAGCTTGACGGCCTCAAGGAATGGTAAAACAGCAACTAAAGACGATTTGTAGTTTTTTGTTGACACACTGGACCTCCCATCAGTAGATTTTTTAGACTGGAGAACATATAAAACAGGGACTCCCCTACAGCGGCCAGAACAGTGGCAGCAAGTCCCCCGTAGGGGACACGTTAAAAGTACTAAGGGAGATATGTATATCAAGAGGCCTAATGGACTAAAACTTAAATGAAAGGGAATATGGAAGCTGCAGTTAGTAGAGCTAAAGAGTTGGAGAATATAAGAAAATAGCGTCTGGGGAGGAGGGAATCACAGGGGGTAGCCAGGGATAATTTGGTTGCATAGGTTGGTCCCGATATATTGGGATTTGTGAACTGGTATCAGTAAGGGGGTGGAGAGACCCGAACACAAGGGGTGTGTGTGGACCTCTCTACCATTTAGGTGGGATGCTCTGAGGGGTAGGATCAAATGGAGTATCTCTGAGGGGAGGGGGGGGGTGCTATAGAGTACAATTTTTTTTTTTCCTGTTTTTTTTTTTTCTCTCTTCTTCTGGTCAAGGGCAAAGAGTACAAGAAAATGGCTGTTATTTTGAAAGATGACTACAGCATTAAAAATGGTATCATGTAATGTGAGGGGATTGTGCTCGCAGCATAAAAGGGGCCATCTTTGGCAGCAATTACATCATTACGCTGCAGACATAGCTTTCTTACAAGAAACGCATTTTAGGGAGGGAGGTATACCTAATATGCCGGGATATATGTTTAACCATTGGTATCATGCAACATCACCTATTGCAAGGGCAAGGGGGGTCACAATTGCAATTAAGAAAACGTGCCCATGGGTATTGATGTCTGTACAAGCTGACAGAGAAGGTAGTTTCCTATTTATTAAAGGAACAATATATGGACAACGATATACGCTGGCAGCAATTTATGCACCAAATATTGGGACAAGTAATTTTCTGGTTAAAATGTTGAAGATGTTGGAGAAATTTAGGGACGGTTGTTTGATACTGGGGGGAGATTTTAACACGGTGTTGGACCCAAGTCTGGATACAACATCAGGGAAAACATCTTTATCATTTAGAGCCTTAAAACATTTAAAACAATTTCTACGCACCCAACACCTGGTTGATAGTCGGCGCGTGATGCATAACGGAGTAAAGGATTATAGCTATTACTCTAAAACACATAAAATGTACTCACGTATTGACCTACTTATGGTAGATCAATTTTACTTAGAAAAAGTTCAAAATTGCACCATTGAGTATATAGAAAGGACGTGGAGATTGAATGAGTCAATATTAGACAATAAAAAAATAGCAGATGAACTGGCAGCCAAAATAAGGGAATATTTTGAAAGGAATACATCAGGGGAGGTGTCGGCCCAGGCAGTGTGGGAGGCCCATAAAATGGTCATAAGAGGAGAATTAATAGCTTATGGCTCTCACATTAAGAAAGAAAGCACTAAAGAAGTGACAGAGTTATTAAAGAAAATGTATCTATTGGAGATTAAACACAAAAAAAAATCTGGAGCCCTCAGACATTCAACAATTACAGAATCTCAGAACAGAACTTGCACACTGCTTGGACCGAAAAATTTATAATAAACGTAGATACTTTGCTCATAGGTTCTATGAGCAAGGGAATAAATGTGGGCGGCTACTGGCGAAACAACTCAAAAAACAACAAGAGTCCAGACATGTGCATAACCTATTAATACAAAATAAGAGGATAGTAGAAACTCAGGCCATAGCGAGAGAATTTCATAAATTTTACGAGAACTTATATAATATCCAGGTACCCGAACCATCGCAAATAGAGGACAGGGAGGACTACAGACGGGAAGAGATAAGAGAGTATATAAGAGAGTCCTTAATGCCCACCCTGTCGGAAAAAACAACTATAGCAGAAATGGAACTTCCTATTACAGTGGAAGAGTTGAGCAGAGCAATAACAGCCTTGCAGACAGGGAAAAGTCCTGGCCCAGACTGATTGACAAATACTTATTATAATTTTTTTTGCCAGAGCTGATAAAACCGCTATGTAATTATTTTAACAAAATTAATACATCTAATCCGCTGCCTCCAGAAGCGTATATTACTGTAATTCCAAAAGAAGGGAAAGACCCCCAGAACTGTGCCAATTATAGGCCTATTTCACTGCTCAACTCAGACACTAAACTGCTGGCCAAAATCCTAGCTTTCCGATTACAAGAACATATCGGGGCGTTAGTTCACCCAGATCAGACAGGCTTTATGAAAGGACGTGAGGCAAGAGACAATACCATACGGGCTCTTCACCTTCTCCATTGGATGCAATACGGGCCAGAGAAAACCCCAAAGATCGTATTATCGATGGACGCTGAAAAAGTCTTTGATAGGGTGAATTGGGGTTTCATGAGTGAAGTTCTGAGGGGGGTGGGCCTGGGGGACCGCATGATGGGATGGGTAATGGCCCTATATGCAGGCCCAAGAGCAAGGGTTAAAGTAAATGGCACAATATCGGACTACTTTAACCACTTACCCCCCGGACCATATTGCTGCCCAAAGACCAGAGTACTTTTTGCGATTCGGGACTGCGTCGCTTTAACAGACAATTGCGCGGTCGTGCGACGTGGCTCCCAAACAAAATTGGCGTCCTTTTTTTCCCACAAATAGAGCTTTCTTTTGGTGGTATTTGATCACCTCTGCGTTTTTTATTTTTTGCGCTATAAACAAAAATAGAACGACAATTTTGAAAAAAATGAATATTTTTTACTTTTTGCTGTAATAAATATCCCCCAAAAATATATAGAAAAACATTTTTTTTCCTCAGTTTAGGCCGATACGTATTCTTCTACATATTTTTCGTAAAAAAAAATCGCAATAAGCGTTTATTGATTGGTTTGCGCAAAAGTTATAGCGTTTACAAAATAGGGGGTATTTTTATGGCATTTTTATTAATATTTTTTTTACTAGTAATGGCGGCGATCAGCGATTTTTTTTTCGGTATTGCGACATTATGGCGGACACTTCGGACATTTTTGACACATTTTTGGGACCATTGGCATTTTTATAGCGATCAGTGCTATAAAAATGCATTAGATTACTATAAAAATGCCACTGGCAGTGAAGGGGTTAACACTAGGGGGCGGGGAAGGGGTTAAGTATGCCTGGGTGTGTTCTTACTGTGGGGGGGGGGTGGCCTCACTAGGGGAAACACTGATTTTCTGTTCATACATTGTATGAACAGAAAATCAGCATTTCCCCTGCTGACAGGAACGAGAGCTGTGTGTTTACACACACAGCTCCCGTTCCCCGCTCTGTACCGAGCGATCGCGTGTGCCCGGCGGCGATCGCGCCCGCCGGGCACACGCACGGGAGTCGGGGGCGAGCGGGGGGCGCGCGCGCGCGCCTCCGGCGGCGCGCGTGCGCCCGCCTCCGGCGGCGCGCGTGCGCCCCTAGTGGCGGCTAATAGGCAGGACGTCCATTTACGTGGTCTCGCCTAGGAGAGCCACCTTGTGGACGTATTTCGGCGGTGCAGCGACGGCAAGTGGTTAATATACAAAACGGAACAAGACAGGGTTGCCCACTTTCACCATTAATATTTTCTTAAATATTGGAACCATTTCTTTGTAGGATTAAAAGTAACAGGGAAATAGTAGGGACATCCATTGGGGATGTGGACCATAAAGTATCTGCCTATGCTGATGACTTGTTATTTTACCTCTCAACACCACAGACATCCTTAATAGCTCTAATGCAGGAAGTGGACAGATATGGATATCTATTCAATTTTAAAATCAACTTCGAAAAATCAATACTTCTACCCAGTCATGTACCTCAAGAGATGGCGAGGACGCTGAGGAGGGCGTACCCCTTTGTTTGGAAGAAGGATTCCTTGTTCTACCTGGGGGTACACATCACCGCGGATCAAAAAATGCTATATAACCTTAATTACGTATCCCTACTGACTAGGATAGTGGGGGACCTAAAGAATTGGACAGGACATTATCTGACATGGTTTGGAAGAGTGAGTGCTATTAAATTGGTTTGGAAGAGTGAGTGCTATGAACTAGGAGAGAGAGAGAGAGAGGGAATGTAGTCACGGTGAACCAGGGGCGGTAGGGTGTGGGGGGGTATGGGGTGGGAAATGGAGTAGGACGAATATAGGAGAGGAGGGACACAAAGTCGAATGAGGGTAGAGCTATTTTTTTTTTTACCTCAATAGTATCACCTTCGGGGGGGGGGTGAAGGAGATGGGCAAATCACCTAAAGTGGGAAGTAGGTTAAAAGGATCACTAGGAAGTAATCAAAGTTGAAGATATTTTTCTTCATCATAAAGAACAATTATATTTAGATATACACTAACACCATGGCTACTAGTGGCCTCTTATGAGGTTTTGGGAGGGGACCACACCTCCCCTTATTCTACAGGGGTAAATCTCTATGTTAAGGTAGTTGGGGGAATGCCATGAAGGCCGATACACATAATCACAGGAGATTAATAGTTAAACACTAGGCACATGGTAACTAACACTACTGTATGTATATATACATATGTATATCATTTTTTTCTCTTTTTTTTTTCCTCTCTCTCTCTCCCGCTCCATTTTTTCGGGAGATAGAAGGACATAGTAGGGATAGAATAGACCTAAGACATACCCCACTTTAGCGAGGGGTGAGGCAGAGGAGGATAGGTGCATTATATATCTTTTTTTTTTTTTCTCTTTTCGGGGGGGGGGGGGGGGGGGTGGGCAGAACAATTGATAGTTTTTTTTGATATGACAATTTTAGATTTTCACTGCATTGTTAAATTGTGTATAGTAAGTAAATGACGGAACATAAGCATGTATAATGTTGTAATGAATATTGGGAATAATAATAAAAATTTTGATTATAAAAAAAAAAAGAGAATGGGCGAGGAATATACCATGAACGTCAGGGCCGGGCGACGCGGGCCGAGTTTCGCGCATGCACAGTGTATATAAACCTAACACGCATGTGTCGTAACTACGTTCTGTGTGCGGAGGTAGGAGGAACGGAAGTTTAAAGCGTCCTAAAGAAGGTAAAATTTAAACATGGGGCATCAGTGGCCTATACTGCTTCAAGATTGAGGCCTATAAGATTATGACATCTAGGCTGACCTAGTGTTTTTGTCCTGTGTATCATAACCGAGTAGTAAGGAGAGCAAAGATGGAGAAATTGCTTGAATTTGTCCAGACACAGATCCCTGAGGCAGACATCGAGATGTTGGTTAATAAAATTGCAAACTTGAGGAATATGTATAAAAAGGAGCACAATAAAATCCTCAAATCTCGGAAATCAGGAGTAGCAGCAGCAAAATTTATGTACCCAGGCTGTGGTATTTGAACAAACTGCATTTTCTGGACAACCAAGTTGAAGCCAGGGAATCACTTTCTAGACTTCCCTCCACCCTTCCCTCCAGAGGGTGATGAGGAGAAACCTGGCCAGGACATACTGGAGGACCCGGATCTGAACATCTGGAGCCAGGTATAGTATTTTTATACATATTTATTGTCCTATAATTATTGTTGGAAACTAGATGTTATTATTGACAAATTAATGATTAATCAAAAAGTGCTTTACATATCAATAGACAGTAGTGGCCAAAAATGATTGGGACAAGAATGAAAACTGCTGGGGTCAGAATGATAGTCTTTTCTATTTATTAACATTCAATTTGCAACAGTCATGAGCTGAAAATTGTGTGTGATTGATGAGCCAAAAAGTAAAACGATGTCCCTTTTTTATACACAGAAAAACCTCAGCCAGGACGAGGCTCTGGAATGTGGCAGCCAGGAGGAGACAGGGGTGAGTGTCAGCCATGAGGTGGCAGGGCCCAGTGGCAGCCAGCAGGTGGCCGGGTCCAATGTCAGGCAGGAGGTGGCCGGGCCCAGTGGCAGGACCCAATCACAGGTGCCTCCCCTCCGCCTTAGAATCAAAAGGCCCAGGAAGGTGAGTCACACAGAGGAGGCATCATTGAGGTCCTCAGAGCCCCCCCGACACTGAAGAGCTATGTGGCCACTAGACTGGCAAAAGTGGAGGAGGGCCAACTCATCCTGTGTAAGGGGATTATTGGTCAGGCCCTTCAATAGGCGGTGAGGGGCCAGCTGACTGAGACCACCCATCTATGTGATCTCGCCCATCCTTCTCCTTCTCCTCTTCCTGCCACAAGTCTACCACCAGAGCCACAGCCTTTAAAGAAGTGTGCAGTGAGGCGTGGAGGGAACGCTGCAGGCAGGGGCAGACTGACAACTCATGGGGCCCCCGGGCAATAGAAGATTATGGGGCCCCTGGGCTTACAGATGGCCACCATGCCAGGAGGCAGTGCAGAGGCAGGGCAGCTAAAATCTCGGGATTCACATCAAAAGCATGTCGGTTTCGGACATATCAGGGACAGATGTAAAAAAAAACATAGATTTTTACATACTGTCCCTGGTTTTACTGAGCCTGGCATCTCTGATGGGGCCCCCTAGTGGCATGGGGCCCTCGGGCAGTGCCCGAGTGACTCAATGGTCAGTCCGCCCCTGGCTGCAGGGAGCCTTGGTGGGAACACTGCAGGGAAGAAAAGAAAGTGATTGTCTGGCTTCAGTCTGGGTACATATATGTCATCTGCTGCTGCTCCTGATTTCTGGGATTTGTGGACCAGATTGTGCTCCCAATTATATGGACACAAGATACCAATTTTATTTTCCATACACTTGATGTCTGCCTTGGGGTCCAAAGGCTTGACAAACTCAAGCAATTTCTCCATCGTTGCCTTCCTCTTTATTTTGTTACCCAGAATAAATGGATATTTTATTTACTTAAAATACTTGCTAGTTTTACCAGTTCGAGCACCCCCCGGTCTCGTAATTTATTCTGGGCATGCGTGTTTTTTTCTCTGTCGGAGTTCCACACAGACAAACGGAATTTCCAATTGGAAAAAAAAAGAGAACATGTTCTTTACATGTTCTGTGCCACCCCCCACTTCAGGTAGCATGCTGCAGCAAGTCCACCTGTACTGTGGATCTCCCCGCTGAACACACTTCTATTTCATTGGGTTCTGTCCCATAAACTGCAACAGGCATACCAATTCCTGTAGCTGGTAACATAGCCTTCATTTAAGTGCGTTGTCTCTCATCTGTTGTGTCTCCACAGGCTGACTCTTCCATGTGGTCATGTAGCAACACTGCAGCCTTTCCAGACCCACCAACACACGTAACGCATGTAACACAGAATCCCTGTTGCTAGGGGTAACAGCAGACCAGCACGTCAAAGATGGTTGGCTGCACCTCATGGTGGTTTCAGACTGTTGTGCCCTTCTTTCTGGGCTGACCATTTCACATAGGCGGCCATAATACACATTTCTACATTCCTCATGCTCATTGGTACCCCCTGCAGGCCACACAGACTTCTGGCCACTGTTGCCAGGGGTGATGTAACAGACCTATGGAACTATGTATTCTGTGTGGACATCGATGATAATCCTACAGTGAGGCCTACAAAGGGTTAATTGTAGAATGACTCTTTAACTGCTAAAATTCTAATGTCCCTTCTTAGTTAATTGACTCTTTTGTGTATTGTTCAAGATAGCAGTCTTCTGTCAGGTGTATGTTGATGGGATGATCTGTGAGTGTTTCATTGTTTTAAAGGTTATTTGAATTCTATTGTCTGATCAAGTCATGGTAAATAAGAATGGAGCCAAATGGTCTAGAGACTGATTGGCTCAAGGGAGTGTCATTGTTTCAAAGTGTGTGTATTGAAGGCCCCCTGGGTGGGGGGGGAGTGTAATTTGTTTCTGTACAGTTGTAACCAGATATAAGGAGGAAAAATTTGACATTAAAAGTCAGTCCTGCTTGACTCTGCAAACGTAGCCTCGTCTCGTTTCTTGGAAGGGCGTTCGATGGGATATACCGGCGGTACCTGCATATCGCAGCTTGCCAGGGAAAAGGACGTCTCCAGCGGCTGAGACCCTCACACCAGGGGGTAGCCGTTACATTGGTTGGCAGTGGTGGGATGGTCCTTTTATCCAAAGAGCAAGTGCTGAATGGAGTCGCAGTACTCCAGGCTGAAAAGATCCACACTGAAAGATTTATTAGAGAGTCGTGGTAGGAGCGCCAGCAACAGACCACGGAGGGAGCTGATAGCTGAACTGCTGGAGCTGGACGAAATGGATGGATCCATGGAAGGAACGGAGCCCCTTGCACCGGTCAGCGAAGAAGATGTAATTACTGGGATTGTACAGCGGAGATTATCTTTGTATCCAGAAACGTCCGTGGAACTAATCAACCAGCTGTTCCGGGAAGCAAGGGAAGAGATACAAACGAAGAGGGGACAAGAACTGGAACTGGTAAGAGCGAGACAGCCCATTACACCTGCAGTTCCTACCCCCCCACCTGCTGCTACAGGAAAGAAAATACCGTTCACTGCATTTAAAGCTTTTGTAGAAAGTGAGGAGGAAATCGATGGATATTTGGCGGACTTTGAGAGGCAGTGCTCACTACACCAGGTACCACCAGACCAATGGGTCACTATTTTGTCGGGGAAATTGTCGGGCAAAGCCAATGAAGCCTTTCGGGCTCTCGCTCCAGAGGATATTTTACAATATCAGCAAGTTAAAAAGGCGCTGCTAACCCGATATGCCGTAACGCCAGAAGCCTACCGCCGACGCTTCCGGGAGTCCAAGAAGATGGCTGTGGACTCCCACATGGAATGGGCCAACCAGTTACAAAGGGTGGCATCCCTTTGGGTCCAAGGGTGCAAGGCCAACACCGGGGAGGAAGTACTGCAGCTGTTCTTAATGGAACATTTCTTCCAAGACCTGGCCGCAGACATACAAGACTGGGTACGAGATCGCCGTCCCGCTAACTTAAACGAGGCGGCTCGGCTAGCAGATGAGTACACGGAAACAAGGAAAGTAAGCCAGGGTACTACACGGCTGGCTCATAAGGTAGAACCGCGTACTCCAACCGTCACCCCACGCCCAGAGTTTCGGGCTCCAGTCCCACCACGTCCTCAGGGGCCTAGCAACTACCCCCGGGATTCGCCTAGGGTGACGTGCCATCACTGCAGCGACACGGGACATATTGCTCGTTATTGCCCTTTGAGAGCTACAAATAACAATTGGAGACGCACAACACCCAACACAGAGGTCACTCCATCACGTCCCTCTGCGGCCCACTGCCTGGAGACCGAGGGGGGCCCTGAGGAATGTCTGGGAATTTGGTATTAGGCAGACCCAATACAAGCGGCCTCTCCGGATAACCGTCAGCATCACCATCAGGAGGTACGAGTGAATGGACAAGTAGCACAAGGCCTAAGAGATTCCGGGACTACTATCACTCTGATTCAAAAACATCTGGTAAAGCCAGAGAACGTGTCCACTCGCACAGTTGCCGTCCGGGTCGCAGGGGGTGCTGTATTTCGCGTACCCACCACCCGGGTGCACTTAGACTGGGGAGCCGGGTCAGGAAAGACCACAGTTGGTATCATGGACAACCTACCTGCCGAGGTGGTGCTGGGCAACGACATTGGCCCTCTGACTTCGGCTTATTTACCTACACCTGCTGCTGCTTGTCCCGTGACCACCCGCGTTGCTGGAATCAACCCGCTTGCTGCTGAGAACCGGGTAAGACTACCTTCCCCGACATGTACTGTAGGTCCGGCACAATATCACAGTCTAAAATGGGAATGTGACAAGTTGGCCAGTGAGAAATCAGAGATGCAACGACACTATGTCATGTATTATGAGATGTCCCGTGGCTTGAACATTGAAATGCACAAACAGGCGGAAATTGTCAAAAGATTAAATGGGATTTGCATCCAGGTGGTGCCGTATCTGTCCCAAGAGCATCAGCAACAGGTTTTGGGAGCCATTGAGAGAGCAAAGCAAGTGACTGTTCCAGAATTGAATTCTATTCTTCACCGTCACCATCAGCTACCGACCTGGTAAGCCAATGGGAAGGCCGACGGACTGTTCAGGCAAACGGAACTTTTACCCTAACAGCAGACCGGACATCCCCAAGTTGATCCGAAAAGGATCAATCCGGGTCTGCCTGAGTGTTCCACAAAAGGGGAGTAGTGTAACAGACCTATGGAACTATGTATTCTGTGTGGACATCGATGATAATCCTACAGTGAGGCCTACAAAGGGTTAATTGTAGAATGACTCTTTAACTGCTAAAATTCTAATGTCCCTTCTTAGTTAGTTGACTCTTTTGTGTATTGTTCAAGATAGCAGTCTTCTGTCAGGTGTATGTTGATGGGATGATCTGTGAGTGTTTAATTGTTTTAAAGGTTAATTGAATTCTATTGTCTGATCAAGTCATGGTAAATAAGAATGGAGCCAAATGGTCTAGAGACTGATTGGCTCAAGGGAGTGTCATTGTTTCAAAGTGTGTGTATTGAAGGCCCCCTGGGTGGGGGGGGGGAGTGTAATTTGTTTCTGTACAGTTGTAACCAGATATAAGGAGGAAAAATGTGACATTAAAAGTCAGTCCTGCTTGACTCTGCAAACGTAGCCTCGTCTCGTTTCTTGGAAGGGCGTTCGATGGGATATACCGGCGGTACCTGCATATCGCAGCTTGCCAGGGAAAAGGACGTCTCCAGCGGCTGAGACCCTCACACCAGGGGGTAGCCGTTACAGGTGACAACCGATATGTTTGCCGAAAACGCAGGGCTGGTATATTGATGCACACTCATGCTCTCCTGAGCCATTGCTTGACTGGTGCTTTGCTGTCCCAGTGATGCTTCTCCTGTTGCTATGGGTGATGACCTCCCTTTGCTGAAGGCCCTTGATATGATGGAACTCTCCTCCAAGAAAGATTAATTTTTTAAACTTGCGGTAGTCATCCTAGTCCCCATCCATCAAATGGTAAACCATCCGGAACTCTATCCATAATAAGGTTTGCAGCAGTTTTGGCCACCGGTTCCTAGGCCATTTTCTCTTTACAGCAACTTTTTTGAATCTTACCAGGAAGTCGCCAACCTCCTCTGTAGGCAACATGGGTTGCATATAATCAGAGGCCACGATCTCAGCCCCTTGCAATACGTCCCACTCTTTGCAATTCCGCTTGTACCAACCAGTCACTGTCTCACACATCATTAGGCCTTCCTGACTGGCCCCCCTAAGTGGAGACATCTTCTCAGGCCACGCTGAGCTCACTTCCCCTTTAACTTGATATAACGTGAACTTCTTAACTTCTTGTGTTTTGACTGCCTCAGTCACATGCACCTGCTGTGACTTGTTACACAGTTCACAGCAATAAAAATAAAAAATTCTCACAGGTGCATTACCTGTATGCAACACAGTCCGTCAATTGAACTCCTGCGCAATGCAGTTTTCCTGGCTGCCACACACAGCTAGCAGAGTTCCTGAAAATTACTGCTGAATCCACCACTTGTGACATTGAGGGATGTCTAGCTCAGTGATGCATTTTAAGTGAGTTCACAGCCAACAGGAACTAAGGTTCATGGGCGTGGCAGCCCCCTTTTATTGAAAGTAACCAAAAGATGAAAGTTCACACATGCATTTGGTTTCTTCTCCCAAAAACAACAACTGAAAAATGCCAATCCACCTGGCTTTTAAGGCTCGCTCAGCTTTGGGCGCAGTTCCTTGCTGCACAGGACCACTCCTGGCCTCTAGGAAGGGCTCTGACACTCCAGGCTTTCACACTCCCCCAAGACTCCCTCTTCCAGTTGTCTCAGCAATGGTCTCTCTGACTGTCAGCTGGCCCAACTCTCAGTCCACTGACCTGGAACCTCTCCCACATGGAGTACCGTCTCAAGGATGCTGCCTGAGTTCTTATACAGTAGCACACTTCCATCCAGCAACTGCTGTCACACCAACTCCTTTCCCACACACACTGAGCTATGTTCAGCTCTGCCTTATAATGGGTGTGTGCACCTGGACACACACACAACCTGTAGAGCTTCTGGAAAACCCAGACACATGACTGAAGACTTCATCTCTCCCAATGCGCTTTGAAGTCTTCAAGTTTCCAGCCCCAATCCAGACTTTAAAAATCCAGAGAAGAGGAGAAGGACGCAACTCAGAGGAGCTCCGCGAACCGAGGCCTAATCCATTGCCATCGGCCGTTGGAGTTCCGCTCCGTAATCCATCCCGCGGCCGAATCACTACACAGGCGAGCCGTCACCATTTTGAGGCCTACAAAGCCTCCGCAAACACCGGGCTCGAGTATCGCGGCCGCGATACGATCGACTGTCGCCTCGGGACGCACCGGACCCATCGTTTGACCTGTCTGGCCTGCGGAATCGTGGTGGTGGGAATCTGAGGAGTGGCGGAGGTGCCCAGAGACGTCCAGGGATCGGTGTGAGGAGGTAGGTGGCGGCCTTCCTGCTACACCCTGGCCCAAAAGACACTCTCCCACTGCATGCCTGTGATTGGCACACAGCCTGTGAGGGTGATATCTCGGCTGTACAGGCAGCACCAAAAAGAACTCCCCCCTTTAACCTGTAAGCCCTGCACCATCTCCTGTATGATACAGCCATCTTGCTCCTTGTAAAGACAGAACAGGAGGTGCAGGGCCTCTGAAGATGGTGGTCGCATAGATGGAGAGATCCGGTCCCAGTCTCATTATCCGCAACTCCTGCTAAGCATCTAAAGCTGACACGGCTCCAGGAGTTTATTGAGCAAGCGCCCGATTCTCATCTCAGCATCATATGGGAAAAATTGGCTTCCAAAAAGCTGTATATAGAGGTTTTGTTCCGCCACCGCTCCCCAGACCTGACCGTGATATGGAGCGTTTCTTGTATAGGCCGCAGTCCCCGGCCTCGGGTATCTCTGTAAGTCCGTCGGATAGTTCTGATTCCCGATCGGCGGATGTACCGGCTCCCACATCGGACAATGGATCCCAGCAAGCCCAGTCATCGGGGACCACGGACGTGGTTACAGTTGCTGTTCTGGACCATAAGCTGCAGTCACTCCTCCAAGACCTGACTCGTAACATCACCAAAGAGGTGGGAAAAATTACTCAAGAGCTCCGGAGGGAGATTGATCAATTAGGGGAACGCACGGACACACTAGAGACTAAATTCGATGACCTTACCCAGTATGTACATGTTTTAGAAGAAGATAATGCTGCCATGAAACATGCACTTTCCCAACTCCAATTGCAACAGGAGGATTTAGAGAACAGGGAAAGGCTCCAGAATCTTCGGATAAGAGGGGTCCCCGAATCGGTCACGGATAAAGAGCTACGCCCGTATCTATTGGGACTTTTCGTCACCTTAGCGCCCCACATACCAGATATTGATTGGCGCCTTGACCGGGCTCACAGGTCTCTGGCACCTAAACCGTCTGCTGGCTCCAACCCCAGAGATGTTGTTGTTCGCTTTCATTTCTATGAGAGCAAGGAAGCTCTCACTGTTACGACCCGTAACAAGTCTTGCATCGAATTTAAGCAGGCCAAGATACAGATCTTCAATGACCTTTCTCCTATTACCTTGGCAAAGCGGCGCAGCTTTCGTCCTGTTACCACCCATTTGCAAAACCATCAAGTGCCTTATCGTTGGTGATTTCCCTTCCGCTTATCAGTCCTAAAAGATGAAGTCCAATATTCTCTGAGAGACCTATACGAGAGTGAGACCTTCACTCGCAACCTTGGTCTCCCCCCTGTCCCTGAAGAGGATCTTCAACTCCCTGTCCTGAACCCCAAGCCTCTGATGACACCGGCCAAGATCTGGACCCCGGTGCAACGCAGGTCGCGGAAGGCATTCTCTACTCCACAGCGAGCTAATCCCCCCAGATCCCAAACTTGAAGAATCTTGCTCTTGTGAAATTTCTTACAACCTCCCTTATTTCGTTCATCTCATGGTCAGTTGATGACTGCTCTGACCGTGTCGGAGTTCGTGGGCTCAAGAACCATATTTTCTGCCTGTTATTTGTTTTTCTTTTTTTTTGATCATGCTAATGATGCCTACTTGAACTCCCAGCCCTGACCTATTTGAATCCTCTTATGTTTGCACTGACTGCCATTATGGACAGCCCCTTTGATGCTTCATTCGATGGCTCATCTTGGATCGGCGCTGACTGTTTTCTCTGCTGAGACGGGGACCCACCCTCGGATCCCGCGGGTTGTCATGCCCCTCACCTTAACCCCAGGCTGTTGTCTGGGTTCCCTGGAGTTTTTTCATCTCCAGTGCTTTTTGAAAAAATGTGTTTTCAATTTTGTTTTTTGTCTTTTAATTTTTTTCTTGATTTTTTTTTCTTTTTTGTATTTTCTTTTCTAGGTCTTTTTTTGACCTTGCTCAGGTATCTAATGTTTTTTTGCTGCACCATTTCAACTTATATGCTTGTTTGCTCTACTGTGTTATACACCATGGCTATTTTACAGTTTAGCTCTAGTTTCAGTTACTTTTGATTGATTTATTATGGCTCTGAAGATTTTCTCCTGTAATGTGAAGGGTCTGAATTCCATTGGTAAAAGATGGCAAGCTTTGAAGGAATTCAGGTCCTTCGGTGCGGAGGTGATTATGGTTCAGGAGACCCACTTCAAACATGGGGGCTCCTTTAAATTTGCGTCCAAACAATTTCCCAAAGCATATATGGCTTCAGATCCATCGGGAAAGGCAGGAGTAGCAATCCTTATTAAGCTCTCTTGTCCGATCCGAGTCCTTTCCTCATACTTGGATCCCGGGGGTCGTTTCGTGCTCCTGGACTGCAGTCACTTGAATACCCAGTTTATGTTGGCGAACATATACGCCCCTAATGTAAGCCAAATTGGTTTCCTCTCGACGGTCTTTGAGAAATTACAAACCATCTCCCATCCCTTTATGATTTTAGGAGGTGATTTTAATGTGTGCATGTCCCCGACCAAGGATAGACGGGCCCTATTTCCAGATACTCCAAGAAGTGCTGTCCAGAAGTTGTCTGCCTCATTTCGTAAACTGACTAGATCACATAATCTTTATGATACTTGGAGAGTGAAACATCCGACTCAGAGGGGGTTCACCTTTTATTCCCCGCCTCATAAGCTTTACTCCAGACTGGACCACTTTTTTGTAACAGCCCCTCTGCTCCTATATGTTGTCTCCTCTGAGATTAATCCAATTACCTGGTCGGATCATGCACCCATTGAGATCGATATAGTATTATCTGCTCCAACCCCCAGGACCTGCCACTGGCGTCTCAATGAGTCCCTTATTAAGGATCCATTGATGCAAGCCCAGTTGCAACAAAAATTATCTGAATTTTTTAATTTAAATGAGGGTTCAGTGTCAGAGATTTCCACCCTGTGGGAGGCCCACAAAGCCTTTTTCAGGGGGGAGTGCATTTCTGCTAGTTCTCGTTTAAAACGAGACTCCATGAAGCTTAAAGCCGATCTTCTGGCTCAGCTCAAATCTGCAGAGACGGTCCTCCTTCATTCCCCCACGGTGGAACGATTGAGGGTGGTGACGTCTTTACGGAACTGTATCAAATCTTTTAATATGAACAAGATTTCCAAATCCATGGTATGGGCTAGGCAAAAGTTCTACGAATACGCCAACAAACCACATAGAATGTTTGTTAATATAAGATGATGAAACTCTCTAAGGAGTGTCAACAAATTAAAACAGCGCTATCAAATAACTGTGCATATTTGACTATATAAAATACATTACTACAACCCATATGTAATGATATACAGTGATAATAAACAAAATATATCCAGTTTAAGAAATAAACACTAAACTGTGACTGTAATAATAAACACCCGTGATTGACTTAAACGTGAAGTGAACGCACTGAAAGTGCAAGAGACAGTCTTTAAAAATAATTTAGAACGTGGCCAAACAAAGCAAAGTTCATGTGTATAAGGATCCTGCGATCTTCAAATTTTTTCAAAAACTTCCACCACACCCGACAGTGCTCAGTGACTCCTCCCCCATCAAATGGACACTCACCGGATAGGTATGCCTCACACTCTCGTGTTTTGGCACAAAAAACCTTATCAGATGTAGTTGTTCCCGTCAATAAAGATGTAATCCAAATATGACATCCAATCAGTTCCACATATATGTCAGAGAGAGACAAAAGAAGTGCAAATAGTGTGATACCATCAAAGGTTTAATAGCACACCAAAATAAAACTTCAAACAGTGCACTCACAAACAAAATCTTGTAAAACAGCAGAATATCACATCAAGAAACTCCTTCAAACGTCAAAATGGTGAGAAGCGGTCACGGCGGACCCCCGATCAGCGAGAAAAAGTGAAACCAATTCTCCTACTCACGGTGCCATGGACTTCTGTCAGATGCAGCTGCACATCCACTTAAATAAAAAACTTCAAACGCACTCTGCATCCAAAAACGCAGCACTCACTAGTAAAATTAGACTGTATGGCAATACCCCGACATGTTTCGTTATAAAAACTTATTCATGGGACTAACTGGTACCGTGAGTAGGAGAATTGGTTTCACTTTTTCTCGCTGATCGGGGGTCCGCCGTGACCGCTTCTCACCATTTTGACGTTTGAAGGAGTTTCTTGATGTGATATTCTGCTGTTTTACAAGATTTTGTTTGTGAGTGCACTGTTTGAAGTTTTATTTTGGTGTGCTATTAAACCTTTGATGGTATCACACTATTTGCACTTCTTTTGTCTCTCTCTGACATATATGTGGAACTGATTGGATGTCATATTTGGATTACATCTTTATTGACGGGAACAACTACATCTGATAAGGTTTTTTGTGCCAAAACACGAGAGTGTGAGGCATACCTATCCGGTGAGTGTCCATTTGATGGGGGAGGAGTCACTGAGCACTGTCGGGTGTGGTGGAAGTTTTTGAAAAAATTTGAAGATCGCAGGATCCTTATACACATGAACTTTGCTTTGTTTGGCCACGTTCTAAATTATTTTTAAAGACTGTCTCTTGCACTTTCAGTGCGTTCACTTCACGTTTAAGTCAATCACGGGTGTTTATTATTACAGTCACAGTTTAGTGTTTATTTCTTAAACTGGATATATTTTGTTTATTATCACTGTATATCATTACATATGGGTTGTAGTAATGTATTTTATATAGTCAAATATGCACAGTTATTTGATAGCGCTGTTTTAATTTGTTGACACTCCTTAGAGAGTTTCATCATCTTACATTCTTTTTGTTCACTTATTATCTTCTAAACAGCAGCTAGGCATCATCCACTCCTCCATAGGCGCAACGGTGGGCGACTTTTTAGGGCGCATTCTATAGATCACCCATTGTTACTATCAATGTTTGTTAATAGACTGAAACCATGCCCCCACCTCTCGATTCCTGATCACCTAATGCAATCGAATGGTACTCCTACGTACTGTCCCAAAGCTATGACTCAGGTTTTTGGAGACTTCTATGGGAAATTATACAACTGTTTGAATACTGACTCAACGCCCCAATTCTCCCAGGCCAACTTTGAGGCCTTTATGTCTTCCTTGGTCTTACCCAGGTTATCTACCGAACAAAACTCCATACTTAATGCTCCTGTCTCCTTAGAGGAGATAACGGAGGTACTAAAAGCTCTCCCATCCCATAAGTCCCCAGGTCCAGACAGACTTTCCTATGCATATTATAAAACCTTTTCAGAAATTTGAAACCCTCATCTACAGTCTTTGTTTTCCTCCTTGCTCAAAGGCACCATCCCCCATTCACACTTTCTGCATGCATTCCTGACTGTTATCCCTAAACCGGGCAAAGATCCCTCATTACCTGATAATTATCGTCCCATTGCATTATTGAACTCAGATTATAAGATCTTTACAAAACTACTGGCAAACCGACTTTCCCCATTGTTGACGACTTTGATCCATAGAGATCAAGTGGGTTTTGTTCCCACGAGACACGCAGGTGATAATACCAGACGGACTGTAGATTTGATAGACCTATTAACCAAAACTAAACAGGCAGCGGTTGTCCTAAGCCTAGATGCGCAAAAAGCATTTGATCGCCTTAGCTGGCCTTTTATGTTTGCAGTCCTTGATAGATATGGGTTCTCTGGTCCTTTTATTCAAGCCTTACAAGCTATTTATTCCACTCCCTCGTCCCAGGTACAGCTTTCCTCCTATCTGTCTCGGCGGTTCTCCCTTAGTAACAGCAACAGGCAGGGGTGCCCATTGTCGCCCTTGCTGTTTATTCTGAGTCCTGAGCCTCTGGCAGCGGCCATCAGGCACCATCCAGATATACGGGGGGTCCCGTTGAGACAGAGGGACTATAAGCTATCACTCTTTGCTGACGACATCTTGTTGACCCTCACTCACCCTTCTACCTCTTTACCTGCCTTGCACAAAACTCTATTTACATTTGGTGTCCTGTCTGGGTTCAAAATTAATCAGTCAAAGACGGAAGCGTTACCAATTAATGTATCACCAGACGTGCTTAAGTCTCTCCAAGACAAGTTCAATTATCGCTGGTGCTCCTCTTCATTGAAATACCTGGGAGTGTATATCACTTCCTCGTACTTGAATCTGTGGACCTCTCTTCCGATATCTCTCTTGGGAAGGGTTAATGTCCTTAAGATGTCGATACTCCCTATACTGTTATACCTTTTTGAGACTCTCCCAACCTCGGTCCCTATGTCGCAGCTGAAGAATCTCCAGAGACGATGCCTCAAGTTTATATGGAATAATGCTTCCCATAGGATTGCACAGTCAGTGGTGTATGCTCTTAAACATAGAGGTGGTTTGGCAGCGCCGGACATTATTAAATATTACTACGCTTAACGCTTCTCATCTTCGTACGCTAACTTCCTGGGTTTCTAGAAAGGCCCCCTCCAGATGGGCAGAGATAGAGATGGCGATTACTGTTCCAGTACACCCCTGTTATATGCTTTGGCCTGTCTCCACTAAATGTATGCCCCAGCTGAGATCTTTATGTCTGGCCCCGATGCTGTTTACCCTCGCCATTCGGAGGAGGTGTGTGGAGCGGTTCTCTCTTTCCTCCAAGTGTTCTCCCTTCAATCCAGAAATACCTGATGGTATGTCTTACAGGAGGATGTATCCATGGACGCGGGCTGGGGTCTTCCAGCTGCGACATCTGGTTAACCCGATCACACATGTTTTCTTATCATTCTCAGGCCCCATACTCACGACCAAACATGTCTGCTGAAACTGGTCCGCGGACCAGTTTCAGCGGACATGTTCGTTCGTGTGTAGGCAGTAACGGACAGGATTCCAGCAAACATTCGTCGGCCAGACCGTTTTCCAACGAACAACTGTTTCCTGGTCTTGCTTTAAAACAGTCTGCTGGAATCGTGTCCGTCAGACATGTTCGGTCGTCTGTACACAAAAGCAGCGTACAAAAACCCCGCGCATGCTCAGTCCAAATGAGGAGACGGGAGCGCTCGTTCAGGTAAAACTCGCGTTTGTTTGGGATATGGCACATTCGTCATTAGAAACCTTTTATTCTAGCAAGAGAACAATGTCTTAAAAAGGCGCACTAAACCACAGTTTCTTGCCTCGTTTTATTAATTCTTCTCTTGCTAGAATAACCCCGTTCTCTTGCTGATGCAATTTCAATAGAGTTGTCCCATACTGAAATGTCACATTTCTTGCTTGTGATGTAATCCTTTAATAAGGTTTTCTATGCCAGACGTGTGTTTTGGTTGGTGGTCCTCCATAATTTATAGTAGTCATTTTTGTAAAGGAATGTGCATCTATTTTTTTTTTTTTGTTGTTTCTAGTTCTGTCACCATTTTGTTTAATATATTTTTACATGTTTTTTTTTTGATTTTTTTTTTTTTTTTTGTTTCATTTGAGAATATTGAACCATGTTGGCACACCAAATGTCCCCCCCCCCCCAAGGAGTGTGTCCTTTGTAAATGACCCATTGTATATTTATTAAAGGTTTGCTGCCTAATAATCCCCACAGTATAACAAACAATAGACATGTTTTCAAATGAAAGCAAAAAGCCTTTTATTTAGGCAAATGTCATCTCAAAAAAAAAACAGAACGGCAGCACTAGAATAGATAGCAAACTATATGCAAACTTGCATTTCCAACATGGTGAAGGATAAACTTCCAAGCCTCACGAGCCAAACCCAAAAATATGAAGCAGCAGCACAGAAACAAAGGAACCCAAACTGCGGTAGTCCAAACAATATGTCCTTTATGTGGAAGGAAATGGAAGGCAGAGAATCAACGTTTCCTCCTCTTTCCAGCCTTCCCTCCAGGCAGCCTTCCAGCGGATCTAACACGGGCTCTTGCAGGTGGGGTCGATGTGGCAGCAGGAGGATGGTGTTCCGCAAGCCGGGCCGGGTCACATAGCCCAGTGTCTGGGGTCAGCAGGCCCTTCTGCATCCACCAAAAGACCTGGTTCATCAGGGCCTTTGCCAGTCTTCTCTGGCCCTCCTCCCCTTCATTCAAATCGTGGGCCAATGAGGCACTGAAGGCCTCTGTGGGGTTGAGGGGGGCCCTCATGATGGCGCTTGCCTCCTGTATCATGCGGAGGCTTGCCTCCTCCACAGGCCTCAACTGCCTCCTTCGGCCTGATGGCCTCACCTGGGGGGGAGAAGACTGGCTGGTGGTGGTTCTCCTGGCCGGGGGGACCTGCTGCAGGCCACTGGGCCCAGCCTCCTCCTGGCTGCCACTGACCCCGGCCTCCTCCTGGCTGCCACTGACCCCGGCCTCCTCCTGGCTGCCACTGACCCCGGCCTCCTCCTGGCTGACAGACACGTGAGGATCTGCCACCTCCTGGCTGATCTCTTCTTCCTGTGTGCACAAAAAAGGACATTTTTTACAATTTCGCTAAATAAAACCACACTCATTTTCATGTTTTTCGTTTCGTATTTTCTGTTCATTATTACTTGAATACACTCTACTTCTGACCCCTGCAGTTGTCATCCCTGACACCTATTTGTCTGTACACCTTTTTTTGTGCTTTTTCCCAGCTTGGCTTTTCTTTTACAATATCAAATCATTAATCCACCAATAATTATTTACGCCAGAAATATAGAGGAAACTACTATACCTCCTCATCGAAGGGTGGCAGATCTGCATCTCTGTCAGCCAGGCCCTCTTCCTCCGACTCTGCAGGGCTGTGGTCATCTGGGGAATGTCCGCTGGAAGGTAGCATGGAGGAAAGGTTGGAAGCAAGACTCGACATCGTTTTCCTGCCTTCCATTTCGTCCCGCAAAAAAGCCATCTGTTTGTAATACCACAGTTTGGGTTCCTTTGCTTGTGTTGCTGCTGCTCCCGATTTTTTGCTTTTATTAGCTTTATATGCTCTTCTGTATGTGCTTCTCAGGTTGGCAAGTTTATCCTTCACCATGTTGGCAGTGCATCCTGGCACCCATGTTTGCATATAGTTTGCTAGCTCTTCTAGTGCTGCCGCTCGTACATCTTTATTGCAATATAACGCGTGTTTGGAATTCCACAGGATGGGCGTGTCCTGATATTTTTGGAGTAAGGCCTCTATAGCTTCCTTGGTTTGTAGTTGGTCCATTTCCCGTTATGAAATATGATATTTCTTTTTGAGTCTACATTCGCAAAACATAAACCAAAGAAAAATAAATATTCAAAAGGATCAGCGTTGACCTTGATATAATATGTGTCTTCAAATTTATTACCTATATCTAATTACAAACACAGTCTCTCTTGTTTAAACAATGATTGGCAGCTCGGCCGCATTGGTTGTACCAAACATTGATTTGCTAGATGCAGAGCCATTGTTAACATTGCAGTAACAATTTTAAATTTAGAAAAATAAACAAGGATTACAAATGACAGTATTCATCTAGGCACTCTTTCATGTGTAAATCTCATGCCCCTGACAATGGATGACATAAAAGACACTTCCTAATGACCTCTGTACAACCAACACTTGAACAATACTTTGCCTGATCTGAATACACCATTCAAAAACTTGTCAATGAGGTACAGCATTGTTCACATCTCTATTTTGTGAGTTGTCCAAACGCATTTGGAGACCAAAATAACATTGTGGTACCCCATAGACAGAATAGCTTAAAAAGGGTGCAACCAACAGCCCAAACCCCCATCCCATGTGTCTACATTTTATAGGCCTCTGCTGATCCCATTTTTAATTTCCTTACCTTCCTGTCTCTCGCTCCTCGTTTCTCACGCTCGCCTAATTACCGCGTAAGATGCGTAATCACGGCGTGCACCTTTTAAACACTCCGCGTATTTATTAAACCCCGCCCTCGTCACCTTTGCTAGGCCCCTAATCAATGTGTTTAGGAAATATGGCGTTAACTGTGTATGTTCTGGATGCGCTCGAAGATTCTCCGCGTAACCTACGTAAACACGTTGTTTGCATTCTCTACACTCCGCGTATGTATTAAACGCCGCCCTCTTCTCCGCCCATGGCGTAACAATTCATCTTTTCCCCGCCCATAATCTCTGTGGGAAAGGAAAGATGGCGATGTCACACGAGCGGGCACGATGCTCTCATGCCACAAGTGAAGGGACAGAGGCAGGGACGTCCCGATCAAGGCAAAGAAGATATAAAGCCACTAATATGCGGTTCCAGGAAATGGTGGAGTTAGTTTACATCATGCGAAAGAAGGACTATGATGGTGAATTAGGGCCATACAAGACCCCTAACCGCCGAAAGGCACATATTATGGACAAGGTGGCGAGGAGAATGCAGAGGATGTTTGGGATCACCAGGTCCAAGGAACAGCTGAGGAAACGCTGGTCAGACTTAAAATTGAGGGAGCCACATCAGATGAAGAAGATCCTTAAAATTCTGCGTAAAAGTAAGTAAATATATTTTGGGGTTGGGGGGGGGGGTTGATAGTCTGCAATAATGTGTTGCCATGTATATTTCACCATCTGCCTCCTTGGCCTGCTTCTAATTTTAAAGACATGTTGTCATTTATTTTTTATGACATAAATAACTACATATTTACAAATAGTGTTCTTAGTAAACCACGTAACATCACATAGTTTCTCAGAAAGGCTCGGTTATTCCAGGAACAACACACCTGGACATGGCTCACTGGCCAAAAACTGTGTTTGTAAACATTGTGTAAAAGCTAGTTCTAAAAAATAGAATTAGGAGAATGGGAAAGGCAAACAGGATTCATTCTAAAAACAGTGGTAATAAAGCAGATGTTTTCACATCTGCAATGCACAGCACCTGTGTCTCCCCAAATCAAAAATGGGTTTTGGTAGGGTCTCCCAAAAATACAGTTTGGGGGGGACATCCATGTGTGTCACTTTGCTAAAAAGGGGCAGGATCAGAGCTTGCCATAGAAGTAATTGCAAAATCTAGGTTTGGTGAAAGATAAAAGTAACTAAATGAAAGCCTCTTCTAAGCAATGTGTGCGATTTATGCTCTCCAATATCTGTGTGCTGATGAGTCTACATTTTTTCTCTTGTTATTTAAGGGGAAAGAAGTCGCCAGCATTTGGAGGAGGCAGAGAGGGCCAGACAAGGCCAAAATCTTCCATCTCAACATGTGGAGGAGGAGGAGGATGTGGAAGGAGAAGAGGATGTGGAAGGAGAAGAGGATGTGGAAGGAGAAGAGGATGTGGAAGGAGAAGAGGATGTGGAAGGAGAGGAGGAAGGAAGAAAGGAGGAAGGAAGAGAGGAGGAAGAAGTAATTTTGGACTCAGAATTTATAGCAGATGAAGGGCAAGTGGCGGAAGAACAATTTGGCGAATTGAAAGAAGGTGGATTGATGGATGAAGGAGGAGTCGAAGATGATGGGGAAGTGGTGGAAGAAGGAGGAGTGATAGAAGATGATGGGGAGGTGGTGGAAGAAGGAGGAGTGATAGAAGATGTCGAAGAGGTGGAAAGGAGAAGCCCATCAGGTCAGTGTCACCCTAGCTTGATTAAAAAAAACATATGTAGATAGGCCTCATCCAAAAAGAATTTTTGAAATGAACATTTTTTTTGTTTTTAGGGGAGGAGGATGGTGTGTCAATATTTTCACGTGCAAGTGCTGCTATAATTATTCAACAGGTAATGGAGTGCAGCACTGAAATGCATAATATGCGTGAAAGGATGGTTGTCATGGAACAGAATGTAACAAATGTCCTTTTGGAATGCAGCACGGAAATGGACAATATGCGGCAAAGAATGATGGTCATCGAATCTAATTTTAAAAATATTATTGACATGATGGGCCGTGTCAAAGACTGAAACACCCCCCGCCCATACAAACTTTTTTACTGTTTTAATAATGATTACGCCAAAATTTGAAGATACACACACAGTGTGCCAACATGTGCTATCTGCCATCACAGAATATCTAGTGTCTGTGCTTCGTGGGTCCAACCCCCTCCTCCATCCTCAAGTAGTTGAGAGGAAGGGTTTGCTCCCACAAAACACAGACATTGATCACCCATGATGTCAGATAGCACATGTGGCCATTTGTCTGTTGAACCAATGACATTTGGCGAGTTTGCACTGAATGTGTGTATCTTCAAATTTTGGCGTGTTCCAGTGTGAAAGCACACCATGACTGAGGCCTCGTACACACGGCCGAGGAACTCGACGTGCCAAACACATCGAGTTCCTCGGCCAGTTCAGCACTGAAGCCGCCGAGGAGCTCGGCGGGGCGAGAGCTCCCATAGAACAACGAGGAAATAGAGAACATGTTCTCTATTTCCTCGCCGAGCTCCTCGTCGGCTTCCTCGGCCGAAAGTGTACACACGGCCGGGTTTCTCGGCAGAATTCAGCCAGAAACTCGGTCGGAAGCTGAATTCTGCCGAGGAAACTGGTCGTGTGTACGGGGCCTGACTGCTGTTGTGAATTTTTCTATTTTTATAATTTTATTTTTTTACTTTTTGACCATGTTGTAAATTTTTGGATACTATAAAGTTTAGACCATAACGAATAAACACCGATAAAAATTCCAAATATATATATATAGAACTATAAATCTCTCTAATCACTGAATTTAGTGAAGTCGAGATTTGACTCCTAAATCTCCACAACAAATATTCGTATTTAAAAACACACCAAAAAAATGAAAAATATAACAAAAAATAAATACATTTGTAGGTTTTTGGCCATAAAAAATATGCCGAGAAGAAAAAATACAAAGGCGGTAAACACACCACCAAAAATATTCTATATATATATATATATGTAAACAATAAATCAAACTATATTTGATAAACAAAACTGGGAACTTGTTAAAAAATGTATAATCTTCATAATATTTTTTGTGGAATTACCCGAAACAAAAAATTTAAAAAAAATAAATATTGTAGACTCCTAAGTACAAAAGCAGGGAGTAATGAAAAAAAAAAACTAATTTTTGGGGTCATGAACAAGCAAAAATAAAAAAACTTGACCTACAAATTTTCTAATGGAGTTGCTTCTTATTTCTAGACTCAATACCCTGTTTGTAGATGAGTGAATACTGTGCAAAATGTGGTTAATTACTAAAAGTGGAGAAATCAATTATGCAGTAAAATGGCAGAAGTTAGTTAGAGAACCAGGAAGACAGATAAAAAGAGAAAAAGCATTAATGACAAACAACTGTATAAAGTCCAATGGTCTAATTATTTATTATTTGTGAGAATATTCCTTTCTTTGGGGGCCAAATTAGAAAGAAATATGATCTGGCATAGCAATGGCCCCCTGACCCATGAAGTACTCAACATATTTGTCGCGTACCTCACGAGCTGATTGGGGGGCCAAGCCAGCGCGACCAGTGTCCAGCCCGGGAAGGGGATCTGAGGGTAGTCTTGCCTCAGAACCAATGTCGGGTAGGTACGTCTGGGAGTGCCTGCGTAAAAAGTTGTGCAAAATGCAGCAGGCAAATACAACGGTGTCCAATTTATATTCCGCCAGATGTATCGATGTCCTGAACAGGCGGAACCGGTTGGTGAGTATCCCAAAGGCATTCTCGACTACCCTCCGAGCCCTGGCCAACCGAAAATTAAACACACTCCTCTCTGAGGTGAGGGTCCTCTGGGGAAAAGGCCGCATGAGGTGAGGACCAAGCCCGAAAGCCTCGTCCGCTAGGAACACAAACGGAAGTCCTTCCACATTCTCTTCATCTGGTGGCAATGCCAGACCACCAGCTTGGAGACGATCATAGAAATCAGTCCGTGCGAACACTCCCCCATCAGACATCCGGCCATTCTTCCCCACGTCCACATATAGAAACTCATACTGTGCCGACACCACCGCCATCAACACAATACTATGATAACCCTTGTAATTATAATAGTAGGACCCCGAGTGGGGTGGGGGCACAATGCGGACGTGTTTCCCATCTATTGCTCCACCGCAGTTTGGAAAATCCCACCACTGGGCAAATTGGGAAGCCACAGACTGCCATTCCTGTGGTGTGGAGGGTAGCTGTGGGGACAAACAAAAAAAGAGATTTAGTACTTTGGCACAAAAACATCCTACAAGCATCCTTGTGAAACTTCACAGTATTAAAATTGCATTTGAAAAATGTGCATGGAGAATTTGGGGAATGAAATATATAGGGCCACTTAATTAAGAGACTCCACAGCCCTCTGATGGGGACTAAAAATGTTTGAAGGGGGGGGGGGACACAAAAACCAAAAAATCGTGTTTTAAAAAATGGAAAGGTGGGTTTGTCCCTAGGATAGCATGCTGGACAGGTTAATATTGGGTAAGGGACAAATATGCAGGTAGGTCAAGAATAAAACATGTAAAGCTTATATCAACATGCATAGGGAGAAAAGGGAACGTTAGTTAAACACACAGCATATCTGGGAAATTAAAAATTAAGTTAGTTGGCCACATTATTACAGCCAGGAAACTTACCTTAATATACTCCTCATGCAGAACTTTGATGATGGCAGCACACGTGTCCGGTATGATGACCCCAAGCGCCTGCGGAGAGATGCCTGTCGAGAACTTGAGGTCCTGCAGGCTCCTCCCAGTCGCCAGGTACCGCAACGTGGCAATAAGCCTCTGCTCGGCCGTGATGGCTTGGCGCATCACAGTGTCCTGCCTCGTGATATAGGGGGACAGAAGATCCAGCAGACTGTTGAATACGGGGTCCGTCATGCGGAGAAAATTCCTAAAGTCATTAGGATTATTCTCCTGGATTTCCCTAAGCAGAGGCATATGTGAGAACTGGTCACGCTGGCGCAACCAATTCTTGGTCCAGAAACGCCTCCGCCCCCTGTTTCTGGCCAAAGTACTGGAAAAATGAACATATCCAGCAGCCATCCCATAAACAGCACCAACTCGCGAAAATTGACGCTGCTGCTCCATCATGGCTTCAAACCGGCCGGCTGGTCAATCAAGAACACACTCAAACAGAAAGCACTCGCAAATCCAGCACTACCTGCGACAAACGCGTGACAAACAGATACGAGCGCACAGGATGCAACTGCAAAAGCAGAAACAACCTGCTAGACTATAGCCGAATGACAACTACGTTACCGTAAGCACACGCACTGAACCCGTGAATACACGCTGTCAAAGCCTGGAGACCGAGAAGCGCGAATCAGCTCTAACCAAACCTTCACTAACACGAGCAAACCCGTAACTAGCAAAAGAGGAACAGAGGGCGGCGCCATTAAGTTTGGTCTTCCCCTTTATAGTGACGTCGTACGTAGTTTACGTGCACGCGTTCCGGTACGACGGTAATTTGGTCCGCTGGTGTGTACAAGCCAGCGGAACCAAACAAAAATCAGCCTTGTACGCCGGAAACTGTCCGGCAGACAGTTTTCAGCGCACAGATCCGGTCGTGAGTACAAGGCCTCAGATTTACAATCAAAATATGACCTCCCAGCCTCCCTTCAGTATTCTTATTTACAATTTAAACATTTTTTTCTTTCTACCTTCCCCTCGCTTTCGCTGGAGAGGCCCACAGATTTTGAACTCTTATGTGTTGCTGGTGCCTATGAGTCCAAACAGATTTCATCCATATATAAGATTTTACATGATACACCTCCCCTGACAGACTCTACACATGGTTATATGAAAAAATGGTCTTCTACTCTCCAACGCCCAATCTTGTTATTGGATTGGGGGAAAATATGGGGGAAAAAATCTCACGTTGTGTAGTGCAGAGGGAGACTTCCTTTAAAATTTTGATGTTTTGGTGACTCCACCCTTTCTAAGTATTGTTGGAGGTGCGGTGGGTCTGTGGGTTCCCTTTTCCATATTTTTTGGGATTGCCCCCTCATTGGCCCTTTTTGTATTAAAATTCAAGAGCTCCTGCGGAAACTGCTATCTCATCCTGTACCTTTGTCGCCTATACACTTCCTTTTGGGCTTGCCCCTTTCGGAATTGCCTAAAACTTCACAGAAACTTATGTCTTTTGTTCTTTTAGCTGCAATGAGAGCCATTCCTAGACTATGGCTCTCCACTTCACCCCCCACTCTCCATCACGTCCTTTCTATCATAGCTGACACACGGAGGATGGAACATTTGACTGCTAAGGTTGACCACACTTTATCTCTTTTTGATAAAATATGGAAATTATGGGATGATTCTGAGTTCTCATCAGATTTTTTGCCTGAATCTCTTCAGAACACTTGATCCCCATGGTGCTTCCAGCTGTCTATAATAAGTTTTTGTGTTTTGGATTCATCTTTTTTTTTTTTTTACTTTATTTCATTTATTTTTTCACTTGAAACTGATCATTCTCATTGAGTTCTGATTATCTCAGATTACGGTGTGTCTGCAATGCCTTGTAAAATGTTTGTTGAGAATTGTCTTGCCAGACTTTACCTGTGTTCCTGATATGCTTTCAGTTCAAATTGCTTTGTATCACCGAAAGTTGAAATACCTTTTCTCTTGTGATATGCTGTACATTGTCTTTTTTCTTCTAGAAATAAACAATTAAAAAAAAAATCCAGAGAAAACTTAAAGCATAGTTTTTTCTGCTCACCAATCTTTTGCTGTAACTTCTCAAATTGCTTCTTTGAGAGTCCTTTGTCCATTTTAAACACATTTTTACTAAAACAGGCTCTAACTCTCACAATATATATATACAGGGAGTGCAGAATTATTAGGCAAATGAGTATTTTGACCACATCATCCTCTTTATGCATGTTGTCTTACTTCAAGCTGTATAGGCTCGAAAGCCTACTACCAATTAAGCATATTAGGTGATGTACATCTCTGTAATGAGAAGGTGTGTGGTCTAATGACATCAACACCCTATATCAGGTGTGCATAATTATTAGTCAACTTCCTTTCCTTTGGCAAAATGGGTCAAAAGAAGGACTTGACAGGCTCAGAAAAGTCAAAAATAGTGAGATATCTTGCAGAGGGATGCAGCACTCTTAAAATTGCAAAGCTTCTGAAGCGTGATCATCGAACAATCAAGCGTTTCTTTCAAAATAGTCAACAGGGTCGCAAGAAGCGTGTGGAAAAACCAAGGCGCAAAATAACAGCCCATGAACTGAGAAAAGTCAAGCGTGCAGCTGCCAAGATGCCACTTGCCACCAGTTTGGCCATATTTCAGAGCTGCAACATCACTGGAGTGCCCAAAAGCACAAGGTGTGCAATACTCAGAGACATGGCCAAGGTAAGAAAGGCTGAAAGACGACGACCACTGAACAAGACACACAAGCTGAAACATCAAGACTGGGCCAAGAAATATCTCAAGAATGATTTTTCTAAGGTTTTATGGACTGCTGAAATGAGAGTGAGTCTTGATGGGCCAGATGGATGGGCCCGTGGCTGGATTGGTAAAGGGCAGAGAGCTCCAGTCCAACTCAGATGCCAGCAAGGTGGAGGTGGAGTACTGGTTTGGGCTGGTATCATCAAAGATGAGCTTGTGGGGCCTTTTCGGGTTGAGGATGGAGTCAAGCTGAACTCCCAGTCCTACTGCCAGTTTCTGGAAGACACCTTCTTCAAGCAGTGGTACAGGAAGAAGTCTGCATCCTTCAAGAAAAACATGATTTTCATGCAGGACAATGCTCCATCACACGCGTCCAAGTACTCCACAGCGTGGCTGGCAAGAAAGGGTATAAAAGAAGAAAAACTAATGACATGGCCTCCTTGTTCACCTGATCTGAACCCCATTGAGAACCTGTGGTCCATCATCAAATGTGAGATTTACAAGGAGGGAAAACAGTACACCTCTCTGAACAGTGTCTGGGAGGCTGTGGTTGCTGCTGCACGCAATGTTGATGGTGAACAGATCAAAACACTAACAGAATCCATGGATGGCAGGCTTTTGAATGTCCTTGCAAAGAAAGGTGGCTATATTGGTCACTGATTTGTTTTTGTTTTGTTTTTGAATGTCAGAAATGTATATTTGTGAATGTTGAGATGTTATATTGGTTTCACTGTTAAAAATAAATAATTGAAATGGGTATATATTTTTTTTTTGTTAAGTTGCCTAATAATTCTGCACAGTAATAGTAGTCACCTGCACACACAGATATCCCCCTAAAATAGCTAACACTAAAAACAAACTAAAAACTACTTCCAAAAATATTCAGCTTTGATATTAATGAGTTTTTTGGGTTCATTGAGAACATGGTTGTTGTTCAATAATAAAATGAATCCTCAAAAATACAACTTGCCTAATAATTCTGCACTACCTGTATATATATATATATATATATATATATATATATATATATATATATATATATATATATTTATATATTTACAGCATATGTAGCCAGTGGCTGGCTAAATTGCTTGTGTCTTCTCTGCAACATTGGCCAAAATGCAGAGCGAGTGAGTTCTGAGAGAAGAGTCAAGGATCTTGGGACATGTAGTCCAAAGAGCCAAGTTTACACTGGGGTTAGATCATTATGGACTTTAAGCTCCAGTTGGCTGGAGGGAGAGAACAGAATGCTGGGAGAGGTGATATATAGCCTGTGATGGGGAGGAGTCACTCTCTTGGGATCATGGCCTTCAGCTGGAAGCAGGGACCTGCTTATATTAAAGGGGAACTCTTCTCAGAGATGTTTGGGCTTGTTAAAGGGAGTAGTCTGACTTAAAGAAGGTCATTCTCCTCCCCTTTTCCTTTCCTGTGGTCATAGGTACTACCTAAGTTACTGTTTGCTACTATTCATCTATTAATTTTATTGGCTCTTTACCCTGATCGGTGCTGGGCTTTGTCTGAGGGAAAATCCTTAACCCCGAGCACCCCAGGGGTGCGCATGAGTGGCGTGCACAGGGCGTGCACGAGCGGCGTGCAGCCAGTCATGCTGCTTTCTGGACTCCGCCACCTGGTCATTACCCTCATCGGGGAACAGCTGTGCCCCGAGGGACATTCTAGATCCCCAATTGCCACACATCGGGCCCCAGGGAGCCCGCGGTAGCGGTGGGAAGAGGAGGACATCATATGACACCCATCCAGGGTGGGAGATCCCATCTGAGGATGTCATATGGCAATGGCTGGGTATTGAAGTGGTTAATAATGCCAACTGCAAGTTAAAGTTTTAGTTCACATTTCACTATACTTTCCTCCAGGGTTGCTGAGCTGTCAGCACCCCCACAGGTGGTCTAGCAGTTCAAGGATTTGAAATCCCGATCTTCTCCATCTTATTTGTGCAGTGCTTCCAAAATGGACAAGATTTATATGTACAGCAGGGGGGCTTAGGGAGGGTGTCAGGTGTTAGTTCACCTTTACATTTTTTTGTGAAAGGTGAACTAACCCTTTAGTTGTTTCATTTTAGCCATGATTTTAATTCAGGGTAAACTGAGTGACCATTTTGACTTTAGGCACAGTTGCTATGTTTAAATTATAGTATTAGCTTACTGAACAGTTGCTATAGATTAGGATCTTATGTATATGGGAATTTGGGGACCAGATGTCCTTCTGGCCAAAACAAGAAGCAAAATCTGATATATATTGCATTCTAACTGACATCTTGATCAAATGAAATTTGTCACACTACTGAAAAAAATAACCATGATTTGATTACCCTGATTCTTTTTCATGCTCTTCATTTTAATAAAAAAAAAAAATGGAAAGAATGCTGCTTTTACCCAGATGGCTGCAAAAGTTATTACTAGTCAGAAAGAAGTTGAGGAATGTTGCACTAACTGACAATGAAAATTATGAAAGGAATTTAAAAAAGATGGTAATAAAATGAAAAACCATGGTGAAAGGACTGGAATTTCATGGCTTTGACCCTAAATAAGGACATTACTTAACTTCTTCTTTAACCCCCTAATGTCTGAAGGTAAAACAAATCTTAATGCCAAATCATCTTTGGCCTGTGTTAGTAAAACTGAACATATCATTGTAGCTACTTTTTAATGATAAATGGGACTTTCATTTCGTAGCAAATGTTAATGGGTAGCTCAATTAAAGAGAATCAAAGAGAATTTAAAACATTAGCTGTATGTTTCTTGGTATTATCATTACCAAACACCACCAAAAAAACCCAAAAAAACATTCTCCTATAGTATAGGAGAATGTTTTTTTGTTTTTTTTGGTGGTGTTAAAAGCAACAACAAAATGTGCACTATTGCGCGTAAGTGCTGTGTTAAAAGCAACAACAAAATGTGCACTATTGCTCGTAAGTTGTACGTCCGGCCTAAAGTTATTCCCCATAAAGGAGGTGTAACTCAGCAACAGACGTGCACAGGTCAGCTGGAGAGCAGCTGCAGCAGCACCGTTACGGATAAACTGAGCAATCACACTTGCAGGACAGCACATCTGTATGCCAACATGCCAGGGGCAGCCATGGTCATAGGACTACTGAGGAGGGGATATACCGAACGCGCATGAATGTCTTTGGCATGGGGGAATCGGAGGTGTATCACATCTTCAGATTCAGCCCTGATGCCATCCTGGAATTAGCCACAGCCCTGCATGATGAAATCACCAGCCAGACTGAACGCTCACATGCAGTGCAGCCACTAGTCAAGGTCCTGGCAACACTGCATTTCCTCGCCAGTGGATCTTTCCAACGTACAAGTGGAGTCGTGTCTGGGATGTCACAATCTACCATAAGAAGATGTGTGCACCAGATTGTCCCCGCAATCCTCACACGCATGTCCCACCACATCATCAATGCAGGATTTCTACAGAATTGCTGGATTCCACACACCGTGGGGGCCATTGATTACACACATGTGGCACTATGCCCCCCCCGTGCCACAGAGTACATATACCGCAATCGTAAGCAGTGGCATTCCATCAACGTACAGGTGATAGCCGACGCCCAATGCCTCATATGGCACGTCCGTGCAAAAAACCCTGGGGCCAGCCACGACAGCTACATATACCGTCAAAGCAACATCCCAACAGAATTCGAACAGAATGTGTACAGGGACAGCTGGCTGGTTGGTGAGTGACATGGGAGTCAGGCATGACTTTCCGACCCCATGATGCAGACATCACGAGGGGCACATGCACGACTAACATCCTCCTGTCTTTTCCAGGTGACTCGGCATATGCACTTGGACCCTATCTCCTGATTCCTTGCCGGAATCCCCAAACCAGAGGCGAGAGAAGATACAATGCTGCACACATACGCACCCGTGCAGTGGTGGAGCGCACATTTGGCATTATGAAATCCCGTTTCCGATGCCTGGATAAGTCCGGGGGGATTCTGTTGTATTCCCCAAACTTTGTGTGCAGATCCTCGGTGCATGTTGCGTGCTGCACAACTACGCCATGAGAAAGGGCCTGGAGATTGACATATGTGATGACCTGACCCCCGAACCACACAGTCCCCCCCCTGCCCGAGGCTACCCCGTCTGCTGAAGGAACAGCAGTCAGGAGTTGCCTCGTGGAATGCATATTTGCACGTTAAACACACACATTCATCATGGCACACAGACAATGCACGCATGCACACCACTGTGGTCCCTAGCCCAAGGTTTAGCCCAAGTCCACCGCACGGGACTTGGGAGCAGCAACGCCACACCAAGGCCCCAATGATGTTGCTGTCCATTCATACCACATTCACACGGTCGTGGGGATAACCTCTCCCTGACGATCCAAGGTGACACGCCTTGCTGGCAGGAATGTCACACATAAACACACTCACACACCAGTCACACAGTTGCAATGATAGTGAGCGTGTTGTATTGAAATGAATCGTGACCTCATGTGAATGCATGGCCAAATGAACGGCGCATGCGCGCGCATGCTCAGAATCACGTCGCAAATACTCCCTACGATACGACATCTCAATGCGTACAACGTGAAACCTCACTTACGCCTAGCCCCATTCACGTACGACTCAGGTAAACGACGTAAAATTTGACGGCACTTCCGACGTCCATACCCTAAACGACTTAGACCAGCTTTTTGGTGGTTTAACTTTACGCCGAAAAAACGCCATTACGTAAACGACGTAGATTACAGCGACGGGCGCAAGTACGTTCGTGAATCGTCATATCTAGTTAATTTACATATTCGACGCGTAAATCAACGGAAGCGCCCCTTGCGGCCAGCGTAAATATGCACCCAAGATAAGAAGGCGTAGGAGACTTACGTCGGTCGTATCTTGGCAAAATTCAGGCGTATCTCATTTTAGGAATGAGCACATAGATACGACGGCACACATTCGGACTTACAACGGCGTATCTACTGATACGTCGGCGAAAGTCTCTCTGAATCTGTCCCTAATTCTGCACTCCCTCACCGTGTGCATGGTGCTGTGACATCCGTGAAAGAAAAAAAAAGGGCATCATGCCATTAACAGTAGAGTTGAGCGGACACTTGGATGTTCGGGTTCGGACCCGAACCCAGACTTTGAAAAAAAAGTTCGGGTTCGGGACCGAACCCGACCCGAACCCGAACCCCATTGAAGTCAATGGGGACCCTGACTTTTGACTACAAAAATGTCTCTAAAAAACTAAGGGAAAGGGCTGGAGGGCTGCAAATGGCAGCAACATGTCGGGAAGAGCATGGCAAGTACTCTGGAAATAAATGTGGATAGGGAAATAACTTAAAATAACATAAAAAAATAAAATAAAATCATTTTGACCTAGGAGGACGAGGTCCATACAGTATGTAGTAGGAGGTTGAGGTGGATGTGGTGGTGTAGGTGGAAGCAGCGGTGGAGGAGGAGGAGGTAGCCAACACAGCAGGTTTTGGTTTTTAATTGATTTATTTTTTAAATTAGGGTAAACCCCAAAAGAGTGAGAAAGATCTAGGGTTGCTACCTCATCCCTTTAAACCTGAACACAGAGTAATTACACAGGTTCTGGGGCTAATTTAATGTCGATAAGGCACCAAGTGAGTTTAATTAGCAACACCTTAATCAGCCAGAGAACCTGTGTAATTAATATGTTTTTGCTTTTAAAGGGATGAGATGGCAACCCTAGAAAGATCAGAAAAAAAAACAATGGCTGGGTAAGGCCGGTCCGGTGTCTATTCTGCACAAGGTACGGACAACTCCTCTGGGATCCATGCCTGGTTCATTTTAATGAATGTGAGCTTGTCCACATTGGCTCTGGACAGGCGGCTGCGCTTGTCTGTGATAACGCCCCCTGCCGTGCTAAATACACGTTCAGACAATACACTGGCCGCAGGGCAGGCCAGCACCTCCAAGGCATAAAGGGCAAGCTCAGGCCATGTGCCCAATTTGGAGACCCAGAAGTTTAAGGGGGCATAGCCGTCATTCAGTACGTGTAGGCGTGTGCACACAAACTGCTCCACCATGTTGCTGAAATGCTGCCTCCTGCTAAAACGTTCCATATCAGCTGGTGGTGCTGTTTGTTGTGGCGTGCTGACAAAGCTTTTCCACATTTCGGCCATGCTAACCCTGCCTTCTGAGGTGCTGGCGGTGCCCCTGCTGCATTGGCGACCTCTTCCTCCTCCTCTGCCTTCGCCTTTTGCTTCCACTGTGCCCCCACTGCCAGGTGGGAATTGCACCAGCAGCGCATCTACCAGTTTGCGCTTGTACTCGTGCATTTTGCGTTCACGCAAAATGTGAGGGAATTAAGGACGGTACATTGTCCTTGCAACGGGGATCCAGCAGCCTGGCCACCCAGTAATCAGCACCTGTTAAAATGTGCGAAAAACGCCGGTCATTGCGGAAACACTGCAGCATGTAATTGCTCATGTGTGCCAGGCTGCCCAGAGGCAACGAAAAGCTGTCCTCTGTGGGAGGTGTATCATCTGTGTCCTCTGTATCCCCCCAGCCACGCACCAGTGATGGCCATGAGCTGGTCTGGATAACATCCTGCTGTGAACATGGTTCCTTCTTCTCCTCCATGTCTTCCTCCTCCTCATCCTCCACCGCGTCATCCTCCAGAACTGTGCCTTTGCTGGACAATTGTGTACCTGGCTTTTGTTGGTGCACGAACCCACCCTCGGAGCCACTTGTGAATGACTGCCCAGAAAGCCTTGGAAATTATCCCGATTGCTCCTCCTCCTCCTCCTCCTGTGCCACATCCTCTTCCATCATCGCCAGTAGCGTTTGTTATACCTGAAGGGTTCCACATGTACTGGCACTTTAAGGCTGGCTCCACCCAGCAGTGATGACAAGGGTCAAGGGGCACAGTAGCCAAGAGAGAGCACATGTAGGAAGCAGAGATATGTATTGTCCTGAGATGCAGTGTACAGCCTGTACTGAATAAACATCCGTTGTTCCAGACCAGAGTCTTGTGTCCCTCACAACACAGAGAATATAACAGTGGTGAAGAGGATGGGATTTACAAAGTGTCTATCAGTCTGAGAGAGAGAGACAAAGACATTGTGGATTGTCACCTGGATAAAAGCAATCACAGATCCCAGCAGGAAAATGTCATTAATCGGGACATTAAGTGAGTTTGATGGAGAACAGACATCCTGGAGTTCCTGGGTTGAGAGACTGGAACAGTATTTCAGTGCAAATGACATCCCAGACAACAAGCAAGTAGCAGTGTTTCTGACAGTGGTTGGGGCCAAAACATATGAGAGAGAGAGAGAGAGAGAGAGAGAGAGAGAGACTTGTAAAGCGCAACACATGCGAACTGAATCGCCTCTGGGCGCTGTATCCATTTCATGGGTAAGGAACCCCTTGACCTCAGAAGAGATGGGTTTTAATCTTTCTCCTGAAGGCCAAGTGGTCCGACTCCAGTCGGATGGTGGTTGGTAGTGCATTCCACAGGCGAGGTCCCTGGACTGCAAATCTTCGATCTCCTTTGGACTTGTATCTGGCCTTGGGTATCTGGAGGAGGTTTTGATATGACACTCTGAGGGATCTGCTTTCCCCTGTAAAACCAGCAGCTAAGACATTGGCAGAGCTTCTGACACTGCTAGAGGATCACTTCCAGCCTAAACCACTAGAAATTGCAGAATGATTTTGCTTCTATCAGAGGCAGCAGCAGGCAGGTGAAGAGATTAAAGTTTATGTGCTCGCCCTTCGCAGACTAGCCTCTACCTGTTCTTTTGGGGACTACCTACCTACTGCACTGAGAGATAAGTTTGTCATGGGACTGAATTGTGAGTCAACACAAAAGAGACTGTTAACAGAGAAAGACCTTACCCTTACAAAGGCAATTGAGATAGCTTCAGTGATGGAAATGGCTGTGAAAGATACAGAGGAATTAAACCCCCAGAGCAGAAGGGAAGAGGTGAAGCAGGAAGTTTTCAGAACAGCAGTCAAGCCAACTGCTGCAAACTGGAAATACAGACCCCCACCAAGCCGGGAGTCAGCTTGCTACCGTTGTGGGAATACAGACCATGATCACAAAGTCTGCCGGTTTAAGGATCAGACCTGTCATAATTGCGGTAGGACCGGCCATCTGAAACGAGTTTGCCGTAGCAAAAAGGTGCGAGATAAACAACCTCTGAACCCCAAGACAAAGACATATATGGTGGGAAGATATACATCATCATCTGAGTCAGAGGATGAGGAAGTGCTACACAGGTTAGACATACATCATATGCATTCAGCACCCTCCGCAATGACTGTAGATGTAACCGTTGAGGGAAAGAGACTCAAGATGGATGTAGACACATGAGCAGCAGTTTCAGTTATCACCCAGAAACAATGGAGACAACTTCAGACCTGAAAAACTGTCCGCCCAACACCAATCAAACTGCAGACATACTCAAAGCAGATACTTCACCCACTGGGTTACGCAAAAGTAAAGGTATTGTACAAGGGTCAGACAAAGAGACTGCCATTATATATCCTAGAAAATGGGGGACCCCCTCTCTTTGGGAGAGACTGGATTGCTCACTTTGGTATGCCAGACATTGCCATAAGTCCCTGTAACACCGTTACAATTCCATTAGGAGATAATGAGGGATGGGTGGTGTCCCTGAAGCAGCGGTTCCCAAAGATTTTTGATGACCAGTTGGGAAAAATAAAGCATGACTGTGTGAGACTCAAGCTGAAACCCAAAGCTCAGCCTAAGTTCTTCAAAGCTCGGACAGTACCTTTCGCACTCCGAGCAGGTGTGGAAGCAGAACTAAGTCGGCTGGAGGAACAAGGTGTCATCTCAAAGGTAGAGCACAGCGAGTGGGCATCACCAGTTGTACCGGTAAAGAAAGCGAATGGGGACTTGCGCATTTGTGGCGATTTCCGCATGGCACTGAACTCTCAACTGGAAATAGACCAGTATCCCCTACCCAGAGTAGATGACATTTTTGCCTCTCTTGCAGGGGGTCAAAAGTTCACCAAGCTTGATCTCAAACAAGCATATTTACAGTTTGAGGTACCTTTCTGAAAACAATACTCTTCTGGGTACGGTCCGGTTGGCCTGCAACTGTCACACAGGAGTATGAACCTTATTTCCGTAGGCGTATGGAATTAACTGTGGCTGGCAACTGTGTTTTATGGAGAGACCGAGTGATCATTCCACAGACCCTCCGGAGACACATTCTGGACTTGCTACATACTGGTCATCCCGGGAGCACAAGTATGAAACAAAAGGCCAGAGGCTATGTGTGGTGGCCAAACCTAGACTCAGATATCACAACATATGTGAATGCTTGTGCTGGATGTGCACAAACGGCAAGAGACCCTCCTCGAGGGTGTGTCTGGCCCCGGACTTGGCCCACGGTTCCTTGGTTTCGCCTACACTTGGACTTTGCAGGCCCGATCAGAGGACACACCTTCTTGATCATAGTGGACGCCCATTCAAAGTGGCCTGAGGTCATTCCTGTTACTCAGCCAACGACTAAGGTAACGGTTTCCATACTGTTACATCTCGCTGCTACATTTGGATACCCCAGAGAAATCGTCACAGACAACGGTGCACAATTCACCAGTCAGGAGTTTCAGCTTTTCCTGACTGCCCACAACATCAAGCACAAGTTGACCGCACCTTACCACCCGGCTACAAATGGTCAAGCAGAGCGGTTTGTGCAGACTTTTAAATGCTATTTCAAAGCTACAGTGGCTGCAAGTAAACAACAGTCCCTGTCACCCCAGCAGCTGGACTCCTCAAGGAGGCATAGACCTGGCATAGTCATGCTGAGAGCGACGTCATCGGCACTGGCCATGTTGGTGGAGTGCTCGAAACAGCGCAACAAGGCACACAGGTCTCGCATGGAGGCCCAGTTACTGGTGGTGAAGTGGTTCTGTTCCGCAGAGCGACTCACGCGTGCGTGCTGCAGCTGAAACTCCACTATCGCCTGCTGCTGCTCGCACAGTCTGGTCAGCATGTGCAAGGTGGAGTTCCACCTTGTGGGCACATCACATATGAGGCGGTGAGCGGGAAGGCCGAAGTTACGCTGCAGCGCTGCCAGGCGAGCAGCAGCAGGGTGAGAACGCCGAAAGTGCGCACAGACGGCCCACACTTTCTGCAGCAGCTGTGGCATATCGGGGTAAGTTTTCAGGAAACTCTGCACCAACAAATTCAGCACATGCGCCAGGCAAGGGATGTGCGTCAAACCGGCTAGGCCCAGAGCTGCTACGAGATTTCACCCGTTATCGCACACCACCAGGCCCGGCTTGAGGCTCACTGACACCAACCTCTCATCGGTCTGTTGTTCCATGTCCCTCCACAACTCCTGCTCGGTGTGTGGTTTTTCCCCCAAACAGGAAAGTTTTAAAACTGCCTGCTGGCGTTTACCCAAGGCTGTGCTGAAGTTGGTGGTGAATTTGGTACGCTGACTGGATGAGGAGGCGGTAGAGGATGAGGAAGCGGAGTAGGAGGAGTTAGGAACAGGAGGCAAACTGAAGCGCCCTGCAATCCTCGGTGGTGGAAGGCTATCTGCCTCAGGCCCAGCCGCCACTGCATTTACCCAGTGCGCTGTTAGGGAGATATAACGTCCCTGATCGTGCTTACTGGTCCATGTATCCGTAGTTAGGTGGACCTTGGCACAGATGGCGTTGCACAGTGCACACCTGTTTTTGTCACCCACTTGGTTGTGCAGGGAAGGGATGGCTCGCCTGGAAAAATAGTGGCGGCTGGGCATGACGTAAAGTGGGACAGCCAATGCCATCAGGCTTTTAAAACTCTGCATCTCCACCAGACGGAATGACAGAATTTCAAAGGCCATTAATTTTGAAATGCTGGCATTCAGGGCCAGGGATCGCGGGTGAGTAGGGGGGTACTTCTTCTTCCGCTCCAGTGTTTGGGAGATAGAGAGCTGAATGCTTCCATGGGACATTGTGGAGATGTTTGGGGACCCAGGTGGTAGTGTTGCTTGCCGGTCCTCTAATTGAGGGGTGGCAGGTGGCACTGTCACTACAGAGGTGGATGAAGAGGCCGAGAGGCCCGAGACTGATGCAGAAGAGGAAGCAGGAGGAGCCAGAGACCTTTCTTGGTTTTTGAGGTGTCTACTCCACTGCAGCTCGTGCTTTGCACTTAGATGCCTGGTCATGCAGGTTGTGCTCAGGTTAAGAACGTTTATGCCTCACTTCAGGCTCTGATTGCACAACGTGCAAACCACGCGTGTCTTGTCATCAGCACATTGTGTGAAGAACTGCCACGCTAGGGAACTCCTTGGACCTGAATTTGGTGTGCTTGGTCCCTTGCTGCGTTGGGCAGTAGCAGGCGTACTGTCTAGGGGACGGACGCTCTGCTTTGGCACCCTGCTCCCTCTTCTGCTGTGTTGGTGGCTCTGTGCGACCACCGCCTCTTCCTCCGAACTACATGGGTCACCTGCATGAGGTTGATTCCATGTCGGGTCGAGGACCTCATCGTCCTCCACATCATCTTCCACACAGTCTTCACCACTGCCCTCCTTGTCAGTCTGCACAATTGCAAAAGCACCAGCAGTTGGCAACTGTGTTTCATCATCATCCAAGACGTGCTGTGAGGCTCCCCCCATGTACTCATCTTGAAATATAAGTGGTTGGGCATCGGTGCACTCAATCTCTTCCACTTCTGGGGGCTGAGCTAGGTGGATGGCCCTGGGAACACATGCTAACAGACTCATTAAAAAGAAGAAGAGATGCTGCATGATTTGGGGCTCTGACTGCTTGGCTGATTTGCAAGGGGGTGAGGTGAAAGACTGATGGTGGACATCGGCTGCAGGCGCCAACTCTGAACTTTCAGCACAAGACTGGTTGGAAAACAATGTAAAGGAACTGGAGGCACTGTCAGCAACCCAATCTACTACTGCCTGTTCTGCTCCTGGCCTCAACATTCATAGAGCTGGATTAGGCCCGACCAAATACCGCTGCAGGCTCTGTCGGCTACTCGCACCTGAGAAAGGTGTTTCACTTGTGCGTGTAGCTGGCACAGATCGACCACGTCCTCTCCCTGTAACAGGAGCTCCACCAGCAGCACCACGACCGCGGCCACGTCCCTTATTTGACGTTTTCCTCATATTTCTCAAATCTAGGATCTTGCCCTAAATGGGTGTTTTTAAATACAACAATAGTGTAATATGGTGTAATATGCAGAAATTCACCTATATAATTCTTTCCCTATAGCAATAAGCAGGAACCTAGCCCTAAACAATGTACTGCACAGACAGTATATCACAGGGGACAGGTGGAGTGCTGGTGAAATAGGCAGAGATTCACCTATATATTTCTCTCCCTATAGCAAGAAGCAGGAACCTAGCCCTACAAAATGTACTGCACAGACAGTATATCACAGGGGACAGGTAGAGTGCTGGTGAAATATGCAGAGATTCACCTATATATTTCTCTACCTATAGCAAGAAGCAGAAACCTAGCCCTAAATAAGAAGGCCAGTATGGTGGCCTGAGTTTATGGGAGGAGCCCGGAGGGTATTTAAGCAGCCCACTCACACATGCTCTTTGTCAGTTCAGTGTGCGGTACTACACGTCACTGGGCCGACTCTTCCCAGCTCACCTCATGTCCGTGAGTCTGCTCATTCAATCGCATACGACACCCTCCCACCCTTCCCTTTTTCAGGGCACTTCTCAGCATAACCTTCTTCAATTAACTACCCATTACTTACCTTGGGTATGCCCCTTTTTCTTGGCATACTGACCAGACCACCAAGGCACACTTCAGGTCTATTTATGTTGTAAGTCTTGTCGCGTGTTTATGTGATCCACATCACTCTCGGTCAGAGGGTAACGACTATAAACAATGTACTGCACAGACAGTATATCACAGGGGACAGCTGCAGTGCTGGTGAAATATGCAGAGAGTCACCTATAGATTGCTGTCCCTATAGGAAATAGCTGGAACCTCTCCCTAAACTATGTACTGGACACACACAGTATATCACAGGTGGTGGCAGGTGCAGTGCTGGTGAAATATACAGAGAGTCACCTATAGATTGCTGTCCCTATAGGAAATAGCTGGAACCTCTCCCTAAACTATGTACTGGACACACACAGTATATCAAAGGTGATGGCAGGTGCAGTGCGGGTGAAATATACAGAGAGTCACCTATAGATTGCTGTCCCTATAGGAAATAGCTGGAACCTCTCCCTAAACTATGTATTGGACACACACAGTATATCACAGGTGGTGGCAGGTGCAGTGCTGGTGAAATATACAGAGAGTCACCTATAGATTGCTGTCCCTATAGGAAATAGCTGGAACCTCTCCCTAAACTATGTACTGGACTCACACAGTATATCACAGGTGGTGGCAGGTGCAGTGCAGGTGGAATATACAGAGAGTCACCTATAGATTGCTGTCCCTATAGGAAATAGCTGGAACCTCTCCCTAAACTATGTACTGGACACACACAGTATATCACAGGTGGTGGCAGGTGCAGTGCGGGTGAAATATACAGAGAGTCGCCTATAGATTGCTGTCCCTATAGGAAATAGCTGGAACCTCTCCCTAAACTATGTACTGGACGCACACAGTATATCACAGGTGGTGGCAGGTGCAGTGCTGGTGAAATATACAGAGTCACCTATAGATTGCTGTCCCTATAGGAAATAGCTGTAACCTCTCCCTAAACTATGATAACGGAAGTAACTGGGGGCAAGTTGTTGGACTTTTTAGGCACAATTGGTTGGTCAAAATATAGTCACACAGAGAATAATTTTCTCTAAAAAGTTTTTTGGTTTATTAAGACATTAAAAGAAAAATTATGATACATATTAAAATGAGATTGCCATTCGCAGCAAGACTATCTGGTGAACCAACTTGAAAACTTAGCAAGCCTCTCTAAACAAAATCACAGGAATAGTAGGAGAGTAGCAGATAACAATATATCAAAAAATAAGGTTGGGAACTTTCAAAACACGAAAGGCAACCTATAGATACAAATAATAGTCCTGTGTAGTGGAGGTGCAGGCAGAGAATGTCTGCGATGGTATGACTTGCACGGTTAGTTGACTCGAACGGTTTCGCGCTATCTTACAGCGCTTCCTCGCGGAGTCTCAGTATGGTTAGCTGTAGGACAACATTCGACAAACACATAGAAAACAAAAAAAGAAGCAAATAGAATCGAAAAGTAAATTAATCTAGACAACAATGAATATTATCTAGAAACACACATAAGCAAGCAAAGAACAACACTAGGCCCAAGATAAGGTAAAGGGAGAAAAGGAAGGACAAAAGGGGGAGAAATGAATGTGATTGAGGAAGGAAAAGAGAAAAGGAAAGGGGGAGAAAAAGGGGGAGAGAGGAAGAGCAGAGAAAAAGAGGAGAAGATGAAGGCAAGGAAAATGAAAAAGTGATAGGGGGGGGGAATAGGGAAAGGGGGAGGGGGGGAAGGAAAGGATGGGAACAGAGGGAACAAAAAGAAGAAGAAGAATGAAAAAGAGGGGGGGGAACGAGAACAAAAAATAGAAGAAAGAGAAGGTATAGTCAACCGTAGAGCATTCACTCAAAAGTACAATGAGAGCAGGGATATATAATAATAATGTAGGCAAGGAGGTAAGGAGATATTAAAGTTGAATCAAAAATTGATTGACTAGACAACTGATAAAAATACTCACAGATAGTGTATGGAGCATAGGTGGTAATCCAATTCATGTAGACAATGAGCATAGAAAAGGAAATTTCCTAGCACAAAAGGTTAGCTATGTCCGGGCTGCTGGACGTTTAGACAAATAGTAAAAACCCTAGATCAGGGCAACAAGTCTGGAGAATAATAAATTGAATAATTATTTAGGGTTGTATTTTATACATGGAGTAAGTATAATATGGTATAAAGAACAGAGCAAAAATTTATTAAGTAGTAGTGATAACACCATGCCTTCAATGGAGGATGATAATGCCTAGGGGGGAGGGAGAAAAAAGAATCCCACCGAATATCAGAAAATTGTTATGATCCCTAATAGATAGGATATCAAATACACCGGGTAACCATGCATGGGTATCAGCCTGCAGGGGCTGTTAAGGCAATGGTGAACCTGGTAAACAGAAAAGGAGACACAAACTTCACTATAGGAAGGAAATAGGTAGTATTTAGAATTGGAGAGCACAACTATTGGTCTTAGGGCGGCGTACCTGGATAGTGGTGATGGCGGCAAACTCCTCCACAAGTCTCCCGAGAGACTGCAGCAACTCGTGTAAGGTGTACACGAGTTTAAATAGAGCCCTGCTCACAGCGGAGAGGACGTACAGCACGGCGCATCCGTGTGACGTCATCCGCAGCAGCCGCGTCTCACCTCTCATGCGTGGGCGTCGCAAGGATTGGAGCGACGCACTGCATGAGAGGTATCGCTTCCAGACGGAGGACTCCATCTAGTGGTGCGATTGCATATCTCCAAAATGGAGATATGTGATGCGCGGCCACCATTGTACCAAGGGGAGAGAAATATCTCCTCGGATGACAATTGACCAAAAGAGAAAAGTGGATAGAGAGGGGGAGGAGGGGAAAGGAAGAAAATACAGGGGATGAAAAATGAAGATAAATAAGAAAGGAAGTTGAGGGAAGAAAATAAAAATAGAAAATACAAAAAAGAGAAAAACGTCTGGGGAGAGTTGGCACCGTTGATTGCTCAGGTGTATGCAGTAATCAAACCGATTGCATCTATGTCAGTTTAAATATCATTATAGGTACACATTACAGGTTTACATTGGAAATTCCTTAGAGAAGGGGGCTGGGGGAAGGAAATAGGGACGAGATGGGGAAGGAAATAAGAGACAATTTCTTAAATTAAAATATCAGAGAATTATGATTATTATGAGACTTTAAATCAAGACGTCATGCATGATTATTGTGTAAACAATAAAGATAATGAAAATAAAAATAAAGATAAAAATAAAATAAAATTGATAATAGTGAAAAAAGTAAACATGGTTTGTATAGTAGTCTTTCCTCAATCATATTAATATTGAAACACCAGAACAGCAATCGTAATAATGGTCCATATAGCATGATCGAAGCGTGTACCCAAAAATTTAGATTTCAGCATATATGTGAATTTAAACAATATATTTATAATAAAGTTCACAAAATATATGTATCCAGTAGGTCAATCAAAAGTTTGGACACCTATATACACAGATTATATTGATGTAGGGCAAGGTGGAGGACCGGAACAAGGGGAGGGGGGGGGAAGGGGAGGGGATAAGATGGGGAATGGGGGTAGCGACGTTTTGAGGGGAATGGTTATAGAAAAGGTTTGTACGACTGTGCCTCATTGAGGCCAGGGGCACAAAGGGCATTGAGACGTTCTATCCACAATGTTTCCTTTTGCAGTATTAATTTGTCCCAATTTCCCCCCCGTTCATTACTGGGGACTACTGCTAGGGCAATGAATGAGACCACTTTGTTATTAAAGCTGTGATACAAATCTAGATGCCTGCTTACTGAGGTCAACATTTTGCCTTCTGCCGAATGATATACATGGTCGCGAATCCTGGCTTTAAGTTTCCTAATGGTTTTCCCAACATAAAAGGCTTGACATTGACATATCATCAAATAAATCACTCCCTGCGTATTGCAATCGACATGGAAGTTGGGTGTAAAAATTTCCCCATTTGGTAAGGTGAAAGTAGTGCCTTCGGTGATCCATGGACAAAATGAGCAGTGGCCACAACGGGTGAGGCCATTGGTGGATGTTGACCGTTTAGAGTTTGGTACATAATGGCTTGACGTGAGTTGGTCCCGTAATGATCTAGACCTCCTGAATGTTATATCGGGTTTGGGACCGATGTACTTATTGAGGATGGGGTCATTGGTAAGTAACGTCCAATTTTTTGTTAGTATGGTACGTAAGTCATGGTGATGGCCAGAAAACCTTGTGATGAATCTTACCGGTTGAGAAATCGGGTTTTCTTTTAGTTTGTAAAGTAAATTTGAACGAGGTTTACGAAAAGCCTTATTAAATGCTTTGCGTAATAGGGTTTTACTATAACCCCTATTAAGGAGACGCAGTTTAAGCAAGTTCGCTTGTTCAATGAAGTCGGTGGTCAGCATGCAGTTTCTGCGCAAGCGCAGGTATTGCGCATAAGGTATACTGCGGATCAAATTTGCTGGATGGGCGCTGTCTGCGTGTAACAGGGTGTTGCCTGCTGTCTCCTTTCTGTAAAGGGATGACGTTAAGCGGCCTTTGTCATCTTTAAGGATGTTTAAGTCCAAAAAGGTTACTTTATCTTGTGCACTAGTGTGAGTGAATTTCAGGTTGTAGCTATTATTGTTTAATGCTTCTATGAAATCGTGTAGTAAAACCAAAGACCCTGTCCAGATTATGAACACGTCGTCGATATATCGTAACCAATTAGCCACAAATTTGGTATAAATGGCTAATTCTTCATTGGCAAAAATGAATCGTTCCCACCCCCCCAGGTACAGGTTCGCGTAGGCAGGGGCACAACAAGTGCCCATTGCCACGCCCTGTACCTGGAGGTAGTGGGACTCTTTGAAAACAAAATAATTACGGGTGAGTATGAAACGTAAAAGGTCAATAATGAACTCATTATGTTTCCATAGATGGTGATCTTGCTCATTGAGGAATGCTCGTGCTGTCGAGATGCCCTGCCCGTGAGGAATACTGGAGTAGATGGCTTCCACATCCAGGGTCACGAGCAGGGCATCTCGAGGCACGACCATATCCTCAATTTGTTTCAAAAGATCAAGTGTATCTCTTGTATAGGATGGTAGTGCCAATACATGTGGCATAAGGATCGAATCCACATAACGACTGGCGTTTTCTGTAAGTGATCCCATGCCTGCACCTCCACAACTACACAGGACTATTATTTGTATCTATAGGTTGCCTTTTTCGTGTTTTGAAAGTCCCCAACCTTATTTTTTTATATATTGTTATCTGCTACTCTTCTTCTATTCCTGTGATTTTGTTTAGAGAGGCTTGCTAAGTTTTCAAGTTGGTTCACCAGATAGTCTTGCTGCAAATGGCAATCTCATTTTAATATGTATTATAATTTTTCTTTTTATGTCTTAATAAACCAAAAAACTTTTTAGAGAAAATTATTCTCTGTGTGACTATATTTTGACCAACCAATTGTGCCTAAAAAGTCCAACAACTTTCCCCCAGTTACTTCCTTTATCATATATATTTGGACGCGGCACACTTTCACACCTAAATATCCACATGTACACTACATGTGAGGATATTTTTCATCCTCTTTTCTAATTAATTATTTGGGTGGTAGCACCCGGGCAAATCTCAGCCTACCTTTCCTTGCATCAAGGAGGCTGTTAGTGCATTATTTTGTTATAAAAACGTTTTTCTAACTAGCATTTTCCTTTTTGAGAAATTTTCATTCCTTTCCCCTCCCTTTATTTTTCCCCCCTTGCACTTCCCTCCCTCCCCTTCCCCCCCCCCCCTTCCCCATCTTCCTTCGCTTCTTGTCCCCTAGTTTTGACACTTTTTTGACTTTTTAAAAAAATTCCACTCATTTTTGCCTGGAATCTATTTAGTTAAACAATGGACTTTGCAGGCACAGGTTGGACAGGATATATGTCTGAAATATAAACGAACTGTAATGTTGACAATGAACAGGAAATAACTATCAACCAATATATGGCCAAAATGAAACGGTTACTAAAAAAGAAATCTAACCTCCACTGGCACATAGATTTCCTAAACAAGTATGTCAAGGACAATATCAGTCCTTTAGGCCTTCGAGTACAGGTATTTCCATCTTTTCAGAACGCTACTGCCGAATTTAAAATGTCTTGGGAACAAACTCTTTCTGCCTGTAGTACACAACTTATGAAGCTTTTAATTGTACAATACCAAGCAGAACTACTCTTCTTGGATCAAGATATCCTTATACTACAATCTAATAATGAACCAATTAAATCTCATGGTCAATACGATAAGCGTTGTCAAGAGATTAAAGACTTCATTACCAGAATTACTAAGGATATCATATATAAAAAACAAATTAAACTATCCAAGGACATAGTAGCTTTTGCAGAGGGGTATGCCTATCGTTGGCAAGCTCCCCCTGCAAATAGAAACTCCCGATCTAATTATCGAATACCAAAAAATCAAGACAGCAACTATTACACTACTGAAGATGATACAGAGTCTGACTCTTCTTCTATGCTTTCTTCACAGCTTCCAGTATGGCGGAACCAATCGGCAGCTACACCCTCCACTTCCGGCACACGTAAGAGGGATTTTGGTGGAGGGTCTTATACACCTAAAGCTAAACAACGCCCCCCCACTAGAGACACTGCTTTTGTACATCAATCTCAATCGAACACTTCTTCTAGTGGTGGTGGTGGTAGAGCACAAAGTAACTATACAGGAGCAACAGCACTTCTGGCCATACAAACATTGCAATCTCAGAATGTATCCCATCTTCCCCCTTTGGGAGCCACCAATACTAGTTTAACTTCCGACACACAAACTGGGGTACCTAGGAGAAATATCTCTCTAGATATACCACCAGTAGCAACACAACTACAACAATGCACCAGACAAGGAACCTTGGACCCACACATTGGGGCTGATTTACCAAGCCTTTACTCCATGACTCATGGAGTAAAAGCAGGAGTAGCAGCCGTTTGGTCATTTACTTAAGAAATACGCTGCTAGTGCAGTGTATTTCCCTAGTTACTAATGTGCTCCGTGCGCCCAGGAGAGGGTGCATTGTGCACCAGTACAGACCTGGCGCACGGCACATTGAAATGTAAATTGCGGGGGTTTGGGCGGGAGTTTATTAGGGGGGAGGTAGGGGGATGCAGTGGAAGTGAAGTGACATGTGTTTGAATGTGTTTGGCGGGCCGAATTGAAAGTGAAAGTTTTTTTTGAAAACAGATCCCTGTACGCTTGCACAGTGCGCCTGAACCTCGGGAGGTTCATTTGCATACTGGGCATGCGTAGAGAGAAAAGTCAGGGATTCCCGTGCGCCTTGTCAGTACGCCGTGAGAATCTTGGTAAATACCAAGCAGCGTACCCGTGATTGCGCTGCGTGACGTGGCGCACGGGAATCTCCGAGCTGTTTTCAGCCATGAAGGGGAACTCCGCGCCAAATTTCAAACTTGAAATCGGAGCGGGGTCCCCCTCCAGGGCTACATTAGGCTCTTAGGCTTGGTCCGGAACGTGAGGGGTTAAACCCGCGCCGATTCGGCGCGGGGTTCCCCCCCAGATCCAAACCAAGCCCTCATCCCAAGCACGCAGTCTGGCCCGGACAGGAATGGGGGTGGGGACGAGCGAGCGCCCCCCCCTCCTGAGCGTACCAGACCGCATGCCCTCAACATGGGGGAGTGTGTGCTGTGGGGGAGGGGGGCACTGCCCCCCCACCCCACAGGACTCTTGCCCCAATGTTGATAGGGACAAGAGCCTCTTCCCGACAACCCTTGCCATTGGTTGTCGGGGTATGCGGGCGGGGGCTAATCGGAATCTGCGAGCCCACTTTAATAAGGGGGCCCCCAGATGCCGGCCCCCCACCCTATGTGAATGAGTATGGGGTACATCGTACCTCTAACCATTCACCTGGGGGAAATGTAAAGTTAAATAAAACACCACACAGAATAAAATATTTTATCAATCAGCTCCGGAGCCCCCCCTTTCTTCTTTAGCTCTTTCACAAGGGGGGGTTTCTTCTCTCCCGATCTTCTGCCGGGACCCTGGGCTTCGGTGATTTCTGCCGGGGAGGGCGCCATCCCTCGGTCCTCTCCGGAGCCTTCCGCCGGGTGCCCCCACCCCATTTAAGCTCTTTTACATTAGGGGGGGCCATCCGGACTTCGGCGACTTCTGCCGGGGGATGGCGCCTATCCCCCGGTCTTTCCGGTGCCTTCCGCCAGGGTTCCGGTCTTCCTGGTCTTCTGCCGGGGGTGCGCCAACTCCCCGGTCTTTTCTCTGCTCCCTCTTCTGCCTGGCTCCCCCGCAGAGCCAGGGCTTTCTTCCATCTTCTTTCTTCTCTCTTCCTTCTTCTGCCTGTCTCCTCCGGGAGCCCAGGGCTTGTCTGCGCTGTCCTCTCCCTTCTCTTCCATTGGATGTTGACACGACGAGGTTCCGCGCTGACATGCCGTGTCAGCAGCGGGCATCGACTTATATAGGGCAATGCCACCATGTGACCTCAACCCATGTGACATCACATTCCCTGGGCATGATGGGAATGTGATCTCACATGGGTTGAGGTCACATGGTGGCATTGCCCTATATAAGTCGATGCCCGCTGCTCAGACGGCATTCCAGCGCGGAACCTCGTCGTGTCAACATCGAATGGAAGAGAAGGGAGAGGACAGCGCAGACAAGCCCTGTGCTCCCGGAGGAGCCAGGCAGAAGCGGAAGGCACCGCAGAAGCTCGCGGGTGTCGCCCCCCGGCGGAAAACACCGTAGAAGCCCGGGACCCTCCCCCAAAGGCAAGGAGCCTCACTGGTGAAGGGGGTCCCGGTGAAAGACGGCGCTGCACCCCCCGCAGAAACTGACGAAGCCCGGGACCCTCCCACAAAGGCAAGGAGCCTCACTGGTGAAGGGGGTCCCGGTGAAAGACGGCGCTGAAGACGGGGGGGTAGGTGAACCCCCCGCAGAAAACGATGGAGCCCTCCCCCATAGGCAGGAGCCTCATGGTGAAGGGGGCTCTGGCAGAAGACGGCGAACCCGGGGCCTAATGGGGTGGTGGTGGGGGGCCCCGGCAGAAGACTCCCGGCAGACTAATAAATTAATTTATTAATGTGTGTTGTGTTTTATTTCTTTACATTTTTTTTCCCAGGTGAATGGGTAGGGGTACAATGTACCCCATACTCCTTCACATAGGGTGGGGGGCCGGAATCTGGGGGCCACCTTATTAAAGGCGCCTCTCAGATTCTGATAAGCCCCCCGCCCGCATACCCCGACAACCACGGCCAGGGTTGTCGGGAAGAGGCTCTTGTCCCTATCGACATGGGGACAAGAGTGCTTTGGGGTGGGGGGGCAGTGCCCCCCTCCCCCACAGCACACACTCCCCCATGTTGAGGGCATGCGGTCTGGTGCGGCTCAGGAGGGGGGGCGCTCGCTCGTCCCCACCCCCATTCCTGTCCGGCCAGACTGCGTGCCTGGGATAAGGGCTTGGTCTGCATCTTGCGGGGGACCCCATGCTGGTTTTCGGCGCGGGTTTAACCCCTTATGTTCCAGACCAAGCCTAAGAGCCTGGTATGCACCTGAAGGGGAACCCACATTTTTTTTTTGGTCTGGAGATTTTTATTTTTAAAACTACGACCATTAAAAAAAAAGTTAACAAATATACAAAATAAACTAAATAACTAAAAAACAAACAACACACACAAACCATCATACCACCCTCCAAGAAAATAACTGCAAAAAAAAAAAAAAAAAACACAACAACATTAGAACGGGTATTTACAACAGGCTCACTGGTACAAGAAAAAGTCTTTATAGTCCATCAGAAAAAGCTTGTCCAGATCATTGCCAACAAAAAAAAAAGAACAAAACCAACTTAAAACGGCTCACTGGTACAGTAGGGAAATATTAAAGTCCATAAAAACCACTACTGTCCAGATCATTGCCAACCCACAACACACCCCACCACCAGAACAACAAATACCTACAACCCACGTATGAGCGAGAACATGATAATCAGACATGTCTGTAGCCTTATTTCAAAAATAAACTATAAACAAAATCTAAGGGGGGTGAGAAAGGAAAGTTGCCCCTACCCGTGGAGAGGGGCAGGGTCATGGCCTAAGGGGGCTGGAAGAGGAACCCCCTCCATAAATGGGCACACCTCTCAGGCCCGACCCTGCTCCTTTCCAGATCCCGCACCTTCACCAACTCCCGAATGATATCGCCCACCACCTCATGCACAGACAGGATTTTGTCCCTAGTGGACACCAAACACCGAGCGTGCCAAGTGTAGTAAAGCACAACTACGCTGACTAAATAAAGTGACGATAACTCAAAACCCCTGCGGACCCCGAAGTCACCATACACCCGCTCAGCATAGGTCAGGGCCGGAAGGCGGGGGTAGCCAATGGCACTCCCTACCCCCGTAAGAACCTCCATGTTGAAGGGACATTGGACCAGAAAATGGTCCATGGTCTCCAATGTCCCTCCACATTCCCGTCGGGGACAGCCCCTGTCCCCTAGGTTCAGATATATGAGATTTGCACGGACGTACAGTCGTCCATGGAACGACCTCCATGCAAGATCCCAAAACTTGTTCGGAATTCTGGAAGAATTCAAGAGGGCTAACCCCTCCGTGAGGACCCTCTCAGGACAGTCCCTTAAAGACAGGGGCTTCAAAATGTCCGAGGCCATGACCCTCAGGTACAGCTCACGCCGACCCAGAGAGCCCACCTCAAGGGCAGTTATCCGCCACTGCCTCAGTACCTTCAATGCCAGGGGGACGTAGGATGGGAGATACCCATGCGATCTCCTCAGATCGCCGGGCCTCCCCCCTCCCCCCACCTCCTCAGGAACAGCAAGAGCCAGTCCTTGCATGAACATTCCCACCAGGAAGGCGTGTCCACAAAGATGGACTGCAAGTTGTACTTTACAAAAATGATGATGAAGAACACCACCGGGTTGACCATGTCCAACCCTCCTTGCCTGCGCTGGCGGTATGTGACCTCCCTCTTGATCAGGTTCAGTCTGTTTCCCCACAACAGCAGGAAGAACAGACCATAGACCCGAGCATAGAGAGATGCTGGCAAAAGACACACGTAGCTCACAAAGAGAAATTCAGGCAGTAAGTACGTCTTGACCAAGCATACCCTTTCCCTCAGGGAAAGTTTCCAACCTTTCCAGGCCTTCACCTTCCGAGTGGCACTCACCAGCCTGCGCTCCCAATTTAGCTTGGGATAATCACCCGGGCCGAAATGAATGCCAAGTACTCGAATCTCTGGTACGGGCGTGGGGAACACGTCCGGAAGGGGGAACTGCTCCCCCTCCTTCCCCATCCAGAAAACTTCACTCTTGTCCCAATTGACCAGCGAACCTGACGCCTCAGAGTAGCACCCGATCTGGGATTCCACATAATGGGCCTCCTCACGACCAGATACCACCACCGAGACGTCATCCGCGTAGGCCACGACCTTCACTGCCGAAACCGGACTCCCGACAGGTCCCACCGGAACCCCCACAAGACACTCACAGTCTAGCCTCCTTACGAAGGGGTCAACCGCAAAGACGTACAGGAGGGGGCTCAACGGGCAGCCCTGCCGGACGCCAGAGTCCACAGAAAAGTCCCGACCCACCCAACCGTTGACAAGAGGGAAGCTCTCAGCTCCCCTATACAATACCTGTAGCCAATCAACAAATTGATCAGGCAGACCGTATCTCCTCAGAAGCAGCCAAAGGTACTCATGGTTCACCCGATCAAACGCCTTAGCCTGATCCAGTGCAAGCAGATACCGCTCGCTGCCATCAGCCCTGCACCCTACCACAGCCTCCCGGACGTTCAGGACGGCACCAAAAGTGCCCCGGCCAGGAATTGTGCAGTGCTGAGAGGGAGACAGCATCCTGCCCGCCAAAGCAGCCAGACGTGTAAACAAGATCTTTGCCAGTATCTTCCTATCTGTGGTAAGAAGGGCGATCGGACGCCAATTCTCCACCACAGACGGGTCTTTCCCCTTTGACAGAAGGATCAGAGCTGACCTTCTCATTGAGGGAGGCAGCAGGCCATAGGCCAAACATTCACGGTACACGTCCCTCAAATGAGGAGCCAAGAGGCTCTTAAAGGTTTTGTAAAACTCTGCCGTGAGTCCATCGGGCCCAGGCGACTTTTTAGATGCTAAAGAGCTGATAGCCTGCTCGACTTCAGCTACCGAGATCTCTTCTGTCAGAGAGTCAGGAAGGTCAGACCCCACTTCCAGTGGGGTCTCATCAAGGAATACCCTGACTTTCTCCATGTCTAGAGGCCGCTTCTTCAGGAGGTCCGAAAAGTGGTCTCTGACGACACCCAGGATCCCCGATCTGGACCGGACCAGAGATCCCGAGGCATCCTTCAGGCCGTGTACGACCTTCGAACTCGCCGCCTCACCACAGCTCCTGTAGGGATCAGGAGAGATAAACTTCCCATAATCCCTCTCAAAAACCAGGGAGGCGAGATGGTCGTAATGACACTCCTTCATCTGCGCCTTCAAATCGGATATCTGTTCCCGAGAGCCCCCAGAGGACACCAGGCGGTCAAGCTGCCTGCGTAGTCCTCTGGTAGGCCTGGTACTTGGAAGCTGCCCTGTACCCAGAGATTTCCCGGAAAAAGTCACCAGACCTCTTTTTAACTACTTCCCACCATTCAAGGCGGGAGCAGTTGCCCTCAAGGAGCGAGGTCTGGTCCAGGAAGAAAACCTCATAGGCTTCCCTAACCTCAGGATCCTCCAGTAGCGACCCATTCAGGCGCCACATACCCCTCCCTTTCTGAGGAGTGTCGGCGACATTCAGGGCCACAGATACCATACAGTGATCGGAGAACTCCACCGACTGCAACTCTGGAGCCGAGCAAGCAGAGTCCCCCTTTAAAAAAAACCTATCTAATCTACTCTTATAACTACCTCGGGAAAATGTGAAACCAGTGAGGTTGGGGAGGTGACGAACGTGCACATCCACCAACCCGGCCTCCCTCACTACGCTATTCAAAAAAGTACTATCATATCCCAGAGGGTTGGCGGCACCTGCCCGGTCTTTGGGCCTAGTGATCATATTGAAGTCACCACAAAAGATAAGGCTTAACCGCCGTAAGGAGGCTCTTCCTCTCCCTCTTAGTTTGAGGCCCATAAAAATTAATGAGCCGGAGGAATTGCCCCCTCACGACAGCGTCCACCACCAGACATCTACCAATCTCCACTTCAATCACTCGCCGGCAAGCCACCGAACCAGTCTTAAAAAGGACCGCAAGACCACTGCAGGGCTCGGCCGCAAGAGACCAGAGGGAGGGCCCACATCTCCACTCCCTCTTTGCTAGATGCATCTCTGCCACAGATGCCAGCCAGGTCTCCTGCAAAAACAAAATGTCAGCTTCAACACGGCTGAGAAAATCAAAGGCCATAAAACGAGCTCCTGCAGAACGAATACTTGCGCCATTAATGGTCGCAAGCCGTATTGGAGAGGGTACCGCCATCAAAATGATTGAAAGGGTCACGTTCTCCTTCATACTACAAACACCAAAACATATTTACATATTTACACTCCCTCCTCCTCCGAGGAGGAGGAGGAGAGGACACCAAACGGGTTCCCCAGGGACACCCCACTTCATGTCCCTGGGGGAACCCCACCCTTCACAGGGGACCTCCCGCCCCCAGATTTTACAGCCTTCCCCCTCTTCCTGCGTCTCACCTGCTCCCACTCCTGCCATCTCTCTGAGGTGACTACGCCACCCCCCTCCTCGGACCCGCTGCTCGAGATTTCCCTCTTAGATGAGGCTCGAGCAGATTCCGTCTCCATGGCCACAAGGCCAGAGGAGACTTTGGGTCCAGAAGGGGGGGTGGGAGAGGCAGGAGGGGGGCCAGAGACAGGGGGGGACAGGAAGGGGATCAGACTTGGCAGGGGGAGGGGGGGGACGGGACTTGGGAGGGGGGGGGGACGAGGGGGGGGGTACGGGGATGGGAAGATGAGGGGGGGCTGCATGGGGAGGCAGATAGAACAGGTGGAGGGGGAGGGAAATGGCGAGGAGGGGGAGGGGGAAGGGGGACGGGGATCGGCCCTGCAACAAAAGGAGGGGAAAGCCGGGGCCCCGGACCCTCAGGCCCGGGACCCCCAGGCCTCCCCGACTCCTCCCCACCGGCTTCGCCTTCCGGAGGATCGGGAGCCTCCTGGCCAACTGAGCCCGTATCTCCCGGGGGGGAGCCCCTCGCCCACGCCTGCTCCGCCTTCTTTGAGGCTGTGGGCCTGTTGGTCCCTCCGGAGGGGCATTAGGGGCCCCAGGATCCCCACCCCCCGGCCATCACTCGCCGGGGGGGCTTCGGCCCACCGTACAGTCCGAACTCATGTGGGTCGGGCTGCCACACTTAAAGCAGCGGCGGGGCTGGCCCGGGTAGAAGGCCAGGATCCGGTCTCTGCCCAGGAAGGCACTGCCAGGGAGGTGGGCAACACTGTTGCCCTCCCTCTTGAGCCGGATCCTGGTCAACCAAGCCCCGGTCCAAACCCCGCGCTCATCAAGGTTCGGGTCCCTAATGCTGGCTGCTCCTCCCCCAGCAGCCGACGCCATCTTGGTCACGCTGCAGACAAGTACTTTTAATGTCTTTACTGGTACTTCACCGCCATGCACCTGCCTCTCACCCTGTTCACTACCAGCCGCAGGAGCAGTCACTGGCGCTGCCTCTGCCAGGTCCTCCTGCTCTACTGCAGGCTGAGGGGTCCTGGAGACAGGCACACAGCGGGCTTCCACAATTGCAGCGTAGCCCTCCTGTGGGAGCCCGGGTGTGCTGACCCGTAGACGCAGGGGGGGTACCCCCGGCGGCGCTTGGGCCCTGCGGCCTCCTGGATCACTGGGCTCCCCTGTCATAGCCAACCCCCCAGCCCCTTTTTTCACGGAACGAGGGATCGGCTCTCGGGAGCCCTCCCCAGGTTTTATGGCCTTACTGGGCCCTGCACCACCAGAGCTTCCACCCCCCCCACTACACCCAGGCTCTCCTGACTTCCCCGGCTGCTTGGAGGGTTGGGACCCCGACCGCCCGCTGCTCCTCCTTGCCGTCTGACTTCCCGATTGGTTGGCCTGCTGGAGGGTCTTCCGGAGCTCCTCAAGAAAGCTCACCTCTCCAGCCCCACGTTCGAAAAAACCTCCCAGGTAACCCCAGATTTCATTAACCTCAAGCCTGAGGGTATTGATGGCCCCCCTATACTCCGACCTCTTACTACTAGAGCACCTGTCCCTCTTGTCCCTCAGGCCTGCGAGAGCTGTCATTTTTTCCACGCAGGCCTGGGCTATCCTAACCAGCAGGGACTTGATCTTATCACACCTCTTCCTGGCTTTGGCCTCAGTCTCACCTGGTTGAATGGTGGTCCAGTCCGAGAGACCCTGCTGGGTGCCCAGGAAGAGGCGGTCATCCCTGCTGATCTTCGTCTGGCTGGAGGAGGGCAGGTGCTGCTGGTTACTCCGGAGGCCGGATGCTGGTCCTTCACCTGGGCTGAGGGAGGCCATCCCTCCCCTCTTCCGGGGCCAGGGGCTGGGGCTGGGGCTGGAGGCTGGTCCTAGGTGGCTGGATCCTCTGGAACACAGGAGCTCTGGAAGACAGGTCTTCTCTCTACTCCAGCAGGAAGTGGAATGACCAAACTGGGAGGAGCTGGAAGCTTTTTGGTCTGGAGTTCCCCTTCATGAACAGCGATCTGTCATTTACCCATGTCAGTCCCACCCCCCCTTCAGTTAGAACACACCCAGGGAACATATTTAACCCCTCCCTCACACCTAGTGTTAACCCCTTCCCTGCCAGTGGCATTTTTATAGTAAGCAATGCATTTTTACAGCACTAATCGCTAGAAAAATGCCAATGGTTCCAAAAAAGTGTCCGATGTGTCCGCCATAATGTCGCAGTACCGATAAAAATCGCTGATCGCCGCAATAACTAGTTAAAGAAAAATATAACAAAAATGCCATATTTTGGAGACTTTTGCCAAAACCAATCAATAAACGCTAATTGCGATTTTTTTGGAACCAAAAAGATGTAGAATATGTATCGGCATAAACTGAGGGATCTATTTATTTTTTAGAATATATATTTTTGGGGATATTTATTATAGCAAAAAGTCAAAATATTTTTTTTTTTTTTTTTTTTAAATTGTCGCTCTATTTTTGGTTATAGCTCTAAAAATTCAAAAAACGCAGAGGTGATCAAATACCACCAAAATAAAGCTCTCTTTGTGGGAAAAAAAAGGTTGCCAATTTTGTTTGGGAGCCACGTCGCACGACTGCGCAATTGTCAGTTAAAGCGACGCCGTGCCGAATCACAAAAACTGGCCCGGTCATTGACCAGCAATATGGTCCGGGGCTCAAGTGGTTAAAAATTCACAAAACACTTAAAGTTAGCCCAATTTTTGGTGATAATGTGAAAGATGATGTTACGCCGAGTAAATAGATACCTTACATGTCACGCTTTACTATTGAAAACACTCCTGCAATGGGGCCAAAATTCAGTACTGGAAATTCCCCATAGGCGACCTTTTTTTTTTCTTCAGGTTACCAGTTTATAGCTACAGAGAAAGTCTAGTGCTTAAAGTATTACTCTCGCTCTAACGCACGCGACAATACCTCACATGTGTGGTTTGAACGGTGTTTACATATGTGGGCGGGACTTACGCAAGTCCCGCCCACATATATAAACATCGTTCAAACCACACATGTGAGGTATTGACGCGTGCGTTAGAGCGAGAGCAATACTTTTAGCACTAGACCTTCTTTGTAACTATAAACTGGTAACCTGAAAAAAAAGGTCGCCTATGGGGAATTTCAAGTACTGAATTTTGGCCCCATTGCAGGAGTGTTTTCAATAGTAAAGCGTGACATGTAAGGTATCTATTTATTCGGTGTAACATCATCTTTCACATTATCACCAAAAATTGGGCTAACTTTAGTGTTTTGTGAATTTTTAACCACTTGAGCCCGGACCATATTGCTGGTTAATGACCGGGCCAGTTTTTGTGATTCGGCACGGCGTCGCTTTAACTGACAATTGCGCAGTCGTGCGACGTGGCTCCCAAACAAAATTGGCAACCTTTTTTTCCCCACAAATAGATTATTAAATGTGCGTGTTCAATTCTGTCTTTAACACCTCCCCTTCAAGCTGGAAAGCATCAGATCAGGGAAAAAAAAAAAAAAAAGCTCTCATGCCATTGCAGCTTTGTTCCTACATGTGTGATGAACTGAGTCTGCTCAGACACTTAGAAAAAAATGATCCTTTCTTTTTGAGGCTGGGTTCACACTACTACACTACTTTCATCCTACTTTGCTCTGCTACATTGGTCCTACATTTATCCTACATTGGTCCTACATCCATCCTACTTTCATGAACAGGATACTACTTTGGTCCGACTTCAATGATATTCAATGGGCCTGAAGTAGGATCAATGTAGGACCAAAAGTAGTACAGGGAGCATTTTCAAAGTCGGACAGACTTGTGTAGGACGCTACAAGACGCTCTCATAGGGAAACATTGAACACAGAGCAAAGTAGGATGAAAGTAGTGTAGTAGTGTGAACCCAGCCTCAAAGGTGAAAAACACTTGGATGCTCATAGAGCGTGGTTTGGGTTAATACCAGGTGTGCGCAATTACAAGCTCACCCAAACTAGAGACTGCAATTTGTTCATGTGATTTCAATTGCTTCATTACTAGCACTGTTATAAAAAGCATGGATCGATCATTCCTCAGCTGCCCTCAGAAGGGGCAGGCTGGCAGAAATGCTGTTGCGAAACACAAATGTGGTTTGTTGCATGTTTTTTTTTTTTTTTTTGCCAATGGTTTTTGTTTATTTTTAAATGATGTTCACTTTGATGTATTTGTCTATGCGGCCTTATTTTATGAAAAATGTGTCAAGATGTTGTGAGGTTAAAACTATGTTTATTTTGATTATTGAAATGTATTTTTGTTTGTGTGTTTGTTTGTCTTTATTTGCTTTCCTTGTTTTGTTGACCAATAAAAATTACTTTAAAATTTGGAAGTTTGTTTTTTGTTACCTTTTCATGCTATATTTTGACACTTGCAGCTGAAATAGGTTTGGGCCTAACAAATTATGTGTGATTTTTGTCTAAGCTTCTTTCCTGGTGTGTAGGCATGAAATGTTTGCCATGTTTAATCTCGAGGAAATTAAAGACAAACTGGTAAGTATTTTCTTTTTTCTGCAGTGGTCCTCAGCCCTCAAGTACCCCCGACAGGACATGTTTGTGGATTTCTCTTATTAAGAATTGTTGTCCAGACTGTCTTTTAAAGCACATGTGCAAGATGAAGTAAAACCTGCAAACATGGCCTGTGGGGGGGGGGGGGGTTGCTATTGGTGGACAGGCTTGACGTGCTGATTTACAGCACTGTGCTTAAATCTAGCGCAAGGCAATCCTATTCTAATTGTGGGTGTTTGAGGGAAGCCAAGTGAGTGTTAGAACCCCTGCTTTGTGTTTTTTTTGGGTTGAGCTTTGTGTCCCTTTTCTTAAAATTGGCTTCACTTCCTGTCACACAGCTGAACAGGAAGTGAGGTTAAAACCCTACCAGTGTCTTTTCTTGGTGTCCCCATTAAGCAAATTGCACTCCAGCACTGCTGTGTACACCCCAAATCATGGGTCTTCAAACTACGGCCCTCCAGTTGTTCACGAACTACAATTCCCATCATGCCTAGTCATGTCTGTGAATGTCAGTGCATTACAAGGCCTCATGGGATGTGTAGTTCTACAACAGGTGGAGGGCCGTAGTTTGAGGATCCCTGCCCCAAATGATTATTTAGTTTGGGGTTTAGTAAAGGCAAAGCCACTCTGCAGTACAAGCATAGTTGCTGAAAATCAGAGAGGAAGCACTGATGGTTTTAACATCCAATCCTGTAGAAGCAAAGTTGTTTTGTTTTCTTCCTTGCTTTGCACTTGTAGTGCAAAGTGGATTTGCCTTTAGTAAATGGACCCCAAAGTCCAAGATCCCTAATAATTTGGGGTGTACACAGCAAAATGCTAGAGTGCAATTTACATAATGGGAAACTATTTAGATTGATCTCTGTGTCCCCAAGAAAAGATATTAGTAAGGTTTTACCCTCACTTCCTGTTTGGCTATGTGACAGGAAGTGAATGAATTAGAAAGGGTGAAGACACCTCACAAATGTTGTCACTATCAGGGGTGCAGACATCCCCAAAAAAATGAGCAGATAATACTTATTTGCAAATTAATAATTTTTTAGTTAACATTGGGTGGGGTGCTCTAACACACACATTCATACATATTAGCCATGCTGTATCCTGGCCTATTGGCATGGTTATATTTTCTTAGGCCTCTCAATAAAACTCTATGAAATTTGTGCTTAAACTAGAACCAGGGGCGGACTGACAACTCATGGGGCCCCCCGGGCAATAGAAGATTATGGGGCCCCTCTGGCTTACAGATGGCCACCACGCCAGGAGGCAGTGCAGAGGCGGGGCAGCTAAAATCTTGGGATATTCACATTAAAAGCATGTCAGTTTCGGACATATCAGGGACAGATCTAAAAAAATAAAAGATTTTTACATACTGTCCCTGGTTTTACTGAGCCTGGCAACCCTGATGGGGGCCCCCTAGTGGCATGTGGCCCTTGGGCAGTGCCCGAGTGACTCAATGGTCAGTCCGCCCCTGACTAGAACTATAATCAACACTTTTTATTTTCTTTAATTTTGGATAGAGTGAGGGAGGGTTATAGGCCCTGTCAGTTTATTTTGTATTATCTGTGTCCAATTGGGGAGATTTGCCTTCACTTCCTGCCCCATAGCCAAACAGGAAGTGAGAGAAAAACTATGCAAATTAAGGAAGTCCAGTAACCCCCTCCCCCCCCCAGAACTAGTGTGTGTGTGCCCTGAAAATTCCTGGGCGGGTGATACAAAAACAGGGTGTGGCTTTGACAGGAAGGGGTGGGTCATTTTTCTATTAGGAGGTGCAGAAATGTAGTCAGGCCTAGGGCAGCACAAAACCTAAATATACTACTGCATATTAGGGCTTATTTAGACCGGATCCGATGTACAGCATGTTTTTATATTGTGGGAGGAAACCCACACAGGCACAGGGAGAACATGCAAACTCCATGCAGATGCTGTCACGGGCAGGATTCGAACCAACGACTCTTTTGCTGCTAGGTCAAAGTGCTATACACTACACCACTGTGCTGAACGAACATGATTGCAGCTGAAAGCATGAGATCTTTTTTTTTTTCCAATACCATGCTTTCCAGCCTTATTGACCCCGCCTCTCTCCATAAAGAGGAACTGTCACACACTAGTCCTATTACAAAGGATGTTTACATTCCTTGTAATAGGAAGAAAAGTGATCCGAAATCAAAAAAAGTGACAAAAAAGTGAAAGAAGAAAAATATGAGCTAAAAAACACAAAAAAATAAATGGCCCTGTCCCTAGAAGCTCTCACTCAGAAGCGAATATGCATGTAAGTCCCCACATATGTAAACACCATTCAAACCACACATGTGAGGTATTGACGCATGCGTTAGAGCAAGAGCAATAATTCTAGCCCTAGACCTCCTCTGTAACTCTGAACTGGTCACCTGTAAAAAAAAAAAAAAAACAAGCATCGCCTATGGATATTTTTATGTCCCGAAGTTTGGCGCCATTCCATGATTGTGTGACAAGTCGGTATCTATTTACTCGGTGTAACATCATCTTTCACATTATCCATAAAAATTGGGCTAACTTTACTGTTTGGTTATTTTTAAATTCATGGACCGTGGTTTTTTTTTGGGCAAAAAAAAAATGGCGTTAGAATAATTATTGCGCAAATGCCGTTGGAAATCAAATAAAAAATGTCCGCCACTTTATTCCCTAGGGTGTCTGCTAAAAATTATATATAATGTTTGGGGGTCCTGAGTAATTTCCCAGGAACAAAATATAATTTTTACATGAAGGAGAGAAGTGCCAGAATAGGCGCGGTATGGAAGTGGTTAAAGTGAAATAATAAAAGTGAAATATTCCTTTAAATTTCATACAGGGGGGGGGGGGGGTACACGCATGTTTCCCGTGCTTAGAACTGTCCGTGTACAAGATGTAATTTCTGAAGTGAAAAAAAAGTAAGTTTAAGTACTCATGGCTATAAAGAATACAGGCGTTGCTCATTAAAACCTAAAAAAAAAAAAAATGTATGGGGGTCCCCCCAAATTAAATTACCAGGCCCTTCAGGTCTGGAATGGATATTAAGGGGAACCCCGCCGTAAAAACAAAAAAAAATGTCGTGGAGTCCACCAAATATCCATACCAGGCCCTTCAGGTCTGGTGTGGATTTTAAGGGGAACTCCACCCCAAATTTAAAAAAAATGGCGTGGAGTCCCCCTAAAAATCCACACCAGACCCTTATCTGAGCACGTTAACCTGGCCGGCCGCAGAAAAGAGGGGGGGACAGAGTGCGGCCCCCCCTCTCCTGAACCGTACCAGGCCACATGCCCTCAACATGGGGAGGATGTCCCCATGTTGATGGGGACAAGGGCCTCATCCCCACAACCCTTGCCCGGTGGTTGTGGGGGTCTGCGGGCGGGGGGCTTATCAGAATCTGGAAGACCCCTTTAACAAAGGGGACCCCAGATCCTGCCCCCCCCTGTGTGAAATGGTAATGAGGTACATTGTACCCCTACCATTTTACAAAAAAAAGTGACAAAAGTGTGAAAAATGACAGTAGCCGGTTTTTGACAATTCCTTTAATATAATCTTCTTTCCGCGGTTCCTTCTTCTTCTTTCATTCGGGTTTCTTCCTCTGCTTCTTTCTTGGGTCTTCTCGTCCACATCTTGCCGTCTTGCCGTCTTCTCCCATCTTCTTCTCTGTCCGTCGACCTTCTCGTCCCGCATCTTCTTGATCTCCTGGGTGCTGCGCTTGAAATTGTAGATCCCGCCGTGTTCCCGCTCCTGGGACCCGCCCCCCTCTGACGCCACAGGTTAACTCATCTGCAAGTCCGCGTGTGGCATATGTGCGTCAGAGGGGGGGCGGGGTCACATGAGTGTGACACGGCGGGAACTTCAATTGGAAGCTGCGGCGGCTTCTTCTCCGGAGGGTGCGCTTGAAATTGAATTCCCCCGCCGTGTGACGCTCTGTGACCCCGCCCCCCTCTGAAGCACATGATCTTCTAAGGAGTTTACTTGTGGCGTCAGAGGGGGGCGGGTCCCAGGAGCGGAACACGGCGGCCAATTCAAATTCAAGCGCTGGGTCTGGGGAAGAAAAAGATGTGGACGAGAAGGCTGGCGGACCGAGAAGAAGACAGGAGAAGACACAAGATGCGGACGAGGAGGCCATCGGAAGGAGAAGAAGATAGGAGAAGACTCCGGGCAGACGACAAGGTTGAAGGACGGACGGAGAAGATAGAAGAAGACGTCGGTCAAGATGTAGACGAGAAGACCCAAGAAAGAAGCAGCGGAAGAAACCCGAATGGAAGAAGAAAAGAAGATTTTAATAAAAGATTAGTCAAAAACCGGCTACTGTCATTTTTAACACTTTTGACTTTTTTTGGGGTGAAATGGTAGAGGTACAATGTACCCCATTACCAATTCACATGGGGGGGGCAGGATCTGGGGGTCCCCTTTGTTAAAGGGGTCTTCCAGATTCTGATAAGCCCCCCGCCCGCAGACCCCACAACCACTGGGCAAGGGTTGTGGGGATGAGGCCCTTGTCCCCATCAACATGGGGACATCCTCCCCATGTTGAGGGCATGTGGCCTGGTGCGGTTCAGGAGAGGGGGGGCCGCACTCTGTCCCCCCTGTTTTCTGGTGTGGATTTTTAGGGGGACTCCACGCCATTTTCTTTTTTTAAATTTGGGTGGAGTTCCCCCTTAAAATCCACACAGACCTGAAGGGCCTGGTATGGATATTTGCCAGGAACCGCACGTCTTTTTTTTTTTTTTTTTTTACGGTGGGGTTCCCCTTAATATCCATATCAGACCTGAAGGGCCTGGTAATTTTTTGTTTTTGTTTTATGAATTAATCCCGTCAGAATTGTCAGAGCCGACAATTCATTATAGCCGCGTGTGATTTTAAATGGCTTTTTTTCCTTCTGAATGTCACTTTGTGCAGGGGCAGTCTAAGTGCGGGAAAAATGCGCTATTTCACATGCTGACATTACACCCCCCCTAGGTACGAAATTTAAAGGAATATTTCACTTTTATTGTTTCACTTTAAGAATTATTAATTTCACTGCTCCCGAAAAAACGGCCATTTAAAAAAAAAAAAAACATTGATACATGTCCCCTGGGGCAGGACTGAGGTCCCCAAACACTTTTTACGACAAAACTTGCAGATTAGCCTTTAATAATAACACTTTTGATTTCTCCCATAGACTTCTATAGGGAGATCGGCGCGGCTTTACATATTACTTTCAATGCGCCAGCTGCTACTCTGGTTCATGCGCCTAATTAAGGCTTCACCCGGAGTACTAATTAACGCATTAACCAGCGCAGCGCACAGAGCATAGTAAATCAGCCCCATTGTCTCCCAGGTTTCAAATTTTCAGATCCCCCTGAATGTGACACCACAAACGTAGTTATAAATTCTGATTTAGACGTCATCAATCTTACCCCTTATATGTTTTCTGATGAGCAGCTTGGGGTCCTACGTTTAGGCCTTAGTTTTTGTCCTTCCATGAGCCTCAACAAATAAGAGACCATTAAAGATACATACCTTTTTGCGAGAAATCTTACATTCAAATTTTTATTTGACGGAGATCGTCTTCGCACTATTGAGGAAAGGCAAATCTCGGAACAAATAAAAATTTTCTCTATGGAGGACTTTAGGGCCTTACGAGACCTCATGCTCCTTTTGGAAGAAAACGAACAACCCATTGCTGATCCCAATCCTTGTACCAACCCGCCTGTTCCCACTATAAACAATTTTAAACTGAAATCCCAGCGCTTCCCAGACCTTATCAGCAACTCCAATATATGGGCGTTCCTTGTAACCACCATCAATGACCTCAAAAAATTAGACATTAATTCTTTAAACCACAATATCTCTAAAGAACAGCGACTAGAAATTAATCACCTACAAGGCCACCCTGACCTTGAAATCAAGGCATCAGACAAAGGCGGAAATATAGTGCTAATGACTAAACCCAACTATGAAAAGATGGTGATGAAAATACTTCAAAATAAAGATTGGTATAGATGGATCCACCCAACTAAAATTACCCATTTTAAGGAAGAATTTCTAGTCATCCTAGCGTCGGCCTACCAGAATGGTTTGATTAATCAGGATCTATATAATTACTTGAACACTCGATACCCGAAAACGCCTACACTATACGTGTTACTCAAGATCCACAAAAATCCTAAATGCCCATCAGGAAGACCTATAGTCTCCGGTATGGGATCACTTACAGAAAACGCCAGTCGTTATGTGGATTCGATCCTTATGCCACATGTATTGGCACTACCATCCTATACAAGAGATACACTTGATCTTTTGAAACAAATTGAGGATATGGTCATGCTTCGAGATGCCCTGCTCGTGAACCTGGATGTGGAAGCCCTCTACTCCAGTATTCCTCACGAGCAGGGCATCTCGACAGCACGAGCATTCCTCAATGAGCAAGATCACCATCTATGGAAACATAATGAGTTCATTATTGACCTTTTACGTTTCATACTCACCCGTAATTATTTTGTTTTCAAAGAGTCCCACTACCTCCAGGTACAGGGCGTGGCAATGGGCACTTGTTGTGCCCCTGCCTACGCGAACCTGTACCTGGGGGGGTGGGAACGATTCATTTTTGCCAATGAAGAATTAGCCATTTATACCAAATTTGTGGCTAATTGGTTACGATATATCGACGACGTGTTCTTTTTTCTCCCTCCCCCTAGGCATTATCATCCTCCATTGAAGGTATGGTGTTATCACTACTACTTAATCAATTTTTGCTCTGTTCTTTATACCCTATTATACTTACTCCATGTATAAAATACAACCCTAAATAATTATTCAATTTATTATTCTCCAGACTTGTTGCCCTGATCTAGGGTTTTTACTATTTGTCTAAATGTCCAGCAGCCCGGACATAGCTAACCTTTTGTGCTAGGAAATTTCCTTTTCTATGCTCATTGTCTACATTAATTGGATTACCACCTATGCTCCATACACTATCTGTGAGTATTTTTATCAGTTGTCTAGTCAATCAATTTTTGATTCAACTTTAATATCTCCTTACCTCCTTGCCTACATTATTATTATATATCCCTGCTCTCATTGTACTTTTGAGTGAATGCTTTACGGTTGACTATACCTTCTCTTTCTTCTATTTTTTGTTCTCGTCCCCCCCCCTCTTTTTCATTCTTCTTCTTCTTTTTGTTCCCTCTGTTCCCATCCTTTCCTTCCCCCCCCTCCCCCTTTCCCTATTCCCCCCTATCACTTTTTCATTTTCCTTGCCTTCATCTTCTCCTCTTTTTCTCTGCTCTTCCTCTCTCCCCCTTTTTCTCCCCCTTTCCTTTTCTCTTTTCCTTCCTCAATCACATTCATTTCTCCCCCCTTTTGTCCTTCCTTTTCTCCCTTTACCTTATCTTGGGCCTAGTGTTGTTCTTTGCTTGCTTATGTGTGTTTCTAGATAATATTCAATGTTGTCTAAATTAATTTACTTTTCGATTCTATTTGCTTCTTTTTTTGTTTTCTATGTGTTTGTCGAATGTTGTCCTACAGCTAACCATACTGAGACTCCGCGAGGAAGCGCTGTAAGATAGCGCGAAACCGGTCGAGTCAACTAACCGTGCAAGTCATACCATCGCAGACATTCTCTGCCTGCACCTCCACAACTACACAGGACTATTATTTGTATCTATAGGTTGCCTTTCGTGTTTTGAAAGTCCCCAATCTTATTTTTTGATATATTGTTATCTGCTACTATTCCTGTGATTTTGTTTAGAGAGGCTTGCTAAGTTTTCAAGTTGGTTCACCAGATAGTCTTGCTGCGAATGGCAATCTCATTTTAATATGTATTTTAATTTTTCTTTTTATGTCTTAATAAACCAAAAAACTTTTTAGAGAAAATTATTCTCTGTGTGACTATATTTTGACCAACCAATTGTGCCTAAAAAGTCCAACAACTTGCCCCCAGTTACTTCCTTTATCATATATATTAGGATGCGGCACACTTTCACACCTAAATATCCACATGTACACTACATGTGAGGATATTTTTCATCCTCTTTTCTCCCTAAACTATGTACTGGACACTCACAGTATATCACAGGTGGTGGCAGGTGCAGTGCTGGTGAAATATACAGAGAGTCACCTATAGATTGCTGTCCCTATAGGAAATAGCTGAAACCTCTCCCTAAACTATGTACTGGACACACACAGTATATCACAGGTGGTGGCAGGTGCATTGCTGGTGAAATATACAGAGAGTCACCTATAGATTGCTGTCCCTATATGAAATAGCTGGAACCTCTCCATAAACTATGTACTGGACACACACAGTATATCAAAGGTGATGGCAGGTGCAGTGCTGGTGAAATATGCAGAGAGTCACCTATAGATTGCTGTCCCTATAGGAAATAGCTGGAACCTCTCCCTAAACTATGTACTGGACACACACAGCATATCACAGGTGGTGGCAGGTGCAGTGCTGGTGAAATATACAGAGAGTCACCTATAGATTGCTGTCCCTATAGGAAATAGCCGGAACCTCTCCCTAATCTATGTACTGGACACACACAGTATATCACAGGTGGTGGCAGGTGCAGTGCTGATGAAATATACAGAGAGTCACCTATAGATTGCTGTCCCTATAGGAAATAGCTGGAACCTCTCCCTAAACTATGTACTGGACACACACAGTATATCACAGGTGGTGGCAGGTGCAGTGCTGGTGAAATATACAGAGAGTCACCTATAGATTGCTGTCCCTATAGGAAATAGCTGTAACCTCTCCCTAAACTATGTACTGGACACACACAGTATATCACAGGTGGTGGCAGGTGCAGTGCTGGTGAAATATACAGAGAGTCACCTATAGATTGCTGTCCCTATATGAAATAGCTGGAACCTCTCCCTAAACTATGTACTGGACACACACAGTATATCAAAGGTGATGGCAGGTGCAGTGCTGGTGAAAAATATGCAGAGAGTCACCTATAGATTGCTGTCCCTATAGGAAATAGCTGGAACCTCTCCCCAAACTATGTACTGGACACACACAGTATATCACAGGTGGTGGCAGGTGCAGTGCTGGTGAAATATACAGAGAGTCACCTATAGATTGCTGTCCCTATAGGACATAGCTGGAACCTCTCCCTAAACTATGTACTGGACACACACAGTATATCACAGGTGGTGGCAGGTGCAGTGCTGGTGAAATATACAGAGAGTCACCTATAGATTGCTGTCCCTATAGGAAATAGCTGGGAACTCTCCCTAAACTATAAGATGCAGATCGCACAGAAATAGACAGTGCTTGTGTAGATTTCTGAAGCAGGATACACCTCTCTGACACTGTCCCTCAATAAACAGCAGCCTGTCCCTATAGCAAATAGCTGGAAACTCTCCCTAAACTATAATATGCAGATCGCACAGAAATAGACAGTGATTGTGTAGATTTCTGAAGCAGGATACACCTCTCTGACACTGTCCCTCAATAAACAGCAGCCTGTCCCTATAGCAAATAGCTGGAAACTCTCCCTAAACTATAAGATGCAGATCGCACAGAAATAGACAGTGCTTGTGTAGATTTCTGAAGCAGGATACACCTCTCTGACACTGTCCCTCAATAAACAGCAGCCTGTCCCTATAGCAAATAGCTGGAACCTCTCACTAAGCTATAAGATGCAGAACTCACAGAAATAAAGAGTGCTTGTGTAGATTTCTGAAGCAGGATACACCTCTCTGACACTGTCCCTCAATAAACAGCAGCCTGTCCCTATAGCAAATAGCTGGAAACTCTCCCTAAACTATAAGATGCAGATCGCACAGAAATAGACAGTGCGTGTGTAGATTTCTGAAGCAAGATATGTTATGACCCTGACAATGAGAAGACTCTGTCTAAAGTTTAGACTCCAGCTGTAGAGGCCTATCAGATTTGAACCACCAGCTCACTCTCACTGAACTATAAGAGTATGGGGTCTATATGATCATATCCTCTGATTGGAGCAAAACATGTGGTAATAGCTTAATACCTGTTAAGCTTATGTTATAGAATTTGACTAGAATATAATAAGGATACAGTCTCTAGTAGGTGTATTCCACATATGTAGGTAGTGGATAATGAGTGCTGTAGAAAATACCACTCTGATATAACAAAAAGAAAGAACCCCAATATAACTTAAGCAAGTATTTCAATAGTTAATATGCAATCTGAGAGAGTGAAGGAAACAGTCCTGAGAATGGTTTGCATACACTATCTATATGGCAAAATGGTCTATATACACTTGCAGTTAAGGGGTAGTCTGGACCAGGTCTCTCCGCTCAGGAGTTGATGGTAATTCTTATACTGCAGTAATTGGATCAAAATATACTTGCTGCTAGGAGGTAGTCAAGACTGGGAACGTTCACACAGGTGCTGTTGGTATCTCCTTAGCAGTATGCAGCTGTGGTGGCCCTTTATCCAGTTATGGAAACAGAGACTTAAGTCCAAGTGAGGGTGTCCTGCGAAGGGGAGGACTACAAGGCTTCTGTAGGTTGGTGCAGGGTCTCCAGGTGGCGGCAGGGTCCAACAGGAATATTCCAACACCCTGCCGCCAGTGCTGGAGGTTTAAATAGCCCGGTCTGTCATCAGAGCCAAGCGCTGCATACTGGAACGCACTTCCGCGTTCCAGCGTGGAGCGCAGACGTCCGCGCACCGGAAGTGACGCGGATGTGTTCTTGAATGGAGCGCAGCTGTCATAACAGGTAAAGCTGCGCTCCTTGTATACAAATTAACGCTAATAGCGTTTCAAGATACACCTCTCTGGCACTGTCCCTCAATAAACAGCAGCCTGTCCCTATAGCAAATAGCTGGAAACTCTCCCTAAACTATAAGATGCAGATCACACAGAAATAGACAGTGCTTTTGAAGATTTCTGAAGTAGGATACACCTCTCTGACACTGTCCCTCAATAAACAGCAGATTGTCCCTATAGCAAATAGCTGGAACCTCTCACTAAACTATAAGATGCAGATCTTACAGAAATAAAGAGTGCTTGTGTAGATTTCTGAAGCAGGATACACCTATCTGACACTGTCCCTCAATAAGCAGCAGCCTCTCCCTACACTAGCTAATGCAGAGTGACGAGCTGTGCTGTGTGCCTCTATCTGATTTAGAGGCTGTATAGAAGAAACAAGGAGGGGGTAGGTGAATAGTTTCCTAAGTAGAACAGCAGAAGCTCACAATCCCATCACAAGATACATAAAAACAAAAATACATAGTTACATAGTTACATAGTTACATAGTTAGTCAGGTTGGAAAAAGACACAAGTCCATCCAGTTCAACCACAAAAAAACAAAAAAACAAAATAAAAAACACAGTAAAATCCTATACACCCAACTCCATACCCACAGTTGATCCAGAGGAAGGAATACATATAAGGAAGAGAAGAATTCTCCTCCAAATATAGGGATTTTTTAGGTGAGGTGCTATTCGTAATATTTAAGGTAAGCGCACAAAACACAATGGTTTTAGAAAAATATCAAAAGATTTAATTTTCATATAAAAATATCCATATAAAACAATTTACATGATATGACCACAATACATTATAAGAGAATGAAAAAGAGAGAATTATTAAATGCAGACTGCCGACTAGTTTCGCACTGTTGTTCTTCGTCAGGGCTTGCAATTCATTCTTTTTGAATATGGTGTTACCCACTACTCGTCCCCTGTCGACATCGAAAATGTATTTGTATGTAAGATTTCTTGCAAAAAGATGCACGTCTTTAACCAGAGTAAATTTGTCAATCTTCTGTGAGGGACAGAAGCTGAGTCCCAATCTTAGGACCTCGATCTCGACTGGGGAGAGAGTGTAAGAGGATAGATTCACTACATCTAGTCCTGGGTTAGCTGAGTTTGTTTTACTACAAATGGATCCATTTTGCCCATTTTCATCGTGGGTAGGGGTGATGATGGAACTAGGCAGGGTCCTAAAGGGGCAACACCTGAGCTAGTATGTCTGCTATTTATTTTGGGGATTGCTCCTTGCTCTCTTATATTGGTATTATCTTTGTCAAGAGTAAACATTAGTAGAGGGGTGTTACCCGCCACCAGATTTAGTAGATAATTGAGGCGATACCATCCGTTTTTTCTGTGTCCCCCCCTGTGCACTCTGCCCACCACCATTACCACGTTTCGGTGCTCGTCCTCTTCCAGCTGCTCCTCGTGGAGTTTTGGATGTGAATTTCTGGGAAGAGATAGAAGAAGATGCATCATAATCAGATTTATAAGTCGTAGACTCTTGGTAATTGCTACGTCTGAACATTTTGTTCCCTTTCTTATTGAAATTTTGTTCCCATTTATATGCGTAATCTCCTGCAAAAGCCAATTGGTCTTTGTAAAACTTTTGGTCTTTTCTTAAAATCACAGTTTTATTATATTTCTCTAGATGTTGTATAAGTTCTGATTCCTTCTTTTGATATTCCGTAGTAGATGCCAAATGACTACCCGAGCTCCGCAGGTTTTCAATTTCCTTATCCAATTCTGCTAAATCAATAAGATGTTTATCACGTAGGATCACCATCATATTTGCAGAGCATGTATTTAGGTTCGCCTCCCATTTTTCCCTTAATGCTAACTCTGTTATTTCAAACATGGGAAAAATTTGTACCCTGAGTCCCTGGGGATTGACTCGCTCTTTAAGGTAGCGGTCAAAAAATCTGATGTGCCAACCCAGATTGGATTTCTTTTCCATGAGTCTTTTTAATTTAAGGAAAAAGACATCGAGTCCAACTTCGGTTTTTACTTGAGATGTATAAAGAACTTTGGATGGAATCCAAGAATTTTTCCCAGTCTGGGCCGGAAAACTGCGACATCAGTGCAATAAAGAGGCTCCCTTCAGTGCCTATGTCCTGAAAACCCCCAAAAACCCTATAAGCCAAGGCAAGTATGCTAAAACTAGATATGTAGAGAATATCACAGAAATTTTAAACAATAAATAATAAATCTTTTTTCACCTTAGAAGTTATCCCCCTCCCTGAAAGAGGCGGTGACTTAGATAAAAAAATATTACAACGCGAAGCACGTTGGATATTTGACCAAAAAGCTACCTACCCACCAGGCCTTAATACCTCTTTGTCATTTAAACCTTTTCTGTAAAGATTTAAATTACTGGTTTAATATTCCCAACTGATTATATTATGGTTTGCACCATATATAGACATGCATTAATACTATACTACAGCTGCTATTTGATATCCATTAGCTGGGTATGGCATATGAAAGAAGGCAATTGATTGTGTATTTTGCACGGATTGATATACATTGTCTAATTATATGCATGCTTTGTATGTACTTAGGGCCAGATCCACAGCCAGCCGCTGTAACTTAAATATTCGGATTTAAGTTACACCGCCGTAAAATTTCTACCTAAGTGCCCGATCCACAAAGCACTTACCTAGAAATTTTCGGCTGTGTAACTTAAATCCGGCCGGCGCAAGGCGTTCCTAATTTAATGGGGCGAGTCCCATTTAAATTAGGCGCGCTCCCACGCCGGCCGTACTGCGCATGCTCACGACGTCATTTTCTCGATGTGCTTTGCGCGGTTTTACGTTGCGCCGGGTTTTGATAATCGCAACGGGCGTAAAAAAAAAAAATATGAGTTGCGGCGGGAAAAAAAAAAATTTAAAAAAAAAAGACGGCGACGCGGGATAGAAGGGTCTACTTTTACAAGGCCTAAACAGTTAAGGCCTTGTAAAAGCAGCCCTAATATTGCGACGGCAAACTAATACTTACAGAGAAAAAACGAAGCGTAAAAGCTTCGTGGATCTCCGTAAGTGCTAATTTGCATACCCGAAGCGGCATTTCAATGAGAAATGCCCCCAGCGGCGGCTGCGGTACTGCATCCTAAGATCCAACAGTGTAAGTCCCTTACACATGTCGAATCTTCTCCCTATCTATGTGAAACTGATTCTGTGGATCAGTTCCATAGATAGAAACAGGGATACGACGGTGTATCAGTAGATACGCCGGCGTATCCCTTTTGAGGATCTGGCCCTTAGTTTGCAACTACACACTAACCATCTGTTTATCCTTGGAATATTACCAGCTCATCTATCGTTTGCTGTTCCTGACTAACTGCACAAAAATCCGTTTCTAACCAAGGCTATGTATAAATAAATATGTATATGTTAGCTATTTTAGCCTATCTATAGGAGAAATCACGTAATTGCTAAAGTATCATGTTAACCAATGATATATATGTTTATCTATCTGTTTATTATTTCTTAACTTGTTTGTAAACGTATTCTTATTCCGTTATTTGACTCTGGGCCAGTATGGGATGCTATGTGATTTCCCAGCCTTGTGTTTGCTGAGGCGGCGCTGTGCAGCATTTGGTGCGGCTAATTGTGTGTCCCAATAGGGAGGCGCGTTCCCTCTGTAGCGCCTCCCATTCCTGTCAATTTCATCTGACAGAATGCGCGCGCAGCATAGCTATCAGGGCCGTGTCAATCCATCACACGCCCTGATTGCTTAGATTGGGACGTAGCACGTCCCTATTTGCGTTCCACCGTGCGTTGTCACGTTGGAGCGCAGTACTTGCGCACGCATTTCGTCTGGGACGCACGGACCGGAAGTGAAGCCGGAGGTCAGCTCTGACCTTCTAACTTCTGGTGGGGATGTTGCTACTTAAGCTGGCGCTGACATTTCATATGTCAGACGCCAGCCTGAGTGACGGGACACGCGGCCAGCGGCGGAGACATTTTTGGATGCTGGGATCTGCCTCTTGACATAGCGCTTCCTACCCCCTTCATATCCAGTGCAATCTCTACATCACGGTATTTACTTTACTCGGCACCTATGTTACTCATTACTACTCTTATACTGGACCAAACACCTAGTCTGACCAGCTGCATTGATTGACTCTGCATCACTTTATTTTTACTTTTAGACTAATTGAATGGGGGAGTCACCATCTTACTAAGCGCAGCATTACCAATACTCCTATCAGGATATAATATGTTCTAAGGTAATACTCTGCATCTTTTACCATACTATTGAGGACCCCTTGGCACTGACTACCATATACCGTTAATTGGAGACATATGTTACTATGGCTAAATCCAACTAGATTTCTCTTTGAGCAGCTTTTGCTGCGCTATCTATACTTTTTATTATGGTATTTTAGTGCCAGTAGGGTGTCTAACTGGCATTGCTGGTATTTTGCCATTGTCAATTGTCACTCTACACAAGGTGTCTTCACCATATTTGAGGATATACACCTATATATTATATTGAACATTTACAGATCTAACCCTGGACCCTGCCCTCAGTCCTAAACATCCCATTACCCGCACTTGCCACGGCCAGGTGGATCTGGCTTCCACTGGTCAAAGCGCATCGCTGCACCGGCCCACTCCGCTGGGACTCACTGGTTAACATTTAGGCAAAATTTGCTCTGGCTCAGTCTCTTAAACGGATTTGGTAAGCACATGGTTACTATATCTTATCTCTTTTTTGTTACCAAGATTGTTAAATGGACTATATTGTACTTTGTTATGATGTATTAATGATGTATATTTCTATGTCACACACAGACCACCATATTCAAAAAGAATGAATTGCAAGCCCTGACCAAGCACAACAGTGCGAAACTAGTCGGCAGTCTGCATTTAATAATTCTCTCTTTTTCATTCTCTTATAATGTATTGTGGTCATATCATGTAAATTGTTTTATATGGATATTTTTATATGAAAATTAAATTTTTTGATATTTTTCTAAAACCATTGTGTTTTGTGCGCTTACCTTAAATATTACGAATAGCACCTCACCTAAAAAATCCCTATATTTGGAGGAGAATTCTTCTCTTCCTTATATGTGTTTTTGTTTTTCTGATATAGAGGCTGGTCACATGCTGGGTCACATGCTGCACTGGCCAATCACAGCCATGCCATTAGTAGGCATGGCTGTGATGGCTTCCTAGTCACACTAGTAAAACAAATGGCGATTGGCTGCCGTGCAGCACGCCATTAAAATAGCCGAACTCCGAACCCGAACCCAAACTTTTTCCAAATATTCGGGTTCAGGTTCGGGAGCAAAAAAAACCCAAAGTCCGTACCGAACCCGAACTTTACAGTTCGGGTTCGCTCAACCCTAATTAACAGCCATGGCCTGCCCTTTTCCGTTTGCACGGCACCAAAAATAAGACTAAAAGCTCAAACTCTGAGCTGCACTTGTCCTTGCCAGTCATTTGCCCTCTTGCTGGGCAGGCCTCGTGCCAAGGGTTCGGCTCCGCAGCTGTCGTGTTGACGACTCGGGTGGGGGGGGTGGGGCATCACCTGGGCTGACGCTCCTGGAGGTTGTGGCGGACGCTATTTGTCTCTGCCTGCAACTGACACTACCGGGCGTTGTTCTGGCGCTGGAGGCGCCTGTTCTGGCGACCCTCCATCTGGATAGCGGCAGTGTTGGCCTGCACGACCACGCCCAGGCTCTGAACCTCCGCCATGATGCCTGCTGCTGTGGCCTGCAACTCCCCCATAGCCATGGTATTTCGATCCAGGCTCGCCTGCACATCAGATGCCTGGTCCCCAGTAGTGGAGGGACCCCCTGCTACCATGTGGTGGCGCATGGCATCAAGGGTCTCGGATTGGTCACATAGGCATGTGGCCATGGCTGCACAGTTTGCATTTACCTCCTGCAGGCAGTCGGAGATTGAGCTGGTATGCTCAGCCTGTTGGGTGAGGCACTGCTGCATAGCGGCTGCGGTGCCCTGCACAGCCACTGTGCACGCAACCTGGGTCTTGACCAAGGACCCAACAAATGAGGCCGGGCTGTCAGCCACACGGTGGAGGTCACAAGCAATATCGGCCATGTGCCACTTCTGTGTCTGCCTTGCCAGCTCCCCCTCCAGCCCTTCTGGGAGGGATCCAGCTACACCCCTGGTCTTCCTCAGAGCCTTCCTTGGAGATAGAGAGGCTTGTGTCCGTCTGGACGGGGTAGCCCTTGAGGGGGTTCCCCTGGACGGGGTAGCCCTTGAGGGCGTTCCTCTTGATGGGGTAGCCCTTGAGGGCATTCCCCTGGATGGGGTAGCCCTTGAGGGCGTTCCCCTGGACGGGGTAGCCCTTGAGGGGGTTCCCCTGGACGGGGTAGCCCTTGAGGGGGTTCCCCTGATTGGCGTCGAGGTTTCAGAGGGTCCGGGGAAGATGGAAGCCTCCTCAAGGTAGAGGCAATCCTCCAGATGGAGATCCACGTGCTCCTCCACAACTACCTCTAGAGCACCGATGTTTCCTGGCTTCCCAGGGGGTCAGGCTGAGGCTGAGGATGATGTTCCGGGGATGGCGTGGGTCGGACACAGGCAGACGATGGCCCAGCTCCCTCCAACACATCTGTGGATGACACAAAGCATTCACATGTTGGTGGACCCACACACTTGTCACATGTTCCCTTCCACCCCCTCACATGCTCCACACCGGATGGGGGATAAAACACACTTACCTCTCCTCAAGTCCTGTTCACTGGAGTCAAAGCCCTCCAGGCCCTCCACCTGCTCCTGCTCAAGACAGCTGGCAATCACCTCCTCCTCAGCTGTCAACTTGACAGAAGTAGCTGGTCTGCCTCCCGTGCCCCTGAGGTGCCTTTTGATATTGGCCAGCTTCTCCCTGACCCGCCGACGCATATCATTAAACTTTTTTTGGACCTCCTTACAGATCCTGGTTTCATGGCCAAAGAAAACTGGGGTTGGGACTTTAAATGAGGCTATGAAAAACACACGCCTCCATCCCTATTGGATACAAAAAAAGGGGGGTTTTGGGACTTTAAATGAGATGCGTTTTTAAACAAACAGTAGTATAAGTAAAATAGTAAACGTTTATAACCAGGCTCATACATACCACCTGTCGGAACATTTGGGGTTAAAAGAATACATATAAAGATCGCACATAATACATGTTTCATAGTGCTCCATATACAGGGATATGATGAACTGAAGCACAGCCATTTGTCCCTGTTAGAGTTTAAACAAAGGTTCTCAGGCATGAATAGACACTGTTTTTAGGTTGTAAAGAGCCTGCCTGTGCTATCTCCCCAAATCATATCTCCTGGGGTTCGACACTTATAAGATAAGAGAATGAAAAGCCTGGCACGGCATGACACTAAACACAGTGTGGTCTCTGTGTTATGAAACTAAAGGGGCTATTCACAATCCCAGTGAAATTGTATATCTTAAATAGTATGTATCTATTGTATCTTTATAATGCCACAACAACAACATGTATATCAGTAATTCACATAATACTACTCGTTAATACATAGACACTACTGGGGTCCAGGTATAAGATCCTAAAATAACTTCAAAGTATTAGACTGCCTTGATCACAGCCCGACATTAGTTTAAAGGAACTTTCCAAGGCATGTGTGTTGATCATAAAACCTTATCTCAATCATAACTTTAGACTTTGCCAAGATGTCTGACAATTGTGACATACAGGACAATTTATGGGGGGGTTTTATAGGCCCAAGTTAGAGAGGTCATAAGTCATGATTAACTCTGCTTGACCTCATCATTAGGAATAATTCCTTACACGCTACTGCCCCCTACAGGTTAATATCGGCATTGGGTCAAGATAGTCACTGACCAAAACATAGCATCATGTGACATCGTCAGTCATGTGATAGTGAAACACACACCCAGTTCTTTGAGAGAGATAAAAAGGGATTACACCAGACAGGAAGGGAGGCTGATGGGAAGAAGCTTGATGGGAGATGGCTGGAGCTGATCCCTGGAAGGCTGATCTCTGATCTCTGAAGGAAGCTGGAAGGGAGAGATTGACCGCAAAGATGTAGGGGAATGAAGAGGGTCCTTCATTAGGACTTTCCCTTCTCAAACAGAAAGATCTCTTACATACTGGTAACGTATAATCTTGATTATTTACCTTTTTGGTAATTCAGAGATTTTCACATACACACACACAACTAAAACCATGTAAATATACTTGGCAAATATAATTTGGAAATTGGTTAGGTCTACTGCAGCATGACGTAATTGTATTCCAAATATTAAAGACATACGCATTACGTTTGACTTTGAAAAGCTAAGTGCCAATGATGGTAAATCGGTTTTAGAGTGAGGGCGTATGTGAAGATATATCCTCACCAAATTAACAAAAAGCTTGTGTACAACATAACATTTGTTATGTACACATATTTAAGAAGCAGTAGCAAGAGATCTGTTTGTTATTGAGAAGAAATAATACAATGTTAAGGTTATGTCACCAAAAGCTAAAATGTTTCAAATACGCCAAGATGATTTAATACCAAGAGCTAGGAATATTCCTTGTCATAATATTGTAAATATTATCTAAAACATTCAACCATTGCTTATTTCTGATTATAGAAACATATCATTTTATTTGTGTAATACGAATTGTACCTGATTTTAGATTTTGCACTGTACCTTTAGTTAATAAATATATATATTTTAAATATTAATTTGTATTGCTTGTCCTCAAAATAGCACGGATAAAATTAATTTTAGATATCTTGTATTGTAGGAAAATTGTATTTCTCCCAAAGCACAGATATACATATTTTCATAATACAATAATATTTTATAGTTCAGAATAAATATTCTGACGGTATATGTGTAGGCTCTATGCCGAGATACGTCAATGGTTCTGACATATATGGGGGCTCGTCTGGGATCTGTCAACGTTTGAGACAAGTAATATAATTGTGCAAAATATAAATATTTTTGTCATTATTAATTTTAATTTTTTGGAAAAAAAATATATATATTAATTTTAAAAAAAAAATATATTTGTATTGCCATGTTAGATGCAATATTGAAAAATTACAAAGACTAAAGTTATTTTAGTGCAGCCGGTCCTGCTGATGCAGAGACTGAAATTGGTCTGCATCACAGACAGTTTGCAAAATATCAGGTAATGTCTTCTATCAGAGGAGTATGGTTAATGAAGACAGAGCTTGGTCCCTATAAGTCAGCCGACGCTGCAGTAAGGACAATGGGTACTTTCAAATTTAAGCCCAATCAAAGTACCACAGAACTTTTAAAAGTTCTCAAGAAAGCCCAGGCTGTTGTAAGAAGCCCAGATTTTGAAGCCATGAATTTTCCCGATTATTTGGTAAGGCTTTGCCAAATAAAATAAAGTAAAAATTATTATGGCCAGGGATTATTACCCTAAAAATGGATTGGTTTGGTTAAACAGAACACCATCCTTTTTACGGTTCTACAGAACCAGAGCTTCAAAAATAAATTTAAAAAGCCCGCTCAAATAATGGCTTAATAAGAGCAAGAACAAAATTGAAGCTCCTCTCAATTAAAAAGTTACACTCAGTTCTAAAAGAAAACTAGAAAGTTTTTTTTCCTTTCTCTGAAAGGAGTTTTTCACACCCTCCTTTGTGAAAATGAGGGGGGGGTGAAAAGAGCAGCCAAGACATGGCTTTGTAGAAACTGACAGGTTTAAGGAATGTCTGTGTGATACCAGTGGGGGGGCATTGCTCCTTGCTTATACAAACACACACCACTGACAAAGTGAAAAAAAAAAAAAAACTGTTCCATGTCATTTCATTCCAAAGAATATGTTTGTTTTATATTGTTTTCCTTACAGGTATTTTATAATAACAGGATACCATTAGAATATTTCAGAAAAATCCAAGCAATTCTTTTATTTCAGAAATATTTAAAATAAATCCAAGAATTTATTTTCTGAAAAATACATCAGCTAAAATTACTTATTTTATGCTGACTTGGTAAATATTTCAGCACTGCCCTGAAATCAAATTAAAATAAAAAGCCCAGTTGTATTTCAACTTAAAAGGGAATAAGGTAATTTATATTCCCGCAGGTATAATTAATATGCCCACGATCGATTACATATGGGTATCGATCTACTTAAAAATATTTATATCCTATTGTGATTTTATAAAAAATAATAATGAGGCCATACATGTGAACCTTCTCGGTTCTCTCACAATCAGTGAGTATAAGTGAGATCCATATTTAGATGGCACCCTCATACAGGCATCTCCGATTTTCCTCTAAAAAGAAGGGGTCAGACAGGAGGATCATACTAAAGTGTATGTCCCCTGGAATATAATTGAGAGGTATGCTTGGAAGGTGATATTCTCAAATGCTCACATCCATACAGTGTATGCTGACTCTATTGAGCTTCGCAATTATACGTAATCCTACTGGGATTGTATGGTATTTTCCCCCCAGGTCAGTGACCTGGGGAATATTTATGAGGTTCATATTTATGCCAGGAATATAATCACATTAGTAGAAATTATTAAAATAGTTGATCAATCCTAAAATAAATATTTAGGTACTCACGCCCTTCAGGAAATAAATAAATGAATAATCAGTCAATCATTTATTCCTGATAATCAATGACCCAATATATCATGTGTACATTGACAACGATATATTACATTGCTTTGTTATGCACATAGATCTGGTAAATACCAAAGTGGTCCAGATTAAAATAAAACCCAAGTAGTTTCATAAATGAACATGAAGCCCTAATATAATCTTGGTTACTGCCAGATGCAGTAAACATATTAGTACCACAAAGGTCATTACTCAGACAGGTACTAATACGTTTTATTATTACCAGGCCATGTATATATAGGCCGAAGATTTTAAAGAACCCTGCTGCATTAAAATGTTTCGCAGTCAGGATGTACACAGAAAAGATTTCAGTAGATCACACTCATGGAAGAAAAGTTTTCATAGAGTTCAAGAAAATATGTTTATGAAAAGATTCCTGTGATGTGGTATAATAGACATGCACATAGCCAGAATCCAATCTGATCCAAGTGAAAACGTACCTTGTGTTTTAAATCAAACATTGTTGTCATTCCCTAGCTTGCTATATTTCGCTAGTGGAGACCATTAAGAAATTAAAGGAAAGGAGCTTTGTAGGATCAGTGCACCGGATCTTATGATAATCCTATACTTGATATTCTTAAACCAAATGGTCATTGCGTTTATAGGCTGATCTAAAACAGCTACATAAACGAGTATATATGTACAGCTAAGCTGTGCCATACATTGACCAATGCTTGATATAAAAATACAAAGCGCTAAGTATTTCACCACACTAAATGATGCCCAATGATGGTGGAACATTCAGGTAAGTCCTGAAGACCCATACAAGCTGGCAATTAACGGTGGTAAGAAATAGTACAGCTGAAACAGAATGTAACTTGGTCAGATAAATGCATGTTTTAAATGTGATTTTGTTTCTGTTTGTTATTTTACATAAGGCCAAGGCCTGACATACCTTCAAGAAAAAGTTTAACATAGGTGGATGATATTTTTGTTGAATAGCAAAATGTTTAAAAAGCGTATCCCAAAGCTCAGATATGTTCTTAACCAGTTGAGGGAGGCGGGTGTTTGAAATTTCATTTCAGGAAGGCCAATGGTGTCGCTCCAAGGTTCATCTCCTGAGGCCTACGGTTTGTAGCCTCAGTCTCGCACAAGAAGAAAATGGAGACTGTGATGAGGTCAAGAGTATCTGCCAATATCAGTGAATTAAGAACATGTTTGGGTATGGTATGAAATATAAAATTGTATGCTTGTCATCCTAGTTTCCAACCAAGAATGCTGGAAGGTAATGTATAAGAAGAGACTTAACAGGATCAAGAGAATGTAAAGTAATAAAATGACATTGTGATATTTCTCTCTTGACTTACAGATCTCCAAATCTTATACTTCAGCATTAGTGTTGATCTTGCCATTCATGGCAGAATAATATTATCATTACATCGTTGATGATTTTTAGTTAATTAAAATATAGTTAACCAATCGCTATATCATATATATATAGCATAGTTAGAAAAAGTAAATCTTAATTAATAAGAATATGTATTCATACTGTCTATTTACTCAAATAGAAAATGATTGACAATCCAGACCAGATCGTTGATTGGTAAAGGTGAAATGACCTACCAAAGACGCAACGATCGCATGGATGATGTTAATCCTTGGCATCCCACTCCGGAGGGAACCGTCACCAAACCACACTCCAGACCAGATCGTTGATTGGTAAAGACGAAGTTAACCACCAAAAGATACCGCGATCGTCTGGATGAAACTAATCCGTGATGCCCAGTTCCGGATGGAACCTGCCGCCACATCGAATCCTTCATCAGGAGTCATGAAGCAAGATACTCCAGGATTTGTATTGTCGGAAAGAAAGATTTGTTGCAGAAGTCCCTTGTTTATTTGAATCCCAGAATATCCGTTGAAAGAAGGGATATTGAATCCCATTTACAGCTTGTAACACTACAAGAGCGGATTCACTGAAGAGTTTCTTCAATTGCTGGTTTACCGGTTTTGTTTTTATTACATTTGAAATGGGGGGGTGACACCACCACTGCAACAGTTCATTTTGTTTTTATAAAGACTTGAACTCATCAAGGAAGATCCAAGTCATACAAGAACACTCTCTATCATATGGACGAAGAGAGGAACATTTTTAGTGTAAAGAAAAATAATAATGTGGCCATATCTTTTTAACCACTGATATTTCTTCGGACACCGTTTCTTCATAGGTCTTTGGCTATTCGCCACACTATATAAAGAACGTGGGGGGGATTTGTCGGAACATTTGGGGTTAAAAGAATACATATAAAGATCGCACATAATACATGTTTCATAGTGCTCCATATACAGGGATATGATGAACTGAAGCACAGCTATTTGTCCCTGTTAGAGTTTAAACAAAGGTTCTCAGGCATGAATAGACACTGTTTTTAGGTTGTAAAGAGCCTGCCTGTGCTATCTCCCCAAATCATATCTCCTGGGGTTCGACACTTATAAGATAAGAGAATGAAAAGCCTGGCACGGCATGACACTAAACACAGTGTGGTCTCTGTGTTATGAAACTAAAGGGGCTATTCACAATCCCAGTGAAATTGTATATCTTAAATAGTATTGTATCTATTGTATCTTTATAATGCCACAACAACAACATGTATATCAGTAATTCACATAATACTACTCGTTAATACATAGACACTACTGGGGTCCCAGGTATAAGATCCTAAAATAACTTCAAAGTATTAGACTGCCTTGATCACAGCCCGACATTAGTTTAAAGGAACTTTCCAAGGCATGTGTGTTGATCATAAAACCTTATCTCAATCATAACTTTAGACTTTGCCAAGATGTCTGACAATTGTGACATACAGGACAATTTATGGGAGGGTTTTATAGGCCCAAGTTAGAGAGGTCATAAGTCATGATTAACTCTGCTTGACCTCATCATTAGGAATAATTCCTTACACGCTACTGCCCCCCTCCAGGTTAATATCGGCATTGGGTCAAGATAGTCACTGACCAAAACATAGCATCATGTGACATCGTCGGTCATGTGATAGTGAAACACACACCCAGTTCTTTGAGAGAGATAAAAAGGGATTACACCAGACAGGAAGGGAGGCTGATGGGAAGAAGCTTGATGGGAGATGGCTTGAGCTGATCCCTGGAAGGCTGATCTCTGAAGGAAGCTGGAAGGGAGAGATTGACCGCAAAGATGTAGGGGAATGAAGAGGGTCCTTCATTAGGACTTTCCCTTCTCAAACAGAAAGATCTCTTACATACTGGTAACGTATAATCTTGATTATTTACCTTTTTGGTAATTCAGAGATTTTCACATACACACACACAACTAAAACCGTGTAAATATACTTGGCAAATATAATTTGGAAATTGGTTATGTCTAACTGCAGCATGACGTAATTGTATTCCAAATATTAAAGACATACGCATTACGTTTGACTTTGAAAAGCTAAGTGCCAATGATGGTAAATCGGTTTTAGAGTGAGGGCGTATGTGAAGATATATCCTCACCAAATTTAACAAAAGCTTGTGTACAACATAACATTTGTTATGTACACATATTTAAGAAGCAGTAGCAAGAGATCTGTTTGTTATTGAGAAGAAATAATACAATGTTAAGGTTATGTCACCAAAAGCTAAAATGTTTCAAATACGCCAAGATGATTTAATACCAAGAGCTAGGAATATTCCTTGTCATAATATTGTAAATATTATCTAAAACATTCAACCATTGCTTATTTCTGATTATAGAAACATATCATTTATTTGTTGTAATACGAATTGTACCTGATTTTAGATTTTGCACTGTACCTTTAGTTAATAAATATATATATTTTACATATTCATTTGTATTGCTTGTCCTTCAAAATAGCACGGATAAAATAATTTTAGATATCTTGTATTGTAGGAAAATTGTATTTCTCCCAAAGCACAGATATACATATTTTCATAATACAATAATATTTTATAGTTCAGAATAAATATGTGTAGGCTCTATGCCGAGATACGTCAATCGTTCTGACACACCCAAACAGCAAGCCAAATTCAACTGTCTAACTGTATATGTTAAAAGCAGAGATTGGTTGCACGCATTTGCAAGTACATGAGTAAGCTGCAGAGCCCGCGCCAAGGCTCTCTGCGATCTGCAGTCCTAACTAAACTTTTGAAGTCTCCTCAATGGAGGCATGTTAAGACTAATGGGTAGATGGAGGACAGGTGACTAGGGGTGTGTCCCCGCCTCCACCTATGCTTGGTATTGTGGTGAAGAGCACTGGAAAAAAACGCATAATAGTAACATATACAGTTAGACAGTTGAATTTGGCTTGCTGTTTGGGTGGTATGTATGAGCCTGGTTACAAACATTTACTATTTAATTATACTACTGTTTGTTTAACAAACGCATCTCATTTAAAGTCCCAAAAAAACCCTTTTTTTGGTTTCATGGCCAAGGGCGTTTAGCTCCAGGGTCACCTTTTGCAGGATCTCCATCTTCCTGGCCTTGCTGGTCCTCCCGCTCTGTGTGCCATGGAGGTACGTATTGTACTTGGCGATGGCAGAGGTCAGGATCGCCCTCTCACCCACAGAGACATTTTTCTTCCTCTTCTCCCTTTCAAACTCACTATCTGACGGGTCATAGAGCATGCTTGGCCAATCATAAGCAAGCAATGCCGCAGTGAATTATGGGCCGTGGCGCGTCACTCGAATTTGGCACGAACGACGCGTTTTGTTCGTATTTCGACGAACGATCGAACATACGATGTTCGAGTCGAACATATGTTCGACTCGAACACGAAGCTCATCCCTAACAGGCATGGGCTTTGCCAAGTGATCACACATTGGACTGATCGTGTCCACCTGTCAGTTTTAGAGGTGGACACGATTGGACCCTCCATTACCCTCTTTGGAGCAGTGGGTGTAAACAGACATGTGTCCATTCACACCGGCCTCCATCCAATCCGATCTGCTAAAAACAGACAGATGGGATCAGTTCCCCTTCTGTCTAGTGGATTGGATGGCAGTTGGGTGTAAATGGACAGGCGGTCCGTTTACATCTGAAAACCCATAGAGGAAAATGAGTTGTGTCTGTGTCCGCTCTGCCTGCCATCTGTCTGCTCAGAGAGGATCAGTGAACAGATCCATCGCTCAGCAAGCAGACTCCTGGCAGAGTGCGCCCCATGTGTCCTATCACAGTTAGGAACGGCGGCAGGGAAATGTTATAATAGGGGATTTCAATTATTCAGATATCGACTGGGTGGAAGGAACTGCTCCTCATCTAAGGTTCACCAGTTCCTAAATATGTTGCAGGTCACTTTTAAAGGTCAGCTGGTGAATGCCCCAACAAGAGATAAAGCATTTCTAGACCTACTGTTTGCAAACCACACAGACCTGATGGCGGATGTGGAAATACAGGGCAAGGTAATTACATTCAGTATAAATCACAGGAAAAGGAAACGCAAGGGTAACACAAGCACACCAAATTTCAGAGCCAACTTTATATATATAAAAACATATAAAAATTAAGGAACACCATTGTTTAAATGTTACAAAGTATATAACAGAATATGTAAAAAGGAAATCAAGGACACAAAAATTCAAAACGACAGATTGCAAAAGATAGTAGCACAAACCCCCAAAAAACTTCAAATATATTAATAGTAAAAAGGTCAGGTCTGAGAATGTAGGCCCTTTTACAAAAAAGAGTGGGTGGCTGGGGACAAAGAGAAGGCAAATTTAGGAAATACTTTCTTTAGCTCTGTGTATATAAAGGAGCACGGGGGAGCTCATGTCCATAATGGAGATGGTATTGAAACAACCCCAAATGATCCACAATGGCTCAAAATTGATATGGTCCATAAATATTTAGACAGAATCAGGGGCGTACCTAGAGCATTTGGCACCCGGGGCGGATGCTATATCTGGCACCCCCCCCCACATTAAAATGTAAAAACACCCCACTGTGCCCCTTGCATACCTCTGCATCATTCAATATCTCTTTGTCACTACTGTGTACCCCCTCTCCACAACTGCACCTCTGGACCCCTTTACATTACACATCACCTGCACCTCTGGGCCCCTTTACATTACACATCCCCCTGTGCCTCTGGGCCCCTTTACATTACACTGCACCCTGCACTTTTGGACCACTTTACATTATACAGCACCCTACACCTCTGGACCCCATTACATTACACAGCACCCTGCACCCCTTTACATTACACAGCACCCTGCATCTCTGGGCCCTTTTAAATTACACAGTCCCCTGTACCTCTGGGACCCTTTACATTACACAGCACCCTTCCCTTCTGGACCCCTTTAAATTACATAGCACCCTGCACCTCTGGAACCATTTACATTACACAGCCCCCGCACCCCTTTACATTACACAGCACCCTGCCCTTCTGGACCCCTTTACATTACACAGCACCCTGCACCTCTGGGCCCCTTTACATTACACAGCACCTTGCACCTCTGGACCCCTTTACATTACACAGTCCCCACACCTCTGGACCCCTTTACATTACACATCCCCCTGCACCTCTGGGCCCCTTTACATTACACATCCCCCTGTGCCTCTGGGCCACTTTACATTACACAGCACCCTTCACCTCTGGACTCCTTTACATTACTCATCACCCTGAATCTCTGGACCCCTTTACATTACACAGCACCCTGCACCTCTGGGTCCCTTTACATTACACAGCATCCTGCACCTCTGGACCCCTTTACATTACACAGCACCCTGCATCTCTGGACCCATTCACATTACACAGCCCCCTGCATCTCTGGACCCCTTTACATTACACAGAACCCTGCAGCTCTGGACCCCCCTGCATGTTACACAAACCCCCCTTCAGTGCAGCCCCCCCGTTCAGTGCAGACGCCCCCATTCAGTGCAAACGCCCCCTTGTTCAGTGTGGACGCCCCCTTGTTCAGTGTATACGCCCCCTTGTTCAGTGTATACGCCCCCTTGTTCAGTGTATACGCCCCCTTGTTCAGTGTAGACTCCCCCTTTTTCAGTATATATGCCCCCTTGTTCAGTGTAGCCCCCCTCGTTTAGTGTAGCCCCCTCGTTCAGTGTAGCTCCCTCGTTCAGTGTAGCCCCCCATTCAGTGTAGCCCCCTATTCAGTGTAGCCCCCCGTTCAGTGCAGCCCCCTTCAGTACCTCAGATCAGTGCGGTATCACATGTATGCACAGCAGGTCCCCTCCCCCTGTTTACACATAAACAGAGAGAAGGGGGAGGCAGCTTCACTCTGCTGCTCGGCTGTGCTTGTGTGACATCCGGGATTCCGGGATCGCACAGACAGGCAGCCCACAGCCGCAAGAGAAGGGGATGGTAGGTGCAGCGGTGTAACCCTTCACCCCCCCATACACCCTCCCCCTTGCCACTCCCTGTCTGTGCCTGTCACTGTGTGTGGCGCTGCCACCGTGGGGCTGCCACCGCGGGTGTAATACAATCGCAGAGGGGGGGTACCGGTCTGACACCCCCCCAGCAGTGTGTGGTACCCGGGGGCGACCCGCCCCCCTCGCCCCCTATTAGTGCGCCTCTGGACAGAATCAAGGTGGATAAAGAACCAGGACCAGATGGCATCCACCCACGGATCCTAAAAAAATTGAGCTCTGGAATTTCAAAGCCATTGTTTATCATTTTTAGGCACTTGTTAGTAAAAGGCTGACCGCAGGTCAGCCTGTGTTTGTAGGAGGAGTCAGTAGGTATTTAAACCTGCCCTCCTTCCTCCTTCTGGGCGTCGGTTTTCTGGTGTGCTGTCCCCATAGCGTCATTTCCTGTGCGACGCGTCTGACGTCACTTCCGGGTTTCGGGTTTCTGCTAGGAGGACGTGCGGCTGCTAAGGGGGCCCTGTGTCTACCGTTCGTCACATACAGGAGTCAGGCAGGCGGCCCCCCCCTTTCTGGTGTTATCGAGGCTTCTCCTCCTTCAGCGACAGCACGCTTCAAGTATTGTTGTCATTGGCCAAACTCATTTGGCACTTCCTTTAAAAATGTACCTGTAGCTGTCAGCAGTGTTAGTTGTATATCCAACATGGCCCCAGCCCCTGTTTTTTTATATTTTACATGCTGTTTCATTCTCGTATTGCCGTTAGCTAACTTCTTTCACAGCCTGTGAGTCGAGTCGCACTCTGATGACGTCACCCACTCTCGGCACCCCATACTAGTCGGGAACCTTCTTGGGGCGATGTTTTGTGCTCAGCCCCCCTTCCCCCCCTCTGCAGCTTCTCTTCATCACATCAGTGGGCTTCTATGTGCAATCTCCCCCTGTCTTAGGATTTTAGTCGGTGGGTGTGTGTTCAGTTAGTGAGCTTGGTGAGTATGCGTTTTCAGTCAGTTACGGTATGCAATTAATTTCACGTTCCCATGCTGTGATGTTTCTCACGTTCTTTCCCTTTTTCGTGTGTTTGTTTCTCGTGCGATTGCGTTTCTCGTGCCAGGTATGTTATCATGTGACTACGTTTTGTCATGCTGCTAGTCATATTCTCAGTTGTTTCCATGTATTACGTTTTATCGTGCTCCTCATGCCACCACGTTTCTTATGCGACCATGTTTCTCATGCGACCACGTTTCTCATGGTAGTTCTCATGCGATTATGTTTCTCATGCGATTACGTTTCTCATGCGACCACGTTTCTCATGGTAGTTCTCATGCGATTACGTTTCTCATGGTAGTTCTCATCCGACCACATTTCTCATGCGACCATGTTTCTCATGCGACCACGTTTCTCATGGTAGTTCTCATGCGATTACGTTTCTCATGCGACCACGTTTCTCATGGTAGTTCTCATGCGATTACGTTTCTCATGCGGTTACGTTTCTCATGTGATTGCATTTCTCATGCGATTGCGTTTCTCATGCGATTACGTTTCTCATGCGATTACGTTTCTCATGCGATTGACGTTTTCTCATGGTAGGTTCTCATGCGATTACGTTTCTCATGGTAGTTTCTCATGCGATTACGTTTCTCATGCGTTTACGTTTCACATGGTAGTTTCTCATGCGATTACATTTCTCATGGTAGTTCTCATGCATTCACGTTTCTCATGCGTTTACGTTTCTCATGGTAGTTTCTCATGCAATTACGTTTCACATGGTTGTTTCTCATGCGGTTACGTTTCACATGGTAGTTTCTCATGCGATTACGTTTCTCATGCAATTAAGTTTCTCATGCGATTACATTTCACTTGGTAGTTCTCATGCGATTACGTTTCTCATGCGATTGACGTTTTCTCATGGTAGGTTCTCATGCAATTACGTTTCTCATGGTAGTTTCTAATGCGATTATGTTTCTCATGCGTTTATGTTTCACATGGTAGTTTCTCATGCGATTACATTTCTCATGGTAGTTCTCATGCGTTCACGTTTCTCATGCGTTTACGTTTCTCATGGTAGTTTCTCATGCGATTACGTTTCACATGGTAGTTTCTCATGCGATTACGTTTCACATGGTAGTTTCTCATGCGATTACGTTTCACATGGTAGTTTCTCATGCGATTACGTTTCTCATGCGATTACGTTTCACATGGTAGTTTCTCATGCGATTACGTTTCTCATGCGATTACGTTTCACTTGGTAGTTCTCATGCGATTACGTTTCTCATGCGATTGACGTTTTCTCATGGTAGGTTCTCATGCGATTACGTTTCTCATGTTTTGACTAAAAACGTTTTTTCTTTTGACGGGTCCCACTTCCTCCAGGTACAGGGAGTCGCAATGGGCACTTCCTGTGCACCATCATACGCGAACCTGTACCTGGGGGGGTGGGAGCGAGATTTATTTTCTGTTGAAGAACCTACTGGTTTACTTGCATCTGTGTTTGGTTGGTTCAGGTATATAGATGACGTCCTGTTACTTTGGACAGGAGGTCCCACAAATTTGCAGGCCTTTATGCAACTACTGAGTCGCAATGATTACAACCTAAAATTTACAATGTATTCGAGTCATTCGGAAATTGCGTTCCTTGACATTCTAATATACGTAAATGAAGGGGGCATGATTAATACCTCCTTATTCCGTAAACCCACAGCAGGAAACACTATCCTGCACGCTGCAAGCGCCCACCCCTCTCCATTGGTTTGGAGTATACCATACGGACAGTATCTGCGTTTGCGGCGAAATTGCTCTGATCCTAGTAAATTTAAGGCGGAAGCAGATCTACTCTATACCAGATTGTCCAATAGGGGCTACAGTAGAACGTGCCTTAAAAAGGCATTCAACAGAGTCAATGGTAAAAAGAGGAATGAGATACTCTCCAAGGTCACTAAAACATCTAAAACAGACACCACTAGGTTCATTACCACCTATTCAGACCAATACAAACAGATAAGAGCCATCATGGACAAACACTGGCATCTTTTAACAGCTGACCAGACTTTGTCCAAGTATATAGGCCAGAGGCCTGAAATCACGTATAGACGTGCCACGTCTATCCGTGATCGTTTGGTCAGAAGCAGATACTAGGCATGTGCAATTTTTTAAGTTACGAATACGTTTTCCGTCATTTTTCGTTATTTTAGTTGATTCGTTAACATACAAATGAACGAATGGTTTAGCGCAATTAATAACGAATAACGATATTTTCAAAATAACGAATATGGAAAACAATGAAGATACGAAAGAAGAAAGAAACGAAAACATAGAAACAACGAAAATACCGAACCCAAAAAAAAAAAATAATTACGAAAAACAAAATGAACGAAAATGCAAACTTACTAATATTCGAAGACCGAAAAGAAAACGAAATGCCGAACAAAGACTAAAAAACGAAAATCAAAACTAACGAAAAATAAATTACGGATCTTCGGAAAACTGAAATGAAAACAACGAAAATACGAAATAATGTAAATTAGCTTTCGTTAGTACTGAAATATTTCTGACCAATAGCCACTGAGCGCTGTCCCTTTCCTCTGAAGAGGTTTGTTCCTTCCCCCAATGAGCTTCTTTCTCATTACCTCCTGGCTCCTTGTGTCTTTTTCTGTGTTAGACTGCAGTGCATCTAATTTCTAGATTTGTATTTGTAATATCTGACATATTTTAGTTTTCTTCTACGTCAGACTTCATTCTAGACAGGGTGTGTGTGCTAACTAAGACAGTCAAGTCAATCACAGTAAAATCCGAATTACAAAATTACGACGAGTAGTGTGTCGAATAAACGTAAAATGTATTCTAACAGAATTACGAATGCAATAAAATCTACAAAAGTACGTTTTTACAATCAAAGGAAATTAGACATGAAAATACGAATGATCATAAAGCAACGAAAATATATTTCTTTACGAAAATACGAATGCGGCATGATGGAAAATATAATATAACTACGAATAACAAAACAACGAAAATTAAACTAACGTAAAAACGAAGGAACGAATAAAATCATTTTAAAAATACGAACGCGGCAGAATACAAAATATAACGAAAATACGAATCTCGATTCAACGAAAAATAAACGAACAGAAAAAAACGGAAAACGGAAAAAAGAGTGTTACGAAAATACTAAAGAGTACGAATACGATAACTAACGTCTTACGAAATTACGACTCGTTACGAATCACGATAAACGAACAGAAACGAAACAGAAATAAACGAAAATTTTTGCTGTGCACATGTCTAGCAGATACTGTAAAGCTGGCCAGATGACACCAGAGAATCCAGGTTTATTTAAATGCGGTAACTGCAATTTTTGTCACATGATTTTGGAGGGTTCCTCAATTCAATTACCAAACGGCTAGAACCATAAGATACGACAGCATATTAACTGCCAAACGAAGGGTGTCATTTATATTACTTTCTGCCAATGCGGCAGTTTTTATGTTGGCAAGACTATACGGTGTTTCTGGAAGAGAATCAAGGACCATGTATATTACACTACCAGTGGGTTGCTAAATACCACAATGGGCCACCATGTGGTGTTTAGACACAAATATGAGCCTTCCCTCTTTAAGTTCTCAGCCTTGGAAAGTGTGTTTGAGGATCCAAGGGGGGGCAACTTGATCAGAAGGTCCTACAGTGTGAAGCTAAATGGATATATCGGCTCCGAGCCAATTATTTCCCAGATCTTAATGAAGCCATTAGCTTCAAACCATTTCTAAAGATCTGACCTATATAGCTGGAATGCCTAGTTTGCCAACGGGGTTTCATTCACTGCTAACTCACCCCACAGTCCTTGGAGAAATGGCATTGCACTGTCACGAATACTCGTGTCTGTGTATATGGCTCGTTTGGAATCTTGGGAAACATTCAAAAGTGCAAATGATATATGAGGGAGGGAACTCCATTCATACTATAGGTATAACCCCTCTTTTTTTGGAGTTAATATCTTTGCCTATAGACAAAAGTATACCAAAACTACTCTGATCTGATACCCATCAGGAAGTATGTTTTTTAATTTAGATTATTAAGTATTTTTCTCTTACTGTATAACATTGGCATGTGTGTGGTACATTTGTGTGATCTACGTGGCCCCCAGTACACGGTGGTGGAATCCTGCATCCAGGATGTATAAGCCTACTTAACAATATATAATCTTTTTTGATATCTACCAAATCCATGGAGATATTTTTCTTTCTTTGTTCACTCTTGCTTTTTTATATAGGGAGGTGTAACCCTGGCTCTGCCAGATCGCTATAGCCTATTTTATTTGGAAGGTGCTATTGCTGTGTCTCCTTTTGCGCTTCTTACTTTTCTGTATTACGCCGTTCTAAGGGTCTCTTGTCCCCCTGACGCCATAGTTTTATTGCTTTATTAGCAATGATTCCTTAGAATTGAGTTGCAGGTCCAGGATGGCATATGTATGTTTGTGATTTACCGACACCCTCTTCCAGTCGCAGCTATGCTGCTTTGAATCTACTCTGCCCTCTGCTATGTTGTTGTGGGGCTGATGGGATTGTTTTTGCAAGCATCACTGTGCTAAATAGGGCATGCTTTGTTTTTCCTGGCCTTTATTCTTATTATTTGACCAGAAAATGATTTACTGTAGCAGTGGTTTCTTATCACCAGGGTTTTAGGAACACACTACCAAATGGTATTGTGTTGAGCGGTCGTCTCGTTTTTTCAGTGGTTGACCCGTTTTTGGCCATCTGTATGGTGCTGGGACGTGTGGACAGTTCCTTCCTTTTTTGCTGCTGGGACTCAGAATGTCCCTTAATATTTAGCCGCCTGCTGCTTTACCTATACTTCTATGTTACACCCTGACATGCCTCTTTTTACGCCCACAGTGTCTGCCTTGTATCTATGATACTAACTATACATGCCCTGCCCCCCTGTATACACGGCGATACCCGGCCATTCAAGGATTCGGTTCACTTCCTTGGCGCCTCCCACTTGGGCTGCTGTATTCAGTTCTTACATTCTATCTATATGGCGAGATCTGGCCAATCAGGGCTGGTTCTGGCCTCCTGGTGCCTCCCACTTAGCCTGTCCAATCAAGCCCTTCCTACTCTCAGGGAGCACAATGTATTCATACGGCGCTTGCTGATGATGTCATCAAGCCAGCATGCAATTCCACAGTGTATTTAAACCCAGCTGCACAGATCAGCTGTGTACTCAGCACAGGCTGTGACCCTGGGGCATACACGGACACTACATGCACACAGTAAGTACCTGCTGACCGCCCATAATCTCCCTAATCCATTTCCATATCCCCTGGATGTTTATTGAAAACGGTGCTCTGTTTATTATATGTCCACAGAGGTGTTTGCAACACGATCTCTGTTATATGGGAGATGCTGTTCCTTTATTGATGGATGGCCTTATGTTTGCCTCTGTGAGCTGTCTTTTGCCCCAGCTTTAGTTCCCCTAGTGGATTTTTAAGGTATTTATGTCTGGCATTTGCTATATGTAATGGTTCAAAGACATTGTCTAATATTTAGATACGTCTCCGCCTGACGTTGACTTCCAATATATTTATTTTATTTATTTATTTATTTATTTTTTCTCCCCCTTTCTTCTCTCATTTTCTTCCTTTTTTCTTCGCATCCATGTGTTGCTTTTCCACTCTTAATAGGGATTCGGTTACCTGCATCTCTATCCCCGACACGTCTTCTTTTGCCTGGGGACTGTAATGTGTATTTGCTCATGTCATTATTGACATATTTGGCCTGGACCTGCGGTATGTTTCCAATCAACATGGTTTACTTGTTGCCCTATTATATATTATAGGATGTAAGATTTTGCAATTTATTTTCTTTTCTTTACCTCTCCTTTTTCTCCATGGACATATATACGCATGTAGACATATATATAGGCGTATATTAGAATGCTTAAGGTTATACACATATATTGTTTGCGCAACAACTAAAAAAAGGCTGAAAATTTGGAAAAAAAATACGTTTTTATTTTTTTCTGTTAATTTTTTTGTAAATAAGTTTTCTCTTTCAATTACGCGCACTGATATGGCGGCACTAATGGGCACCGATGAGATGGCACTGATGGACATCGATGAGGTAGTACTGACGGGCACAGATGAGGTGGCACTGATTGGCGGCGCTGGTATGCGACACTGATGGGCACACATAGGCGGCACTGATGGGCACACATAGGCGGCACTGATGGGCACACATAGGCGGCACTGATGGGCACACATAGGCGGCACTGATGGGTACACATAGGAGGCACTGATGGGCACTCATGGGCGGCACAGATGGGCACTCATAGGCGGCACAGATGGGCACTCATGGGCGGCACTGATGGATACTTATGGGTGGCACAGATGGGCACTGCTAGGTGGGCACTGGGCATGGATGGGCACTGTGGGGTGGCACTGATGGACACTGGGGTGGCGCTGATGGACACTGGGGTGGCGCTGATGGACACTGGGGTGGCAGCACTGATTGTTGCCAGTCAGTGCCCATTTGTGGGCACTGACTGGCATCTTTTTTCTTTATGTTTTTTTTTTTTATTTATTTTTTAGACTTTTTTTTTTTTCTGGCTTTTTTTTTTTTTTGCCCACCCTGGTGCTCCAGGGTGGGCATCCCTGGTGGTCCAGTGTGGCGATCCGAGGGGGGGCTGCGCTGATAAACAATCAGCGCGAACCCCCCCTGTCAGGAGAGCCGCCGATCGGCTATCCTCTACTCGCGTCTTTCAGACGCGAGTGAGGAAGAGCCATCAACGGCTCTTCCTGTTTACATCGTGATCAGCCGTGGTTGGACACGGCTGATCACGTGGTAAAGAGTCTCCGCCGGAGGCTCTTTACCGAGATCGGAGATGCAGGGTGTCAGACTGACACCCCGCATCACCGATCGCCGCGATGCGCGCCCCCACGGGCGCGCGCGGCATGAAATCCTGCAGGACGTTCTAGAACGTCCTGTCAGGATTTCATAACCACTTCCCAGACGTAAATCGGCCATAGGCCGGGCGGGAAGTGGTTAAGGTATTTATGTCTGGCATTTTCTATATGTAATGGTTCAAAGACATTGTCTAATATTTAGATATGTCTCCGCCTGACGTTGACTTCCAATATATTTATTTTATTTATTTATTTATTTATTTTTTCTCCCCCTTTCTTCTCTCATTTTCTTCCTTTTTTCTTCGCATCCATGTGTTGCTTTTCCACTCTTAATAGGGATTCGGTTACCTGCATCTCTATCCCCGACACGTCTTCTTTTGCCTGGGGACTGTAATGTGTATTTGCTCATGTCATTATTGACATATTTGGCCTGGACCTGCGGTATGTTTCCAATCAACATGGTTTACTTGTTGCCCTATTATATATTATAGGATGTAAGATTTTGCAATTTATTTTCTTTTCTTTACTTCTCCTTTTTCTCCATGGACATATATACGCATGTAGACATATATATAGGCGTATATTAGAATGCTTAAGGTTATACACATATACATATATTGTTAGCGTAAATATGCGCTTATTGCTTTTTTCCTCCCCCTCTTTATCAGATCATCGATCTCTAAACATATTTTTTGTATTATCTACTACCATCGGTATATATTTCATCTATCATTGGAATCTTCCTGGATGATTATATCCACCGCTGTGTATCAGGTGATGTAGCCACATGTTGTAACCCATATGTATTGCAAAAATGTGTGTGTTTTTTCGCTGGTTTTAATCAATTGATAAAGATATATGTTTTAGGAATTTTTTCCTTTATGTAAATATCATCATTATCATTTTTTATGCTGTACTAATATGATGTGTACTATTCACAGATTGTGAAAATCATGGCTACATAGTAGCAATAATCCTGTTCATTTCGTCCTGAAGAAGCCCCACGGTGAAACGCGTAGGCGACTTCAATAGGATTCTTTCACTATTCTCTTGTTCTGAATGGTTGTATTGTGATTGTTATCAGTTGCATTCCATTATACCATTGTTAGTGTACATTTTGTAAATTTGTGTAATAAAATATATATTTTTTATACTTCCACGAGCCTCAAAGTCCGATTTTGCCCACTCTTCTTGAAGGGGTACTGTTCTATGTTTCTCATGGTAGTTTCTCATGCGATTACGTTTCTCATGGTATTTCTCATGCAATTACGTTTCTCATGCGATTACGTTTCTCATGCGATTGACGTTTTCTCATGCGATTACGTTTCTCATGCGATTACGTTTCTCATTTTAGTTTTTCATGCGATTACGTTTCTCATGGTAGTTCTCATGCGTTCACGTTTCTCATGCGTTCACGTTTCTCATGGTAGTTTCTCATGCGATTACGTTTCACATAGTAGTTTCTCATGCGATTACGTTCCTCATGGTAGTTTCTCATGCGATTACGTTTCTCATGGTAGTTTCTCATGCGATTACATTTCACATGGTAGTTTCTCATGCGATTGTGTTTCTCATGCGATTACGTTTCACTTGGTAGTTCTCATGCGATTACTGTTCTCATGGGAGTTCTCATGTGTTACGGTTCTCATGGTAGTTTCTCATGATTGTTTCTCATGCGATTACGTCTTCTCATGCGATTACGTTCTCATGGTTTTCTTGTTCTCGTGCTATCGTGTGGCTCATGCTAGTCATGTTCTTGTGGTGTTGCGATCCATGTTCTCATGTGATCACGTTCGTCAAGTGTACACGTTTCTCTTGCTACTCGGGTGCTCACATTGCTCATGCTATTTATGTTCTCATTTTTTCCTTTTCTCATGCAATTTTACGTTTCTACTTTCCGTTTTACGTTACGTTTCTCACGCTATTCATGTTCTCAAGTGTTTACGTTTCCCATACAGGTTTGTCGTGATGCTATTTCGTTTTTCACGCGATTACGCTTTTCATACGATTCTCAGGGTATTTTTATGTTCTCATGTATTTACTTTTCTCATGTTTTTGTTTCTCATGCCATTCATGTTCTCGGGTGTGTACATTTCATGCAACTTACGTTTCTCATGCAGGTTTCAGTTGGGATGTTTTCTAGTTGGTAGCATTGGTTTGTTCATTTTGATTCATGGCGTTCCACCGCTGGGGGGAGTTCACCCATCACGTTTATGGGTGCTTACGGATTGAGCTGAGCGTTTTTAATTGGATTGTACGGTAGCAAGTCTCCTCATCCATTTCTCATACGTTTCATGCATCTTGACATTTCATTTCTCACATAATGACCTGACACGTCTTCAGGTTCATCAGGCCTGAGTGTACGTTTTTAATTTGCCTGCTACGCCTCAGGTTGCTCGGCCTTTGCAATTCATGGGTTTGTCACATTTTCAGTCCAGCTGCACCAGTCCTACAGTTACCTACATTTTATTTCATAGTCTGGGCTTACATGTCACGTTCATATCCTCACGTTAGTTCATGGCCCCTCTCCACTGCTGGTTACCTATCACGTTTATGGGTACTGTCGGATTGAGATGTACGTTTCTAATTGGCTTGTGCGGTGGCAAGTCCCCTCATCCACTTCTCACGGCTTTCATTACACTTCATACATCATGTTATCTTTCACTTACATCACTTGCCTGACACGTCTTCAGGTTTATAGGCTTGAGTGTTATGTTTTTAATTGGCCTGATTTGCCCCAGGTTGCTCAGCCTCACTAGTTTCTTGAGACTGACACGCTTTCAGTCCTGTGGTACATATCCGTTCCTGCTCTACGTTACTGAATGTGTCAATCACGGACACCTGCGTAGGTAGGGGTTAGGAAAGGTAAGGATTTTCCTCTTTCTAAGGTAAGTTGAGGCTCGTTGGTCATGTTTTGTTTTTAACGATGTTGTTCTTGTTTGCAGATTTCATGTCACGGGCAGCAGATATCGAAGATTTTGCTGCCATCCGTCCTTCTCTGGTTCGGGTTCTATACATGGTGGCACGCCCTCCTTGATCCTCCTGATATGGCCTTTTTCAATTCAGCCTAGGAAGCTCTTGACTCGGCCTGGGATTTCTTCCAGGCCTTTCTATCTCAGTATCCTGGGTTCTTTTCTCACCAACATTCAGTTCCTACTTGCATTTGTTTTCTTTTGCCACTTTCAGCTCAAACGGGTTTTCAAGCTGGTGCCCAGTACAGTCTGGGCGCCAGACTTTTGCGGATGTACTCAGAGATAGGCCACTTTCCTTTCCCTAGTACTCCCTTCTCTGCTAGCACAGGGCATGACACATAGCAATTCCATGCTGCCTAACTAGGGTAGCATCTTAATGTTCACTTCGGGCCATAATTTCAGTACAGGTGCAGTTTCGGCTGCCATTCGTCGAGGGGGTCTGTATTCTCGTTGTTGAGGAGTTAGTTTGGCGGTTGTCAGCTTTCTTTACCGGACATATCCCAGTTCCACATGTCTGTCACAGGCATTCTGGCATTGGGGGCTTGGGGTTACATACAGTTACTTTCTTTTCATCTCTTTGCTAGTTCAAAGAAAAAAGGATAATTGCGCTAAACCGAATAGTATAAATATATCAAACAAATCAGTTGGGCCTCAGCCCAAGTGCATATGCTATATATACCTATAATAACACACTAATATACAAACAATTGTGTTAATCACACAAAGTCAGGGGGCCAAAAACCACCTAACCTTGCGTAGGGAGGTATATGGGACTCCCGGTGACACAATGCTAAAAGGTTACTGCTACCATAAGCATCACATCACCACGGAGCTCCCACAACCAAAATAGTGAACCAAACCACTGGAGTGATAAATAAAGTCCATAAAGTCCAAAATGAATCGAAGTAAGGTGATAAGTCCAAAATGTAATCCCAATGTCCGTAACCGTACCAGGCTCAGAGCTCCACATAGCATAAAATCTGGGTGATTTATTTTAAACCAAAATGTAGCAGGTATACAACTCACATTTAAGTCGATAAAAAAACAGCATTGGCCTGTAACGCCGGCCGGACGTATCCAGGAACAAAGCCACTCGTGTATAGCGATGAGGGGGATGGCATCCGCACGTCACTCGCTCCCCCCGACGCGTTTCGTGAAAGAATCACTTCGTCACGTGCCCCGAGACGCTATACACGAGTGGCTTTGTTCCTGGATACGTCCGGCCGGCGTTACAGGCCAATGCTATTTTTTTATCGACTTAAATGTGAGTTGTATACCTGCTACATTTTGGTTTAAAATAAATCACCCAGATTGTATGATATGTGGAGCTCTGTTTTTGTTTTTTATACCCACCGCTGAGCCTGGTACGGTTACGGACATACCAGTTTCTAGTTCCAGTGGAGGAGTCACTACTCATTTAAAGCTTCATGGTTGAATGATATGGTGATAGTGGTCCGGCAGGACCCTGATTTATGGTAAGCAGCTGCATGATTGGTGGTGGATTCACGTATGGTGTCTAATATCATCACTTCTGCAGTTCACACGGGTGTCTTTCCTGCCATTGGGATTACCTTTTGGACTTATCACCTTACTTCGATTCATTTTGGACTTTATGGACTTTATTTATCACTCCAGTGGTTTGGTTCACTATTTTGGTTGTGGGAGCTCCGTGGTGATGTGATGCTTATGGTAGCAGTAACCTTTTAGCATTGTGTCACCGGGAGTCCCATATACCTCCCTACGCAAGGTTAGGTGGTTTTTGGCCCCCTGACTTTGTGTGATTAACACAATTGTTTGTATATTAGTGTGTTATTATAGGTATATATAGCATATGCACTTGGGCTGAGGCCCAACTGATTTGTTTGATATATTTATACTATTCGGTTTAGCGCAATTATCCTTTTTTCTTTTCACATATTTTTGTTTATACACAATTTAATTGCTGCTTATTAATCCGATCTTTTATTTCGTCTTAGCGCAGTTGTTCCCAAATTTTCTTTGCTGGTTCACCCTACTGTTTTGTTTTTTGCCTCCTTTTAGGCATACTGACCATGTGACCCCGGCACACCTCAGGTCACTTTCCCACCTCAGGTCACTTTCCCACCTCAGGTCACTTTTCCACCTCAGGTCAATTTCCCTGTTTCCTCTCAGACCTTTCCCTAGCACGATTACCTGAGACTCTGAGTACAAGTGAAGGTCAGCCTGTGTTTGTAGGAGGAGTCGGGAGGTATTTAAACCCGCCCTCCTTCCTCCTTCTGGGCGTCGGTATTCTGGTGTCCCACCCACCCATCCCCTTTTTTCTTGCTATTTCTTCTTTTACTTCTACTTGGGTATGCCCCCTTTTAGGCATACTGACCACGTGACCCCGGCACACCTCAGGTCACTTTCCCACCTCAGGTCACTTTCCCTGTTTCCTCTCAGACCTTTCCCTAGCACGATTACCTGAGACTCTGAGTACAAATGACTGTAATAGTACCACTGGTTTGGCGTAGGGCAAATGTGGTGCCTATATTTAAAAAGGGATCATGGGCCCAGATTCTCATACATTCGCGCTGCTCCTGGGCAGCGTAATATATGAGCTATACGTTACACCGCCGCAGGTCTACAGGTTTAAATCCTGATTCTCAGAACACTTACCTGTAAACTTGCGGCGGTGTAGCGTTAGATTGCTCGGGCACCATTTAAATTAGGCGCGCTCCCGCGCCGAGCGTACTGCGCATGCTCCGTCGGGTAAATTACCCAACGTGCATTGCGCTAAATGACGTCGCCCCGACGTCATTTGCCTAGATGTATACGTAAATGGCGTCCAGCGCCATTCACGGACGTCTTACGCAAACAACGTAATTTTTATTGAATTCGACGCGGGAACGACGGCCATAGTTAACATTGGTTGCGCCTGCTAATTAGCAGGGGCAACCTTACGCGTCGGGTACGCTACGCAAACGACGTTAATTCGCTGCGTCGACCTCGCGTATGTTCGGGAATCGCCGTACTTACCTCATTTGCATAGACGACGGGGAAAAGCGACGATGCGACACCTAGCGGCGGGAAAAAAAATTACTTTTAAGATCTGACAGCGTAACAGCCTTACGCATGTCAGATCTAATGGGTACCTATGCGCAACTGATTCTGAGAATCAGTCGCATAGATACCCGGGGCCAGATGAGGTGTTACGACGGCGCTAATGGTGTTGCGCCGTCGTAATGCCTTTGAGAATCTGGCCCAAAGTCTTTACCAAGAACCTATAGACCTGTTAGTATAAATTCTATAGTCGGGAAGATACTGGAACATTTGATAAAAGACCACATAGATGAGTTCTTGCTGGAAAAAAATATTTTAAGCAACAGACAGCATTGATTCATGAAAGACAGAAGTTGTCAAACATACCAAATGTCTTTATATGAAGAGGTAAGTAAAACATTGGACAGATGGTTGGCTGTGGAGTGGACGTAGTATACTTGGATTTTTCAAAACCGTTCGACACAATTTCGCCACACATGGCTAATGTGTAAGGTCAAGTCTACGGGTGTGGAATGATCAGTTTGTAAATGGATAGAAAACTGTCTAAAAGACCAAATTCAGAGAGTAGTGGTTAATGATTCGACTGTATGCGAATTCATCGCAAGGCAGCAAGGAGACCCAGTTGTCTTGGGAAAATAAGCAGACGCACCGAAGGTACTGTTCCAGGGTCTGGTTTGTCCTCTCCATCTAGCCGTTACTCTGAGGATGATAAGCAGAAGATATATATACCTCAGTTCACAGAATCTTGCAAAGGTTCCTCCAAAATCCAGAGGTGAACTGCACCCCCCTATCAGAGACGATATAATCGGGTAGTCCATGTAGTAAGACTATTTACTTAAAGCAGATCTCCGCCGGAAAAAAATATATATTAAAAGCCAGCCGCTACAAATACTGCAGCTTCTGACTTTTAATTTTAGGACACTTACTTGTCCTGGAGTCCAGCGCCATCGGCAGCAGAGGACGAGCGATTGCTCGTCACTCTGCTGCCCCCACCGCCATCCTCGGTGAGGGAACCAGGAAGTGAAGCATTGTGGCTTCACTGCCCGGTTCCCTGCGCCGTCCTCACTGGTTCCCACTGTGTTCTTGGAGCCGAGTGTTTCCCAGAACACAATGGGCAGGGGGCGGGAAGTAACGCACTACCCACAGAATCCCTGCAGTGAGGACTCCTGGAAGTGGGTGCAAATACCTGTCTTTGACAGGTATCTGCACCCCCTCCCTCCTGAAAGGAGTCAAATGTGACACCGGAGGGGGGGAGGGTTCCGATGAATGGAATATTCCACTTTAGGGTGGAGCTCCGCTTTAATAAACAATTTCGCTGTGTCCATGGGACAGGAAAGGACTTTAGCAAACCCCAGGACTTGAAACCCTTGTTGTGCTGACATATCATGCATGAGTTCACATATTTCCTGCAATCTGATTTTAAGGAAGGCCACCATAGATATCGCTGAACAAGGTCTATTGTCTTCTAAACCCCAAAATGCCCATCAAGTTTTTGATTGTGCAACCTTTTCAGGGTTTGCAATCTGACTTCCTGAGGAACATGTTGTCCTGAGGCCACAAACCCTTTGTGTTTTTTTAAAAGATGAAAATATCTGTCTCCGTGCACTAGAGAGAGGCCTGCTCAATAGATCCTGTGTATAATTTCTTATTTCTTTCTCTCACATGGAACAAAAGGGAAGTCAATAGTTACACACAGTTGTTGTTTTACTGTTTTAGTCTAAATTGACCCTTCCTTTCTTTTCTTCAACACAGTGTAATCCACAGCTTCAGGGATTCCCAAACTTGTGGAGTTAGGGTGACCATCCACATCTTATTTCTCGTCTCTCCCTACTAGACAAGGGGGAACCGCAACCTGAGGGTAGATTCACGTGCCCCCCCTTCTCCTCCTGTTTGTTCGGTGACGGTACCCTTTGAAAATGTTTGCTAACCCAGTTTCCACCATGAGAATTGTATCATGGAATGGCAAGCAGTTTGGTCACGAACAAGCGGATGAAAATTCTCAGTCACTTAAAACGCATGTGAGCGTATGTGGCTTTCCTTCAGATGATATGACCCATTTAGCGTAAGATTTTCATTGCCTTAAAAAACGATGGGTGGGTAAAATCCTCGGTTTCCCAGCATTAGGACGTAGAGCAGGGGTGATATCCTTCTACATAAAAAACTGCCATATACTTTTAGCTCACTGTCAGAGACCAAGAATGTCGCAAACGAAGGATCCATTCGAATGATCCATTTGACAATCGCGTCAAAGGATCTAGCCATCTCTAACAATTATGCCGTGTACACACGGTCGTTTTATGTGATGAAAAAAAATGACGTTTTTAAAAACGTCACTTTAATTGACCGTGTGTGGTGGAAAACGTTGTTTTATGTCTTCTAAAAAACGACCAAAAAAATTGAAGCATGCTTCAATTTTATGTGTCGTTTTTCAAAACGTCAACTTTTACTTCACAGAAATTGACCGTGTGTAGCAAAAACGTTGTTTAAAACGACGTTTTTTCATCCGCGCATGCCCAGAAGCTACTTATGAAGCGAGCTTCAATGGAAAAACGTGGTGGAACGTAACCTCGCTTTGCTAGAACATTGTGAGAAAAACGATGGTGTGTAGGCAACTTCGTCTTTGAAAATTGAAGTTTTAAAAACGTTGTTTTTTACTTCACAGAAAATGTAGTTTTTTTCCATCACATAAAGTGATGGTGTGTACGGGGCATTACACAGTCAACTCCCCAGGCACTGCGTTTTTCCAAGGCCTCTCCTCTTGGGTACTACGCTCCTCAGAAACACCCACTACTAACTGGGTGGGGACTTCAACAGTGTTATGAATGTCCATGAGAACAAATAATCTCCAAGTACATCACTTGGCGTACCCTTGATGTAGATGAGGCCCTGATATAACCTCAGGGCTAACCCATTCTGCCGCTTGATTCAAATTAATAAGGTGAGATATATAGATCAGACAAAGAATCTACATCTGCTCACCTTTCTCAGCTCAGTCCCAACAGAAAGAGGAAGTCCTCCTCACTTTAGTTTTATTAGCCACATGAAATCACAAGGCATACAGTTGATTGGTTCACATTATACAGACACACACACCCATTCTACCCTCCCCCTCCCTGTGATGTCTGTAGCACATGGCACCCTCATAGGTCAGTTCATATAGGGATGGTTTCCTCCCATAAGTCCATTCCTGGGAAGGCTGCACACACATCCAGTGTAAAAAATTCATTCAGCTCTGCATGTTTACTTCCAAGCATCACACAGGGGGGGAAGGGGTGATTTTCCTCTTACAACTGAGTCCATACAAAACAAGGAATGAGAAGGGGTTTTTGGAATGAAGCCATCTAGGAATGCAGTAGGGGGGAAGGGCCGGAGGACACATTTGTAACATGAGGGGAAGATGCAGGATGACAGTATTTGCTCTCAATCTTCAGTCTTTTTGTCCTTCATATTTTTAATGCTGAGTTCATTACTTTTAAAACTTAATTTCATATCTGACAAATCTTATCAAAGAAAATAAGTAGTATTGATCATTCCCATACATACATATGCATAATGCGTATACAAACAAATAAACAGTATAAGGAATATAGGAAAAATAAACATTTCAGTGATTCTAATAATAAAAAGAATTAGCCTAATTTGAAAATAGGGATTTAAGAATCATCTCCACCACAATCCCCCCTTAAAATGACTATTTTATAAGTACTGTCCATACATTCTAAATGCACCATCATTTTTAGGGTCATGCGATTTTAACAAAACAACGTTTGTGCAGTGGCCTCTAGGTGTTCAGTTAGACCTTGGAATGCATCCCTGTTTACAGTTAACAAACCTCTGTTGACCATAGCAAACATAATTAATCCAATCTACATAGATTGCAAAATCTCTCAATACTTTGTAATATCAGATTACTCTCTGCCTTTTGAATTTCTCTATAAACATAATAAAACAATATTCAGAAGTCTGATGACAAAATGCTCTAATAATGAATAGTTCAAAATTTCTTTCATTAGCTCAAACAAAAAAAAATCAATTAATCAATTTGTCAGTCAATCTGTCAGGTACCTGGATATGCAAAAACAAATATCTTCATTTAAAAATAACTCTATCCATTATTGTTGGAATCAATTTTTTTCACAATGAATTTTATCTTCATTATCAGTCTGTACTGAGACAAAATTTTCATCGCCCCCCCATCTTTATTCTGTGACTAATTATATTTTGTAAAAGTAATATTTTTACCAGATTATAGTCTTTTTCTTTACTATACTTTACTTATAACCATATTAATTTTGCAAAATAACATTTAGGTTGGGCTTTCCTAAATATCTTATTTCTAAAAGAAACTTAATCATGTTTAAGTACTTTTTCTGAACCAATCATACAGTATGATTAATTGAACCACATGTGTTCTGTCACTCTGTGACTGCTAAGCAAACACAAGTCTTAAGATAATTTTTCAGTGTAGACAGATATTCAGAAAGTTCAATTCTGCCAATATATGGATCCGTTATAAAAGCACAAAATTCCTTCCCAATAAATGTCCACTGAAAAATTTATAAAGTAACTTTTGCATGATTAATTTGCGTAACTGTGGCTTTATCAAACTGCATAATCTGTTCATATTGTATCCTTATTTTTCACTATTTTATCTGACCTTTTCTTTTTAACATCCAGTTGTTACTAGAAGATGTTCTTCAAAACAGATGGTGCAAAAACCCAAATTTTTTGTAAAATACCAGAGAGAGAGAGAGAGAGAGAAAAAGTTACATGGTTTCTGGTTTCAAGCCAGCATTCATCATGTCAGGCCGTGTAACCTGATCTCTAGCAGCTAAGATCACATTTCCTTAATACTCACTACAGGAAAACACATCTGTCCCCCCCCCCTTTGCCCAAATTGGACAAGATCTATACAATACACCATATACCATACAATCAAATTGTACCGTTTTTCTAATTTTTAACTCTTTTTAAAAAAAATTTAAACATATTTGGTTTGTACATCTGCCAAAAATCATGCACATTACATTATAATATGACATTTCCCAACTACAGCAGCGACAAAATATCGTTTAGAGGACAAACTCGTGAAATTCACAGACTAGCTCCAGCCTAATGAACTGTGAAGTGGCCATTTTCACGAGTACCTCCTTCAACCAATCCAATATATCCACCCTGTCAAAAACACCATGTTATAAGAACTTTTAACACTTGTTTGTTTTTAATTTTATTTTTACTATTTTTTACTATATATTTTTTTTTACTATTTTTATAAAGTTTTTAGATTGAACATAACTTCCATATTTTAATATTTTTCCTGGGGAACCTTATAATAAACCAAACCCAAGTTTAGAATCTGTTGTAAACATTGCTCAATCCTCAACTTATTATTCTTACAACCCGATCTGTAGGAGTTCAGTTAAATACAAAATACCATGGGCCAGATCCACAGAGCAAGTACGCCGGCGTATCTACTGACACGCCGGCGTACTTTCAAATTGCCCGCATCGTATCTTTAGTTTGAATCCTCAAACCAAGATACAACGGCATCTGGGTAAGATCCGACAAGCGTACGGCTTCGTACGCCTTCGGATCTTAGATGCAATAATTCGGCGCCCGCTGGGTGGAGTTCGCGTCATTTTCCGCGTCGGGTATGCAAATTAGCGATTTACGACGATCCACGAACGTACGCGCGGCCGTCGCATTTTCTAACGTCGTCTGTAGTCGGCTTTTTCCGGCGTAAAGTTAAAGCTGGTATTTTGCGGAATATAGATAGACTTGCCATGTTAAGTATGGCCGTCGTTCCCGTGTCAAAATTAGATTTTTTTGGACGGACGTAACTCACATCTAAGTTAAAAAAATTACGTCCTAGCGACGTCATTTAGCGCAATGCACGGCGGGAAATTTTGGGACGATGCATGCGCAGTTCATTCGGCGCGGGGACGCGCTTCATTTAAATGAGACCCGCCCCCTAATCACCGATTTGAATTCCGCCGCCAGAAATACACTACACCGCCGTAACTTACGGCGCAAAATCGTTGAGGATTCGAACTAAAGCCAGGTAAGGTACGGCGGCGTAGCGTATCTCTGATACGCTGCGCGAATGTAATTCTATGTGGATCTGCCCCCATGTTGTTTACCATTAACTGAATTTTATACAATTCTTCACACAATCTCAATCAACAATTGTTCTATTAAACATTTGTTCTAATCCCATGTTTATGCTTTGACATATCATTTTTTTTTTTTCCAGAATAATAGTTTATTCAAGAGATAAAACAGTATAACAGGATATGCAGTACATTCTATAAATTTTTGCAGTAGCAGAAAGCATATACAGTACTGTAATATAGACCGTATCGCAGTACGGTAAAATGGACGGTTATTACTTAATCTTGATGTTGCTAATAAACATAAATTGGAATGTGCAAAAAGCCAACTGTGAAATAGGTAATAGCACCTCCAACGGGAAAGTCGCATTTGTACCTGAATCAGGGAAAGTCCATGGTATGATATAAACTGTTATCACTACATATGTAGAAAGGGCTAAAGTGCAATATAACCGCCTTTAGAACGACCAATAGGCTAGTCCCCCCTCTCAATCCACCCCCAAGGGGAGCAATACTGTGAACCAAGAGGGGGGAATATTTAATAAGTGCATAACTAAGGGGGGTAAGAAGACATTTGGTCAGTATAGATAGGTAAATTCGATAGGCCAGTATAGAACATAGGAAATACAGAACTTATGTGTAACTCATATGATATGTAGTGATTATTACACACCAGGGAGGTGCAGGAGAAAGAGGGTATCACCCCTCCAGGTGTGTGACAAACTGAAAAGATGTATATATTCGAACCTTGCGATAGTACTTAGGAGTATGTGGTATAGAAAGGAGGGGGGGAGGGTAAAACCAAGGGGAAAGGAAGGGGAACCAGTAATGTAGAGAGTCCAGGATGAGGAAAGCTGTCATGAGAGATCAGTCATGGTGGTCAGAGGGAGCTGTTAGAAAGTCATCAGGAAGGGAGTCTTTGTAGTGTATCCAACCACCCCAGGTGAGTCTGAATCTGTCCGTTGTATCTCTGGCCTGATGGATTAGTCTTTCCATCAATTCGATCTTGTTAACTCTGACATGCCATTCCTGTATAGTGGGTGGAAGAGAGTCTTTCCAGTGTAACGGGATGCATTGGGAAGCTGCGTTAATTAGGTGCAGCAATAGGGATTTCCGGTAGGTCGACTGTGGCAAGGATGTATGATGTAGAAGGTATTGCTCAGGGGTGAAATCAGGAGTGAATGAAGTAATGTGGGTAATGAGTGAATGTACAGAATTCCAAAACAACTGGATTTTCGGACAGCTCCACCAAGTATGAAAGAGTGTACCCTCTGCCTCATTGCATCTCCAGCAGGTAGAAGAGACTGTTGGATAAAATTTGTGTAGCTTGCTAGGGGTTCTGTACCAACGTGAGTATATCTTATATCTATTTTCCTGAGCAGATACGTTAATCGAACCTTTGTGTATATGTGTCCAAATAGAGTTCCAGTCATCCTCAGATATGGAAATCTGTAAGTCTCTTTCCCATTTGTCATGAATAGCGGACATAGAGGTGTCAGTGGGTGTAAGCATAGAATACAAAATTGAGATTAGATGTCGTTGTGGAGTAGAGGATGCACAAAGAGTTTCAAAGGGAGTGAGATCTCTGCACCAAAAGGTTGGGGCAGGAGTGGTCTGAAGAAAGTGTCTGAGTTGGAAATATTTGAAGCGCGGTATTTGGAAGGTAGGGAATTGCGAGACCAAAACTGACTGGGGTAAGAGCTTTCTATTTTTGAAAAATTGGTGCGCCCGTAAGGAGGGCTCAGTATGTGCTGCTTGTGGGTCTGTAGTGTCAATACCTTCTGAGAAGCCCGGGTTATGTGTAAGCGCTGTCAGGGGACCTGGAAAAGGTGCCACGCTCGGCTCTTTAAACACTGTCCTGAGACAAGCAAGGGTTGGACCTATCAAGGGGTGCGAAGTACATTTCCTAGGGGTGAGTGGTCGATCTATCCAGGGGAGGTGGGAAATTCGGAAGCCCACAAAGGCTTCTTCCAGGTCTACCCAATCTTTATTCTGACCATGAATGTGCCAGTCCACTATTCGGGTGAGAAGACAGGCCCGGTGATACCTAGCTAGGTCCGGGATTCCTATGCCTCCCTTTGATTTAGGTAAAGACAATCTGTCCCAACTCAATCTGGCTGGACGACCACCCCACAGGAAGGTTCTACAGAGTGATTTGAAGGAAGTCAGGAATTTAGCGGGGAGTTTAATGGGGATGGCTTGTAGCAAGTACAGAAGTCTCGGCAGGACGTTCATTTTAAGAATAGCTGCACGACCAAACCAGGAAAAAGTACCCTTGGTCCAAATTTCTAAGTCTGCTTTTACAGATTGCATTGCTGGTGGGAAGTTGTGAGAGAATAAATTTGAAAGTTTTGTGGGGAGTTTAATCCCGAGGTAGGTTATATCGTTAGGATCCCATTTAAAGGGGAAGTTTTTTTTGCATAGGTCTACAGTTTCAGTTGGTAAAGATACATTTAGTGCAACAGACTTGTTAAAATTGATTCGGAAATTGGAGAGTGTGTAGAATAGTTCAAAGTCCTTAAGAAGGTTGGGAAGAGTAACCAGAGGATTTGTTAGAAACAAAAGAATGTCATCTGCATAAGCAGCTATTTTATACTGACGGTGTTTGATGTCGACGCCCCGAATATCAGGATTATCCCTCAAACATCTCAATAGGGGTTCCAATGTTAGGATAAAGATCAAAGGGGAGAGGGGGCAACCCTGTCTAGTTCCATTGCGCACCGAGAAGGCGTCCGACAGTCGACCGTTGACCTTCACACGGGCCGAGGGGACCGAATAGAGTGTTAAAATCATCTGCATGAAATGATTAGGGAAGCCCAGTTTGCGTAACGCTGCTTCCATATAGTCCCAGGCCAATCTGTCGAACGCCTTCTCGGCGTCAAGGGACAACAGGAATCCCTTGGTTTTAGATGTGGACAGCCAATGATGAATATTTATCGCCTTTATGGTGTTGTCCCTGGCCTCCCTTCCAGGGACAAAACCAGCCTGATCCGTTGAGACTAGAGTCGGGAGATGGATTATTAATCTATTGGCTAAAATTTTTGCGAATAGCTTCAAGTCAACATTGAGTAATGATATAGGCCGGTAGTTGGGTACCAATGTGCTATCCTTCCCCGGCTTCGGTACTAGGGCAATGTGAGCCTCCAAGAGATCTCGACCAGTCGGGGGTGAAAAAGGTATGTCAGCGAATGCCTTAACTAAATGTGGGATCAGTATTGGGGCGAATGTTTTGTAATATCCTGAGCTCAAGCCATCAGGACCAGGGCTTTTCCCTGATTTCATTTGTTTCAGTGCAGATAGTGCCTCCTCCACCGATATTGGTAAATCCAAACAGTTTAAATCGGGGACCTGGGCAGAAGGTAGACCATATTTAGAGAGAAAGTCATTTATAAGTTGGCTTCTATGGGCGGGAGTCCCTGATCCTGAAGGCGTGGGTAAATTGTATAATGTTGAGAGAAAGGATGTAAATTGTTTCGCAATCAGATCAGTTCTATGCAAAATGTCACCTGTTGGGGTGGTAATAGAGTGTATTGTATTAATTTCCTTCTTTTTCTGTATTGCGTGGGCCAAAAGTTTACTTGATTTGTTTCCAAACTCATAGTATAACTTGTGTGTAAGGGCAAATTTGTATGTTAAACGTGAGTGAAGCTCAGATTGGAGATCCCTTCTGGCTTCCATCAAAGCTACAAGGGAGTCCGCAGCCAGGGAGCGTTTGTGGGCCCTTTCAAGGGTTCTGATTTTTACAAAGAGTTCCTCAAGCCTAGCAGCACGCTGTTTGCGGCGTCTAGCCATGATGGATATAATCTTCCCTCTGAGGACGCATTTGTGTGCCGCCCAAATAGGGGCGGGAGTAGTCTCGGTAGACGTGTTATCAGAGAAGAATTGTGTCAGCGTTTCTGATAACTCAGCTACATGACCTTGATCCAGGAGAATAGAATCATCCATTCGCCATGGGGGACGACCAGGGATCCGACCTTTCCAAGCGAGTGTCATGGTGATCGGGTGGTGGTCTGATAATATCATGGGCTCGATTGATGCCTTTGTAAGACGAATAAGGTCCTCCTGGGTAACAAAAAAATAATCGATACGTGAATATCTATCGTGTAGGGGAGAGTAGTAGGTATAGTCCTTAGTAGTAGGGTGCATTGAACGCCAGGTGTCATGTAGGGTAAGCGAATCTAGTTGCGTTTTGACAGAGCGAAGTGTGCGATAAGTTAAGCAGGAAGAACCATTCGAGGCATCGAGGAGGGGGGTCAGTGGGATATTGAAGTCCCCGCCCATGATCAGCATCCCTGCTCGAAAAATGGTAAGGTGTTGGATAGTGTCACGGAAGAAACTAACATGTTGTGAGTTAGGGGCGTATATATTCGCGATTGTAATAGGAGAGTTGTGTAGTTTGCCTTTGATAAAAAGGAATCTTCCATTGGGATCGCTTTCAACATCATCAATTTTTAGTGGGCAGTGTCTGGACAACAGTATGGATACCCCTCTAGCTTTTGAAGTGTCATTTGTAGCATGAAAAACAGTCGGGAAAAGACGGCTCTTGAGCACAGGAATACTATCCGTTCTAAAGTGGGTTTCCTGAATCAACACAATTTGGGGTTTCTCCTTGCGTAATGAAGAAAGTAATAAGGAGCGCTTTTCAGGTGTGTTCAAGCCTCTAATGTTTATGGAGTATAATTTAAGATTCAGAAAAGGCATGTCTTGGTCAACAGGTATTGGAGCTGGGGTAAGGAGGTCAGTCATTGTCACAGGGGGAAATGAAAGGGAGAACAGTAGAGGAATGCAAGGTAGGAAGGATATGTGAGGTTGCGAGGATAAAATCTCTCTAGATCAAATTAAAGAGGGCTATTAACGGCTTGAAAAAGCAAAAGTCTGTCTGTAAACAAGGGGTATGATAACCCCTTAAATAAAATAAAAGGAGGATGCCAATAGGCAAAAGGGTGCGGTGCACCTCAGGTGGAGATACCACGACCTGCGGGTACAGGGACAACCAGGTCCTACCGTATGGGGGTTGGTCTGACCAAGAGTGAGCAATAGAGCGTATATAGATGTTACTAACAACTTAAACTTTAAACAGTAAAAGTTACAAACCGTGAAATCAACCCAAACCACCCCAGAACAACCGTCCCTTATTGTAGGCAAGATGCCAGCCATTGTCAGGAGACAGGATACTGTTCAATACTCGAGGGTGAACCCCTACTCCTAGATATATAAGAGGATACTAATATACTGGCCAAAGATGCCTTATCTAGTCTAAAATCTAAATAAAACAATATTATTATGTCCCCACACCCCCCGGTACATAAGGTAATCTCACCGGCACCGATACGTCAGGAATACCGGGACTTACACTTCCTCCACCACCAGGGGGGCTAACTATAATCCAAGTTATCTGGGTAGTTAAACCTATGGAGAAGGCCCAGGGGCTGAGTTACTGTAAATGTACATATAGCCCTAATGTGACTTTGAGACCCTATCAGCATACATACGTTAAACGGAAACTTAAAACACTATTCAATTTCAAGGTGATAGTGACCTTGTTAGGCACATGTTAAGGTGACAGAAACCGGTTCTGAGCATTGACTGACTGTAAATCCAGAACGGGTCTGTCAAGTATCAGATAATAACTCCGAGGTCCCTTACTGCCAGGAGACTCGATGCGGATCGTTGTTCAGCAGTGATAGTGTCACATCTGGCAGAACATAAATGGCCCCGGGTGCAATAGAGCCTTATGAGATTGGGATCCCAGGACAGGGCAAAGAGAGGGCGCAGCATAGTGTCTCGAGTCGGTAGATATAACGGTCATATCTTCAGAGAAGACTATAGCAAACAGGTGGCTGCTCTCAGACTTCGCCAGATGGGCTCCATAAGTAGGGTTGATTAGAATTAAAGGGGCAGAGGCACCACAACCGAACAACTACCCCGCATCGTACTGTACTGTGATGTAGGAGTAGGTGGTGAATGGATAGTATCTTATAGTTAGTTCCATTCAGGGTCTCTCAATATTGGAATTTGTTTGAATGACCGACCTGTCATAAAAGTTGGACCGGTTTTCCACTCCAATCCGTTGATGTATTCTCAACAAGAAGCACACTGAGAGAAGGGTGGACAGTTATAGTGTAGCGTGCCGTTTGTAAGGTAGGCTTATTTATCCATACAGAGCAGCGGTCTCTGAAAGTGGTTGAAGTCTATGACCTGGGAATTTGTAGCTTGACGAGAACACATCTACTGGGATTGAAACGTTATAAAGAATGACAAATCGAGAGTCAGATCACCAACGTGTAAATTAGGAATTTGGAAAACAAAAAACAAACTGCAGAGATCTAAAGACTGGGTATTGTCCTTATTCCCTTTAGATAACTATAACAATCCTTAAATCTGGTTTAAAGAAACATGTAAAGTGATGCCGCAGATAGAGCGGAATAGGTAAACAGGGCTTTCATTTTTCAGCGGTCTCTTCGTGCTCTCCGGGCTGCCGGCAAAAGGGGTACCTGGCGATCCCTACCGTGGGCTTGTGGATCCCGGATACTTCCAGATTCAGATGGTGAACGTCGGCGGCGGAGACCAGTGGTCTGTGTCTCCATCTGCTCAACATTGTGAGTTGGCCACCTGTTCACCGATTGGCGATAAATTGCGTACCACTCAGGTACTGCTACCAGGGGGATTCCCAGCGTGTCACAGAAGCCTGGCAAATCTTCTGGGACCTTAAGCAGTGCGGTGCGGCCTTGATGTGTAGCGGAGAGACAAAATGGGAACTTCCACTTATAGCCTATGTTTCTCTCTTTTAACACATCTAGCAGAGGCCTAAGGTCCCTGCGATGTTTGAGTGTAATGCCGGATAGATCCTGGTATAATTGTAGAGGGGTGCCATCATGTGTCAAACGTTTGCCCCTTGCCTTTTTTATTATCTCCTCTTTCAATCTGAAATCAGCCAGGCAACACACAATGTCTCTAGGGGGGTCTGATTCCCTGCCCTTAGGGCGCAGTGCACGGTGAATCCTGATAAAATCAATGCCCGTTTGAGGGGGTCTTTCCAGAATGGAATTGAATACAGCAGTCACGGAGTGCAAAATGAGGTCTCCCTCAACTGATTCTGGCATACCTCTAACCCTCAGGTTCTGGCGGCGTCCTCTGTTGTCGAGGTCTTCTATGTGACGATTAATGTCTCTTAGCTGGAGTGTGTGATCATCAACCTTCCTAGTGGAGCGCCTGAGGATTGTTTCTTGATCATCCAGCGTAGTTTCAGCTTGTGTGACCCTGTTTGTGAGGGAGCGAAACTCTAGGCGTAGTTCAGAAATGGCCGCTGCTAAGCTGTCCTTTATGTCTAAAGCGACGCTCCTAAGGTCCTCTATCGTGAGGGTCCGTTGTGGATTGGGGTCGTGTATCTCCGTTAGTGCGGGTCCTCGAGGAGCGTCCGAGGGAGATATTGTAGGGCTTAAAATAATGTCTGAAGCTCCTACCTGCGACTGCTGCGCTATGGCTGTGGAGAGTCTTGAGCGGGAGGCCGCCATGTTGTCTCCCGGCGCGCGGAAACCTTCCTGTGTATTCCGTGAACCAGGGCCTGTATTTTCCCTGGGCGAACGTGACCGGGATGTAGAGGCCGGTCTAGAGGCTGTACCCATGCCGAGAAAAACGGAGAAAATTAGGCTGGGTGTTCAGTTTTTTGCTCGGTTTGTCCTGAGGTGGCAGGAGCTGTGAGCTTAGGCTTCCATTCTCCTCACGGTCCAGGCCACGCCCCCTTTGACATATCATAATACATTTTCAGTTGTTGAGGATAACATATTCATAAACATTTACAGGCAGAATTAAACTTCATTATCTCATTAAAGAACTTCTTTACACTCTGACATTAATAACTAATTACCCTATGTAATATATCACAGTGATTATGGGACTCAAAACCTGTAATTACTTTAAACTTATCCGGGACCCCCCTTTGGGATCTATATATCAAACATATTCCAACCCACAAATCCCAGTGATCACAATCACATGTATTTGAAAAACGATATATATAGTTTCATTCAGATGTGGGTGGCACAGTCCATCATATCTCATCTCCAGAGAATGTTTTCGAAGGAACCTCTTAATCATCACCCAGGGGATATCGGTAATTATCGGTACCTACATCAGAAATGCGAGAAAAACTCGTACACGGATATTAGTTAACTATTTTCCAAGAGCGGTCACATAATTTCTCAAAGTATCAGACTAATTGTAACTGTCATAGCTTATAACAACCAAATCTAGAGACTGTCTCAAACAAGATTTCAAAAGGGGATAATGAATGCTCCCCCCTTGGGCCCACTTTCCCACTAACCCTGAGGGTGGCATGGCATGGTATGTGGAATAAAACCGTTTAAATGTGATATGTAAAACATTCTAATGTGATACCCAGAATCTCCTCATATTTATTTTGTGACTGTGAACACAAGGACTGTAGCAATGAACGCAAGGATTTACTCACTCTCTACCACCTCAGCTACCCCATGGAGTCATCAACATACAAGGTGAATCAAGGCATTGGGGTCAGGGCATCCAGGACAGCAAATGAGCGGATTCTACTTCCAGGTAGGTCTGCCACTCTCTTCGTTCTGTGCTTGTCCAATGAGATAGCATGATATTATACCCCCCTGGACAAGCGGACGAAGAGAAGAATAAGGGCCGGTGGCCTGCAGAGCACAGAATCCAGTATGGGCAGCGGGCAACGGGCAGGAGATGATACCATCTGCGTTCAGAGTGCAACACTGAGCACCACCTGCGTTCACAGTGCAATACTGCACATGGGGTAGGGGCAGGACGGGGCAAGGTAGAGCAAGGCCTTTAGCAGAGAACAGCATTTGGGCGGGGCCCATGTCTTCACCAGCCGGGGCATCGTGGGCAGAAAATGAGAGAAATGAAGGGACAATAATCATAGTAACATGCCCTGGGTACCACATTACAACAACCAAACTGGCAAAAAGCCCTCTATGTATCAGATCATGAAACGCATACCATCATCAGGGTAAGTAGGCAAGGCTGTCTCTAACCGATAAAATGATAAGAATCAGAGTCCCCACTTTATATATATATCTAAATCAAGCTCAGCGGAAAGGAAACAAGCTACCAAGGTAAGTTAGTAAAAAACAGACGACTGTCCTTTAAAAACATTTTGCCTAATTGTTTTATCTTCCCTCAGCAGGAGAGGGGGGAGATGAGAAAGAAAGAGAGGGAATTAATTACTTTCCAGCACAGAAATAGTTAACTAAGGAAGGGGGAGGGGGGGTGAAGGGGCCCAGGCACACCCAGTTTGTGCCAACAATACAGGGAGGGGCAGGATTTCATCTTTGTGATCAGGAAGTCAGCTTAGGACTATTAAAAAATAAGCCCCAATTTACACATAGATTCGGATATACAAATAGCCTGGGCTGTCCCAAAACCTCACATTTCTGTGAATTACTGAGATTTTAAACAGATAAATTCTGACAAAAATATCTCCACATAGATCTTGTAACTGCTAAACTAACACATGTGAAATACACGGAATACGACTCTTTCAGCCCCTCTGTCTGCAGGGCGCTAATTTTTAACCCCTAACCCCAATCTTACATAAATATAGCTAACAAAAAGACATTTAGTTATATGTATAACAAAGCCATATAGAGTACTTAAACACCCTGCCCTCCAAATCGTAGCCCTTCTGGCTACGCCAAATCTTGACTATCCGAGTCAAGCCAAAACCTAGCTCTCTTAGCCAGGCCAAAGCAACCCCCAATTTACCCCTCAAAAATAAGTATCCTAGCTCTCTTACCCAGGGCAACCCCCCAATTTAATCCCCAAAAATACCTCACTTAGCTCCTCTTAGTTAAGTGCCCTTAACTCCCTTAGTTAAGCGAACCCCAAAAACCTCTTAGCTCCCTTAGCCAAGACAACCCCCAAAAGACAACCCCCCCAAAAAAAATTAAATGAACCCCAAAAAACTCTTCTTTCAGACCAGACATATTGACATGTGCATACTGCCAACCTCACTTAACCCAACACCAGCAAATCATGGATGTTTTAGGAAGGAATCCAGTGACAGCATGCACACATAAACATATCCACCCCAAGACCCCTGAAAGGAAGATATTGTCCACCCACCACCTACAGACATAGACCCCTGAAACAGCCACATTCAAACTAACAGAAAACACAGATATGAACCCGGCAGGAGGGACGATGGGTTAAAAACTTTGCTAAAGTTTTAGACTGGTCAGGAGTAACAAAAAGTGGATGAAGGGAGAGAGCCTGCTATACTGCAGATTCGAACAGGGTCTCTCCATTCAAGCTTTGGTTGCGACTGGTCAGATAAAAAGCAAAGCCACGTTGGGCTGCCAACTGATGTAGATGAGGCCCTGATATAACCTCAGGGCTAACCCATTCTGCCGTTTGATTCAAATTAATAAGGTGAGATATATAGATCAGACAAAGAATCTACATCTGCTCACCTTTCTCAGCTCAGTCCCAACAGGAAGAGGAAGCCCTCCTCACTTTAGTTTTATTAGCCACATGAAATCACCAGGCATACAGTTGATTGGTTCACATTATACAGACACACACCCATTCTACCCTCCCCCCTCCCTGTGACGTCTGTAGCACATGGCACCCTCATAGGTCAGTTCATATAGGGATGGTTTCCTCCCATAAGTCCATTCCTGGGAAGGCTGCACACACATCCAGTGTAAAAAGTTCATTCAGCTCTGCATGTTTTCTTCCAAGTGTCACACAGGGGAGGAAGGGGTGGTTTTCCTCTCACAACTGAGTCCATACAGAGCAAGGAACGAGAAGGGGGTTTTGGAATGAAGCCATCTAGGAATGCAGTAGGGGGGAAGGGCCGGAAGACACATTTGTAACATGAGGGGAAAATGCAGGATGACAGTATTTGCTCTCGATCTTCAGTCTTTTTGTCCTTCATATTTTTAATGCTGAGTTCATTACTTTTAAAACTTAATTTCATATCTGACAAATCTTATCAAGGAAAATAAGCAGTATTGATCATTCCCATACATACATATGCATAATGTGTATACAAACAAATGAACAGTATAAGGAATATAGGAAAAATAAACATTTCAGTGATTCTAATAATAAAAAGAATTAGCCTAATTTGAAAATAGGGATTTTAGAATCATCTCCACCACACCCTCACCATCCATCCAACAGACCACTACATTACTGGCCACCACCATGTCCCTCCCACACATGTTTGATATTTGGCGCCTATCCCATCCAAACATTAGGGAACTCACTTTTTACTCACCACCCCATGACACCCTATTACGCATTAGACATGTGCACACTAAAATATTTTGTTTCGGAATTTCATTTTCGTCCGAAAAATTAATTTATTTAGTTACTCCCGAAATTAATTTTTATTAATTAGTTTTTCGTTGGAAATTGTATTCGTCCGAAAATCCGAACGTATTAAGGTTGAATCTGTCATTGAAAGCTTATGGTGTCTGTCGAATGTTCAAACAAGATTCGAAGGAGCAGCGAAACTGTACGACGCTGCAATCATACTTTTCCGGTCGAATGTTCCGCCTACAAGCTATAGTAGAATTCTATTGTTGTATGACTAGTAATAATTATGTTTATTAATTATTATTACTATTCAACTAACATTAGAATTTTTCTATAGCCTATGGGCCGAGCATTTGACTGGAAATGTATGATTACAGCGTCGTACAGTTTAGCTGCTCCGTCAAATCTTCTTAGAACTATCAACAGACACCATAAGCCATCAATGACAGATTCAACGTTTGTATTTTTTTAGATTTTTAACTTTTCTACCCAATTCCAGCAGCGATCTTTTCTCTGTATAATGTCGATCTTTTCTCTGTATAATGTCGAATCTTTTCTCTGTATAATGTCAAATCTTTTCTCTCTATGTAAAATAATCTTGGCTTATAGAGTCAAGGTTAGGAACATTCGACCAACGAAAATGAAAATAAAGCATTTGTTTATGTCGGATCTTTCGGTTTTCATATTGTGTGTTCATTTGTTAAATTGATAACAAAAATACCTGAAATTCGGATGAAAATGCATTCGGACGAAAACGAATGCACATGTCTAGCCAGTAATGTCTCTCTGCGGAGGTCTGGGCTCTGGGATCCAGACTTTGGTGTACTAATACATCCGTAGCACGAAAAGTTTCTGGCAGATACTTCTACAGGTCCAGGTATGAGGTTTTCTCTAATAAAACCCTTTGTAAACTTGAAGGTTGGCACAACTTGCCCGCCGTGATGGGTGAAAGCTGGAACTACTTTTGATAGCTTTCCTGCGACGTGGATCAGGTAAGAAGGAGATCATTTTTATTTTATTTATGTATTATCTTCTTGGAGTAGGATGTCTTTCCTGGTTTTCACCACTGGAGGGAGTAAGTGCAACCTGGTGTTTTCCTACATAGCCTTCCAGGATAAACATGCTCAGTGAAGTTGGTCATAATAACACCACTCACCTCCTTCCACTGCAGGCTCAGCCACGATACACATACAGGGGTCCACAGATGCCTCCCAGTAACTCTCCCCCACTTCCTCGTCTCCTGGGTGCCACCATGACAGCGCACACATGTGCGAACAATCGTTTTGTCATTATGGAGACATGGATGGGGGGAGGGCGCAAAGTGGTTGCTAGTGCCCGTGCGCAATTTAGGACACCTGTGTGCAGGCGCCAGGAGGCTAGTTCAAAAGACCATCACGCCAGAGCCTTCTGTAAGCGGCATGGACACATAGCTGTGGGCTGTAAGCATCCCTGTGGATTGAACCAGGCAAACCTAAGACTCCTACTCGGCATCAGGTTGTGCAGTAAGCTAATATATGTGTATTGTAAGACTATAACACAACAGTGATTGCATTTATGTTTGTGGATAGTACCTTTGCTTTGCAGTAAAAACTATGTCCCTGAGAAAGGGGGCAAGGGCTGGTAAAGAGTAGGGATGAGCTTTGTGTTCATGTTTGACTCAAACATTGTATGTTTGACCGTTCGTCGAATTACAAACGTTACGGGCCGTTCGTGCCAAATTCGAGTGGCGTATCAAGGCCCATAATTCACTGCGGCATTGCAGTGCATTGCTGTCTGATGATTGGCCAAGCATGCAGTATGACCCGCATGCTTGGCCAATCACAGCATGCAAAAAACGGAGAGCCATAATAGGCCAAAGCCAGGGTGGCTTTGGTCAATTATGGCTCAGGGGGTTTAGTACACGTCCCCACACTATAAAAGCCCGCCTGCAGGTCGGCCTTGTGTAGTGTGTTGCGGTGGTTAAAAGAGAGAAGACAGAGAGAGAGTGTCATTTTTTCTAGGTAGATAAAGCAGGCAGGCTAGTCAGTTAAAGTTACAAGCCCAGATTCTCGTACGAGTTACGCCGGCGTATCTCCAGATACACCGTCGTAACTCTGAGTCTGAGCCGTCGTATCTTGGAGCCTGATTCAAAGAATCAGATACGCCAGAATTTGTATAAGATACGACCAGCGTAAGTCTCCTACACCGTCGTATCTTAAATGCATATTTACGCTGGCCGCTAGGGGCGTGTACGCTGATTTACGCCTAGAAATATGTAAATCAGATAGATAAGCCAATTGACAAACGTACGCCCGGCCGTCGCATTACAGATACGCCGTTTACGCTAGGCTTATCCCGGTGTAAAGTTACCCCTGCTATATGAGGCGTAGATGAGGCGTACCAATGTTAAAGGGTCACTAAAGGAATTTTTTTTTTTGCTGAAATGACTGTTTACAGGGTATAGAGACATAAAAGTTAACTGATTCCTTTTAAAAAATATTACAAATAGATAAAAATCAATCCTATAATGTGCCTGGAGGTTAGTTTCACTTTTAAACTGGTTTCATGTTCCTGTGAACTAGAGAGACACACAGAACAAAAACAAACAAATCCAGGGCAGTGTTTTGTTTTTAAAATGAATCTGGTTGGTTCTGTTAAGTTTTAGACACACAGGGCTAGATTCACATAGATCAGCGGATCTTTAGATCCGCGTGATCTATGTGATTTAAGATCCGCTGGCGCAAGTTTGAGAGGCAAGTGGGTAATTCACAAACCTTTTACCTCCGAACTTGCGGCGGCGGATCGTAAAACCCCCGGCGGAATTCAAATTCCGCGGCTAGGGGGAGTGTACCATTTAAATCAGGCGCGTTCCCGCGCCGATTTAAATGAGCATGCGCCGTCCGTGAAATTTCCCGGCGTGCATTGCTCCCACTGACGTCACTAGGACGTCAGTGGTTTCGGCGTGAGCGTAACTTGCGACGCGCGGGTTTCTGAATCGGCGTACGCAAACGACGTAAAAAAAAAAATCGATGCGGGAACGACGGCTATACTTAACATTGGCTGCGCCTCATAGAAGCAGGGGTAAGTATACGCCGGGAAAACCGCTACGGAAACGTCGTAACAACACTGCGTCGGGTCCGCGTACGTTCGTGAATTGGCGTATCTCGCTGATTTACATATTTCTCAGCGTTAATCAGCGGGAATGCCCCCGCGCCATTTTTAAATTGCAGATAAGATCCGACGGTGTAACACAGTTACACCTGTCGGATCTTAGTCATATCTATGCGTAACTGATTCTATGAATCAGGCGCATAGATACGACGGGCCTAAGTCAGAGATACAACGGTGTATCAGGAGATACACCGTCGTATCTCTCTGTGAATCTGGCCCACAGTAATGACAGCTTAGACCACAGTGGAAAGCTCCCAGTACTGTGGTTATAAGGAGCCAGACAACCAGGAAGTGTGGAGATCACAGCAGAATTACAGCAACTTCAAAGCAAAAACGAACAATAAGGACATGAAACCAGTACTGCAGTAAGGTAAAGGAAGCTATTTAGCTAAAAAAAAAATCCTTTAGTGATCCTTTAAGTATGGACGTCGGGCCAGCGTCGATTTTTCCATCGATTACGTCATTTGCGTAAGTCGTTTGCGAATAGGGCATTGCGTAATTTACGTTCACGTCAAAAGCATTGGCTTTTTGCGTGTTAATTTGGAGCATGCGCACTGGGATACTTTCACGGACGGCGCATGCGCCGTTCGGAGAAAGCTTAATTTACGTGGGGTCACCATAAATTTACATAATACACACCTACATCTTTAGCATTTGAATTAGGCGTGCTTACGCCGGCCTATTTACGCTACACCGCCGCAACTTTGCTTTGAGAATACTGCACTTGCCTCTCAAAGTTGCGGAGGCGTAACGTAAATAGGATACGTTACTCCCGCCCAAAGATGCACGCTTCTACGTGAATCCGGTGTGCCAGTGTGCAAAGGATATATATGCATCCCAGGTGTTGTATATATATTTGTACTCAGAGTCTCAGGTAATCGTGCTAGGGAAAAGGTCTGAGGGGAAACAGGGAAATTGACCTGAGGTGTGCCGGGGTCACGTGGTCGGTATGCCTAAAAGGGGGCATACCCAAGTAGAAGTAAAAGAAGAAATAGTAAGAAAAAAGGGGATGGGTGGGTGGGACACAAGAAACTGTCGCCCAGAAGGAGGAAGGAGGGTGGGTTTAAATACCTCCTGACTCCTCCTACAAATACAGGCTGACCTGCGGTCAGCCTTACACTTGTACTCAGAGTCTCAGGTAATCGTGCTAGGGAAAAGGTCTGAGGGGAAACAGGGAAATTGACCTGAGGTGTGCCAGGGTCACGTGGTCGGTATGCCTAAAAGGGGCCAAAAATAAACAGTAGGATGAGCTAGCAAAGAGATTGAAATGAAAGTAACCGTATGTAACCACAAGCCCCCAACGCAAGAATGCCTGTGACAGACATGTGGAACTGGGATATGTCCGGAAAAGACAGCTGACTACCGCCAATCTAACTTCTCAACAACGAAAATACAGACCCCTCGATGAAAAGCAGCAGAACTGCACCTGTACTTAAAGCACGGCCCGGAGTGAATATTGAAGTGCTACCCTAGCTAGGCAGCAAGGAATTGATGCGTGCCATGCCTTGTGCTAGAAGGGAAGGGAGTGCTAGGGAAAGGAGGGTGGCCTATCTCTGAGTACATCTGCGAAAGTCTGGCGCCCAGACTGTACTGGGCACCAGCTTGAAAAACTGTTGAGCTGAAAAGTGGCAAAAGAACAAAACCGCAAGTAGGTACAGAATGTTTGTGAGAAAAGAACCCAGGATACTGAGATAGAAACGCCTGGAAGATATCCCAGGCGGAGTCAAGAGCTACCAGGCTGAATTGAAAAGGACTTGAGATCAAGCTTTGTCTGTAACAAAAGAGAAGGCCGTATCGGGAGGTTCAAGGAGGGCTTGCCACCATGTATAGAAACCCGTAACCGGAGAAGGACGGATGGCGGCAAAATCTTTGATTTTCTGCCCGTGACATGAATTCTGCAAACAAGAACAACATTGTTAAAAACAAAACATGACCAACGAGCCCCAACTTACCTTAGGAAAAGGAAAATCCCTACCTTTCCTAACCCCTACCTACGCGGGTGTCCGTGATTGACACACTAACGGAGAGCAGGAACGAATACGTAGCACAAGACTGAAAACGTGTCAGTCTCAAGAAACTAGCGAGGCTGAGCAACCTGAGGCAAATCAGGCCAATTAAAAACTTAACACTCAAGCCTAAGAACCTGAAGACGTGTCAGGCAAGTGATGTAAGTAGTAAGATAACATGACGTACAAAACGTAATGAAAGCCGTGAGAAGCGGATGAGGGGACTTGCCACTGCACAAGCCAATTAGAAACGAAACATCTCAATCCGACAGTACCCTTTCCGTGACAGGTAACCAGCAGTGGAGAGTGGTCATGAACTAACGTGAGGATATGAACGTGACCTGTATGCACAGACTATGAAAATAAAATGTAGGTGAGTGTAGGACTAGTGCAGCTGGACTGATAATGTGACAATCCCATGAATTGCAAAGGTCGAGCAACCTGAGGCATAGCAGGCAAATTAAAAACTTACACTCAGGCCTGAAGAACCTGAAGACGTGTCAGGTCATTGTATGAGAAATGAAATGTCAAGATGCATGAATCGTATGAGAAACAGATGAGGAGACTTGCCACCGTACAAGCCAATTGAAAACGTACATCTCAATCCGACAGTACCTGTAAACGTAACAGGTAACCAGCAGTGGAGAGTGGCCATGAACTAACGTGAGGATATGAACGTGACCTGTATGCACAGACTATGAAAATAAAATGTAGGTGAGTGTAGGACTAGTGCAGCTGGACTGATAATGTGACAATCCCATGAATTGCAAAGGTCGAGCAACCTGAGGCATAGCAGGCAAATTAAAAACGTACACTCAGGCCTGATGAACCTGAAGACGTGTCAGGTCATTGTATGAGAAACGAAATGTCAAGATGCATGAAACGTAAGAGAGACGGATGAGGAGACTTGCCACCGTACAAGCCAATTAAAAACGATCATCTCAATCCTTAAGCACCCATAGACGTGATGGGTGACCCCCCCAGCGGTGAAATGCCATGAATCTAAAGTTAACATACCAATGCTACCAACTAGAAAACATCCCGAATGAAACCTGCATGAGAAAACATAAGTTGCATTAAACGTACCCACCCGAGAACATAAATAGCATGGGAAACAAAAACATGAGATATATAAACACCTGAGAACATAAAAATACAATGAGAAACGTAATCGTATGAAAAGTGTAACCGCATGAGAACGTGACAAACGTAATAGCATCAAGACTGAACCTGTATGAGAAACGTAAACACCTGAGAACATGAAAAGTGTGAGAAACGTAACGTAAAAAGAAAGTAGAAACATAAAATTGCATTAGAAACGGAAAAAAATCTGAGAACATAAATAGCATAAAATGTCAATTCCATGAGCAACGTGAGCACCCAAGAACATGAGTAGCAAGAGAAAAGTGTGCGCTTGACAAACGTGATCGCATGAGAACATGAAACGCAACCACACAATAACATGACTAGCATGAGCCACGCAAATTGCATGAGAACATGAAACCATGAGAAACGTAATCGCATGAGAAAATACCATGAGAAACGTAAATGCATGAGAACATACCATGAGCAACATAATCGCATGAGAAACGTAATCGCATGAGAAAACGTAATCGCATGAGACAACGTAATCGCATGAGAAACACCATGAGAAACGTAATCGCATGGGAAACGTAATCGCATGGGAAACGTAATCGCATGAGAAAACGTAATCGCGTGAGAAACACCATGAGAAATGTAATTGCATGGGAAACGTAATCGCATGGGAAACGTAATCGCATGGGAAAACACCATGAGAAAGGTAACGCATGAGCAACTACCATGCAAAACGTAATCTAATGAGCAACGTAATCGCATGAGAAAATACCATGAGAAACGTAAATGCAGGAGAACATACCATGAGCAACATGATCGCATGAGAAAACGCAATCGCATGAGAAAACGCAATCGCATGAGAACACCATGAGAAACGTAATCGCATGGGAAACGTAATCGCATGGGAATACACCATGAGAAACGTAATCGCATGGGAATACACCATGAGAAAGGTAACGCATGAGCAACTACCATGAGAAACGTAATCTAATGAGCAACGTAATCTCATGAGAACTACCATGCGAAACGTAATCGCATGAGCAACAACCATGAGAAACGTGATCGCATGAGCAACGTAATCGCATGAGCAACTACCATGAGAATGTAATCGCATGAGAACTACCATGCGAAACGTAATCACATGGGAACTACCATGAGAAATGTGAACGCATTAAAAAAAACTACCACGAGAAACGTAACCGCACGAGAAACGTAATCGCATGAAAAACGAAATTGCATGAGAACTACCATGTGAAACGTAGTCGCATGAGAAACGTAATCGCATGAGGACATGACTCGCATGAGAGCCGTAAACATATGAGGACATGATTCGCATGAGAAACGTGACGAAACGTGACCGCCCGAGAAACGTGACGAAACGTGACCGCCCGAGAAAACGTGACCGCCCAAGAAACATGGTCGCATGAGAAACATGGTCGCATGAGAAACGTGGTCGCATGAGAAACGTGACCGCATGAGAAACGTGACCGCATGAGAAACGTGACCGCATGAGAAACGTGGTTGTGACAGACTCAGATTCTCCTATGTCTAGGGTCACCTTATGTCCAATAGGGCCATAGGGTGACTAAGAAATGATATCATAAATTCTATGAGATGGGACATTACTGATACTGACAGTTCATATTCCAGGATGTCTTGAGACATAGTACAGGTGATTTTATTCTGACCCCAACCAGGTCAATAGACTCAGAAGATATACTAATTGTCCATTGTGTAAGGCTGTAGAGGTGTTAATTTAGGTCTGCTCCTAGACCTTTCTATTGTGTGATAACAATACTGTATTGTAACTGATTAAGTCAAAAAGGTCAGAAGTCTCCTTTCAGGCTGTCTGGGTAACGCATTCTGTTACAATTAGTAATTACCTCCACTGATGTCATTATCTAGGAATGTGTCTTGTCAGGTTCGGTGCCAGGGTGTCTATCTAAAAGTAGGTGATTGAAGCCCCCCATGGTGTGAAGGGTGGTGGAGATTTCATTGTTCCTGTGATTGTTGAAACATACCTTGTACCTTATATAAAGCTGTATTCTCGGCCCTATTAAAGACTCCATACTTAGCACACATACAAGTCTCGTCTCGTTGTGTGTTTCAAGGCAGCTAAAATCGAGTATCTATGTCCAGACTGATGAAAGCGGTACATGAAGGAAGCATTTGGTCTGGATGCAGGGACCTTCCGTGACAGTGGTCGCATGAGAAACGTGGTCGCATGAGACCATGGTACCATGAGAAACGTAACAGCAATGGGAAGTGTGGATGCAAGAGAAACATGAAAACATAAAAGCAATCAGAATCATGACACTGGGGGAGATGCATGACAGATGACACATGGACAGTAGTGCATAACAGAGCTGAACATGAAGTACGGGGTGTATGTACAGGCTGGAGAGACTTGCAGGATTTAACATATCTATCATAAATCTTAACAGCAGCTGTTAGTAGAAAATATTCCAAACAAAAACAGCAGACCTGCAAAAACATGCTCACTCTCCTAAAGACACTAGGAAAAAAAACAGAAAACAGTATGATCATTGTTGGAAGAATTGCCTTGCCAGAAACCTGCTGAAAAGCGTTTTTTTTCCTTTTACTCATAAGACTTGCTCTGGCCCCGCCCCCTAAGTTACTCCAAGAACGAGCGGACCTCGTACTGCCCCTCCCCCCGACTGGGGAACCCCCACAACCACTCAGCCACGCCCCCAGCTACCAAGAGCAAACACACGCTCCCCCTGCAAAAACGCCACAGCAGCCAGTGGAGTGAACCCCCGAACGGTAAGGAGGGAGGAAGCGACTCTTCTTTGCTGAATCCTGAGGGAAGAGACCTCCCTCAATGCAGCCATCAGCAACGGTAGCATGCGACTCCCAGAGCACCTGTCGGCGCTCTGACATCACAACCCGGAAGTAGAGTCTGTGCATACAGTGGGGAGCTCCCCAGCCTGAAGATGCCCGATACAGACCAGATGGAGGAGGCCACCCGCCTGTGGCCCCCCTGGCTAACTCCTGAATCCTGTAAGTAACAAGGTAGACACGGGGTCCCCACTTGCAGCCTCACGTCCTGCTAACAGATGAAACCCGGGAGTGACGTCACACGGGTCGCCCGGAAATGACGATACCAAGCACAGCACACAAGAAACCGTCGCCCAGAAGGAGGAAGGAGGGTGGGTTTAAATACCTCCCGACTCCTCCTACAAATACATACACTTATACACTGTATAGCTTAGCTAGATCCGCTCTTCTTAATTTTCTGACAGGCAGGTGATTGTGCTAGCTGCAGTATTCCCACGTGGTGTACTGCCTGTGTCCTCTGCAGTGTGCACCTAAAGCTACATGGTGTGTGTACTGCCTTTGTCCTCTGCAGTTTGCACCTAAAGCTACGTAGTGTGTACTGCCTTTGTCCTCTGCAGTTTGCACCTAAAGCTACTTGGTGTGTGTAACGGTCACCACCGTTTACGATACTCCCATTCCATCAACCACGACAGCTTATCTGACACTCCAACTATCCAACAGACATGATCAATATGGATTTCCCCAGAATAAACGAGACAAGCTCCGTTCTCTGAGTCAAAATGTATGAATGATCTTTAATGGTTAGCTCTCAGTTTTTTATGCAGTACAGTCATGTTACAGGGACAATGTAACTCTCCAACCACACATCACACAATGGGGGGGCTTCAATACACCTTCTCTTAGACAATGACATTCAGTTGAGTTAATTAATCCCCCAGACATTCCGGGCCAGATCCACAAAAGAGATACGCCGACTTAACTCGATTTTTCTAATTTTACACGGAGTGTACCTTTGCGCCCGATCCTCAAAACGAGAAGCGTCTGAAATTCCGGCTTTTCCGTCCTACCTAAAAAAATTACACCGGCGCATTCTCGGGCGCAAATTACGCTAGGCACGCCGCTTTATTTGATAGGCAAAGATGCAAATGAGGGAGATAGGGCGATCCACAGAATTAAGTGTGTGCGCCGTAGATTACGCCCTGTGTGCACCTGTTAGTTTCCTGGTGGGAATTTACACTTTATAAAAGCAGCCCTAATTTTACACATGCCGCCTGAATGTCTGCTGAAGCAACACCATTCAGGAAGAGCTCAGCACACACACACTTTCAGGACTAAAATCTCTCTGCCAAAATGCCAGGACCATCAATGATACTAGCTGCATTAGTGTCTATAGAGGCACAAAGAAGGAGGAGGGCACAGAGGAGGAGGAGGAGGGCACAGGAGAGGGTATACCGCCCACGCCAAGATTTGTTTGGCATGCCTGCTTCTGAAGTATTCCGCAACTACAGATTTACCCGTGAGGCCATCCTGGAATTAACAACAATACTTCAGGATGATCTTACCAGCCCAACACAACGCTCCCATGCACTGCAGCCACTCACCAAAGTACTGGCAACTTTGCATTTTCTTGCCACTGGCTCATTCCAACGCACAAGTGGAGGCGTGGCTGGGATGGCACAATCCTCCATCAGCAGGTGTGTGCACCAAGTGGTCCCTGCAATCCTGCGGCGCATGGGAAATCAGTTTCAAAAACCCACCCAGGAGGATCAGCGTTTAAAGACCATGACAGACTTTTATCACATTGCCAGATTTCCACGCACCATCGGGGCCATTGATTGTACCCATGTGGCACTACAACCACCCCATGATACTGAGCACATGTTCCGGAATCGTAAAGGCTGGCATTCCATCAATGTGCAAGTGATCGTAGATGCCCATGGCCTCATCTGGCACGTCTGTGCTAAATTTCCGGGATCCTGCCATGATAGTTATATTTACCGGCAGACCCAGATCTCCAGAGATTTGGACCAGAACATGTATGGAGACAGCTGGCTGATTGGTGAGTGACATGTGTGTCAGGTATGTCCCCCCCATGATGCTGACATCACAAGGGGCACATGCATGACTAATATCAGGATATGCCTTCGGACCTCATCTAATGACCCCATTCAGGAACCCCCAAACCCCAGGAGAGCAACGCTACAACCAGGCGCACATACGTACCCGGGGAGTGGTTGAACGGACCTTTGGGCTTATGAAGTCCCGCTTCAGATGCCTGGATAAGTCTGGGGGTACACTGCTGTATTCCCCTGACTTTGTGTGCCAAATAATTGGGGCATGTTGTATACTCCACAACTTTGCCCTCAGAAGGGGACTGCATATTGACTTATGTGATGACCTGACCCCTGACCCAGGCAATACCCCCCCAACCAACTCTACCTGGTCTGCTGAGGGCACAGCAGCCAGGAGACGCCTTGCAGAAGGCATTTTTTCCCAGTAAACGTACATGATTAATGTCACAATAAGAATGTATCTTTTCCCTGTAAATGCACATCAATAAAGTCACAATGATAATGCATGAATGCACACCACTGTGGTTCCTAGCACAGACACATCACATGCACATCGAATTGGATTAGATCCAAGTCCCCCCCCCCCCCTTTGGGACTTGGGAGCAGTAACGCCACGCCACGGCTCCAATTATGTCATTGTGCATTCATACACCATTCAGGAACCTGGGATTGCACTTCTCCCTGGTCCTGGGGATCCCTTCTCCACCAAAACTGAGGGTGACACCCTTAATTTCTCAGGAATGCCACCCCCCACATTCACACATCATTCACACACATAAATCAAATCATAAGTACAGAAGACCAAATTAAATAATACAAAAAAAAAAGCATAAACCAAAAAACAAAAGTATCCCAGCAAATTAATTAGCGGCGGCGATTGCTACGCCTTGGCTGGGCAGGGGCACGGGCAGGGGCACGGGCAGGGGCACGGCCACGGCCACGGGCACGGCCACGGCCACGCCGTCGCGGAGGATGTCCATTGGGGGGGGGTGAGCTGGGGAAGGAGGAGCCTCCTGGGGGGGGTGAGCTGGGGAAGGAGGAGCCTCCTGGGGGGGTGAGCTGGGGAAGGAGGAGCCTCCTGGGGGGGTGAGCTGGGGAAGGAGGAGCCGCCCCTGCTGGCCTGCCCTCCATGGCCCCTGCAATGCGAGTGAGACAGGCAGTGAGGGCAGCCGCATTGGCCTGGCCAGACCTTGTATTGTCCTGCACAGCCTGGGTCAGGGCACTCAGCTCATGGGCCACGCGTGTTGTGGCGGTCTGTATGTCGTTCAAACATGTAATGACCGCCGTTGAGTTGGTGGCCACATCACCGAGTGCCTCCATCATTTCACCCTGGCTGTGCTCCATCTGCGTAAGTTTTTCCAGTATTTTTCCAAGAGTGCGGGTCTGCCGGGCATTGTCCTTCACCACACTGGCCGACAGACGCTCGCCCACAGCCACGGTCTCCTGGGTTGGCCCCCTGGCTGCCGCTGAGTCTTGCGGGCCTGGAGGAGGGGAGAGAGTGACCCTGGTGACTGGAGGCCTGTTGGGGGAGAAGTGGGAGGGGCTACCCCTGATGGTGGCCTGACTGGTGCCAGCCTCAGGGGTAGCCTCAGGGGAAGACTCAAAGGTCATCATATCAGTGGCCAGGAGGACTTCCCGGCCAATCTGCATATTTTCCTCCTCCTCCCCCTCATCATCCTCCTCCCACTAATCCTCCTCCCCCTCAACCTCCTCCCCCTCAACCTCCTCATGAGTGGAGGTTTGGCCAATCCCCTCCCCTGGGGAATCCTGCCCTTCTTGGGACTCATCATCAGCCTGTCTTGGGGGTGGTGCTGCAGCCTGGCCCGATGGGCCTGCAACCTCCTGGCCTGCAACCTCCTGGCGTGTAACCTCCTGGCGTGTAACCTCCTGGCGTGTAACCTCCTGTCCTGCAACCTCCTGGCCATCTGTGGAGGACACAAAACAATCACATGTTTGAGGAACCACACACTTGGCACATTTTCCCTTCCCCCACCCACACATGCTAATCAACAGAGAATAAACAAAAAAACCTACCTGTCCTCCTAGGAACATCTGACGTATAGCCAGGCAGGCCCACCACCTGCTGTGGGTGGAAACACTGGGCCACTGCCCATTCCTCCTCCGTCAGTCTGACTGGGCAGGGTCCCCCTCCTCCAGTGCCCCTGGTATGGGCGTCGATCCTTGCCATCTTATTCCGGACGACGCTTCTCAGATCATTTATTTTTTTCTGTATGCCAGAGGGGGTCCTAGACCCCCCCCCCCCCCCGCCGCATTGATCTGGTCGGTGATTTTTTTTATAAGCTGCCTCCTCCTGGCCGGGGTGGTGTTCTGGCTCTCAGGGCCATGCAGAAATCGCCCATATTTCACAATGCCCCGAGCAAGAATTTGCTTCTCTCCCAGGGTGAAATTAAGCTTCCTGCGTTTGGGGGGCATCACATACACCACCCAGCAACAACAAACACACCCGACAAACAATCTACAATACACACCCAAAAACCTGACAAAAATATATACCACAAAAAACTAAACAAAATCTAAACACACAAGGACACAGCTAATAGTAATTCAAAAACAAACACGCACCAACAAACAAACAAAAAACAAACACCAAAAAACAATCAGCAAAAACAATAACAAACAAATTAAATAAAGACACTTCTCAAAAACAAACACGCACCAACAAACAAACAAAAAACAAACACCAAAAAACAATCAGCAAAAACAATAACAAACAAATTAAATAAAGACACTTCTCAAAAACAAACAACAACTAGACTCTCCAACTCCTCAAACACTTTTCTGACAAACACAACTTACCAACACACAAACAAACAGAGCAGAAGCAAATTGCTCATGGAAGGGGAACAATGGGATATACTTTTGCAAGGGAAGTGTGTGTGTGTGGTGCTTTTTACACACAGGGCGATCCTCAAACTAAGTACACTTGGCCTTTTACCTATCTCACTGATTGCGCCGAGACCAGTTCTGCACATGCCCAGTGAGGTCCCGATTCGTGCGCGCATGCGCAGTACGGCCGGCGCCTCATTTGCATGGGGTCACGGCTCATTACAATGAAGCACGCCCACTTCCTTCCCACTTGCAAAAACCCCGCCTTACGCCTCTGAATTTAAGTTACGCTGGCGCAAATTTAGACGCAAATGCGCTGTGGATACGGCACTTACGACACCAACTTAGGGCAACGTAACTTAAATGACATAAGTTAGGACAAACTAAATTTGCACCGCTGGCTGAGGATCTGGCCCTCCGTCTCTGACAATAAGTGATTCACCTGCATAATACACATTCCTTTACTAAACATAATTGACATGCTAATTCCCTACCCCTGAAAGGATACATCTGACCCTTAGACTGCTAACTCACAACACATATCTATCATCAATAGCATCTTCACACAAACAGTGTTATTAGCATACATAATGAAAGGTCTTGGAGCAGACCCAATTAACACCTAAAAATCATGTGTCCTCACATTGAAGGAGACACTCTTATTGACCTGGTGGAGGGTCAGAATGAAATCACCTATAATATGTCAGAATGAAATCACCTGTAATATGTCCAGATCTCCTGCAATACATGAATTAACAGTAATGTCCCATCTCATGTAATTTATAATTAATATTTCCCAGTCACCCTATGCCCAAAAAGGGCACAGGGTAACCCTAGACCCAAGAGTCATTAGTGACGCTGGCACACGAGTACCCCCCATCCTTCAAAAGTCTCTGGTTGTCACGGGTCATTCTGTTACAGTGTGTACTGCCCGTGTCCTCTGCAGTTTGCACCTAAAGCTACTTGGTGTGTACTGCCCATGTCCTCTGCAGTATACACCTAAAGTTACTTGGTGTGTACTGCCTGTGTCCTCTGCAGTTTGCACCTAAAGCTACTTGGTGTGTACTGCCTGTGTCCTCTGCAGTTTGCACCTAAATTTACGTGGTGTGTACTGCACGTGTCCTATATAGTTTGCACCTAAAGCTACTTGGTGTGTACTGCCCATGTCCTATACAGTTTGCACCTAAAGCTATTTGGTGTTGTAACGGAATGACCCGTGACACCCAAAGACTTTGTGAGGATGGGGGATACTCCTGTGTCTGCGTCACTGATAACTCTTGGGTCTGAGTCCACTCTGTGCCCTTTGGGCATGGAGTGGCAAGTGAATCATATTTCATGTATTACATGAGATTTGACATCACAGACAGTTCATATTGCAGGATCTTGAGAGACTACAAGATGTTGGTTAATTGTGACCCCAACCAGTCAATATTCTATGACTCAGTCTAGTGACATGCTAATTGCGTCAGGGCCTGGGAGACAGTCCATTGTCCTTGTATAAAGGTGTTGTAATGGACAGGTGTTAATCCCAGGTCTGCTCTCAGAACTATAATTATGCATGCTAAAAACTGTTTATGTGTGATAACACTGTCTCTGTATGCGGAGACGAAACGTCTGCCTAGGAGACGGAGTGGGTGAAGGTTTTGTTGTTATTAATTAAAGAATGTTTAGTAATTAGCCTTAGTGTGTGATGAGGGGGGGGGACAGTTTGATTGTTCCTTTAAATTCTATGACCTGTTGTACTATATAAAAAGCTGAGAAGAAATCATTAAATAAATCATTACATTTGGAACAAGTACAGAGCTGCGTGTCTCGTCTTGATTCTGGGCAAATGAAATGGGATCTGGTCCTGTTGGTTGGAGTGTCGATAAGCTGTCATGACTGGGATGGAAGGTCGTAAACGGTGGTGACCGTTACAGTGGTGGCAGCGGTGGGATAATTCCATCGCTTAAAGGACGGCTACAAGGACACAGGACGATGGAGACGCTGTATGAGCGGCTGAAGCTCTCTTCCCTCAAGGACTTACTGGAGAGCCGGGGCAGATCGGCCAGCAACCATAAGAGAAGGGACATTATCGCACAACTTGTCGAAATGGATAGAGCTGAGAGGCCCAGCATAACAGACAGGACACCCGATGAAGAGTTTTGGGACCGGGCTGTTAGACGTGGACTGGCACAGTATGGACCTAATCCTCCACCGGAGATCATAGACCGGGTTATAGCGGCTGTGGATGCCACTTGGCTAGAGCAAAGAGGTGCTGCAGCAGCAGAAGTCACAGCAGCACCAACTGAAGAGAGGGGAGAGGTACAGATGCCAGTCACCATGGAAGTGGAGTTCCAGGGAGCCGGGGCAATTGGCCCCTCTCCCCAGCAACAAGCTGTGGTGGTAAAGCATTTACCCCCAGCTGAATCCCTGGCAGCAGGGCAGGATGATACTGGCTGCGGCACACGGCTGCAACTTGAGCTGACATCGGGGGATGGGACTGTGGTCTCCCCTCAAAGCGACCCAGCGGAAGAGCTGGCAACAGAGCAGAGCGCCACCAGCCTCTGCTCTCACCTAGCAGGAGAGGGAGTTCCTGTGGGAGTGGATGGGACTGTGGTCTCCACTCAAAGCGACCCAGTAGAAGGGCTGGCAACGGAGCAGAGTGCCACAAGTCTCTGCTCTCACCTAGCAGAAGAGGGAGTTCCTGGGGAAGTGGATGGGACTGTGGTCTCCACTGACACAACCCCAGAAAATGGTGCGTCACAGAGACAGGGGGATGTCGGCTTTGCTTTGCAAGCATCAGGGGATTTTCTACTACCAGTGGATGGGACTTCAGTCTCCACTGGAATACCCCAGGAATGGTGACCATTTGGCCCAGATCCCCAACCACATGATGGACTGAGCCCAGTCACCCTGTCTTCTCTCCAGCGGCTGAAAGGACTCCAGGGAGAAGGGCCAGTCCAGGCCTCTCCCCAGCGGCAGGCAGGTTCTCTGAGAGAGACAGAGGTTGGCAGGGTGAGTAATGCTCTGTTTGGAGCCATTTATTTGGGGTACGGTATGGATACCAGCATTGGAGGACTGGATCTACTGACTGACTTCGGAGTCAACCCGTTCGGGGTCTCCTCCTGTGTCAGTCTCCCACCGAAAGGGGAGAGATGTAACGGAATGACCTGTGACACCCAAAGACTTTGTGAGGATGGGGGATACTCCTGTGTCAGCGTCACTGATAACTCTTGGGTCTGAGTCCACTCTGTGCCCTTTGGGCATGGAGTGGCAAGTGAATCATAATTCATGTATTACATGAGATTTGACATCACGGACAGTTCATATTGCAGGATCTTGAGAGACTACAAGATGTTGGTTAATTGTGACCCCAACCAGTCAATATTCTATGACTCAGTCTAGTGACATGCTAATTGCGTCAGGGCCTGGGAGACAGTCCATTGTCCTTGTATAAAGGTGTTGTAATGGACAGGTGTTAATCCCAGGTCTGCTCTCAGAACTATAATTATGCATGCTAAAAACTGTTTATGTGTGATAACACTGTCTCTGTATGCGGAGACGAAACGTCTGCCTAGGAGACGGAGTGGGTGAAGGTTTTGTTGTTATTAATTAAAGAATGTTTAGTAATTAGCCTAAGGCCCCATACACACGATAGAATCCATCCGCAGATAAATCCCAGCAAATGGGTTTCTGCGGATAGATCTTATGGTGTGTACACGCCAGCGGATCTGTTTCCGCGGAGAAATCTCCTCTGGGATGGATTCCAGCAGATCGGATATTTGCTGACATGCACAACAAATCCATCTGCTGGAATCCATTCCAACGGATGGATCCGCTCGTCTGTACAGACTCACCGGATCCATCCGTCCAAAGGGATTCCCCGCACGCGTCGTAATGATTTGACGCATGCGTGGAATTCCTTATATGACAGCGTCGCGTCATAATCGCGGCGACGGCGCGACACGTCATCGCCAGAGGATTTCCGCGCGGATTTCAATGCGATGGTGTGAAATCTGCGGAAATCTTTGAGAGGATTTATCCGTGGAAACGGTCCGCTGGACCGTATCCGCGGATAAATTCTCTCGTGTGTATGGGGCCTTAGTGTGTGATGGGGGGGGGGACAGTTTGATTGTTCCTGTAAATTCTATGACCTGTTGTACTATATAAAAAGCTGAGAAGAAATCATTAAAGAAATCATTACATTTGGAACAAGTACAGAGCTGCGTGTCTCGTCTTGATTCTGGGCAAATGAAATGGGATCGGGTCCTGTTGGTTGGAGTGTCGATAAGCTGTCGTGACTGGGATGGAAGGTCGTAAATGGTGGTGACCATTACAGGTGTGTACTGCCGTGTCCTCTGCAGTTTGCACCTAAAGCTACTTGGTGTGTACTGCCCGCGTCCTCCACAGTTTGCACCTAAAGCTACGTAGTGTGTACTGCCTTTGTCCTCTGCAGTTTGCACCTAAAGCTACTTGGTGTGTACTGCCCGTGTCCTCTGCAGTTTACACCTAAAGCTACTTGGTGTGTAATACCCGTGTCCTCTGCAGTTTGCACCTAAAGCTACTTGGTGTGTAATACCTGTTTCCTCTGCAATGTGCACCTAAAGCTACGTGGTGTGTACTGCCCGTGTCCTATACAGTTTGCACCTAAAGGAACTTGGTGTGTACCGCCCGTGTCCTCTGCAGTTTGCACCTAAAGCTACTTGGTGTGTACTCCCCTGTCCTGTGCAGTTTGCACCTAAAGCTACTTGATGTGTACTGCCCGTGTCCTCTGCAGTTTGCACCCAAAGCTATGTAGTGTGTACTGCCTGTGTCCTCTGCAGTTTGTACCTAAATTTACGTGGTGTGTACTGCACGTGTCCTATATAGTTTGCACCTAAAGCTACTTGGTGTGTACTGCCCATGTCCTATACAGTTTGCACCTAAAGCTATTTGGTGTGTACTGCCGTGTCCTCTGCAGTTTGCACCTAAAGCTACTTGGTGTGTACTGCCTGTGTCCTCTGCAGATTGCACTTAAAGCTACGTAGTGTGTACTGCCTTTGTCCTCTTCAGTTTGCACCTAAAGCTACTTGGTGTGTACTGCCCGTGTCCTCTGCAGTTTGCACCTAAAGCTACTTGGTGTGTACTGCCCGTGTCCTCTGCAGTTTGCACCTAAAGCTACTTGGTGTGTACTGCCTGTGTCCTCTGCAGTTTGCACCTAAAGCTACTTGGTGTGTACTGCCCGTGTCCTCTGCAGTTTGCACCTAAAGCTACGTAGCGTGTACTGCCCGTGACCTCTGCAGTTTGCACCTAAAGCTACTTGGTGTGTACTGCCCGTGTCCTATACAGTTTGCACCTAAACCTACTTGGTGTGTACTGCCCGTGGTCTCTGCAGTTTGCACCTAAAGCTACTTGGTGTGTACTGCCTGTGTCCTCTGCAGTTTGCACCTAAAGCTATGTGGTGTGCACTGCCCATGTCCTATACAGTTTGCACCTAAAGCTACTTGGTGTGTACTGCCCATGTCCTCTGCAGATTGCACCTAAAGCTACGTAGTGTGTATTGCCTTTGTCCTCTGCAGTTTGAACCTAAAGCTACTTGGTGTGTACTGCCCATGTCCTCTGCAGATTGCATCTAAAGCTACTTGGTGTGTACTGCCCGTGTCCTCTGCAGTTTGCACCTAAAGCTACTTGGTATGTGCTGCCCGTGTCCTCTGCAGTTTGCACCTAAAGCTACTTGGTGTGTACTGCCCGTGTCATCTGCAGTTTGCACCTAAAGCTACTTGGTGTGTACTCCCCTGTCCTGTGCAGTTTGCACCTAAAGCTACTTGGTGTGTACTGCCCGTGTCCTCTGCAGTTTGCACCCAAAGCTATGTAGTGTGTACTCCCCTGTCCTGTGCAGTTTGCACCTAAAGCTACTTGGTGTGTACTGCCCGTGTCCTCTGCAGTTTGCACCCAAAGCTACTTGGTGTGTACTGCCCATGTCCTATACAGTTTGCACCTAAAGCTATTTGGTGTGTACTGCCGTGTCCTCTGCAGTTTGCACCTAAAGCTACTTGGTGTGTACTGCCCGTGTCCTCCGCAGTTTGCACCTAAAGCTACGTAGTGTGTACTGCCTTTGTCCTCTGCAGTTTGCACCTAAAGCTACTTGGTGTGTACTGCCCGTGTCCTCTGCAGTTTGCACCTAAAGCTACTTGGTGTGTACTGCCCGTGTCCTATGCAGTTTATACCTAATGCTACTTGGTGTGTAATACCCGTGTCCTCTGCAGTTTGCACCTAACGCTACTTGATGTGTAATACCTGTGTCCTCTGCAGTTTGCACCTAAAGCTACTTGGTGTGTACTGCCCGTGTCCTCTGCAGTTTGCACCTAAAGCTACTTGGTGTGTACTGCCTGTGTCCTCTGCAGATTGCACTTAAAGCTACGTAGTGTGTACTGCCTTTGTCCTCTTCAGTTTGCACCTAAAGCTACTTGGTGTGTACTGCCCGTGTCCTCTGCAGTTTGCACCTAAAGCTACTTGGTGTGTACTGCCCGTGTCCTCTGCAGTTTGCACCTAAAGCTACTTGGTGTGTACTGCTATTGTCCTTTGCAGTTTGCCCCTAAAGCTACTTGGTGTATACTGCTCGTGTCCTCTGCAGTTTGCACCTAAAGCTACTTGGTGTGTACTGTGCATGTCCTCTGCAGTTTGCACATAAAGCTACTTGGTGTGTACTGCCCGTGTCCTCTGCAGTTTGCACCTAAAGCTACTTGGTGTGTACTGTCCATGTCCTCTGCAGTTTGCACCTAAAGCTACTTGGTGTGTACTGCCCGTGTCCTATACAGTTTGCACCTAAAGCTGCTTGTTGTGTACTGCCTGTGTCCTCTGCAGTTTGCACCTAAAGCTACTTGGTGTGTACTGCCCGTGTCCTCTGCAGTTTGCACCTAAAGCTACGTAGTGTGTACGGCTCGTGTCCTCTGCAGTTTGCACCTAAAGCTACTTGGTGTGTACTGCCCGTGTCCTCTGCAGTTTGCACCTAAAGCTACTTGGTGTGTACTGCCCGTGTCCTCTGCAGTTTGCACCTAAAGCTACTTGGTGTGTACTGCCCGTGTCCTCTGCAGTTTTCACCTAAAGCTACATGGTGTGTACTGCCCATGTCCTATACAGTTTGCACCTAAAGCTACTTGGTGTGTACTGCCATGTCCTCAGCAGTTTGCACCTAAAGCTACTTGGTGTGTACTGCCCGTGTCCTCTGCAGTTTGCACCTAAAGCTATGTAGTGTGTACTGCCTTTGTCCTCTGCAGTTTGTACCTAAAGCTACTTGGTGTGTACTGCCCGTGTCCTCTGTAGTTTGCACCTAAAGCTACTTGGTGTGTACTGCCTGTGTCCTCTGCAGTTTACACCTAAAGCTACTTGGTGTGTAATACCCGTGTCCTCTGCAGTTTGCACCTAAAGCTGCTTGATGTGTAATACATGTGTCCTTGGTGTGTACTGCCCGTGTCCTATACAGTTTGCACCTAAAGCTGCTTGGTGTGTACTGCCTGTGTCCTCTGCAGTTTGCACCTAAAGCTACTTGGTGTGTACTGCCCGTGTCCTCTGCAGTTTGCACCTAAAGCTACTTGGTGTGTACTGCATGTGTCCTCTGCAGATTGCACCTAAAGCTACGTAGTGTGTACTGCCTTTGTCCTCTTCAGTTTGCACCTAAAGCTACTTGGTGTGTACTGCCCGTGTCCTCTGCAGTTTGCACCTAAAGCTACTTGGTGTGTACTGCGCATGTCCTCTGCAGTTTGCACATCAAGCTACTTGGTGTGTACTGCCCGTGTCCTCTGCAGTTTGCACCTAAAGCTACTTGGTGTGTACTGTCCATGTCCTCTGCAGTTTGCACCTAAAGCTACTTGGTGTGTACTGCCTGTGTCCTCTGCAGTTTGCACCTAAAGATACTTGGTGTGTACTGCCCGTGTCCTATACAGTTTGCACCTAAAGCTGCTTGGTGTGTACTGCCCGTGTCCTCTGCAGTTTGCACCTAAAGCTACTTGATGTGTACTGCCCGTGTCCACTGCAGTTTGCACTTAAAGCTACATGGTGTGTACTGCCCATGTCCTATACAGTTTGCACCTAAAGCTACTTGGTGTGTACTGCCATGTCCTTTGCAGTTTGCACCTAAAGCTTCTTGGTGTGTACTGCCCGTGTCCTCTGCAGTTTGCACCTAAAGCTACTTAGTGTGTACTGCCTTTGTCCTCTGCAGTTTGTACCTAAAGCTACTTTGTGTGTACTGCCCGTGTCCTCTGTAGTTTGCACCTAAAGCTACTTGGTGTGTACTGCCCGTGTCCTCTGCAGTTTACACCTAAAGCTACTTGGTCTGTAATACCCGTGTCCTCTGCAGTTTGCACCTAAAGCTACTTGATGTGTAATACCTGTGTCCTCTGCAGTTTGCACCTAAAGCTATGTGGTGTGTACTGCCTGTGTCCTATACAGTTTGCACCTAAAGGAACTTGGTGTGTACTGCCCATGTCCTCTGCAGTTTGCACCTAAAGCTACTTGGTGTGTGTAACGGTCACCACCGTTTACGATATTCCCATTCCATCAACCACGACAGCTTATCTGACACTCCAACTATCCAACAGACACGATCAATATGGATTTCCCCAGAATAAACGAGACAAGCTCCGTTCTCTGGGTCAAAATGTATGAATGATCTTTAATGGTTAGCTCTCAGTTTTTTATGCAGTACAGGCATGTTATAGGGACAATGTAACTCTCCAACCACACATCACACAATGGGGGGGCTTCAATACACCTTCTCTTAGACAATGACATTCACTTGAGTTAATTAATCCCCCAGACATTCCGTCTCTGACAATAAGTGATTCACCTGCATAATACACATTCCTTTACTAAACATAATTGACATGCTAATTCCCTACCCCTGAAAGGATACATCTGACCCTTAGACTGCTAACTCACAACACATATCTATCATCAATAGCATCTTCACACAAACAGTGTTATTAGCATATATAATGAAAGGTCTTGGAGCAGACTCAATTAACACCTCAAAAGCATGTGTCCTCACATTGAAGGAGACACTCTTACTGACCTGGTGGGGGGTAAGATTGAAATCACCTATAATATGTCAGAATTAAATCACCTGTAATATGTCCAGATCTCCTGCAATACATGAATTAACAGTAATGTCCCATCTCATGTAATATATAATTAATATTTCCCAGTCACCCTATGCCCAGAAAGGGCACAGGGTAACCCTAGACCCAAGAGTCATTAGTGACGCTGGCACAGGTGTACCCCCCATCCTTCAAAAGTCTCTGGTTGTCACGGGTCATTCCGTTACAGTGTGTACTGACTGTGTCCTCTGCAGTTTGCACCTAAAGCTACTTGGTGTGTACTGCCCGTGTCCTCTGCAGATTGCACCTAAAGCTACGTAGTGTGTACTGCCTTTGTCCTCTGCAGTTTGCCCCTAAAGCTACTTGGTGTGTACTGCCCGTGTCCTCTGCAGTTTGCACCTAAAGCTACTTGGTGTGTACTGCGCATGTCCTCTGCAGATTGCACATAAAGCTACTTGGTGTGTACTGCCCGTGTCCTCTGCAGTTTCCACCTAAAGCGACTTGGTGTATACTGTCTGTGTCCTCTGCAGTTTGCACTTAAAGCTACTTGGTGTGTACTGCCCGTGTCCTATACAGTTTGCACCTAAAGCTGCTTGGTGTGTACTGCCTGTGTCCTCTGCAGTTTGCACCTAAAGCTACTTGGTGTGTACTGCCCGTGTCCTCTGCAGTTTGCACCTAAAGCTACGTAGTGTGTACTGCTCGTGTCCTCTGCAGTTTGCACCTAAAGCTACTTGGTGTGTACTGCCCGTGTCCTCTGCAGTTTGCACCTAAAGCTACTTTGTGTGTACTGCCCGTGTCCTCTGCAGTTTGCACCTAAAGCTACATGGTGTGTACTGCACATGTCCTATACAGTTTGCACCTAAAGCTACTTGGTGTGTATTGCCATGTCCTCTGCAGTTTGAACCTAAAGCTACTTGGTGTGTACTGCCCGTGTCCTCTGCAGTTTGCACCTAAAGCTACGTAGTGTGTACTGCCTTTGTCCTCTGCAGTTTGTACCTAAAGCTACTTGGTGTGCACTGCCTGTGTCCTCTGTAGTTTGCACCTAAAACTACTTGGTGTGTACTGCCCGTGTCCTCTGCAGTTTACACCTAAAGCTACTTGGTGTGTAATACCCGTGTCCTCTGCAGTTTGCACCTAAAGCTACTTGATGTGTAATACCTGTGTCCTTTGCAGTTTGCACCTAAAGCTATGTGGTGTGTACTGCCTGTGTTCTATACAGTTTGCACCTAAAGGAACTTGGTGTGCACTGCCCGTGTCCTCTGCAGTTTGCACCTAAAGCTACTTGGTGTGTACTGCCCGTGTCCTCTGCAGTTTGCACCTAAAGCTACTTGGTGTGTACTGCCCGTGTCGTCTGCAGATTGCACCTAAAGCTACGTAGTGTGTACTGCCTTTGTCCTCTTCAGTTTGCACCTAAAGCTACTTGGTGTGTACTGCCCATGTCCTCTGCAGATTGCACCTAAAGCTACGTAGTGTGTACTGCCCGTGTCCTATACAGTTTGCACCTAAAGCTGCTTGGTGTGTACTGCCTGTGTCCTCTGCAGTTTGCACCTAAAGCTACTTGGTGTGTACTGCCCGTGTCCTCTGCAGTTTGCACCTAAAGCTACGTAGTGTGTACTGCTCGTGTCCTCTGCAGTTTGCACCTAAAGCTACTTGGTGTGTACTGCCCGTGTCCTCTGTAGTTTGCACCTAAAGGTACTTGGTGTGTACTGCCCGTGTCCTCTGCAGTTTACACCTTAAGCTACTTGGTGTGTAATACCCGTGTCCTCTGCAGTTTGCACCTAAAGCTACTTGATGTGTAATACCTGTGTCCTTTACAGTTTGCACCTAAAGCTATGTGGTGTGTACTGCCTGTGTTCTATACAGTTTGCACCTAAAGGAACTTGGTGTGTACTGCCCGTGTCCTCTGCAGTTTGCACCTAAAGCTACTTGGTGTGTGTAACGGTCACCACCGTTTACGATATTCCCATTCCATCAACCACGACAGCTTATCTGACACTCCAACTATCTACCAGACACGATCAATATGGATTTCCCCAGAATAAACGAGACAAGCTCCGTTCTCTGAGTCAAAATGTATGAATGATCTTTAATGGTTAGCTCTCAGTTTTTTATGCAGTACAGGCATGTTATAGGGACAATGTAACTCTCCAACCACACATCACACAATGGGGGGGCTTCAATACATCTTCTCTTAGACAATGACATTCAGTTGAGTTAATTAATCCCCCAGACATTCCGTCTCTGACAATAAGTGATTCACCTGCATAATACACATTCCTTTACTAAACATAATTGACATGCTAATTCCCTACCCCTGAAAGGATACTTCTGACCCTTAGACTGCTAACTCAAAACACATATCTATCATCAATAGCATCTTCACACAAACAGTGTTATTAGCATACATAATGAAAGGTCTTGGAGCAGACCCAATTAACACCTCAAAAGCATGTGTCCTCACATTGAAGGAGACACTCTTACTGACCTGGTGGGGGGTCAGAATGAAATCACCTATAATATGTCAGAATGAAATCACCTATAATATGTCCAGATCTCCTGCAATACATGAATTAACAGTAATGTCCCATCTCATGTAATTTATAATTAATATTTCCCAGTCACCCTATGCCCAAAAATGGCACAGGGTAACCCTAGACCCAAGAGTCATTAGTGACGCTGGCACAGGAGTACCCCCCATCCTTCAAAAGTCTCTGGTTGTCACGGGTCATACCGTTACAGTGTGTACTGCCTGTGTCCTCTGCAGTTTGCACCTAAAGCTACTTGGTGTGTACTGCCCATGTCCTCTGCAGTATACACCTAAAGTTACTTGGTGTGCACTGCCTGTGTCCTCTGCAGTTTGCACCTAAAGCTACTTGGTGTGTACTGCCCGTGTCCTCTGCAGTTTGCACCTAAAGCTACTTGGTGTGTACTGCCCGTGTCCTCTGCAGTTTGCACCTAAAGCTACTTGGTGTGTACTGCCCGTGTCCTCTGCAGTTTGCACCTAAAGCTATGTAGCGTGTACTGCCCGTGACCTCTGCAGTTTGCACCTAAAGTTACTTGGTGTATACTGCCCGTGTCCTATACAGTTTGCACCTAAACCTACTTGGTGTGTACTGCCCGTGGTCTCTGCAGTTTTCACCTAAAGCTACTTGGTGTGTACTGCCTGTGTCCTCTGCAGTTTGCACCTAAAGCTATGTGGTGTGTACTGCCCATGTCCTATACAGTTTGCACCTAAAGCTACTTGGTGTGTACTGCCCATGTCCTCTGCAGATTGCACCTAAAGCTACGTAGTGTGTATTGCCTTTGTCCTCTGCAGATTGAACCTAAAGCTACTTGGTGTGTACTGCCCATGTCCTCTGCAGATTGCACCTAAAGCTACTTGGTGTGTACTGCCCGTGTCCTCTGCAGTTTGCACCTAAAGCTACTTGGTGTGTACTGCCCGTGTCCTCTGCAGTTTGCACCTAAAGCTACTTGGTGTGTACTGCCCGTGTCATCTGCAGTTTGCACCTAAAGCTACTTGGTGTGTACTCCCCTGTCCTGTGCAGTTTGCACCTAAAGCTACTTGGTGTGTAACACCTGTGTCCTCTGCAGTTTGCACCAAAAGCTACGTGGTATGTACTGCCCGTGTCCTATACAGTTTGCACCTAAAGGAACTTGGTGTGTACCGCCCGTGTCCTCTGCAGTTTGCACCTAAAGCTACTTGGTGTGTACTGCCTGTGTCCTCTGCAGATTGCACTTAAAGCTACGTAGTGTGTACTGCCTTTGTCCTCTTCAGTTTGTACCTAAAGCTACTTGGTGTGTACTGCCCGTGTCCTCTAAAGTTTGCACCTAAAGCTACTTGGTGTGTACTGCCCGTGTCCTCTGCAGATTGCACCTAAAGCTGTGTAGTGTGTACTGCCTTTGTCCTCTGCAGTTTGCCCCTAAAGCTACTTGTTGTGTACTGCCCGTGTCCTCTGCAGTTTGTACCTAAAGCTACTTGGTGTGTACTGCGCATGTCCTCTGCAGTTTGCACATAAAGCTACTTGGTGTGTGTCATGGACCTGGCCTTGCAGTGCTAGAATGTTTCTACTTGAAAACCTAATTTGTGTATATCAGAAGATGGGACATTACTGACAGTTCATTGCAGGAGATACTGGACACATTACAAGTGGTATAGTTGTCCTGACTAGGTCAATAGACAATGACCCTTCAATGCTTAGCTCAGACTATTGAAATGCTAAGTGGAACCAGCTTGTGAAATACCTTTTATTGTGTTCTGCAGGTTAAGAGCGGGTGTCGGAGACAGTCCGTCTGGCTAGAATTGTGGATTGAAGGTTAATTGAATCTATTATGTATGTTTGAAGATGTATGTGTTTACGCTAAGGGACTTTGTATTGTTCTAAAGGTCAGAAGCCTCCGGTCAGCTGTATTGAATTAGCATTCTATTGTCTAAAGGAAGGTAACCTCTCAGAGGTAGTAATTAAGTAGACCGGGTTATTGTGTACATTGATTACCCCCTGGGGCTTCTGTCTCAATACACAAGTCTTTCTATCCAAGCTATTGGACCAATCCCTGTTGACTATTTCAAGTCCTCATTTGCATGGTCAAGGAGGACCTGAGTGAAGACTGCATATACTTTACAATTGACCAATAGGAAAGTGGTTGTTGGGAGTGGGATGTTCCAAATTCTGTATAAAAGTGTGCTGTGTACTTGAAAATAAAGAGTCCTGTTTGAACTTACATACAGCCTGCCTGGTGTTTGTTCTTAATGGGTCTGAACGGCACATAGCTGTAGTTCGGACCCCGGAACCTTGGATGACTGGACCATCAGACGTTGCAATCTGCAAGCTGACTCACTGGTAGCAGAGGAGTGTCGGGAGAGCAGGACCTGGGCGAGAAAGGGTCTCGTCACAGTGTGTGCTGCCCATGTCCTATACAGTTTGCACCTAAAGCTACTTGGTGTGTACTGTCCGTGTCCTCTGCAGTTTGCACCTAAAGCTACTTGGTGTGTACTGCCCGTGTCCTATACAGTTTGCACCTAAAGCTGCTTGGTGTGTACTGCCTGTGTCCTCTGCAGTTTGCACCTAAAGCTACTTGGTGTGTACTGTCCGTGTCCTCTGCAGTTTGCACCTAAAGCTACTTGGTGTGTACTGCCCGTGTCCTATACAGTTTGCACCTAAAGCTGCTTGGTGTGTACTGCCTGTGTCCTCTGCAGTTTGCACCTAAAACTACTTGGTGTGTACTGCCCGTGTCCTCTGCAGTTTGCACCTAAAGCTACGTAGTGTGTACTGATCGTGTCCTCTGCAGTTTGCACCTAAAGCTACTTGGTGTGTACTGCCCGTGTCCTCTGCAGTTTGCACCTAAAGCTACTTGGTGTGTACTGCCCGTGTCCTCTGCAGTTTTCACCTAAAGCTACATGGTGTGTACTGCCCATGTCCTATAGAGTTTGCACCTAAAGCTACTTGGTGTGTACTGCCATGTCCTCTGCAGTTTGCACCTAAAGCTACTTGGTGTGTACTGCCCGTGTCCTCTGCAGTTTGCACCTAAAGCTACGTAGTGTGTACTGTCTTTGTCCTCTGCAGTTTGTACCTAAAGCTACTTGGTGTGTACTGCCCGTGTCCTCTGTAGTTTGCACCTAAAGGTACTTGGTGTGTACTGCCCGTGTCCTCTGCAGTTTACACCTAAAGCTACTTGGTGTGTGTAACGGACACAGGCATGCTGCCGAGACAGTTATAATCTTCGTGCAGGGGGACTACAAGGAACTGCATGGCTTGTCACAAGGGGATGTACCACATTGTATTCTGAGCTCAAAGGGTTAACTGGACAAGTCTCTTTCACTGCTGGAATGCTAATGAACTCTCTTTTGTGTGCAGGTAAACAGCCCCCTGTGAGGTGTATGCTGATGGGGATTATGTGTGAGTGATAATTGTTTTAAAGGTTAATTGAATTCTATGTGCCTGGCCAGGAAATGTTAAGTGGGGTGAGGTGCCGAAGAGTCTAGAAACTGGCCAAGTGATTAATTCAAGGAGATGTCATTGTTTCAGGGGGTCTGTGTTGAAGCCCCCTACTGGGAAAAGGGGAGGGCGGAAACTGTCATTGTTCTTGTAACAGTTGTAACCAGATATAAGCAGGTGAAATATGCCAAATAAAGTCAGTCTGCTTGACCCTCCAAACGTAGCACGTCTCGTTTCTTGGAAGGGCGTTCGATGGGATATACCGGCGGTACCTGCATATCATAACTTGTCAGCAAAAAGGACGTCTCCAACGGCCGATACCCCTCACTACCAGTGGGTAGCCGTTACAGTGTGTAATACCCGTGTCCTCTGCAGTTTGCACCTAAAGCTACTTGATGTGTAATACCTGTGTCCTTTGCAGTTTGCACCTAAAGCTATGTGGTGTGTACTGCCTGTGTTCTATGCAGTTTGCACCTAAAGGAACTTGGTGTGTACTGCTCGTGTCCTCTGCAGTTTGCACCTAAAGCTACTTGGTGTGTACTGCCCGTGTCCTCTGCAGTTTGCACCTAAAGCTACTTGGTGTGTACTGCCCGTGTCCTCTGCAGATTGCACCTAAAGCTACGTAGTGTGTACTGCCTTTCTCCTCTTCAGTTTGCACCTAAAGCTACTTGGTGTGTACTGCCCGTGTCCTCTGCAGTTTGCACCTAAAGCTATTGGTGTGTACTGCCCATGTCCTCTGCAGATTGCACCTAAAGCTACGTAGTGTGTACTGCCTTTGTCCTTTTCAGTTTGCCCCTAAAGCTACTTGGTGTGTACTGCGCATGTCCTCTGCAGTTTGCACATAAAGCTACTTGGTGTGTACTGCCCGTGTCCTCTGCAGTTTGCACCTAAAGCTACTTGGTGTGTACTGTCCATGTCCTCTGCAGTTTGCACCTAAAGCTACTTGGTGTGTACTGCCTGTGTCCTCTGCAGTTTGCACCTAAAGCTACGTGGTGTGTACTGCCCGTGTCCTATACAGTTTGCACCTAAAGCTGCTTGGTGTGTACTGCCTGTGTCCTCTGCAGTTTGCACCTAAAGCTACTTGGTGTGTACTGCCCGTGTCCTCTGCAGTTTGCACCTAAAGCTACGTATTGTGTACTGCCCATGTCCTCTGCAGTTTGCACCTAAAGCTACTTGGTGTGTACTGCCCGTGTCCTCTGCAGTTTGCACCTAAAGCTACTTGGTGTGTACTGCCCGTGTCCTCTGCAGTTTGCACCTAAAGCTACATGATGTGTACTGCCCATGTCCTATACAGTCTGCACCTAAAGCTACTTGGTGTGTGCTGCCATGTCCTCTGCAGTTTGCACCTAAAGCTTCTTGGTGTGTACTGCCCGTGTCCTCTGCAGTTTGCACCTAAAGCTACGTAGTGTGTACTGCCTTTGTCCTCTGCAGTTTGTACCTAAAGCTACTTTGTGTGTACTGCCCGTGTCCTCTGTAGTTTGCACCTAAAGCTACTTGGTGTGTACTGCCCGTGTGCTCTGCGGTTTACACCTAAAGCTACTTGGTGTGTAATACCCGTGTGCTCTGCAGTTTGCACCTAAAGCTATGTGGTGTGTACTGCCTGTGTCCTATACAGTTTGCACCTAAAGGAACTTAGTGTGTACTGCCTGTGTCCTCTGCAGTTTGCACCTAAAGCTACTTGGTGTGTGTAACGGTCACCACCATTTACGATATTCCCATTCCATCAACCACGACAGCTTATCTGACACTCCAACTATCCAACAGACACGATCAATATGGATTTCCCCAGAATAAACGAGACAACCTCCGTTCTCTGAGTCAAAATGTATGAATGATCTTTAATGGTTAGCTCTCAGTTTTTTATGCAGTATAGGCATGTTACAGGGACAATGTAACTCTCCAACCACACATCACACAATGGGGGGCTTCAATACACCTTCTCTTAGACAATGACATTCAGTTGAGTTAATTAATCCCCCAGACATTCCATCTCTGACAATAAGTGATTCACCTGCATAATACACATTCCTTTACTAAACATAATTGACATGCTAATTCCCTACCCCTGAAAGGAAACATCTGACCCTTAGACTGCTAACTCACTACACATATCTATCATCAATAGCATCTTCACACAAACAGTGTTATTAGCATACATAATGAAAGGTCTTGGAGCAGACCCAATTAACACCTCAAAAGCATGTGTCCTCACATTGAAGGAGACACTCTTACTGACCTGGTGGGGGGTCAGAATGAAACCACCTATTAGGCCTCGTACACACGGCCGAGGAACTCGACGTGCCAAACACATCGAGTTCCTCGTCGAGTTCTTTGTTGGACTTGTCGAGAAGCTCGACAGGCTTGCTTTGCATACACACGTAACAGACAACAATTTGGTCGTTCTCCAGCGCGGTGACGCTCACCACGTATGACGCGACTATAAAGGGGAGGTTTGATTTTGTTGGCGCCACCCTTGGGGCTCCTTTTGCTGATTCCGTGTTTACGCGTGTTAGTAAAAGTTTGGTGAGTGACGATTCGTGCTTTTCAGTCTTTGTGCTTTCAGATTGATCTCTGCCGTTCAGTTTGTACTTGTGGGGGTCGTATCTAGGCAATCGGGACGTGCGGTCAGGTCGTATTGTTTTACATTGCGGTCCTGTCCCCGCGTTTTGGATTGTCAGGTCGTTCTTCATAGGTCTTGCTGTTCTTCACTGCGGTCTGTTTAGTGCAATTCTGATTTGTCGTTCGTTCCTAGCCTTGTAGCCATGTTGCAGGCACCTAGTCGTCGCCGACTTCGTGCTCAGCATCTTATGTGCGTAGGTCTGTTTGTTTATGACCTAGATGAGGAGTTCATGAACAGGAGGAGGATGCGTTCATGGACCAAGAATTGGTTGCTCCGTAGGAACCAATTCTCTCACATGCCTTTGCTGCGGGAGCTTCAGGAAAATAATCCTGTTGATTACAGGAATTTCCTGAGGATGTCTGATCCCGTCTTTCAGCACCTGTTGGCTTTGATGTCCCCCTATATTACCAGGCAGGACACCGTTATGCGGGAAGCCATCAGTGCTGAGCAGAGGCTAGTTGCCACCCTCCGTTATCTGGCAACTGGGAGAAGCCTTCAGGACTTAAAGTTGTCGACGGGCATCTCCCCCAAGGCTCTGGGCCTCATCATTCCTGACACCTGCTCTGCCATCATCCAGGTTCTGCAGGAGGAATATATGAGGGTAAGTTTTCTCCTTTAATATCCCATGTTATGTCTATAATGTATGCTAATGTCTTGTAGTTATCTCCTCCTTCCCTAATTACCATGTCTGGAATATGCTGTGAATGTCCCCTTTGCCCCCATGCATGCTGTAAACTTTATTGATGCCCCTTTTTTGGCCTACATGCATATTTCCCATCACTTACCTCCCCAGCATGCTATCCTGGGCCCCAACCTACCTAGCCTAGTCACTTCCCAATGTATTGTGTTATATCCATTGTAATGCTCCCCCCCTCCCCTCCAAAATGTGTTGTAAAGTCTATGTTCACCAATATTAAATATAATTTTTTGTTTGAGTTTTGGACTCCCAAACTCATCTAGCCCTCCCCTCCAAAATGTGTTGTAAAGTCTATGTTCACCAATATTAAATATAATTTTTTGTTTTAGTTTTGGACTCCCAAACTCATCTAGCCCTCCCCTCCAAAATGTGTTGTAAAGTCTATGTTCACCAATATTAAATATCATTTTTTGTTTTAGTTTTGGACTCCCAAACTCATCTAGCCCTCCCCTCCAAAATGTGTTGTAAAGTCTATGTTCACCAATATTAAATATAATTTTTTGTTTTAGTTTTGGACTCCCAAACTCATCTAGCCCTCCCCTCCAAAATGTGTTGTAAAGTCTATGTTCACCAATATTAAATATAATTTTTTGTTTTAGTTTTGGACTCCCAAACTCATCTAGCCCTCCCCTCCAAAATGTGTTGTAAAGTCTATGTTCACCAATAATCCTAATTTTTTTTTTTGACTCCCAAACTCGTCTAGCCCTCCCCAAACTTGGGCACTGGCCCATCAGAGGGGGTGTTTAATGTGCTAATTGTCTAAATATATTTAGATATAATATGCTAGTTCCAAGAAATGTTAGAATGCTTATAATGTCTTTCTCTAATCTGCTTGCAAGGTTATGTGGCTATTTTTTTTATTTTTTCTTCCCCAGCTTCCGTCCACACCACAGGAGTGGCAGACTGTGGCTTTGGACTTCCAGACCCGTTGGAACTTCCCCAACTGCGGGGGAGCCATCGACAGGAAGCACGTCCGCATCGTGCCTCCACCCCGTTCGGGATCCCAGTTCTTTAACTATAAGGGGTTCAACAGTATTGTGCTGATGGCGGTGGTGTCAGCACAGTACGAATTCCTTTTTGTGGATGTCGGGATGAACGGACGGATATCGGATGGGGGAGCCTTCAGGCAGACGGAGTTTGCGCTTCGCCTTCAGGATGATGATCTGTCATTGCCACCGGATGACCAGAATGTAGAAGGCCTGCCATTTGTTTTCCTGGCTGATGAAGCGTTTGCCCTGGGACCACATCTTATGAGGCCATACCCTCAGCGCACCCTCACCCCAGAGAGGAGTGTCTTTAATTTCAGGCTGGGCCGAGCCCGCAGAGTGGTTGAGAACGCCTTCGGCATCATGGCCAGCCGGTTCCGCCTTTTCCTCACCTCTCTCCACATGGCGGAATATAAGTGGAATACAATGATTTTTGCATGCTGCATCCTACACAATTATTTGCGGAGACAATCTCCTACTTATATGGCCCTGGTTGGGCCCGAGGCACAACTTTTGTCTCCAGCAGAAACTTTGCCGGGCCTTGAAGCTGGCCACACAGGACTGCCCCCCCAGAGTGCCCGTGAAGTGCGGGACAAATACATGGACTATTTCTTGGGTAGGGGGGCAATACCATCTCAAGGCAATTTGCCGTAATTTCTACTTTAGAAAAAATAAATACCAATCTTTTTCAAAAACTTGTTATGTCTTGCTTGTGTTGCTTGTAGTTGTTTACTAATTGTAACTATTGTTCTACATGTAGTGTCAAGTGTATTTTCCTTATCAACTAGCAAACATTTCCCAGGTGACCCCAAAACAAAACACACCTAAACTTAGACGCATTTTAAGCAAAACCCCACACACTTTTTGCAATTTCAAAATCTCTTTATTTTTTTACATAATCAGCTTTTTTAGACACAAAATATCATTTGGGTTTTTTATGTGTCCAAATATATATATATATATATTTTTTTTTTTGTTTTTAATATAAACATCCAAAAATCACATTTTTATTATTTGTTTGGTATTTTTTTTATTATAAACATCCAAAAATCACAATTTTTTTATTTTTTTTTATTTTTTATTATAAACATCCAAAAATCTATTTTTTTTTATTTATTTTTTTTTTTTATTATAAACATCCAAAAATCAAAATTTTTTTTTTTTTTTTTTATTATAAACATCCAAAAATCACATTTTTTTTTTTTTTTTATTATAAACATCCAAAAATCACATTTTTTTTTTTTTTGGTTTTTTTTATTATAAACATCCAAAAATCACATTTTTTTTATTTTTTTGTTTATTTTTTTATTATAAACATCCAAAAATCAATTTTTTCCTATTTTTTTGGTATTTTTTTTATTATAAACATCCAAAAATCACATTAATTTTTTTTTGGTAGGTATTTTTTTTGATTCCCCAATAAAGCACCAATCTTGTTTTGTTATTTTTTTTATTTATTTTTTATTCCCCAATAAAGCACCAATCTTGTTTTGTTATTTTTTTGTTTTTTTTTTGATTCCCCAATAAAGCACCAATCTTGTTTTGTTATTTTTTTTTTTGATTCCCCAATAAAGCACCAATCTGGTTTTGTTATTTTTTTGTTTTGTTTTTTTGATTCCCCAATAAAGCACCAATCTGGTTTTGTTATTTTTTTGTTTTTTTTTTGATTCCCCAATAAAGCACCAATCTGGTTTTGTTATTTTTTTGTTTTTTTTTTATTCCCCAATAAAGCACCAATCTGGTTTTGTTATAATTTTTTTTTGGTAGTTTTAAACTCTACCCAAAACATCTATTAGATTGCGTAATTTATTTTCCACCCTTTGTACAATTTCTCGGCTGGCCTGATTTATTTCCTCCACTTCTTCCCTGCACGCCAAGATTTCTGAAATTATCATCTGGGCAGTATGCGTGTCCAAGCCACCACCAGCTCCTGAAATGTGGGACAAAAGCATTTATTACAATTAGGCAGACCTACATCTAGATTACATGAAGCTGGGTTAGATGATATTTTCTTACCAGATGTGGTGGCAGACTCATCCCGCGGGGGTGGGCCTTGGATCGGTGCTTCCTGGTTCTCTGCTTCATGTCGCCCTACAAGAATGAAGAAAAGGTGTTTTAAACATTATTTCAAAAGATTGTAGGCCTGAAAGAGGAATATGAATCATTCTTCAAATAATTTCGGGGACTATTGTTGGTTTTTAAATCCACTCTAAGCAGGACGCAGGATTGTAGGCATTGCCAAAGATGAATAAACTCGTTGTACATTTGGTTTATTTTTCAACATGGAAGCAAACCAAGTATCCACTGGATGACCTCACCTCTGTGTTAACCCCTAAATAATGACGTTTTTGTGGCCAACAATTGTGCTACCAACTGCTGAGCAGACTATCCTTTTCCTGTATATTGTCTTAATTTTGACTATTAAAAACACATTGACATAAATTCCACAATGGATCTCACCCCCCCCCCCTTAAAAAATGCTACAATTTCATGTTTGTGGGCACAATCTTTGGTCGTACGAGTCGTCGTTCTAAATGAACGTCGACTTTTCCGACAAATATTTGGGCCCACAAACATGAAATACATACAGTACAACCTTAAAGAAAAAGCACATGGCGCAAATAGCAAACACAAGACAGGATTACACATCAAAATTACTTACTTCTTCTAATTTATTTTCTGATTAGTTTCATGGTCTCTGGCTCCCGCAGCTTCAGGTCCGACCATCGCTTACGGAGTTGCTCGCGTGACCTTGTGACCCCAAACTTGCGGTACAGTCGCCTTTCAACCTTGTCCATAATTAGGGCCTTTAATTTGTTGGGATGTTCATATGGCCCGTGTTTGCAATCATAATCCTCCTCTCGGAGGATCTGAGCCATCTCCACCATCTCCATAAAGCTCATGTTGGTGGCTTTAAAGGTCCTTCTCCTGGATGGGCCAGCGGATCTGTGGGCTCTCTCTTGTTGTGGGACAGGCATGTTGGAGGGCTGGGGTGCTGCTGCTGCCATCTTGTTCATGTGGGTGTGACGATAGAGAAGGGGCGGTGAAATCACGAGAAAGAACGTCAGGGGTGTGGAGACGGGCGGAGCGTCACGCATGCGCGTGTATAAAGGGAAACCACGTGAGTGAAGGCGGCGTTCCCAATCTTTAGAAGATCGTGTCAGACGACGGTACGTAACTTGTTTTTGAATGTTTGAGTTTGTCACCTAGATATGGTGTTAACCTAGCAGAAAGAAGCAATAAACAGAACTTTAGATTTAAGTCAGCCAAGATCTGACATGCAAATGGCCCTTTCTAGTGCCGTGCTGTACGTAACCGCGGTTTCCTCGAACATTTTGCCCAAACTATGTTGTGTGGGCAATGTCGTTCTTTGACCATCAAAGGGGTAATTTTTGGCATGAAGAATCTTGTCGTTTAAATTCATGAGTAAACTTGAGCGTAATGCTTTTCTAACGTGACCGAGTATCAAACTCCTGCTCAGATAATTCCTTCTTGTCGATTGCGCGACGAAAGATAAGGGGCGGGGGGAAACATCGAATTATTTAAGCATGGGTGGACGACGTGTGCGGAGTGTATATAAAGCTCCAACACACGTGGCATCCGTCCGACCGGGGTGCGGAAGAAAGACGTTTGAACGACAAACGTGTAGGTATGCTTAGAACTTGGGACAGCAGTGGCCTATTCAGGAAAGACAGACATTTAAGGGCTAGCGGGTGATAAAGAGTACTTGACTTTATAGACTGTGGATTGACAATATTTATTTCTCCTTGGTTTTGGACAGGAAAAGATGAACCAGTTCAACAAACCCGAGTTTTTGGAGATCTTTATTGACCGGTGGAGAGAACTTCCAGTTCTGTGGGCCACCAAAGACCCCATATCCCGCAACAAAGACTTGCGGAAAACAGCACTGGAGAGCCTGCTCCCACTTGTGCGGAGACAGGTGGGGTTTGATGTGACGACTGACCAGTTGGAGGTCAAAATTGGGACCTTGAGAGGCACCTACAGGAAGGCACGCAACAGGGTCTTGGCTTCGATGAGGTCTAGAGCTGGAGCAAGGCAGGTATATGTACCAAAGTTGTGGTACTATAGTAAACTGAGCTTCCTGGATGAACACCTGGAGGTAAGGGAGTCACTTTCTAGCCTTGCCCCCAGAAGGAACAGAAGGTCCAGCCTTCCCTCCAGCCTTCCCTCCAGCCTTCCCTCCAGCCAACCTGCTGCTCCCTCTGCAGATGAACCCTCTCAGCAGCCTTCCATCCTGGATGAAGATCCGGATTTGCCCAGCTGGAGCCAGGTATAGTACTTTCAATGTGCAAATGTGTGGTGTTTAAATGTTGTTAAAGAGATGTAAATTAAGATGTTAAAGGTCAAAAAAAGGTAGAGATAAAAGTGTTATACAGATCATTTGTCAGTATTGGCCAGGAATGATTTTTGTGTGATTCCCAAAAAAACATGGGTCACAATGATTGGCTTAGCTAAGTCGTGAAAAAAAAATATGCAACAGTCAGGAGATGAAAATTGAGTCTTATTTTTAAAAAAGAAAGTAAAACTACTTTTTTTCCATACACAGGATGAGACCAGCCAGCAGGAGGATCGGGAAAATGCCAGGCAGGAGGAGGGCAGGGTGAGTGGCTTGGAGGAGGCTGCAGGCCCAAGTAACTTGGACGAGGTGGCAGGCCCAAGTGGCTTGAACGAGGTGGCAGGCCCAAGTGGCTTGGACAAGGTGGCTGGGCGAAGTACCAGGTGTCAGGTGCCTCCTCTTCGCCTGCGTCCGAGAAGGCAGGTGAGGGATACGAGGGTGCGTGACGCCTCACTGGCCCTCATTCGGGACGCCCATGCAACCCTTCAGCAGCCTCCCACTGCTCAGGAGGGATTTGTGACTGTTGTTTTGGCAAAAATGGCAGACATGACAGTGGACCAGCGATTACTCTTTGAGGGACTCCTCATCACCCTAGCAAATCAGGGGGTGAGGGGTCTTCTCACGGAGGACACTGTCATTTGCAGACATGCCCATCCTCAGACACCAGATAACTCCCAACCTCCTCCACCTTCTTCTTCTCATGCTACTTCTCAACCTCCCCCACCTTCTTCTTCTCCTGCTCCTTCTCAACATTCTTCTTCCTCTTCTTCTCCTGCTCCTTCTCAACATTCTTCTTCCTCTTTTTCTCCTGCTCCTTCTCAACATTCTTCTTCCTCTTCTTCTCCTGCTCCTTCTCAACATTCTTCTACCTCTTCTTCTCCTGCTCCTTCTCAACATTCTTCTTCCTCTTCTTCTCCTGCTCCTTCTCAACATTCTTCTTCCTCTTCTTCTTCTACTACTCCTACTCCACCTTCTTCTACTGCTCCTCCTCCTTCTACTGCTTCTTCTACTGCTCCACCTCCTTCTACTGCTCCTTCTACTGCTCCTCCTCCTTATACTGCTCCACCTCCTTCTACTGCTCCTTCTACTGCTCCACCTCCTTCTACTGCTCCTTCTACTACTCCTCCTCCTTCTACTGCTCCTTCTACTGCTCCTCCTCCTTCTACTGCTCCACCTCCTTCTACTGCTCCTTCTACTACTCCTCCTCCTTCTACTGCTCCTTCTACTGCTCCACCAACTTCTACTGCTCCTCCTCCTTCTACTGCTCCACCTCCTTCTACTGCTCCACCTCCTTCTACTGCTCCTCCTCCTTCTACTGCTCCACCTCCTCCTCCTCCACCTCCTCCTCCACCACCTTCGTCTACTCCTCCTCCACCACCTTTGTCTACTCCTCCTCCTGGCATGAGTACTACCCCTGTGGCACCACCTCCAGCCAGGCAGAAGAGGAAGGCTGCTGAGAAGCCTGCAGAGAAGGTCAAAGAGCAGGCTGCAGGGAAGTCACCAAGGAAGGCCTTGAAGAAAACAAGAAAGTGACTCCCTTACTTCCATGTGGTGTACCAGAGTTCAGGCTGCTATAGTACCACAACCTGGTGACATATGCCTGCCCTGCTCCAGTTTGTGACCTCGGGGAGTCCAAGACCTTGATGCGTTCCTTCCTGAATGAACCTCTCAAGTCCCCATTTTGGCCTCCAACTGCTCACCAGTCACATCAGGCCACACCTGGCTGTGCACAAATGGCAGCAAGCTCTCCAGTGCTGACTTTTGCTTAGTTACTTTATTTTTTTAACCAAAATAAATGGTAAATTTTGATTTTACAGTTCATACTTGTCCTTGTTTTTTTTTGCTTTAAAATTTAGCTTGTGAGAAGGCATGTTATGTTTAAAATAAAATGGGATATAAGGTGTAATTTGAAAGGGACAGATGAGATAAGACAAAGCAATAAGGTTTCAATGGGGGGAACTTGACATTCCAAAAAATAAGAGGATTTGCATTTTTGCTAAATTAAAAATTAAGGGGAATATTAAGAGCAGGATTTAAAACACAGGACCAAAATAAGGTGACAATTTTTTCTGAAAATATTATTGAGATCAGTAAGAAAAAGGTTCCACAAAATTTTACTGAACTCTGTGTGAATATCCTAACAAAAGCAAAAAAGAATATTGCTGTTTTTTGCCCTTACAAAAAATTTGGTAAAGCGCTGCAAATAATAGATGCAATAATGTTGGAAGCGGGACGAATGTGCTATCTCCATTCCAAACTCTACTTTTACCGATGGTGTTCTCCAGTGTCTAAGTTTTTCACAGGTTTCTTAGCATACACACGACCGAGTTTCTCGTTGATAAAACAGCCCGACGAAGAACTCGTCGATCCAAAATCCACTCCCATCGAGAAAATAGAGAACCTGCTCTCTATTTGCTTGACGAGTTCCTCGGCGGCTCCATCGGGCCGAAAGTGTACACACGACAGAGTTTCTCGACAGAATCCGGCTCTCACCGAGTTTCTCGACGAATTCTGCGTGTGTACGAGGCCTAATATGTCAGAATGAAATCACCTATAATATGTCCAGATCTCCTGCAATACATGAATTAACAGTAATGTCAAATCTCATGTAATTTATAATTAATATTTCCCAGTCACCCTATGCCCAAAAAGGGCACAGGGTAACCCTAGACCCAAGAGTCATTAGTGACGCTGGCACAGGAGTACCCCCCATCCTTCAAAAGTCTCTGGTTGTCACGGGTCATTCCATTACAGTGTGTACTGCCTGTGTCCTCTGCAGTTTGCACCTAAAGCTACTTGGTCTGTACTGCCCATGTCCTCTGCAGTATACACCTAAAGTTACTTGGTGAGTACTGCCTGTGTCCTCTGCAGTTTGCACCTAAAGCTACTTGGTGTGTACTGCCCGTGTCCTCTGCAGTTTGCACCTAAAGCTACTTGGTGTGTACTGCCCGTGTCCTCTGCAGTTTGCACCTAAAGCTACTTGGTGTGTACTGCCCGTGTCCTCTGCAGTTTGCACCTAAAGCTACGTAGCGTGTACTGCCCGTGACCTCTGCAGTTTGCACCTAAAGCTACTTGGTGTATACTGCCCGTGTCCTATACAGTTTGCACCTAAACCTACTTGGTGTGTACTGCCCGTGGTCGCTGCAGTTTGCACCTAAAGCTACTTGGTGTGTACTGCCTGTGTCCTCTGCAGTTTGCACCTAAAGCTATGTGGTGTGCACTGCCCATGTAATATACAGTTTGCACCTAAAGCTACTTGGTGTGTACTGCCCATGTCCTCTGCAGATTGCACCTAAAGCTACGTAGTGTGTATTGCCTTTGTCCTCTGGAGTTTGAACCTAAAGCTACTTGGTGTGTACTGCCCATGTCCTCTGCAGTTTGCACCTAAAGCTACTTGGTGTGTACTGCCCGTGTCCTCTGCAGTTTGCACCTAAAGCTACTTGGTGTGTACTGCCCGTGTCCTCTGCAGTTTGCACCTAAAGCTACTTGGTGTGTACTGCCCGTGTCATCTGCAGTTTGCACCTAAAGCTACTTGGTGTGTACTCCCCTGTCCTGTGCAGTTTGCACCTAAAGCTACTTGGTGTGTACTGCCCGTGTCCTCTGCAGTTTGCACCCAAAGCTATGTAGTGTGTACTGCCTGTGTCCTCTGCAGTTTGTACCTAAATTTACGTGGTGTGTACTGCACGTGTCCTATATAGTTTGCACCTAAAGCTACTTGGTGTGTACTGCCCATGTCCTCTGCAGTTTGCACCTAAAGCTACTTGGTGTGTACTGCCCGTGTCCTCTGCAGTTTGAACCAAAAGCTACTTGGTGTGTACTGCCCGTGTCCTCTGCAGTTTGCACCTAAAGCTACTTGGTGTACTGCCCGTGTCCTCTGCAGTTTGCACCTAAAGCTACATGGTGTGTACTGCCCATGTCCTATACAGTTTGCACCTAAAGCTATTTGGTGTGTACTGCCGTGTCCTCTGCAGTTTGCACCTAAAGCTACTTGGTGTGTACTGCCCGTGTGCTCTGCAGTTTGCACCTAAAGCTACTTGGTGTGTACTGCCCATGTCCTCTGCAGTTTGCACCTAAAGCTACGTAGTGTGTACTGCCCGTGTCCTCTGCAGTTTGCACCTAAAGCTACTTGGTGTGTACTGCCCGTGTCCTCTGCAGTTTGCACCTAAAGCTATGTGGTGTGTACTGCCTTTGTCCTCTGCAGTTTGCACCTAAAGCTACTTGGTGTGTACTACCCGTGTCCTCTGCAGTTTGAACCTAAAGCTACTTGGTGTGTACTGCCTGTGTCCTCTGCAGTTTGCACCTAAAGCTACTTGGTGTGTACTGCCAGTGTCCTCTGCAGTTTGCACTTAAAGCTACGTAGTGTGTACTGCCTGTGTCCTCTGCAGTTTGCACCTAAAGCTACTTAGTGTGTACTGCCTGTGTCCTCTGCAGTTTGCACTTAAAGCTACTTTGTGTGTACTGCCCGTGTCCTCTGAAGTTTGCACCTAAAGCTACGTAGTGTGTACTGCCTGTGTCCTCTTTCAGTTTGCACCTAAAGCTACGTGGTGTGTACTGTCCCTGTCCTATACAGTTTGCACCTAAAGATACTTGTGTGTACTGCCCGTGTCCTCTGCAGTTTGCACCTAAAGCTACTTGGTGTGTACTGCCCGTGTCCTCTGCAGTTTGCACCTAAAGCCATGTGGTGTGTACTGCCTTTTTCCTCTGCAGTTTGCACCTAAAGCTACTTGGTGTGTACTACCCGTGTCCTCTGCAGTTTGAACCTAAAGCTACTTGGTGTATACTGCCCGTGTCCTCTGCAGTTTGCACCTAAAGCTACTTGGTGTGTACTGCCGTGTCCTCTGCAGTTTGCACATAAAGTTACGTAGTGTGTACTGCCTGTGTCCTCTGCAGTTTGCACCTAAAGCTACTTGGTGTGTACTGCCTTTGTCCTCTGCAGTTTGCACCTAAAGCTACTTTGTGTGTACTGCCCGTGTCCTCTGAAGTTTGCACCTAAAGCTACGTAGTGTGTACTGCCTGTGTCCTCTTTCAGTTTGCACCTAAAGCTACGTGGTGTGTACTGTCCCTATCCTATACAGTTTGCAACTAAAGACACTTGGTGTGTACTGCCCGTGTCCTCTGCAGTTTGCACCTAAAGCTACATGGTGTGTACTGCCCGTGTCCTCTGCAGTTTGCACCTAAAGCTATGTGGTGTGTACTGCCTTTGTCCTCTGCAGTTTTCACCTAAAGCTACTTGGTGTGTACTACCCGTGTCCTCTGCAGTTTGAACCTAAAGCTACTTGGTGTGTACCGCCCGTGTCCTCTGCAGTTTGCACCTAAAACTACTTGGTGTGTACTGCCCGTGTCCTCTGCAGTTTGCACGTAAAGCTACGTAGTGTGTACTGCCTGTGTCCTCTGCAGTTTGCACCTAAAGCTACTTGGTGTGTACTGCCTGTGTCCTCTGCAGTTTGCACCTAAAGCTACTTTGTGTGTACTGCCCGTGACCTCTGAAGTTTGCACCTAAAGCTACGTAGTGTGTACTGCCTGTGTCCTCTTTCAGTTTGCACCTAAAGCTACGTGGTGTGTACTGTCCCTGTCCTATACAGTTTGCACCTAAAGATACTTGGTGTGTACTGCCCGTGTCCTCTGCAGTTTGCACCTAAAACTACGTGGTGTGTACTGCCTGTGTCCTCTGCAGTTTGCACCTAAAACTACATGGTGTGTACTGCCCGTGTCCTATACAGTTTGCACCTAAACCTACTTGGTGTGTACTGCCGTGTCCTCTGCAGATCGCACCTAAAGCTACATAGTGTGTACTGCCTTTGTCCTCTGCAGTTTGCACCTAAAGCTACTTGGTGTGTACTGCCCGTGTCCTCTGCAGTTTGCACCTAAAGCTACTTGGTGTGTACTGCCCGTGTCCTCTGCAGATTGCACCTAAAGCTACGTAGTGTGTACTGCCTTTGTCCTCTTCAGTTTGCACCTAAAGCTACTTGGTGTGTACTGCCGTGTCCTCTGCAGTTTGCACCTAAAGCTACTTGGTGTGTACTGCCCATGTCCTCTGCAGATTGCACCTAAAGCTCTGCAGTGTGTACTGCCTGTGTCCTCTGCAGTTTGCACCTAAAGCTATGTGGTGTGTACTGCCCGTGTCCTATACAGTTTGCACCTAAAGCTGCTTGGTGTGTACTGCCTGTGTCCTCTGCAGTTTGCACCTAAAGCTACTTGGTGTGTACTGCCGTGTCCTCTGCAGTTTGCACCTAAAGCTACGTATTGTGTACTGCCCGTGTCCTCTGCAGTTTGCACCTAAAACTACTTGGTGTGTACTGCCCGTGTCCTCTGCACTTTGCACCTAAAGCTACTTGGTGTGTACTGCCCGTGTCCTCTGCAGTTTACACCTAATGCTACTTGGTGTGTAATACCCGTGTCCTCTGCAGTTTGCACCTAACGCTACTTGGTGTGTAATACCTGTGTCCTCTGAAGTTTGCACCTAAAGCTACTTGGTGTGTACTGCCCGTGTCCTCTTCAGATTGCACCTAAAGCTACGTAGTGTGTACTGCCCGTGTCCTCTTCAGATTGCACCTAAAGCTACGTAGTGTGTACTGGCCGTGTCCTCTGCAGTTTGCACCTAAAGCTACTTGGTGTGTACTGCCCGTGTCCTCTGCAGTTTGCACCTAAAGCTACTTGGTGTGTACTGCCCGTGTCCTCTGCAGTTTGCACCTAAAGCTATGTGGTGTGTACTGCCTTTTTCCTCTGCAGTTTGCACCTAAAGCTACTTGGTGTGTACTACCCGTGTCCTCTGCAGTTTGAACCTAAAGCTACTTGGTGTATACTGCCCGTGTCCTCTGCAGTTTGCACCTAAAGCTACTTGGTGTGTACTGCCCGTGTCCTCTGCAGTTTGCACATAAAGTTACGTAGTGTGTACTGCCTGTGTCCTCTGCAGTTTGCACCTAAAGCTACTTGGTGTGTACTGCCTTTGTCCTCTGCAGTTTGCACCTAAAACTACTTTGTGTGTACTGCCCGTGTCCTCTGAAGTTTGCACCTAAAGCTACGTAGTGTGTACTGCCTGTGTCCTCTTTCAGTTTGCACCTAAAGCTACGTGGTGTGTACTGTCCCTATCCTATACAGTTTGCACCTAAAGATACTTGGTGTGTACTGCCCGTGTCCTCTGCAGTTTGCACCTAAAGCTACGTAGTATGTACTGCCTGTGTCCTCTGCAGTTTGCACCTAAAACTACGTGGTGTGTACTGCCCGTGTCCTATACAGTTTGCACCTAAACCTACTTGGTGTGTACTGCCGTGTCCTCTGCAGATTGCACCTAAAGCTACATAGTGTGTACTGCCTTTGTCCTCTGCAGTTTGCACCTAAAGCTACTTGGTGTGTACTGCCCGTGTCCTCTGCAGTTTGCACCTAAAGCTACTTGGTGTGTACTGCCCGTGTCCTCTGCAGATTGCACCTAAAGCTACGTAGTGTGTACTGCCTTTGTCCTCTTCAGTTTGCACCTAAAGCTACTTGGTGTGTACTGCCCGTGTCCTCTGCAGTTTGCACCTAAAGCTACTTGGTGTGTACTGCCCGTGTCCTCTGCAGATTGCACCTAAAGCTCTGAAGTGTGTACTGCCTGTGTCCTCTGCAGTTTGCACCTAAAGCTACGTGGTGTGTACTGACCGTGTCCTATACAGTTTGCACCTAAAGCTGCTTGGTGTGTACTGCCTGTGTCCTCTGCAGTTTGCACCTAAAGCTACTTGGTGTGTACTGCCCGTGTCCTCTGCAGTTTGCACCTAAAGCTACGTATTGTGTACTGCCCGTGTCCTCTGCAGTTTGCACCTAAAACTACTTGGTGTGTACTGCCCGTGTCCTCTGCACTTTGCACCTAAAGCTACATGGTGTGTACTGCCCATGTCCTATTCAGTTTGCACCTAAAGCTACTTGGTGTGTACTGCCATGTCCTCTGCAGTTTGCACCTAAAGGTTCTTGGTGTGTACTGCCCGTGTCCTCTGCAGTTTGCACCTAACGCTACGTAGTGTGTACTGCCTTTGTCCTCTGCAGTTTGTACCTAAAGCTACTTTGTGTGTACTGCCCGTGTCCTCTGTAGTTTGCACCTAAAGCTACTTGGTGTGTACTGCCCGTGTCCTCTGCAGTTTACACCTAATGCTACTTGGTGTGTAATACCCGTGTCCTCTGCAGTTTGCACCTAACGCTACTTGATGTGTAATACCTGTGTCCTCTGCAGTTTGCACCTAAAGCTACTTGGTGTGTACTGCCCGGGTCCTCTTCAGATTGCACCTAAAGCTACGTAGTGTGTACTGCCTGTGTCCTCTTCAGATTGCACCTAAAGCTACGTAGTGTGTACTGGCCGTGTCCTCTGCAGTTTGCACCTAAAGTTACTTGGTGTGTACTGCCCGTGTCCTCTGCAGTTTGCACCTAAAGCTACTTGGTGTGTACTGCCCGTGTCCTCTGCAGTTTGCACCTAAAGCTATGTGGTGTGTACTGCCTTTGTCCTCTGCAGTTTGCACCTAAAGCTACTTGGTGTGTACTACCCGTGTCCTCTGCAGTTTGAACCTAAAGCTACTTGGTGTGTACTGCCTGTGTCCTCTGCAGTTTGCACCTAAAGCTACTTGGTGTGTACTGCCCGTGTCCTCTGCAGTTTGCACTTAAAGCTACGTAGTGTGTACTGCCTGTGTCCTCTGCAGTTTGCACCTAAAGCTACTCAGTGTGTACTGCCTGTGTCCTCTGCAGTTTGCACCTAAAGATACTTTGTGTGTACTGCCCGTGTCCTCTGAAGTTTGCACCTAAAGCTACGTAGTGTGTACTGCCTGTGTCCTCTTTCAGTTTGCACCTAAAGCTACGTGGTGTGTACTGTTCCTGTCCTATACAGTTTGCACCTAAAGATACTTGGTGTGTACTGCCCGTGTCCTCTGCAGTTTGCACCTAAAGCTACGTAGTGTGTACTGCCCGTGTCCTCTGCAGTTTGCACCTAAAGCTACGTATTGTGTACTGCCCGTGTCCTCTGCAGTTTGCACCTAAAGCTACTTGGTGTGTACTGCCCGTGTCCTCTGCACTTTGCACCTAAAGCTACATGGTGTGTACTGCCCATGTCCTATACAGTTTGCACCTAAAGCTACTTGGTGTGTACTGCCATGTCCTCTGCAGTTTGCACCTAAAGCTTCTTGGTGTGTACTGCCCGTGTCCTCTGCAGTTTGCACCTAAAGCTACGTAGTGTGTACTGCCTTTGTCCTCTGCAGTTTGTACCTAAAGCTACTTTGTGTGTACTGCCCGTGTCCTCTGTAGTTTGCACCTAAAGCTACTTGGTGTGTACTGCCCGTGTCCTCTGCAGTTTACACCTAAAGCTACTTGGTGTGTAATACCCGTGTCCTCTGCAGTTTGCACCTAACGCTACTTGATGTGTAATAACTGTGTCCTCTGCAGTTTGCACCTAAAGCTACTTGGTGTGTACTGCCTGTGTCCTCTTCAGATTGCACCTAAAGCTACGTAGTGTGTACTGCCCGTGTCCTCTTCAGATTGCACCTAAAGCTACGTAGTGTGTACTGGCCGTGTCCTCTGCAGTTTGCACTTAAAGCTACATAGTGTGTACTGCCTGTGTCCTCTGCAGTTTGCACCTAAAGCTACTTAGTGTGTACTGCCCGTGTCCTCTGCAGTTTGCACCTAAAGCTACGTAGTGTGTACTGCCCGTGTCCTCTGAAGTTTGCACCTAAAGCTACGTAGTGTGTACTGCCTGTGTCCTCTTTCAGTTTGCACCTAAAGCTACGTGGTGTGTACTGTCCCTGTCCTATACAGTTTGCACCTAAAGATACTTGTGTGTACTGCCCGTGTCCTCTGCAGTTTGCACCTAAAGCTACGTAGTGTGTACTGCCTTTGTCCTCTGCAGTTTGCACCTAAAACTACGTGGTGTGTACTGCCCGTGTCCTCTTCAGATTGCACCTAAAGCTACATAGTGTGTACTGCCCGTGTCCTCTGCAGTTTGCACTTAAAGCTACTTGGTGTGTACTGCCCGTGTCCTCTGCAGTTTGCACCTAAAGCTACTTGGTGTGTACTGCCCGTGTCCTCTGCAGTTTGCACCTAAAGCTATGTGGTGTGTACTGCCTTTTTTCCTCTGCAGTTTGCACCTAAAGCTACATGGTGTGTACTACCCGTGTCCTCTGCAGTTTGAACCTAAAGCTACTTGGTGTGTACTGCCTGTGTCCTCTGCAGTTTGCACCTAAAGCTACTTGGTGTGTACTGCCCGTGTCCTCTGCAGTTTGCACTTAAAGCTACTCAGTGTGTACTGCCTGTGTCCTCTGCAGTTTGCACCTAAAGCTACTTTGTGTGTACTGCCCGTGTCCTCTGAAGTTTGCACCTAAAGCTACGTAGTGTGTACTGCCTGTGTCCTCTTTCAGTTTGCACCTAAAGCTACGTGGTGTGTACTGTTCCTGTCCTATACAGTTTGCACCTAAAGATACTTGGTGTGTACTGCCCGTGTCCTCTGCAGTTTGCACCTAAAGCTACGTAGTGTGTACTGCCCGTGTCCTCTGCAGTTTGCACCTAAAGCTACGTATTGTGTACTGCCCGTGTCCTCTGCAGTTTGCACCTAAAGCTACTTGGTGTGTACTGCCCGTGTCCTCTGCACTTTGCACCTAAAGCTACATGGTGTGTACTGCCCATGTCCTATACAGTTTGCACCTAAAGCTACTTGGTGTGTACTGCCATGTCCTCTGCAGTTTGCACCTAAAGCTTCTTGGTGTGTACTGCCCGTGTCCTCTGCAGTTTGCACCTAAAGCTACGTAGTGTGTACTGCCTTTGTCCTCTGCAGTTTGTACCTAAAGCTACTTTGTGTGTACTGCCCGTGTCCTCTGTAGTTTGCACCTAAAGCTACTTGGTGTGTACTGCCCGTGTCCTCTGCAGTTTACACCTAAAGCTACTTGGTGTGTAATACCCGTGTCCTCTGCAGTTTGCACCTAACGCTACTTGATGTGTAATAACTGTGTCCTCTGCAGTTTGCACCTAAAGCTACTTGGTGTGTACTGCCCGTGTCCTCTTCAGATTGCACCTAAAGCTACGTAGTGTGTACTGCCCGTGTCCTCTTCAGATTGCACCTAAAGCTACGTAGTGTGTACTGGCCGTGTCCTCTGCAGTTTGCACTTAAAGCTACGTAGTGTGTACTGCCTGTGTCCTCTGCAGTTTGCACCTAAAGCTACTTAGTGTGTACTGCCTGTGTCCTCTGCAGTTTGCACCTAAAGCTACTTTGTGTGTACTGCCCGTGTCCTCTGAAGTTTGCACCTAAAGCTACGTAGTGTGTACTGCCTGTGTCCTCTTTCAGTTTGCACCTAAAGCTACGTGGTGTGTACTGTCCCTGTCCTATACAGTTTGCACCTAAAGATACTTGTGTGTACTGCCCGTGTCCTCTGCAGTTTGCACCTAAAGCTACGTAGTGTGTACTGCCTTTGTCCTCTGCAGTTTGCACCTAAAACTACGTGGTGTGTACTGCCCGTGTCCTCTTCAGATTGCACCTAAAGCTACATAGTGTGTACTGCCCGTGTCCTCTGCAGTTTGCACTTAAAGCTACTTGGTGTGTACTGCCCGTGTCCTCTGCAGTTTGCACCTAAAGCTACTTGGTGTGTACTGCCCGTGTCCTCTGCAGTTTGCACCTAAAGCTATGTGGTGTGTACTGCCTTTTTCCTCTGCAGTTTGCACCTAAAGCTACATGGTGTGTACTACCCGTGTCCTCTGCAGTTTGAACCTAAAGCTACTTGGTGTGTACTGCCTGTGTCCTCTGCAGTTTGCACCTAAAGCTACTTGGTGTGTACTGCCATGTCCTCTGCAGTTTGCACTTAAAGCTACTCAGTGTGTACTGCCTGTGTCCTCTGCAGTTTGCACCTAAAGCTACTTTGTGTGTACTGCCCGTGTCCTCTGAAGTTTGCACCTAAAGCTACGTAGTGTGTACTGCCTGTGTCCTCTTTCAGTTTGCACCTAAAGCTACGTGGTGTGTACTGTTCCTGTCCTATACAGTTTGCACCTAAAGATACTTGGTGTGTACTGCCCGTGTCCTCTGCAGTTTGCACCTAAAGCTACGTAGTGTGTACTGCCCGTGTCCTCTGCAGTTTGCACCTAAAGCTACGTATTGTGTACTGCCCGTGTCCTCTGCAGTTTGCACCTAAAGCTACTTGGTGTGTACTGCCCGTGTCCTCTGCACTTTGCACCTAAAGCTACATGGTGTGTACTGCCCATGTCCTCTACAGTTTGCACCTAAAGCTACTTGGTGTGTACTGCCATGTCCTCTGCAGTTTGCACCTAAAGCTTCTTGGTGTGTACTGCCCGTGTCCTCTGCAGTTTGCACCTAAAGCTACGTAGTGTGTACTGCCTTTGTCCTCTGCAGTTTGTACCTAAAGCTACTTTGTGTGTACTGCCCGTGTCCTCTGTAGTTTGCACCTAAAGCTACTTGGTGTGTACTGCCCGTGTCCTCTGCAGTTTACACCTAAAGCTACTTGGTGTGTAATACCCGTGTCCTCTGCAGTTTGCACCTAACGCTACTTGATGTGTAATAACTGTGTCCTCTGCAGTTTGCACCTAAAGCTACTTGGTGTGTACTGCCCGTGTCCTCTTCAGATTGCACCTAAAGCTACGTAGTGTGTACTGCCCGTGTCCTCTTCAGATTGCACCTAAAGCTACGTAGTGTGTACTGGCCGTGTCCTCTGCAGTTTGCACTTAAAGCTACGTAGTGTGTACTGCCTGTGTCCTCTGCAGTTTGCACCTAAAGCTACTTTGTGTGTACTGCCTGTGTCCTCTGCAGTTTGCACCTAAAGCTACTTTGTGTGTACTGCCCGTGTCCTCTGAAGTTTGCACCTAAAGCTACGTAGTGTGTACTGCCTGTGTCCTCTTTCAGTTTGCACCTAAAGCTACGTGGTGTGTACTGTCCCTGTCCTATACAGTTTGCACCTAAAGATACTTGTGTGTACTGCCCGTGTCCTCTGCAGTTTGCACCTAAAGCTACGTAGTGTGTACTGCCTTTGTCCTCTGCAGTTTGCACCTAAAACTACGTGGTGTGTACTGCCCGTGTCCTCTTCAGATTGCACCTAAAGCTACATAGTGTGTACTGCCCGTGTCCTCTGCAGTTTGCACTTAAAGCTACTTGGTGTGTACTGCCCGTGTCCTCTGCAGTTTGCACCTAAAGCTACTTGGTGTGTACTGCCCGTGTCCTCTGCAGTTTGCACCTAAAGCTATGTGGTGTGTACTGCCTTTTTCCTCTGCAGTTTGCACCTAAAGCTACATGGTGTGTACTACCCGTGTCCTCTGCAGTTTGAACCTAAAGCTACTTGGTGTGTACTGCCTGTGTCCTCTGCAGTTTGCACCTAAAGCTACTTGGTGTGTACTGCCCGTGTCCTCTGCAGTTTGCACTTAAAGCTACGTAGTGTGTACTGCCTGTGTCCTCTGCAGTTTGCACCTAAAGCTACTCAGTGTGTACTGCCTGTGTCCTCTGCAGTTTGCACCTAAAGCTACTTTGTGTGTACTGCCCGTGTCCTCTGAAGTTTGCACCTAAAGCTACGTAGTGTGTACTGCCTGTGTCCTCTTTCAGTTTGCACCTAAAGCTACGTGGTGTGTACTGTTCCTGTCCTATACAGTTTGCACCTAAAGATACTTGGTGTGTACTGCCCGTGTCCTCTGCAGTTTGCACCTAAAGCTACGTAGTGTGTACTGCCCGTGTCCTCTGCAGTTTGCACCTAAAGCTACGTATTGTGTACTGCCCGTGTCCTCTGCAGTTTGCACCTAAAGCTACTTGGTGTGTACTGCCCGTGTCCTCTGCACTTTGCACCTAAAGCTACATGGTGTGTACTGCCCATGTCCTATACAGTTTGCACCTAAAGCTACTTGGTGTGTACTGTCCCTGTCCTATACAGTTTGCACCTAAAGATACTTGTGTGTACTGCCCGTGTCCTCTGCAGTTTGCACCTAAAGCTACGTAGTGTGTACTGCCTTTGTCCTCTGCAGTTTGCACCTAAAACTACGTGGTGTGTACTGCCCGTGTCCTCTTCAGATTGCACCTAAAGCTACATAGTGTGTACTGCCCGTGTCCTCTGCAGTTTGCACTTAAAGCTACTTGGTGTGTACTGCCCGTGTCCTCTGTAGTTTGCACCTAAAGCTACTTGGTGTGTACTGCCCGTGTCCTCTGCAGTTTGCACCTAAAGCTATGTGGTGTGTACTGCCTTTTTCCTCTGCAGTTTGCACCTAAAGCTACTTGGTGTGTACTACCAGTGTCCTCTGCAGTTTGAACCTAAAGCTACTTGGTGTATACTGCCCGTGTCCTCTGCAGTTTGCACCTAAAGCTACTTGGTGTGTACTGCCCGTGTCCTCTGCAGTTTGCACATAAAGTTACGTAGTGTGTACTGCCTGTGTCCTCTGCAGTTTGCACCTAAAGCTACTTGGTGTGTACTGCCTTTGTCCTCTGCAGTTTGCACCTAAAGCTACTTTGTGTGTACTGCCCGTGTCCTCTGAAGTTTGCACCTAAAGCTACGTAGTGTGTACTGCCTGTGTCCTCTTTCAGTTTGCACCTAAAGCTACGTGGTGTGTACTGTCCCTGTCCTATACAGTTTGCAACTAAAGACACTTGGTGTGTACTGCCCGTGTCCTCTGCAGTTTTCACCTAAAGCTACGTAGTGTGTACTTCCTGTGTCCTCTGCAGTTTGCACCTAAAACTACGTGGTGTGTACTGCCCGTGTCCTCTGCAGTTTGCACCTAAAGCTACTTGGTGTGTACTGCCCGTGTCCTCTGCAGTTTGCACATAAAGCTACGTAGTGTGTACTGCCCGTGTCCTCTGCAGTTTGCACCTAAAGCTACTTGGTGTGTACTGCCCGTGTCCTCTGCAGTTTGCACCTAAAGCTATGTGGTGTGTACTGCCTTTGTCCTCTGCAGTTTTCACCTAAAGCTACTTGGTGTGTACTACCCGTGTCCTCTGCAGTTTGAACCTAAAGCTACTTGGTGTGTACCACCCGTGTCCTCTGCAGTTTGCACCTAAAGCTACTTGGTGTGTACTGCCCGTGTCCTCTGCAGTTTGCACGTAAAGCTACGTAGTGTGTACTGCCTGTGTCCTCTGCAGTTTGCACCTAAAGCTAATTGGTGTGTACTGCCTGTGTCCTCTGCAGTTTGCACCTAAAGCTACTTTGTGTGTACTGCCCGTGACCTCTGAAGTTTGCACCTAAAGCTACGTAGTGTGTACTGCCTGTGTCCTCTTTCAGTTTACACCTAAAGCTACGTGGTGTGTACTGTCCCTGTCCTATACAGTTTGCACCTAAAGATACTTGGTGTGTACTGCCCGTGTCCTCTGCAGTTTGCACCTAAAGCTACGTAGTGTGTACTGCCTGTGTCCTCTGCAGTTTGCACCTAAAACTACGTGGTGTGTACTGCCCGTGTCCTATACAGTTTGCACCTAAACCTACTTGGTGTGTACTGCCGTGTCCTCTGCAGATTGCACCTAAAGCTACATAGTGTGTACTGCCTTTGTCCTCTGCAGTTTGCACCTAAAGCTACTTGGTGTGTACTGCCTGTGTCCTCTACAGTTTGCACCTAAAGCTACTTGGTGTGTACTGCCCGTGTCCTCTGCAGTTTGCACCTAAAGCTACGTAGTGTGTACTGCCTTTGTCCTCTGCAGTTTGTACCTAAAGCTACTTGGTGTGTACTGCCCGTGTCCTCTGCAGTTTGCACCTAAAGCTACTTGGTGTATAATACCCGTGTCCTCTGCAGTTTGCACCTAAATCTACGTGGTGTGTACTGCCCGTGTCCTATACAGTTTGCACCTAAAGCAACTTGTTGTGTACTGCCTGTGTCCTCTGCAGTTTGCACCTAAAGCTACTTGGTGTGTACTGCCTGTGTCCTCTGCAGTTTGCACCTAAAGCTACTTTTTTTTATAAATCTCTTTATTCATTTTCCATTTTCCATACAAAATACATACATAAAAAACATACATATACATACACATTTCATATTGCAAAGAAACATACATATACATGCACATTTCACCTTTACAATAACCTATCTTCCTTGAATCTCCAAACAATTTTACTAACATTCATTTAATCTAACACAATTAGCTTTACATTCACTTCCTTCCCCCTTTCTTCTTTTTTTTTTCTTTGGTGTGTTTGACTCCCTCATGCCCTAGCTTGATAGGATTTTCTATCCAACTTGTCCATACCCTCCCGTATTTCTCTCCATGTCCTCTATTTTAGTACGTCTCCCTGTATAGTGGCAGATTGTCATTTACCAGATTTTTCCAGTGTTCTACCGAAGGGGCTTCTACCTTTCTCCAGTTTAAAACTATCGTTTTCCTGGCATAAAACAATAGAAGGCCCACCTGTATTCTTCTTCCTATCGGGTCGATCTCCTTCCCTACCAGTCCAAATAGGCAGATCTCTGCCCTCTGTTCCAAGGTTATTTATGTTACTATAGCAATTATTCTCAGTACTTCACTCCAGAATGCCACTATCTTTGGACATAACCAAAATATCTGCATAAAATCTCCTGGACTATCTGCACATCTCCAGCAGTTCTGAGAGTTTGATGAAGAGATCTTGTATAGCTTATATGGCATATAATGACTCCTATATATTATTTTAAATTGTATTAATTTGTCTCCAAGTGATACCAATATCTGAAATGGAGACCTCCATACTTCCTCCCAATTCTCCTCCCCCAAATTTGGAACATCCGTTCTCCATTGTTCACCTAATTTACTTGTGTCTGATAGTGTATCTTTCAATAGATACTTATACAAAGTTGAAGTTGACCCTTTTCCACTTTTTATCATTTGTTCCAAACCTACTTCCGTTACCTGCGGAGTTCCCCTAGGAAACATAACGCATGGATAAGTTGCCTATATCTGAAAAAATAACTCTCCGGGATGTTCCAAAGATCCCTCATCTCTATAAACAAGGAAAATCTTTTGCCCTGTATTATTTGAGGAAGCTTTTTTACTCCATATTTAGTCCAGGCACCTGGGTCCTGAATAGAATCCAGGTGCGGCAAATTAGATTTCCTCCATAATGGGGTATTTGGGGATAAATTTGTTTCCGAGTATCCCTCATTTGCCATAACTGCTTTTCATATTTTAACTGTTGTTCTCATTGCAGGAGTCACTCCTGGTCTTGATTTTAGCCCCCTATATATCAGTCCCTGCAATGCCTCTACCGATTGGAGCACTGCTGCTTCTAACATAGTAGCGGAGTCAAACCCATCAGGGTTCAGCCATTTTCCCACTGTCACCAACTGTGTAGCAAAATAATACTTATGAAAATCTGGAAAATCAAAACCCCCCTGTTCTGCCGGTCTCATAAGTGTACTTAATTTAATTCTAACTGATTTATTTGCCCATATAAATGTAGAGAGCATTCCATGTAATTGTACAAAAAAACTTTTAGGTAACCATTGTGGGGAATTCCTAAAAATATACAGGAATTTAGAAAGAATCTTCATCTTTACCAGATTTATGCGTCCTAACAAGGACAGTGGTAACGTTATCCATATCTTTAATTTCCTCCCAAGTTCCTGTATCACCGGGTCTAAATTCAGTGCCCGGAAATCCTCAACTTGTCTAGATATTATTATGCCCAGGTATTTAAATTCCTTCACCCATTTCAATGGTATATTTGGGGCACTGGTGTCCTGTGCACCCTGATCCGGGGAATAATAGGGACTTTCCCCAATTTACTTTAAGCCCTGTGAAGGATGAAAACGTATTCAGTAATTCTAAGGCTCCCTCCAAAGATGTACCTGCATCTCTGAGAAACAGTAGCATATCATCGGCATACAGAGCTACCCTCTCTTCCAACCCCCCCACTCGAAGACCTTGAATATTAAAAGATGTCCTAATAGCCTCTGCCACTGGCTCTATCGCGTAGAGCGCTGGGGAGAGGGGGCAACCCTGTCTCGTACCTCTATATAGCTGAAAAAACTATGACAACTTTCCTCCTAATTTCACAGCCGACATGGGTCTCCCATATATTATTTGAATCCACTTAATGAATTCTAATGGAAATCCCATTCTTCTAAGTGTTTCCCATAGGAAAGGCCATTCGATTGTATCGAAGGCTTTCTGTATATCTAGCGAGGCCACCGTCCTAGACCCTTCCTGTGTATGGTGAGTATGTATATTCGTGTATAACCTACGTAGGTTAGTATCTGTTGTTTTCTGGGGCATAAATCCTGTCTGGTCTGAGTCTATAATATTTCTGAGCAAGGGTTGTATTCTTAGTGTTAATATATTTGTTAATATTTTAAGATCTATATTCAGTAGCGCAATAGGCCTATATGAAGAACATAATTTTGGATCTTTCATTTCTTTATATATTAATGCTATATGTGCCTCTCTCATCGAGTCTGGGAGAGCCCCTTTTAATAATCCTTTTGTAAATACTTCTGCTAATTTAGGAGCTATTAAGGCTCCATATATTTTATAGAATTCCCCTGGAATTCCGTCGGGGCCTGGTGCCTTTTCCCCCGGCAGTGTACGTATAACCTCCATAATCTCCTCGTTAGTAATTGGGCATACCAATGCCCTCCTCTCCTCATCCGACAACCACCCCAGAGCTACCTGGTCTAAAAGACCTGTCATAGCCTCTGGGCAGAAGTCTGAGGGGAGAGAGGAGGTATACAATGAACTATAATATTCTCTAAAGGCCTCCAATATCTCATCAGGTTCTTTTACTTTCTGTCCATTTATAGTCTCAATTTCTGGTATAATTGTGGTTTGATATTCTTGTTGTGCTAACCTTGCCAGAAATCTCCCACTTTTGTCTCCTTGCTCAAAAATACTCTGTCTATTTTTATGCAGTTCAAGCCTTGTTATTTCCTCCATATGCAGGTGTAAATCCCTTTGTGCGGCCATCATTAAATCAAATTTAATGTCGCTAGGGTCTTGACCATACTCTTGCTTCTGAAATTCTATCTGATTTTGTAACTCCTGTATTTTGACCTTCTGTTTTTTTTTAACCGCCGAGATGTTTGAGATATATTGTCCCCGCAGATATGCTTTAAACGCATCCCATACAATCTCCACTGAAGTTGATCCTGCATTGTTCTCCCAGTATTCCATTATTATAGATGTCATTTTTTCCGCTATTTCTGGACATACCACCCATTAAGGAGTCAATCTCCACATGGATGCATTTCTCGGTGTAGGGATACGTACTGTCAAGTATAATGGGGAGTGATCTGAGAGCCCACTTGGTAGATATATGGCATCCACAATGTCTGCCAACACCGCAGAATCTGCAAATACTAGGTCTATCCTAGACGCTGTTTTGTAGGAGCTAGAGAAACAAGAGTACATTCTTTTCCCAGGGTTCTTCCATCTCCAAATCTCTGTTACCCCCATCACGTGTGCCCAATTATATAAATCTTGCGAGTATTGTTTAGGAGGTCTTGTTCTATCCAACTCTTGTGATAAAACTGAGTTAAAATCTTCGATAAACAATAACTTCGCTGGAAGATATTGAATAATTTTTTCCATTATCTCGTTCAAAATTCCTACCGAGAACGGGAGTGGAATATACACTGCTACTGTCATATACCTCTGTTGTCCTATCGTATATAATAAAATAACATATTTTCCGTTTATATCTATATAGGCCTTCTCTATTACTCCAGGAAAATATTTATTTACCAGAACCGATACCCCCCTAGAATAGGATGAGTAGGTAGAGTGATATGTTTTTTGTATCCAAGCCTTTTTTAACGTAATCAATTTTTTCCCCATTAAATGTGTCTCCTGCAATATAATCAGTCGTGGAGTATATTTCCTAATGTATCGTTTAAACTTCGAATTCAATCCCCAAACATTCCAGGAAAACACAGTATAACAATTATCATTCTTCTTTTTACCTGGCATTATACCTAGAGTACGGGAGGAATAGATACCTCCATTTTTGAATTGTATCCATAGGGCACAGGGAGTTTAAATCACACCATTGAGCATCCCATATATACTCCCTCCTCTCACTCTCCTCCCTCCCGCCCTCCCATCCCAACCCGGTCCCCTTCCACTCCCCTCTCTATTGTATAACCCCATCCATTCATGGATGGGAGTGGAGAGGGACTTCTCGTATTCCCTTTTTCCCTGACCATAGTGTCTATCCTATGCTCAGTACCCTTCCTAACCCATTGTGTGGCGGACTCTTCCATATCTGGACCTTTTGCTTCCTTTATCTAACTTCTCCCCTGTTTCTAAAAAAAGGGAGGGGGGACAAACCTAAAACGAGATTCTTCCCTCTCTACCCCTCCTCCTCCTTCCCTCTCCTTCAGAAAATGACAGCATACTAGACATCATTCCCGTCAATGTTACATATTGTTTTTTCCTATTATTCCTGTGCTAAGATGGTTTAGTGTTTAATATATCATCCTCATTGCTCTTTATGGAATCCTAAAAAGGATATAGAATCATTTTCTCTTTTTTTCCCCATCTTTGATAGATGTATATATAAAAAATATAATAAATATATAATAAAAAAAAAAGTTGCATGAAGGGAAAAAAAATATATATAATTAGTGTAATAATTAAGGGCCAGATTCACAAATGAGATACGACGGCGTTTCTCCTGATACGCTGTCGTATCTCTGTTTCTTTCTATGCGACTGATTCATAGAATCAGTTACGCATAGATATCCCTAAGATCCGACAGGTGTAATTGTTTTACACTGTCGGATCTTAGGATGCAGTACCGCGGTTGCCGCTGGGGGAGTTTGCGTCGTAAACCAGCGTCGGGTATGCAAATTAGGAGTTATGGCGGATCCACGATGGTTTTTCACGTTCGCTACGTCGCCGCTAGTCTAGTTTCCCGTCGCAAAGTTAGTCTTTTTTTTGGTGCCCTAACTTTAGTCAGCAAGTGTATTGCTGTCTAAAGTATGGCCGTCGTTCCCGCGTCGAAATTCAAAATTTAACGTCGTTTGCGTAAGCCGTCCGGGAATACGGAAGTACGCTACGAGCGTCGCCGTTCAAAAAAATTACGTCACGGCGCGCAAAGCACGGCGGGAGTTAAGAAACGGAGCATGCGCAGTAGGTCCGGTGCGGGAGCGCACCTAATTTAAATGGCACACGCCCATTTAAATTGGCCCGCCTTGCGCCGGAGGCCGCCGGCGTAGTTTTCATCGCAAGTGCTTGGTGAATCAGGCACTTGCGATGAAAAATTGCGGCGGTGTAACGTATCTAGGATACATTACGCCGCCGCGATTCTACGTGAATCTGGCCCTAAGTGCTTAGTGTAACACACTCCTTGTACAATCATATTATAGTATTCTAATTATATAGTGCTATTACTTCCCCTATATATTTTTTTTTACATAACATCACCATACTCCTACTGAGTACACCTAGTAACATAGCCGAACCATGTCATTTCCTATCCTCTCCTTCCGACTCGTATCCATTACAAGAAAAAAAAAAGAGAAAGTAAATTTACAAAAATAATGAATGCTTCAAACCTAAGTGTATCCTATACCTTGTATAGTCCCAACAATGTGACATTATTCCATTATTCCAAACATAAATTAATAATTGCTTTATCTGACACATTACCCTTTATAGAGTCCCAAGAAAAAAAAAAAGAAAAGAAAAAGGAAAAAAAAAACACCCCTCCCTTTCCCTTCCCATACCCCTTCCCTTAATAGATATGTGAAAATAATTCAGTGCTCAATTTATCCTACACCTCATATAACCCCAACTATATAATAACATTCTAATTATACATTGTTATTACTTCTCATATATCCTTAAAATTGTTTCATTGTTGTTTCATTATTTCATTATTTCATATTCCTATTACCATGCAATGTACATCATAACATAAAAGATCCACGGTTCTAATAATGTCCTGTACTATCATCAAAAAAACAACAACTCAAAAATCAAAAAGAAAAAAAAAAGAAAATCTTACGCAATGTACATCATAACATAAAAGATCCACGGTTCTAATAATGTCCTGTACTATCATCAAAAAATTTAAAAATAAAAAGAAAACCTTGAATTTTTTTAAAAAAAGGGGTAAATCATCCCAAAAAAAACAAGAACAAAAAAAAGGAGAAAAAAAACTAGAAATACGGAGAGAAAAAAAAAGGATTTTTCTAGTTTCTAGCCATTCTGCAGCCGCCATTGCTGTTTCAAAGAAACGTGTATGAGTCCCATCAATTAGTTTACTAGGGTATAACAAACTAAATTTGATTCCCCTCTCTCTTAGTCCTTTACGAACTTCCGTATAGGTTCTTCGTTGCTGCTGCATCTCTGGGGGGTAGTCCGGAAAAATTAGTAATCTAGAATTTTCATATTGTATGTCCCCCCTCATCCTGACTTCCGATAGAATCCGATCTCGATCTCTACAATTTAATATACGCATCAAAAATGGGCGGGGGGTGCTCCCGGTCTAGGAGAGCGGGGGGAGATCCTATGCGACCTCTCTATTATAAAGGATGCTGACGCATCTATCAGGCCCAAAGTTGTTGTCATTCATTTCTCTGCAAATTCAACTGCATTATCTCCTTCCGCCCGCTCAGGTAGCCCTATGATCCGTATATTATTTCTTCTTAACCGACTTTCTGCATCAATTGCTCTGTCCTGTAATATACTTATTTGTTTTATTAACACGTGCCTGTCTCTATTTTCTGCTTTTAACTCGTCTTCTACCTTTGTAATACGGGACTCCATTTCTGTAAATTTTTGCTGAATTTTATCAAATTTGTGTTTTATCACACCAACGTCGATAGCCAAAGCATCAATTTTCTGTATGAGGGACTCGCTGCTTATTTGGATAGCTTCCAGAATATCCTTACCAGATGGCATTACTTCTACTTTCAACTTTTTTGCCACATTCTGTTTGTCTGTTGAAGTTAAAGTTCCTATTTGTGGAGATTTTATTGTTGTTTTCCCTGTTGTTTTCCCCACCATTGCCGTAGGGGAAGAGCATGGGGTGACAGTTTGCGGCTTAGTACGGGTCTTGCTGAGAGCCATCTCTGCCATATAATAGCCCCCCTGTCTCCCCAACCACATTCCACAGCTCCCTCTCCTCCTTCTTCACAGGGTGTCACCAAATATCTTCTCTCCTTTCACCTCACCCCCCTTTTACTCCGAATTGACAACAGTCTATCATCAAAAAAAAGTCAGGAGTCCAGAGATAAAATGATATCTGTAAATCAGGGGGCCAGGATGCTACTGCTCCCTCATTACGGCTTCTTGGCTCAATAAAGGGCTCAGATGGCTAGATGGGGGGTGGGCAGCTGTATAACCCCCACAATATAGACACAGCAGACACCAAACTCTCACTTTGCTATTGGTCTCACTGCCCCTGTGTCCTATACAGTTTGCACCTAAACCTACTTGGTGTGTTCTGCCGTGTCCTCTGCAGATTGCACCTAAAGCTTTAGGTGCAAACTGCAGAGGACACGGGCAGTACACACCAAGTGGCTTTAGGTGCAAACTGCAGAGGACACGGGCAGTACACACCAAGTAGCTTTAGGTGCAAACTGCAGAGGACACGGGCAGTACACACCAAGTAGCTTTAGGTGCAAATTGCAGAGGACACGGGCAGTACACACCAAGTAGTTTTAGGTGCAAACTGCAGAGGACACAGGCAGTACACACCAAGTAGCTTTAGGTGCAAACTGCAGAGGACAAAGGCAGTACACACCTAAAGCTACTTGGTGTGTACTGCCTGTGTCCTCTGCAGTTTGCACCTAAAGCTACTTGGTGTGTACTGCCCGTGTCCTCTGCAATTTGCACCTAAAGCTACTTGGTGTGTACTGCCCGTGTCCTCTGCAGTTTGCACCTAAAGCTACTTGGTGTGTACTGCCTGTGTCCTCTGCAGTTTGCACCTAAAGCCACTTGGTGTGTACTGCCCGTATCCTCTGCAGTTTGCACCTAAAGCTACGTAGTGTGTACTGCCTGTGTCCTCTGCAGTTTGCACCTAAAGATACGTGGTGTGTACTGCCTGTGTCCTGTACAGTTTCCACCTAAAGCTACTTGGTGTGTACTGCCCGTGTCATAGTGTGTACTGCCCGTGTCCTCTGCAGTTTGCACCTAAGGCCTCGTACACACGATAGGATAGCCAGAGGACAATGATCTGAAGGACCATTTTCATCAGGCCAAGCCGATCGTGTGTGGGCCCCATAGGTTATTTAACCTTCGGTCAAAAAAATTAGAACTTGCTTTAAAATTTAACCGATGGACGCCTAACCGATAGGTCAAAACCAACCGTTAGTATGCAAAAAGGTTAAAAACCTGCGCATGCTCAGAATCAAGTCGACGCATGCTTGGAAACATTGAATTTCGTTTTTTTCAGCATGTCGTGTTTTAGGTCACCGCGTTCTGACACAATCGTTTTTTTAACTGATGGTGTGTAAGCGCGACGGACCATCAGTCAGCTTCATCGGTTAACCTTTGGACCGTTCTCATCGGATGGACTGATCGTGTGTACGAGGCTTAAAGCTATGTAGTGTGTACTGCCTGTGTCCTCTGCAGTTTGCACCTAAAGTTTCTTGGTGTGTACTGCCTGTGTCCTCTGAATTTGCACCTAAAGCTACTTGGTGTGTACTGCCCCTGTCCACTGCAGTTTGCACCTAAAGCTACATAGTGTGTACTGCCTGTGTCCTCTGCAGTTTGCACCTAAAGCTATGTGGTGTGTACTACCCGTGTCCTATACAGTTTGCACCTAAAGCTACTTGGTGTGTACTGCCCATGTCATAGTGTGTACTGCCTTTGTCCTCTGCAGTTTGCACCTAAAGCTACTTGGTGTGTACTGCCTGTGTCCTCTGCAGTTTCCACCTAAAGCTACGTAGTGTGTACTGCCGGTGTCCTCTGCAGTTTGAACCTAAAGCTACTTGGTGTGTACTGCCCGTGTCCTCTGCAGATTGCACCTAAAGCTACGTAGTGTGTACTAGACATGTGCACACTGAAATATTTTGTTTCGTAATTTCGTTTTCGTCCAAAAAATAAATTTATTTAGTTACTCCAAATATTCGTTTTTAATTTATTTTGTTTTTCCGTAAAAAAAATGCATTAATCCGAAAATCCAAATTAAGGTCGAATCTGTCATTGAAGTCTTATGGTGTCTGTCGAATGTTCTAAGAAGAAGAAGAAGAAGAAAAAAAAAAAAAGATTCAACAGAATCTTAAAAAAAAAAAAAATCGAATCTTCATGTCTCTCTATGTCGACTCTTCTTCATGTCTCTATATGTCGAATCTTCATGTCTCTCTATGTCGACTCTTCTTCATGTCTCTATAATGTCGAATCTTTTCTCTTTATGTAGAATAATATTGGACTAATAGAGTTAAGGTAAGCACATTCGACCGCGACGAAAACGAAAATAAAGCATTTATTTGTGTTGGATCTTTCGGTTTTCATTTTCTGTGCTTTTGTTATCGTTTGTTGAAACGATAACGAAAAAAAAAATACCTGTAATTTGGACGAAAATGCATTCGGACGAAAACGAATGCACATGTATAGTGTGTACTGCCTTTGTCCTCTGCAGCTTGCACCTAAAGTTACGTGGTGTGTACTGCCCGTGTCCTCTACAGTTTGCACCTAAAGCTACTTGGTGTGTACTGCCCTTGTCCTCTGCAGTTTGCACCTAAAGCTACGTAGTGTGTACTGCCTGTGTCCTCTGCAGTGTGCACCTAAAGCTACGTGGTGTGTGTACTGCCTTTGTCCTCTGCAATTTGCACCTAAAGCTACGTGGTGTGTGTACTGCCTTTGTCCTCTGCAGGCCATTAGTATGTCTGGAAGGACAACAAGGAGAGGCAGAGAGTCACGAGTCGATAAAAGAGGGCAAGCAGGCTCTGCGTCTAGAGGCAACAGTGTTGGTCGTGGACACGGTGCATCATCTTCAGCACATGGCCGTGGGACACGCTCGTCCTTTTTTCGCCAGCTGGCCGTGTTGAGCCCCAACATGCCGAAGACTTGGTAGAGTGGATGACCAAGCCGTTCTCATCCTCCTCATCCTCTCTCACCCAGGCTCAGGCTACTTTGTCTGGCAAAGCAGCTGCCAAGGCGTCCTCTTCCCTCTGCTCAATGGCATCAGTCACTCCTTCCCTAGCCCCACCATGTCCTCCTGAGGAGTCCCCCGAACTGTTTGACCACAGTGTTGGGTACATGCTGCATGAGGATGCGCAGCGTTTTGAAGGCTCCGATGATGGTACACAGCTAGAGGAAGGCAGTAACGTGTGCCCAAGAAGGACAGCAATCTGGCAGTCATGTTCCCCCAGATTCAGCATACTGCCAGGTTTTGTACAGTGATGAGGAGGGAGAGGATGATGAGGTCACTGACTTTACGTGGGTGCCTGATAGGAGTGAGGAGGAGGAGGAGGCACAAGCATGAGGCAGGATGCCTTCCAGGGGCCAGCTTAAGGGCAGCACACCGACTGCATCACAACGCAGAGCTACGCATGTGCAGGGCGCTGCTGTGTCTCAGCTTTATTCCAAAAGTTATTTGGTGTGGCCCTTTTTTGAGACGAGTGCATCAGATCGCACCGCTGCTATTTGCAACATATGTCTCAAGCGTATTTCGCGTGGCCAAAACATCACCCGTTTGGGCACCACATGCTTGACCAGACATATGTCGACCTGCCATGCAGTTCGTTGGCAAGCGTACCTCAAAGACCCACACCAAAGAACAAAGTGGACCTCCCCTTGCCCCTCATTAACTGGGATCTCCAACCCCACTATACCCTCAGTCCTCTCTGAAGCTTGCACAGATAGGACTGAAGGTGTAGAATTAGGTGTGTCACAGCCTAGTACATGCAGGCAATCTACTATCGGTACACTGATGGCAGATTGTACTAGGCAAATTTCCCTGCCCCAGCTGCTGCAGAGCCAAAAGGAGTTCTCTCCCAGCCATCCACATGCCCAGTGGTTGAATGCTAGCTTAGCTAAATTGCTAGCACTTCAACTGCTGCCTTTTCAGTTGGTAGATTCTGCCCCCTTCCATGAGTTTGTGGAATGTGCGGTACCTCAGTGGCAAGTTCTCAAACGCCACTTTTTCTCACGGAGGGCGATTCCGGCTCTCTACCGGCATGTGGAAGGCAATGTCCATGCCTTGATGGACAGTGCGGTCAGTGGTAACCTGCATATTACCGCTGGCTCATGGTCCAGCAGGCATGGACAGGGACGTTACCTATCTTTCATGGCGCATTGGGTGACTCTGTTGGCAGGTGGGAAGGACGCAGGACAAGGTACAGTAGTGTTGGAGGTTGTTCCGCCACCACGCCTCCAAAATGCTACTACTGGTTGTGACACACCTCTCTCCTCCACCCCCTCCTCTTCTTCTTCCTCTGTGGCCTCTTTCTGTGCTAATGTGTCCTTGGAACCAGCGGTGCTCCATAGGAGTTCAAGGGGCTACGCAGGTACGCAGGCAAATAGATGCCATGCGGTGCTTGAGCTGGTGTGCTTGGGGGACAGGAGTCACACTGGGGCAGAGGTTCTGTCAGCTCTGCAGGGGCAGGCTCAGAGATGGTTGACGCCACACCAGCTTAAGCCAGGAATGGTGGTTTGCGACAATGGCACCAACCTCCTCTCCGCCCTGCGACAGGGACAACTGACCCATGTGCCCAATTTTGCTGTTACAACAAAAAGGAATTCTGCGCTCATAAAGGTTTACCACTCTAATTCCACATAATGTTTGTGAGGAATAACATTCAGTAGATCTCAGTTTGTTCGGAAGAACCAGTTCTTTATGTAGAAAAGATAAACAAATGTATACAAAAATAAAAGAGGGGTTTAAACAGTCCCAGACTACGCGTTTCACCCTATCCAGGGCTTTGTCACAGTCATTCTGTGGATGACTGTGACAAAGCCCTGGATAGGGCGAAACGCGTAGTCTGGGACTGTTTTAAAACCCCTCTTTTATTTTGGAAGACCTAAGTCAGTAATATCAAGAAAAGATTTTCATTTATAATCGCCATTTACAACATAATTTTTTTTTCCTCAATGCAATTTGCACTTTGTCCACTGGAGGGCGCCTAACATTCGGCTGAACTTTTCTCTGCTGCTTGTCAGCACGTTCCAACAGGAAGAACGTCTCTCCGTGGCTGTCATCTCTGTGCTGCGCTCAGGGCCGGCGCTACCACTAGGCGGATTAAGCGACTGCCTAGAGCGCACTGACGCCTAGGGCGCCCATCCGCTATTACTACAGTCTCCTGCACTGTCCTCCACAAAATGCTGGTAGCGCCCTCAGCCCTGACACTGCAAGCAGCGCCGCCCGCTAGGCAGACCCCCCCCCAGCGTGGCTCGAGTTCTCCGCTCGCCTCTGAGTGAGTCTGACATCAGCGTGTGTCACAACAAGTGGCATAGATTCGGTCCAGTGCCGGCTGCAAATCCCGACCCCCCCCCAGCCTGGGCGTCCTCCGTTGTTTCACTTTCATGTGATGTCTGTGTGATACATACAGTACTGACTGTGGGGGATGATGAGATGGAACAAGCCCTGCATGTACTTTAACTACGGCGGGCTTGCCGCTCCCCCCTCCTCCTGGGTGCTCGGGGATCTGGTGTACAAGTACAGGCAGGCCAGCGCCACTCTCCTGGAGTAATCACCCGCCGCTGACACAGGTACAATGAAAGCACAGGCAGCCTGCACCCAGTCACAATGAATAAAACATTGACTGGCTTTTAATAGTGCATTGCACTGTGTACAGAAGGGGAACTGAAATGTGTGTGTGTGTGTGGGGGGGGGGGGGACAGAAATGCAGGGGGTACTAATATGTGTGTGTGGGGGGGGGGTGGGGGGCAGACGTGCAGGGGGTACTGATGTGTATATGTGTAGGGGGGGACAGACATACATTCAGGGGGTACTGTTATGTGTGGGGGGGGCAGACATGTGCAGGGGAGTGCTGGTATGTGTGTGGGGGGGCAGATGTGCAGAGGGTGACATATGTGTGTGGGGGGCAGATGTGCAGGGGGTGACAGATATGTGTGTGGGGGGGGGGCAGATTTGCAGGGGGTGACAGATATGTGTGTGGGGGGGCAGACGTGCAGGGGGTACTGATATGTGTTTGTGGGGGGGCAGACGTGCAAGGGGGGACAGATATGTGTGTGGGGGGGCAGACGTGCAGGGGGTACTGATATGCGTTTGTGGGGGGGACAGATATGTGTGTGGGGGGGGGCAAACGTGCAGGGGGTACTGATATGTGTTTGTGGGGGGGGGGGAACAGACGTGCAAGGGGGTACTGATATGTGTTTGTGGGGGGGGACAGACGTGCAAGGGGGTACTGATATATGTGTGTGTGTGGGGCAGCTGTGCATGGGGTACTGATATGTGTGTGGGGGGGGGGACAGACAGATGTGAGAGGGAGTACTGGTATGTGTGGGGGGGCAGATGTGCAGGGGGGGTACTGATATGTGTGCGGGGGGGGACAGACAGACATGCAGGGGGGTACTGATATGTGTGTGGGGGGGGGGGACAGACAGACATGCAGGGGGGGTACTGGTATGTGTGTGGGGGGGGACAGATTGCAGGGGGGTACTGATATATGTGTTTGGGGGACGAACGGACAGATGTGTGTGGGGGGGCAGATATGCAGGGGGTGACAGATATGTGTGTGGGGGCAGATGTGCAGGGGGTGACAGATATGTGTGTGGGGGGCAGATGTGCAGGGGGTGACAGATATGTGTGTGGGGGGGCAGACGTGCAGGGGGTACTGATGTGTTTGTGGGGGGGAACAGACGTGCAAGGGGGGACAGATATGTGTGTGTGGGGGGGCAAACGTGCAGGGGGTACTGATATGTGTTTGTGGGGGGGACAGACGTGCAAGGGGGTACTGATATATGTGTGTGTGTGGGGCAGCTGTGCATGGGGTACTGATATGTGTGTGGGGGGGGACAGACAGATGTGCGAGGGAGTACTGGTATGTGTGGGGGGGCAGACGTGCAGGGGGGTACTGATATGTGTGTGGGGGGGACAGACGGACGTTCAGGGGGGTACTGATATGTGTGTGGGGGGGACAGACAGACATGCAGGGGGGTACTGGTATGTGTGTGGGGGGGGACAGGTGTGCAGGGGGAACAGATATGTGTGTATTGGGGGGGGCAGGTGTGCAGGGGGGAACAGAGGGGGAACAAATGTGTGTGTGTGGGGGGGGGGCAACAAAGTGGACCACGGCTGGCGTGAGGAAGTGAGCTAGTGCCATCCACCATTTTTCTTCGGGCCGGGTCCAGAGGCACAGGTGCAAGCCTGTGGACCACGGCTGAAAAAATAGGTGCCGCAAATTTTTTAGTGAGGGGCGGAGCCATGTGTGTATTTTGAGGGGGGGGCGGCAAAATGAGGTTTCGCCTAGGGTGTCAAAAATCCTTGCACCAGCCCTGGCTGCGCTCCTAGCAGCTGCAAACACTGAGGCTGGAGCACGTTTGGACACATACAGGAGAGTGTCCAGGAGCCCAGATGCCAGATATTAACTAGGAAGTGACATCAAACGCCATAGTGACGTTCTGGGTAATGTACTCCAATTACAATCAGCTGGAAACGAAATTGCAAAATTTTAACCCTTGAAGCCCTGAAAGATTGTGTGTGTTTTCATGCAGGCACTGGGAAAAAATTTTTGCGTTGTGCTGTATACATTTGTTTATCTTTTCTACATAAAGAACTGGTTCTTCCGAACAAACTGAGATCTACTGAATGTTATTCCTCACAAACATTATGTGGAATTAGAGTGGTAAACCTTTATGAGCGCAGAATTCCTTTTTGTTGTAACTGTATTTTTGTGGTGCTTCTAGGTACCTGGATTTCTGCAGCACGGATCGTTTACAGCCCATACGAGGGTCTTAAATATTATATTGGACTATAGTGTTAACCCATAGAGCGCCAGTGAATCTTTTTTGTATCAATATATGCCCAATTTTGCTCATGTCCTAAACTTGGTGGTGCAGAAGTTCTTGGGCAGGTACCCAGGCTTACAGGATGTCCTGAAGCCAGGGCCGGATTAACAATGGGGCTGATGGAGCTGCAGCTCCAGGCCCCTTTCTCAAGATAGGCCCATTTGGCCAAAAAAAAAAAAATTTTTTTTTTTTTTTTTTTTTTTTTTTAAGATTTTTTTTTTCTAAGATCGAATTTGGGGGGTTGTAGCTCGATGACCAGAGGTCACAGAAACCCCACATTTGGGGGTAGGCATGGGAAGAGCTACCCCACAACTGGTTAAAATATGGGACGGCTATCATTTATGGTTCCGGAGATACGGGCCTGCTAGCACAGCCTGTCAGAAGCTACATTCAGAGCGGCCAATATAAATACAAGCTGACACACTGCAGCAGACTGATAGGATCACAGTGTTTATAATAATTATTTGTATATTACTCATGGTAATTAACCCCTTGCCACCCAGGCCAATTCTGACACTTCTCTACTACATGTAAAAATCATCATTTGTTTTTTGCTAGAAAATTACTCTATGGTGGTCTTTGCACTTTTTATGTTGCAGGGTACAGAGCTGCACGATTCTGGCTAAAATGAGAATTGCAATTTTTTTGCTTAGAAGATAGATCACGATTCTCTCACGATTGTTGCGGCGTAACATCATCTTTCACATTTAAACAAAACAAAAAATGGGCTAACTTCACTGTTTTGTTTTCATGGTTTTTATTATTCATTGAAGTGGGAAAATGCAGTGTGACATAACATATTGCAGCAATAGCCATTGTATTCCCCGGGGTCTCTGTTAAAATATATATAATGTTTGGCGGTTCCAAGTAATTTTCTAGCAAATAATATTGCTTTCTAACTTAAGAAACAAGTGTTGGACTTTAAGTGGTTAAATTTAGTTACAATGTTAGTTGGTTACAATGTTTCATTTTGTTTACAAACTTCGCAGACTGCCCAGATTTGTTCTTTACACACAGAAGTGTATCCCTTTGATCTAAGAAGGAAGTGTCAGTTACAATGTTTCCTGTTAAAAACTTGGCAGACTGCCCAGATATTTTCTTTTGACAGCTGAAAGTCTCTCCACTTGTTATATGAAATAATCGGCAAACTCTGCATTGAAGATCGTCAGGGGGGTTGAATCGAGATCACGATTTTTTTAACGATTAATTGTGCACGGTATTTGCGCAGCAATTTTTCAAACATGTTTTTTTGGAAAAAAATGTTTCATTCATTAAAAAAACAGTTAGTTAGTTAAGTTAGCACAATTTTTTTTGGTATCCTAAGCGATGCTTTAAAAAATTTTTAGGTTACATGTTTAGAGTTACAGAGGAGGTCTAGTACTAGAATTATTGTTCTCGCTCTAACGATCGTGGCGTATGTATATACCGTCCATTCTCCTCCCCTATGTCGCTTACCCACAAAAACAGTTCTTTAAAATTATACTGAATATCCTCAATGTTACCAGCTCTAGAATGGACACACTTTTGTTAGTTCAACTAAAGGAAATCTCAGTTCTCATATTTGTTCTGCCCCATTATTAGTACTCATTTAATTTTGTGATTACTACTATGATGTATAGAGGAACATCGGGGATCTCAGCTACTCTAAATATACTGTAAGACTTATATAAAAAAGTGGCCCTGAAAATATTTTTTAAATGTTGGCAACTGTGCACTTAGGCACTGCCCAAGGGCCACCATCCACCGGGTCAGTAGGGGGCCCCATGAGAGGCTCCTGGGATCCTGTGATAATAAAGCGGTAGTAAACTTTCCTGACATTACTACTTTTTAGAGGCCCTGGGGTAGGTTATGCCACAACGTACAAGTATGCACAGCATATTAGCACATTAGTGTACACTTACATTTTCAGACTGAGTCCTCCAGTGCTGCGCTGAATCAGGCGGGGCCCGAGCGCTTCCATCTTCACCCGGTCTTCCTTCTGGGTTCTGTGCCTTTGGTCACTTGCCTTGGCTGGGCTGCGTTAATGTCATTTCCGCGCATTTATTTATTATTTATTACACACCATTCACACCTCCGCGACAAAACGCCCGACGCCGGCCGCTCGTGCCGCTGGAAGGGAGAATTCCCATTGCTGTCTATGAGATGGTTCACATCTCATAGACGCCGTACACCTGCGGCATGAAAAAAAGTCCCGGACCCTTTTTTTCAGGCGGCATTGGCGTTCGGCCATACAAAGCAATAGGAAGGATTTGTAAAAAAAAAGTTACACTATTCGCGGCAAAATACGCCACGTACGCGGCGTTACTTGTCGCGGAGGTGTGAATGCAGCCTAAAAGGCCCCACCAAAATCCTCAGCACCAGGCCCATGATGTTCTTAATCTGGCCCTGCCTGAAGCAAACCAGGAAAGTCTGTGTGCATTTCCGACGGTCATATAATGCCAGTGCTCGGCTGGCAGACCTCCAAAGTGAATACAACCTGCCCAAGAACCGCCTAATCTGTGACATGCCCACCAGGTGGAACTCTACGTTGGCCATGCTGCAGCGGCTGCACGCGCAGCAAGAGGGCCATCAATGAGTATCTGTGCCAATATGACAGCAGAACTGGGTCAGGGGAGCTTGGTTTTTTTCCCCACGCCTGTGGGCGATGATCAGGGATGCATGCACTATCCTGTCACCATTTGAGGAGGCCACGAGGATGGTGAGCAGTGACAGTGCATGCATCAGTGAGACTGTCCCTCTTTTTCACATGTTGGAGCACACGCTGCGTGGAATAATGGACAGGGCCCTTGAGGGAGAACCTCTCAAGGCCCCCTTCATACAGACAGTGTTCCTGCTTGCCCACCTATCACACAGGTAGTGGACGAGGAGGAGGATTGTGTCAGTATGGAGGTGGAGCCTAGCACTCAGAAGCAGTCTTCAAGTGATCAATTACAGTCCCAAGAAACCCATGGACTTGTACGTGGCTGGGACGAGGTGGCTGTGGATCATGTCGTCCTCAGTGACCCAGAGGACTCCGCACCGAATGCCTCAGCAAACCTACGTTGTATGGCCTCCCTGATCCTGCAAAGCCTGCGGAAGGATCCTCGTATTCGTGCTATCAAGGAGAGGGATCATTACTGGCTGGCAACCCTCCTTGATCCACGTTACAAGAGTAAGGTTGCAGACCTTATCTTGCCGGCACAGCGGGAGCAGAAGATGAAACATCTTCGGGAGGCCTTACAGAAAGGTCTGTGCAATGCGTTCCCAGAGACTGGGGGGTTACAAAATCCAGGTTCTGAACAACGTGTTGCTGAGACTTCGGTCAGTCACAGAAGGAGCGGTGGAGAAGGTGGACGTCTGACCGATGCGTTCAGACAATTTTTTAGTCCGCAGCGCCAAGGTATGACCAGTTTCAGCAACCATCGCCATAGTCTGTTTTACATGGTGCGGGAATACCTAGGGGCAAGATCCGACTTGGACACCTTTCCCACCGAAAATCCTCTGGCTTACTGGGTCTTGAGGATGGATCACTGGCCAGAACTTGCACAGTACACAATTGAGCTACTGGCTTGTCCTGCATCCAGCGTTCTTTCAGAAAGCACATTCAGTGCTGCTGGAGGCTTTGTAACTGATCACAGGGTGCGCCTCTCCACCGACTCTGTTGATCGACTGACCTTCATAAAAATGAATCAGGCTTGGATCACTACCAGCTACCAAGCACCTGATGCTGATGTAACTGAATAATTTTTTTTGAAATGTCAGATCCCTTCAAGACTGCCTATGCTGATGCTGAGTGACTATCCTGTTATGCTGAGTGACTATCCTTTTCCTCCTCAATGATCATGCTGATAGCTTGTAAGAACATTTTTGGTTCTGGGCACCGCCACCAGTGGCTAAGGCCCAATTTTTCTGTCCCTGTTTAACAGGGGCGTGTAATTAAAATTTTTGATGCAATACTTTGCAGCAGGCTCATTCCTGCGCTCCAACTAGAGTATCTGTGAGGGGTTGCAGTGTTGTGGCACCAGCACCAGTGCCCAAAGCCCAATTTTTCTGCCCCTGTTTAACAGGGGCGTGTAATTAAAATTTTTAATGCAATACTTTGCAGCAGGCTCATTCCTGCGCTCCAACTAGAGTATCTGTGAGGGCTTACAGAGTTGTGGTACCAGCACCACCACCAACAAAGGCCCAATTTTTCTGCCCCTGTTCAATAGGGCATGTAATTACAATTCTTGATCTAATATTTCACATCAGGACCCATTCCTGTGCCCACCAAGAGTAACTGTGAGGGCTTACAGAGTTGTGGCACAAGCACCACCACCAACAAAGGCCCAATTTGTCTGCCCCTGTTCAACAGGGGCATGTAATTACAATTCTTGATCTAATATTTCACAGTAGGGCCCATTCCTGTGCCCACCAAGAGACCCTGTGAGGGCTTACAGAGTTGTGGCACCAGCACCACCACAACCACCAACAAAGGCCCAATTTTTCTGCCCCTGTTCAACAGGGGCATGTAATTACAATTCTTGATCTAATATTTCACAGCAGGGCCCATTCCTGTGCCCACCAAGAGTAACTGTGAGGGCTTACAGAGTTGTGGCACCAGCACCACCACAACCACCAACAAAGGCCCAATTTTTATGCCCCTGTTCAACAGGGTCATGTAATTACAATTCTTGATCTAATATTTCACAGCAGGTCCCATTCCTGTGCCCACCAAAAGGAACTGTGACAGCTTACAGAGTTGTGGCACCAGCACCACTACCACCAACAACAAAGGGCTAATTTTTCTGCCCCTGTTCAACAGGGGCATGTAATTACAATTCTTGATCTAAAATTTCACAGCAGGGCCCATTTCTGTGCCCACCAAGAGTAACTGTGAGGGCTTACAGAGTTGTGGCACCAGCACCACCACCACCACCAAATGCCTAATTTTTCTTCCCCTGTTCAACAGGGGCATGTAATTACAATTCTTGATCTAATATTTCACAGCAGGGCCCATTCCTGTGCCCACCAAGAGTAACTGGGGGGGCTTACAGAGTTGTGGCACCAGCACCACCATCACCACCAACAAAGTCCCAATGTTTCTGCCCTTTTTCAACAGGGGCATGTAATTGCAATTCTTGATTAGGGATGAGCCGAACACCCCCCTGTTCGGTTCGCACCAGAACTTGCGAACACACCAAATGTTCGTGTGAACTTTAGAACCCCGTTAAAGTCTATGGGACTCGAACATTTGAAATCTAAAGTGCTAATTTTAAAGGCTAATATGAAAGTTATTGTCCTAAAAAGTGTTTGGGGACCTGGGTCCTGTCCCAGGGGACATGTATTAATGCATAAAAAAGTTTTAAAAACTGCAGTTTTTTCGGGAGCAGTGAACTTAATAATGCTAAAAGTAAAACAATAAAAGTGAAATATTCCTTTAAATTTCGTTCCTAGGGGGGTGTAAAGTTAGCATGTGAAATAACGCATGTTTCCAGTACATAGAACTGTCCCTGCACAAAGTGTCATTTCTGAAAGGAAAAAAAGTATTTTAAAACCGGACTTGCGGCTATAATGAATTATCGGCTCTAGCAATTCAGAGAGAATTCATTAATAAAAAAAATAGCGTGGGGGTCCCCCCAAATTCCACTACCAGGCCCTTCAGGTATGGAATGATATTAAGGGAAACCCCGCCGTCAATTAAAAAAAATGATGTGGGGTTCCCCCCAAATATCCATTCCAGACCCTTCAGGTCTGGTGTGGATTTTAAGGGGAACTCCACCCCAAATTTAAAAAAAAATTGCCTGGAGTTCCCCCAAAAATTCACACCAGACCCCTTATCCGAGCACGTCAACCTGGCCAGCCGCAGAAAAGAGGGGGGGACAGAGTGCGCTCCCCCCTCTCCTGAACCATACCAGACCACATGCCCTCAACATGGGGAGGATGTCCCCATGTTGATGGGGACAAGGGCCTCATCCCCACAACCCTTGTCCGGTGGTTGTGGGGGTCTGCGGGCGGGGGGGCTTATCAGAATCTGGAAGACCCCTTTAACAAAGGGGACCCCCAGATCCTGCCCCACCTATGTGAATCGGTAAAGGGGTACATTGTACCCCTACCATTTCATGAAGGAAGTGTAAATAGTTGGAAAAAACACACACACACCGTAGAAAAAAGTCCTTTATTAATAAAAAAAAAAAAAAAAAAATACAGCGGTGGTAATCTACTCGGTCCCAGCTCCCTGCTCCAACGTCTACTGTATCCAGCGACGGGTGATCTCCGGTCCAGCGATGAGAGGATCCATCCATCCAGAGCGCAGCCACGCCGACCTCCTCTCTCCGCTGGACACAGCCCAGCGAATGACGCGGCTGAAGCTGTGACATTTCTTATATAGGGGAGGCGGGACCACCCGTCACGTGACCCCGCCCCCTCTGACACACCCTCTGCTAGGTCACTGGGGAAGCCCAGTCTTCCCCCTTGCGTCAGAGGGGGTGGGGTCACGTGACGGGTGGCCCCGCCTCCCCTATATAATAAATGTCACAGCTTCAGCCGCATCATTCGCTGGGCTGTGTCCAGCGGATAGAGGAGGTCGGCGTGGCTGTGCTTTGGATGGATGGATCTTCTCATCGCTGGACCGGAGATAACCTCGCTGGATACAGACAACGTTGGAGCAGGGAGCTGGGACCAAGTAGATTACCACCGCTGGATTTTTTTTATTTATTTTTTTATTAATAAAGGACTTTTTTCTACGGTGTGTGTGTTTTTTCCAAATATTTACACTTCCTTTGTGAAATGGTAGGGGTACAATGTACCCCATTACCAATTCACATAGGGGGGGGGGCAGGATCTGGGGGTCCCCTTTGTTAAAGGGGTCTTCCAGATTCTGATAAGCCCCCCACCCGCAGACCCCCACAACCACCGTGCAAGGGTTGTGGGGATGAGGCCCTTGTCCCCATCAACATATATATGGAACACCGTAATGTGAATCTTTATGAAGTGTTTAATGGTACCCACACTATCAGGAAAACTGACCCCAATAGCCAATTTAGAGTCTTGGCACATACTATGGAGAGGAAGGTGAATCTTTGGTGGGATATCCACACATTTGACCGGTTTCTAAAAGAAAAAATTGTCCCAAGAAGACTGAGGTGGGATGTTCCCCCTAACGATGGCCTTCTGGACAAACAATCTATGGATGAATGGTTCCACTTTTATAATGATAAGAGTTTGGAGGCCATTCATTTTCTCCTTAAACGGAAACAAAAAAAGATGCGGGCCATGGACACTATCATAGAAGAAACTAAACTCCTTTTAGAACCATTTAAGGATTCAACTGATTTTAAAAAATTAGCCACTCAACTAAACAAGACACTGGCCACCAAAGACCTTGAAGTTCAACAAAGAAAAACTAAAAAATACCAACGAGATACATCAGATTACAAAGCGGACCTGGTGTTCAAATGGCAGGCAAAAAACATGCCTCCATTAACCACCTCAACATATTCAACACCTGAAAAAGAAGAGTATGTTGAAGACCAGAGTACAAATAAACCTAATATACATTTAGGTTGGCAAGACCAAGCCCCTCCACCAATGAGAGGGGGCAAGAACAAGAAGATGGTGAAGGACAACGCCATCAAACACCTTAAAATGTGCGTCCAAAAAAACCTTTTAAAAAACCTTTCAAGAAACCATATTGGAATCGTCGAAACTCAGAGAGGGAATATAGGGATAATCGGGGGTCGACTTACCATCAACCACCCCCTAATCCCAACCCTCACTATCCCCACTATTATAATTATCCACAATGGAGCCCCATTCCTACTTACAATCGTTTTGAACCTTTACGACAATACCAAGATCACCACCCGTACCATGCACCATATTATGGTTATGATCCCCAGCGGTCTTTTTTAGACAGGGATCGGAGGGACTACTCCCCGAGGAGGTACCCTCAGGATCCCTATCCATCTCCAAGGAGGCAAACGCAGGAGGATCAATCTCCTAGAAGAACCAAGGAATTTCAAAGATCCCCAAGAAGACCTCACAACGAAAAGGAAACCCGAATTCCCAAAGAAAACGGGGATGCAGAGGAGGAAAGAGATCCCAGAAGAAAAAGAGTGGAAAAGGGGAGGGGGTCTTCAACATAAGTGGGAAGACCCTCACCCCAGAAGAATTAATGGTATTGGATGGTGGTCTCAAACATGCACCTGTGAAGAATTTAAACAAATTTGAAACGTATATAGGCATACAAAGATACATTAGGAAAATGAACATTAAGGCCCCGTACACACGACCGAACATGTCTGCTGAAACTGGTCCGCGGGCTCTTCTCAGCGGACAAGTTCGGTCCTAGCGTACCATTTTCCAGCGTACATTTGTCCAGCAGACCGTTTCCCAGCGGACAAATATTTCCTCTCCTGCTAAGAAACATGTCCGCTGGAAAACTGTCCGTCGGACATGTTCGGTGGTTAGTACACAAAAGCATCGTACAAAAAACCCGCGCATGCTCAGACAAAATGAGGGTACGGGAGCGCTCGTTCAGGTAAAACTCGTGTTTGTTTGGGATATGGCACATTTTTCATTTCAAAAGATCTATTGTGTCTTTTCTTTTGTCGTTTTATTCATTGTTCTCTGTTCTCTTGCTAGAATAAACCCGTTCTCTTGCTGATGCTATTTCAACTGAGTTGTCCCATACTGAAATGTGACATTTGTTGCTTGTGATGTAATCTTTTGAAACTGTTTGCTAGCCCAGATGTAGCATTTTTTTTGTTCCTCCACATTTTTAGTTAATGTTCATCTTCTCATTTTTTTTTTTTTCTAGTTATGTCACCATTTTTTTAATTTTGGTACTTGGTATATTTTTGGTTTTGGTCAAGTTATTATGTCAACTTTTTTAAATTTTATTTTAAATTGTTTACCATGTTGGCACACCAAATGTCCCCCCCCCCCCCAAGGAGTTTGTGTCCTTTGTAAATGACACATTGTATTTGTTTTTAATGCCTAATCCCCACAGTATAACAAACAATAGACAAGGTTTGAAATTAAAGCAAAAAGCCATTTATTTTGGCAAATTCACAAAATCAAAATAAACAGAACGGCAGCACTTGAACAGATAGCAAAATACATGCAGACTTGGATTTACAACATGATCAAGGATAAAAAAGCAAACCTCAGGAGGCACCAAAAAAAAATCAGAAGCAGCAGCACATAACCAAAGGAACCCAAGCTGTTGTAGTCCAAACAAGTTGACTTTTGTGGGGAATCAAATGGAAGGCAGGGAATCACCTTCTCGTCTTCCTTGCAACCTTCCCTCCAGGCTGCCTTACAGCGGATCTTCCACGGACCCGTCCATGGCCCCTTGCAGGTGGGGATGATGTGGCAAGCAGGAGGATGATGTTCAGCAAGCCGGGCCGGGTCACATAGCCCAGTGTCTGTGGTCAGCAGGTCCCTCTCCATCCACCAAAGCACCTGATTAATAAGGCCCTTTGCCAGTCTCCTTTGGTCCTCCCCCCCTTGGTTCAGGTCATGAGCCACAGAGGCACTGTAGGCTTCTGTGGGGTTGAGGGGGGCCCTCATGAGAGCACTGGCCTCCTGTATCATGCGGAGGCTTGCGTCCTCCACTTGCCTCAACTGCCTCCTTCGGCCTGGTTGCCTCATCTGGAGGGGAGGAACCTGGCTGATTGTGCTGAGCCTGGGCCTGGGGACCTGCTGTACGCCACTGGGCCTGGCCTCCTCCTGGCTGCCACTGACCCCTTCCGCCTGGCTGACAGTTTCCGGAGGAGCTGCCACCTCCTGGCTGGTCTCTTCTTCCTGTGTCAAAAAAAGGGACATGTTGTAATATTTTGCACAATCAAATCACACACATTTTCATGCTCGAGACTGTTTTTATTTTTTGTTCATTTAACTTGAACAGACTCTCCTTCTCACCCCTGCAGTTGTCATCCCTGACACTTATTTGTCTGGCCACGACTTTTTTTTTGTTTTCCCAGCTTGGCTTTTCTTTTACAATATCAAGTCAATAAACCAACAATTATTAGGCCAGAAATATATTGAAAACTACTATACCTCATCATCGAAGACTCGCATATCTGGCTCTCTGTCAGCCAGCCCCTCTTCTTCGGACTCTGCAGGGCTGTGTGGATCTGGGGAAGTTCCGCTGTAAGGTAGCATTGAAGGAAGGCTGGAAGGAAGACTCGACATAGATTCCCTGCCGTCCATTTGATCCCTCAAAAAAGCCATCTCTTTGTAGTACCACAGCTTGGGCTCCTTTGGTTGTCTTGCTGCTGCTCCTGATTTTAGTTTTTCATGAGCTTTGTAAGCTCTGTGATATGTGCCCCTGAGGTTGGCAATTTTATCCTTGACCATGTTGGAAGTGCATTCTGGAACCCATGTCTGCATGTAGGTTGCTAAGTGTTCAAGTGCTGCCGCTCTGAGGTCTTTTCGGTGGTAGTTAGCCTCCCTTGAATCCCACAGGATGGGCATTTCCCTATATTTATCCAGCAAGCGCTGGATATTGTCCTGTCCCTGTAGTAGGTCCATCCTTTTCTTGTTGATTTATTTTTATTTTTTTTATTTTATTCTAGATTAACAAAAGACAAAGAAACAGAAAACATGATTTAAAAAAGGCTCAGCGTTGACATTGTTAGAATATGTGGGCCCAAATTTAGGACCTATATCTAAATACAAACAAAGTGTCTCCTGTTGCTAAAATGCTGGCCAGCTCTAGCCCATTGCTTGTACCAAACATTGATTTTATACATGCAGCCCCTTTGGTTTCATTGCAGTAACAACGTGGAATCTATAACCATACACAATTATTATTAATGAGAGCATTCATCAAGGCATTATTTCATGTGTAGATATCCTGCCCCTCAGCATTGATGACATAAAAAGACACTTCCTAATGACCTCTGTTCAACCAACACAGAACAATACTTGGCCTGATCTGAATACACCAGACAAGAATTTAAATGAGGTAGAGCATTGTTCCCATCTAGATTTTGTGATGTGTCCAAAAGCATTTGGATAACAAAATACCCAAGATACATAATAGCGTTAAAAGGGTGCAAACAACAGACCAAACCCCCATCCCATGGCTCTCCAGTTTCTAGGCCTCTGCTGATCCCATGTTGTAATTTCTTACCTTCGTCTCTCTAGCTCCTCGATTACCACGCTCGAATAATTACCGCGTAACCTACGTCATCACGTAGGTTTCCTTTTATACACTCTGTGTATGTATGAAACGCCACCCTCGTCACCTTTGCCATGCCCCTAATCAATGTGAAACTGAAATATGGCGTTAACTCTAGGTTCTCTAAACGCTACAATAGTCTCCGTGTAACCTACGTCATCACATAGTTTTCCTTTTCTACACTCCGCGTATGTATGAAACGCCGCCTTCGTCACCTTTGCCATGCCCCTAATCAATGTGAAACTGAAATATGGCGTTAACTCTGTAGGTTCTCTAAACGCTACAATAGTCTCCGCGTAACCTACGTCATCACAAAGTTTTCCTTTTCTACACTCCGCGTATGTATGAAACGCCGCCCTCGTCACCTTTGCCATGCCCCTAATCAATGTGAAACTGAAATATGGCGTTAACTCTATAGGTTCTCTAAACGCTACAATAGTCTCCGCGTAACCTACGTCATCACGTAGTTTTCTTTTTCTACACTCCGCGTATGTATGAAACGCCGCCCTCGTCACCTTTGCCATGCCCCTAATCAATGTGAAACTGAAATATGGCGTTAACTCTGTAGGTTCTCTAAACGCTACAATAGTCTCCGCGTAACCTATGTCATCACAAAGTTTTCCTTTTCTACACTCCGCGTATGTTTGAAACGCCGCCCTCGTCACCTTTGCCATGCCCCTAATCAATGTGAAACTGAAATATGGCGTTAACTCTGTAGGTTCTCTAAACGCTACAATAGTCTCCGCGTAACCTACGTCATCACAAAGTTTTCCTTTTCTACACTCCGCGTAGGACGCCGACCTCGTCACCGCCCCTGACGGAACATTTCCTCTTTTCCACGCCCATAATCACTGTGGGAAGGGAAAATGGCGATGTCACACGAGCGTGCACAAAGCTCTCAGGCCGCAAGTGAAGGGACAGAGGCAGGAACGTCCCGATCCAGGCCCAAACGCTACAAAGCCACTAATATGGCTTTTGATAAAATGGTTGAGTTAGTTTACATAATGCGGAGGAAGGACTATGACGGGAAATATGGGCCATACAAGACCCCTAGCCGCAGAAAGGCCCACATTATGGACAAGGTGGCGAGGAGAATGGAGGAGATGTTTGGTGTCACCAGGTCCAAAGAACAGCTCAGGAAACGTTGGTCCGACTTGAAACTGCGGGAGCCACATCAGTTGAAGAAGATCCTGAAAATTCTCAAGAAAAGTAAGTCCTTATTTTTGTGGGTGGGGGGGGCAATTGTCTTTACGAATTTGTTGACATGTATATTTCTATATCTGCCTCCTTGGCCTGGTTGTACTTTTGAACACATGTTGAAATTGTATTGTGTTTAAAGAAAATACCTAGCTTTTGCAAAGATCGTATAATAATAGTAAACCACGTAACATCACATCGTTTCTCAGAAATGCGATGTTGGTCCAGGAACAACACACCTGGACATGGCTATCTGGCAAAAAACTTTGTTTGCAAACATTGTGTAAAAGCTATTTCTGACAAATCAAATTAAGAGAATGTGAAAGACAAACAGTATTCATTCTCAACAGTGAGAATAAGCAGCTGTTTTCCCATCTGGAATGCAGAGCACCTGTGTCTCCACAATAAATAATCATTTTTTTGTAGGGTCTCCAAGAAAGAAAGTTTAGGGGGGGACATCTATGTGTGTCACTTCGCTAAAAAGGGGCAGAATCAGAGCTTGGCCTAGAAGTCAGCTAAAAATGTATGTTTGGTGGAAGAAGACAAAAAAAGATAATAAATTAAAGCCTCTTCTAAGCAATGTGTGCGATTTCTGCTATCCAATATCTGTGTGCTGATGAGTATACCTTTTGTTTTGTGTTATTTATTTAGGGGAAAGAAGACGACAGCATTTGGAGGAGGCAGGGAGGGCCAGACACGCCAGAAAACGCCCATCTCGGCATGTGGAGGAGGATGTGGAAGGAGAGGAGAAAGGAAGAGAGGAGGGAGGAAGAGAGGAGGATGTGGAAGGAGAGGAGGAAGGAAGAGAGGAGGAAGGAAGAGAGGAGGATGTGGAAGGAGAGGAGGAAAGAAGAGAGGAGGAAGGAAGAGAGTAGGAAGGAAGAGAGGAGGAAGGAAGAGAGGAGGAAGAAGCCATTTTGGAAGTAGGAGTGATGGAAGATGAAGGGGAAGTTGAGGAAGAAGAATTTGGAGTTTTGGAAGAAGGTGGATTGATGGATGAAGAAGAAGCAGTTATGGAAGATGAAGGAGGAGTCGTTGATGATGAGGGGGAAGTGGTTGAAGAAGGAGGAGTCGTTGAAGATGAGGGGGAAGTGGTTGAAGAAGGAGGAGTCGTTGAAGATGAGGGGAAAGTGGTTGAAGAAGGAGGAGTTATCGAAGACGGAGAAGTTGTGGAGGTGGAAATTCGCACACCATCAGGTCAGTGTTACCCCAGCTTTATAGGTCAAAACATATCTAGATTGGCCTGCAAAATAGTATTTTTTTTTTTTTTTCAGGGGATGAAAATGGTGTTGCACATTTTTCTCGTGCAAGTGCTGCAATAATTATCCAGCAGATTATGGAATGCAGCACAGAGATGGACAATATGCGTCAAAGGATGTTGGTCATTGAACAAAATTTTAAAAATATAATAGACATGATGGGCCGTGTCAAAGACTGAAACACAACCCCCCCCCGGCCATCCCCCGCCCCCCCATCCATTTTTAGATTTTGTATATAAAAATAAAAAAAATTGAAGATGCACACACAGGGGTTGATTTACTATGCTCTGTGCGCTGCGCTGGTTCATGCGTTAATTAGTACTCCGGGTGAAGCCTTAATTAGGCGCATAAACCAGCGTAGCAGCCGGCGCATTGAAAGTAAAATGTAAAGCCGCGCCGATCTCCCTATAGAAGTCTATGGGAGAAATCAAAAGTGTTATTATTAAAGGCTAATCTGCAAGTTTTGTCCTAAAAAGTGTTTGGGGACCTCAGTCCTGCCCCAGGGGACATGTATCAATGTTTTTATTTTATTTTTAAAACGGACGTTTTTTCGGGAGCAGTAAAATTAATAATTCTTAAAGTGAAACAATAAAAGTGAAATATTCCTTTAAATTTCATACCTAGGGGGGGTGTAATGTCAGCATGTGAAATAGCGCATTTTTCCCACACTTAGAACTGCCCCTAACATTCAGAAGGAAAAAAAGCCATTTAAAATTCACACGCGGCTATAATGAATTGTCGGCTCTGACAATTCTGACAGGATTAATTCATAAAAAAAAAATGTGTAGGGGTTCCCCCAAATTAAATTACCAGGCCCTTTAGGTCTGATATGGATATTAAGGGGAACCCCGCCGTAAAAAAAAAAAAAAAAGACGTGCGGTTCCCGGCAAATATCCATACCAGGCCCTTCAGGTCTGGTGTGGATTTTAAGGGGAACTCCACCCCAAATTTAAAAAAAAAATGGCATGGAGTCCCCCTAAAAATCCACACCAGACCCTTATCCGAGCACGTTGACCTGGCCAGCCGCAGAAAAGAGGGGGGGACAGAGTGCGGCCCCCCCCTCTCCTGAACCGCACCAGGCCACATGCCCTCAACATGGGGAGGATGTCCCCATGTTGATGGGGACAAGGGCCTCATCCCCACAACCCTTGCCCGGTGGTTGTGGGGGGCTGCGGGTGGGGGACTTATCAGAATCTGGAAGACCCCTTTAACAAAGGGGACCCCCAGATCCTGCCCCCCCTATGTGAATTGGTAATGGGGTACATTGTACCTCTACCATTTCACCCCAAAAAAAATTCAAAAGTGTTAAAAATGACAGTAGCCGGTTTTTGACAAATCTTTTATTAAAATCTTCTTTTCTTCTTTCATTCGGGTTTCTTCCGCTGCTTCTTTCTTGGGTCTTCTCGTCCACATCTTGCCCGAGTCCGACGTGTTCTTCTATCTTCTCCGTCCGTCCTTCAGCCTTCTCGTACACATCTTGCCCGCTGTCTTCTCCCATCTTCTTCTCCGTCCGTCCGCCAGCCTCCTCATCCGCATCTTGTGTCTTCTCCTGTCTTCTTCTCGGTCCGCCAGCCTTCTCCTCCACATCTTTTCCTTCCCCGGACCCAGCGCTTGAATTTGATTTGGCCGCCGTATTCCGCTCCTGGGAACACGCCACAAGTAAACTCCTTAGAAGGTCATGTGCGTCAGAGGGGGGCGGGGTCACAGAGCGTCACACGGTGGGGGAATTCAATTTCAAGCGCGCCGTCTGGAGAAGAAGCCGCCGCAGCTTCCAATTGAAGTTCCCGCCGTGTCACACTCATGTGACCCCGCCCCCCTCTGACGCACATATGCCACACGCGGACTTTCAGATGAGTTAACCTGTGGTGTCAGAGGGGGGCGGGTCCCAGGAGCGGGAACACGGCGGGACCTTCAATTTCAAGTGCAGCACCCAGAAGATCAAGAAGATGCGGGACGAGAAGGTCGACGGACAGAGAAGAAGATGGGAGAAGACGGCAAGATGTGGACGAGAAGACACAAGAAAGAAGCAGAGGAAGAAACCCGAATGAAAGAAGAAGAAGGAACCATGGAAAGAAGATTTTATTAAAGGAATTGTCAAAAACCGGCTACTGTCATTTTTCACACTTTTGTCACTTTTTTTTTGTAAAATGTACCCCATTTCCATTTCACACAGGGGGGGGCCTGGATCTGGGGGTCCCCTTTGTTAAAGGGGTCTTCCAGATTCTGATAATCCCCCCGCCCGCAGACCCCCACAACCACCGGGCAAGGGTTGTGGAGATGAGGCCCTTGTCCCCATCAACATGGGGACATCCTCCCCATGTTGAGGGCATGTGGCCTGGTGCGGTTCAGGAGAGGGGGGGCCGCACTCTGTCCCCCCCTCTATCCTGCGGCCGGCCAGGTTAACGTGCTCGGATAAGGGTCTGGTGTGGATTTTTAGGGGGACTCCACGCCATTTTTTTTTTAAAATTTGGGGTGGAGTTCCCCTTAAAATCCACACCAGACCTGAAGGGCCTGGTATGGATATTTGGGGGGACCCCACGCCATTTTTTTTTGTTTTTACGGCGGGGTTCCCCTTAATATGCATTCCAGACCTGAAGGGCCTGGTAATTTAATTTGGGGGGACCCCCATACATTTTTTTTTTTTTTTTTTTAGTTTTAATGAGCAATGACTGTATTCTTTATAGCCATGAGTACTTTAAACTTACTTTTTTTTCACTTCAGAAATGACATCTTGTACAGGGACAGTTCTAAGCACGGGAAACATGCGTGTAAACCCCCTCCCCCTGTATGAAATTTAAAGGAATATTTCACTTTTATTATTTCACTTTAACCACTTCCATACCGCGCCTATTCTGGCACTTCTCTCCTTCATGTAAAAATTATATTTTGTTCCTGGGAAATTACTCAGGACCCCCAAACATTATATATAATTTTTTAGCAGACACCTTAGGGAATAAAGTGGCGGACATTTTTTATTTGATTTCCAACGGCATTTGCGCAATAATTATTCTAACGCCTTTTTTTGTAAAGTTAGCCCAATTTTTATGGATAATGTGAAAGATGATGTTACACCGAGTAAATAGATACCGACTTGTCACACAATTATGGAATGGTGCCAAACTTCGGGACATAAAAATATCCATAGGCAATGCTTGTTTTTTTTTTTTTACAGGTGACCAGTTCAGAGTTACAGAAGAGGTCTAGGGCTAGAATTATTGCTCTCGCTCTAACGCATGCGTCAATACCTCACATGTGTGGTTTGAATGGTGTTTACATATGTTGGGACTTACATGCATATTCGCTTCTGAGTGCGAGCTTCTAGGCACAGGGCCGTTTATTTTTTTGTGTTTTTTAGCTCATATTTTTCTTCTTTCACTTTTTTGTCACTTTTTTTGATTTCGGATCACTTTTCTTCCTATTACAAGGAATGTAAACATCCCTTGTAATAGGACTAGTGTGTGACAGGTCCTCTTTATGGAGAAAGGCGGGGTCAATAAGGCTGGAAAGCATGGTATTGGAAAAGAAAAAAGATCTCATGCTTTCAGCTGCAATCATGTTCGTTCAGCACAGTGGTGTAGTGTATAGCACTTTGACCTAGCAGCAAAAGAGTCGTTGGTTCGAATCCCGCCCGTGACAGCATCTGCATGGAGTTTGCATGTTCTCCCTGTGCCTGTGTGGGTTTCCTCCCACATTATAAAAACATGCTGTACCTCGGATCCGGTCTAAATAAGCCCTAATATGCAGTAGTATATTTAGGTTTTGTGCTGCCCTAGGCCTGACTACATTTCTGCACCTCCTAATAGAAAAATTACCCACCCCTTCCTGTTAAAGCCACACCCTGTTTTTGTATCCCCCGCCCAGGAATTTTCAGGGCACACACACACACACACTAGTTCTGGGGGGGGAAGGGGGTTACTGGACTCCCTTAATTTGCATAGTTTTTCTCTCACTTCCTGTTTGGCTATGGGGCAGGAAGTGAAGGGAAAACTCCCCAATTGGACACAGATAATACAAAATAAACTGACAGGGCCTATAACCCTCCCTCACTCTATCCAAAATTAAAGAAAATAAAAAGTGTTGATTATAGTTCTAGTCATGGGCGGACTGACCATTGAGTCACTCGGGCACTGCCCGAGGGCCACATGCCACTAGGGGGCCCCCATCAGGGTTGCCAGGCTCAGTAAAACCAGGGACAGTATGTAAAAATCTGTGGGTTTTTTAGATCTGTCCCTGATATGTCCGAAACTGACATGCTTTTAATGTGAATATCCCAAGATTTTAGCTGCCCCACCTCTGCACTGCCTCCTGGCGTGGTGGCCATCTGTAAGCTAGAGGGGCCCCATAATCTTCTATTGTCCGGGGGCCCCATGAGTTGTCAGTCCACCCCTGGTTCTAGTTTAAGCACAAATTTCATAGAGTTTTATTGAGAGTCCTAAGAAAATATAACCATGCCAATAGGCCAGGATACAGCGTGGCTAATATGTATGAATGTGTGTGTTAGAGCACCCAATGTTAACTAAAAAATTATTAATTTGCAAATAAGTATTATCTGCTCATTTTTTTGGGGATGTCTGCACCCCTGATAGTGACAACATTTGTGAGGTGTCTTCACCCTTTCTAATTCATTCACTTCCTGTCACATAGCCAAACAGGAAGTGAGGGTAAAACCTTACTAATATCTTTTCTTGGGGACACAGAGATCAATCTAAATAGTTTCCCATTATGTAAATTCCACTGTAGCATTTTGCTGTGTACACCCCAAATTATTAGGGATCTTGGACTTTGGGGTCCATTTACTAAAGGCAAATCCACTTTGCACTACAAGTGCAAAGCAAGGAAGAAAACAAAAAAACTTTGCTTCTACAGGATTGGATGTTAAAACCATCAGTGCTTCCTCTCTGATTTTCAGCAACTATGCTTGTACTGCAGAGTGGCTTTGCCTTTACTAAACCCCAAACTAAATAATCATTTGGGGCAGGGATCCTCAAACTACAGCCCTCCAGCTGTTGTAGAACTACACATCCCATGAGGCCTTGTAATGCACTGACATTCACAGACATGACTAGGCATGATGGGAATTGTAGTTCCTGAACAACTGGAGGGCCGTAGTTTGAAGACCCATGATTTGGGGTGTACACAGCAGTGCTGGAGTGCAATTTGCTTAATGGGGACACTAGTTAGATTGACCTGTGTCCCCAAGAAAAGACACTGGTAGGGTTTTAACCTCAATTCCTGTTCAGCTGTGTGACAGGAAGTGAAGCCAATTTTAAGAAAAGGGACACAAAGCTCAACCCCAAGAAAAACACAAAGCAGGGATTCTAACACTCACTTGGCTTCCCTCAAACATCCACAATTAGAATAGGATTGCCTTGCGCTAGATTTAAGCACAGTGCTGTAAATCAGCACGTCAAGCCTGTCCACCAATAGCAACCCCCCCCCCCACAGGCCATGTTTGCAGGTTTTACTTCATCTTGCACATGTGTTTTAAAAGACAGTCTGGACAGCAATTCTTGATAAGAGAAATCCACAAAACATGTCCTGTCGGGGGTACTTGATGGCTGAGGAACACTGCAGAAAAAAGAAAATACTTACCAGTTTGTCTTTAATTTCCTCGAGATTAAACATGGCAAACGTTTCATGCCCACACACCAGGAAAGAAGCTTAGACAAAAATCACACATAATTTGTTAGGCCCAAACCTATTTCAGCTGCAGCTGTCAAAATATAGCATGAAAAAGTAACAAAAAACAAACTTCCAAATTTTAAAGTAATTTTTATTGGTCAACAAAACAAGGAAAGCAAAAAAAGACAAACAAACACACAAACAAAAATACATTTCAAAAATCAAAATAAACATAGTTTTAACGTCACAACATTGACAAATTTTTCATAAAATAAGGCCGCATAGACAAATACATCAAAGTGAACATCATTTAAAAATAAACAAAAACCATTGGCAAAATAAAAAAAAACATGCAACAAACCACATTTGTGTTTAGCAACAACATTTCTGCCAGCCTGCCCCTTCTGAGGGCAGCTGAGGAATGATCGATCCATGCTTTTTATAACAGTGCTAGTAATGAAGCAATTGAAATCACATGAACAAATTGCAGTCTCTAGTTTGGGTGAGCTTGTAATTGCGCACACCTGGTATTTACCCAAACAACGCTCTATGAGCATCCAAGTGATTTTCACCTTTTAAAAGTGCTAAAAGTATTGCTCTCGCTCTAACGCACGCGTCAATACCTCACATGTGTGGTTTGAACGATGTTTATATATGTGGGCGGGACTTGCGTAAGTCCCGCCCACATATGTAAACACATATGAGGTATTGTCGCGTGCGTTAGAGCTAGAGTAATACTTTTAGCACTAGACTTTCTCTGTAGCTATAAACTGGTAACCTGAAAAAAAAATAAAAGGTCGCCTATGGGGAAGTTCAAGTACTGAATTTTGGCCCCATTGCAGGAGTGTTTTCAATAGTAAACCGTGACATGTAAGGTATCTATTTACTCAGCGTAACATCATCTTTCACATTATCACCAAAAATTGGGCTAACTTTAGTGTTTTGTGAATTTTTAACCACTTGACCCCCGGACCATATTGCTGGTCAATGACCGGGCCAGTTTTTGTGATTCGGCACGGCGTCGCTTTAACTGACAATTGCGCAGTCGTGCGACGTGGCTCCCAAACAAAATTTGCAACCTTTTTTTTTCCCACAAAGAGAGCTTTATTTTGGTGGTATTTGATCACCTCTGAGTTTTTTGAATTTTTAGAGCTATAACCAAAAATAGAGCGACAATTAAAGAAAAAAAAAGAATAATTTTAACTTTTTGCTATAATAAATATCCCCAAAAATATATATTCTAAAAAATAAATAAATCCCTCAGTTTAGGCCGATACATATTCTACATCTTTTTGGTTCCAAAAAAATCGCAATTAGCGTTTATTGATTGGTTTTGGCAAAAGTCTCCAAAATATGGAATTTTTGTTATAATTTTTTAACTAGTTATTGCGGCGATCAGCGATTTTTATCGGTACTGCGACATTATGGCGGACACATCGGACACTTTTTTGGAACCATTGGCATTTTTCTAGCGATCAGTGCTCTAAAAATGCATTGCTTACTATAAAAATGCCACTGGCAGGGAAGGGGTTAACACTAGGTGCGAGGGAGGGGTTAAATATGTTCCCTGGGTGTGTTCTAACTGAAGGGGGGTGGGACTGACATGGGTAAATGACAGATCGCTGTTCATGAAGGGGAACTCCAGACCAAAAAAAAAAATGTGGGTTCCCCTTCAGGTGCATACCAGGCTCTTAGGCTTGGTCTGGAACATAAGGGGTTAAACCCGCGCCGAAAACCAGCGTGGGGTCCCCCCCCCAAGATGCAGACCAAGCCCTTATCCCAGGCACGCAGTCTGGCCGGAGAGGAATGGGGGCGGGGACGAGCGAGCGCCCCCCCCCTCCTGAGCCGTACCAGACCGCATGCCCTCAACATGGGGGAGTGTGTGCTGTGGGGGAGGGGGGCACTGCCCCCCCACCCCAAAGCACTCTTGTCCCCATGTCGATAGGGACAAGAGCCTCTTCCCGACAACCCTGGCCGTGGTTGTCGGGGTATGCGGGTGGGGGGCTTATCAGAATCTGAGAGGCCCCTTTAATAAGGTGGCCCCCAGATTCCGGCCCCCCACCCTATGTGAAGGAGTATGGGGTACATTGTACCCCTACCCATTCACCTGGGGAAAAAAGTGTAAAGAAATAAAACATAACACACATTAATAAATTAATTTATTAGTCTGCCGGGGGTCTTCTGCCAGGGCCCCCCACCACCACCCCATTAGGCCCCGGGCTTCGCCGTCTTCTGCCGGAGCCCCCTTCACCATGAGGCTCCTGCCTATGGGGGAGGGCTCTGTCGCTTTCTGCGGGGGGGGGTTCACCTACCCCCCCATCTTCAGCGCCGTCTTTCACCAGGACCCCCTTCACCAGTGAGGCTCCTTGCCTTTGGGGGAGGGTCCCGGGCTTCGTCGGTTTCTGCGGGGGGGGTGCACCTGCAACCCCCCCCGTCTTCAGCGCCGTCTTTCACCGGGACCCCCTTCACCAGTGAGGCTCCTTGCCTTTGGGGGAGGGTCCCGGGGCTTCGTCGGTTTCTGCGGGGGGTGCACCTGCACCCCCCGTCTTCAGCGCCGTGTTTCACCGGGACCTCCTTCACCAGTGAGGCTCCTTGCCTTTGGGGGAGGGTCCCGGGCTTCTACGGTGTTTTCCGCTGGGGGGCGACACCCGCGGGCTTCTGCGATGCCTTCCTCTTCTGCCTGTCTCCTCCGCGGAGCACAGGGCTTTCTTCCGCCGGAGGGCGCCACCCTCCGGGCTTCTGCGGTGCCTTCCGCTTCTGCCTGGCTCCTCCGGGAGCACAGGGCTTGTCTGCGCTGTCCTCTCCCTTCTCTTCCATTCGATGTTGACACGACGAGGTTCCGCGCTGGAATGCCGTCTAAGCAGCGGGCATCGACTTATATAGGGCAATGCCACCATGTGACCTCAACCCATGTGACATCACATTCCCATCATGCCCAGGGAATGTGATGTCACATGGGTTGAGGTCGTATGGTGGCATTGCCCTATATAAGTCGATGCCCGCCGCTGACACGGCATGTCAGCGCGGAACCTCGTCGTGTCAACATCCAATGGAAGAGAAGGGAGAGGACAGTGCAGACAAGCCCTGTGCTCCCGGAGGAGACAGGCAGAAGAAGGAAGAGAGAACAAAGAAGACAGAAGAAAGCCCTGGCTCCGCGGGGGAGCCAGGCAGAAGAGGGAGCAGAGAAAAGACCGGGGAGTTGGCGCACCCCCGGCAGAAGACCAGGAAGACCGGAACCCTGGCGGAAGGCACCGGAAAGACCGGGGGATAGGCGCCATCCCCCGGCAGAAGTTGCTGAAGTCCGGATGGCCCCCCCCTAATGTAAAAGAGCTTAAATGGGGTGGGGGCCCCCGGCGGAAGGCTCCGGAGAGGACCGAGGGATGGCGCCCTCCCCCGGCAGAAATCACCGAAGCCCAGGGTCCCGGCAGAAGATCGGGAGAGAAGAAACCCCCCCTTGTGAAAGAGCTAAAGAAGAAAGGGGGGGCTCCGGAGCTGATTAATAAAATATTTTATTCTGTGTGGTGTTTTATTTAACTTTACATTTCCAGGTGAATGGGTAGAGGTACGGTGTACCCCATACTCATTCACATAGGGTGGGGGGCCGGCATCTGGGGGCCCCCTTATTAAAGGGAGCTCGCAGATTCCGATTAGCCCCGCCCACATACCCCGACAACCAATGGCAAGGGTTGTCGGGAAGAGGCTCTTGTCCCTATCGACATGGGGGCAAGAGTGCTGTGGGGTGGGGGGGCAGTGCCCCCCTCCCCCACAGCACACACTCCCCCATGTTGAGGGCATGCGGTCTGGTACGGCTCAGGAGGGGGGGGGGCGCTCGCTCGTCCCCACCCCCATTCCTGTCCGGGCCAGACTGCGTGCTTGGGATGAGGGCTTGGTTTGGATCTGGGGGGAACCCCGCGCCGAATCGGCACAGGTTTAACCCCTCACGTTCCGGACCAAGCCTAAGAGCCTAATGTAGCCCTGGAGGGGGACCCGCGCCGATTTTAAGTTTGAAATTTGGCGCAGAGTTCCCCTTCATGGCTGAAAACAGCTCGGAGATTCCCGTGCGCCGCGTCACGCAGCGCAATCACGGGTACGCCGCTTGGTATTTACCAAGATTTTCACGGCGCACGGGAAGCTCCGAAATTTCTCTCTACGCATGCCCAGTATGCAAATGAACCTCCCGAGGTTCAGGCGCACTGTGCAAGCGTACTGGGATCTGTTTTCAAAAAACACTTTCACTTTCAATTCGGCCCGCCAAACACATTCAAACACATGTCACTTCACTTCCCCTGCATCCCCCCACCTCCCCCCCAATAAACTCCCGCCCAAACCCCCGCAATTTACATTTCAATGTGCCGTGCGCCAGGTCTATCAGGTGCACAATGCACCCTCTCCTGGGTGCACGGAGCACATTAGTAACTAGGGAAATACACTGCACTAGCAGCGTATTCTTTAATAAATGACCAAACGGCTGCTACTCCTGCTTTTACTCCATGAGTCATGGAGTAAAGGCTTGGTAAATCAGCCCCACAGTGTGCCAACATGTGCTATCTGCCATCACAGATTATCTATTGTCTGTGCTTTGTGGGTACAACCCCCTCCTCGATACTCAAGTAGTTGAGAGGAAGGGTTTGCTCCCACAAAACACAGACATTGATCACCCAAAAGTTTGAACTTTGGAAGTTCTATTGGTTGTACATTTTTTCATTTTTACTTCCAAAAAAAGTACAAAATATCAACAACCCAAAACATTAAAAAAAAAAAAAAAAAAATTATAAAAACCCAAAAAAAAAAAATTATATTTTAATTATATATATAAAAAAAATAAAAAAAATAATTATATATATATATATATATATATATATATATATATATATATATATATAAAATATTTTATAAATATTAATTGTATATATATATATATATATATATATATATATATATATATATATATATATATATTTCCTGACTGACTCCATGGCAGCCTACATGTGGGTTAATCCCGCCTCCTCTCCATTGATAGGACCCCATACCCATAAAGGTTTACTCACCGCCCAGTACTGGTGTTCCTTTTTTGTCCTCCTCCATGGATCAAGGAAATACAGAGTTGTTCAAAACAAAGACTTACTTGGAAAAAGGATAGCACACTTTAAGCGGTGCAGCTCGGATCCCAGCCATGGGCGGGTGGAGAGCTTTGCAGCAACTTCCCCTCCGCTGTGCGGTCGTTGCTGTGTGTGCTGAAGATCCGGACTTCCTGGCTGGCAAGGTCTTATCTTACTCATGGCAGTCACCTATGTGTTGTATGTCTTTTTGTATGTGTTTATTGCCTGTATGGCGGCTGGAGCGCTCCTGCGTTCCAGCGCCGTTTTTCCTCTTCCTGGTGCGAGCATCAGAGCCCTTCGCGCATGCGCAATGCCCACTCTCAGAGTGAGGCTTGGTTCGCGCATGCGCAGTCGGACGAGACTCGCGGCGGCCGCGCAGGCGCCGTTGAGTCATTCACCACTGCGCAGGCGCGTACGTGGGCAGCGTCTGACGTCATCGGCGGGGATTTTAAAAATCAGCTGCTCGCCTGTGTACATTGGGGTTTTCCTGACAGGCGAGCAGCTGACACTGTGATCTGTGCCAGGTTAGTGTGAGGGATCTGCCTATGCTTAGGCACAGATCCCCCTTTTATATTCCTTCTAATGCATTTAGTTTGGGGATGATTTAAAAGTACTGCATATTAATAATTAATTTTTAATGTATTGTTTTCTCCTTGCCTAGCAATTTTAAAATTGTATTTTCTATATGGCATTTGAAAAATGTTTCCCTTCTTAAAGGGGCAGTTCCTTATATTTTTATTTTTTATCTGGCACCTTAGGATCTCTTCCGCTGTTTCACAGTACTATGCAGGTCCAAGACACTATGGACCAGTCACCGTCTACAGGTGGCCAGCCCTCACGCACAAGGTATGTGCGGGTGAGGGGGGGCGTAGGGGTGGAAGTCACACTTTATATAATTTGTCTGACTTATTCCCCCTATATATATCTTATTTTTTCTCAGCCCTTCCGGTCCTGATCCTTATGCCGCTATCCAGTCCGCAGACCTTGCCAGGCCGCATCAACGTTCCTCTTCTAAATCTAAATCAAAGAGTAAACGAAGATCTCCATCTACATCTTCCCATCAGAGGAGAAGTTCCCATTCCTCCTCCAGACACCGCTCCCACTGCCACGAAAGCCGCTCTGATCACAGAGCTTGCTGGGGATGTGACACTTACGTCCCGGAGGGCAAATCATTATGTGACCGATGCTACGCCCTGGCGGTTGGGGAAAAGGAGACTGAAGATCGTCGTATCGAGTCTCTTGTGGAACGTGTGGTGAAAAAATCTTTGAGAGAAAATGTCTCCCACACACAAAGTCAAACCGGTACCATCAGGTCTGGTTCTCCAGCCATTGAGGTCCATGAGGATCCTGGTCCTTCCCAGCCTCGCGCTGCTTCCCCAGATTCCCAGGAGGGTGAACTGGAAAGCGATGAGGAGAGTCTAGAGTTCGACTTCTCCCAAGTGACACCACTTATCAAGGCAATCAAAGAGGCTCTCTTGTGGGAAGAGCAATCTACTTCTCCAGCTAAGCAAAAGAAATATTTCAAACGCCTGGGGAAGGAACGCCCAAGTTTTCCGTTGTTAACCGAACTAAAGGGCATCTTTGAAGAAGAATGGAGTAGAGTAGACAAGAGGTCCTCTATGGCCAACAAGGCCTCCAGACTGTATCCCTTCAAAGCAGATGACGTTAAACACCTGGAGAATATTCCTGTGGTAGACGCAGCAGTGACACGACTGGCCAAGCATGTTACACTGCCACTGGCTGATTCAGTGTCCTTCAAGGACGGTCTTGATAGGAGAATGGATCAAGACCTCAAAAGAATCTACGGTCTGGCTGGTACAGCCTGCAAACCTGCTTTGGCCTTGGCAGCTTTATCCAAAGCAATGGAGGCCTGGACGGAAAATGTGGACTCCTTCCTTAAGGGTGTCTCTGAAGAGCTGGCCAGAAGTTCTGCTACTTCAGAACTTAAACTAGCAGTTGCCTTTCTGGGGGAGGCATCCGTTGATTTAATTCGCCTATTGGCAAGAATTATGCTGTCCTCTGTTACAGCCAAAAGGGCCTTGTGGTTGCGCCCCTGGGTCGCTGACCCATCGTCCAAACAAAATTGGTGTAAGATTCCCTTTGAGGGATCATCCCTGTTTGGCAACAAGCTGGATGACGCCATTGCTAAAGCTACAGGTGGTAAATCAGGTTTTCTCCCCCAGGATAGGCGTCAGTCCGGTAAGAAGAAACCACAATTCCGAAGGTATAGCCCGGACCGCACTAGAGAAGCTCGTGCCTACAGACCTGGCGGTAACTTCAGAAGAAACTGGGGTAGAGGCCGTGCATCTTTTCGCAAACCAGCGTTTTCTAACCAAGCGTCGAGTGGACGCGATCAGGCTAAGTCCTTTTGAAACAACGCCCGCCCAGGCGGATCGGGTGGGAGCTCGACTGCTCCTCTTTCGGCACGTTTGGGCGGCCTCGATCACGGACTTTTGGGTCATCAAGACAATAACATCAGGCCACGCATGGTCGTTCTCCAGCATTCCTCTTCCAAGGTTCATTTCCACCCTTCTCCCAAGGTCAGCGGAACAGAGACAGGTTCTTCTAACTTATGTGGATCTACTCAAATCCCAAGGAGCAGTAGTATGCGTCCCAAAGGACGAACAGTTTCATGGAGTATACTCCCCCCTCTTCTTGGTGCAGAAGAAAAGCGGTGCTTGGCGTCCAGTCATAGATTTGACCTATCTAAACAAATTTATAAAACACAGAAGGTTCAAGATGGAAACCCTGTCGACAATCCAGCAAGCCATACAGCCAGGCGATTGGATGATCTCGATAGATCTGAAGGACGCTTATTTCCACGTTCCGGTGGCAATCGAGCTACAGAAATATCTCAGGTTCCACGTTGGACAAGAACACCTTCAATTCGTGTGCCTACCCTTTGGGCTGACAACCTCACCACGAGTCTTCACCAAAACCCTGTTGGCAGTGGTGGCCTTTATCAGACTGAAAAAGATAAGACTTTATCATTATCTAGACGACCTCCTTGTCCTATCCCAGGACAAGACACAGCTCTTAACGCAAAGAGATCAGGTAATCTCGATCCTGTCCGAATTCGGTTGGCTCCTGAACTTAACGAAAAGTCATTTGGAACCAACTCAATGCCTAGTATATCTGGGGGCCCAGTTCGACACAGTGAAGAAAACCATCTCTCTTCCGATGGAAAAGATCCCTGTGGTTCAAGAGAGGATTTCTCGAGCGTTAGACACCCACCACCTGAAGGCATTCCAATGTCTAAAGATCATCGGAACAATGGTTTCCACAACCCCCATGGTGAAATGGGCATTATGGAGACTACGTCCCTTCCAGTCCGGCTTCCTCAAGCAGTGGAAGTCAGGCAACAAGAATCAGCAGATTCGCATCTCAACTTCCATGAGGAACAGCCTCTTTTGGTGGCTTCAGCCAAAAAATCTACGGAATTGTCATTCCATTGCCCCGGTCTCCTGGGTCACAGTAACGACCGATGCCAGTGGCTACGGCTGGGGGGCCCTGTGTGGTACAAACATGGCACAGGGCAGATGGGATGCTCGCCTCCGCAATCCGGGCTCGAACATCCTAGAGCTTCGAGCAGCCTGGTGTGCCCTCCAGTCCTTCTCCCAACTCCTGAAGGGAGAGTCGGTACTGTTGAGGATGGACAATACCACAGCAGTGTCCTATGTCAAGAGGCAAGGAGGGACACGGAGTTCGTCTCTTCTACGGGAAGTCGAACCCATCATGAAGTGGGCACAGGAAAACCTGGTCAACCTGACAGCAGTCTTTATTCCCGGAGTACAGAACTCCCAGGCAGACTTTCTTTCTCGCACTCAGGTGGATATCAACGAGTGGTCTCTCCACTTCCAAACGTTCCAATGGATCTTGTCTCTGGGAGTCAGTCTCCAAGTAGATCTTTTTGCTTCACAGCACAATGCCAAGATGGAGAAGTTCTACTCGAGAGGTCATTGCAGTCAGGCGATCGGGACGGATGCCTTGACGGATCGGTGGAGTTTCCAGAGAGCATATGCTTTTCCCCCGATCCCAGTAATTCTGAGATTTCTACAGAGACTTCAAGCATTAGAGGTCGAGGTGACACTAGTGGCTCCCTACTGGCCGAATAGGCCATGGTTCCCTCTCCTGGTCCAACTGAGCTATCGGGACCCAGTACCTCTACCAGTCAGACCGGACCTTCTCTCTCAGGGTTCACTCCTACACCCCTGTCCGGCTCTGATGAAACTGACGGTCTGGTTCTTGAGAGGGAGAGGCTGGAATCCCTTGGTTGCGCCTCTGGGGTGATCTCCACGCTGATGAGCTCGAGAAGGGCAAGCACGAATAAAGTCTACGGAAGAATTTGGGCTAAATTTGTAGAATTCTCTACGGTGTCAGGCAGGTCCTTTAGGAATCCAGAAATCCAAGATGTATTGAGTTTTCTCCAAACGGGGTTAGATCTTCCCCTATCCGTAAGTTCATTGAGAGTTCAAATCTCGGCTCTGTCGGCCTTCTCTGGAATTTCGTGGGCAGTACACCCACTAGTCAAACAATTCTTTCGAGGGGCATCAAGGTTGAGACCTCAAAGGAAGCCTAGATTTCCCAAGTGGGATCTCCCACTAGTCCTGGATTTTCTGAGTAGGCTCAGTACGGCGGGGCCTTCCCCGTCCTCTATAAAGGACTTTTCAGCTAAAGTGGCATTCTTGGTCGCTATCACCTCGGCCAAAAGAGTGTCGGAGATCGGCTCCCTTGGTCACAAAGAGCCATTCCTGACCTTCTTCCCGGATCGGGTGGTTTTGATACCCATGCTGGGTTCAAATCCGAAAGTTTCTTCTGTCTTTCATGAGAATCAAGAAGTTGTCCTTCCTACCTTCAGGTCTTCGGATTCCAATGAGACTCACCCTCTAGACATGGGCAAAATCCTTTCTGAATACATCCAGATGACGTCCCCCTTTAGACGTTCAGATCATTTGTTTATCCTGCACTCAGGCAGTAACAAGGGGAAAAAGGCTTCTGCCAGAACAATCGCGGCCTGGATCGTTCAGACAATTCAGCAGGCTTATAGGGCGAAGGGCTTGGCTCCTCCGCAAGCGGTGACAGCTCACTCTACCAGAGGGATGGCCGCATCCTGGGCGGCAGCTCGTCACGTGGCTCCAGATGTCATCTGCAGAGCGGCCTCTTGGTCTTCTATACATACCTTTATGTCCCATTACTGTGTTGAGCCTGCATCTCTTTCCTCTGTGAATTTTGGTTTATCAGTTTTGTCAGTTGACGGGACAAATTAACATTTATTTTTGTTCAGCATACCCACCCGTGTGGTCTGGCTAGTTATTTCCCACACGTAGGCTGCCATGGAGTCAGTCAGGAAAAAGGAAAATTTATTATCATACTTACCGTAATTTTCCTTTCCTGATGGACTCCATGGCAGACGGAGTTCCCACCCTGAAATTATGGAGTCGGGATAGTTACGGAACACCAGTACTGGGCGGTGAGTAAACCTTTATGGGTATGGGGTCCTATCAATGGAGAGGAGGCGGGATTAACCCACACGTAGGCTGCCATGGAGTCCATCAGGAAAGGAAAATTACGGTAAGTATGATAATAAATTTTCCTTTATATATATATATATATATATATATATATATATATGGTCGTTACCCTCTGACCGAGAGAGATGTGGATCACATAAACACGCGACAAGACTTACAACATAAATAGACCTGAAGTGTGCCTTGGTGGTCTGGTCAGTATGCCAAGAAAAGGGGGCATACCCAAGGTAAGTAATGGGTAGTTAATTGAAGAAGGATATGCTGAGAAGTGCCCTGAAAAAGGGAAGGGCGGGAGGGTGTCGAATGCGATTGAATGCGCAGACTCACGGACATGAGGTGAGCTGGAAAGAGTCGGCCCAGTGACGTGTAGTACCGCACACTGAACCGACAAAGAGCATGTGTGAGTGGGCTGCTTAAATACCCTCCGGGCTCCTCCCATAAACTCAGGCCACCATACTGGCCTTCTTATTTATGGTCGTTACCCTCTGACCGAGAGAGATGTGGATCACATAAACACGCGACAAGACTTACAACATAAATAGACCTGAAGTGTGCCTTGGTGGTCTGGTCAGTATGCAAAGAAAAGGGGGCAAAAGACTCAGATAGGGTAATAGTTTATATTGATTTCTTGTATTTATTTAGCCAGCTTGGTAAAGGCTTGTGCCATTCCTTCATGAGGATTTGGGATGTATGTGGCAAAACAAGGAGACTTCCATCAGCCTGGTATCTTGATTACGTAGTCTGGTACTCCCTGTTGGGAGGCAACTGCGGCTGCTCCAAAGAATGTCCAGAGAACTGACTGGGGTTTGAAGCCCACGTTACTTAGGAGGATTCTGACATGCTTGACACACTGGCTGACACTCAGGGAGCTGGTTTAGAAAGGGTAGCAACGAGCTACCATCAGATTGGCTGGGTAGATGGAGCAGTAGTGGGTCGAGCACCGTCACTGGGCGTCAGGCGTTGTCAGTCTGAAACAGGTTGATGTCAACCCCAGGGGCTGGTTTGTTGCGTTTGCAGACTGTGAGAGTGTAGTGGTTCGAAAGCGAGTCGGGTGGCGTCGGAGCAGTGTGTGACTGCCGGAGCCGCTGACTAAATTCACTAGGTTGTAGGGAACCGTAGAAGGCCTGGTAGATGGCTGTTCGGGTGACTAGTCTGGGCAAAGCCCTAAACAGGGAACGAGTAAGGATTTTAGACATGTCCCTAAAGATGGGACTCTTGAAAGGTAGGCGCTTGCCACTGACTACAGGTTGGTGCTTCTGTATGCCCTGTAGGAGGGACTTGACTGCATGGGCTCAAGAATACTGACGGTTTACTGGGGTCCTGCAGGGACAGGAAATGCTGGATGCCATCTAGATATGGCGTGATAGTATTGAGAAATGGTCAGCTGCATGTGGCAATACGATATGAAGGCTAGGATGTGTCCAACTGCTGCTTCAGGGCAAGGGGCCAAAAATTTGTGATTAGTGTTCCAAGCAGTGCGATAGGCCTTCAGTGTGTTGCGTGCCAAGGAGTGGTTAATAAGTTGGATTGCGTTGGTGAGATGTGACTTCAGTCCATCGTCAGCAATGTCCATGGTGGGACAGGGATAGTTGTTGGGTCGGCTCCAGGCTCTTGCTGGAAAAAACATCCATTCCAAGGTTGGAATAGGAAAGCGCATCAGCTGCTTTTTGCATTTGCCTGGAAAAAGGTCTACATAAGATATTAACTGGTGACGGAGTGACAGCTGCGCGAGCCTGCGCAGGAAGTGATGGGGAGTGACTTAGATCTACCTTAATTGATGATGTCGGCTGTGGCCTGATTGTCTGTGGTGAAGAACAGTGTCTGTCATTTTCAAGTGTGGTCCCAGACCTGGGCAGCTGCCACGATGGGGTGCAGCACGAGGTGTGATGAAGACTGGGTGAAAAAATTTAAGAGAATTTCTGGGGGCCAAGTTTTGGAGAACCAGTGGCGGCCTAAAAATGGCTGCAAAAGCCTTTGGTGGCTCGGCTGACACTGCCAGGATGAAGATTGAAATGCTGTTCTATCAGGTGGGGAAGTTGTCCCACATAGCTAAGTCTGCTACTGATGCTTGGTCTAGTTTGAGAACTTGGACTGGATCTTGCATTGGTGTGAGAAAATCAAGACAATACACAGGTGCTCAACAAGACGATATACATGCACTCGCAGGCCAACGTGCACTTGCAGGCCAACATGCACTCGCTGGTGCTGGATGAAAACCTGAACTAACCGCAGGGAAAAAACACAGAGAAAAGATGAGTGGCCCGCGTGCCACTGAAGATGAATGGCCAACTGGGTGCCACTGTGTGTTTGTGTGGCTGATTGTTTGTCACTGAGGTGTGTTTGCAAGTTTAGTTTGTATTTGGGTTCGCACGTAGGTGCCTGCCGAAAAGTGTTTTATACTACTGCAGACAATATTGTGCAGTTGCAAGGGTGTCAGTGAGTGTCAGGTTGCTTTTGTGTGGTTGCAGGGGCCTTGAGTATGAAGGTTTGTTTTGAGACGGCATTGCGTGGTTGCAAGGGTCTCAGTCTGGTTTGCTGAGACGATATTGCGTGGTTGCAAGGGTATCAGTCTGGTTTGCTGAGACGATATTGCGTGGTTGCAAAAGGTCTCGATGATTATGAGGTTGTTTTGAGATGGCATTGTGTGGTTGCCACGACTTTGTATGGCTGCAAAGGTCTGAACGGGTGTCAGGTTGTTGAGATGAGATTGTGTGGTTGCAAAGGTCTAGACGGTGTGAGGTAGCTGAGATGATATTACATTTAGCAAGGGTCTCAAATGAGTGTCAAGTTGCTGAGACAATATTCCCCTTTATTTTTATTTTTTTATGAAAACGACTGTGAATGAAACGCTGGTAAACATGAGTTACCACATCTGGTAGTGTTTACAAGCTGTTACAGGCATTGGCGTTTCAAATGCGTTTCGAATGCCTCTGAACATAAGTCTGAACCCATTTTATTTTTTTATTTACCAACAGCAGTGTACATGAGGCCAAAGATGATTTGTCTGGCTGCAAGGGTCTCAATGAATGCCAGGTTGCTGGGGCGAGACTGCATGGTCACAAAGGTCTTTGACGAGTGGGAGGTTGCTCAAGACAGTATTGCGTGGTTGCAAGGGTCTCGATGAGTGTGGCGCTGCTGAGACGGTATTGCATTTGCAAGGGTCTGAACTATGGTGTGAGGCTGCTGAGACGGTATTGCGTGGTTGCAAGGGTCTCAATGAGTGTGGGGCTGCTGAGACGGTATTGCGTTTGCAAGGGTCTCAACAATGGTGTGAGGCTGCTGAGACGGTATTGCGTGGTTGCAAGAGTCTTGATGAGTGTGGGGCTGCTGAGACGGTATTGCATTTGCAAGGGTCTGAACTATGGTGTGAGGCTGCTGAGACGGTATTGCGTGGTTGCAAGGGTCTCGATGAGTGTGGGGCTGCTGAGACGGTATTGCGTTTGCAAGGGTCTCAACAATGGTGTGAGGCTGCTGAGACGGTATTGCGTGGTTGCAAGGGTCTTGATGAGTGTAGGGCTGCTGAGATGGTATTGCATTTGCATGGGTCTCAACAATGGTGTGAGGCTACTGAGATGGTATTGCGTGGTTGCAAGAGTCTTGATGAGTGTAGGGCTGCTGAGATGGTATTGCGTTTGCAAGGGTCTCAACAATGGTGTTAGGCTGCTGAGACGATTTTGCATGGTTGCAATGGTCTCAACAGGTGTCAGGTTGCTGGGCCGAGATTGTGTGGTGACAATTTTTTTTTTTTTCTGCACTTTTTATATTTCTTTTTGCGTTTTTTTTTTTTTGTTTGCGTTTTGTAAGGGTCATGTGTTGCAAGGGTCTTAACAAGGGTGTCAGGCTGCTGAGACAATTTTGTGTGCTTGCAAGAGTCTCCATGAGTGTGGGGCTGCTGAGACAGTATTGCGTTTGCAAGGGTCTCAACAAGGGTGTCAGGCTGCAGAGACGAATTTTGCGTGCTTTCCAAGAGTCTCCATGAGTGTGGGGCTGCTGAGACGGTATTGCGTTTGCAAGGGTCTTAACAAGGGTGTCAGGCTGCTGAGACAATTGTGTGCTTGCAAAAATCTCCATGAGTGTGGGGCTGCTGAGACGGTATTGCGTTTGCAAGGGTCTTAAGAAGGGTGTCAGGCTGCTGAGACAATTTTGTGTGCTTGCAAGAGTCTCCATGAGTGTGGGGCTGCTAAAACGGTATTGCGTTTGCAAGGGTCTCAACAAGGGTGTCAGGCTGCGGAGACGAATTTTGCGTCGTTGCAACGGTCTCAACAGGTGTCAGGTTGCGGGGCTGAGATTGTGTGGTGGCAATTTTTTTTTTTTTGCACTTTTATATTTCTTTTTGCGTTTTTTTTTTATTTTTTATTTTTTGCGTTTTATTATTTTTTTTTCTTTTTTTTTGCGTTTTTTGCGTTTTTTTTTTTTTTATATATTTTTTTAATTTATTTATTTATTTATTTATTTGTAAGGGTCATGTGTTGCAAGGGTCTTAACAAGGGTGTCAGGCTGCTGAGACGATTTTGTGTGGTTGCAAGAGTCTCGATGAGTGTGGGGCTGCTGAGACGGTATTGCGTTTGCAAGGGTCTCATCAAGGGTGTCAGGCTGTGGAGACGAATTTTGCGTAGTTGCAACGGTCTCAACAGGTGTCAGGTTACTGGGCTGAGATTACGTGGCGGCAATTTTTTTTTTTTTTTTTTATATATTTTTTTTTTTCCTTTTTGCGTTTTTTTTTTTTCTTTTTGCATTTTGTAAGGGTCATGTGTTGCAAGGGTTTCAGCAAGGGTATCAGACTGCTGAGATGATTTGCATGGTTGCAAGGTCTCAATCAATAAGAATTGGGTTACTGAGAAAGGATAGAAACACCTGGTTTGTTTGTACCTTAAGCAAGCAGTATAAGGTAGAAGGACAACACCTGTTTGAATCGTAGGTTCCGCAGGGGCCACTAATGAACAATATGGGAGACAACGAATGGTAGAAAATTGATAAGACATAAAGAATGTGTAAATCTTACTTGCGACAGTGGGCCATGCGAGTGAGTTTGCGGCGGACTGTGGCTGGAGTGAAACATGTCGGGAACGTGTAGCGTGATGCCGTGCATGGGGCAAAACAACGAGGTTTGGGGTAGAAAATAAAACACGAGAAGTACGTATCAATGCTTTGTAAGCTCCACTGCGGGAACCAAACATATGGTACAGGTGACACCATGAGTGGCCACGAATTTGACATGACAAACAAGCTAACGAATCCTACCTGGGACAGTAAAGTGCGACTGGGTTTGCTTTGGACTGGAGTGGATGTGCAACACATCCCAAGAGTGTGGTGTGGCGCCATGCATGACGCGCAGGCAATAACTTTGGTAAATAAATGAGAGAGAAGAGCCGTGTACAAGCAATTCGTAAGTTCCGCTGTGGGAACTAAAACACACGACATGGGGGAAACAATGAATGACAACGGTAGAAAGTATGCAATGTATGTGATACAAAATGGTTGTAAAATGCATGAAATGAATCTGATACGAATTGATAGTAAGGAGTATTGAACGAATCTGATACAAATTGGTTGTAGAGTGTATGCTACCCCTTGCTTTGAAACCGAACACCTACCAACCACCCATCCCCCCAGGCTAATCAAGTGCAGACAAGGCACCATGTGAGTCCAAATACCACCTCAATCTGCCAAAGAACCCATACAAACACATGTCAATCTCCAAATGGATTTACAAATGAATCGTATGTTTGGCAGAAGGAAGTTACAAATGTACTACGCCTGAGCCAAATGATGTTGAAACATGAGCAAAAGTAACTCAGAGGCAGTTTTTTTTCAAAAGGGATGCAGGATAGGAAGCATAACGAATTGCAAGATTGCACAAGATACAAAAAGGTTTGAATCCTACCTGCGACAGTAAGCGGGAACCGCCGGCGAAGACCATGAAGGGAGAAGCCGCAAAGCGCTTGCGATGTCGAATGCGATTGAATGCGCAGACTCACGGACATGAGGTGAGCTGGAAAGAGTCGGCCCAATGACGTGTAGTACCACACACTGAACCGACAAAGAGCATGTGTGACTGGGCTGCTTAAATACCCTCCGGGCTCCTCCCATAAACTCAGGCCACCATACTGACCTTCTTATATATATATATATATATATATATATATATATATATATATATATATATATATATATATATATAAAAATATATAAAATCTAAAAAAAAATTATATATTTGATACCAAAAAATTAGAAAGTTTTTTTACGATCTATATTCTTGATAATCACTATAAAAAAAAAAAAAAGGATAAAAATATTTGGGAAAACCCCCCCCCAAAAAAAAAAAAAAAATAGAACAATTCGACAGCCATGTTTTCATGTTAAAAACCCTACTTGTGGGGGTAATGAACAAGCTGAAAATAAAAAGATTGACATCAAAATATGAAAAATGTGTGGCTTCTTATTTCTATGCTCAATACCCAGTTTGTAGATGAGTGAATAATGTCCAATTGTGGTTAGTTACTAAAACTGGAGAACTAATTTTGGCACTAGAAGTGCACTAGTTAGTTGGAGAACCAGGAAGACAGATAAAATAAGAAAAAGCAATAAGGACAAACAACTGTATAAAGTCCAATGGTCAAATTATTTATTAGTTCTGTGAATATTTCTTTCTTTTGGGGGCCGAATTAGAAAGAAATATGATCTGGCATAGCAATGGCCCCCCGACCCATGAAGTACTCAACATATTTGTCGCGTACCTCACGAGCAGATTGGGTGGCCAAGCCAGCGCGACCAGTGTCCAGCCCAGGAAGGGTATCTGAGGGTAGTCGTGCCTCAGCACCGATGTTGGGTAGGTACGCCTGGGAGTGCCTGCGTAGAAAGTTGTGCAAAATGCAGCAGGCAAAAACAATGGTGTTCAATTTATATTCCACCAAGTGTATCACTGTCTGGAACAGGCGAAACCGGCTGGCGATGTATCCCAAAGGCATTCTCGACTACCCCCCCCTAAGCAACCATCTTCCCATTTACTCTCCCCCCTCCCGCTGCCCATAATGCCTATTTATTTATTTACTTAAATTTAAATTTTCTGCTCGCTGTTCTAACTTTTTTTTTTTTTTTTCCTTTTCCCCCTCTTTTCTTTTTTTTTTTCTTTTTTCTTCCTCTTTCTGTTCTAACTTTTTTCCCACGGCTGTTCTTTTAATTTCTTCCATTCTGATGGCTTTTTTTCCCAATTTTCAATTTGTGGTATTGACATATCTAATTTATCACAGAAGCCCTTCAGGTCCTCTGGGAATCGCAGGGTGGCCGAAACTCCTTGTTTTTTTGCCAACAAGCAGGCTGGGAAGCCCCATCCATAAACTATCTTTTTTTCCTGTAGTTGCTTTAACAGGGGCTTCAACGCCCTCCTGTGAGCCAGAGTCTCTTGTGCCAAGTCTGTAAACATCAAAATCTCAACTCCCATATATTCAATCGGTGTGGAGCTCCTCAAACCCTGTGTAACTTGTTGTTTAATTTAAAAATTTGAAAACCTCGCTATCACATCTCTTGCTGCTTCTGATGATGATGTTGTTATTCTTTGTACTCTATGTACTCTTTCGAATGACAAGGGGGTTACTACTTCTCTCTTCAATGTTTTATTAAACAATTCACAAATTGTTGTTTCTAAGTTACTGTTCCCAACTGACTCCGGGAGTCCGTGTATCCTCAGATTATTATGTCTGTTACGATTCTCTTGATCTTCTAACTTATACCGGATGTTCCTCATTTCTACCCAATCTGAGTCTACCCTCTCTTGTAGCTCCAGGATCACATTTTTGTGATCTTCCAGGTGAGCTTCCGATTCTTCTACCCTTTGTAACACATTTTGTATGTCCGTTCGTGTGGCCCCCAGCTCTCTTTTAATCATACCTTCTAACTGGGCCATCATCTCTACCATATCTTGCTTTGTGGGGAGTGACTGAAGTTTATCTATTTCTTTCTCCATTTTTTTTTATGTTGGTCTTGTTGTTGGGTCCCTTCTGCTAAATCTATAATTTCTCCTGATTCTTCTGCCAAGTAATTGGTTCCCTCTGTATTTTCTCCTGCTTGTTTCAAACTTTGTTCTACTTTATCTTTTTTGTCTGTTTTATCTTGCACCATATAGGTTTTTATAGAGTTATTGCTTCCGCTCTCTGCTTGGTTAGCCTTTGCACCTCTTCTCCTCATTTTGTTACCTCTCTAAAAGCAATGGAAATGAAAGTTTCTCACTGTGTGTCTCTTCCCTTTCTTTTTTTTCCTCTTTTCCCCTTCACCCTCCTTCCCCTTCCTCCTCTTCCCCTAGCCTTCTATCCAAATCAACAATATCACCAAGTTATATTTAAATCATGTATAACCTTTTAACCTTAAAAAAAAAAAAAAAAAACACCCCACCCCTTGCGTATAAGGTAACGTTTTCCTTCTTTTTGTGCTCCACTATACGTGACCCTTCTATACTTAGATATCTATATATACGTACATTGAATACATTTATACATTTTAAGATTCAGGTAAATATCCAAAATCAGTGCACTCAATCAATCGGTAACGTCAGCTCAAACGTTATATACCAACACTTCTATATATATTTTTAAACACCCTTTAAAAGAAAATCAGGGACTTCATAAGTTGCCATACAGAAGGGGTGGTGTATGTTTTGCAATGTTCCTGCAACCTTCAGTATGTAAGAAGAACAAAGAGAGCATTAATGGTTTGGGTAAAGGAACATATTGTCAAAATGTGTCCTAAGCATATTGTCAGTAGACATTTTGCGGAGAAACTCAATAAAGATCCTAAACAATTATCTTTTTGGGGTATAGATAAATTTAATAAGCCATGGAGAGGGGCCCATCTGGTTAGGACTATTAGCCAGAAGGAATCACAGTGGATCCACTCTTTAAATAGAGGAGGTGTGGGGGTGGTGGCGCTGTCTCAAATGGAGGCTGTGAGTACCGGGAAATTAGTACATGGGTGACTTTTATCTGACCCAATTAGAGCTGGTAGCTGATGGGTCTCAAAATGAGATAAAATAAAAGTGCCTTAATAAAATGCTCAAAATTAGAGCTGTGTGAGATTAGTGTGTACCAGTGATGGTATGAGATAGATGTGACTAATAGTCACAAGTGTTTCAATATAATTGCGGATACATTACATAAATACCAGTGCAATATATAGTGTAAAAAAACAGACATTGAATAAATGTAACAATATGAACAATAAGCAACGGTTTTACCGCTAACGGTCAGAGCCGGCAGTGCAAGAGTGACAAATCCAAAAAGTGAGAAAAGATAAAAATTATATAAAAATTATATGCAAAAAATGCCAGATAGTTAGTCCAGTTTAGAAAAATATAAGGTTAATAGTCCATATAAAATAATAAATCAAAAAATGTTCGTGACCAAGTGCATCCAATCAAAGTGAATAATCACAGTCTGCAACTATGTGAGTTCTCGCAGTGGTTCCAGTGCTCCCCCTCCTGGGTCCCCACTCACCAGAGGCACTCACCCCTGCAGGGGTAAAGTGCATATAAAGGAATAATATCCTAACGGCTTGGTTCCTCGCCTTTCCGGATTTTCCAAGTGAGTTCTCTGGTCCAGGTAATACCGGTCCTCTTAAGTGTCCGGGTTCCTCCAGGGGGAAAAAAACCTCTCATAGGGTAGTATGTTCAATAACAGGGGTTGATTTTATTAGCAGTCCTGCCGCATATGCTGGCGTGTACACAAAGCAAAAGTTACAAAAATTGTAAAAAATAAATAAATAAAAGTGAAAATAAAAATAAGAATGAACTAGGACCAAGTTCCAATAAAATGTTTAAAAACAAAAACAGGTAGGCATCTATCAAAGGTAGCAAGCCTCGTGGCCGGTATGGGGAGTCAGCGCCAGCCTGGGAACGGCGTGCGTTCCACCGTGTGATCAGCTGGTTGACCCGGAAGTGCGTGCCGGCGTGCGTGTGTCCGCTCTACGTACGTTTCGTTCCAATTACCTAGTGGTTTCCTAAGCGCGGTTCCCTATCTTATTTACCACTCTTTAAATACACTTGTGCCTAATGGGTTAAACGTTGAGTTCGACTTAAATAGTTTTTTGAGTAATTTTTAAACATTATTATTGTCACTTTAACCTTGGTTAGGTATGTGATGATTTAATATGACCGATGTATTAGATTAGTACTTTGTCTATTTTGATGTAAGCGTAAGGGGTATTATTCACTCCAGTCTAGTCTATTGATCTACATTGGCCACTTGGTTTATATTTGTATCTGTATTTAGCCCATCTACATGGGTTTTTAACAATTATTTTAAATTTAATCTTGAAAGGTTTTTAATACAACACAGACACTATTATCTGGTTTCCATCTATAATTTATCTGTATAAAGTGATGATGCTCTTATAGAAGACGTCATAGGAGCCGTGTCTGTTTTATCTTGTCATTTTATTATATTTTTATGGCAAGTTTTTTATACATATTTTATGTAGTTTTTGGTTAATTTTTGAGGTTTTTATATATAATGAGACCTTGTCCACCTTGTGCCAACCCAGTCCTTACTGTCTTGGACTGATTTATATCTGTGGTCTTTTTCCCTTTTTTCCCTTCTTCAAAATGCCACGATTTGACCCGTTTTTGATACCATTTTGGATTCCAAAATGGCCGCGGTTCCATTTCCGCTTTTTACCTTTATAAGGAAGTATCAATTAGCCATTCGGTAACCTCTGATGAAGTCACGTGACGTGACGCAACGCGGAAGGTTCCAGACATGACCAGAAGTGACGTGATACCCCGACCGTCCAACCGGAAGTGCCTGTGTTTGGCGTTTTTTATTCGTTTTTCCTGTAAGCAAGTTTTTACCTTCATTAAACCATTTGAGTTTTTACCTATTTCATGATTAGAGCTTTTATTTCTTTACTCTACTCATGGTAATACTCATGGTCGTCGTGGTGAGCTGACCCTATCGTGCCTGGACCTGGATTGCTTCTATATACAGAGGACGCCCCAGACTCCACTCCAGTGTCTTTGAGGAATTTGTCAATGCGTATTTTCTACTGGTTGGAGGTAAGCGCTCTGTGAGCTCAATCCCTGTGAAGATCCATCCAGATTGTTACATTGTCGTCCATGGGCAGGAGTTTCTGAAACAGTTGTTGCACTTATTTTATTTATTGGACTTGATTTATGGTTCAACGCAGAACTTTCTACACCTTTCAGTGTTTGTTAGTGATCTTACACATTTTAATTATTTCACCGTATAGATTGTGATTATATCAGTTTTTACTGTCTTATTGTTCACTTTTAGATTTTCAATTTGCGCTCATCACTTTATTTCCAACATGGGGACATCCTCCCCATATTGAGGGCATGTGGCCTGGTACGGTTCAGGAGAGGGGGGCGCACTCTGTCCCCCCTCTTTTCTGCGGCCGGTCAGGTTAACGTGCTCGGATAAGGGGTCTGGTGTGAATTTTTGGGGGAACTCCACGCCATTTTTTTTTAATTTGGGGTGGAATTCCCCTTAAAATCCACACCAGACCTGAAGGGCCTGGTAATGGAATTTGGGGGGACCCCCACGCTATTTTTTTATTATTATGAATTAATTCTCTCTGAATTGCCAGAGCCGCCAATTCATTATAGCCGCAAGTCAGTTTTAAAAGTATTTTTTTTTCTTTCAGAAATGACACTTTGTGCAGGGACAGTTCTATGTACGGGAAACATGCGCTATTTCACATGCTAACTTTACACCCCCCCTAGGTACGAAATTTAAAGTAATATTTCACTTTTATTGTTTCACTTTTAGCATTATTAAATTCACTGCTCCTGAAAAAACAGATGTTTTAAAAACTTTTTTTGCATTGATACATGTCCCCTGGGGCAGGACCCAGGTCCCCAAACACTTTTTAGGACAATAAATTGCATATTAGCCTTTAAAATTAAATCTTTTGATTTCTCTCATAGACTTTAACAGGGTGTTCCGCGGCTTTTCGAATTTGCCGCGAACACCCCAAATTGTTCGTTGTTCGCCGAACAGGTGAACAGGCAATGTTCGAGTCGAACATGAGTTCGACTCGAACTCAAAGCTCATCCCTATTCTTGATCTAATATTTCACAGCAGGGCCCATTCCTGCACCCACCAAGAGTAACTGTGAGGACTTACAGTGTTGTGGCACCAGTGCCAGCACCAAAGGCCCAATTTTTCTACCACTGTTCAACAATGGCATGTAATTACAATTCTTGATATAATAGTTCACACAGCAGGGCGTTCCAGTGCCCACCGAGTCTTACTGTGAGGGCTTACAGTGTTGTGGCAACACCAACACCTAGGGCCCAAATTTATGCAGAGTATATACAGCAGGCCCCTACTTTCAAACATCCAACTTACAAATGACTCCTACTTGCAAACGGAAGGAGACAACAGGAAGTGAGAGGAAATCTAACCCTAGGAAGGGAAATTCTCTTCTGTAAGAGGTGTCTTCTGTAATGATGCTTTATCACATATCCTTGTTTCACTAAAAAAACAAATTTACAAAAAATCATTTGTCATTGGGACAGAAAGTGAATTGCAATCTTCTGAACAGATGCACGCAGACAGCAAAACAAATGTTACTGGGGTAATAACCCTTCTCTATGTTTTCAGAAAAGCTTAAAAATAGATTTTATGGCTGGAAATACACTTTAAAAAAGTACCAGTTAAAATATACAAACAGATTCTACTTAAGAACAAACCTACAGTCCCTGTCTTGTTTGCACCGCCTGTATAATGCTGTTCAAAGTATATAGGGCCAAAGGGGCTTGTAATGACCTGGGGGGAGTGGGGGGAAACCCATGCTATTTTTCTGAATGATTTTCATTCATATTGCAGGGACCAGACATTACATTAAAGCCACAAGCAGTTTTAAATTACTTTTTTCTTATAGTAATCTCATTTTGTGCAGGGACAGTTCTAAACATGTGCCACCTCACAGGCATACTATAGACACCCAGCAGGTACGATATTTAAAGGAATTTTATTTTTTATTTTTTTTCACTTTAAGCATCATTAAAATCACTGCTCCAGAAAAAATGACCGTTTTTAAAACTTTTTTTTCCATTGATACATGTTCCCTGGGGCAAGACCCGGGTTCTCAAACCCATTTTCCGACAATAACTTGCATATTAGGCTTTAAAATTAGCACTTTTGAATTCGAACGTTCGAGTCCCATTGACATCAATGGGGTTCTAAATGTTCGCGCGAACGTTTGGTCCGTTCGAAGCTTCTGGTGCGAACTGAACGGGGGGGGGGGGGGGGTTTGGCTCATCCCTAGTAAAGAGGCATCAGAAAATCCCGCTTATGGCTAAGGATTCTGAGCTTGCCTGCAGTTTACCTTCCCCCTCTGTCAGCCTGATAGCAGCCTCACAGGGTGAGCCCCTGTCTGGTTTTTGCAGCTTCTCCTATGGCAGCTCCTGTATATGTCACTGAGGAAGTTTTTAAATAAAGTTGCTTTGGATGTCCTAAAGAAAGGATTGCTACTATTATCGCAACTTCCTTAAATGATAGCAAAAAACAGGGTAGATCCCCTTCATCTGCTCTGGCTCTCTCATCAGAAGAGCCTTCTGAGGGTGAAAAATCCCTCTCTGGAGATGTGGATCATGTGCAGTCTGAGGACTCAGAGGATGAGAGAATTCCTGCTACCTCTCAGTCGCTAAAGACACAGTTGCAGTATTATGTGGTGCGTGCCACTTACAGATTGCCTCCTGTGGAAGCTTCTATGTCCTCTGTTTCCTCTTTGGGATCTCGGAAGTCCCCGCAGGCTGCATGCTCCTTTCCAGTTCATCCCTTGCTGGATAAACTGATGTATGCTGGCTGGGTTCACCCAGATAAACTGTTTCTCTTACTAAACAGTTTTCCCTCCTTTATCCTCTGGAGGAAGGTTTCACTAAGAGATATGCTATAGATGCAGATATTTCTTGTGTAAACAAAAGCCTGACTTGTCCTATAGACAATGCTCAGGGCTTTAAGGATCCAACTGATAAAAAGCTGGAGTCCCTATTAAAAACTTCCTCTTCCATGGCTGTAGTACAACCTGCAGTGGCAGCCGTTGGCGTATGTCAGTTCCTCAAGGAACAAATGAAGCAGATGATCAATCCCCTCCCTACAGAGGAGATTGAGTTTCATGAAGACCTTCTTAGGCCTTGTGTCTTGCGGTTGATGCGATTATGGACTCTGTTCAACAAGCATCCCACTTATATCTCCTGCAGGTACACGTGCACAGGTCCCTTTGGTTAAAACATTGGGAGGCCGAGGTTCTTGCAAGAAATACTTGGCAGCGTTCCCCTTTGGGGTAGGACGCCTGTTTTGGGATGATACATTCAAAAGATTACCAGAGGCAAGTTTACTCTCTTGCCGGTTAAGAAGAAGAGTAAACGTCCCTGATTTAAACATACTCTTTCTCCAGCCCCTGGAGCCTCATTATCCAGGCAGTGGCAATGGCCTCCCCAGTAAAACACTAGGGGAAAGGCCCAGAGCCTAGCCCAAGGGCAGAAAAGGCTTGGGGTTCAATGTCTAAGCAGACAACCAAAACAGCTGCTACAATTTGAAAATGCTTGGCGAAAAAAAGTTCGGGACAAGTGGGTCTTCTCCACAGTGTCCTCGGGCTACAAGCTAGAGTTCAGAGAACTTCCGCCACCCCATTCCTGAGATTAAGAATTGTCAAAGATCCAGAAAAAATAAGGCTTTTTACTTGGCCTTGGAACACCTTTTGTCCCAAGGGGAAATCATGGGGTTAGCCCCAGAGGAGCAGGGATCACGGTTTTACTCAAACCTTTCATGATTCCAAAACCAAACGGGATGTCAGATCTATCCTGGATCTGAAAGGCCTGAATCAGTTTCTGAACATTCGCTTCTTTCGCATGGAGTTTGTCCGTTCAGTTGTCTCTACCATTCAGGGAGGATAATTCTTGGCATCAATAGACATCATATATGCATATCTGTGTAGCACTACCCCCGAAGGAGCTGCTGGTTTGTTTTGGGTCTTCGCTCTGATTGTCAACCCCTGAAGTTGGCTCAAAACCCTCCATTGGCACAACTGGTATAATGGGAATCGTGGGCCCCAGTGAATCGTTGGGGGACACAATATCCCGTTACACTACAGCAAACTATGTAAGATAATGGTTACCTTAAGTTGAATGGATCCTGCAGTATGACAGACTGTACAAAGATTTCAGCTTAACCAAAGTGACACTTTACTTGTTAGAATAAAGCAAAGAAACAAGTATACAACAGTGATTAACTGCTCGCAGACCCTGCAAAGTCAGAAACAGTAATAACAAATAGGTGTAAGTTAAACTATGATGGCTATATAGACCTGTGCAAGCACACAGCAAGGAGATTCCTTCATTAAGACATCCACATTGAAGCACCCCCTTGCCAAGCCTCACCTAGCTCTATCTATCAACAATGCTGCACAGTATAATAAACCCAGTTACTCAATCAGAGAATATAAAATGGATATCAGTATCTGCAATAACTAAATAGGCAGTTTTTAAGTGGTATACCCAACTAATGTAGTTTGGTTGATCAGACCAAACCTCGGCTCAAATTATCCCAAGAGTCCGTGCACTGATACATAGGCATGGGTTGGCGCAAAGGGTAATTTGTAATCCAATGTGGTAAAAGATAAACCGGCAAAAGAGCCCCAAATAATGAAATCACACTGGCCAATGTGGACGATCCACCCTTCAACAACACAGTCCGTAGGTCTTGGGCATGTGCCCGTCTCACAGAACCAGTTCAGGCCTTGTCCTTCCGTGACACTCCGTACGTGATTTCCAATTACAGTCTTGCTAGATGGCAGCCTCTGGTTCTCAGACAGGTCACAGGGATACTGGAAGCCCATCCGATTCTCCATTAGAGGTTCTGTCTCTTGTCCTCAATGGCGCTCCGCCCGGGTGTAGATAGGCCTCAATTCCAGCCTACTTCCATGGGAACACTTCCACAGGTGTCCTCTTGGGTTGAAGAGGCAGTCCAGAGAGAGCGCGCCAAGCACATCCTCTCCCTTAAATTACCTCCCCCAGCAGGCTGCGTGGAAGGCAAAGCCTTCTGGGATTGTACAGTTGCTCTCTGGGTAATGTAGTCTATAAAAGACCAGGGCAAATGGAGTCTCTTTTCTCCCTGTACTCAATCTCCCAACACTCTCTGCGGTACCAGGACAAAAAGTAAACAGGTGGCTCTAACTCATCTTGGTCACAGGAGGGAGCTGAGATCCTTCTCGATTAGCAAATGATAGTTTTCTATATCATATTAAAAGGGTGATATCCCGCTACATCTGTATGTGCCAATATTTCTCGCTCACCAAAGGTTTCTAAGGTTTGCGATAGTTCAGTACCACTTCAGGGCTGGCTACAGCACCTCGAGTGTTCACAAAAATACTGACCGGCCCTGGCAAGGCTAAGGGCACGAAGCATAGCAGTAACAGCCTATCTGGACGATCTATTGATCATAGATAAGTTTGATGTACGCTTAGGCCACTATGTGGACAGCCCGAAAAACAAAAACAATGTGTGTCCCATATGACAACCAAATGGTGTTACGTAGTAACTATCCTGAGGAGACACTCCCCCAGTGCTGGGGGTGTTTGCCGTAACCAAAACTACTGAACAAATATACAAATCCTGGGTAGGAGCCTGAAGAGGAAAAGGCTAACCCCAGGGAAGAGGTTACTATTGGCAAATCATGGGCTGTATGTGGACAGCACAGTGAAAAATTTAGAGTACCTAGACTAGGTCTTCCATCTGGAAAAATCCTCCTTGCAGCCTCAAAGTAGGCTGGAGTACTTAGACATGATTATAGACATGTCCCAAAGCCAGGTATTAGTACCAAAGGCAAAGCCATAGGAGACTTGGTCCGAGTGATAAAGGTAAAAAGAAGGCCTTCCATCTCTATGCAGGAGGTTATTGGTGAAGATGGTAGCCTCACTTGAGGCTGTTTCTTACACCCAGTTTCACTCAAGGCCGTTAAAGGTCAGAATTCTGTCAGCTTGGAACAAAGATGTCCAGGCCCTGGACCTTCCTATGATCTTATCTCCAAAGGTTTTACCAGAGCCTCAGTTGGTGGTTGCTTCCCTCAAAATCTGTCAAAAGGAAAATCCTTCACTCCGGTTACCTGGAAAGTAGTGACCACATATGCCAGCCATCTTGGCTGGAAGGCAGTTCTAGAAGAAGCATCTGCCCAGGGGAGGTGATCCGGAGCCGAAAAGCTCCTTTCCATCGACAATCTGAAGATGTTGGCCCTTGAGAGCGATGCACTTGAATCCGCCGGCTAACTCTCCCGTGTGCCCATGGGATTTGAATTTGGTATTATCTGTTTTACAGAAGCTACTTTTTGAACCACTACACCATGCTTCTTAAATCTTTTTGACAAAGAAACAGTTTTTTTCTTGTAGCCATATCCTTGGCAAGGAGGGTATCGGAATTGGCGGCTCTTTCTGTAAGAACTGTATATGATTATTCATGATGACAGGGTGGTGCTGCGTCCTCACTCGACTTTTTACCTAAGGTGGTTTCGGGATTTCATCTGAAATCAAGATCTAGTCCTACCATATTTATTTTCCAGATCCCCAGTTTGCGGAGGAAGAAGGTCTACACTCTATAGATGTTGTAAGAGCGTTGAAAGTTTATCTGCAAGCTACGGCTCAGATACGTAAGACTGTTTGTCTGTTATTCTGCCAGGGCCAAGGGAAGGGCCAGGAAGCGTCAAAATCTACTATTGCAGATTGGATTTGACAAGTAATTATTCAGGCCTATGGTGAGAAAAGAAGATTACTTCTTTTCAGGTGAAGGCCCACTCGGCTAAAGCAGTTGGTGCTTCATGGGCAGTGCATCACCAGGCCTCCATGGCTCAGATCTGTAAGGCTGCTACATGGTCTTCGATCCATACATTTACTAAGTTCTACCACGTAGAGGATGAGGGTATGAGGATGCCGCCTTTGAGAGTAGTGTTGAGCAGAATACGCCATATTCGATTTTGCGATATATCACGAATATATAGCCGAATATTCGAGAAATATTCGCTAAATTCGAATATTCGTGATATTTTATCGAAATGAAATGAATGCGAAATTTCGCTATTGCGAATGCGAACATAATTGCGAAATTTCGGAAGGAGCACTCTGATTGGCTCAGAATATTCTTGATATTTTTTCGAAATTTCGCAAAATGCGAATGCGATATTTATTGCGGAATTTCGACAAATGCTGTAGGAGCACTCTGATTGGCTCAGAATATTTGTCATATTTTATCGAAATTTCGCAAAATGCGAATGCGATATTTATTGCGGAATTTCGACAAATGCTGTAGGAGCACTCTGATTGGCTCAGAATATTCGTGATATTTTATCGAAATTTCGCAAAATTGCGAATGCGATATTTATTGCGGAATTTCCCCAAATGCTGTAGGAGCGCTCTGATTGGCTCATTCTGAAATCGAATATTTGTGATATTTTAGCGAAAAAACAATATTGCGATTGCGATTGCGATATATATTGCGAAATTCTCGATCGCGCATGCGCAATCGCGCGAACAACACGCGCCCAACACGCGACCATTTCCTGGACCCTTGCCAGTTTCCAAATTTATGTTCGCATCGCAATTTTGTGCTGCCCAAGTGACCATTCCTTGGAATTGTAAAATGGTTGGAAGCAATTTCTCACCCGCTGAGGAAAAGATGCTGATTAGTGTAAGTATTTTGACCACTGTTATTTCATTATCTTTAACTGCATTTTAGACTAGTTTAAAAGTTAGTATATAAGATCAGATATTAATATTTCCCAAACAATGTGTCTCCTGTTGTTACAAAACTACAACTCCCAGCATGCCTGGACAGCTGCAGACACCCTGGTTGGTAAATGTGTATTTAGGCACTTTCCTTGCTATTTAGCATAATGAATTTAACATGTTGTGGACATAGGACGTATGCGAACGTCCTGACTTCAGGGTCCTTAAGGCCCAAGGACGTTCGAATACATATTGCCCTTTAGATGTTGCAGAACTACAACTTCCAGCATGCCTGGGAATGCTGTCACTTCTAGTTTTGTAAGTTCTGCAGGCCCACATTTTTCAGACCTTTATGCACGGGTCTCTAAACTGTGGCACCCTAGATGCAGCAAAAGTAAAATTCTTAGCATGTACTGACAGACCATGGCTGATGGGAGTAGTAGTTTTGCAACAGCTGGAGGTGGACTGGTCTTGAAACCCTGAGTTAGGTAACAAACTCGCAGTGTTTTGCAACCATTCTGCCTCCAGCTGTTGCAAAACTACAACTCCCTGCATGCAACTGGCTGCAATTACCCCCCCCCCTCTCCCCCAATGTGAATGTACAGGGTACATTCACATGGGCTGTGGCTTACAGTGTGCTTCTAGCTGAAGCAAATTTGGCGCTGCAGCTCAAACCCTCAGCGGGAAACTACTGTGAACCCCATGCCCCTCTGACTGTACCTTAAAAACACTACACCACACTAAATATAAATTAAAAAACAAAACATATACACATACCCCTACATAGCCACCCTCACCTCCACATTAAAAGAAAACATCTTGTACGGCACTGTTTCCTAAACGGAGCCTACAGCTGTTGCAAAACAACTCCCCGTTATTACCGGACAGCCATTAACTGTCCAGGCATGCTGGGAGTTAAAGTATAATTGTTGTACAGCTGGTGACGGTGAGCTACATGGTGTATCAGAGCATGCTGGTAGTTGTAGTTGTTAAATAACATCAACTCCATTATTTATTCAAAATTAATTCATCAAAAAGTCAAAAGAAACAAACATATTATTGTTCCTATATAAAGATAGGGATGAAAAAAAATAATCTATTGTACAGGCCCATTATAAGTGTCCAAAAATAATTATAGCGGTCAGATGAATAGCAACGCATTTCTCCCCTATACGTGTATCCTGTGTTGTTAATCATATATACATAATTATGCAAATGATAATGGCTGCTATATTTATGCAAAAAAGGTGGCGACCGAAATGGCAGGATATAAAATCTGTCACGTTACCCCTGTCATTGATTAATAAGGCGAGAATGCTTCCAATTGTTGAATACCATAGATTTCCGTCATATATCCATAAGGCTTTAAACAAAAGTATTACAATATACTTTGTTCTTCATCTTGCAGAGGTTCCTAGAAAAGGGCTATGACCAGCTGCGCAGGCAGCCTGATAAAAAGGCCGTGGTCAGCTCCCTAATGAAGGACTTAGGCGGCCAACACGATCGCCTGGCGATAGTTAAGAAATGGTCTGACCTGAAGAGGCGCCACATGGACCAGGTCAGGCATATCCGTGATAAATATCATCCAGGTAAGTTATTGGTGACAGTTATGTTTTTTTTTTCCAAAGTGTATTTTGTGCGTGTACTCGAGAGAGGAGCCGGACTGCAGGAGTTGGGAGTAGGCAGGCCTCCCCCAGAGGCAATCTGCCACCTTTCTCCATGCCCCGGGTGGCAATGGCGGGTGTGAGGGGGTTCTCCCACACAGCCCGTCCTACCTGCTCCGCTTCGAAGCCCAACGGGGCAGAGGGACTCCCTATAAGGGAGTGAGAGGATTTGCCCGCTCAACCAGCCCCGTTAGTCCTTCGCCTCTCTTTTTAGAGACCGCGTGGTCAGAGTGCGTGCATGTTAACCCAATTTCGAGTGCTTGTGTAAGTGTGGTGATTTTTGTGGGAGGGGGGTGGGCGTACTAAGCGCAGGCTTACCTCGCATAGCACACCCACCGGGGGCCGGGCTGAGACCACCAAACTCAATTCACATGTAGCCGAGAGCAGGATCCGAACCCCTAGCTGCAGAGGTGAATCGCTTGTCAGCGCAGTGGCAATCGCGTTGAGCCACCGCAGCTCTTTTGGTGACAGTTATGTAAGGTCATATGTAATTAATGTAAGGTCAGATGTTGTTAACCCAGACGCCATGTTGTGGTAACATATATCACCACCAGCCAAGGTATTCATAGTACTGTTGAAAAAAGACATGGGACAGCAGACAGGAACACAGAAGTTATGTGGGAACATACTTTTCCCATTGCTTTGCATGGGACTTTAAACAAAAACGCCGACCCTCACCAATGGGGGTGGCTAAGGGATAAATTAACGATCCTATACTTTAAGTGGACGTATAAGTAACATGTGACCAAGTGTTATCGAAATATCTACAGCTGTTATGAAGTAACATGTATTTCCCATAGAGTTGAATGGGACTTTAAAGAAAAACCCCGACCATGGCAAATGGGGGTGGGTAAGGGTTAAACCACCTATCCTATGTTTGTGGCTGACATATAAGTAACCTGTGTGCCAAGTTTCATGTAAATATCTTTAGCCGTTTGGACGTGATGCTGGAACATACATACATACATGCACACACACGTTGAGTTTTATATATATAGATTCCCACTAAATTCCTGTGTTAGGCGTGGGGTTGTTATAGTAATCCCGTGTGCTCCATTGGGCCCTTTTTTTAACATGAGATTGTCTGTACAAAACAAAGGAGACAAAAACAGCTCATTTTACCATGGTGACAGCCCAGCTCACGCTCAGTCCCCTGTAGTGCCCACAAGACCCTTTAATATAACATTGTCCCATTGGTTAACTGTCTATATAAATTAATTTGTATTCATATACAATACAGCAGAGTACACAGAATTTGCATACGTCATTAGAAAACATTTTTACATATATGAACATTGTGTTATTATAGGAGCTCCTCTACCAGCTGTGCGCCCCAAGCGCACAAGGCGACAGGCCGCAGAGGAGGAGGGATGAGGAGGAGCAGCCAGGGCCCTCCCACTCGCCAACCCCAGCTCCTGCTGAAGTTGAGGCGCTTGATGAGGAGCTTACCCCCTCTCCCCAAATTTCTGGTGAAATCGCGGCTGCAGGGGAGGTCGAGGAGGTGGAAGAGACCGTTGTTTTGAGCGTCGTTCAGGAGGGTAATTATGTGCACAAAGCTTAATAACATTTTAACAATAAAATGTAGATATAAAAATGGACAACATTTAAAGCGCACCCGTCAGATTTCAGAACCATAATATGGTATTTATGATAGAAGTATACTGTATGTGCTAGACACATAACAATTGTGTATACATGATAATGATTGTTTAATAAGCAACATAAATATTTTATTTATTTGGTAACGGTCTTTGAAATCCAAATGTTTTTTTCTTATATCCTAACAGTTCTAAAAAAGATGCTGCTGAAGCAAGCTGTGATCAGGAGAACTCAAACGAAGATATTATCAAACCAAAGTCAAATGCGCTATCTTGACCAGCAGTATTAGCAGCTGGAGCAAGAACAAATGAAAAACTATGCTGAAATGGAAGAGCTTCAGCAGCTCATGCGTAATCATGTTTGATTTTTTATTTTTATAATAAAAAATGTTATTTTTTTGAAATGTTTCCTTTCTTTTTGAGATAGATTTTTAGGTTTTTCAACACATCTAACTTCACAACTAACACATCAACATCAACATCAACACATCTAACTTCATAATAAGCAAAAACATTTTATACTATTATTTTATTTAACACAAACCTAGGACAAACTAAAGTACACGGACACAGACACGACGAACACAAACTAAACTGTTGAAAAATGAACATAACAAAAGCAACAATATATATATATATATATAGAGAGAGAGAGCAAGAAAGAGAGATAGAGTGCAGATTTGCTCTTGCAGACAGGCTAATGGTTGCAGTATAAAGGCCGCAAACCAGGGTTTAACATAAAGTTCATTGTTTTAGTTACACTTGCTGTTACGATCCGGTCTGGTAGCTTGTAGCGGAGGCTGTTGGAGGATCCGCTGTGCCAGAGAGGTCATGAAGCATTACTGAACATGGAGGCTGCAGCAGTAGTATTAAAATATAATGTAATTATCACACAGGCAGCATTTACAAGCAGTAGTGGTAATAGTACTAGATAGCATCTAAACACTTGGGCAAGACTTTACAGCATCAGTAGTGGCCATAGTAGTCTATAGTGTCAAATAACTTGTGACATAGGTGTCGTGAGCAGCAGCAGTAGTAGTAACAGTAGACAATATATTGTCAAATCACTCGGGAAAGAGGTGCCATGAACAGCAGCAGCAGCAGTGGTAATAGTAGTATAGAGTGGCAAATAACTTGTGACATAGGTGTCTTGACTGAGCAGCAATAGTAGTAGTAGTAGTAGACATTGACAATACAGTGCCAAATCACTTGGGCAAGAGGTGCCATGATGAACAGCAGCAGCAGCAGCAGTGGTAATAGTAGTATAGAGTGGCAAATAACTAGTGACATAGGTGTCTTGACCGAGCAGCAGTAGTAGTAGTAGTAGTAGTAGAGTCAAATCACTTGGGCAGGAGGTGCCATGATGAGCAGCAGTGGTAATAGTAGTATAGAGTGGCAAATAACTTGTGACATAGGTGTCTTGACTGAGCAGCAGTAGTAGTAGACATTGACAATAGTAGTATAGAGTGGCAAATAACTAGTGACATAGGTGTTTTGACTGAGCAGCAGTAGTAGTAGTAGTAGTAGTAGAGTCATATCACTTGGGCAGGAGGTGCCATGATGAGCAGCAGTGGTAATAGTAGTATAGAGTGGCAAATAACTTGTGACAAAGGTGTCTTGACCGAGCAGCAGTAGTAGTAGTAGTAGTAGAGTCATATCACTTGGGCAGGAGGTGCCAGGATGAGCAGCAGTGGTAATAGTAGTATAGAGTGGCAAATAACTAGTGACATAGGTGTCTTGACTGAGCAGCAGTAGTAGTAGACATTGACAATAGTAGAATAGAGTGGCAAATAACTAGTGACATAGGTGTCTTGACTGAGCAGCAGTAGTAGTAGTAGTAGTAGATACAGAGTCAAATCACTTGGGCAGGAGGTGCCATGATGAGCAGCAGTGGTAATAGTAGTATAGAGTGGCAAATAACTAGTGACATAGGTGTCTTGACTGAGCAGCAGTAGTAGTAGACATTGACAATAGTAGTATAGAGTGGCAAATAACTAGTGACATAGGTGTCTTGATTGAGCAGCAGTAGTAGTAGTAGTAGTAGTAGTAGAGTCATATCACTTGGGCAGGAGGTGCCATGATGAGCAGCAGTGGTAATAGTAGTATAGAGTGGCAAATAACTAGTGACATAGGTGTCTTGACTGAGCAGCAGTAGTAGTAGACATTGACAATAGTAGTATAGAGTGGCAAATAACTAGTGACATAGGTGTCTTGACTGAGCAGCAGTAGTAGTAGTAGTAGTAGTAGTAGTAGTAGAGTCATATCACTTGGGCAGGAGGTGCGATGATGAGCAGCAGTGGTAATAGTAGTATAGAGTGGCAAATAACTAGTGACATAGGTGTCTTGACTAAGCAGCAGTAGTAGTAGACATTGACAATAGTAGTATAGAGTGGCAAATAACTAGTGACATAGGTGTCTTTACTGAGCAGCAGTAGTAGTAGTAGTAGTAGTAGTAGAGTCATATCACTTGGGCAGGAGGTGCCATGATGAGCAGCAGTGGTAATAGTAGTATAGAGTGGCAAATAACTAGTGACATAGGTGTCTTGACTGAGCAGCAGTAGTAGCAGACATTGACAATAGTAGTATAGAGTGGCAAATAACTAGTGACATAGGTGTCTTGACTGAGCAGCAGTAGTAGTAGTAGAAGTAGAGTCATATCACTTGGGCAGGAGGTGCCATGATGAGCAGCAGTGGTAATAGTAGTATAGAGTGGCAAATAACTAGTGACATAGGTGTCTTGACTGAGCAGCAATAGTAGTAGTAGTAGTAGTAGAGTCATATCACTTGGGCAGGAGGTGCCATGATGAACAGCAGCAGCAGCAGCAGTGGTAATAGTAGTATAGAGTGGCAAATAACTAGTGACATAGGTGTCTTGACCGAGCAGCAGCAGTAGTAGTAGTAGTAGTAGAGTCATATCACTTGGGCAGGAGGTGCCATGATGAGCAGCAGTGGTGATAGTAGTATAGAGTGGCAAATAACTTGTGACATAGGTGTCTTGACTGAGCAGCAGTAGTAGTAGACATTGACAATAGTAGTATAGAGTGGCAAATAACTAGTGACATAGGTGTCTTGACCGAGCAGCAGTAGTAGTAGTAGTAGATACAGAGTCATATCACTTGGGCAGGAGGTGCCATGATGAGCAGCAGTGGTAATAGTAGTATAGAGTGGCAAATAACTAGTGACATAGGTGTCTTGACTGAGCAGCAGTAGTAGTAGTAGTAGTAGTAGAGTCATATCACTTGGGCAGGAGGTGCCATGATGAGCAGCAGTGGTAATAGTAGTATAGAGTGGCAAATAACTAGTGACATAGGTGTCTTGACTGAGCAGCAGTAGTAGTAGACATTGACAATAGTAGTATAGAGTGGCAAATAACTAGTGACATAGGTGTCTTGACCGAGCAGCAGTAGTAGTAGTAGTAGTAGTAGTAGTAGTAGTAGTAGAGTCATATCACTTGGGCAGGAGGTGCCATGATGAGCAGCAGTGGTAATAGTAGTATAGAGTGGCAAATAACTAGTGACATAGGTGTCTTGACTGAGCAGCAGTAGTAGTAGTACTAGTATTAGACATTGACAATACATAATAGGGAATCTTTGGAGGGAGCTCAAACTCTGTGTTTCTTAGCAACAGCCCAGAAACCTGACTGATCTAGAGAAGATCTGTGTGGAGAAGTGGGCCGAAATCCCTCCTCCAGTGTGTGCAAACCTGGTGAATAACTACAAGAAAGGTTTGACCTCTGTAATTGCAAACAAAGTCTACTGTACCAAATATTAACAATGATTTTCTCAGGTGTGCAAATAATTGTTTTCATCACTGTAAATACATCAGGGAATGCATGACAAGGGACCCTTCAGCGCCCTGAACCGACGGCGGGTCCAGAAAGTCACCGCCGATCCAGGACTCATTCATCTTGATGAATGTGAGTATGTCCACGGAGTCTGTGGACAGACGGGTCCTCTTGTCCGTGACCACCCCACCTGCCGCGCTGAATGTCCGCTCAGATAGTACGCTGGAGGGGGGGCAAGACAATAACTCCAGCGCATACTGAGCGAGCTCGCGGCAGGTGTCCAATCTGGCAACCCAGTACTCCATGAGGTCGTCGGTAATCATACTGTCAGAAGCACCGACGGACTCCATGTAATCTGCCACCATGTGGGCCAGCCGCTGGTAGTGACTGCTGCTGCTGCTGCTGGTACTGGGTCGCTCAGATTGGAAGAACATCCTCATCTCACCCATTAGGTCCCCTGCTCGGCTGCTGCTGGGTGCAGCCACCTGCTGGGTGAGATGAGGGGGGACAACTGCAAGCCGGGGAGTTGCCTGCTCCAACCGGCTGACTATGCCTGCCTGCAGTTCCTCCATCCGGCACTGCCTCCGGCTGGCTGGGATGAACTGCTCCAGTTTCCCCTTGCACCTGGGATCTAAAAGGGTGGCCACCCAAAAATCATCCCTCTCCTTGATGGTCTTAACCCGGGGGTCCCTCCTGAGGCATCTCAGCATGTGGGCAGCCATGGGGAAGAGCACAGCCCGCTGTGACTCCTCATCGCTGCCCGGGTCCATGACGTCCGACTCTTCATGCTGGAGGCGCTGCTGCTCACGCTCAGAGATGCCCAACCCCCGGACTATCGGTGCCACCAACACCGGCTCTCCCTCCTGACCAGGCCCTGACTCCAGGACGACACCAGTAACCTCCTGATCATCATCATCCTCCTCCTCCTCGTCCTGGGCCTTGTCTTGGTGAAGCAGTGCTGCCTCCTCCCGCTCCACCAAGGCACTCTCCCCAGCTTCGAGCAGGCGATCTAGTGTCTTGTCCAGCAGGAACACTATAGGGAGCACGTCATTGAGGCCGACATGCTCCCTGCTGACCATCTTGGTCGCCTGCTCGAAAGGGCCCAACACTTGGCAGACCTGGTGTATCTGCCCCCACTCCGCACAGGTGATGTACGGGAGTGTTTGTGAAGACCCGTCAGTGCCTAGCTCCATCAGGTACTCCCTCACCGCCCTTCGCTGCTCCCACAACCTCTCCAGCATGTGGAGGGTGGAGTTCCACCGCGTCACACTGTCCACAATCAGCCTGTGAAGGGGCAGCCTGTTGACCCGCTGCCACTTGGACAGGGACGCGGTAGCGGTTGGGGAGCGCCTGAAGTGGCTGGCAATCCTACGCACCCTTAGCACAATGTCACTCAACCCGGGATAGGTGCGCAGGAACTTCTGCACCACAAGGTTGAGGACATGTGCCAGACAGGGCACGTGGGTCAGACTGCCAGCCTTGAGGGCGGAGAGTAGGTTGCTGCCGTTATCACAGACAACCATACCTGCCTGGAGCCTTCGGGGTGTCAGCCACTTCTGGACCTGAGCCTGAAGTGCGGTCAGCACTTCTTGTCCAGTGTGTCTCCGGTCCCCTAAACTAACAAGCTGGAGCACGGCCTGACAGCGCACGTGCTCCACACTTGAGTAGCTACGGGGGCGCTTGCTGGGAGGCTCAGCAGCTGCGGAGACAGAGGCTTGACGGAGACCAGCAGTTCTCCCCTGGACACCCCGGGGCGGCACCACAAAATCTGTTGCCGCCGATCCCTCCCCGGCGCCTCGGAGGGAAACCCAATGGGCCGTGAAACTGATGTAGCGCCCCTGCCCATGCCTGCTGGTCCAGCCACCCATTGTGAGATGCACCCTGTCGCTGACAGCGTGATCCAGCGACAGGGTTACATTCTGCACAATGTGCTGGTGTAGGGCAGGGACACCAGTCCTGGCAAAGAAATGGCGGCTGGGGACACGCCATTGGGGTTGGGCCTGCTCCAACATCTGCCTGAAGGGGTTGCTGTCAACGATGTTGAAGGGCAGCAGATGTTGGGCAATAACCCTTGCCAGGAGCCCATTGAGGGAACGCACACATCGGTCTCCAGGGGGGAAGGGAGTGGTGCGTTCAAAGGCGTCTGAAATCGACGCCTGGCGCCCGACGGCAGTGCAGGACACAGACGGGGAGGGTGCTGTGAAAGTAGAGGTCTGGATGCCGGTACCAGTACCTCTACTAGAGGGAGCGGGGGGGCATGACCTGCTGGGAAGAGATGAAGCTGTGGGAGGGGCTGCTGTACCCTGCTCACTTGTGGTGGTGGTGCTGCTACCACCACCACGCTTCATTTCGTCATACACCCGCCAGTGGTTGATTCGCAGGTGCTGGTTCAGGGCTGTGGTACTCACCCGAGCCAAACAGATGGCCACGGTAGGGTTATCTGCCACCAGGGTGAAGTAGGCCCAGACAGGTGACTTCAGCACCGCCCTCCTGTCAGATGGGGTGACGCTGACTTGCACCTGCTGGGACTCGGTGCGCACAGGTGGAGCTGCCTTCTGCTGCTGCTGACCCCTCCTGCTGACATCACCAGTGGAGACCCTGACGCTGGTCTCCCTGGTGACCTGTCGCACCGGTTCCCCAGGGTGCCTACATTCCTCGTCGTCACTGCCGCAGTGAGCCGACAAGTCAGATGGCACCCATGTTGGGTCACCCTCCTCTTCGCCCCCAGATATGTCAGACCCAGGGCTGAAATGTGGTGGTCTGAGGGAACCAGCTGACATGGAGCCACTAGCCTGGCTCCGCTGTCCCCTCACCCATGCCTGGGTCTGGCTAGGTGCTGTTGTTGCCTGCACCAAAACAGCAGCACCACTTTGAAGGGATGTCTCTGGGATACTGACAGCAGGTATCCCATCCTCCTCATCCATCCCTTCAAAAAGGTCCTGACCATCAGGACAGAGCGGGAGATCTGCCTGATGCATGGCCTCCCCCAAGAGATCCCTCTCACTGTCGCTGTCAAACAGTAAGATGCTGGACTCTTGGGGGCTGGGGGGGGGTACTAAAGGCACCGGTGTAGTGGTGGTGCTACTGGTAGTCGGGACTGATGACTCAGTGGCACTGCTGTGCCCCATATAGTCCACCACTACTGGAGCCTGAGATGGCAATATCCGGCGGCTGCCCGATGAAAAAAAATCCCGGATGAGGCGGACTCCCGTTCCACCCAATCCTCTGCCAATAGTAGGGGCGCGAGAGGTACCCCGTGCGGGCAGCGAACCATCACTGGGAGTAACTCCCCTACTGCCACGGCCACGGCCACGCATGCCGCTCATAATTGCTGATGTGGGGGGGGGGGTAAACTTTATTGGGGGGGGGGGGAATGTGAGGAAGTTTTTTTTTTTTTTTTTAAAAGACAGGCACGTAGACAAAGACGTAGACAGACAGCTACTAAACTATAATAAAACTAGTACACCAAAGACAAGGACTACAAAAAATAAAAAAAAATGCACTAAACAAACACTAACTGCTTACACAAACGTATATGACTATAAACTAAAGCTAATTTTTTTTTTTTTTTTTTTACACTGACTGACAAGGACTACAACTACAAAAAAAAATGCACTAAACAAACACTAACTAATACATTTTTTTTTTTTTTTTTTTACACAAAACACAGACACTAAACACACACTAAACTAAGCTAGCTGAAAGAAATGTACACTAACAGTATGTACACTTACTACACAGAAATCTATCTAACACTAAGCTAAACTAACCTGGACAACACAACACAAAACGTAGCTTTTAAAAAAGCTCTTGGGTCTTTTGCTTTGAAAAAAGCAGTTTAGAATAAGATAATATGAACTGGAATCACTAGCAATGAATCACAATGCTGATACTGCAAGATCAAACAGGAACACAGAAACAGTCCACACTCTCTAGCCACCTTCTGAATCTGCAATGAAATGCTGCTGGGAGTGACCTTATATAATGGCCGTGCAGGCAGGTTCCTATTGGTTGCTATGGAGGTTGCTAACCTCTGACAACTGTGGTAGGAGAACTCTGATTGGCTCTGATGCAAAAGAAGGGCGGAGAAAATAATCGCGCAATATTCCTATTGCCGAATATTCGCATTGCGAATATTCGGCAATATAAAATGATCGCTTCAGCTACTCGGCCCAAGGTCTCTAATCATACCAGCAATGCTTTTAGACGTCGATGGAGATCACTAGGATGTGATCTGTTTTAAAAATAAAATCAAAAAAATCGCTCTGATGCAGAAGAAGGGAGCAGAAAATAATCGCGCAATATTCCTATTGCCGAATAATCGCATTGCGATTTTTCGGCAATATAAAATGATCGCTTCAGCTACTCGGCCCAAGGTCTCTAATCATACCAGCAATGCTTTTAGACGTCGATGGAGATCACTAGGATGTGATCTGTTTTAAAAATAAAATCAAAAAAATCGCTCTGATGCAGAAGAAGGGAGCAGAAAATAATCGCGCAATATTCCTATTGCCGAATAATCGCATTGCGATTTTTCGGCAATATAAAATGATCGCTTCAGCTACTCGGCCCAAGGTCACTAATCATACCAGCAATGCTTTTAGACATCGATGGAGATCTCTAGGATGTGATCTGTTCTAAAAATAAAATTGAAAAAATCCGAATATTCGGAATAGTGAATATTGACCGCGAAATTCGAAACATTCGCGAATACTCGAATATGCCATATTCGAGCCGAATATTCGCAATGCGAATATTCTTGAGCAACACTACACAAAACTTAATCCAGCAAGTCATGCAAGGAAAAAGAAAAACAATGCTCCAAATTGTGCAGGTCAAAAATAATAAGGGTTTTATTGCGATAAAACCAACAAAATAATGACATAAAAGTGATCACAAAATATGGTAAAATAAGATAAAAGCAATATGGGGAGTAGGCGTACCAAGCCCTATGCATTTCGTCCAAAGGGACTTCAACTGGGGTATCACGGGACACAGAGCCTTAATTACTTAATGAGTTATGTAGTCACCACAGGTGATTGGACACTGGTTAACCCAATTAGAATTGAGTTCCTCCCCTATATAACCCCTCCCAAATGGAGAGTGTCTCAGTTTTGTAGCAAAGCAATAAGTGTTCCACGTTTAACTCCGAAGAGGGGTGGGGAGCTCTGTGTCCCGTGATGTATTCCCAAGAAAAGGATTTTACAGGTAAGCTGTATTAAAAAATCCTATTTTCTTGATCATACATCATGGGACACAGAGCCTTAATTACTTAATGGGATGTCCCATAGCAATGCTAAAATTGAGGGGAAGGAGACACAGATCAGAAATAAGACTGCCATTGGTCCAGAGGATCTATACTGCTGCCTGCAGCACAATACTCTCAAATAGTGTTGCTCACGAATATTCGCATTGCGAATATTCGGCTCGAATATGGCATATTCGAGTATTCGCGAATGTTTCGAATTTCGCGGTCAATATTCGCTATTCCGAATATTCTGATTTTTTCAATTTTATTTTTAGAACATATCACATCCTAGAGATCTCCATCGATGTCTAAAAGCATTGCTGGTATGATTAGTGACCTTGGGCCGAGTAGCTGAAGCGATCATTTTATATTGCCGAAAAATCGCAATGCGATTATTCGGCAATAGGAATATTGCGCGATTATTTTCTCCGCCCTTCTTTTGCATCAGAGCCAATCAGAGTTCTCCTACCACAGTTGTCAGAGGTTAGCAACCTCCATAGCAACCAATAGGAACCTGCCTGCACGGCCATTATATAAGGTCACTCCCAGCAGCATTTCATTGCAGATTCAGAAGGTGGCTAGAGAGCGTGGACTGTTTCTGTGTTCCTGTTTGATCTTGCAGTATCAGCATTGTGATTCATTGCTAGTGATTCCAGTTCATATTATCTTATTCTAAACTGCTTTTTTCAAAGCAAAAGACCCAAGAGCTTTTTTAAAAGCTACGTTTTGTGTTGTGTTGTCCAGGTTAGTTTAGCTTAGTGTTAGATAGATTTCTGTGTAGTAAGTGTACATACTGTTAGTGTACATTTCTTTCAGCTAGCTTAGTTTAGTGTGTGTTTAGTGTCTGTGTTTTGTGTAAAAAAAAAAAAAATGTATTAGTTAGTGTTTGTTTAGTGCATTTTTTTTTTGTAGTTGTAGTCCTTGTCAGTCAGTGTAAAAAAAAAAAAAAATAGCATTAGTTTATAGTCATATAAGTTTGTGTAAGCAGTTAGTGTTTGTTTAGTGCATTTTTTTTTATTTTTTGTAGTCCTTGTCTTTGGTGTACTAGTTTTATTATAGTTTAGTAGTTGTCTGTCTACGTCTTTGTCTACGTGCCTGTCTTTTAAAAAAACAAAAAAAAAACTTCCTCACATTCCCCCCCCAATAAAGTTTACCCCCCCCCCCCACATCAGCAATTATGAGCGGCATGCGTGGCCGTGGCCGTGGCAGCAGGGGTAGGGGAGTTACTCCCAGTGATGGTTCGCTCCCAGCACGGGGTACCTCTCGCGCCCCTACTATTGGCAGAGGATTGGGTGGAACGGGAGTCCGCCTCATCCGGGATTTTTTTTCATCGGGCAGCCGCCCGATATTGCCATCTCAGGCTCCAGTAGTGGTGGACTATATGGGGCACAGCAGTGCCACTGAGTCATCAGTCCCGACTACCAGTATCACCACCACTACACCGGTGCCTTTAGTACCCCCCCCAGCCCCCAAGAGTCCAGCATCTTACTGTTTGACAGCGACAGTGAGAGGGATCTCTTGGGGGAGGCCATGCATCAGGCAGACCTCCCGCTCTGTCCTGATGGTCAGGACCTTTTTGAAGGGATGGATGAGGAGGATGGGATACCTGCTGTCAGTATCCCAGAGACATCCCTTCAAAGTGGTGCTGCTGTTTTGGTGCAGGCAACAACAGCACCTAGTCAGACCCAGGCGTGGGTGAGGGGACAGCGGAGCCAGGCTAGTGGCTCCATGTCAGCTGGTTCCCTCAGACCACCACATTTCAGCCCTGGGTCTGACATATCTGGGGGCGAAGAGGAGGGTGACCCAACACGGGTGCCATCTGACTTGTCGGCTCACTGCGGCAGTGACGACGAGGAAGGTAGGCACCCTGGGGAACCGGTGCGCCAGGTCACCAGGGAGACCAGCGTCAGGGTCTCCACTGGTGATGGCAGCAGGAGGGGTCAGCAGCAGCAGCAGCAGCAGCAGGCAGCTCCACCTGTGCGCACCGAGTCCCAGCAGGTGCAAGTCAGCGTCACCCCATCTGACAGGAGGGCGGTGCTGAAGTCACCTGTCTGGGCCTACTTCACCCTGGTGGCAGATAACCCTACCGTGGCCATCTGCCAGATCTGTCATGTCAGGGTGAAGAGAGGGAAGTGTTTGGCTCGGGTGGGTACCACAGCCCTGAACCAGCACCTGCGAATCAACCACTGGCGGGTGTATGACGAGATGAAGCGTGGTGGTGGTAGCAGCACCACCACCACAAGTGAGCAGGGTACAGCAGCCCCTCCCACAGCTTCATCTCTTCCCAGCAGGTCATGCCCCCCGCTCCCTCTAGTAGAGGTACTGGTACCGGCATCCAGACCTCTACTTTCACAGCACCCTCCCTGTCTGTGTCCTGCACTGCCGTCGGGCGCCAGGCGTCGATTTCAGATGCCTTTGAACGCACCACTCCCTTCCCCCCTGGAGACCGACGTGTGCGTTCCCTCAATGGGCTCCTGGCAAGGGTTATTGCCCAACATCTGCTGCCCTTCAACATCGTTGACAGCAACCCCTTCAGGCAGATGTTGGAGCAGGCCCAACCCCAATGGCGTGTCCCCAGCCGCCATTTCTTTGCCAGGACTGGTGTCCCTGCCCTACACCAGCACATTGTGCAGAATGTAACCCTGTCGCTGGATCACGCTGTCATCGACAGGGTGCATCTCACAATGGATGGCTGGACCAGCAGGCATGGGCAGGGGCGCTACATCAGTTTCACGGCCCATTGGGTTTCCCTCTGAGGTGCCGGGAAGGGATCGGCAGCAACAGATTTTGTGGTGCCGCCCCGGGGTGTCCAGGGGAGAACTGCTGGTCTCCGTCAAGCCTCTGTCTCCGCAGCTGCTGAGCCTCCCAGCAAGCGCCCCCGTAGCTACTCAAGTGTGGGGCACGTGCGCTGTCAGGCCGTGCTCCAGCTTGTTAGTTTAGGGGACCGGAGACACACTGGACAAGAAGTGCTGACCGCACTTCAGGCTCAGGTCCAGAAGTGGCTGACACCCCGAAGGCTCCAGGCAGGTATGGTTGTCTGTGATAACGGCAGCAACCTACTCTCCGCCCTCAAGGCTGGCAGTCTGACCCACGTGCCCTGTCTGGCACATGTCCTCAACCTTGTGGTGCAGAAGTTCCTGCGCACCTATCCCGGGTTGAGTGACATTGTGCTAAGGGTGCGTAGGATTGCCAGCCACTTCAGGCGCTCCCCAACCGCTACCGCGTCCCGGTCCATGTGGCAGCGGGTCAACAGGCTGCCCCTTCACAGGCTGATTGTGGACAGTGTGACGCGGTGGAACTCCACCCTTCACATGCTGGAGAGGTTGTGGGAGCAGCGAAGGGCGGTGAGGGAGTACCTGATGGAGCTAGGCACTGACGGGCCTTCACAAACACTCCCGTACATCACCTGTGCGGAGTGGGGGCAGATACACCAGGTCTGCCAAGTGTTGGGCCCTTTCGAGCAGGCGACCAAGATGGTCAGCAGGGAGCATGTCGGCCTCAATGACGTGCTCCCTATAGTGTTCCTGCTGGACAAGACACTAGTTCGCCTGCTCGAAGCTGGGGAGAGTGCCTTGGTGGAGCGGGAGAAGGCAGCACTGCTTCACCAAGACCAGGCCCAGGACGAGGAGGAGGAGGATGATGATGATCAGGAGGTTACTGGTGTCGTCCTGGAGTCAGGGCCTGGTCAGAAGGGAGAGCCGGTGTTGGTGGCACCGATAGTCCGGGGGTTGGGCATCTCTGAGCGCGAGCAGCAGCGCCTGCAGCATGAAGAGTCGGACGTCATGGACCCGGGCAGCGATGAGGAGTCACAGCGGGCTTTGCTCTTCCCCATGGCTGCCCACATGCTGAGATGCCTCAGGAGGCATCCCCGGGTTAAGACCATCAAGGAGAGGGATGATTTTTGGGTGGCCACCCTTTTAGATCCCAGGTGCAAGGGGAAACTGGAGCAGTTCATCCCAGCCAGCCGGAGGCAGCACCGGATGGAGGAACTGCAGGCAGGCATAGTCAGCCGGTTGGAGCAGGCAACTCCCCGGCTTCCAGTTGTCCCCCCTCATCTCACCCAGCAGGTGGCTGCACCCAGCAGCAGCCGAGCAGGGGACCTAATGGGTGAGATGAGGATGTTCTTCCAATCTGAGCGACCCAGTACCAGCAGCAGCAGCAGCAGCAGTCACCACCAGCGGCTGGCCCACATGGTGGCAGATTACATGGCGTCCGTCGGTGCTTCTGACAGTATGATTACCGACGACCCCATGGAGTACTGGGTTGCCAGATTGGACACCTGCCGCGAGCTCACTCAGTATGCGCTGGAGTTATTGTATTGCCCCCCCTCCAGCGTACTATCTGAGCGGACATTCAGCGCGGCAGGTGGGGTGGTCACGGACAAGAGGACCCGTCTGTCCACAGACTCCGTGGACAGACTCACATTCATCAAGATGAATGAGTCCTGGATCGGCGGTGACTTTCTGGCACCCGCCGTCGGTTCAGGGCGCTGAAGGGTCCCTTGTCATGCATTCCCTGATGTATTTAAAGTGATGAAAACAATTATTTGCACACCTGAGAAAATCATTGTTAATATTTGGTACAGTAGCCTTTGTTTGCAATTACAGAGGTCAAACCTTTCTTGTAGTTTTTCACCAGGTTTGCACACACTGGAGGAGGGATTTTGGCCCACTTCTTCACACAGATCTTCTCTAGATCAGTCAGGTTTCTGGGCTGTTGCTAAGAAACACGGAGTTTGAGCTCCCTCCAAAGATTCCCTATTATGTATTGTCAATGTCTAATACTAGTACTACTACTACTGCTGCTCAGTCAAGACACCTATGTCACAAGTTATTTGCCACTCTATACTACTATTACCACTGCTGCTCATCATGGCACCTCCTGCCCAAGTGATATGACTCTACTACTACTACTACTACTACTACTGCTGCTCGGTCAAGACACCTATGTCACTAGTTATTTGCCACTCTATACTACTATTGTCAATGTCTACTACTACTGCTGCTCAGTCAAGACACCTATGTCACTAGTTATTTGCCACTCTATACTACTATTACCACCGCTGCTCATCATGGCACCTCCTGCCCAAGTGATATGACTCTACTACTACTACTACTACTACTGCTGCTCAGTCAAGACACCTATGTCACTAGTTATTTGCCACTCTATACTACTATTGTCAATGTCTACTACTACTGCTGCTCAGTCAAGACACCTATGTCACTAGTTATTTGCCACTCTATACTACTATTACCACTGCTGCTCATCATGGCACCTCCTGCCCAAGTGATTTGACTCTGTATCTACTACTACTACTACTGCTGCTCAGTCAAGACACCTATGTCACTAGTTATTTGCCACTCTATACTACTATTGTCAATGTCTACTACTACTGCTGCTCAGTCAAGACACCTATGTCACTAGTTATTTGTCACTCTATACTACTATTACCACTGCTGCTCATCATGGCACCTCCTGCCCAAGTGATATGACTCTACTACTACTACTACTACTACTGCTGCTCAGTCAAGACACATATGTCACTAGTTATTTGACACTCTATACTACTATTGTCAATGTCTACTACTACTGCTGCTCAGTCAAGACACCTATGTCACAAGTTATTTGCCACTCTATACTACTATTACCACTGCTGCTCATCATGGCACCTCCTGCCCAAGTGATATGACTCTACTACTACTACTACTACTACTACTGCTGCTCGGTCAAGACACCTATGTCACTAGTTATTTGCCACTCTATACTACTATTGTCAATGTCTACTACTACTGCTGCTCAGTCAAGACACCTATGTCACTAGTTATTTGCCACTCTATACTACTATTACCACCGCTGCTCATCATGGCACCTCCTGCCCAAGTGATATGACTCTACTACTACTACTACTACTACTGCTGCTCAGTCAAGACACCTATGTCACTAGTTATTTGCCACTCTATACTACTATTGTCAATGTCTACTACTACTGCTGCTCAGTCAAGACACCTATGTCACTAGTTATTTGCCACTCTATACTACTATTACCACTGCTGCTCATCATGGCACCTCCTGCCCAAGTGATTTGACTCTGTATCTACTACTACTACTACTGCTGCTCAGTCAAGACACCTATGTCACTAGTTATTTGCCACTCTATACTACTATTGTCAATGTCTACTACTACTGCTGCTCAGTCAAGACACCTATGTCACTAGTTATTTGTCACTCTATACTACTATTACCACTGCTGCTCATCATGGCACCTCCTGCCCAAGTGATATGACTCTACTACTACTACTACTACTACTACTACTGCTGCTCGGTCAAGACACCTATGTCACAAGTTATTTGCCACTCTATACTACTATTACCACTGCTGCTCATCATGGCACCTCCTGCCCAAGTGATATGACTCTACTACTACTACTACTACTACTGCTGCTCAGTCAAGACACCTATGTCACTAGTTATTTGCCAATCTATACTACTATTACCACTGCTGCTCATCATGGCACCTCCTGCCCAAGTGATATGACTCTGTATCTACTACTACTACTACTACTACTGCTGCTCGGTCAAGACACCTATGTGGCTAGTTATTTGCCACTCTATACTACTATTGTCAATGTCTACTACTACTGCTGCTCAGTCAAGACACCTATGTCACAAGTTATTTGCCACTCTATACTACTATTACCACTGCTGCTCATCATGGAACCTCCTGCCCAAGTGATTTGACTCTACTACTACTACTACTACTACTGCTGCTCGGTCAAGACACCTATGTCACTAGTTATTTGCCACTCTATACTACTATTACCACTGCTGCTGCTGCTGCTGTTCATCATGGCACATCCTGCCCAAGTGATATGACTCTACTACTACTACTACTACTACTGCTGCTCAGTCAAGACACCTATGTCACTAGTTATTTGCCACTCTATACTACTATTACCACTGCTGCTCATCATGGCACCTCCTGCCCAAGTGATATGACTCTACTACTACTACTACTACTAATGCTCAGTCAAGACACCTATGTCACTAGTTATTTGCCACTCTATACTACTATTGTCAATGTCTACTACTACTGCTGCTCAGTCAAGACACCTATGTCACTAGTTATTTGCCACTCTATACTACTATTACCACTGCTGCTCATCATGGCACCTCCTGCCCAAGTGATATGACTCTACTACTACTACTACTACTACTACTACTACTACTACTACTACTGCTGCTCAGTCAAGACACCTATGTCACTAGTTATTTGCCACTCTATACTACTATTATCAATGTCTACTACTACTGCTGCTCAGTCAAGACACCTATGTCACTAGTTATTTGCCACTCTATACTACTATTACCACTGCTGCTCATCATGGCACCTCCTGCCCAAGTGATATGACTCTACTACTACTACTACTACTACTACTACTACTACTGCTGCTCAGTCAAGACACCTATGTCACTAGTTATTTGCCACTCTATACTACTATTGTCAATGTCTACTACTACTGCTGCTCAGTCAAGACACCTATGTCACTAGTTATTTGCCACTCTATACTACTATTATCACTGCTGCTCATCATGGCACCTCCTGCCCAAGTGATATGACTCTACTACTACTACTACTACTACTATTACTGCTGCTCAGTCAAGACACCTATGTCACTAGTTATTTGCCACTCTATACTACTATTGTCAATGTCTACTACTACTGCTGCTCAGTCAAGACACCTATGTCACTAGTTATTTGCCACTCTATACTACTATTACCACTGCTGCTCATCATGGCACCTCCTGCCCAAGTGATATGACTCTACTACTACTACTACTACTACTGCTGCTCAGTCAAGACACCTATGTCACTAGTTATTTGACACTCTATACTACTATTGTCAATGTCTACTACTACTGCTGCTCAGTCAAGACACCTATGTCACTAGTTATTTGCCACTCTATACTACTATTACCACTGCTGCTCATCATGGCACCTCCTGCCCAAGTGATATGACTCTACTACTACTACTACTACTACTACTACTGCTGCTCAGTCAAGACACCTATGTCACTAGTTATTTGCCACTCTATACTACTATTGTCAATGTCTACTACTACTGCTGCTCAGTCAAGACACCTATGTCACTAGTTATTTGCCACTCTATACTACTATTACCACTGCTGCTCATCATGGCACCTCCTGCCCAAGTGATATGACTCTACTACTACTACTACTACTACTGCTGCTCAGTCAAGACACCTATGTCACTAGTTATTTGCCACTCTATACTACTATTGTCAATGTCTACTACTACTGCTGCTCAGTCAAGACACCTATGTCACTAGTTATTTGCCACTCTATACTACTATTATCACTGCTGCTCATCATGGCACCTCCTGCCCAAGTGATATGACTCTACTACTACTACTACTACTGCTGCTCGGTCAAGACACCTATGTCACAAGTTATTTGCCACTCTATACTACTATTACCACTGCTGCTCATCATGGCACCTCCTGCCCAAGTGATATGACTCTGTATCTACTACTACTACTACTGCTGCTCGGTCAAGACACCTATGTCACTAGTTATTTGCCACTCTATACTACTATTGTCAATGTCTACTACTACTGCTGCTCAGTCAAGACACCTATGTCACAAGTTATTTGCCACTCTATACTACTATTACCACTGCTGCTCATCATGGCACCTCCTGCCCAAGTGATTTGACTCTACTACTACTACTACTACTACTGCTGCTCGGTCAAGACACCTATGTCACTAGTTATTTGCCACTCTATACTACTATTACCACTGCTGCTGCTGCTGCTGTTCATCATGGCACCTCCTGCCCAAGTGATATGACTATACTACTACTACTACTACTACTGCTGCTCAGTCAAGACACCTATGTCACTAGTTATTTGCCACTCTATACTACTATTACCACTGCTGCTCATCATGGCACCTCCTGCCCAAGTGATATGACTCTACTACTACTACTACTACTACTGCTGCTCAGTCAAGACACCTATGTCACTAGTTATTTGCCACTCTATACTACTATTGTCAATGTCTACTACTACTGCTGCTCAGTCAAGACACCTATGTCACTAGTTATTTGCCACTCTATACTACTATTACCACTGCTGCTCATCATGGCACCTCCTGCCCAAGTGATATGACTCTACTACTACTACTACTACTACTACTGCTGCTCAGTCAAGACACCTATGTCACTAGTTATTTGCCACTCTATACTACTATTGTCAATGTCTACTACTACTGCTGCTCAGTCAAGACACCTATGTCACTAGTTATTTGCCACTCTATACTACTATTACCACTGCTGCTCATCATGGCACCTCCTGCCCAAGTGATATGACTCTACTACTACTACTACTACTACTACTACTGCTGCTCAGTCAAGACACCTATGTCACTAGTTATTTGCCACTCTATACTACTATTGTCAATGTCTACTACTACTGCTGCTCAGTCAAGACACCTATGTCACTAGTTATTTGCCACTCTATACTACTATTATCACTGCTGCTCATCATGGCACCTCCTGCCCAAGTGATATGACTCTACTACTACTACTACTACTACTACTGCTGCTCAGTCAAGACACCTATGTCACTAGTTATTTGCCACTCTATACTACTATTGTCAATGTCTACTACTACTGCTGCTCAGTCAAGACACCTATGTCACTAGTTATTTGCCACTCTATACTACTATTACCACTGCTGCTCATCATGGCACCTCCTGCCCAAGTGATATGACTCTACTACTACTACTACTACTACTACTGCTGCTCAGTCAAGACACCTATGTCACTAGTTATTTGCCACTCTATACTACTATTGTCAATGTCTACTACTACTGCTGCTCGGTCAAGACACCTATGTCACTAGTTATTTGCCACTCTATACTACTATTACCACTGCTGCTCATCATGGCACCTCCTGCCCAAGTGATATGACTCTACTACTACTACTACTACTACTACTACTGCTGCTCAGTCAAGACACCTATGTCACTAGTTATTTGCCACTCTATACTACTATTGTCAATGTCTACTACTACTGCTGCTCAGTCAAGACACCTATGTCACTAGTTATTTGCCACTCTATACTACTATTATCACTGCTGCTCATCATGGCACCTCCTGCCCAAGTGATATGACTCTACTACTACTACTACTACTACTACTACTGCTGCTCAGTCAAGACACCTATGTCACTAGTTATTTGCCACTCTATACTACTATTGTCAATGTCTACTACTACTGCTGCTCAGTCAAGACACCTATGTCACTAGTTATTTGCCACTCTATACTACTATTACCACTGCTGCTCATCATGGCACCTCCTGCCCAAGTGATATGACTCTACTACTACTACTACTACTACTACTGCTGCTCAGTCAAGACACCTATGTCACTAGTTATTTGCCACTCTATACTACTATTGTCAATGTCTACTACTACTGCTGCTCAGTCAAGACACCTATGTCACTAGTTATTTGCCACTCTATACTACTATTACCACTGCTGCTCATCATGGCACCTCCTGCCCAAGAGATTTGACTCTGTATCTACTACTACTACTACTGCTGCTCAGTCAAGACACCTATGTCACTAGTTATTTGCCACTCTATACTACTATTGTCAATGTCTACTACTACTGCTGCTCAGTCAAGACACCTATGTCACTAGTTATTTGCCACTCTATACTACTATTACTACTGCTGCTCATCATGGCACCTCCTGCCCAAGTGATATGACTCTACTACTACTACTACTACTACTACTACTGCTGCTCGGTCAAGACACCTATGTCACAAGTTATTTGCCACTCTATACTACTATTACCACTGCTGCTCATCATGGCACCTCCTGCCCAAGTGATATGACTCTACTACTACTACTACTACTACTGCTGCTCAGTCAAGACACCTATGTCACTAGTTATTTGCCACTCTATACTACTATTACCGCTGCTGCTCATCATGGCACCTCCTGCCCAAGTGATATGACTCTACTACTACTACTACTACTACTGCTGCTCAGTCAAGACACCTATGTCACTAGTTATTTGACACTCTATACTACTATTGTCAATGTCTACTACTACTGCTGCTCAGTCAAGACACCTATGTCACTAGTTATTTGCCACTCTATACTACTATTACCACTGCTGCTCATCATGGCACCTCCTGCCCAAGTGATATGACTCTACTACTACTACTACTGCTGCTCGGTCAAGACACCTATGTCACTAGTTATTTGCCACTCTATACTACTATTGTCAATGTCTACTACTACTGCTGCTCAGTCAAGACACCTATGTCACAAGTTATTTGCCACTCTATACTACTATTACCACTGCTGCTCATCATGGCACCTCCTGCCCAAGTGATTTGACTCTACTACTACTACTACTACTACTACTGCTGCTCGGTCAAGACACCTATGTCACTAGTTATTTGCCACTCTATACTACTATTACCACTGCTGCTGCTGCTGCTGTACATCATGGCACCTCTTGCCCAAGTGATTTGGCACTGTATTGTCAATGTCTACTACTACTACTACTACTGCTGCTCAGTCAAGAAACCTATGTCACAAGTTATTTGCCACTCTATACTACTATTACCACTGCTGCTGCTGATGTTCATGGCACCTCTTTCCCGAGTGATTTGACAATATATTGTCTACTGTTACTACTACTGCTGTTGCTCACGACACCTATGTCACAAGTTATTTGACACTATAGACTACTATGGCCACTACTGATGCTGTAAAGTCTTGCCCAAGTGTTTAGATGCTATCTAGTACTATTACCACTACTGCTTGTAAATGCTGCCTGTGTGATAATTACATTATATTTTAATACTACTGCTGCAGCCTCCATGTTGAGTAATGCTTCATGACCTCTCTGGCACAGCGGATCCACCAACAGCCTCCGCTACAAGCTACCAGACCGGATCGTAACAGCAAGTGTAACTAAAACAATGAACTTCATGTTAAACCTTGGTTTGCGGCCTTTATACTGCAACCATTAGCCTGTCTGCAAGAGCAAATCTGCACTCTCTCTCTCTTTCTTGCTCTCTCTCTCTCTATATATATATATATATTGTTGCTTTTGTTATGTTCATTTTTCAACAGTTTAGTTTGTGTTCGTCGTGTCTGTGTCCGTGTACTTTAGTTTGTCCTAGGTTTGTGTTAAATAAAAAAATAATAATAAAAAATGTTTTTGCTTATTATGAAGTTAGATGTGTTGATGTTGATGTTGATGTGTTAGTTGTGAAGTTAGATGTTTTGAAAAACCTAAAAATCTATCTCAAAAAGAAAGGAAACATTTCAAAAAAATAACATTTTTTATTATAAAAAAAAAAATCAAACATGATTACGCATGAGCTGCTGAAGCTCTTCCATTTCAGCATAGTTTTTAATTTGTTCTTGCTCCAGCTGCTGATTCTGCTGGTCAAGATAGCGCATTTGACTTTGGTTTGATAATATCTTCCTTTGAGTTCTCCTGATCACAGCTTGCTTCAGCAGCATCTTTTTTAGAACTGTTAGGATATAAGAAAAAAACATTTGGATTTCAAAGACCGTTACCAAATAAATAAAATATTTATGTTGCTTATTAAACAATCATTATCATGTATACACAATTGTTATGTGTCTAGCACATACAGGGAGTGCAGAATTATTAGGCAAATTAGTATTTTGACCACATCATCCTCTTTATGCATGTTGTCTTACTCCAAGCTGTATAGGCTCGAAAGCCTACTACCAATTAAGCATATTAGGTGATGTACATCTCTGTAATGAGAAGGTGTGTGGTCTAATGACATCAACACCCTATATCAGGTGTGCATAATTATTAGTCAACTTCCTTTCCTTTGGCAAAATGGGTCAAAAGAAGGACTTGACAGGATATCTTGCAGAGGGATGCAGCACTCTTAAAATTGCAAAGCTTCTGAAGCGTGATCATCGAACAATCAAGCGTTTCATTCAAAATAGTCAACAGGGTCGCAAGACCCTTTTAGAAAAACCAAGGCGCAAAATAACTGCCCATGAACTGAGAAAAGTCAAGCGTGCAGCTGCCAAGATGCCACTTGCCAGCAGTTTGGCCATATTTCAGAGCTGCAACATCACTGGAGTGCCCAAAAGCACAAGTTGTGCAATACTCAGAGACATGGCCAAGGTAAGAAAGGCTGAAAGACGACGACCACTGAACAAGACACACAAGCTGTAACGTCAAGACTGGGCCAAGAAATATCTCAAGAATGATTTTTCTAAGGTTTTATGGACTGCTGAAATGAGAGTGAGTCTTGATGGGCCAGATGGATGGGCCCGTGGCTGGATTGGTAAAGGGCAGAGAGCTCCAGTCCTACTCAGACGCCAGCAAGGTGGAGGTGTAGTACTGGTTTGGGCTGGTATCATCAAAGATGAGCTTGTGGGGCGTTTTCGGGTTGAGGATGGAGTCAAGCTCAACTCCCAGTCCTACTGCCAGTTTCTGGAAGACACCTTCTTCAAGCAGTGGTACAGGAAGAAGTCTGCATCCTTCAAGAAAAACATGATTTTCATGCAGGACAATGCTCCAGCGCACGCGTCCAAGTACTCCACAGCGTGGCTGGCAAGAAAGGGTATAAAAGAAGAAAAACTAATGACATGGCCTCCTTGTTCACTTGATCTGAACCGCATTGAGAACCTGTGGTCCATCATCAAATGTGAGATTTACAAGGAGGGAAAACAGTACATGTTGATGGTGAACAGATCAAAACACTCACAGAATCCATGGATGGCAGGCTTTTGAGTGTCCATGCAAAGAAAGGTGGCTATATTGGTCACTTATTTGTTTTTGTTTTGTTTTTGAATGTCAGAAATGTATATTTGAGAATGTTCAGATGTTATATTGGTTTCACTGGTAAAAAATAATTAATTGAAATGGGTATATATTTTTTTTTTGATAAGTTGCCTAATAATTATGCACAGTAATAGTAGTCACCTGCACACACAGATATCACCCTAAAATAGCTAAAAAAAAAAAAAAAAAACTACTTCAAAAAATATTCAGCTTTGATATTAATGAGTTTTTTGGGTTCATTGAGAACATGGTTGTTGTTCAATAATAAAATGTATCCTCAAAAATACAACTTACCTAATAATTCTGCACTACCTGTATACTTCTATCATAAATACCATATTATGGTTCTGAAATCTGACGGGTGCGCTTTAAATGTTGTCCATTTTTATATCTACATTTTATTGTTAAAATGTTATTAAGCTTTGTGCACATAATTACCCTCCTGACCGACGCTCAAAACAACGGTCTCTTCCACCTCCTTGACCTCCCCTGCAGCCGCGATTTCACCAGAAATCTGGGGGGAGGGGGTAAGCTCCTCATCAAGCGCCTCAACTTCAGCAGGAGCTGGGGTTGGCGAGTGGAAGGGCCCTGGCTGCTCCTCCTCATCCCTCTCCTCCTCTGCCGCATCCTCCTCTGCCGCATCCTCCTCTTCATCCTTCTCCTCTGCGGCCTGTCGCCTTGTGCGCTTGGGGCGCACAGCTGGTAGAGGAGCTCCTATAATAACACAATGTTCATATATGTAAAAATGTTTTCTAATGACGTATGCAAATTCTGTGTACCTGTTCTGGAGCACACGGGATTACTATAACAACCCCACGCCTAACACAGGAATTTAGTGGGAATCTATATATATAAAACTCAACGTGTGTGTGCATGTATGTATGTATGTTCCAGCATCACGTCCAAACGGCTAAAGATATTTACATGAAACTTGGCACACAGGTTACTTATATGTAAGCCACAAACATAGGATAGGTGGTTTAACCCTTACCCACCCCCATTTGCCATGGTCGGGGTTTTTCTTTAAAGTCCCATTCAACTCTATGGGAAATACATGTTACTTCATAACAGCTGTAGATATTTCGATAACACTTGGTCACATGTTACTTATACGTCCACTTAAAGTATAGGATCGTTAATTTATCCCTTAGCTACCCCCATTGGTGAGGGTCGGGGTTTTTGTTTAAAGTCCCATGCAAAGCAATGGGAAAAGTATGTTCCCACATAACTTCTGTGTTCCTGTCTGCTGTCCCATGTCTTTTTTCAACAGTACTATGAATACCTTGGCTGGTGGTGATATATGTTACCACAACATGGCATCTGGGTTAACAACATCTGACCTTACATTAATTACATATGACCTTACATAACTGTCACCAAAGGAGCTGCGGTGGCTCAACGCGATTGCCACTGCGCTGACAAGCGATTCACCTCTGCAGCTAGGGGTTCGGATCCTGCTCTCGGCTACACGTGAATTGAGTTTGGTGGTCTCAGCCCGGCCCCCGGTGGGTGTGCTATGCGAGGTAAGCCTGCGCTTAGTACGCCCACCCCCCTCCCACAAAAACCACCACACTTACACACGCACTCGAAATTGGGTTAACATGCACGCACTCTGACCACGCGGTCTCTAAAAAGAGAGGCGAAGGACTAACGGGGCTGGTTGAGCGGGCAAATCCTCTCACTCCCTTATAGGGAGTCCCTCTGCCCCGTTGGGCTTCGAAGCGGAGCAGGTAGGACGGGCTGTGTGGGAGGACCCCCTCACACCCGCCATTGCCACCCGGGGCATGGAGAAAGGTGGCAGATTGCCTCTGGGGGAGGCCTGCCTACTCCCAACTCCTGCAGTCCGGCTCCTCTCTTGAGTACACGCACAAAATACACTTTGGAAAAAAAAAACATAACTGTCACCAATAACTTACCTGGATGATATTTATCACGGATACGCCTGACCTGGTCCATGTGGCGCCTCTTCAGGTCAGACCATTTCTTAACTATCGCCAGGCGATCGTGTTGGCCGCCTAAGTCCTTCATTAGGGAGCTGACCACGCCCTTTTTATCAGGCTGCCTGCACAGCTGGTCATAGCCCTTTTCTAGGAACCTCTGCAAGATGAAGAACAAAGTATATTGTAATACTTTTGTTTAAAGCCTTATGGATATATGACGGAAATCTATGGTATTCAACAATTGGAAGCATTCTCGCCTTATTAATCAATGACAGGGGTAACATGACAGATTTTATATCCTGCCATTTCGGTCGCCACCTTTTTTGCATAAATATAGCAGCCATTATCATTTGCATAATTATGTATATATGATTAACAACACAGGATACACGTATAGGGGAGAAATGCGTTGCTATTCATCTGACCGCTATAATTATTTTTGGACACTTATAATGGGCCTGTACAATAGATTATTTTTTTTCATCACTATCTTTATATAGGAACAATAATATGTTTGTTTCTTTTGACTTTTTGATGAATTAATTTTGAATAAATAGTGGAGTTGATGTTATTTAACAACTACAACTACCAGCATGCTCTGATACACCATGTAGCTCACCGTCACCAGCTGTACAACAATTATACTTTAACTCCCAGCATGCCTGGACAGTTAATGGCTGTCCGGTAATAACGGGGAGTTGTTTTGCAACAGCTGTAGGCTCCGTTTAGGAAACAGTGCCGTACAAGATGTTTTCTTTTAATGTGGAGGTGAGGGTGGCTATGTAGGGGTATGTGTATATGTTTTGTTTTTTAATTTATATTTAGTGTGGTGTAGTGTTTTTAAGGTACAGTCAGAGGGGCATGGGGTTCACAGTAGTTTCCCGCTGAGGGTTTGAGCTGCAGCGCCAAATTTGCTTCAGCTAGAAGCACACTGTAAGCCACAGCCCATGTGAATGTACCCTGTACATTCACATTGGGGGAGAGGGGGGGGGGGTAATTGCAGCCAGTTGCATGCAGGGAGTTGTAGTTTTGCAACAGCTCGAGGCAGAATGGTTGCAAAACACTGCGAGTTTGTTACCTAACTCAGGGTTTCAAGACCAGTCCACCTCCAGCTGTTGCAAAACTACTACTCCCATCAGCCATGGTCTGTCAGTGCATGCTAAGAATGTTACTTTTGCTGCATCTAGGGTGCCACAGTTTAGAGACCCGTGCATAAAGGTCTGAAAAATGTGGGCCTGCAGAACTTACAAAACTAGAAGTGACAGCATTCCCAGGCATGCTGGAAGTTGTAGTTCTGCAACATCTAAAGGGCAATATGTATTCGAACGTCCTTGGGCCTTAAGGACCCTGAAGTCAGGACGTTTGCATACGTCCTATGTCCACAACATGTTAAATTCATTATGCTAAATAGCAAGGAAAGTGCCTAAATACACATTTACCAACCAGGGTGTCTGCAGCTGTCCAGGCATGCTGGGAGTTGTAGTTTTGTAACAACAGGAGACACATTGTTTGGGAAATACTAATATCTGATCTTATATACTAACTTTTAAACTAGTCTAAAATGCAGTTAAAGATAATGAAATAACAGTGGTCAAAATACTTACACTAATCAGCATCTTTTCCTCAGCGGGTGAGAAATTGCTTCCAACCATTTTACAATTCCAAGGAATGGTCACTTGGGCAGCACAAAATTGCGATGCGAACATAAAGTTGGAAACTGGCAAGGGTCCAGGAAATGGTCGCGTGTTGGGCGCGTGTTGTTCGCGCGATTGCGCATGCGCGATCGAGAATTTCGCAATATATATCGCAATCGCAATATTGTTTTTTCGCTAAAATATCACAAATATTCTATTTCAGAGTGCTCCTACAGCAGTTGTCGAAATATCTGCAATCAATTTCGCATTCGCATTTTGTGAAATTGCGATAAAATATCTCGAATATTCGATTTCAGAATGAGCCAATCAGAGCGCTCCTACAGCATTTGGGGAAATTCCGCAATAAATATTGCATTCGCAATTTTGCGAAATTTCGATAAAATATCACGAATATTCTGAGCCAATCAGAGTGCTCCTACAGCATTTGTCGAAATTCCGCAATAAATATCGCATTCGCATTTTGCGAAATTTCGATAAAATATCACGAATATTCTGAGCCAATCAGAGTGCTCCTACAGCATTTGTCAAAATTCCCCAATAAATATCGCATTCGCATTTTGCGAAATTTCGAAAAAATATCAAGAATATTCTGAGCCAATCAGAGTGCTCCTTCCGAAATTTCGCAATTATGTTTGCATTCGCAATAGCGAAATTTCGCAATCATTTCATTTCGATAAAATATCACGAATATTCGAATTTAGCGAATATTTCTTGAATATTCGGCTATATATTCGTGATATATCGCGAAATCGAATATGGCGTATTCTGCTCAACACTAGTTTTGTGGAGCTTCATCATCGGGCTTTGGCATATCCCATTTGGGTGTTGTTTCTTTTCACCACCTAACATCTCCTGAAATAAGGGGGTTTCCTTGTTTCTTTGGGTCCATTCCTTTCTTTTGGATTGTCACTCATCCATCAAGAGTTTTCCAGCTAAGGACTGCCGGGTCCCAACAAGGCCAAGTGTGTGGTTCCCCAGAGTCATCAGACAAGTCGAGTCGATCCTTTTTGGAGCTCCCATGCCTTTATGATCTGCTGTCGCTAACAGTTAGATCTTCTGGATTTGGTAAGCGTATTCCATCTACTCTACATAGTCGGAAGGAATGTTTGTTCCATGATGATTCACGCAACGTTTATTTACATCCCACATTCAGAGAGTCGTGGTTAATGATTCTTACTCTGAATGGTCCAATGTTATCAGTGGTGTACCCCAAGGTTCAGTGCTGGGACCCTTACTTTTCAATATATTTATAAATGATATTGGGTCTGAGATCAAAAGTAACATTTCTGTCTTTGCAGATGACACCAAGCTATGCAGTGGAATAACGTCCTTGCAGGATGTCGCCAATTTACAAGCCGACCTCAATGCTCTGTCTAATTGGGCGACTGAGTGGCAGATGAGGTTTAATGTTGATAAATGTAAAGTTATGCACTTAGGGACTAAGAATATGCATGCATCATACATACTAGGGGGAGTACAACTGGGGGGATCTGTAGTGGAGAAGGATCTGGGGGTCTTGGTAGATCATAAGCTCAATAATAACATGCAATGCCAAGCTGCGGTTTCCAAAGCGAGCAAAGTCCTTTCTTGTATTAAGAGAGGTATGGACTCCAGAGACAGAGATATAATTTTGCCCCTGTACAAATCATTAGTAAGACCTCATCTGAAATATGCAGTTCAGTTTTGGGCACCAGTTCTCAAAAAGGATATTGGAGAACTGGAGAAAGTGCAGAGAAGAGCAACCAAACTGATAAGAGGCATGGAGGAGCTCAGCTATGAGGAAAGATTAGAAGAACTAAATCTATTCACTCTTGAGAAGAGGAGAATTAGGGGGGATATGATCAACATGTACAAATATATAAGAGGTCCATACAGTGTACGTGGTGTTGAGTTATTCACTTTACGGTCAACACTGAGGACAAGGGGGCACTCTTTACGTCTAGAGGAAAAGAGATTTCACCTCCAAATACGGAAAGGTTTTTTCACAGTAAGAGCTGTGAAAATGTGGAACAGACTCCCTCCAGAGGCGCGTCTGGCCAGCTCAGTAGATTGCTTTAAGAAAGGCCTGGATTCTTTCCTAAGTGTACATAAAATAACTGAGTACTAAGATTTGTAGGTAAAGTTGATCCAGGGTAAATCCGATTGCCTCTCGGGGGATCAGGATGGAATTTTTTCCCCTACTGTAGCAAATTGGATCATGCTCTGCTGGTTTTTTTTTGCCTTCCTCTGGATCAACTGTGGGTATGGAGTTGGGTGTATGGGATTGTATTGTGTTTTTTTATTTTGTTTGTTTATTTTTTGTGGTTGAACTGGATGGACTTGTGTCTTTTTTCAACCTGACTAACTATGTAACTATGTAACATTGATGGACATTTTTGTTACATTACTTTATATATTCACTTATAAAGACTATTTTGTTTAATTGTTTTTCCTAGCTACTCAGTTGATTTTGAGTGCTTCTTATTATCACTAGCGCTACATTTATATCACCTTTTCAATTTTGTCACATTTTTGTGTAGCAGCTCACTTTTTGTTTTAGACAAGGGCAATATTTTTTCCTTTTTTTACATTCCCGTGATGTATTCCCAAGAAAAGGATTTTACAGGTATGCTGCATTAAAAAATCCTATTATTTAACTGAGAGCATCATTTAGTCTGGGGTATTTTAGAACCAACAAATTATGGATCTAGCAAGTTTCTCGCTGCAAGAATATCTTGACGTTATCACCCATTCTTTCATACCGTGGGATATATTATAGAGCAAAGAAATGTATTTTTTAACGATCAAAGCCGTGAAAGTGACCCATGTGTCTGCTTATGGGTGTCTTCATTTTATTCTTTGAAACATGATCACAGATCCGATGAAAAAATGGTCTCTAATGCCGCGTACACACGATTGGGCTTTTGCCCGGCCAAATGACATTGGAATTCCATTGGAAAAATATAGAACATGCTCTATATCTAAATGAAAAAACTCAGATGAAAAAAGTCTGACTTTTTCCATCGGAAATTCCGATTGTGTGTATGGGGCATTAGTCTTTTCCACATAGTATGCCCCACAATCACATAGCATGATGCACACCACAAATATAATAAGGTTTTACTGTATTTTGATTTGTTTTTGATTCCTGTTTTGGAAGAATAGTGGCTATGAACCAATTTGTCTTTTAGTAATTTTCTGGGTAGGTTTTAAGATGTTTAGATATATTGTTGTCAGACATTAATAAGTACCAGTATTTCTGCATTATTTAACGGACTTGTGTAATGAAACATCCCATTCTCCGCTCGTGTGCTTTCGTCATATACCACTTCCTCCCAGTTGGAATACAGATATCGGATATTGCAACCGCTGACAAATACAAACAAGACAATACTCGTTTGTTTGCTGAACATGAACTGCTTATTAGTATACAACTCTTATATACAGTCAAAGAGGAGGTTCCCCCCTTCTGTTCATATTACTCTAACAATTAGGGATGAGCTTCGTAAGGCGGTTCGACTCGAACATCGGCCGTTTGAGTGTTCGACGAATTACGAACTTTATGGGCCGTTCGCGCCAAATTTGAAAGGCGCGTCACGACCCATAATTCACTGCGGCATCGCAGTGCATTGCTGTCTGATGATTGGCCAAGCATGCACTATGACCCGCATGCTTGGCCAATCACAGCGCCGTCTGTACAGAGAGCCGCAATAGGCCAAAGCCAGGGTGGCTTTGGCCAACTATGTCTCAGGGGGTTTAGTACATGCCCCACACTATATTTGAGTTAGATAGAGCAGGCAGGCGAGTCAGTTAGCTTCAGTTACAATGTGTAGAGGATATAAATGTATCCCAAGTGTTGTATATATATATTTATACACTGTATTCTGTTTAGCTAGATCCATTCCTGTATTCCCTTACTAATATACTGACAGGCAGGCAGGTGAATGTGCTAGCTGCAGTATTTTCACTTAGTGTACTGTGTCCTTTCCACAGTGTGCACCTAAAGCTTATCTGAATACAATTGCTGGTGTTCTCATACAAATACAGGCAGGGACCTACCATATTTTGATTTAGTGTCCTTTGCACAGTGTGCACCTAAAGCTTACCTGAATACAATTTCTGGTGTTCTCATACAAATACAGGCAGGGACCTGCAGTGTTTTGATTTAGTGTCCTTTGCACAGTGTGCACCTAAAGCTTACCTGAATACAATTGCTGGTGTTCTCATACAAATACAGGCAGGGACCTGCAGTATTTTTATGTTGTGTCCTTTGCACAGTGTGCACCTAAAGCTTACCTGAATACAATTGCTGGTGTTCTCATACTAATACCACAGGCAGGGCGCTGCAGTATTTTCAGTTAGTGTACTGTGTCCTCTGCACAGTGTGCAACTAAAGCTAACTGAAGACAACTGCTGGTGTTCTCATACTAATAATACTACAGGTAGGCAGTTGATTCTGCTAGCTGCAGTATAATCAGTATATATATATATATATATATATATATATATATATATATATATATATATATATATATATCCCAGCTTTGTGCAGCTACATCTCCCTGCAGGCCATTAGTATGTCTGGAAGGACAGCAAGGAGAGGCAGACAGTCACGAGCCAATACAAGAGGGCAAGCAGGCTCTGTGTCTAGAGGCAACACTGCTGGTCATGGACACCATGCATCCTCATCAGTACGTGGCCGTGGGATACCCTTGCCCTTTTTCTCAGCAGCTGGTCATGTTGAGCTGCAACATGCCGAAGACTTGGTAGAGTGGATGACCAAGCTGTCCTCATCCTCCTCATCCTCTCTCACACAGGCTCAGGGTACTTTGTCTAGCAAAACAGCTGCCAACGCAGCCTCTTCCCTCGGCTCAATGGCATCAGTCACTCATTCCCTAGCCTGATCATGTCCTCCTAAGGAGTCCCCCGAACTGTTTGACCACAGTGTTGGGTACATGCTGCAGGAGGATGCGCAGCGTTTTTGAAGGTTCCAATGATGGTACACAGCTAGAGAAAGGCAGTAACGTGAGCCCAGAGAGAGGGGGTGCCCAAGAAGGACAGCAATCTGGCAGTCATGTTCCCCCAGCTGCATCATACTGCCAGGTTTGCTCCAGTGATGAGGAGGGAGGGGATGATGAGGTCACTGACTCTATGTGGGTACCTTATAGGAGAGAGGAGGAGGAGGCACATCTCCAACGAGGCAGGATGCCCCCAGGGGCCAGCTTAAGGGCAGCACACCAACTGCATCACACCACAGAGCTCCGCATGTACATGGCGCTGCTGTCTCTCCCCATTTTTCCAAAAGTTCTTTGGTGTGGGCCTTTTTTGAGACAAGTGCATCAGATCGCGCCGCTGCTATTTGCAACATATGTCTCAAGTGTATCTTGCATGGCCAACACATCACCCGCTTGTGCACCACATGCAGTTTGTTGGCAAGTGTACCTAAAAGACCCACACCAAAGAACAAAGCAGACCTCTCCTTGCTCCTCATCAGCTGGGATCTCCAACCCTACTATACCTTCAGTCACCTCTGAAACCTGCACCAAGAGGAATGAAGGTGTAGAATTAGGTGTGTCACAGCCAAGTACTTGCGGGTAATCTGCTACCGGTCAACCGACGTCAGATTGTACAAGGCAAATTTCCCTGCCCCAGCTGCTGCAGCGCCAAAAGAAGTTTGCTCCCAGCCATCCACATGCCCAGCAGTTGAATGCTAGCTTGCCTACATTTCTAGCACTTCAACTGCTGCCTTTTCAGTTGGTAGACTCTGCCCCCTCCGTGAGTTTGTGGAATGTGCGGTTCCTCAGTGGTTCCCAAACGCCACTTTTTTCATGGAAGGCGATTCCGGCTCTCTACCGGCATTTGGAAGGCAATGTCTTGGCCTCGCTGGACAGCAGTAAGGTGCATATTACCACTTACTCATGGTCCAGCAAGCATGGACAGGGACATTACCTATCTTTTACGGCGCATTGGGTGACTCTGATGGCAGCTGGGAAGGATGCAGGACAAGGTACAGTAGTGTTGTAGGTTGTTCCACCACCACGTCTCAAAAATGCTACTACTGGTGATTGTGACACACCTCTCTCCTCCACCCCCTCCTCTTCTTCTTCCTCCATGACCTCTTCCTGTGCTTTGTCCTTGGAATCAGCAGTGCTCCGTAAGCGTTCAAGGGGCTATGCAAGTATGCAGGCAAAGAAATGTGGTGCTTGAGCTGGTGTGCTTGGGGGACAGGAGCCACACTGGGGCAGAAGTTCTGTCAGCTCTGCAGGGGCAGGCTCAGAGGTGGTTGATGCCACATCAGCTTAAGCCAGGAAAGGTGGTTTGCGACAATGGCACCAACCTCCTCTCCATCCTCCGACAGGGACAACTGACCCATGTGCCCTGTTTGGCATACGTCCTTAACTTGGTGGTAAAGCAGTTCTTGGGCAGGTACCCGGGCTCTACGTTGGCCATGCTGCAGCTGCTGCACACTCAGAAGAGGGCCATCAATGAGTATCTGTGCCAATATGGCACCAGGACAGGGTCAGGGGAGCTTGGTTTTTTCCCCCATGCCAGTGGGCCATGATCAGGGATGCATGCACTGTCCTGTCACCATTTGAGGAGGCCACAAGGATGGTGAGCAGTGACAGTGCATGCATCAGTGACATTGTCCCTCTTGTCCACCTGTTGGAGCACACACTGCATGGAATAATAGACAGGGCACTTGAGGCAGAACAGAGGGAGGAAGAGGAGGACTTCCTTACCTCTCAAGGCCCGCTGGCCCGCTGGCCCGCCTATCACACAGGAGGAGGATTGTGTCAGCATGGAGGTGGAGCCTAGCACTCAGCATCAGCAGCAGCCTTCAAGGGATCAATTACAGTCCCAAGAAACACATGGACTTGTACGTGGCTGAGAGGAGGTGACTGCGGATCCTGTCATCCTCAGTGACCCAGAGGACTCCGCACCGAATGCCTCAGCAAACCTACGCTGCATTGCCTCTCTGATCTTGCAAAGCCTGCGGAAGGATCCCCGTATTCGTGCTATCAAGGAGAGGGATTATTACTGGCTGGAAACCCTCCTTGATCCATGTTACAAGGGTAAGGTTGCGGCACTTATCTTGCCGTCGCAGAGGGAGCAGAGAATGGAACATCTTCGGGAGGCCTTGCAAAAAGGTCTCTGCAACGCGTTCCCAGAGACTGGGAGGTTACAAAATCCTGATCCTGGACAATGTGTTGCTGAGGCTTCGGTCAGTCAAAGTAAGAGCAGTGGAGAAGGTGGCCAGACGGGCAATGCGGTCAGACAATTTTTTTGTGCGCAGCCCCCAAGGTATGATCGTTTCCAGAAACCATTGCCAGCGTTTGATTTATTTGGGGCAAGATCAGACTTAGACACCTTTCCCACCGAAAATCCTCTGGGTTACTGGGTCTTGAGAATGGATCACTGGCCAGAGCTTGCACAGTATGCAATTGAGCTACTGGCCTGTCCTGCATCCAGCGTTCTTTCGGAACGCACATTCAGTGCTGCTGGAGGCTTTGTAACCAATCACAGGGTGTGCCTATTCACCGACTCAGTCGATCGACTGACCTTCATAAAAATGAATCAGTCTTGGATCACCACCAGCTACAAAGCACCTGATGCTGATGTAAACGAAAAATCTTTTTGGAAATGTCAGATCCTTTTAAGACTGCCTATGCTGATGCTGAGTGACTATCCTGTTATGCTGAGTGACTATCCTCTTCCTCCTCAATGATCATGCTGATAGCTTGTAAGAACATTTTTGGTTCTGGGCACTGCCACCAGTTGCTAAGGCCCAATTTTCTGCCCTTGTTTAACAGGGGCGTGTAATTACAATTTTTAATGCAGTACCTTGCAGCAGAGCTCATTCCTGCGCTCCAACTAGAGTATCTGTGAGGGGTTGCAGTGTTGTGGCACCAGCACCAGTGGCTAAGGCCCAATTTTTCTGCCCCTGTTTAACAGGGGCATGTAATTACAATTTTTGATGCAGTACCTTGCAGCAGGGCTCATTCCTGTGCTCCAACTAGAGTATCTGTGAGGGGTTTTCTTAATGATTTTCATCCATATTGCCGGGACCAGACATTACATTAAAGCCTGGTATATGGAAAGATAATTACCACGTCAAAATGTGATAAAAAGGAATAGCTGCTAGCACCAACAAATATGTATTTGTATATGGGAATGGTGGATAAAATGTGCAGTGCTAAATAAATGAATGAATATATTCAAACAATAATGTATATATCAATAAAATGTGAGTAGTGTTCAGGTGAGTATAACACAAATGAAACCAAAACGATGTTAGTCTCATAACCAATCAATGATAATGAAATCGCATCAAATTAAGAAACAATGCATAAAACACTGAACACGTTTTCCACTGTGCAAACAAAATTAAGAAACCAATAGGTTTGTAAACACAAGTTCCATGTAAGATGACTGATAAGTGACAAAAGTGTAATGTAATATTCCAAAGTGCAATAGTGCAAGCGCAAGATAGGTGAATAACAGTCCTAGTAGCACGTGGACAAAACACCGGATAAGAGGGTTGTGATCCTGCCACCATGGAATAGGGGTTTGGCACTCTTACCGTAAGGTGTGGACCCACACAATGGTAGGTGGTGAGTCAAAACAGCTGCTGGTACTACATGTCCCATAATCCTCTTGGTTCTAGTTTACCAGCCATTGGCTCTGAATGTAGCCAATATCAGCAGGCATTGGCGAGTGAATGAGAGCTACTCGGCACAAGGAGGAGAGCAAGGGGTGGAAATCCCCCGCAGCTGCAGCTCTACCTGTGTCACTTCACAGAGATCCTGCAGTGCTCACTTTTTTTTGGGGGGGGGGCAATTGGCCCATTGCCCCCCCCTGGATCCCCCCCTGGTCCACACCTTACAGTAAGAGTACTGTAACGGCTACCCACTGGTGTGAGGGTCTCAGCCGTTGGAGACGTCCTTTTCCCTGGCAAGCTGCGATATGCAAGTACCACCGGTATATCCCATCGAACGCCCTTCCAAGAAACGAGACGGACTACGTTTGCAGAGTCAAGCAGGACTGACCTTTAATGTCACATTTTTCCTCCTTATATCTGGTTACAACTGTACAGAAACAAATGACACTCCCCCCCCCACCCAGGGGGGTCTTCAATACACACACTTTGAAAGAATGACCTTCCCTTGAGCCAATCAGCTGATAGCCGTTTCGGCTCCTCAACTTAGCTCGATCAGACAATAGAATTCAATTAACCTTTAAAACAATTATCACTCACACATAATCCCCATCAGCATACACCTCACAGGGGGCCTGTTACCTCCACAAAGAGAGTTCTCATTAGCTATGCGAAGGGCACATTAGCATTCAGCAATGAAAGAGACTTGTCCAGTTAACCCTTTGAGCTCAGAATACAATGTGGTACATCCAATTGTGACAAGCCATGCAGTTCCTTGTAGTCCTCCTGCATGAAGATTATAACTGTCCCGGCAGCATGCATATGTCCGTTACACTACTCCCCTTTTGTGGAACACTCCGGCAGACCCGGATTGATCCTTTTCGGATCAACTTGGGGATGTCCGGTCTGCTGTTAGGGTAAAAGTTCCGTTTGCCTGAACAGTCCGTCGGCCTTCCCATTGGCTTACCAGGTCGGTAGCTGATGGTGACGGTGAAGAATAGAATTCAATTCTGGAACAGTCACTTGCTTTGCTCTCTCAATGGCTCCCAAAACCTGTTGCTGATGCTCTTGGGACAGATACGGCACCACCTGGATGCAAATCCCATTTAATCTTTTGACAATTTCCACCTGTTTGTGCATTTCAATGTTCAAGCCACGGGACATCTCATAATACATGACATAGTGTCGTTGCATCTCTGATTTCTCACTGGCCAACTTGTCACATTCCCATTTTAGACTGTGATATTGTGCCGGATCTACAGTACATGTCGGGGAAGGTAGTCTTACCCGGTTCTCAGCAGCAAGCGGGTTGATTCCAGCAACGCGGGTGGTCACGGGACAAGCAGCAGCAGGTGTGGGTAAATAAGCCGAAGTCAGAGGGCCAATGTCTTTGCCCAGCACCACCTCGGCAGGTAGGTTGTCCATGATACCAACTGTGGTCTTTCCTGACCCGGCTCCCCAGTCTAAGTGCACCCGGGTGGTGGGTACGTGAAATACAGCACCCCCTGCGACCCGGACGGCAACTGTGCGAGTGGACACGTTCTCTGGCTTTACCAGATGTTTTTGAATCAGAGTGATAGTAGTCCCGGAATCTCTTAGGCCTTGTGCTACTTGTCCATTCACTCGTACCTCCTGACGGTGATGCTGACGGTTATCTGGAGAGGCAGCTTGTATTGGGTCTGCCTCATACCAAATTCCCAGACATTCCTCAGGGCCCCCCTCGGTCTCCAGGCAGTGGGCCGCAGAGGGACGTGATGGAGTGACCTCTGTGTTGGGTGCTGTGCGTCTCCAATTGTTATTTGTAGCTCTCAAAGGGCAATAACGAGCAATATGTCCCGTGTCGCTGCAGTGATGGCACGTCACCCTAGGCGAATCCCGGGGGTAGTTGCTAGGCCCCTGAGGACGTGGTGGGACTGGAGCCCGAAACTCTGGTCGTGGGGTGACGGTTGGAGTACGCGGTTCTACCTTATGAGCCAGCCGTGTAGTACCCTGGCTTACTTTCCTTGTTTCCGCGTACTCATCTGCTAGCCGAGCCGCCTCGTTTAAGTTAGCGGGACGGCGATCTCGTACCCAGTCTTGTATGTCTGCGGCCAGGTCTTGGAAGAAATGTTCCATTAGGAACAGCTGCAATACTTCCTCCCCGGTGTTGGCCTTGCACCCTTGGACCCAAAGGGATGCCACCCTTTGCAACTGGTTGGCCCATTCCATGTGGGAGTCCACAGCCATCTTCTTGGACTCCCGGAAGCGCAGGCGGTAGGCTTCTGGCGTTACGGCATATCGGGTTAGCAGCGCCTTTTCAACTTGCTGATATTGTAAAATATCCTCTGGAGCGAGAGCCCGAAAGGCTTCATTGGCTTTGCCCGACAATTTCCCCGACAAAATAGTGACCCATTGGTCTGGTGGTACCTGGTGTAGTGAGCACTGCCTCTCAAAGTCCGCCAAATATCCATCGATTTCCTCCTCACTTTCTACAAAAGCTTTAAATGCAGTGAACGGTATTTTATTTCCTGTAGCAGCAGGTGGGGGGGTAGGAACTGCAGGTGTAATGGGCTGTCTCGCTCTTACCAGTTCCAGTTCTTGTCCCCTCTTCGTTTGTATCTCTTCCCTTGCTTCCCGAAACAGCTGGTTGATTAGTTCCACGGACGTTTCTGGATACAAAGATAATCTCCGCTGTACAATCCCAGTAATTACATCTTCTTTGCTGACCGGTGCAAGGGGCTCCGTTCCTTCCATGGATCCATCCATTTCGTCCAGCTCCAGCAGTTCAGCTATCAGCTCCCTCCGTGGTCTGTTGCTGGCGCTCCTACCACGACTCTCTAATAAATCTTTCAGTGTGGATCTTTTCAGCCTGGCGTACTGCGACTCCATTCAGCACTTGCTCTTTGGATAAAAGGACCATCCCACTGCTGCCACCAATGTAACGGCTACCCACTGGTGTGAGGGTCTCAGCCGTTGGAGACGTCCTTTTCCCTGGCAAGCTGCGATATGCAAGTACCGCCGGTATATCCCATCGAACGCCCTTCCAAGAAACGAGACGGACTACGTTTGCAGAGTCAAGCAGGACTGACCTTTAATGTCAAATTTTTCCTCCTTATATCTGGTTACAACTGTACAGAAACAAATGACACTCCCCCCCCCACCCAGGGGGGCCTTCAATACACACACTTTGAAAGAATGACCTTCCCTTGAGCCAATCAGCTGCTAGCCGTTTTGGCTCCTCAACCTAGCTCGATCAGACAATAGAATTCAATTAACCTTTAAAACAATTATCACTCACACATAATCTCCATCAGCATACACCTCACAGGGGGCCTGTTACCTCCACAAAGAGAGTTCTCATTAGCTATGCGAAGGGTACATTAGCATTCAGCAATGAAAGAGACTTGTCCAGTTAACCCTTTGAGCTCAGAATACAATGTGGTACATCCAATTGTGACAAGCCTTGTAGTCCTCCTGCATGAAGATTATAACTGTCCCGGCAGCATGCATATGTCCGTTACAAGTACCAAAACCCCATTCCATGGTGGCGGGATCACAGCCCTCTTATCCGGTGTTTTGTTTTGACACACGTGGGCCTTTATGGGGACTGTGCGGACTTGTGGTGTTCTGATGCTTGCAGAGCGGTCGTTTCCATGGAGCCCCGCACCCTGGTGTCTCAGGCACTGTGGATGGGGGTTGATGATGTAATTTCTAGCATTTTTGGCAGGAAGTGGCTCGGCGGACCTTGTTTTTGGTAGAAAACACTGACGCTGGTGGTCGGTGCTGAACGCTCCATGCATTGTTCCAGGGGAGGTGTCCAATTCACAGCGCCAGCCTGGGATCCCCACTGCTTGTCTTTTCAGGGATACAGTGAAGATGGTGCAAGAAGATTGTCTGCACCCTGTCTCTCCTTGTAAAAGGCTCATACCACCCTGTGTCCTCTCCCTGTAGGACAAAATATGGGAACAAAAAGAGAGAAAAAGGGGAGAGATGCCCAGCCTGCAGGTTATATACTATGTGGACACCAGATCCAGTGCTGCAATGCTCTTGAAAGAATTCCTAGAGAGCTTGGAAAAAGAATTGACAAACTTTTTGTTCTCCACCGGAGGAGAAGCAGCTCTAGGGGAGCCCTCCCTTACTCACATTTGGTCAAGCACTATATCCTCAGTTGCTGGCTGAGCTCCTGATGTTTGCTGCTGATTAATATGGATGGATCATGGCCGCTGGCATCCCCAAATATTTTGAAGTGAGAACTGCATGGCTGGAGCAGAGGCATCCAGAGTCCCTGACTACTTACAGATGGGGGAGGGGCACATGTCTGCTGAGGCAGGTGAACTATGGCGGTAAGTAGGGTGACCATGTGTCCCGGGTTGCCCGGGATTACCCCGTAATGTACATCTTTGTCCCGTGTCCCGGGGAGCTTCATTGCGGAACAATACAGTGTCCCGCAATGAAACTGACAGTCTGGGAACAGTCTGGGAACAGGGGCGGACCGAGCCACCATAGCTCTAGCTCCGCCTCCTCCTGATCACTGGTTGCTATAGCCGCTTGGCGTCTGGCAACCAGTGACGTCACTACCCAGCGTTGAAAGCGGAGGAGGATTTCACTTCCTCCTCCTCCGCGCTAGTGCTGCTGGGAGTCACTGCTGGTTCTCTCACCTCCGCGCTTGGCTCCAGTGACTGGCTTGCTGCTTGTGTGTTTCTGTTCCCACACACTGTGACTGAGGCATCTCTCCCTTCCTCCCCCCCTTTGAATGTCACAGACAGGAGAAGGAGGGGAGGAGAATGGACACAGCACTCAACAGGACGGGACATGCTGATCTGAGGTTAGTACAGAATATTAATAATTGGCACTTGCAGGAGAAGGAGAAGGAAACACAGAGACAGAGGGCAAGTTGTCAAAAAAGAATACTTGCAGTGATTTTTTGGGATAAGAGCATGTTGTATGTGCTAAGGGGCACTTTAGGAGGGGAGAGAAATTGTTTTTTTATTCAACCCCCCTTCCAACACAATTTCTCTTCCCTCCCAAAGTGTCCCCCCTAGCACATACAGCATGCTCTTATCCCTCCAAAATCACTGCAAGCAGGCCCGTTGGAACAGGAGAGGCAATGCAAGCAATTGCTTGGGGCCCCCAGCTGGAAGGGGGCCCCCAACTAGGGTGCCCACGTTCATTGTCCCTGAATAAAAAGAACACTGGGAACATGATTCAGGAAATCATGGGACTGAGCCACCATAGCTTTGGCTCTGGCTCCACCTCCACCTGACTATACACCAAATCACTGGTTGCTATAGCCGCCTAGCATCTGGCAACCAGTGACGTCACTGCCCTGCTTGAAGGTGGAGGAGGATTTCACTTCCTCCTCCTCTGCGAAGCGCTAGTGCTTGGTTTTGAATCTGCTCGAGACCCGATCAAATAGTGGCAGCCCTGTAGCACCAATCCTCCTCTCCCTTACTATCAGCTTTCACAGCTTTGACCAATAAGGGAAGGGGGCACATATTTCTCCCCGCCTCCACCCTCCCCCTTGTGCAGAGCCCGGGATCGTTTGTCCACACTTGGTGAAGGGAGAGAAGTGAGAAGTTTCAGCAGCATGGAGAACACAGACAGAGGCAGCTGTGACAGACAGCCCAGAGCTGCAGACATCGGAGCTGTGCAGGAATTCTTCCTCCTTATCTTACTGTGAGTCCCCCCCCCTCCCCCTCTGGGGCTGCTGTGTGTATAATGACTTTCTGCATCTGTTCACAGTCACACACTATTCACCTTCTGGGAGGGGGGGGGGTCTGCAGTCTTCCTGGCCAGTGCTCTTTTTTTTCTATTAGAGGGGGTGAGCAGGGTCCTCACATCACCCCCCCTGCAGTTCTCCAAGCTGGGGGTCTTTTTTAACTGGTGGGGGAGGGAGGGGAGTTCCTATTTTCCTGGATGGGGGTCCCCTAATATCACCCCCTGCAATCCTCATAACTGGAGGGGGAAGAGAGGGGGATTCCTTTATTAGGGACCCCCTTCTTATCACCCCCCCCCCCACACACACACAGTCCTCCTAGCTGGGGGTCTTGTTTATCTAGAGGCAGTGTGTCCATAAGGGCGCCACCCCCTCTCTCCAACCACCCCCTCTATCAGACAGGGGGGGCACAGTAGGAGCATTTGATGGAACAGTGACAGCGTTTGTCAGTGTAGGGATCAGGTAGGTTAGTGTAGAGATCAGGTAGGTTAGTGTAGGGATCAGGTAGGTTAGTGTAGGGATCAGGCAGGTTAGTGTAGGGATCAGGTAGGTTAGTGTAGAGATCAGGTAGGTTAGTGTAGGGATCAGGTAGGTTAGTGTAGGGATCAGGTAGGTTAGTGTAGGGATCAGGTAGGTTAGTGTAGGGATTAGGTAGGTTAGTGTAGGGATCAGGTAGGTTAGTGTAGGGATCAGTGTAGGGATCAGGTTGGTCAGTGTAGGGGTCAGGTAGGTCATGCTGGCATCATTATGCTTCCCACATTGCTTTTATTTATATTTTACCATTGTGTGATCACTTTTTTTGGCCATATTTACACTGATTTGTAAGATATTTTTATAAATAAAATTCATTGGTTGATCTACACCATATGCAGCCCTCTTTTATATGTCATGCTATGCTGGGGCACTAGTGATTCATCTTGCCCCACCATCACCCCTTCCATCCACCCGGCTGTTGGTTTTCTGCTTGCTGTGGTTCTGCGCTGTGCGTGCGGGGGGGGGCCTCCATGTCCATTTTGCTTGGGGCCCCCTAATTCCTTCAAACGGCCCTGACTGCAAGTATTCTTCTTTGACAACTTGCCCCCTTCCCCATCTACAATGACAATCTGGCTGCTATTGAGGGAACAATTGTACCATGGAATGCTAGCTGTACACGAAAAAGGACATTCACAAAATCCAAAAGGTATAAATAAACAGAAGACAGTGCAGCGCAAACCAAGTTAATCAAGTTTATCTAAATGCATTGACATTGATTATTGGTTTGCGCTGCACTGTCTTCTGTTTATTTAGTGAAGCCAAGTGCCTGACCTTTTTTCAGCAATGGGCTCCAAGTCTCAGGGCTGATTCACACTAAAAATCACATAGGAACATGCTGTGCGTTCCTTTGCAATTCACATGCCTTCCAGGTGCTGTGCGATTTCAGCCCTTTCATTTGAATGGGCTGAAACAATGTTGGTCTGCACCAAGAGCTGTGCATGCGCTACTTTACAAAACGCACAGCAACTGGATTGAATGGTACTGCTGATCATACATTCTGGAGCAGGCAAACACTGCATTTGCTACCTGCATTTGGGTAGTCTTTAACCCCTTGGCACCGGCCACACACAAATATGTGGCTTCTCAGTGCCTGGGCCTTGGCACAGAGAGGTCACAAATTTGCATGAATTGCTATCAATAGCGCTGTGCCAAGAGCGCACCCCCTTCACAGTTACCGGCATCTAACCGAAAGCTTGCGATCGCTGCAAGCGATCAGAAGTTTTTGGATCACGTGTGCCAGGAGGCAAAGTGTAAAGAGGTTAAGTTGTGCCAGATCGCTATGGGAGTGCATTTTGAAATGCACACAAAGCGCAGGATTCCCTCACAGCATTCTGGTATAAACAGACCCTAAGTCCGGATACACAGGATTTCATTTGTATCTCAGGAAGGTCCCACCAAAATCTTGCACACGGGCCCGCTGATTTTATATGCCCCTGCCCCAAAAATCTGTAAAAAAAATATGTCAAAAATCATTTTTTTCGGGGTGGGGTCCCTGAATAGCAGTTTGGAAATGTGGTCACCCTAGCGGTAAGCCAAGCCAGGACAGAATGCAGACTGCTATGATGCAGGTCCCCCTGAAAGGACAGCTATATGGTGGTTTTGTCAGTATTTACTGGTGCCATCATCCACAGTAGGGATGAGCCAAACCCCCCCCCCCCGTTCGATTCGCACCAGAACCTTCGAACGGACCAATCAAACGGACCGATCGTTGGGTCGAATGTTAGAACCTTATTAAAGTCTATGGGACTTGAATGTTAGAAATCAAAAGTGCTCATTTTAAAGGCTAATATGCAAGTTATTGTCGTAAAACAGGTTTGGGGACCCGGGTCTTGCCCCAGGGAACATGTATCAATGGAAAAAAAAGTTTTAAAAACTGACGTTTTTTCGGGGGCAGTGATTTTAATGATGCTTAAAGTGAAAAAAATAATTGAAAGATTCCTTTAAATATCGTAGAGGGTTCGACGTTGCTCATTGAATCTTTGCCTTTACTCATCGGACCATGCCGTCTCTTCTTGTCCTCTTGTAAAAAAGAAAAAGGACGAATGTAAGCCAATCCACCTTTGCAAAATTTCTTGTTTTGTTTCCAAACATATAACAAGTAGAATCAATAAGCGTGAACAGGTGTTCCAATTGATAAAAACAGCGCTAATAAGTGGATAATCATCCAAATAAATAAATAAAGTGGTAAAACCTGAATGATACTGATGGTGTGGAGGGTGATCTATAGCTGGTATAAGTGCACCTGGCACCAGATAATGCACCAATGATGTGGATAAATCCCAAAAATAATGGGATGTGTGCTTACCACAAAAGAACAAACCTTCAGATCAGACTGGTACTGTGTGGGTTAATACTCAAGCAGGGTCATATGTGGAGACAAAAAAACAATAACATAATCATGGTACAGTATCGCCTGCACAACAGCCCATTAGCCAAGCTGGATGACAAGCCCCTAGTGTATGCCCGTACAGTAATTATGAATGAGAAAAACCAAATAAAACGAATTCACCGCCTCTCACTGGTGTCCTCCCGTCCACAGGGGCCGCGCTAGTACTGCGGATGCGATGGTATGCTGTGTCCTGGGTACGATTGGATGATGGTGGAGCGCAGTGGAACGCACAAAGACTTCCTGTGTAGCGCTGTGTAGCCACGCCCTGACGCGTTTCGTCACTTCCGACTTCAACTGAGGGCGTGGCTACGTGGCGCCGTCAATATCCCTTTATACCCATGTAGCGAGCGGCTATTGGATGAATCATCACTGCCTGTTGGATCTGATTGGTGCTACTTAATCCGGATGTCAGGCAGGACATCAGCCGAGCTAATAGTGGGTTCAAAAAGAGTATATATCGGGAGAGTCTGAAATTATAAACTTTAATGTGATCAAACAAATTTGATCTTATGAAATAAAAAGAGATCGGTGATCTCATTGTTAAAAAAACGTACCACTTGCTATTTTGTCTTAATAAAGCGGTATAGCAAAGTAGTACTGAGTGGGTTTGTTCTATTTTTATAAAAACGAGCAGAAGTATAAAGTGTCAGCAAAGACTAACATGGAGCAGATATTTAGTAATATAGTAAGCTTATTTTATTGTTACGATGTAAAGGTAAGAATTGCTATTTTATTATTATGGAATAGCAAAGGTTGGAGATATCCAATCACTTATGGGTGGGCGTGTCTAACAGCCCAAATTTACATCGCGGGGATAACACTGACCAACAGTGTAGGGCTCAATAGCGATATTAGATGTGTAGTTTTATGTGAGAGGTACCACATGTGTCTCATATAGGTCGCATACACTATAAGTGTGTTTTATTGACCATAAGGCGTTATCTGTAGTTTCTGGTAGATAACTGTGACGGTATCGGTATGATATCCCCGTCAACGTTCCCTTCTTCCCATAACGAAAATCACCCCAATATTCCACGAGGAGGGATATCCCTGGAATCTCCCAGAAAGCCACACATGAGACCAGCTTACTGCTTGAACAACACAGACTTTAATGTTATAACACACACAGCTTATATGTCATTTCCAAAACTGTTACAATGACAAATCTCCGCCCCCCTTACACTGGGGCTTCCATACAGATGAGTAGGTAGACACGACGGGGCCGATGCTGAAACACATTTTCTTTAGACAATGACATCAATGACGCTGAGCACTAGCTGTACTGAATACATCAACCAGACCGCTCGACCCCGCATATAGAGAGATAATTACCACAATGAAGCAATCAGAATAATTAACCCAAGCCACTTAAACCCAGCTCTCCTTCACACAACACAATAGATCAATTAACCTTTAGAAATAGTGAGGGGACATTAGCACATCAATAACCTGGCTAGCAGGGAGCAGTAAACTGAGACATATAGGCAAATGTATCACAATGGCCCCCCTTTTGCTCCCTGCTCCGGCAAACCCGGTTGGACCTTCCCTGGTCCAGTAGGGTTGACGGGTTCAGAGCTATTAGTCAGAGGTTAACTCCGTTTGGCATGACTGACCTCCCTTGGCAACTGCTTCAGACTCAGGTATGTCACCGGGTCGTCCGATCACACGCCGGTCAGTCCCCAAGTCTTTGTGCGATCTGCAAAGTCACCAGAAGTCAGTGTGAAGACAGCGAATGGGTCTGTGCGCCGCCGTCTAGGTGTCCCGCTATGGGAGGGGGCAGGTTATGGCTCTGAAGTGACAATCCCAGGAGATTCATAAAAAGAAAAAGTTATATGTGTTGAAATGCTGTAGCACTGGTGCTCAGAGTCCGGGGGGGGGGGGGGGGGAGGGGAATCAGAGCCCCATAAGGTCAGCCACCCCCTGCTCCCTCCGCAGCCGCCGGTTCTCCTCTTGGAGCTTCTCCAGCTCCATCTCCAGTTCATGCTGCTGTGACCTCAGGTGGTTGTTCTCCTCCTCCATGCGGCTTATGCACTCCTCCAGCTCTATGTACTCACGGATCAGCTCCTGCTTGCTCATGTCCTGCAGGCTCTCCACGTGGTCCTTCATCATCAGGAACTGGGTGGTGGTGTAAGGGGCCACCGGTGGGCCCTTGGCGAACATCTCGGCACGCATCTGGGACGCCCGCTGCGACTCCCTCTCCTCCAGTCGCTTCTTCTCCTCCCAGGTCAGCTTATTATACGGCTTCCAGGACCTCTTCTTCTTGAAGGGTGGCCGGCGGTGCCTCTTTCTGCCCAGCTCCCTCCAGGGCCCCTCCGGCTCAGGGCTGTCGCCCATGACCAGCTGACAATGGTGTTCCCTGTTGTCCGTAATAACAGATTGTACCATGAGGGCTTCGTAAGGGGTGCCCAATGGTTCTTCCTGACCCAGCTCCTTTGGATCCCAAGCCGAGTCTACACAATGGGCTGCTGCTGGTGGGCGGTACCCAGGTTGAGACCAATTTGACCTGGTGTTGTCATTCATGGGGCAATTCTGCTTGAAGTGACCCAGCTGTTTGCACCGGAAGCAGCGTTGTTCGTTGCCCTCCTGGCGATGATAGCGAGGGCTAGATGTCACCGGTCTGTTAGGAGGTTGGTATCTAGCGGTTGGTGGGTGTGAGGGCACCGTTTGTGGTGGAGGTTGTTCCTGTGGTGTGACCTGGTTCGTCTTGCGAGTATCTGCATATTCATCTGCCAACTTCGCGGCCTCTGGTAGAGTCATGGGCCTGCGATCTCTCACCCAATCCTTGACGTCCGTCTGGATGTGATTGTAAAATTGCTCCAGGAGCATTAGTTGCAAAATGTCCTCTGCGGTGGTGGCCTGGCTGCTGTTAGCCCAGTTAGAGGCCGACCGGGACAATTGGCATGCCCATTCCGCATAAGAGTCTTTCGTGGTTTTGCGTGAGTCCCTGAACTTCTGTCGGTGGGACTCTGGGGTTACTGCATAACGAGCCAGGAGCACTTCTTTAACCCGGGCGTAGCTATGAATATCCTGATCTGGCACGGTCCGGAAAGCATCAGAAGCTTTGCCTGACAGTTTGCCTGACAATATTGCAACCCAGTCTCCTCTAGCTATTCGGTGCAGGTTACATTGTCGCTCAAAATCCGCCAGGAAGTTATCAATCTCACAGTCCTTTTCATCAAAAGCTTTAAAATCGCTAAACGGAATCTTCCTTGCGTCTGCTGTGCTGTACTCACTGTTCGTAGAAGGTGCGGCTGCTTGTTGGACTGCTGCCAGTTTTAACTGTAGCTCTGCGTCCCTTATTTGTTTATCCTTCTGTAGCTCTGCGTTTACTAACATGTCCATCACTTTCAGTACCACATCTGGCGTTGGGTTCGGGCCGAACCACGCTAGCTTCTCTCTCATTAGCTTGTTGGCTGGCGATTCCTCCTCCTGAATCACTGGTGTCTCCATCTCTTGTACTGCTGGCGTTGCTGCAATCCCGTCCTCCTGGTCTAGCTCCATTGATTCTGCTATGATGACCCGCTTGGTTTTGTTGCTAGCAATCCTTCCACAAACTTCCAGTAGTTCTTCCAGTGTCTGCTTGGAATCCGGGTGTGAAGGGGAATAGAAGGGAAAAATCCCACTGCTGCCACCAATTGTGACGGTATCGGTATGATATCCCCGTCAACGTTCCCTTCTTCCCATAACGAAAATCACCCCAATATTCCACGAGGAGGGATATCCCTGGAATCTCCCAGAAAGCCACACATGAGACCAGCTTACTGCTTGAACAACACAGACTTTAATGTTATAACACACACAGCTTATATGTCATTTCCAAAACTGTTACAATGACAAATCTCCGCCCCCCTTACACTGGGGCTTCCATACAGATGAGTAGGTAGACACGACGGGGCCGATGCTGAAACACATTTTCTTTAGACAATGACATCAATGACGCTGAGCACTAGCTGTACTGAATACATCAACCAGACCGCTCGACCCCGCATATAGAGAGATAATTACCACAATGAAGCAATCAGAATAATTAACCCAAGCCACTTAAACCCAGCTCTCCTTCACACAACACAATAGATCAATTAACCTTTAGAAATAGTGAGGGGACATTAGCACATCAATAACCTGGCTAGCAGGGAGCAGTAAACTGAGACATATAGGCAAATGTATCACAATAACAATTGTAAGTGCTCGCACACGGAGGTCATAGGTCATCGGGTCAGTGTTATAGTAACGCTAGATCACACACGTAAATGTGCATCAATGGTTGGAAACATGTTTAGGTCTACATGTACCATACTGAGTTAGAGTTCCCAGATTAGTCATGTCTATAGAGAAAGCGAATGTTTTTTCTTTTTTCTTTTTCCATATCTTCAAACCACGGATATTCTGAAATGGCAGCTTCAAGTGTATATCACAGAAGACGCTTACATGACCCGAATTAGTCATATCGGGCGTGTATGGGTCATATACATGTGTTTAAGCACAAAGAGATATGCACACATATATATTTCCATAAATGAGTATTTGAAGGGGGTAGATATAAATATAAATAAATAAATAAATAGATATATCTATAGGTATGGACACATAAAAAAATATATATATTTCTAAAAACACATATATAAAAATATAAAAATATATATATAAAAAAATGTGTAAATATATATAAAAAATATATATATAGTATATATAAAAATAGAAAATAAAGGTTTAAAAGTATAAGAGAGGGGAAGTTAGGCATATCGAAAAAAATCCACTCGGATAAATGTAAAAATTACATATAAAATATGTAAAAAAATTCCCTTGCATAAAAAAGATTGATAAAAGGATAAAAAATCAGTATATCTTTTTTGTAAAGAACTATGTGCAAGAGGGAGTGGATATGAGAGGAGGGGGTCTTCGGTGGTCGTCCATAGACCATGCAGCATATAGGAGAAAATATCATACTGTAGAAATGGGAGGAGCCAATATCAATGATCACTAATGAAGCAGTTTATGTCCAATTCAATGTTTAACCCTTTTGGAGCCAGAGTCCCTGCTGAATATATCCATTCCGTCTCAAGTTTGGATAGCTCCCTGACTTGATTGCAGCCCCTCCAGGGTGGTTCAAGGTGGTCTATGCCCCAAAATTTCAAGCCGGTAGGGTTCTGGTTGTGGTGTAACTTAAAATGGAGTGAGACATTGTGATCTTTATATTCTAATTTGATATTGGCAATGTGTTCAGCTAATCGGATTTTTAGCTTTCTTTTGGTCCTTCCGATGTACATCAAGTGACAGGGACATTCGAGCATGTAAACCACATAAGTAGTATTACATGTGATAAAGGATTTTATTGGGAACTGGATATTGTTAGACGTGGAGGTGAATGTGTCAATATGGTTCCTTAGTCTATCAGCTTCTTTGCATGGGAGGCATTTTTTGCAAGGAAAAAAGCCATCTTTATCCCAAAAAGTTGGGGTTTTTTTTGGAGGATCCAAGATCTTTTTTACTATTTTATCTCCAAAACATACAGCTTTCCTGTATATGAAACCAGGTTTACTTGGTAGTACTGGATTTAATGTTTTATCGAGGAACAGAATGTGCCAATGATTTTTAAAGATAAGTTCAACTTCTTTATATTGACTATGGAATCCCGAAATGAAACTCCATTCATGTACATTCTTCTTGTTTTGTGGTTGTCTTGTGGTGAGGTACGATTCCCGGGGTAGGAGTCCTAAAACAATTGAGTTAAACTATAAATGCCTAATCCGATGGTACATTACACCAGACAAGGCCCACAAATATAAGAAAGAAGCCTCAGAGATGTGCTGGCGCGGATGTGGGCAGATTGGAAATATGGCCCATATATGGTGGCAGTGTCCAAAGATCAAAGTGTATTGGAGAAGAATTAGACAATTAATTACGGAAATTACGAATATAGAGATCCCAGACGACCCCTGGGGATGTCTGCATCAGAGGATAAGTTTACCCACGAAACAATACCAGAAAAGTCTCTTACCCCATATGTTAACGGCAGCTAAAAGTATGATAGCCAGTCATTGGCAAGAAAGAGAAAGTCCTCCCATTAAAGAATGGTGCAATAAAATGAATTATATTCAAAACTTAGAATTTTTAAGGCTAAGTGATTTAGATAGTTTAGAGGAATTTGAAAAGATATGGTTTAAGTGGATGGAGTTCAAAAATTCCATGACATTCGCGGAGCTTATGGGTGCATAGGGCATAATACCCGATAAAATATCTTCGGAAATAAAAAAAAAAAAAAAAAAAAAAAAGTCAGAAAGGCAACTGGAGTCCCAGGGGATGGGGTGGGGGGGAGGTGGAAAAGGAGGGATAAGAGTGATAAGAATCAAGTAAAATGTTTAAAATTATGATAAAATACACACGATAGAAGTTAAAAAAAAAAAAAAAAAAAAAAAAAACTCCTAAAAAAAATAAAAAAAAAAAAAAAAAAAAAATATTCCACATATGATGCGAAACCAGGAAGGAGATATGGCGGGCAAATGAAAGGCGGGTTAAACTCGCGACCTTCCTCTGTAAATGGTTATGTCTGAGGTGGAAAAAAAAAAAAAAAAAGGAGTCCTATTTCTTCCATGACTTTATCTAGGTCTCTGTTCATGTATCCTTTTTCCAAAAACTTCCCTTTAAGTATGAGAGCCTGTGAATTAAAGTATGTGTCATTACTACAATTGCGTCTGACGCGCATTAGTTGTCCCTTTGGAATGTTCCTCAACCACATTGGATGGTGACCACTTTGGATGGGCAAGTAGCTGTTAGAGTCTGTCGGCTTAAAGTATACTTTGGTACCCAATTTATTCCCATCTCTAAAAATATTAAGGTCCAAACAATGTATACTTTGTATGTTATATTCACTGGTCAAGTTTATGTTGTAATTATTTAAATTCAGATCCTTTAAAAACTCTTCTAATGTTAAAATGGAACCTGTCCAGATAAAAAACAAATCATCGATATAGCGACGGTAAAAGAGAAGCTCCTCCTGCTGGTTGTTAAAAATGGTTTTATCTTCCCACTCGGACATAAAAAGGTTCGCAATACTCGGTGCAAATTTAGCGCCCATTGCAACCCCATTCTTTTGTGTGTAAAAGCAATCATTGTACCAAAAATAGTTATGTCCCAGACAATAGTCTAGGCAGTTCCGCAGGAATACTTTAAGGTTATGGGACAGGTCTTCTCTTTTCGACAGGGCCCAGTTCAGTGCCAGCAGGGCATCGTCATGCTGGATTATTGTATATAAAGATGACACGTCTGCCGTCACTAGGTATACTTCATCCCTGCCTGTTAGATCAATTTCTTGTAGCTGGATCAGCAGGTCTTTGGTGTCCCTCAAGAAAGCTTTGGTAACAGTAACGCTTTTTTGTAGGAAATGGTCCAGAAATTGGCCCAACCTGGATGTGACTGATCCGATTCCATTCACAATAGGTCTTGCTGGTGGATTTTGCACATCCTTATGGATTTTGGGCAGTGTGTAGATGGTTGGGATCCTACAATTACTTGGTACCAGGTATTTTCTCTCCTTATTTGATATCGCACAAGACCGGTATCCCATTTGTACAAGTTTTTGTAGATTGCTTTCATATTGTGGTGTGGGGTCCCTTTTAAGTTTCATATAGGTATTGATATCTGAAAGCATGTCACACAGTTGTGTGTGATAGAATTCTTTGTTTAAAATCACTATGCCCCCCCCCTTTATCCGCCGGTCTGATCACTATTTCCTTTCTTTTTTCAAGTAATTCAATCCCATCCCTTATATGCCTTGGGTTCACGTTTTTTCTGGGTTTGATCTGTTCTAGGTCACGCAACAGAAGACCCTTAAATACGTCCAGGGGCTGGTTTGAGCCTACAAGGGGATTGAAAAGGGATTTATTACGTAATCCACTGTCTTTGGGCGGAATAGGGATGTTGGCTATAGTGTTGGGGTATTTATTTAAAAAATACTTTTTCATGCTTAATCTTCTGGTGTATTTGTGTATATCAATAAAAACGTCAAATTTATTGATTGGACGATTTAGTCCACATTTTAGTCCTAAATTTAAAATGTTCGTCTCTTTATCCGTTAAAATCGTTTCCGTTAAATTAAAAATGCCCCCTAATCGTATTCTCTCACTCTTCTTTTTTTGGTGCTCTTTTGTCCGTCTCCCTGCTCTGCAACCTCTGGTTCTCCTCTCCAGGGTCCTGGATAAGTGCTCCTCTCTTGTTCCGGTTGAGGGTGGTCTCTCCATTGTGGTTCCCTGTGTGGGGGTACTTTGTTGGCCTCTCTGTATTGTGGATATTGTTGTGGCTGCATCGTGCCTCTCCCCCTGTTGGATGATGTCCCTCTCCCCCTTTTCTGCCACCCCCGGCCTCTCCCTAAAAAAGGACGGGGTGTCTGGTACCTCACCTCATATTCATCATCCCTTAAGGGTTCGTACCTGTTATAGACAGGGACTGGATAATATGTATCCGTGTGGGGTGGCCTTTGGTTATAGTTATGGTTGGAGGGGGCCATATTCCTATTTTTACCTCTTGTATTATTGTTAGACACTCTCCTAGCAGGTGTGGAGGAACGGTTAGGTTCTTGTGTAAAACCCAAGGTTCTTCCATTAACAGCTTGTGAAGCTGTACTAGTGGAGGGTTGTGGTTCTCCTGTGGCCTGTCCTTGCTGTGTCTCCATTATTTCATTTTCACCTGTGTCTATGGTGTTGGTTTGTTGCCATAAGTAAATGGTATTCGTTCTGAAGTCCCCCATGTCTCTATGGAACTTCTTAGTTTTTGTTTTTTGAGTTTCTTTGTCAACCTTCTCTAAGCGTTTTTTTATTCTGTTATTAAAATCAATGACTTGTTGAGAGTCCTTGATGGGATCTAATAGTGCATTTAGTTCATTTATCTTTGTTTCTAATTTCACCATTTTCCTCTTCTTCCTTTTTAGGATGAGGTCTTGTAGTTTGTGGCCCACTCCATTAAAGAACTCTAGCCATTCGACCATAGAGTCCCTATCATCTAATCCATCTTGTGGTGTCACTTCCCATCTCAGACTTCTTATAATAATCTTTTCTTTCAAGTACTGCTCCAATGTGCAAATATCCCACCATGTCCTGATTTGTTTCTCAAGAATGTTACCAAGGGTGGTTAACGTTGTGTTATAATTTATTTGTGCGGTGGTTTGTTCATTCACAGAAAAAATAGTGTTCATATCCAAGTTCCTCTCACTCAGGAAGTTTATTGCGTCCATGGCGGCCACGGAAAAAATATAAATAAATATAAATATAAATATCTATATACAAAATATATGTAAAAAGGTGCAAACGTGAGCGGCCTAAGAATGCACTTCCGGCGCCAAGGAACAAACATACCTCTTATATTTTTTTACTTCTTTTTTTAAAGTGTATTTTGTGCGTGTACTCGAGAGAGGAGCCAGACTGCAGGAGTTGGGAGTAGGCAGGCCTCCCCCAGAGGCAATCTGCCACCTTTCTCCATGCCCCAGGTGGCAATGGCGGGTGTGTGAGGGGGTCCTCCCACACAGCCCGCCCTACCTGCTCCGCTTTGAAGCCCAATGGGGCAGAGGGACTCCCTAGCCCGCTCAACCAGCCCCGTTAGTCCTTCGCCTCTCTTTTTTAGAGATCGCGTGGTCAAAGTGCGTGCATGTTAACCCAATTTCGAGTGCGTGTAAGTGTGGTGGTTTTTGTGGGAGGGGCGTGGGCGTACTAAGCGCAGGCTTACCTCGCATAGCACACCCACCGGGAGCCGGGCTGAGACCATCAAACTCAATTCACATGTAGCCGAGACCGGGATCCAAACCCCTAGCTGCAGAGGTGAATGGCTTGTCAGTGCAGTGCCAATCGCGTTGAGCCACCGCAGCTCCTTTATTTTTTTACTTCTTGTCTTACAGTGGGATCAAATTAGAATTCCTGTTAAGGCTATGTTGGATACAGGCGCATGTGGTAACTTCATCGATTCAGCCCTTGTTTCTTCACAAAAAATTCCACACTTGAAGAAGTCATCCCCCCTTTCTGTGAGTTTTATTGATGGAACAACTTCTGCATCTGGGCATATCTTATATCAAACGCATCCTCTATTGACAACTTGTGGAGATAATCACAGTGAATTTTTGTCCTATGATGTTATTCTGTCTCCTCTCTTCCCTGTTGTTTTGGGGTTACCATGGCTTAAGCTGCATATGCCTACTTTTCTTTGGGATCAAGGAACAGTACTTCTGCATTCACCTTACTGTAAAAAGACTTGTTATCAAGTTGCTCCACTGCTTCATCTTCATCACCGCAAGAGATACCATCTCAGTACCTTGAATTCACTGATGTATTCAGTGAGAAGAATTCACAGACATTGCCTCCTCATAGGATATATGACGGTCCGATTGAATTATTGCCTGGTACCCCTATACCCATGGGTAGGATTTACTCCCTTTCCCAACCTGAACTTCAACATTTAAACAAAAATTTACAGGATAACCTAAAAAAGTGTTTTATTAAACCCTCCACTTCTCCTGCCAGTGCCTGTATGTTTTTTGTCACAAACAAAGATGGTAGTCTCAGACCTATAATAGACTATCATGCCTCACAGTGGTGTAGATTCACGTACCTGCGCTTCTTGTTACGGCGGCGCAGCATATCGTATTTACGCTACGCCGCCGTAACTTACAGGAGCAAGTGCAGTATTCACAAAGCACTTGCTCCGTAAGTTGCGGCAGCGTAGCGTAAATGGGGCCGGCGTAAGCGCGCGTAATTCAAATGGGGAAGGGGGCGTGTTTTATGCTAATATGTGATGACCTGACGTGATTGACGTGATTTACGAACTGCGCATGCGCCGTCCGTGTACATATCCCAGTGTGCATTGCTTCCAAGTACGGCGCAACGACGTATTGGTTTCGACGTGAACGTAAATTACGTCCAGCCCTATTCGCGAACGACTTACGCAAACGACACAAACAATTCAAATTTCGAAGCGGGAACGACGTCCATACTTAACATTGGTTGCGCCACCTAATAGCAGGAGCAACGTTACGACCAAAACGACTTACGCAAACAACGTAAAAAAAACTACAGCCGGGCGCACGTACGTTTGTGAATGGGCGTAACTAGTTAATTTGCATACTCTACGCTGAAAACGACGGGAGCGCCACCTAGCGGCCAGCGTGAGAATGCACCCTAAGATACGACGGCGTAAGAGACTTATGCCAGTCGTATCTTACTTTCTGAATACAGAAAGAAGATACACAGGCGCAGATTTGAATTTACGCAGCGTATCTATGGATACGCCGGCGTGAATTCTCTCTGAATCTACCCCAGTGAAGAATCGCTACCCTCTTCCACACATTCCCAAATTAATTGAAAGATTGCAGGCTTCTACCATATTTACTAAACTTTACCTCAGAGGTGCTTACAATTTGATCTGTATTAAGCCAGGTGTTGAATAGAAGACCACCTTCTGCACCCGTTATGGACTTTTCGAATATACCGTTATGCCCTTTGGCTTGTGTAATGCTCCAGCAACTTTCCAAAGCTTTGTGAATGATATTTTCAGAGACCTTCTCAATATATGCGTTGTTGTATATCTGGATGACATACTTATTTACTCAGATAACTTAATGCAACATCGGAAACATGTCAGATGGGTGCTTGCAAGACTAAGGCCCCGTACACACGACCGAGTTTCTCGGCAGAATTCAGCCAGAAACTCGATCGGAGCTGTATTCTGCCGAGAAACCCGGCCGTGTGTACACTTTCGGTCGAGGAAACCGACGAGAATCTCGTCGTGCCAAATAGAGAACATGTTCTCTATTTCCTCGTTACTCAATGAGGGAATTTGGCTCGCCGAGATCCTCGGCGGCTTCACAAGAAACTCTACGAGCAAAACGATGTGTTTTGCTCGTCGAGTTTTTCTGCCGTGTGTACGGGGCCTCAGTGCTCATTCCTTATACGCTAAACTCGAGAAATGTGTCTTTGAACAAACCACTATTTCTTTCCTCTGCATTATTATCTCTCCAAAGGGTATACAGTAGGGATGAGCTTCGCGTTCGATACGAACGTATGTTCGACTCGAACATCGGTCGTTCGATCATTCGTCGAAACTCGAACAAAACGGGTCGTTCACACCAAATTCGAGTGACGCAAAACGTCCCATAATTCACTGCGGCGTTGAGCGCTGATGATTGGCCAAGCATGCTGTATGTCCCGCATGCTTGGCCAATCACAGCGCGCAAAAAACGAAGAGCCATAATTGGCCAAAGCCAGGGTGGCTTTGGCCAATTATGGCTCAGGGGGATTAGTACACGCCCCACACTATAAAAGGCAGCCTGCACGGTGGCCTCGTGTAGTGTGTTCCGGCTTTGTCAGACAGAGAGAGAGAGATAGATAGAGACACAGGGCCATATTCCCGTAGATTTCCGGCGGGCGTCGCGTAAGCCATTTACACTACGCCGCCCCAACCTACAGGAGCAAGTGCTGTATTCCCCAAACACTTGCTCCGTAGTTTGGGGCGGCGTAGTGTAATTGGCCCGGCGTATCCCCGCGTATTTCAAAGGGGGCGGCTTATATTTAAATTAAGCGTGCCCCCGTTTCGATCGAACTGCGCATGCGCCGGGCTAAAAATAGCCCAGTGGGCATGCTCCAGTTCTCGGCGGAAAACGTCAATGACGCCGACGTGTGCGTCATTGACGTAAAGTCGTATTCAAGAACGACTTAGTAAAACGACGTACCCGACGGGAAAAGACGACGCGGACCCGACGCCATACTTAACATGGCATACGTAGGACTGGCGTAAGGTTACCCTTCATATAGCAGGGGTAACCTTACGCTTACGCAAACGACGTTAGCGACGGTTATGCGACACAATTTTGTTCAGGAATCGGCGTATCAGGCTCATTTGCATAAACAAATGAGACCTGAACGTAAACGCCACCTAGCAGCCGGCGGCGAATTACATTTAGGATCCGACACTAGTCGAATCCTAGCCTAAATCCGGCGTATCTTGTTTTGTGAATACAAAATAATGATACGCCGGCGGGAAATTCAATTTACGACGGTGTATCAGTAGATACACCGGCGTAACTTGTTTGAGAATATGGCCCACTGTGTCTTTTCTACCAGATAGATAGATAGATAGATAGACAGATAGATAGATAGAGCAGGAAGGCTAGTCAGTATAGTTAAATTTACAGTTTGTAGAGAATATATTCACATCCCTAGGAGTTGTAAATATATTTATAAACTGTATAGCATAGCTAGCTCTGCTATTAGTATTTGTCAGGCAGGAAATTGTGCTTGATTCAGTGCTCTAACGTGTTGTATTGCCTGCATTAGTGTTTAGCTTAAACATAGTACTCCGCGTTAGTCAACGTGTGCTAGTTAATTGCATCACCTGTTACTGCACGTGTGCTATTGATTTGCACAGAAACGCAGTCGCTGTTAATGCAAGTGGGCTATTGAATTGCACAGAAACACAGTCGATCTTACTGCGCGTGTGCTGTTTAATAGCAACTAAACCTCGCTATCCAAATACGGGGCCCATTTCCTTTTTCTACAGGAGACCCACTTTCGTTCGGACGCCGTTCCTAAACTCTCTAACTATGTCTATCGGACCGCATTTCACGCAACCAACCCCGACTCTAAAACGAAGGGGGTCTCTATTCTAGTGTCCAAGCATGCAAAATTCACCTTGGAAGATTCTCTGATCGACCCGGGAGGCAGGTATATCTTCCTTAAAGGGTCCTATGAATCTAAGCCTATCACTCTGGCTAACATTTACTGTCCCAATGCTCACCAGGTGACCTTTTTCAAGACCACGTGTGACCTCTTAGCTGCCTTCAAGTCAGGACTCTTGCTTCTAGGGGGGGACTTCAATGTCCCCCTGAACCCCTTGCTGGACTCCTCCACAGGTGCCTCCACCTTGACCTATAAAGCACTGAAGCAAATCAACCTCTGCCTTCAGACCCTGTCCCTGCATGATGTTTGGCGCACGCTGTGTCCCTCAGATAGGGACTATACTTTTTTTTCGGCCCCCCACCAAAAGTACTCTAGGATCGATTATTTTTTCCTCTCCCAATCAGATTTGGCATACCTCCAGACTTCCACAATCGAGCCGATGTTTCTATCGGATCACCATCCGATTAGTGTCACCTTAGTCTTTCCCGAAATGTCCTCTAGGTCTAAGACTTGGCGTCTGAACTCTTCCCTACTTAAGGACCTACCTGTTACTGACCAAATCCGCACGCGCATCCAACAGTATTTCACGGAGAATTCCAGCCCAGAAGTTTCCCCGGTTTCCCTTTGGGAGGCGCATAAATGCGTCATCCGGGGAGAGCTGATCGCCTTAGCGACGAAAGCCAAGAAACAGCGCCAGGAATACATAAACTCCCTCATAGCGACAATTAAGCCGCTTGAGGCACTACACAAGAGGTCTTGTGCCCTGGCTACCTTACAAGACTTGACACGAGCCAGGACTTCTCTTATGGAGGAACTGGGCAAATGTACTAGGAGACGCTATATTCTCGGGCAGAGGATTTTTTACGAACAGGGCAACAAAAGTGGGCGCCTTTTGGCACGTGCGGTGCAGAACTCTAAACTTACCTCCACTATACACCACATCCAGGGTCGAGATGGTACCCGACTAGTTAAGAACGAAGACATTGCCAAGGAATTCGAAGATTTTTACTTCAAATTGTATAATCTCCATCCCCAAGCCCGCTCGCAGTCCAAGATCACCTCGAGGAGATCGCAGATCAAAGACTTTCTTTCCCGCTATAGCCCCAACCCAATCTCCCCACAGACGGCGCTTGCCCTGGAAGGTCCCATTACAGCTGCGGAGGTAGAGTTAGCTGTAAAGCAAATGAAGACCGGAAAGGCCCCGGGTCCGGACGGTTTCTCCCTACAGTATTATAAATCTTTTGGCGGGGTACTTACCTCCAAGCTCCTGGATTTATTCAATGCCCTGTCTGACCCTCAGAATAAACCCGATAGTATGCTGAGAGCCCACATAACGGTGATTCCAAAGGACGGCAAGGATCCTTCAGCAGTGGCCAGCTACCGTCCGATCTCACTCCTAAACGTGGATATAAAAATCTACGCGAAAATCCTAGCGAATAGGGTGGCGCCCTTGATCCCGGGTATTGTCTCTTTGGACCAGGTGGGTTTTGTCCCTGGACGGGAAGCCAGGGACAACACCATCCGTACTCTGAATCTGCACCACTGGCTCACAACTACAAAGACCCAAGGATTTTTTCTTTCTCTCGATGCTGAAAAGGCGTTCGACAGAGTGGCCTGGGACTACATGCAGGAGGTACTAGTGGCTTTGGGCCTGGGGCCCCGTTTTCTGTCGCACATCCTAGCCCTGTACGCGGGCCCTTCGGCCGCGGTTAAAGTCAATGGCCACCTGTCGAGCGCCTTTCCCATTAGCAACGGGACGCGACAGGGCTGTCCTCTGTCGCCTCTGATATACATTCTTACACTAGAGCCCCTTCTTAACAGGCTGAGAGACAACCCAGACATCTTAGGGATCAATGTGGGGGGGAGGGAGTACAAGGTGGCTGCCTTTGCAGACGATGTTCTTCTGTCCTTGCGCTCCCCCAGGATCTCCCTTCCCAATCTTCTTAAAGACCTGAATCATTTTAGCTTTCTTTCAAACCTAAAAATTAACCACACAAAATCCCAAGCGCTTAATGTCTCCCTTCCCTCCATGGAAGTGTCGCACTGTCGGGAATCTTTCCCCTTTAGATGGACGCAAGATTCTCTCACTTATCTTGGTATCCGAATACCCCCCAATTTGGCGGACCTGTATGCGAAGAACTTCCACCCAGCCCTGCTTAAAGCCCAATCATGCCTTGGAGAGTGGATGGGTATGAATGTCTCTTGGTTCGGCCGTGCGGCCTTGATTAAAATGATAATTCTGCCACGCTTACTCTACCTGCTACAATCGGTGCCCATCTCCTTGCCCTCGGGTTTCTTCACATCATACAGGAAGGCATGCTCAACATTCCTTTGGAGGGGGTCTCAACCCCGAATAAAATACTCCAGACTCACTTTACCTAAATCTAGAGGAGGCATTGGCCTCCCAGACCTCCAGAAGTACCATAGTGCATGTCACCTCGCGAGGATAGCAGACTGGAATATCCATGCCGGGAAGCTTTGGGTCCTTCTGGAGAGGAGCTCCTCGCCAAGCCCCCTACATTTACTCCCATGGCTGCCGCCCAGGAATTGGCCTCAATCCTTGCGGACCCATCCACTCATTTACCCCTCACTCCTAGTCTTCAAGAAAGCCTCAACGTTGGGTCCCCCGTCCTCCCAACCGAATCCCCTGACATCCCTGCGGGGAAACCTAGATTTTCCACCTGGTATGTCGGATGACTTTCTGAGCCAGGAATGGCCCTTTGAGGACGTGCTAGCCCTTCAACTTTTTTCCGCTGGGAAGCCTTTATCCTTTGAGGCCGTGAAAACTGGCTCCAAGACATCTTCTTTCTCCTTCTGGACATATAGACAGATTCGTCATTTCCTCGCGTCCGTGGCGGACCAATCGCTATGGACGCGACAACTTACGCCTTTCGAGTCTTTGTGCCATCGCAAAACGCCGCAAAGACACCTGATCTCTCTTCTATATGCCCTCTTAATGGAAGGCCAGTCGCAAACGCCGTCCTCGCCACAGCTCGCTTGGAACAAAGACCTTCAAGCCTCCCTGTCAGCAGAAGATTGGCACACTATCTATGAATTTGCCCATAAAGGCTCTGCAAACGTGGCGGTTCAAGAGAACGGCTACAAAGTGATCACCAAGTGGTACAGAACTCCGTCGCGCCTCCATAAATTTTCCCCTGATATCCCCGACACTTGCTGGAGATGTGGTGCGGGAGTGGGGACTATGCTCCATGTGTGGTGGGATTGTGGCACCCTCCAACCTTTTTGGAGGGGGGTTCACAACCTCATCTCACATGTCACTACCTGCACCCTGGATTACACTCCCTCTCAATTCCTTTTGCATCATTCCTCGATCCCCAAAAGAGACTATTTCAAGTCCCTGGCCATGCACATGGTTAATGCTGCCAGGGTTTGCATCCCCAGGCATTGGCGCTCTACCGATGTCCCGACAATACGAGAATGGCTGGCACGGATCTCTTTGATAAAAGAAATGGAGGAGCTGATCCACATCTCCCAGGATAGAGTGCAGAAGTTCTCCTTTACTTGGGCTTGCTGGAATCATTTTGTCACCACTGACCGCTACCGACAATGCGTTTCCTGAGTCGACAGCGACGAAGGAGGCCCCCCCCCTCCCTGATCATCGGGGGGGGGAGGGCAGGCACGGACCCACTCTCCCAACTCACTCCTTTCCGGTTCTTTCTCTTCTTTACTTCTGCTTTGGCTTTTGTCACCCCCTTTACACCTCTCTCCTCTCCCTTCCCTTCCCCCCCCATCCCCTCCCCACCGTTCTTTACTCTTCCTCTACACAGACACTTGTTCCCTTTATTTTCATGATACGTCACACTTTAATTACTGACCGAGACTGAGGCCTTGTTCCACCTTCCCCTCATGCGTTTGGCATGGGGGGTTTGGGGGGAGGGGAAGATTGTGAGTTAAGATCCTCCGCCCTACTCCGCTTATTTAGCCTTATGTGCCTCATGCAGGGTCTAAAAACGTTGATTGATGCCTATCTGTAGTGTTTCGCATTATGCTGTCTTCATGGTGTCTGTTGTGTGTTAATTATCTTGTCATGTATTTCATGGTATGTTTTGCATAAATAAAAATCTTTTATGGAAAAAAAAAAAAAAATAGCAACTAAACGCAGTTGGTGTCACTGCGCGTGTGCTGTTACATAGCCCCTGAAAGCAGTTGGTGTCACTGCGCGTGTGCTGTTACATAGCACCTGAACGCAGTCGCTCTTACTGCGCGTGTGCTGTTTAATAGCAACTAAACGCAGTTGGTGTCACTGCGCGTGTGCTGTTACATAGCACCTGAACGCAGTCGCTCTTACTGCGCATGTGCTGTTTAATAGCAACTAAACGCAGTTGGTGTCACTGCACGTTTGCTGTTTCATAGCACCTGAACGCAGTTGTTGTCACTGCACGTGTGCTGTTACATAGCACCTGAACTCAGTTGGTATCACTGCACGTTTGCTGTTTCATAGCACCTGAACGCAGTTGTTGTCACTGTGCGTGTGCTGTTACATAGCACCTGAATGCAGTTGGTGTCACTGCACGTTTGCTGTTTCATAGCACCTGAACGCAGTTGTTGTCACTGCGCGTGTGCTGTTACATAGCACCTGAACGCAGTTGGTGTCACTGCACGTTTGCTGTTTCATAGCACCTGAACGCAGTTGTTGTCACTGCGCGTGTGCTGTTACATAGCACCTGAACGCAGTTGGTGTCACTGCACGTTTGCTGTTTCATAGCACCTAAATGCAGTTGTTGTCACTGCGTGTGTGCTGTTACATAGCACCTGAACGCAGTTGGTGTCACTGCACGTTTGCTGTTTCATAGCACCTGAACGCAGTTGTTGTCACTGCGCGTGTGCTGTTACATAGCACCTGAACGCAGTTGGTATCACTGCACGTTTGTTGTTTCATAGCACCTGAACGCAGTTGTTGTCACTGGGCGTGTGCTGTTACATAGCACCTGAACGCAGTTGGTGTCACTGCACATTTGCTGTTTCATAGCACCTGAAGGCAGTTGTCACTGCGCGTGTGCTGTTACATAGCAGCTGAACGCATTAATATGTCTGGAAGGACAACAAAGAGAGGCAGAGAGTCACGAGGGCAAGCAGGCTCTGCATCTAGAGGTAACGCTGGTGGTGGATGTGGTGCATCCTCTTCAGCACGTGGCCGTGGCCACTCGTCCTTCTTTTCGGGAGCTGGCCGTGTTGAGCCTCAACATGCAGAGAAATTAGTGGAGTGGATGACCAAGCCATCCTCATCCTCCTCATCCTCTCTCACACAGACTGATCTTAGTTTGTCTGGCAAAGCAGCTGCCAAGGCATCCTCTTCCCTCTGCACAATGGCATCACACAATCCTTCCCTAGTCCCACCATGTTCTCCTGAGGAGTCCCCCGAACTGTTTCAACACAGTGTTGGATACATGCTGCATGAAGATGCACAGTGTTTTGAAGGCTCCGATGACGGAACACAGATAGAGGAAGGCATTGATGTGAGCCCAGGGAGAGGGGGTGGCCGAGAGGGACAGCAATCTGGCAGTGATGTTTCCCCAGCTGGAGCATACTGCCAGGTTTTTGACAGTGATGATGAGGAGGGAGGGGATGATGAGGTCACTGACTCTACCTGGGTGCCTGTTAGAGAGAGGAGGAGGAAGAGGAGGAGGAGGAGGAGGACGGTACAGCAAAAGTTCTTTGGTGTGGGCCTTTTTTGAAACATGTCCATCAGATCGTACCTTTGCTGTTTGCAACATATGTCTCAAGCGTATCTCGCGTGGCCAAAACATCACCCGCTTGGGCACCACGTGCTTGTCCAGACATATGTCGACCTGCCATGCAGCTCGTTGGCAAGCTTACCAGAAAGACCCACACCAAAGACCAAAGCGGACCTCCCCTTGCCCTTCTGTGACCTCCAACCCCACTAGACCCCCAGTCCTCTCTGAAGCCTGCACTGAAGTTGTAGAAATAGGTGTGTCACAACCTAGTAGTGGTAGTACATGCGGGCAATCTACTGATAGTACCAGACAAATTTTCCTGCCCCAGCTGCTGCAGCGCCGAAAGAAGTACACTCCCAGCCATCCTCATGCCCAGCGGTTGAATGCTAGCTTAGCAAAATTGCTAGCACTTCAACTGCTACCTTTTCAGTTGGTAGATTCTGCCCCCTTCCGTGAGTTTGTGGAATGTGCAGTACCTCAGTGACAAGTACCCAAATGCCACTTTTTCTGACGGAAGGCTATTCCGGCTCTCTACCGGCATGTGGAAGGCAATGTCCATGCCTTGCTGGACAGGGTGATCAGTGGTAAGGTGCATCTTACCGCTGACTCATAGTCCAGCAGGCATGGACAGGGACGTTACCTGTCTTTTACGGCCCATTGGGTGACTCTGATGGCAGCTGGGAAGGACGCAGGGCAAGGTACAGTAGTTTTGGAGGTTGTTCCGCCACCACGCCTTCAAAACACTACTACTGGTTGTGACACACCTCTCTCCTCCACCCCCTCCTCTTCTTCCTCTGTGGCCTCTTCCAGTGGTGATGTTTCCTCAGAACCAGCCGTGCTCCGTAGGCGTACGAGGGGCTACGCAGGAATGCAGACCAAGAGATGCCATGCAGTGCTAGAGCTGGTGTGCTTGGGAGACAAGAGCCACACTGGGGAAGAGGTTCTTTCAGCTCTGCAGGGGCAGGCTTAGAGGTGGTTGACGCCACACCAGCTAAAGCCTGGAATGGTGGTCAGCGATAATGGCACCAACCTCCTCTCTGCCCTGTGACAGGGAAAACTCACCCATGTGCCCTGTTTTGCGCATGTTCTCAATTTGGTGGTGCAGCGGTTCTTGGGCAGGTACCCGGGCTTACAGGATGTCCTGAAGCAGGCCAGGAAAGTCTGTGTGCATTTCCAGAGGTCATATAATGCCACTGCTCGGCTGACAGACCTCCAAAGGGAATACAACCTGCCCAAGAACCGCCTAATCTGTGACATGCCCACCAGATGGAACTCTACGTTGGCCATGCTGCAGCGGCTGCACACGCAGCAGAGGGCCATCGATGAGTACCTGTGCCAATATGGCAGCAGAACTAGGTCAGGGGAGCTTGGGTATTTTTTCACCACGCCAGTGGGCCATGATCAGGGATGCATGCACTGTCCTGTCACCATTTGAGGAGGCCACAAGGATGGTGAGCAGTGACAGTGCATGCATCAGTGAGACTGTCCCGCTAATTCACATGTTGGAGCACACTCTACGTGGAATAATGGACAGGGCCCTTTAGGCAGAACAGAGGGAGGAAGAGGAGGACTTCCTTACCTCTCAAGGCCCCCTTTATCCAGACACTGTTCCTGCTTGCCCACCTAGCACACAGGAAGAGGAGGATGAGGAGGAGGAGTATGATTGTATCAGCAGCATGGAGGTGGAGCCTAGCACTCAGCATCAACAGCAGCAGTCTTCAAGGGATCATTTACAGTCCCAAGGAACACGTGGACTTTTACGTGGCTGGGATGAGGTGGCTGCGGATCCTGTCGTCCTCAGTGACCCAGAGGACTGTGCCCTGAATGCCTCTGCAAACCTACGCTGCATGGCCTCCCTGATCCTGCAAAGCCTGCGTAAGGATCCTCGTGTACGTGCTATCAAGGAGAGGGATCATTACTGGCTGGCAACTCTCCTTGATCCACGTTACAAGAGTAAGGTAGCGGACCTTATGTTGCCATCGCAGAGGGAGCAGAAGATGAAACTTCTGCGGGAGGCCTTGCAGAAGGCTCTGTGCAATGCGTTCCCAGAACCCGGGGGGATTACCAAAACCTGGCCCTGGACAACGTCTTGCTGAGGCTTCGGTGAGTCAGAGAAGGAGCGGTGAAGAAGGTGGCCGTCTGACCAATGCGTTCAGATAATTTTTTAGTCCACAGCCCCAAGGTCTGAGCGGTTCCAGCAACCATCGCCAGCGTCTGGTTTACATGGTCCGGGAATACCTAGCGGCAAGATCCGACTTGGACACCTTCCCCACCGAAAATCCTCTGGCTTACTGGGTCTCGAGGATGGATCACTGGCCAGAGCTTGCACAGTACGCAATTGAGCTACTGGCTTGCCCTGCATCCAGTGTTCTTTCAGAACGCACATTCAGTGCTGCTGGAGGCTTTGTCGCCTCTCCACCGACTCTGTTGATCGACTGACCTTCATCAAAATGAATCAGGCTTGGATCAACACTACCAAGCACCTGATGCTGATGTTACTGAATAATAATTTTTTGTTAAAATGTCAGATCCCTTTGAGACCTGTTATGCTGCTGATGGAATATCCTTCTCCTCCTCACTTTTCTTGCTGATAGCTAGTAAGAAATGTTGTGTTTCTGTGCTCCGCCACCAGTGCCTAATGCCCCGTACACACCATCACTTTATTTGATGAAAAAAAATGACGTTTTTAAAAACGTCACTTTAATTGACCGTGTGTGGGGGAAAACGTTGTTTTATGTCTTCTAAAAAACGACCAAAAAAAATTGAAGCATGCTTCAATTTTATGTGTCGTTTTTCAAAACGTCACCTTTTACTTCACAGAAATTGACCGTGTGTAGTAAAAAACTTTGTTTAAAACAAAGTTTTTTCACCCGCGCATGCCCAGAAGCTACTTATGAAGCAAGCTTCAATGGAAAAAGTGGTGAGAACATAACCTCGCTTTGCTAGAACATTGTGAGAAAAACGATGGTGTGTAGGCAACTTTAAAAATTGAAGTTTCAAAAACGTCATTTTTTACTTCACAGAAAATTTCGTTTTTTTTCATCACATAAAGTGATGGTGTGTACGGGGCATAAGGACTAATTTTTTTGGGGCGCCTAATAACAATTTTTGATGCAATACTTTGCACGTGGCTCCTTGTTGCGCTCCAATTACAGTTATTGGGAGGGGTTGCAGTGTCGTGTTGTGCCTAAGGCCTAATTTTTCTGCCCCTGTTTAACAGGGGCGCCTAATAACAATTGTTGATGCAATACTTTGCACGTGGCTCCTTGTTGCGCTCCAATTACAGTTATTGGGAGGGGTTGCAGTGTTGTGTTGTGCTTAATAGTGTTGAGCGGAATGTGCCATATTCGATTTTGCGATATTTCACGAATATATAGACGAATATTCGTGAAATAATCGTTAAAATCGAATATTCGTGATATTTTTTCAAAAAAAAATTTTGGGAGAAATTTCGCTAATGCGAATGCGAAATTGATTGCGAAATTCTCGTCCGCGCATGCGCGCTAAGAACACGCGAGAACGGTGATCATTTTCTGGATCTTTGCCAGTCGATTTTCGGATCGCTATTTTGTGCTGCCCAGCGAAGCGAAGATGGTGGGGGAGTAACTTTTCATCCAGTGAGGAAAAACTGCTGATTAGTGTAAGTAATTTCACCACTGTTATTTCATTATCTTTAACTGCATTTTAGACTAGTTTAAAAGTTAGGATATAAGATCAGATATTAGTATTTCCCAAACAGTGGGGCAGATTCATCAATAGATACGCCGGCGGATCTCCTGATCCGCCGTCGTATCTGTGAGACCCGACGGTCGGATCTGTGAGATCCCACCGTCGGAGCTATGCGACTGATTCATAAGAATCAGTTCCGCATAGATCTCCCTTGGATCCGACTGGTGTAAGTGACTTACACCAGTCGAATCTTAGGCTGTAATCTCCCGCCGGCCGCTAGGTGTCGTCGCGATTTTTTACCCGTCGCATATGCAAATGAGGAAAACCGCCGATTCACGTCCGTACACCCGCCCGTCGCTCGTTTTCTACGTCGTTTGCGTTCGGGTTTTTCCGGCGGATAGCTACCCCTACTTCTATGAGGGGTAGCTAATGTTAAGTATGGCCGACGTTCCCGCGCCGATTTTTTAATTTTCTACGTCGTTTGCGTACCGCGATCGGGAATACCGATGGCCGCAAACGACGTACCCGCCGCAAACAATGACATCGTAGCGACGTCATTTGGAGCATGCGCACTGGGCTTTTTCGCCCCGGCGCATGCGCAGTTAAATCGGTGCGGGAACGCGCCTGATTTAAATTGTACACTCCCCCTAGCCGCGGAATTTGCATTCCGCCGGGGGGAGTTAGGATCCGACGGTGCAGTTTGCAAGGTAAGTGCTTTATGAATCATGCACTTGCCTCGCTAAATTGCACCGGCGGATCGTAAACCAGGTAGATCTAGCGGATCTAAAGATCCGCAGATCTACATGAATCTGCCCCAGTGTGTCTCCAGCTGTTGCAAAACTACAATTCCCAGCATGCCTGGACAGCTGCAGACACCCTGGTTGGTAAATGTATATTTAGGCACTTTCCTTGCTATTTAGCATAATTAACATGTTGTGGACATAGGACGTATGCGAACGTCCTGACTTCAGGGTCCTTAAGGCCCAAGGACGTTCGAATACATATTGCCCTCTAGATGTTGCAGAACTACAACTTCCAGCATGCCTGGGCATGCTGGGACTTCTAGTTTTGCAAGTTCTGCAGGCCCACATTTTTCAGACCACTATACACGGGTCTCTAAACTGTGGCACTCTAGATGCAGCAAAAGTAAAATTCTTAGCATGCACTGACAGACCATGCCTGATGGGAGTAGTAGTTTTGCAACAGCTGGAGGCGCACTGGTCTTGAAACCCTGAGTTAGGTAACAAATTCGCAGTGTTTTGCAACCATTGTGCCTCCAGCTGTTGCAAAACTACAACTCCCTGCATGCAACTGGCTGCAATAACCCCCCCTCTCCCCCAATGTGAATGTACAGGGTACATTCACATGGGCTGGGGCTTATGTAAAACAGGGAGTGTAATGGCGCTTGCCAAAGGGAAACTAAAAGTGGAGTGATCTTTTTGTCCCACACACTGCCCTGTAGCTAGAGACCTTTTTGGTCCATATGCTGCATTGTAGCCACTTACTCTCTATAGCAACATACATGTATATAACTGGGTGCACGTTTCCTCTCCCAAACATCCGCTGAAGAAGTCCCGCCCTTGGGACGCAACTTTCGGTAGGGAAGTACGTGACGTCACCCGCTGCCATCTATCGGACCATGCTGTGCGTTTTTGTTTGCATTCGATTCCTAGCACTGGATATAGTGCTTTTTATAATGGCATTGGGGGCTTTCATGAAAGCATAATTTCTGAATTCACGGATTGCAGACTATAAATATAACCACTTGTATGATCGCATAAACGAAATATGTTCCCTATGTAATGAGGGGTCTGGAGGAACTTGGAGGTGGAGGATTGGAGCTACCTGAGCCTTCCTGGATGCAGAGCGTGTGCTGCTGGGTTTCATCCCCTATTTAACAGGCTTATATGATTGCAATTGAGGTGAGAGGCTAGCATTTTCTATCTTGTATCTGCACAGCTACACTGGAGGATCGTGTGGTGGATTGGAGCATGACATTTTGCACTTTACCTTTTTTTAATATTTTTCTAATTTTTTCTCATTTCTTGCACGTTTGGAACATTTTTTGTATGAAGCATTGGAATTCACTCTGAACACCCTATTAACTTGAACTATATATATATATTTTTTTATATATTTTTTTTATATATATATTCTCTATGAAACTATTTTTTAAACAGTATTTATTCACTTTGCACTTTTGATCTTTGTGCACATTGGTTCATTTGCTATAATATTTTGCATTTTTGACACAAAGTATTTCTATTTTGGGATTTTTTATTCACGTCAACACTTGAGCACTTTATTTGGCGTTATCATTGGAAGTTTTGTTTATATTATATTTGCACATTCACTTTAATCAATGATTTTCAAAGTATCATTGTAATTCCATTTCATCCATTATATCCACTATTCCTACCCCTCACACCTGAACTATGGATGTCATGAAGGGTTTTCAAGGAAATTAGGAGTGGAACACATATTGATTGAATCTACTGATCAATATTCATACGTTGCTATACGTTGTTGTGTATTATATCCTATTATATTTTAGTTTCCCTTTGGCAAGCGCCATTACACTCCCTGTTTTACATATGCTAATTGGTGCGTGATCACTGTTTTAGTAGTGGCTGCTGCTTTTATAGATTAATTTTGTTCATTATATTTAATAATTTATTATTTTTTTGAGCTTAGTTGCCCTTGGATAGTTTGGTTTGCGCATTAGTTCCCCCCCCTTTTCACATGGGCTGGGGCTTACAGTGTGCTTCTAGCTGAAGCAAATTTGGCGCTGCAGCTCAAACCCTCAGCGGGAAACTACTGTGAACCCCACGCCCCTCTGACTGTACCCTAAAAACACTACACCACACTAAATAAAAATTAAAAAACACAACATATACACATACCCCTCCCCTCCACAATAAAAAAGAAAAACGTCTGGTACGGCACTGTTTCCTAAACGGAGCCTACAGCTGTTGCAAAACAACTCCCCAGTATTACCGGACAGCCATTGACTGTCCAGGCATGCTGGGAGTTAAAGTATAATTGTGGTACAGCTGGTGACGGTGAGCTACATGGTGTATCAGAGCATGCTGGTAGTTGTAGTTTTTAAATAACATCAACTCCATTATTTATTCAAAATTAATTCATCAACAAGTCAAAAGAAACAAACATATTATTGTTCATATATAAAGATAGGGATGAAAAAAAATAATCTATTGTACAGGCCCAGTATAAGGGTCAAAAAATAATTATAGCGGTCAAATGAATAGCAATTCATTTCTCCCCTATACGTGTATCCTGTGATGTTACTCATATATACATAATTATGCAAATGATAATGGCTGCTATATTTATGCAAAAAAGGTGGCGACCAAAATGGCAAGATATAAAATCTGTCATGTTACCCCTGTCAGTGATTAATAAGGCGAGAATGCTTCCAATTGTTGAATACCATACATTTACGTCATATATCCATAAGGGTTTAAACAAAAGTATTATAATATACTTTGTTCTTCATCTTGCAGAGGTTCCTGCAACAGGGATATGATCAAACCCGGAGCCAGCAGGACAAAAAAAAAATAGTCCGCTCCCTATTGCGGGAGTTACGTAAAGTTCATGGCCGCACACATGACCACATGGCCATCCTAAAAAAGTGGTCTGACCTAAAGAGGCACCACATGGCCCGGGTCAGACAGATCCGAGATGAATTTCATCCAGGTAAGTTATTGGTGACAGTTATGTAAGGTCATATGTAATTAACCTTAGGGCAGATGTTGTTAACCCAGACGCCATGTTGTGGTAACATATATCACCACCCAAGGTATTCATAGTACTGTTGAAAAAAGACATTATTCCATCAAGTTAAATCATGGAATTAAAGTGGTGGTGTGGTGGGTTAAAGGGGAAGGGGTGGTATTTTATAACTCAATTACCACTAAATTCCTGTGCTAGGCGTAGGGTTATCATACAGTAGGTGCACGCGATATTGTGTCAATCTCGCTCCCTTTCTCGGCGAGATTGACCACCTACGAGTCCCATCGCGGGAGCCAGCGCCGAGCTGGCTTGCCGCGATGGAGACAAAGCCGTCATAGAAGCGACGGGAGATCCGACTTGGATTCCCGCCAATTCTACACGTGTGCGGCGTCTGTTATGAATCCTGAGGGGGAAGTCCCCGCCGGATTTTAAATAAAAATCCGGCATGGGTTCCCCCCTCAGGAGCATACCGGGCCCTTAGGTCTGTTATGGGTTGTAAGGAGAGCCCCCCTACACCGGAAATCCATACCAGACCCTTATCTAAGGCACGCTACCCGGCCAGCTGTCAGGGCATCATTCCCGTCTCTGTTGAGCTCCCGCGCATGCGCGGGGCTCCGGCGCATGCGCGGGCGCAATGTGCGCACGCGCATGCGCGGTACAACGGCGCGCCGTGTGCGTGGACGCGCGCACGGGCGCGCACGTGACAGCCCTGTGGCCAATCAGAGGACTGACAGTCCTATTTAAACCAGCCTCTTCCCCTGAACAGGTTTCTGGTTTGTCTTCAGCTTCCATGTGTTTACCCGTTGCCATACCTGCCTGTTTTGACCCGGACTTCCGCATGACTCTCTTCTCACCTGGAACCTTTGACCCTTTGGCTGACGTTACCTGGATTGCTGTTGTCTCCTGCCCTTTGACCTTGGCTTGCACTTACGGACTTCCTCTGATCTCTCCAACTCCTGACCCACGGCCTGTGACCCGGATTTGCCTTTGTTTCCTGCCTGATCCCTCTGGACTTCCTGCTAGTTCCTGCCTAACCTACAGTTGTCTCCAGTCTTCTGCACCTGCCCTGCTTCTGTCAGCTGCAACAAGTCTACCCACCAGTTTCCGGCACCGGTGCCTCCTTGTGCCGTCCCTCCTCTGTCTCAACTCCAGGGAGCGGACTGCGCAGGGTCGCAAAGGTGGGCCGTCCTCAGCATCTCGGCCTCGGTGAGTACAGGTTCTGACAGTACAAACCAGCCAGATGTCTGAGGCCGACAGGGCGCGCTCACCTTTTGAGACACTGTGCCAGCAGGTCTCCGCTTTAACAGAGGCAGTTCAGAAACTTCAGGAAGGCTACCTCCAGATTGACGGCCGCCTCCAACAACTGGCCGGCTCCCCTGGTCCATCCGCTGCTGCCTTAACCACTTCCCTACCGGCCCATAGTAAAATGACGTCCACAAAGAACTTCTGCCGTTCAGAGTGGACGTCATATGACGTCCTGGGCTTTCCGGGTGTATATCTGAATGATGCCTGCAGCTAGAGGCATCATTCAGATATCCTTCTAAACTGCCGGCGATTATGCACAACGTAAGAACGATCATAGCGGCGGTTCCGCCGCAAGATCGTTCTTACAGGCGGCAGGAGGGGACATCCCCCCCTCCCGCCGCCATCCGGTGCTTCTCCGGGCTCTCCCGTGCCATCGAATCGTCCGGCGCTCGCAGGAAGCATAGAGATGACTGGTGACCAGATGGTCACCAGTCATCTCTATGACCGTCGGAGGACCCGGGCGCGATGTGATGACGTCACGCCCGGGTCCCCGTAAGTAAACAAAGCCGCGATTGCGGCTGCTAAGCAACCACAAGCATGAGATCGGTGAATTTTTTTTCACCAATTTCATGCTTTCCAGCCTGGAGGAGAGATGTGGGGTCTTATTGACCCCGCATCTCTCCATAAAGAGTACCTGTCACACACATTCCTATTACAAGGGATGTTTACATTCCTTGTAATAGGAATAAAAGTGATAAAAAAAAAAAAAAAAATTAAAAAAAAAGTGTAAAAAAAGAAATAAATATATATAAAAAAAAAAGAAATAAAAATTTATTTTTTTAACGCCCCTGTCCCCGGTAGCTTGCGCGCAGAAGCGAACGCACACGCAAGTCCCGCCGACATATGTAAACGCCGTTTAAACCACATATGTGAGGTATCACCGCGTGCGTTAGAGTGCCAGCAACAATTCTAGCACTAGATCTCCTCTGTAAATCTAAACTGGTAACCTGTAAAAAATTTCAAATCGTTGCCTATGGAGATTTTTAAGTACCGAAGTTTGGCGCCATTCCATGAGTGTGCGCAATTTTAAAGCGTGACATGTTAGGTATCTATTTACTCGGTTGTAACATCATATTTCATATTTTACAAAAAAATTGGGCTAACTTTACTGTTTTTAAATTTTTTTAATTCATGAAACAATTTTTTTCCCAAAAAAAGGCGTTTGAAAAATTATTGCGCAAATACCGTGCAAGATAAAAGGTTTCAATGACCGTCGTTTTATTCCCTAGGGTGTCTGCTAAAAAAACATATATAATGTTTGGGGGTTCTGCGTAATTTTCTAGCAAAAAAATTATGATTTGTACATGTAGGAGAGAAGTGCCAGAATAGGCCTGGTATGGAAGTGTGTATAACTGCCCGGTATGGAAGAGGTTAACCTCTTCACCCGGACCCTCCGTCTCTCAAGCTCCTGCAAGTCCTGCCGTGATGGGGACGAACCCCGAACCTCGTGTACCCATGCCAGAGCGTTTTTCAGGGGATCGCCGGAAATACCGGGCCTTCAAAAACGCCTGTTCTCTGTACCTGGCCCTGCAACCCAGAACTTTTGTTTCCGAAGCTGTGAAGGTCGGGTTCGTCATCTCCCTCCTCTCAGATGAGCCCCAAGCATGGGCACATTCCTTAATGGAACAACGCAGTCCAATACTTGACACCATCGACACCTTCTTCACCCACATGGCGAAATTATACGACGATCCTCTGCAGAAGGTACTCTGCACAGTCTGAATCAAGGGAGACGACCGGTGGAAGATTATACCGCCGAATTCAGAAAGTGGTCTGCTGACACAGGCTGGAACGAGGTGGCCCTCAAATACCAGTATCGCCAAGGCCTCTCTGAGATCCTAAAAGACGAGCTTGCGAGGTCGGAACCTCCTGCCTCCCTGGAGGATTTGATCCAAACGGCCACTCAGCTGGATAGACGCCTTCGGGAATGTCGTTCGGAGAGGTTCCAGGCCAACCGTCCCAATTGGGTCCCGCCAAGATATGCTCCAGCACCACCTCTTCACCCAGCTCCACCGAGCACCTCACTACCTGAACCGGAGCCTATGCAGCTTGGCCTAGTACGAGCCCCTCTCACTCCAGAAGAAAGACTCCGGAGGCGTCAATCCAACCTCTGTCTGTACTGCGGAGCCGCCGGCCACTTTTTGCGCACCTGCCCAGTGAGACCTTGTAAGTTGAAGCCTTCACCTGCCATCAATTATCATGTTACCAGTTTGCCTCAGACTTATGTTACCCTCTTTCTTTCTCTACAGCTCCCGGAAGGGGCAACTCGTCTGCCGGCGATAATTGATTCCGGGGCCTGCAGCTGCTTCATGGACTCATCCTTGGCCCAAAAGCTGCGCATCCCCTGCCGTACCAAGGATTTTCAGCTGCAAGTTCATCTGGCCGACGGCTCTCTCCCCCGTTCTGGACTGATTACCCAAGAAACCCTTCCTCTCTGTGCCATCTTAGACTCCGGACACCGTGAGTTTCTTCGTTTGGACTTGATTCCATCCCCCATGTTCCCCATTATCCTGGGTCTTCCATGGCTGCAAGTTCATCTGCCCTGCATTGACTGGCTCAAGAAAGAAGTCAGTTTTTCTTCCGCCTATTGTTCTCAGCACTGCTTTGCACCGGTTCCAGCTTCCTGCTCCATGTTAACCACTCCACCTGAAGACCTACAGCATGTTCCCTCAGCCTACCTAGATTTCAAGGATGTCTTTGACAAGCAACAAGCCGATAGTCTCCCACCACATCGGTCATATGACTGCCCCATCGACCTCTTGCCTGGATCTGAAATTCCCTTTGGGCGCATATTCCCCTTGTCAGAGACTGAGTTGAAGGCCCTCAAGGTCTATATTGAGGAAAATTTAAAAAAGAAGTTCATCCGTCCTTCCTTCTCGCCAGCTGGGGCGGGGATCTTCTTTGTCGAAAAAAAAGACGGTTCACTTAGACCCTGCATCGACTATAGGGAGATAAACAAAATTACCATCAAGAACCGATACCCGCTGCCCCTGATCCCTGAGCTATTCCAACGGTTCCGATCGGCCCAGATCTTTTCTAAATTAGACCTCCGGGGTGCCTACAATCTGGTCCGAATAAGGGCAGAAGATGAGTGGAAGACAGCTTTCAGGTCCAGATTCGGGCACTTTGAGTATCTGGTCATGCCCTTCGGGCTTTGTAATGCTCCCGCCACTTTTCAGCACCTAGTCAATGACATTTTTCGACAATATCTGGACTACTTCCTAGTAGTATACTTAGACGATATTCTCATTTTCTCAGCCAGACAGCCACAACGGAATTACATCAGCAACATATCAGGCAGGTTCTCACCATCTTGAGACAACACAAGCTTTATCTGAAATCAGAGAAATGTGAATTTGAAAAGACATCAGTGCAATTTTTAGGATTTATCATTTCTGTGAATGGGGTAGCCATGGACCCCCAGAAAATCAGAGCTATTCAAGAGTGGTCACCTCCAACGGACAAAAAAGGCGTTCAGCGCTTCATTGGCTTCGCCAATTTTATAGACGATTCATCATCGGCTTTTCGTCAATTGTCTCCCCTATCACCAAGTTGACCCGCCAGGGACACCGCTTTCAATGGCCACAAGAGGCCCAGGAGGCCTTTAGCAAACTCAAAACAGCTTTCTCCTCGGCACCTGTACTTTGTCATCCGGATTCTACGCTACCTTTTGTCCTAGAAGTTGATGCCTCGGAATCTGCTGCAGGCGCTATGCTCTCCCAAAGACAGGGGCCAAAGTTACTCCTTCACCCAGTAGCCTACGCTTCTCGGAAACTAAGTCCTCCTGAGAGGAATTATGACGTAGGCGATAGGGAGCTACTGGCCATAAAATTCGCACTAGAGGAGTGGAGGTACCTGCTGGAAGGGGCAGCTCATCCCATTATCATCTTCACCGACCACAGGAACCTAGAGTACTTACGGTCTGCAAAACACCTTAGGCCCAGACAGGCTCACTGGGCCCTTTTCTTCGCTCGCTTCAATTTCCATATTACCTACCGTCCTGGCGCAAGAAATGGAAAAGCTGACGCCCTCTCTAGGATGTTTCCTGAAACGCCTGATACTTCCGAACCCAGCACTATCCTGTCGCCTCAAAATTTCTTGCTTCTCCCTCAAACAGATTTGTTGACCACCCTGAAAACAGCCTGCCGACGGTGCCCTGATCACGAGATCTCCTCCTTGGAGAAAAAGGATGACTTGCTGTGGTCTCGAGGGAAAATTTTTGTGCCAACTGAAGCAAGGCAGTTGATTCTAAGCACCTTCCATGATCGTAAATTGGCTGGCCATTTTGGTGCTCGTAAAACCTCCGAGCTAATCTCTCGCTCCTTTTGGTGGCCAAAATGGAGGTCCGACTGCAAAGATTACGTCTCTTCCTGCATTCGCTGCCAACAGAATAAGGGGCCAAACACGAAGACCTGGGGGTTGCTGAAACCTCTTCCTGTTCCGGAACGGCCCTGGGTTGACATTTCCATGGACTTTATTGTCGACCTGCCCCCATCAGCAGGGTTTACCACGATCCTAGTCGTGGTGGATCGTCTGTCCAAGATGGCGCATTTTTTGCCTATGATTGGCACACCGTCCACGGCAGATACAACCAGAATCTTTTTTAAGGAAATCATCAGGCTTCATGGGGTGCCCAAAAGCATAGTATCTGACAGAGGTACTCAATTCACATCCAAATTCTGGAAAGAACTCTGCAAAACTCTGGAAGTGGAAATCTGCCTGTCCTCGGCCTATCACCCCCAAAGTAATGGCCAAACAGAGCGCACTAATCAAACGTTGGAACAATACTTACGCTGCTTTTGCTCAGTCTCCCAAGACAATTGGTCCTCTTTGTTATCTTCAGCCGAGTTCGCCTATAACAATTCCAAACATTCCTCCACAAACCAAACTCTGGGCTAACTTTGGTTTCCACCCTTCCTTTCTCCCGGACTCCATTCCTGAAACATCCGTGCCAGCTGTCCAGGAACTTGTAACCTGCATCCAGCAGAATTTCCAGAAATTACAGGAAGGCATGCGGCAAGCTCAGCAGGACTTCAAGAGGTTCTATGACAGGGGAGGAAGGATTGCCCAGTCATTCAAAGTGGGTGAGAAAGGTCTGGCTGTCCGCCATCAACCTCAAATTACCCATTCCCTCTCGAAAGCTGGGTCCGAGGTTCATCGGGCCATTGGAGATCAGGCGGAAAATTAATCCAGTGGGCTTTCGAGCTGGCCTTGCCCGAGTCCTACAGAGTCCATCCCGTGTTTCATGCCTCCCTACTGAAGCCCGTTGTGCCGGATCCCTTCAACGGAAGAGAAGAACCAGTGGAGATTGAGGGGGAAAGGGAATTTGAGGTGGAAGCTATCTTGAGTTGTAGAAAGAGAGGAAGGCAACTGCAATACCTCATTAAATGGAAGGGGTATCCCCCTGAAGATAACTCCTGGGAGCCTTTCCGAAATCTCCATGCTCCTCGCCTTATTTGGGCCTTTCATGTGGAACACCCGGAGTTGATGGCCAGTTTGGGCGTCCGGAGTCCGCCCCTTGGGGGGGCACTGTCAGGGCATCATTCCCGTCTCTGTTGAGCTCCCGCGCATGCGCGGGGCAACAGGGCTCCGGCGCATGCCCGGGCGCAATGTGCGCGCGCATGCACGGTACAATGGCGCGCCGTGTGCGTGGACGCGCGCACGGGCGCGCACGTGACAGCCCTGTGGCCAATCAGAGGACTGACAGTCCTATTTAAACCAGCCTCTTCCCCTGAACAGGTTGCTGGTTTGTCTTCAGCTTCCATGTGTTTACCCGTTGCCATACCTGCCTGTTTTGACCCGGACTTCCGCACGACTCTCCTCTCACCTGGAACCTTTGACCCTTTGGCTGACGTGACCTGGATTGCTGTTGTCTCCTGCCCTTTGACCTTGGCTTGCACTTACGGACTTCCTCTGATCTCTCCAACTCCTGACCCACAGCCTGTTACCCGGATTTGCCTTTGTTTCCTGCCTGATCCCTCTGGACTTCCTGCTAGTTCTGCCTAACTACAGTTGTCTCCAGTCTTCTGCACCTGCCCTGCTTCTGTCCACCTGCACCAAGTCTACCTACCAGTTTCCGGCACCGGTGCCTCCTTGTGCCGTCCCTCCTCTGTCTCAACTCCAGGGAGCGGACTGCGCAGGGTCGCAAAGGTGGGCCATCCTCAGCGTCTCGGCGTCGGTGAGTACAGGTTCTGACACCAGCCAGGAAAGGAGTGGGGACGAGCGAGCGCCCCCCCCCTCCTGAGCCGTACCAGGCTGCATGCCCTCAACATGGGGGGTTGGGTGCTCTGGGGCAGGGGGGGCGCACTGCGGGGCCCCCCCCACCCCAGAGCACCCTGTCCCCATGTTGATGAGGACAGGGCCCCTTCCCGACAACCCTGGCCGTTGGTTGTCGAGGTATGCGGGCGGGGAGGCTTATCGGAATCTGGGAGCCCCCTTTAATAAGGGGGCCCCCAGATACCGGCCCCCACCCTAAGTGAATGGATATGGGGTACATCGTCCCCTACCCATTCACCTGGAGGAAAAATGTTAAAGTCAATAAACACAACACAAGGGTTTTTAGAATAATTTATTAGTCTGCTCCGGAGGCACCCCCTGTCTTCTTTAGCTCTTTTTACAGGGGGGGGCTTCTTCTTTGACATCTTCGGGGGGGGGGCGCTCTTCTTTGCCGCCGTCTGGTTCTCTTCCACCGCCGGGGGGTCGCTTTTATAAAAGCGCTCACCCCCCGGCGGGTTTCCTCCTCCACGCCTCTTCTCGCTGCAATGTCGGGTGCGCGCTTGCATCGGACTTATATAGGCCTCACAGTCCCATCATGCTCTGGTACCTACCCATGTGAATACCTACCCAGACCCACATGCTTTTATAAAAGCGACCCCCCCCCGGCGGTGGAAGAGAACCAGACGGCGGTGAAGAAGAGCGCCCCCCCCCCGAAGACGTCAAAGAAGAAGCCCCCCCTGGTAAAAAGAGCTAAAGAAGACAGGAGGTGCCTCCGGAGCAGACTAATAAATTATTTTAAAAACCCTTGTGCTGTGTTATTGACTTTAACATTTTTCCTCCAGTGACTGGTAGGGGTACGATTGTACCCCATATCCATTCACTTAGGGTGGGGGGCCGGTATCTGGGGGCCCCCTTATTATAGGGGGCTCCCAGATTCCGATAAGCCACCCGCCGCATACCCCGACAACCAACGGCCAGGGTTGTCGGGAAGGGGCCCTGTCCTCATCAACATGGGACAGGGTGCCTGGAGTGGGGGGACCCCCGCAGTGCGCCCCCCTGCCCCAGATCACCCAACCCCCCATGTTGAGGGCATGCAGCCTGTACGACTCAGGAGGGGGGGCCGCTCGCTCGTCCCCACTCCTTTCCTGGCAGGCCGGGTAGCGTGCTTTGGATAAGGGTCTGGTATGGATTGTAGGGGGACCCCCTACGGTCGCCGGTTTTTTCGGCGTAGGGGGGCTCTCCTTACAAACCCATAACAGATCTAAGGGCCCGGTATGCTCCTGAGGGGGGAACCCATGCCGGATTTTTATTTAAAATCCAGTGGGGACTTCCCCCTCAGGATTCATAACACGCCGCACACGTGTAGAATTGGCGGGAATCCAAGTCGGATCTCCCGTCGCTTCTATGACGCGCTTGCTGGAATGTGCTGTCACTATTCAAGCGAGTGCGAGATGTCGGCACCCTGTCGCCGAGAATCAGCGCGATGCCGTCGTGCTAAAAACACATTCTCGGCGGCAGGGTACTGTAGTAATCCTGTGTACTCCATCAGGCCCTTTTTTTAACATGAGATCGTCAGAATAATACAAAGACAAACAGCTCATTTTACCATGGTGGCAGCCCAGCTCACACTCAGTCCCCTGTAGTGCCAGCAAGACCCTTTAATATAACATTATCCTATTGGTTAACTGTCTATATAAATAAATTTGTATTCATATACAATACAGCAGAGTACACAGAATTTGCATACGTTATTAGAAATCATTTTTACATATATGAACATTGTGTTATTATAGGAGCTCCTCTACCATCTGTGCGCCCCAAGCGCACAAGGCGACAGGCCGAAGAGGAGGAGGAGGAGGAGGAGGATGAAGAGGAGGAGCAGGAGGAGGATGCACAGGAGGAGCAGGAGGAGGATGCACAGGAGGAGAGGGATGAGGAGCAGCCAGGGCCCTCCCAGTGTTTACCACCCCAACTCCTGTTGAGGAGCAAGAGGAGGAGCTGCAACCCCCCCCCCCCCCAAACTCCTGGTGAATCGGGTCCCCCCCCCCCAAACTCCTGGTGAATCGGGTGATAGAGAAGAGGAGCAGGAGGATGAGACGGTTCCTGTTAGCCCCAGGCAGGAGGGTAAATATGTGCACAAAGATTAATAACATTTCAACAATAAGATGTAGATATAAAAATGGACAGCATTTAAAGCGCACCCGTCAGATTTCAGAACAATAATATGGTATTTATGATATAAGTATATGGTGCAGACACATTAACAATTGTATATACATGATAATGATTTGTTTAATAAGCAACATAAATATTTTTATTTATTTGGTAACGGTCTTTGAAATGCTAATTGTTTTTCTTATATCCTAGCAGTTTTCAAAAAGAAGGAAGAAAACCACAGTCTCATCCAAGGACCAATGACAAAATCCGCTCAAATCGCCGAAAATGTGGATAATAGACCTCCAAAACCAACAGCTGGAGCAACAGCAGAGGAAGAATTTGGACGCGATGGCTGAGCTTGACAAGCTCATGCAAAAATATATGTAATTTTTTTTTCTTGTTATAAAAAATGTTATTCTTTTAAAATGTTTCCTTTCTTATTGAGATTGTTAGGTTTTTCAACACATCTAACTTCACATCTAACACATCAACATCAACATCAACACATCTAACTTCATAATAACCAAAAACATTTTATACTATTATTTTATTTAACACAAACCTAAGACAAACTAAAATACACAGACACAGACACTACTAACACAAACGAAACTGTTGAAAAATTACTATAACAAAAGCTACAATATATATATAGATATAGAGAGAGAGAGCGAGAAAGAGAGAGAGAGTGCTGATTTGCTCTTGCAGACAGGCTAATGGTTGCAGTATAAAGGCCGCAAACCAGGGTTTAACATAAAGTTCAGTGTTTTAGTCACACTTGCTGTTACGATCCGGTCTGGTAGCTTGTAGCGGAAGGCTGTTGGTGGATCTGCTGTGCCAGAGAGGTCATGAAGCATTACTCAGCATGAAGGCAGCAGCAGTAGTATTAAAATATAATGTAATTATCACACAGGCAACATTTACAAGCAGTAGTGGTAATAGTACTAAACACTTGGGCAAGACTTGACAGCAGCAGTAGTGGTAATAGTAGTATATCGTGGCAAATAACTTGTGACATAGGTGTCGTGACTGAGCAGCAGCAGTAGTAGAAATAGTAGACAATATAGTGTCAAATCACTCGGGCAAGAGGTGCCATCAGCAGCAGCAGTAGTAATAGAAAGTGGCAAATCACTCGGACAAAAGGTGACAGCAGCAGTATGAGTAATATATCGGTACATAATCACTCAGCCTTTTGGCATTAGCAGTAGGAGCCCATATCGTGGCAAAATTACAAAAGCTTGAAGTTGCAGTAGCATGGTGATTAAATTTGAAAAGCAGAATGACACAGGCCTTAAGTAGCTGTAGCCTGACTATACCATAGTGCCTCATAATTTAAAAGGTTGATTAACGTTATTTCTATGCTATACGTGACTTTTTAAATTCATGATGAGCAATTACTTTTCAAAATAATGTGGTGGCAGCAGCATCAGGACTCCTTATAGTGGCTTAATGACACAGCATGGAAATATTTATGCCCTTAACACTACCTGCCCACTATGAGTTTCAAAGGTAAAAAAATCAAAGTGCAAAGTGCTTATTAAAACAGTTATTGGGAATGCCTAATAAAACAAAATTACTGTCAAAAACATCACCAGTGATACTGGTGCATGACTGTGGTATTGTAATAATATATTTAATTGATATAACAATATGAGGAAACTTAATAAAGATTAGAATTTCAAAAAAAAAAAAATTACTTGCAATAATAATTTCTATTAAGGTTGAAAGTATGTTGATATCGGCCTTTAAACTTCTCACTCACAGACAAAAAATAGAAGTCTCCAAATGTTTGGATAGAATTAGGTAAGTTGTTTATGTCCTGCATATGGTCACTCTAACAAGGAGGACGGTGGGCACCGTTTTGCAACAGGCCGTATGATGGATTGAAAAACAACCGTCTCCACTGTCCCACTCCGTTTGGGTTTGTTGCTCAAGTCGGCAAGACAAGAGCTCCAACAGAGTGGCGTCTGACCCCATAAGGTCAAAAAAACAGTGAGATGTTGGTAGCAAAGGCCGACAGTTTGAAAGTGCATTAACGGATTTGTATGATTCAGTCCAGAGTAAAAAAAATAGCTTTACTCATAATGGAAAAATCATTAATGTGTAATAGAAAAAAAAGACAATCAATCACTTGTCACAAAAAAAAAAAAATTCCTTATATTATATATATATATATATATATATATTTAATATATAGATATATATCTGTATATGTTATATATATTATTATAATACCTCACTCATGCACCAGTATATATGGTGAGGTCCTGAAAGGTTCATGATTATAGTTTTATCTTTCTTACATAATGGTGTGGATTTCAGGGGAATTTATTAAACAGTGAAATAAATCGATAAATAAATAATTATAATCAAATGTACAGATTTTTTTCCTTGATTTCATGATTAGATATAATATATAAATTAAACCATGATTAAAAAATAAATAAATTTCATCATCAAATTAATATATCAGCTATTAGAACATGATTATAAAATAAATAAATTTATCATCAATTTACTATATCAAGCTATTAAACCATGATTATAAAATTAATAAATTCCTCATCAAATTAATATATCAAGCTATTAGAACATGATTATAAAATAAATAAATTTATCATCACGTTACTATATCAAGCTATTAGACCATGATTATATAATAAATAAATTCATATATATATACATAAATAAATAAATAAATACATAAATAACTAAATACATAAATAAATAAATAAATAATTAAAAAGTTAAAAAACAACGGATTTGGTGGAGGGAGAGCCAAGGAGAGGGAATGAATGACAAGGGACCCTTCAGCGCCCTGAACCGACTGACTGCGGGTGCCAGAAAGTCACCGCCGATCCAGGACTCATTCATCTTGATGAATGCGAGTCTGTCCACGGAGTCTGTGGACAGATGGGTCCTCTTGTCCGTGACCACCCCACCTGCCGCGCTGAATGTCCGCTCAGATAGTACGCTGGAGGGGGGGGCAAGACAATAACTCCAGCGCATACTGAGCGAGCTTGTGGCAGGTGTCCAATCTGGCAACCCAGTACTCCATGGGGTCGTCGGTGCTCATACTGTCAGAAGCACCGACGGACTCCATGTAGTCTGCCACCAAGCGGGCCAGCCGCTGGTGGTGACTGCTGCTGCTGCTGCTGCTGCTGGTACTGGGTCGCTCAGATTGGAAGAACATCCTCATCTCACCCATTAGGTCCCCTGCTCGGCTGCTGCTGCTGCTGGGTGCAGCCACCTGCTGGGTGAGATGAGGGGGGACAACTGGAAGCCGGGGAGTTGCCTGCTCCAACCGGCTGACTATGTGTGCCTGCAGTTCCTCCATCCGGTGCTGCCTCCGGCTGGCTGGGAGGAACTGCTCCAGTTTCCCCTTGCATCTTGGATCTAAAAGGGTGGCCATCCAAAATTCATCCCTCTCCTTGATAGTCTTAACCCGGGGGTCCCTCCTGAAGCATCTCAGCATGTGGTCAGCCATGGGGAAGAGCACAGCCCGCTGTGACTCCTTATGGCTGCCCGGGTCCATGACGTCTGACTCTTCATGCTGGAGGCGCTGCTGCTCGCGCTCAGAGATGCCCAACCCCCGGACTATCAGTGCCCCCCAACACGGCTCTTCCTCCTGACCAGCCCTGACTCCAGGACGTCACCAGTAACCTCCTCATCATCATCATCCTCCTCCTCCTCATCCTGGGCCTGGTCTTGTGAGCAGTGTTGCCTCCTCCTGCTCCACCAAGGCACTCTCCCCAGCTTCGAGCAGGCGATCTATGCCCTGTCCAGCAGGAACACTATAGGGAGCAACGTCATTGAGGCCGACTGCTCCCTGCTGACCATCTTGGTCGCCTGCTCGAAAGGGGCCAACAAATGGCAGACCTGGTGTATCTGCCCCCACTCCGCACTGGTGATGTACGGAGTGTTTGTGATGGCCCGGCAGTGCCTTGCTCCAGCAGGTATTCCTTCACCGCCCTTCGCTACTCCCACAACCTCTCCAGCATGTGAGGGTGGAGTTCCACCGCGTCACACTGTCCACAATCATCCTGTGAAGGGGCAGGGCTGTTGTCCCGCTGCAACTTGGACAGGGACGCGGTAGCGGTTGGGGAGCGCCTGAAGTGGCTGGCAATCCTACGTACCCTTAGCACAATGTCACTCAACCCGGGATAGGTGCGCAGGAACTTCTGCACCACAAGGTTGAGGACATGTGCCAGACAGGGCACGTGGGTCAGACTGCCAGCCTGGAGGGCGGAGAGTAGGTTGCTGCCGTTGTCACAGACAACCATACCTGCCTGGAGCCTTCGGGGTGTCAGCCACTTCTGGACCTGAGCCTGAAGTGCGGTCAGCACTTCTTGTCCAGTGTGTCTCCGGTCCCCTAAACTAACAAGCTGGAGCACGGCCTGACAGCGCACGTGCCCCACACTTGAGTAGCTACGGGGGCGCTTGCTGGGAGGCTCAGCAGCTGCGGAGACAGTGGCTTGAGGGAGACCAGCAGTTCTCCCCTGGACACCCCGTGGCGGCACCACAAAATCTGATGCCGCCGATCCCTCTCCGGCGCCTCGGAGGGAAACCCAATGGGCCGTGAAGCTGATGTACCGGCCCTGCCCATGCCTGCTGGTCCAGCCATCCATTGTGAGATGCACCCTGTCGCTGACAGCGTGATCCAGCGACAGGGTTACATTCTGCACAATGTGCTGGTGTAGGGCAGGGACACCAGTCCTGGCAAAGAAATGGCGGCTGGGGACACGCCATTGGGGTTGAGCCTGCTCCAACATCTGCCTGAAGGGGTTGCAGTCAACAATGTTGAAGGGAAGCAGATGTTGGGCAATAACCCTTGCCAGGAGCCCATTGAAGGAACGCACACGTCGGTCTCCAGGGGGGAAGGGAGTGGTGCGTTTGAAGGCGTCGGAAAGCGACGCCTGGCGCCGGACGGCAGTGCAGGACACAGAAGAGGAGGGTGCTGTGGAAGTAGAGGTCTGGCTGCCGGTATCAGTACCTCTACTAGAGGGAGCGGGGGGGCATGACCTGCTGGGAACAGATGAAGCTGTGGCAGGGGCTGCTGTACCCTGCACACTTGTGGTGGTGGCGCTGCTACCACCACCACGCTTCATCTGGTCATACTCCCGCCAGTGGTTGACTCGCAGATGCTGGTTCAGAGCTGTGGTACCCACCCGAGCCAAGCACTTCCCTCTCTTCACCCTGGCATGACAGATATGGCAGATGGCTATGGTCTGGTTATCTGCTACCAGGGTGAAGTAGGCCCAGACAGGTGACTTCAGCGCCGCCCTCCTGTCAGATGGGGTGACGCTGACTTGCACCTGCTGGGACTCGGTGCGCACAGGTGGAGCTGCCTGCTGCTGCTGCTGCTGCTGCTGACACCTCCTGCTGCCATCACCAGTGGAGACCCTGACGCTGGTCTCCCTGGTGACCTGGCGCACCTTTTCCCCAGGGTGCCTACATCCTCGTCGTCACTGCTGCTGTGAACCGACAAGGGAGGTGGCACCCATGTTGGGTCACCCTCCTCTTCGCCCCCAGATATGTCAGACCCAGGGCTGAAATGTGGTGGTCTGAGGGAAACAGCTTACATGGAGCCGCTAGCCTGGCTCCGCTGTCCCCTCACCGACGCCTGGGTCTGACTAGGTGCGGGTGTTTCCTGCCCAAAACACCAGCACCACTTGGAAGGGATGTATCTGGGATACTGACAGCAGGTACCCCATCCTCCCTTCCAAAAGGCCCTGACCATCAGGACAGAACTGGATGTCTGCCTGATACAGGGCCTCCCCCAAGATATCCCTCTCACTGTCGCTGTCAAACAGTAAGAGGCTGGACTCTTGGGGGCTGGGGGCGGGTCTTAAAGGCACCGGTGTACTGGTGGTGCTACTGGGAGTCGGGACTGACGACTCAGTGGCACTGCTGTGCCCCATATACTCCAACACTACTGGAGTCTGAGAAGGCAATATCGGGCGGCTGCCCGAGGGAAAAAACTTGTGGATGAGGCGGACTCCCCTTCCACCTGATCCACTACCACTAGTAGGGGCGCGATAGGGAACCCCGTGCTGGCAGCGACCCAGCACTGGGAGTAACTCCCCTACCCCTGCTGCCACGGCCACGTATGCTGCTCATACTTGCTGATGTGGGGGGGGGGTAAACTTTATTGGGGGGGGGGAAGTGTGAGAAAGGAGTGTTTTTTGTTTTTTTAGCAAGACAGGCACGCAGACAAAGACGCAGAAAAAGACGCAGACAAAGACGTAGACAGCTACTAAACTAGAATAAAACTACTACACCTTTTTTATTTTTTTATTTTTTTACACGGACAAAGACGTAGACTACGACACGGACAGCTACTAAACAGGAACTAAAATGCTACAGCTAAAACTTTTTTGGGGTTTTTTTTTTTTTTTTTACACGGACAAAGACGTAGACTACGACACGGACAGCTACTAAACAGGAACTAAAATACTACAGCTGGGGGGCGTGTCCGGAAGAGCTCCTGGACAGACGTGTCCTTACACAGCTCCACCAGGCTTGGCATAATCTATTGCCATCCTGCGCGATCCCTGCTCCGGTGGACTCCTGGAGTGTCGCACCTGTCTTGGGGCACCCCCTGCACGGATCCCGGCGTATCCCGAGGTGCCTGGTTGGATCCCTCCTCTCCCAGGCCTTCGGCCAGCTCCACGTTGCCGAGGCCCGCCGCCATCTTGGGGCCTACGAGTCCTCCGGCGCCTGCGGTGCTTGCATGCTGCGCTCTGCGGGGCGGGCGGCTATCCCTCCTCCTCCACCACCCGCAGCACCTCCGGAAGAAGCGGCCGAGCCGTTCCACAGCTGGGACCCGCTGGGGAGCCCCCGACGTCCGGCGGCACCTTTAGGACAGCCCGTGGCTCCGGCCTAGTACCGGAGGACGGCGCCCAGCATCCAGCACTCGGGATCCCTGGTGTCCTACTCCTCCTTCCACCCTGTGGCCTAACCTCCTCCTCGCAAGTCTGGGGATCCCTGTGGCTGTCACCACTCTCCACAGCACCTGCAGCAGCGACTTCTGGGCCTCAGTCTCCACGCAGTGAGTAGCCACCATCTTTTCCCAGCTAGTCCCCCACAGACTCTGCTCCTCTCCCCTTCTCTGCCCCGCACACTTCCAATTCACTTCTCACATGGAGCGGTGAGATGGACCTCATCCTGACCCCCTAAACCCCCAACTCCACAGGACATATCTTTTTTTTGGAAACCAACCCAAACATCGGCACATGGGGAAAGATAAACAAAGATCGCACAAGGGATCCGGTGGGGACCGTAAGGGAGGAGATCTAGAGGACTATTTTGCCCGATCCCGAGCCGCATCACAGCGCCGTTCTGAAGCTCAGATGAAGCAGGCACCCCCATCCCCGGCCCGATCTGAGTCGTCCCTACATTCTCAGACGAGCGTGCACAATCATCCCCCCCTTTCTGGGGACTCCGACTTTATGCTCACCAGAAGCCGTTCCACGGCCTCCTTGGCATCAGGAGAGGGTTGGGACCTGGAGGCAGAAATGCGCTCCCTACACAGCTATATCAGATCTTTACCCACCAAAGCTGACTTTGAACACTGTGTCCAAAGGATCGAAAAGACCTACAAAAAAGAACTCTCTGACTTCAAAAAATATGTGAGCGTTCGTTTTGAGGACCTGCACGCTACCACAGACGGTCTTCATAATACGGTGCAGTCACATGACAAAATTCTGAACGCCCATACTGTCATGCTACAGCAACTGGCGTACCAACAAGACGATATCGAAAACCGTAACCGTCGTAACAATATCCGTATTCGCGGAATCCCTGAAACGGTAGACGTCAAAGCCCTACCAGCAGCTGTGACCGCCATTTTCAACCAATTACTGCAATGCCCTAGGGACGACCCAATTGAGCTAGACCGGGTCCACAGAACCTCTGGCCCGCGGACCCAAGACCCCTCCTTCGTCCGTGACACCCTGTGCCGGGTCCACTTCTATAAGGTCAAAGAAACCATCATGAGAGCCGCCAGCTCACAGGACACTATACTGTTTAACAATACCCCCGTGATGCTTCTTCCGGACCTGTCGCGTCAAACACTGATGATGAGAAAGGCGTTAAAGCCGCTTACCCAACTGTTGATATCCAAGCAGATGAAATACCAGTGGAGATTCCCGTTCCATTTGCGTGTATGCCACGAGGGCAAGACGGCCATCTTCCGCACGCTGGGGGACTTGCCTACTTTCCTCAGCACCCTGGGTCTTCCACAAGTATCTCTCCCAGATTGGCCATTCACGCCGACCACTCCAGGTTTACCCTTTGCCTCTCCGTGGCAGACGCAAGGCCGCAAGCGCAACCCCAGGCCTCCACCTCGCCGGGACTCTGAGGATTGAATGCACTTTGGTCGATCTAATCACACCACTTGCCCTGCCTTCCCGGGGGTTTCCCCCCGGAGATGATACCGGGTTGGAGCCTCCTCATCGTATATATATATATTTTTTTTTGTTTTTTCATTTTATTTTTTCATTCTTGGGGGCTCAACCTACCGCTCCCCCGGACAATATTTCGCTTGTTGGGCCTGTCCCTCTTGAGTCCCGGACTGCTTTAATGTTGATGTTATTGTTACGGCCTTAATTCTCTTTTCAGGTGGTTCGGGCTCCATGTTCCAGACCGGGAGACACTCGCAGATTGTTCCTAAGTATCTTCTATTATATAACTTTTGATGAAATGTTTTCACTCTGCTGCTGTATCACCATTGTGTTCTTTCTCATCGTAATTGCATTTCACTGTTGTTTTTGCCTAAATAGTCTGTTTGGTTTCCTATCCCACGTGCTTAACCAACTCGTTTTTTTTTTTTTCTTCTCTTTCGTTCTTTGTACCGCTATTTTTTGTACCGCGTGTTGGTTTTGCTCCATGATTGTTCTCCTGTGGAGTTGGGGGCCGGGGGGACCGCCCTACCTGGAGTCATCCCACCGCGCCCCCCCCCCTTCTTTTTTTTTGAGGGGTTTTTCTTTTTTTTACGGTGATACTATGGATGCCGTTTGGCTCATGGCTACTAGCCATGCTGTATGTTTTTTTTTTCTTTTTTTGCGTAGCCTTTTGGAGCCACCCAGTGGCCTTTTTTGTTATTGCTCATTTTTTTTATCATCATTCACCTGGCTATTATGGTCTCCCTCCCCACCGCCTCTACCTAGCTGTCTCCTGCTACTTTTACTTGGTGACAAGAGTGGTGCGGACGGGGTCCATACTCAACCCATGTCTTTTTATTTTTTTTGTGTCTTTTTGTTTCTTGTTACCACCCGCTCTTACCCTCCCCTCTGTCTTTCCCCGCCTCTCCCCTCTTTTGCTCTTATTCCTATCTTCCTTCCTTTCCCCCTCCAGGCTCTTTCTGGCGCTTTTTCTATCTCCGAGAGTTGCTGATGCTTGATATTGCCTATACCCGTGCCCTTGCTCTGTATCCCCACCACTCACGCCTACCAATAACATTGCTTCTGTTTGCCCGATAGCATTAGCGTCTTTTAACTGTAGGGGATTCAACACACCAGTGAGGCCCGGAGCAACTGGAAGTCAGTGTAGGGCCGGCCATGACAGGGTTAACAGAAACCCTAGTAGCTGTGGGGGGAGGAGCAGAGCAGGGGAGGAGAGATCACAGATATCTCTTACTCTCAGTTTCCCGGGCAGAGGCAGCGTGGGGGAGTGAATTTGGTGGGGGAGTGAAGTTGCTGCTGTGTCTGCTCAGCCTGCAGGGATTTCGCTTGTCCCAAATTGTCACGGCGATGGCTGCGATCGAGGATTTATTCGGGAGATTGAGGGCGGAGGCGGCTATCCGGGGTGAGGACTGGCTGCAGAGGCAGTTGGGGGCGCTTTTATCGCAGGATGGAGGGGACATGGGGCGCATGGCGTCGGGGCCTAGCCGCGTCCAGACCGGACAAGCAGCATCGGGGCCGGAGCACACAGGTGTGGTGCTGGCGGAGTCGGGGCCTGAACGGTCGGTCCGGGGAGCAGTGCGGGCACACGGGGACACAATTCAGGTCGCATCGGGGCCTGATCACACAGGCATGGGAGCAGCGTCGTCGGGGCCTAGTCACACAGGCCGGGGGGCCTCGCGGACGCGCTCGTCCCGCCCCCCCCGCCGGTATTCGCCCAGTATATCCCCGGGACGGCAGAGGGGGGATAGTGGACATAGCAGGGCCCCTTCGGGCCCCCCCGCGAAGCGGGTGGCGGGTATTGTGTCGGAAGGCCCAGCCGGGGGCACCAGGAGTAGCGTGGGTGCAAGGGGGGGGACGGCCAGGGGGCTCAGATGCGGCGGCCTTGCCCGCCCGGCGTGTGGATCAGGCAGTGACGGGCCCGGTGGTGGGGTCTCGGCGAGTGGGATCGCAGGCCACGGTGGCTAGCCCCCCAGCTTCCTCGGCTAGCCACTTGCAGGAGGTGGAGCGCGTCGGCAGCAACAGGGTTACGCCAAGCAGGAAAGCTTCGGCAAAATCGCCGCACGGGTCCAGGGCCCGCAGGGGGAGTGAATCCGGCCCTGGGCCTTCGGCCTCCGGGACCGAGCCGCCCGGTGGGTCATCATCGGAGGAGGAGGATCGGTCGGAGGGAGAGCGGTCGGGATCTGAGGACGAGGTCTTGCCCAGGACGATACCAGCAACGAGGGATTCGAGACGGTCGGCTGATGGGATTGCTTCTACGCAGCCCGGTAAGTCATTTTACACTGATGTTTCTAATAGGCAATGTGTTGATGTGGTTGAGAGGAATGTGGTTGTTGCACCGGCGTCCCAGGTTACGGATGTACAGGTGGGTATTGCTGGAGGTGATGTGGGTTTGCAAAGGTTTTTGTCGGGGTTAGAGGCTCTGGTCAGTCAGCTAAAAGGGGGGGACAGACCTCCCGCAAGCCCGGCGGCGGCTTGGGGGCCGGTCGGGGGAGCTACGGGGGTGGCCGCGGCGGCGGTGGCGGCTGCCACTACGCCGTTGGTGGTAGCTGGAAAGGAGGCAAGTGGGGGCGGCTTGGGGGCCGGGGCATCAGTGCAGCCGGAGGTTACCGCCGAGTCGGCGGGGGCCGCTTCAAAAAAACGGGATTTAGTACGGTTAGCGGATGAGGCTAGGGGACAGGTTTACACCTGTTACGATGCGCCGCTGGGGTCGCATCTGAAACAGGAGGTACGGGAAAAGATCTGGAAGAGCGAGTACGTGGAGATATTCGCGCTGTTACCGCTGGAAAAATTCAATTTGGACAGGGTAAAACCAGAGGATTCTAAGAAGGAAGATGAGGAGAAGAGGAGGTACAGGCTAAAACCTCGCACGTTTGCAAACTGGTCGCAGGCGTATTCCATTTTGGCCAGTGTGATTGGCGAGAAGAACCCCGAGCACTGCTCGGCGCTCTTCAGTTACCAGGAGGCGATCAGTGAGGCCTACAGGTGCTATGGGGGCACAGGTTGGCTTAGATATGACGAACAGTTCAGGCAACGTCGGGCGATCAGGCCGGAAATTCGTTGGGACGCCAAGGACATTAGCCTTTGGATGCGGCTTATGACGGCTCCGAGGACGTCGGCGCCGTTTTTTCAGGGGGGGCCGGCGGAGCCTCTTCCCTGGGACAGTCGGCCGGAAAGAAAAAAGGGGTTTGTTGGCAGTTCAACGAGGGTAGCTGCAAGTTTGGGGGGTCGTGCTGATACAAGCATGAGTGCTCCGGGTGTGGGGGTAATCACCCCTCTTCCCGCTGCTTCAAGCAGGGCAAGGGACATCCCGGGGATTCTTCAGGTAAGAGGGAGCACCCCGGTGATGGTGAGAAGGATGCTGCCGTTTCTCGGTAGGTATCCGGACAGAGCGGCGGCTCAGCTCCTGGAGGAAGGTTTTACTGTGGGGTTCCGTATTCCTTGTAGCTTGACGGTGGTTCCGCCGCTGTCCAAGAATTTGCGTTCGGCTCTCCAACACCCCGAAGTGGTTTCTGAGAAATTACGGAAGGAAGTGGGGCTAGGCCGCATGGGGGGCCCGTTTGAATCCCCCCCTTTGGAGGGTCTGGTGGTATCACCGTTGGGGGTGGTACCGAAGAAGGAACCAAACAAGTTCAGACTCATTCACCACCTCTCATTTCCGAAAGGGGGGTCGGTAAATGATGCGATTGATGCGGGCGATTGTTCGGTGTGCTACACATCGTTTGACGCGGCGGTGGGATGGGTCAAGAAATACGGTCGGGGGGCGTTGATGGCCAAGTCGGACATCGAGGCGGCCTTCCGGCTGTTGCCGGTGCACCCGGACAGCTTCAGACTGTTGGGGTGTCACTGGGGAGGGGAGTTCTATGTGGACAAATGTCTGCCCATGGGCTACTCGGTATACTGTGCGTTGTTCGAACAATTCAGTTCCTTTTTGGAATGGGTGGTGCGAGACGTGGCGGGAGTGAATTCAGTCATCCACTATCTAGATGACTTTCTCTGCATTGGACCGGGGGGGGTCACGGATTTGTGCAGTTTTGTTATCTACGCTAGAACACATAGCGGAACGTTTTGGGGTGCCTTTGGCGCCCGAAAAGACGGAAGGTCCTAGGTCTGTCATTCAATTCCTGGGCATAGTCATAGACGCAGAGAAGATGGAATGTCGTTTGCCGCAGGATAAGCTAGAAGGCCTCAAGGCGGAGGTCAGGGGTATGATTGGAGTGCATAAGGTGCAGCTGCAGGCTTTGCAGTCGTTGTTGGGTAAGCTGAATTTTGCCTGCAGGATTATCCCGATGGGGAGGGTTTTTTGTCGTCGGCTGTCGGCTAGCACTGCGGGTGTTAGGTTGCCCAATCACTATGTGCGGCTCGTGAAGGAGCATAGGGAGGACCTGCGGGTATGGCACTCTTTTCTTTTTTTTTTTTTTTTTTTTTAGGGGCCTTAAAAAGGATTTTAAGAAAAATCTGTTAAGTAGTGGATGTCACTTTAATTTATTTTAGGCTTTAACAGTTTTAGCAATAAACAAGCTTTTTTTTCCTAGTGTGCAAAATCACATTATGCAGATCGGTTGCCAAGGATGCATTAGCATCTTCACAGCTTCCAAGATCATACACAGACAGGGACTCTCTCCGAGGACCAGCCCTGTTTTAGCTGCTAGTGCAGTGGTGTGATTCAGGGCTATTAGTATAGTATAATGAATGATAGCGCCTGCATACAAGAATGGGAACAGGAATTAAACAAGACATTTAGTAGTGAACAAAGACAACGCATATACAAGCGAGCGCACGAAACATCAATCTGCGCAAGGATACAAGAGACAAATTATAAAATCTTTGCGAGATGGTACAGGACACCTGAAAGGTTAAACCAAATTTTTTCAGAGGTATCGGATAAATGTTGGAGGTGCCAGGGAAGTAAAGGGACGATGTTACATATATTCTGGGATTGTCCCATGTTAAGGAGTTTTTGGCGAGAGATTAGAAGGGTTCTCCAGATTTGTTCAGAATATGAGATACCAGATGACCCAGAATTCTACCTTTTACATATGAATCAAATATCAGAGAAAGCATACAGAGAAACAAGCATATGCCACCTCCTAGACGCTGCAAAGGCTTGTATAACGAAGATGTGGAAGTCACCATTGGCACCAACTACAGAGATGTGGATATGTAAAGTAAAGGAAATTAGCAAATTAGAAGAATTAGTATGGACAGCACAAAATAAACAGGAAAGGCATCTAAGAATGTGGGCCTCCTGGAAGTCCTTTTTGGACTCAAGGGTAGAGGTTTAAAGAGGTTAAGGGGGGAAAAAAAAAAGTTTTTATAAGAAGACTGGAGATCTGAAGGGGTTGTGACTAGGTAGACATGAAGAATAACAGAGAAGGGGGTGAGGGAATTTTCTCCCTTTTTTTTTTTTTTTTTTTTTTTTTTTTTTTTTTCTCTCTCTCTTTTTTTATTTTATTTTTTATTTTATTTTTTATTTTTTTATTTTTTTCCCTTTTTCCCTTTTTTTGGTAAGGTGTTTTGTTGTTCTTGATGTCCCCGGGATAACAGGTGGGAAGAAGACAGAGGTTTGAAAGGGACGCATGTTTGATTTTGATGATAAGGTAACAGGAGATGTATAATACTACGTCAAATGTATGTTGAGTGGTATTATCTGTATTATCTATCTATTATGTATTGTGATTATTATTTTTTTATAATAAAAAAACAAGTTACAAATCTAGATGAACTGGGCAAACGCCCAATGTGCATGGGGCCTAAATGGCACTCTTTTCTGGAGGGTTTTAACGGCAGGGCCTTGTGGATGTCCGGCCCGGTCAGCAATTTTGACTTGGAGCTGTATACAGATGCGGCCGGGGGTGCGGGCTTTGGGGCCTTCTTTCAGGGTCAGTGGAGCGCTGGCTCTTGGCCGCAGTCTTGGGTGACTGCGGGCTTTACAAAGAATTTGGTGCTGCTGGAGCTGTTTCCAGTGGTGCTGGCGGTTGAGTTATGGGGCACGTCTTTCCGGGATCGGAAGGTGCGCTTCCATGGGGATAACTTGGGGGTCGTGCAGGTGATCAATCGAGTTACCGCATCTTCTCCCCCAGTGATTCGTCTCCTGAGACACTTGGTGCTGCGCTGTATGCAGCTGAATGTGTTTGTGTATGCGGTGCACTTACCGGGTGTGGACAATGTCGTGGCTGACGCTTTGTCTCGGTTTCAGTGGGACAGGTTCCGGGAGCTGGTGCCGGAGGCAGAGGAACGGGGGGTCCCTTGTCCGGAGTGGCTGTGGCAGATTCCATTGGAACAATCTCCACCTGGATTAGGAAATCATTGAGTGCGGGTACTTGGGCGGCCTATGAGAAGGTATGGTCGGAGTGGAGCGATTTGGTGAGGGAATCGGAGGTTCACCTTTCGGGACCGGAGGTGAGGACACTGGTTCTGTATTTTTTGTCTAGAAACATGGAAGCGGGAGTGTCGCCGTCGGCGTTGGATAAGAAATTGGCCGGGTTGGCATTTCTGTTCAAATGGCAAGGGTGGCCGGATCTTACAAAGGACTTCTGGGTGCGACAAGCTCTGAAAGGGTACAGGAAACAGGGGCGGCGACCTGACACTCGCCACCCGGTGTCTTTAGAAGTTTTGAGAGGAATCCTGGCTAAAGTGGGGGCGATATGTTCATCCAGGTTTGAAGTTACATTGTTCCGCGCGGCATTCGCGCTGGCATTTTTTGGGGCCTTTAGGGTGGGCGAGCTGGTGAGCCCGTCGAAATTGGTCCAGGGGGGCATGGGAGTTGCGGATGTCGGTTGGACCCCGGAGGGGGTCACGTTGTGGCTCAGAAGGTCCAAAACGGATCAGAGTGGCAAGGGAAGGGCGGTTCATGTGTTCCCAATTGAAGGGTCGGAGTTGTGCCCGGTCGGGCTGGTAAGGGACTACCTGGACATACGTCCGGGGGTGGGGGGCGCCTTTTTGGTACACGAAAATGGGTCCCCGATGTCACGATATCAGTTTGTGGCAGTGTTTAGGAAGTGTCTGGGGGCATTGGGCCTGGTGGCAAAGGAGTTCTCGGCTCATTCCTTTAGGATCGGGGCAGCTACGGAAGCGGCAAGGAATGGACTGGGTGAAGAGGCAATAAAGAGGATAGGGCGTTGGGAATCCAGGCGGTTTCAATTATATGTTAGGCCGCAGCTGGTGGCTAGTTTGGGTTGAAGGTCTGGGGAGTGGGGTTTTGAGTTACGGGGCAAAGGGGGTGACAGGGATTACTCAAAAGCGGGTTATCTCTATGTGGGTATGTTGGTGACGTGTTTTTTTTTTGTTTACTGTTTTTCAGGTACTGGACCGCTTTTGGTCTGGATAATGGGCCACTCCTATGTGGTTCGGGGGGCCAGACGGGCGGATGATCGCCCGACCGGTCGCCAGCTGGGAATATCGAGACAGGAGGCGAGTGTAAGGTGGTTGGGGGTCCCCGGGATGTTATGGAGCAAGGTGGTGCCGGAGGTGCACAAATTTGCACAGCTGGACAGGCCACCGGAGGTTCTGGTTATTCACGCCGGGGGGAATGATCTTGGAGTGTGATCGATGATGGAGATAGCACGGGACATTAAATTTGACTTTCAGCGGATCCGGATGTCCTTTCCGGATACGATAGTGGTGTGGTCAGACATGGTGGCCAGGTCAACATGGAGGATGGCCAGGTCGGTAGAGGGGGTGAATCGGGCGCGCAGGAAGATAAACAGAAATGTGGGGCGGTTTGTGCTCAGGAACGGGGGGCTAGTGGTTCGGCACTCCGAATTGGAAGTGGACACATGGAGATACCTCAGGAGTGATGGTGTTCACCTCACGGACGTGGGGATTGATATGTGGGTGTTGCGTTTAGAGGAGGGGGTACAGCAAGCGATGAGGGTGTGGAGGTGCTCCCATAGGTAAGGGGTTACCTTTGGGTGCTGGTGGCGGGTGTTTTTGGACTTTGCAGGAGAAGATATTACCCCAAAGATGGACGCCAGTACCCAGCGGTGGGAGGGGTCCTGAAGGGGTTTCTAGTTCCCAGTCTACTAATGTAGCTGGAAGGTTGGTGAATGGGGGCACTGCGGTCAATGGTCGTCTTTGAGCCAGCTTCGGCTTGAGGCCTATGACCAGAGGTTAGGACACCGCAGTGCCAAAAAAGTGTTACATAGTTACAAAGTTTAAAGGTTAACGAGTTAAGGGTTAATGGGTCCTGCAAAGTCCAGCACCATGTTAGAGAGGTTATTATCTCAGGAAATAAGTGTTTTTTCTCTATGTGTTATTGGTTTTTGTTATTGGTTATTTATGATTATTTAAAGAGTATTTAAAATAAAGGAGGCTGCTACGGCCAGTTTTTACTCCAACACTAAGTAGTGGTCTCATTATTTATTAAAGGTTAAGTGGGGGTATTAACTGTAAAGGGGCTTTAGCGGTCAGGGTGAATTCTGGTATACCATAGTCAAGTGAGGCCCGGAGCAACTGGAAGTCAGTGTAGGGCCGGCCATGACAGGGTTAACAGAAACCCTAGTAGCTGTGGGGGGAGGAGCAGAGCAGGGGAGGAGAGATCACAGATATCTCTTACTCTCAGTTTCCCGGGCAGAGGCAGCGTGGGGGAGTGAAGTTCCCACCCACCCTCCCTTTATTCTGGGGTTTTATTGATTACGGTATTGATGGTATATGGATAAATTGGTATGTGGTTTGGTGCTGTTTTGGTGTTTTCTTTTCTTTCAGGTTTATGGATCACGTTGTCGTGGCAGTGGCGGGTGTTTTTGGACTTTGCAGGAGAAGATATTACCCCAAAGATGGACGCCAGTACCCAGCGGTGGGAGGGGTCCTGAAGGGGTTTCTAGTTCCCAGTCTACTAATGTAGCTGGAAGGTTGGTGAATGGGGGCACTGCGGTCAATGGTCGTCTTTGAGCCAGCTTCGGCTTGAGGCCTATGACCAGAGGTTAGGACACCGCAGTGCCAAAAAAGTGTTACATAGTTACAAAGTTTAAAGGTTAACGAGTTAAGGGTTAATGGGTCCTGCAAAGTCCAGCACCATGTTAGAGAGGTTATTATCTCAGGAAATAAGTGTTTTTTCTCTATGTGTTATTGGTTTTTGTTATTGGTTATTTATGATTATTTAAAGAGTATTTAAAATAAAGGAGGCTGCTACGGCCAGTTTTTACTCCAACACTAAGTAGTGGTCTCATTATTTATTAAAGGTTAAGTGGGGGTATTAACTGTAAAGGGGCTTTAGCGGTCAGGGTGAATTCTGGTATACCATAGTCATGAGAAGCGGAGTCAGGTCCTTTTTCATTTTCATAAAAAGCGTTCTGACATCTTGCTACTCCAGGAAACGCATTTCCGTACTGATTCAGTGCCGGTTCTTCGTAACAGGTACTATTCACAATGGTTCCATAGTACTAATCCCCAAGCGAAGTCCAAGGGTGTATCCATAGCCTTCCATAAATCTTTTAAACCTGAGGTACTAGACACCCTTATTGATACTAATGGACGATTCATTTTTCTCAAACTGAAACTAAACAACTTTCTTTTCACAGTGGCCAACATATACGTTCCAAATGTGGGTCAGGCTCGGTTCCTCTCATCGGTCCTCACTAGACTATCCTCTTTTGGGGGTCCCTGTTACATTATTGGGGGAGATCTCAATGCCGTCATGTCCCCGTCTGCAGATACACCCTCAAGTCCTCTATCCCACACTCTACACTAACACGCATCAGGACTCTCCTACATTCCTTCCATCTGGTGGATGTCTGGCGTGTCCAGCATCCCACAGATAGGGATTACAGTCATTACTCTGCATCACACAACTCATATAGTAGGCTAGACCATTTCCTGGTATCCCAGTCACTGCTAGATTCCCCTTTACAGACGTCCTTGGGTCAATTGCTTTGGTCGGACCATGCTCCGGTCTACTTGACTCTTGCACGCCCCACCACTTCACGTAGAGGTGCACACTGGAGGCTTAATGATAATTTACTGCGGGATTCTGTATGTGTGGCTGAAGTTTCTGCCGCTATCCGTCATTTCGTTTCGGATCACTCCTCGGACACTACCCCCCCCTCTCATCCAATGGGAAACCTTTAAATGTGTGATCAGAGGCGTGCTCATCCAACATGGCTCCCGCCTCAAGAAGATGCGATCGAGTGACATTCGCCGTCTCCTCTCCACCATTGGGGAGCTAGAACCTCTGCACAAACGTAACCTAGACCCTGCCATTTTTGTCCGTTTATCGAATGCTCGTCGGGATCTCCTTCAGCTTCTTGACTCCCATTCCTTGATAGCTCGAGATAGGGCGCGCAACTTCCATTACTCACTTGCCAATAAATGTGTGTCATGATCTGTGTCATGGCTTTGGTCTCCTGCAGGTGGCACTGTTTCTCCCAGTAACAGGGGTGCAGTTCTGGTGTCCACCAGCGGGTGTCTCCCATGGGATGACTCCTCTCAATTAAGGTGAACTGCTACAGGTATATAATCCCGCCCTTCACTACAGGTCAGTGCTTCAGTATTTTGCTTGTCAGCCTGTTCCCTGCCTGATCTGTTAGCTGTTGCCAACCTGTCCCTGCTTCGCCTCCCTGCCCTGGACTCTGTCGCTTATTGACCCCGGCTTGTATTTTTGGACTTTGCTGCTCTCTCCAATCCTTGACCTCTGGCTTAACCTTGGACTCGCTTGTGTCTTATCCCTGCATTACCTGCTTGGTGGGTTTTGGTTTGCTGTGTCATTATTGCTTATCTTGGGGGTTTTCTGTTTGTTTTTCACGTGTGCTTTTACTTTAATAAAACATATATTTTTCACTATTTTGGTGCCTGTTTCCGTTAGTGCAGCCCATTGACCTGTTACCCAGTACTCAGATGCCTGCGTAGGCATCCCCTGACATAATACTGAAGCCCTATAAACAGGTCGGCTGCACTTGGGAAATTGGCTCTGGGCATTTGCTATTAAAAATGCATCTGGAAAATATTTTGTACCTGTCACTCCTGGCAACAGATGACAGAGATTTCTGCTATCAGGAATTAAGTGAATACACTAGTGAGCAGTTATTGGAATGTATCCGTATGGCTCATGTTTTTGTTGATCAGGGCAGTTTTTTGTTTGATGTGCAGCCATTGATTCGGATATGCACAGAGTTGGCTCAGTCTGATGTTGCTAGTGGACGTGACGATTACACACCTCCTTTTAGTGCAGCTCAGGTAGAGTCTTTGGTGTGGCTGTTGGAAGATGATTCAGCCTTTTTTCATGAGCAGTACTCAGCTTGTCCTCAACAGGTGATTGCAGCATGCATTGATTCTGTGCAGTCTCTGATCAGACAAGCTGTGTGCAAACCTGATTTTGTGCAACCATTATTACAAGCCTGGTCCAGTTTGTTGTACTCAGCCCCTGTCAGCTCCCAACCATCCATTTCTAGTTACCAACCTGCTGGGATGTAGTGTTGAGCAGAATATGCCATATTCGATTTCGCGATATATCTCGAATATATATTCGAATATTCGAGATATATTCGCTAAATTCGAATATTCGTGATATTTTATCGAAAGTAAATGATTGCGATTTTTCGCTATTGCGAATGCGAAAATAATTGCGATTTTTTGATAACTGCGGTAGGAGCACTCTGATTGGCTCAGAATATTCGTGATATTTTATCGAAATATCGCAACATGCGAATGCGATATTTATTGCGCAATTTCGAGAAATGCTGGAGGAGCGCTCTGATTGGCTCAGAATATTCGTGATATTTTATCGAAATATCGCAACATGCGAATGCGATATTTATTGCGCAATTTCGAGAAATGCTGTAGGAGCACTCTGATTGGCTCAGAATATTCGTGATATTTTACAATACAAAATAATTGCGAATATTCGGCAAATGCGGAAGGAGCACTCTGATTGGCTCAGAATATTCTTGATATTTTACAATACAAAATAATTGCGAATATTCGGCAAATGCAGAAGGAGCACTCTGTTTGGCTCAGAATATTCTTGATATTTTACAATACAAAATAATTGCGAATATTCGGCAAATGCAGAAGGAGCACTCTGATTGGCTCAGAATATTCTTGATATTTTACAATACAAAATAATTGCGAATATTCGGCAAATGCGGAAGGAGCACTCTGATTGGCTCAGAATATTCTTGATATTTTACAATAGAAAATAAAAAGTGTTTTGCATTGGTGGTGATTCTTTACTCTATCCATCTGTCACAGCCGTTTGTCAATCAAACACCTTAAAGATTGAACACGTTCATGCTGCATGCTTTGGACTTTTTTTCACTTCACATATCAAAGACATTTTTATGAAAGATTATTTTTCTATTATTGGGACTATATTTCTTTATATATTTGTTTCACTGTGTATTTCACAAGTTATTTGCGCTTGCTTATTTTATAATTTGCCCACATGTCTTGTCACTAGACATATTTTTTATTCTTGTAGAGCGACTCCATTTTCTGTCTTGTATTAATTTATGTTGTATAACATTTTTGAGTTGCTGCTGTATTCTCCCCTTTTTTAAGGTATGCGCAATTTTTTCCTTCTTACAAAAAATAATAATATCAAACATACAAATATTCATAACATACACATACACATACACAAAGCCCCCCCCTTTTGCATCAGAGACAATCAGAGTTCTCCTACCACAGTTATCGAAAATTCGCAATCATTTTCGCATTCGCAATAGCGAAAAATCGCAATTTTTTTTTTTTCAATTTGGCAACATAATAGGATCGCCTCAGCTTAGCTACTCGGCCCAGGGTCTCTAATCATACCAGCAATGCTTTTAGACGTCGATAGGATGTGATCTGTTTTAAAAATCAAATTGAAAAAATGCGAATATTCGGAATTGCGAATATTCACCGCGAAATTCGAAATATAGCGCGATTTCTCGAATATGCTATATTCGAGTCGAATATTCGCAATGCGAATATTCGTGAGCAACACTACTGGGATGTCTTTTTCTTTACCCCCAATTCCCACTTTTGCTGAACAATACACCCTGCTAACAACAAAGTACCAGTCCTCTGTTTCCTCCTGCTGCACTTACCCTGCCTTTAACCCTTTTGCTGCTTCTCAACTGCCTCCGTTTGTTCAACCAAAATCCTCTTCAAGGTTGGGACCCTCTGTTTCACCACCCCTCCGCTCTTCATCCCTACCAGCTGTATCCATTACCTCCAACCCTATACCCATATACAAATCCTCAGTGGTGAAACCAAAGAAGAAGAAAAAGTTTTTTCCAACCCACTCGATCCTGCCACTAACCCAATCTGCATCCACTTCAGCCAACCTGCTTCAGCCTGTTCCAGTGCCAGCCGCTCAGCTTGTTGTACCTGCTGCCCAGTTTAAAGTTACAGTACCTGCTATCCAGTCCGATGCACCTGCTGTTCTTCCTGTTGTGCCAGCACCTGCTGTTCTGTCTGATGTGCCAGTGCTTGTGCCCGTTGCCCAGTCTACAGTTCCAGTACCTTCTGTCCAGTTTAAAGTTCCAGTGCCTGCTATCCAGTCCGAAGCACCTGCTGTTCTGTCTGATGTGCCAGTGTCTGTGCCCGTTGTCCAGTTTAAAGTTCCAGTGCCTGCTATCCAGTCCGAAGCACCTGCTGTTCTGTTTGATGTGCCAGTGCCTGTGCCCGTTGCCCAGTCTACAGTTCCAGTACCTGCTGCCCAGTTTAAAGTTCCAGTACCTGCTATCCAGTCCGATGCACCTGCTGTTCTTCCTGTTGTGCCAGCACCTGCTGTTCTGTCTGATGTGCCAGTGTCTGTGCCCGTTGCCCAGTCTACAGTTCCAGTACCTTCTGCCCAGTTTAAAGTTCCAGTACCTGCTATCCAGTCCGATGCACCTGCTGTTCTTCCTGTTGAGCCACTGCCTGCTGCCCAGCCTGATCTGCCACCGTCTGCTGTCCAGCCTGATTTGCCACCGTCTGCTGTCCAGCCTGATTTGCCACCGTCTGCTGTCCAGCCTGATTTGCCACCGTCTGCTGTCCAGCCTGATTTGCCACCGTCTGCTGTCCAGCCTGATTTGCCACCGTCTGCTGTCCAGCCTGATTTGCCACCGTCTGCTGTCCAGCCTGATTTGCCACCGTCTGCTGTCCAGCCTGATTTGCCACCGTCTGCTGTCCAGCCTGATTTGCCACCGTCTGCTGTCCAGCCTGATTTGCCACCGTCTGCTGTCCAGCCTGATTTGCCACCGTCTGCTGTCCAGCCTGATTTGCCACCGTCTGCTGTCCAGCCTGATTTGCCACCGTCTGCTGTCCAGCCTGATTTGCCACCGTCTGCTGTCCAGCCTGATTTGCCACCGTCTGCTGTCCAGCCTGATTTGCCACCGTCTGCTGTCCAGCCTGATTTGCCACCGTCTGCTGTCCAGCCTGATTTGCCACCGTCTGCTGTCCAGCCTGATTTGCCACCGTCTGCTGTCCAGCCTGATTTGCCACCGTCTGCTGTCCAGCCTGATTTGCCACCGTCTGCTGTCCAGCCTGATTTGCCACCGTCTGCTGTCCAGCCTGATTTGCCACCGTCTGCTGTCCAGCCTGATTTGCCACCGTCTGCTGTCCAGCCTGATTTGCCACCGTCTGCTGTCCAGCCTGATTTGCCACCGTCTGCTGTCCAGCCTGATTTGCCACCGTCTGCTGTCCAGCCTGATTTGCCACCGTCTGCTGTCCAGCCTGATTTGCCACCGTCTGCTGTCCAGCCTGATTTGCCACCGTCTGCTGTCCAGCCTGATTTGCCACCGTCCGCTGCTCAGGCTGGCGGCCCGGTTCCTGCCTTTCAGCCTGATGTTTCACCTTCACAGCCTGATGTCTCGGAGCTCGCTACCCAGCCTTATGTTCCGGTGCCCTCCGCCCAGCCTGATGTCTTGGTACCTGTTAAACCAGTTCCGGATGCTCAGCTTGCCGCTGATTCTTCCCTGTCCTATCATCAGTCTGATTATGATGCTCTCGTGTTGTCGGCCCCCGAGAGGTTTATACATGTTGCCCTGCCTGTTTTCACCGCTAGATCCAAACTTCCAGACCCTGGTGGTGGTAGGATGCATGCTCTGTTTTCGGACTCGGGGGGCTTGTCTCCCAATGGGTTAAGAGACTTTGACCGGAAGACTTTTTGGGAGCTTTCCGCATCTACATGCACTACCAGGGCAAGGGCAGAATGGAGTGTCCAGAGGCCACTCCTTGGGGGGGGGGGGAACTGTCATGATCTGTGTCATGGCTTTGGTCTCCTGCAGGTGGCACTGTTTCTCCCAGTAACAGGGGTGCAGTTCTGGTGTCCACCAGCGGGTGTCTCCCATGGGATGACTCCTCTCAATTAAGGTGAACTGCTACAGGTATATAATCCCGCCCTTCACTACAGGTCAGTGCTTCAGTATTTTGCTTGTCAGCCTGTTCCCTGCCTGATCTGTTAGCTGTTGCCAACCTGTCCCTGCTTCGCCTCCCTGCCCTGGACTCTGTCGCTTATTGACCCCGGCTTGTATTTTTGGACTTTGCTGCTCTCTCCAATCCTTGACCTCTGGCTTAACCTTGGACTCGCTTGTGTCTTATCCCTGCATTACCTGCTTGGTGGGTTTTGGTTTGCTGTGTCATTATTGCTTATCTTGGGGGTTTTCTGTTTGTTTTTCACGTGTGCTTTTACTTTAATAAAACATATATTTTTCACTATTTTGGTGCCTGTTTCCGTTAGTGCAGCCCATTGACCTGTTACCCAGTACTCAGATGCCTGCGTAGGCATCCCCTGACAATGTGGTAAGCACTTGGCACGGGTCTTACGCCTCGCCGTTCCATTAGCTTTATTTCACACCCTGATCAAACTAGATCGTACAACCCGGAGGGTATATCCTCTGCCTTCCGGGGATACTATTCGCGACTCTATAATCTGCAGTCCGTAGACCCGACCAGGTGTTGTTCACCTTCGGTTCACCTTCGACTCTCATTGGAACAAATGGGCCTGGGAACGCCCTTTATTTCCAAGGTGATGTCCCTTTACTCGCAGCCCTCAGCTTCGGTCTTGGTGGATGGTTCTACTTCTGCGCCCTTTGACATCTCCAATGGTACTCGGCAGGGCTGCCCCCTATCCCCACTCTTATTTGTCATCGTAATAGAACACTTAGCTTGCGCCATCAGACGAAATGTCTCCATTCGCGGTATCCAAACGCCTTCCTTCCATTACAAACTATCCCTCTATGCTGACGACCTTTTGGTATACTTACAGGACCCCCATATCTCCCTGCCATCCCTCTTTGCGGAATTCCGTCGCTTTGGCACATTTAGCAACTTCAAACTCAATCTGTCCAAGACTGAGGCTCTCAACGTTTCCCTCCCTGCCGCTACGATGACTAGGCTCAAAGCCAATTTTTCTTTCAAATGGCAAACGAGGGGAATCTCATACCTTGGCGTCATTATTCCTTCTAATCTTTCCAACCTCTTCTCATCGAACGATGTTCTTCTGCTTTCACGCTTGCGGAAGGACTTGGAGGAGTGGGGGGGGACTTCCTTGCCGTGGTTCGGGAGGATCAACACCCTGAAGATGGACACTCTACCCAAACTCCTGTATCTCCTTCAAACGGTTCCTGTCTTAATCCCCAAGTCCTTCTTCAACTCCTTACGCTCTCTCGCCATCAGATTCCTGTGGCGACGGGGCTTTCTAGGGTGAAATACAATGTGCTCACCCGCCCAAAGCTGCGGGGCGGAGCTGGCATCCCTGACTTCGAGACCTACTACAAGGCCGCACACATTGCGCGTGTCTTGGAGTGGTTCCCGCGCCCTTTCTCGAAGGCCTCCGTCGCCCTAGAGCAAGACTTGTCTCACGTTGACCTGCGAGCGCTCCTATGGGGATATAGAACTGAACTGACACACATACCTCCTCCCTCCCCGCTTACTCTGGCTTCTCTCAGATTATGGTACAACAGGGGGTTATGTTCCCTACTGTCCTCCGACCCCTCTCCGCTATCTTCCCTATTCGACAATCCCTCCTTCCCCCAAGGCTTTGGTGTATCTTCGTTAGGCCCCTTCAAAAGGACTGAATGGCCCCAGGCACGCTCCTTTGTGCCTCCTACGCTGGGGACGCCAGCGACTCCGGCAGGCGCTCATGACTGGCTCACTACACTACACTTGTCCACACTTACAAAGCACCTACATTCCTCCTCTCAGGTACACCGCCCTCCCACGGAGTTTGAACGACTGTGTTCCCTTTCGGAGATGCCCAGGCACCTACTCTCGGCCATATATAACCTACTGCAAACACTCACGCACACCGAGCTACCCTCTTACACTAGGATGTGGTCTGCAGATCTGGGTGAGGACATCCGGCAGGCAGACTGGCAGACTTCGTTTTACTTTACTCACAAGTCCACGATCTCCTGCTACGCACAGGAAAAAAACTACAAGATTCTGTCAAGATAATACAGGGTTCCCTCCGTGTTGCACAAGATATTTCCGTCCACCCCGGCATCCTGTTGGCGATGTTCCGCTGCTGTGGGGACTTATCTACATGTCTGGTGGGATTGTGAGAGGATCCGCCCCTTCTAGACTCAGGTATTTGAATGTTACAACAAAGTCTACGATAAATCACTGGTTCCCTCACCTAAAATTGCTCTTCTCTCCATCCTGCCTGGCTCTGTTTAATTGCAGAGACGGAGTCTCCTCCGTTTCTTCATGTCTTCAGCAAGACAGCTCATACCTTCCTACTGGAAGTCAACCGCAACTCCTCCATTGTCACGCTGGGTCTCTATTATAAACGATACCATGAGAATGACACCCTGGCAAACATGTTGTCCACCCAACCATGATCACCCCTGATCGCCTCCGTCTGTGTCACCTCCTTAAGATAAACTAGGTTCCCCTCCCCCCACTTTATTTACATTGTTTCTTCCATTTGCTCCCTCAGCAACTCTCACAATCCTCCATGATTCCCCTCTGGTTTTCTTCTCTCTCTTCTCCTTTCCTTCTATTCTCTCTCTCTTCTCTCCTTCCCCCTTCCTCCCCGCCCTCTCATGCCCCTGATTCTTGCCTCCCCATTTTTATTCTTATTTTTCTTGTTCTTTTTTTTATTTGCGGCCTTGGTTCTTTTTTGTCCTGTGTGTCATTTTTTCTTTTGATTTTATTGTTTCCTTTCTGGAGACTCTGGTTGCAATGTTGTCACCTACTAAGAGGCCATTTTGGCCGCTCACAATTTTTGTTTCGGGTTCTTGTCATAATTGTTCCTGTTATGTTATACGTTAGTAGAGTAGTAGAGTCCTGCTGTGGGCGATAGCCATTGGGCTGACTCTCTACCACTACGTATTTATGACTGTACCCTGATTGTGACACCTCATAATGTTCATGTATAACATGTTAAAATTCTAATAAACATATTTTCAACTCTAAAATACTACAGCTAAAACTTTTTTTTTTTTTTTTTTTTTAGACTGAAGGACGCAGACAAGGACAAGGACTACAAATACTAAACTAATATGCACTAAACACTAACTCTACTTACACAAACTTATATGACTAAACTAAAGCTATTTTTTTTTTTTTTTATAGACAAAACACAGAGACTAAACACACACTAAACTAAGCTACCTTAAAGAAATGTACACTTACACTAACTACACAGAAATCTATCTAACACTAAGCTACACTAACCTGGACAAAACAACACAAATCTGAGCTTTTAGAAAAGCTGTTGGGTCTTTTGCTTTGAAAAAAGCAGTTGGTTATAGAAGCAGGAAACTCAGAACTGAAAGCACTATAGGAAGCACAATGCTCTAAGCTCTAAGATCGCAATACACTGGAAAAACGCACAGAAACACTCCACTCTCTCTAGCCACCTTGTGAATCTGCACTGAAATACTGCTGGGAGTGATCTTATATACTGGTTGTGCAGGCAGGTTCCTATTGGTTGCTATGGAGGTTGCTAACCTCTGACAACTGTGGGAGGAGAACTCTGATTGGCTCTGATGCAAAAGAAGGGCGGAGAAAGTATTCGCGAATATTCGTAATACGAATATTCGCGAAAGCGAATATTCGTCAACATAAAAGGATCGCCTCAGCTACTCGGCCCAGGGTCTCTAATCATACCAGCAATGCTTTTAGACGTCGATGGAGATTACTAGGATGTGATCTGTTTTAAAAATGAATTAGAAAAATACGAATATTCGTAATAGCGAATTTTGGCCGCGATATTCGAGTTATTCGCGAATACTCGAATATGCAATATTTGTAACGAATATTCGCAATACGAATATTCTTGAGCAACACTAGTGCTTAAAGACAATTTTTTCTGCCCCTGTTTAACAGGGGCGCCTAATAACAATTTTTGATGCAATACTTTGCACGTGGCTCCTTGTTGCGCTCCAATTACAGTTATTGGGAGGGGTTGCAGTGTTGTGTTGTGCCTAAGGGCTAATTTTCGTGCCCCTGTTTAACAGGGGCGCCTAATAACAATTTTTGATGCAATACTTTGCACGTGGCTCCTTGTTGCGCTCCAATTACAGTTATTGGGAGGGGTTGCAGTGTTGTGTTGTGCTTAAAGACAAATTTTTCTGCCCCTGTTTAACAGGTGCGCTTAATAACAATTTTTGATGCAATACTTTGCACGTGGCTCCTTGTTGCGCTCCAATTACAGTTATTGGGAGGGGTTGCAGTGTCGTGTTGTGCCTAAGGGCTAATTTTTGTGGCCCTGTTTAACAGGAGCACCTAATAACAATTTTTGATGCAATACTTTGCACGTGGCTCCTTGTTGTGCTCCAATTACAGTTATTGGGAGGGGTTGCAGTGTTGTGTTGTGCTTAAAGACACATTTTTCTGCCCCTGTTTAACAGGGGCGCCTAATAACAATTGTTGATGCAATACTTTGCACGTGGCTCCTTGTTGCGCTCCAATTACAGTTATTGGGAGGCCTCATTAGATATCCTCTCCCACGTGAGAAAAGAAACAGACAGTGGCCCATAGCATAATTCCGTTTGGTTTAATAAAAGAACAATATAATATAAAATGTACACTTACACTTTGGCAGAGTAAGTCAGGCAATATAAGTTACGGTCATCATTCGATCGAATCACAGAAACGAGCATCCAGGGCGGCATCCACCACTCGGTTCAAGATTTGTTTGTCCCGCTGTGCTGTGTGATCACACGCCAGTATCGATCGACGTGATGACGTCACTATGATGGACAGTCGTACTAACCAACCCATTTTTTTCTTTGACGCGTTTCGTCATAGAGTTGACTTCATCTGTGGGTGTGGTTGTACGATGCTAGTGGGAGTATATATACACCCCGCTCGCCTCACTGCTAATTAACATAGGCCAATGTTGACTTTATTCGACACCCGCCCTGATGGCTCATCTCTGTTGAGCATGTTATACAGGTGATATTGTAAACAAAGCATTCTCTGCCCCCTACTGGGCAAAGAAGAGAATGCTACTACTAATGCACAGATAATTTATAATTTCATTCACAGCAATGTTATGCTCCTTAATAGTGAACTTAATTTATATATATAATGCAGATAATCTCTAATGTCGCCATTAATATTACTGCTATTATAAGTTCCATAGTAGAAATGGCATAAAATAAGAAATTAGAAGATAAAAAATAGACTAAAATATTCATAAAATATTAATAGAATTAAAAAAATAGTAAATATAATAAATACAAAATTCAATACAAAATTGATAAAGTTAGATAAAGATTTCATATGGATGGCTGATTATACCATACCCTTAATGGTCACTGATAAAACAGTTCACATCCAACTCCACATTCATACCCTTAGGAGTCAGAGTGTCCATAAAATGTATCCATCGTGTTTCTCTCTTGGATATTTCCCTTACTAAATTAGAGCCTCTCCAATTTGGGTGAATACAATCAATTCCCCAAAACTTCAAACATGAAGGATCCTGATTGTGATATGTTTTGAAGTGTAGGGAGACACTGTGGTCTTTGTATCCTATTTCTATATTGTGTAAGTGTTCTGCAATGCGTACTCTCATTTTTCTCTTAGTCCGACCAACGTACATGAGACAGTGCAGAACATACACAACATGTGTGTTGTTACACGTAATAAATTCTGTAATGTTACAAACTTTATTATTTCCAGTCGAGATAAATTCTGACAGACCTCTAATGTGGTTATTCACTATTGTACAAGAACTGCACTTCCTACAAGAGTAGAACCCTGTGAGCTGCCAGCACATGCTTCTCCTTTTTGGTGGATCTAACACCTTCTGTACAACTTTGTCGCCAAAATTTGGCGATTTCAGATAAATAAATGTAGGCATTGTTGGTAGTGCCTGTTGTAGCACTCTATCTAAGCATAAAACAAGCCAGTGTCGTTTAAATATTATTTCAATATCTTTATACTGACTATGAAAATTGGATAAAAAACTCCATTCTTGTTTGGAGTCAACAGGTCGGTCTCTATTTACAGGACACGACTCTCTTGGGGTCTCAGCCAGTTCATTTACTATTTTATCCACATTTTCCTCTCTGTATCCCTTTTGTATAAATCTCTCTTTTACAGTTTTGGAGTGGGTTACAAAATCATCATTAGTGGTACAGTTTCGTTTAACTCTCATTAACTGACCCTTTGGTATATTTCTTAACCAATCCGGATGGTGTCCACTAATTAGTGGCAGGTAACTATTCCTATCCATCGGTTTAAAATAAATAGTGGTCACCAGAGATGTACCTTGTATTCTGACATCTACATCCAGGAAGTGGATATGTTCATTACTGAATTCATATTCCAATTTAATATTATTGTCATTGCTATTCAGTTCATCCAAGAAAACCCGCAATGACAATTCGCTACCTTCCCAAATAAAGAATAAGTCATCGATGAACCTCCTATAAAATAGGAGTCCATCTTTCTTATTTACAAATACTGATTTGTCCTCCCACTCCCAAATGAATAAATTAGCGATACTGGGAGCAAATTTTGCTCCCATCGCAACACCCCTTTTCTGGGAGTAGAACCCCTGATCGTACCAAAAGTAATTGTGGGACAGGCAGAAATCCTAAGCCTGTCCCGAAAAGACGTTCTGTTCATGTGGCAGATCATCACGCTGACATAACGCCCAATTGAGAGCTAGCAATGCATCGTTGTGTTGGATGATCGTATATAACGACGATATCTGCTGTTACCAGATATATGTCAGTTTTCCCTGTCAAGTCAATGTCATTGATGAGTTGTAAAAAACTCCTAGTGTCCTTTAAATAGGCCTTAGTTTTTTGGACACTTGCCTGAAGAAAGGTGTCCAGATATTGGCCTAATCTGGCAGTTACTGAACCTATAGAGTTAACAATGGGACGGGCTGGGGGTCTTACAGCGTCTTTGTGTACTTTGGGTAATGTATATATAGTCGGCACCCTACAAAAGCTGGGTGACAGGTATTTATGTTCTTTATTAGTAAGAACTCTCCTTTTCTTCCCCATGTCTACAAGTTTCTGTAAATCAGCATGGTATGCATTAGTAGGGTTGCTTTTTAATTTGACATAAGTCATCTCGTCTGACAGCATATCGGTAAGTTGGGTGTCATAATAGGATTTATCCAGTATAACAACCCCGCCCCCTTTGTCTGCTGGACGTATGATTACATTATTTCTTTCTTGCAGTGACTCAATGCCTTCTTTAATATGTCTAGGATTGATGTTCTTTTTAATCTCCACTTTATCCAAATCCTTCAAAACTAAATTCTTAAAGACTTCCAAATGCTGGTTAGCGGAATTTGGTGGATTAAACAAAGACTTGTTTTTTAGACCACTGTCTATTCCTATAATATTAGTGTTGACTGGGTAATTACTACTCGGACCACTATTCAAGAAATATTTTTTAATACTTAACTTTCGAATATATTTGTGGATGTCCACATAAATATCGAATTTATTGAGAGACTTTTTTGGGGCACACTTTAAACCTAAATTTAATATATTTAGTTCTTTATGAGTGAGCAGAGCTTAAGTTGTATATTCCGGATCTTCCATCCTTCTTTTTTTGTTGTTTATATTGGACCCTCCTTCCTGCCCTACACCCCCTTCTTCCCTTATGGGAGGATCCAGAGGGTAGGGACAGTGGTATGGGTCCTGTTGAGGTCTCCACCAACCCTGGTCGTTCTGTGGTGGGTATGCATTCCCGGGAGGTCTCCTTCTGTATGCATGATTTCCCCTGTGTCCCCTGGGTCCTCTTTTGCCCCGACCTAAAAAAGGTTGTGGTGGAGACTCAAAATGAGTATACTCGTCATTATAGGCCATAGGGTATATTACCCTTATTATTTTGACCTCCTCTTAAATTAGGATGATTCTGTCCACCTCGGCCTCTCCCTCCTCTTCCCCTATCATTCTGAGGTCGGGGGGTAAAATTCAGAGTAAAACTTGGAGTCCCGGGTGTCTCTACATACTCTTGTCTAGTTGTACTTTGAGAGGCACTCACGGTATTAGTATTGGTGATATTGTCCTTAGTCGGTGCAATTTTACTTTGCCATAGGTACATTATCCCACTTTTAAAATCCCCTGCATCACGATGGTATTTTTTCACTTTTTTTCTTTTGGGTGTCTTTATCCACCTTTTCTAATTTCTTATTGATGTTACTATTGAAATCGGTCCATAATTGGGTACCCTTAATGGGTTCTAATTTAGTATTTAAATCTTTAATCAAATTTTCCAAGATAGCCATCTTTTTACGTTTACGTTTTAAAACCAATTCTTGTAATTTAAAACCCACCCCATTAAAAAATTCCAGCCATTCTACCATGGACTCAGTGTCGTCCAGGCCACCCTGAGGGGTGACCTCCCATCTGAGACTTCTAACAATAATGTGATCTTTCACATATTGTTCCATGGTGCAGATGTCCCACCAAGTTCTTATCTGTTTCTCCAATGCATTACTAAGAGCATTGAGATTAGCCTTGTGGTCATCCTGCACCACTGAATCGTGCTGTGCATTAAACAATGTATTCACATCAATTTGCCTATTCATCAAAAATTTAACTGCTTCCATAGCTGCCAAGAAAAAATATCCGATATAAATATCGGTATAAAATATGTAAACCAAAAGCTCTCAGCCCTTCCCCAAGCTCTTGGCGATATATAGCGCAGCCTTACAGATCGGCGCAAACAAACTAAAAAATGACACTGTTAGTAATGAAGGACTCTAAATGGGCAGGAGATTACCAGAGACTGTGGACATACTGCATGAGATTGCCAGAGACTGCGGACATACTGCACAAGATTACCAGAGACTGCGAACATACTGCACGAAATTACCAGAGACTGCGGACATACTGCATTGGGGGGAGGGATATCTCACATATGGATGTCATAAACTGCAATGTCCCTGTACTGACATCTCTCATACTGATATAATACACTGCATGTCCCTGTACTGACATCTCTCATACTAATACACTGCAATTCATGTCCCTTACTGACATCTCTCATTATACTGATAAAATACACTAAATTCATGTTCCTGTACTGACATCTCTCATCAGGCATGAACTGGGACAAATAATAGGCCCAGGCATTTTAGATTGAGCAGCCCAAACCAGGCACGGACTGACAACTCACGGGGCCCCGGGGCAATAAGATCATAGGACCCCTGTGTCCGCACCCACACTCAACGCTGTACTCAAATAAAATCTATGTCCTTTATTTCCCACAAATAGAGCTTTCTTTTGGAGGTATTTGATCACCTCTGCGTCACTTTAATTTTAGGGCTATAAACAAAGACAGACAATTTTGAAAATAAAAATATATATATTTATTTTTACTAGTAATGACAGCGATCAGCGACTGTGATATTGCGGCAGACATTTGGACACTAGCTGACACTTTGTGGGAACCAGTGACACTAATACAGTGATAAGTGCTAAAAATATGCACTGTAACTGTACTAATGACACTGGCTGGGAAGATGTTAAACATCTAGGGGCGATCAAAGGGTTAAATGTGTGCATAGCCTGTGTGTGTGTACTGTGATTGGTGCTTTTACTAAGGGAAGTCATGAATTTCATTCCCCGCTGACAGAACAGAGCTCTACCTTGTTTACACAGGCAGGGCTCTGTCCCGTGTAAATTCAAGATGATCGGCGGGTGCACCCGGTGATCGACATCTGCTGTGTTTAGTCACAGTACGGCCGGGTCGCCAGCAGTGTGTATTCCCTACCTGATCTGGAGCAGCGAAGCCACCTTGCCGCCGTATGTCTATGTCTAGGAGGGAAAGAGAGATGGGAAAGTAGGAGAGAGATGGAGGAAGGGGAGAGAGGGAGGGGAAAGAGGGGGGTAAACGAGAGAGGGGGATGGCGAAGGAGAGGGTGGGTGAGAGGAGGGGATTTAGGTAGGGGGAGGGAGAGGAGGGGTGGAGGGAGAGAGAAGGGGGGAGAGAGGTGTAGGAAGAGGGGGGTAGTGAGAGAGGGGGTGTAGGCAGTGGGGGGGTAGTGACAGAGGGAGAGAGGGGGTGTAGAAATAGGGGGGTAGTGAGAGAGGGGGAGAGGTGGTTGGGGGGTGTAGGAAGAGGAGGGAGATGGGTGTAAGAAGAGGGGGTAGTGACAGAGGGGGTGTAGGCATTGGGTGGTAGTGAGAGAGGGGGGTGTAGGAAGTGGGGGGTAGATAGAGAGGGGGGGAAAGGGAGAGAGAAGGAGAGGGGTGTAAGAAGAGGGGGTAGTGACAGAGGGAGAGAGGGGGTGTAGGCATTGGGGGTAGTGAGAGAGGGGGTGTAGAAATAGGGGGGTAGTGAGAGAGGGGGAGAGGTGGTTGGGGGGGTGTAGGAAGAGGGGGTAGTGAGAGAGGGGGAAGAGGGAGAGAGAAGGAGAGGGGTGTAAGAAGAGGGGGGTAGTGAGAGAGGGGTGTAGGCATTGGGGGTAGATAGAGATGGAGAGAGGTGGGGAGGGGAAGAGGGGGGTAGTGAGAGAGGGGGTGTAGGCATCGGGGGTAGATAGAGATGGAGAGAGAAGGAGAGTGGAAGAGGGGGGTAGTGAGAGAGGGGGTGTAGGCATTGGGGGTAGATAGAGATGGAGAGAGAAGGAGAGGGAAAGAGGGGGGTAGTGAGAGAGGGGGTGTAGGCATTGGGGGGTAGTGAGAGAGGGGGTGTAGGAAGTAGGGGGTAGATAGAGAGGGGGGAGAGAGAGAGAAGGAGAGGGGTGTAAGAAGAGGGGGTAGTGACAGAGGGAGAGAGGGGGTGTAGGCATTGGGGGTAGTGAGAGAGGGGGTGTAGAAATAGGGGGGTAGTGAGAGAGGGGAGAGGTGGTTGGGGGGTGTAGGAAGAGGGGGTAGTGAGAGAGGGGGAAGAGGGAGAGAGAGAAGGAGAGGGGTGTAAGAAGAGGGGTGTAGGCATTGGGGGTAGATAGAGATGGAGAGAGAAGGAGAGGGGAAGAGGGGGGTAGTGAGAGAGGGGGTGTAGGCATTGGGGGTAGATAGAGATGGAGAGAGAAGGAGAGGGGAAGAGGGGGGTAGTGAGAGAGGGGGTGTAGGCATTGGGGGTAGTGAGAGAGGGGGTGTAGGAAGTGGGGGGTAGATAGAGAGGGGGGAGAGGGAGAGAGAAGGAGAGGGGTGTAAGAAGAGGGGGTAATGACAGAGGGAGAGAGGGGGTGTAGGCATTGGGGGTAGTGAGAGAGGGGGTGTAGAAATAGGGGGGTAGTGAGAGAGGGGGAGAGGTGGTTGGGGGGTGTAGGAAGAGGGCGTAGTGAGAGAGGGGGAAGAGGGAGAGAGAGAAGGAGAGGGGTGTAAGAAGAGGGGGGTAGTGAGAGAGGGGTGTAGGCATTGGGGGTAGATAGAGATGGAGAGGGGAAGAGGGGGGTAGTGAGAGAGGGGGTGTAGGCATTGGGGGATAGTGAGAGAGGGGGGTAGGCATTTGGGGGGGTAGTGAGAGGTGGTGTGGAAAGTGGGGGGGGGGGTAGTGAGAGAGGGGGTGTAGAAAGTGGGGGGGTAGTGAGAGAGGGGGTGGAGGATGTAGGAAGATGGGGTAGTGAGAGAGTGGGGAGAGGTGGTGGGGGTGTAGAAAGAGGGGGGTGAGGGGTGTAGCAAGAAGGGGGGTCATGAGAGAGGGGGGAGGGAGGTGTAGGAAGTGGGAGAGGGGGAGGGAGATGGAGATGGAGAGGGTGGGTTGATCAGTATATCTGCTATGTCCCACCATTATACTGTACAGTACATCTCCAACCCACGTGTCTCCTGTCAGAGTGATCTCTCCCCTGTCTGTGTAGAAGACAGGCTGTTACACTCCGGTTCTCAGCTGCTCGTCTGTCCCTCTCCTTCACCTCCTCGCACCATCACATTCAGTAACACTTACCCTGCCAGTGTCCAGGAAGTGTCCTCCTCTTCCCCGGGCTCTCTCGGTCCCTCTCCTCTCAGGACCAGGAGCCGACCGCTATTTTCATCCAAAATAGAATTACAGTAAGAAGTTTAATAAGGGGGGGGCGGCCGCTAGCTTCACTGAACATTAGGCAGCTAGCTTTGCTGTGAAAACTGCTCTGCTGCTGAGGGGAATGTATAATGCTGCAGACTTACCTTTCCTTCATGCCTGGCTCACGGAGGTGCGTCCCTCTGGGCTGCAGAGTGCCGACGTCACTTCCTGACGTCGGCACAGGCACAGAAATATACTGGGTTGCCGTGCACGCGCCCGGCCTCAAGTCCAAGTCAATCGCGCCGGAAGCTGTGGCGCGATGCGCTCCGCCACAAAGGCATTTTTTTTCTGCCAATGTAGCGCCACATCTGCAATCTCGTGATTGCACAGACGTGGCGCTACTCAAACTGCACTTGCCCGGCGCCCGGCGCTCGGACACAGTGCACATAAGGACGTTTTTTCGATTTTTTTTTTTTTTTAAAGGGACATGTTTAAATATTTTTTTTTTTTTTTTTTTATTATTTTTTTTTTTTACTGACTTGGGGGAGGGGGGCGGCGCCCAGGCGCCCCCTATGGACGGGCCGCCACTGGCCTAAGGGCTAATTTGTGTTTAACAGGGGCGCCTAATAACAATTTTTGATGCAATACTTTGCACGTGGCTCCTTGTTGCGCTCCAATTACAGTTATTGGGAGGGGTTGCAGTGTTGTGTTGTGCTTAAAGACAAATTTTTCTGCCCCTGTTTAACAGGGGCGCCTAATAACAATTTTTGATGCAATACTTTGCACGTGGCTCCTTGTTGCGCTCCAATTACAGTTATTCGGAGTGGTTGCAGTTTCGTGTTGTGCCTAAGGGCTAATTTGTGTGCCCCTGTTTAACAGGAGCGCCTAATAACAATTTTTGATGCAATACTTTGCACGTGGCTCCTTGTTGCGCTCCAATTACAGTTATTGGGAGGGGTTGCAGTGTTGTGTTGTGCCTAAGGGCTATTTTTTGTGCCCCTGTTTAACAGGGGCGCTTAATAATTTTTGATGCAATACTTTGCACGTGTCTCTTTGTTGCGCTCCAATTACAGTATGTTTGAGGGCTGCCCTTTTTTATACAATTTTGCTTTCACAAAAAAATAATGGCCCCCCACCACCCCTAAAATAATCGAGATATTGTTGCCACACAGCACATGCGCAAGCAGTATTAAATTACTTTTTTCTTATAATAATTTCATGTTGTGCAGGGACATTTATAAACACGTGCCACTACTATAGACACACAGCAGGTGTGATATTTAAAGGAATTTTTCAATTATTTTTTTCACTTTATGCATCATTAAAATCGCTGCTCCGCAAAAAACGGGCGTTTTTAAAACTTTTTTTTCCATTGATACATGTTCCCTGGTGCAAGACCCAGGTTCTGAAAGATGTTTTCCAACATTAGATTGAATATTGGTCTTTATTTTCTTTCTTTTTTTTTTTTTTTTTTCCCACTTCAGACTTAAAGCGGTGGTTCACCCATAAAAACGACTTCCCCCTATTACACTGCCCCCCCACATTACAATACGAATATGCCATTAATTTTTTTTTTGCTGCTGTACATACCTGGGTACAGCTATTCACCCGTGTCCTCCGGGTTGCGAGTCCCGCGGGAGTGGGCGTTCCTACCATGGCGGTGATTGACGTTTTGACTAAAAAATGAGCTCCCCCCCGTCGCGTAAGCAGCGTCACGATTGGCGGAAGGAGCCGAACGGCGAGTCGGCGCTATACTGCGCCTGCGCATCGCAGTTCGGCTCCTTTCGCCAGTCATTTTTTAGTCAAAACGTCAATCACCGCCATGGTAGGAACGCCCACTCCCGCGGGACTCGCAACCCGGAGGACACGGGTGAATAGTACAGCAGCCAAAAAAAAATTAATGGCATATTCGTATTGTAATGCGGGGGGGCAGTGTAATAGGGGGAAGTCGTTTTTATGGGTGAACCACCGCTTTAACCATTTACCGGAGGAAGGTAGCGAAACTTTCCCGCCATTCATTTGCCCGCCAAGTCTCCTTCTGGTTTCGCATCATATGTGGAAGTTATATTTTTTTTTTTTTTTTTTTTACACTTTAACACTTTAGTGCCTTCATGCCTTTCTACCTCCCCATCTCTCCCCACCCCCCTCCCCACCCCCTGTACCTCCAGTTACCTTTCTGTATCTTAAATTCAATCTTATTTTCTATCTTGTTGCTTTCTAAATTGTGTCCCGCCCTGGATATCTTAATTATCTTAAAAAGTCATACCCTATGCCCTATGCCCTATGCACCCATTAACTCAGCAAATACCATGGAATGTTTGAACTCTGACCACTTTGACCATGTCTTTTCATATTCCTCTAGGCCATCTGTGTCACTTAGCCGTAAGAATTCTAAATTTTGAATGGCGTTTATTTTGTTGCACCATTCTTTAATGGGGGGACTTTCCTTATCTTGCCAGTGACTGGCTATCAGACTTTTAGCAGCTGTTAAAAGATGGGGTAAAAGACTTTTTTGATATTGTTTCATTGGTAATCTGATCCTTTGGTGCAAACATCCCCATGGATCATCTGGAATCTCTATATCTGTTACTTTGGTGATTAACTGTCTAATCCTTCTCCAGAACCACTTAATTTTTGGACATTGCCACCATATATGCGCCAAATCTCCGATCTGTCTACATCCTCGCCAGCACAATTCTGAGGCTTACTTCTTATATTTATGAGCCTTGTCTGGGGTGATATACCATCGCGTCAGACATTTGTAATTTAGTTCGATTATTTTGCTATTAGCTGACGAGGTATACACTCTTCTCCATATTTGTTTTAATTCGAGTAGACTCACAGAGGATCCCAATTCTTCCTCCTATTTTTTTATATATGGTGGAATGTCCAAGTGACCCACTTCTATTAGACATTTATAAATTTTTGAAATAATTCCTTTCCCCAATTCCCCCTGACTAATTCTCTCCAGGGGACGTAGGTTTTCCACAGATCTATGTGGCTGTGGGAGAGACTCAAAAAAATGTTTTAACTGGCCATACCGCCATTCGTTTATCTCTATTACCTCCCCTCTATCCTTTAATTCCTCATAGGTACCTAATTTGTCTTGCATCATGACATCCTTCAGCTGAGCATTTTTTTTTCTTAATCCATTTCCCAGAAATTTTCTCTAACCCTGGTGCAAAATATTTTGAGTCATTTAATGGTATAAATGGTGAGTTAAAATCCCATTTTTCCCTCTTGTGAACTCTGTCCCAAGTTTTGATAGCGTGCCGTGTAATGCTATGTGATTGTTTATCTAACTCCCTAATATTTATCTGGAATCCAAATAATACTCCCTAAAATTAGTGTCCCTAATCCAGTCTATCACTCTTGTGAGAATTACTGCTTCATAATAACTTCTAATATCTGGTGCTCCCCATCCCCCTTGTGTCTTATTTTTTTTTTAAAGTTGCCCAACTGATACGCGCTTTTTTACCCTGCCAAACAAATTTTAATAAAATCGTTTGTAGGGTCTTAAAGTACTTCTGAGGTAGAGCGATCGGTAACATCTGTATCTTATACATGATTTTGGGCAAGATTACCATCTTAAAGATATTCATTCTCCCCCCCAGGATATCTGACCTGCAGAGAGTCTACTAAGTTCTGTTTTAATATCATCCAGCAAAGGTACAAAATTTTCTTTATAGATCCTGTCTTTTGAGATAGCTATTTTTACCCCTAGATATTTTATTTCCTTTTTCCCCCACACAAATGGAAACTCCTTTTGATAGGTATTTTGGTCCTTCTTAGCTATGTTGATAGAAAGAGTTTCAGATTTAGTTGGATTCATTTTAAAATTAGAAAGCTCTCCATATTGTTTCATTAGTTTTAATAAATTTGATAACGTTGTTCTTGGGCATGTTAGGTAGAACAGGATGTCATCCGCGTATGCCGCGAGTTTGTGTTCCTCCCGTCCTACTTCTATGCCCTTTATGTCAGAGTTCTTCCTTATTCTCCTTAAAAGGGGTTCTAATGCTAGGACAAACAAAAGGGGGGATAGGGGACAACCCTGTCTTGTGCCGTTGTAAAGTTCAAACGCCCCTGAGAGAGTCCCGTTAATTTTTACCCTGGCAACGGGTTTATTATACAGTACTTTGATCCAGTTTAACATTTTTGGCCCTATTCCTATTCTCTCTAGTGTCTTTTATATGAAGCCCCAGGCCACTCTATCAAACGCTTTTTCCGCGTCTACTGATAAGAGTAGGCCTGGGGCACCACCATCACTGATTTTTTGAATGGCTAACAACGTTCTTATCCCATTATCTCTCCCCTCCCGTCCTGGTACGAAACCCACCTGGTCGGGGTGGATCAGGTCCTTCATTATACCCTTCATTCTCTCTGCTAAGATTTTGGAGAAGATCTTGGTGTCACAATTCAATAAAGAAATTGGTCTATAATTCGCGCATAATGTGCTATCCTTCCCCTCTTTCAAAATTAAGGTGATAGTAGCTTCAATAGCTTTTTTACTCATGTCCCACTTCTCGCCTAAGCCATTAAAATACGAACACATTTTCGGGGCCAGAATGTCGATAAACTTTTTATAATATAGCACCGTTAAGCCATCCGGTCCTGGGCTCTTGCCGTTTCGGGCATTTTTGATTATTTCTCTGATTTCCCTTTCTGAGATCGGAGCTTCGAGCTTATTGAGATTGTCTTCAGATATTTCCTCCCATTCTATTTCCTTTAAAAATTCATATGTTTTTTTTTCCTTTTAAACTTTGCTCATCCTTAGTTTCCTGTTTATTAATTGAATAAAGTTTTTCGTAATATTCCTTGAAGCTCTCCACTATTTCACTAGATTTGTGCACTACTTCCCCCCGACTTGTTTGTATTTTCTCGATAAAGTTAAGATTTTTTTTCTTTTTTAATAATTTTGCAAGATGTTTCCCTGGTTTATTATCCCATAGGTACCTCTCTTTCTTTACTTGATTAAATGTACTTCTAGTTTCTTGTTCTATTTCCTCTCTTAACTCTTCTATCTTAATATTTAATTTGAACAAAGTTTCTTTATTTCTATCTTGTTTGAGTTGCTGTTCTAAATGATAAATTTCTTTTGTGAGAGTTAATCTGTTCTCATTGTTTTTTCTTTTTTTTCCGCCCCGATCTTAATTAATACTCCGCGCACAAATGCCTTATGGGTATCCCAGACTGTAGCCTCTGAGACATCCTCTGTCAGATTTATTTCAAAAAATTCCTCCAGTTCCCTTCTTACTCTAATTTCTATATCTTTGTCCTGAAGGAGTTCTTCGTTAAGCCTCCACTTCATATTATTTACCCGTTTCTCCCCTATTTTTAATCGTATTGAAACTGGCGAATGGTCAGAAAAGGTTGCTATACCTATACTGGAATCACTTATGTTTTCCAAAAACCTATGCTCTACCAAAAAGAAATCAATCCTCGAGTAGGTCTCATGCACTGGAGAACGAAATGTATACTCCTGCTGTTTATTATGTTGTATCATCCATAATATTGGTCTTTAAAATGAGCGTTTTTGAATTCGAACGTTCGAGTCCCATAGACTTCAATGGGGTTCTAAATGTTCGAGCGAACCCGCGGTCTGTTCGAACGTTCTGGTGCAAACCGAACCCGGGTATGTTCGGCTCATCCCTAGTATACAGATGGATCAGTCCAAAGTGACTTGCATTTTGAATTGGCCTACACCTACCTGCAGAAAGGCCATACAGAGCTTCTTGGGCTTCTCCAACTTCTATAGGAAGTTCATAAAAAAAAATTCCTTACTGGTAAAGCCCCTTACCCAACTCACCAGCTCCTTGGTAAAATGTACCTGGTCAAAAGCTGCCCAGACGGCCTTTAACCACTTAAGCCCCGGACCAAAATGCTGCCTAAAGACCCAAGGGGTTTTTACAGTTCGGGACTGCGTCGCTTTAACAGACAATTGCGCGGTCGTGCGACGTGGCTCCCAAACAAAATTGGCGTCTTTTTTTCCCCACAAATGGAGCTTTCTTTTGGTGGTATTTGATCACCTCTGCGGTTTTTATTTTTTGCACTATAAACAAAAATAGAGCGACAATTTTGAAAAAAATGCTATATTTTTTACTTTTTGCTATAATAAATATCCCCCAAAAACATATATAAATTTTTTTTTTCCTCAGTTTAGGCCGATACGTATTCTTCTACCTATTTTTGGTAAAAAAAATCGCAATAATCGTTTATCGGTTGGTTTGCGCAAAATTTATAGTGTTTACAAAATAGGGGATAGTTTTTTTGCATTTTTATTTATTTATTTATTTATTACTACTAATGGCGGCGATCAGCGATTTTTTTCGTGACTGCGACATTATGGCGGACACTTCGGACAATTTTGACACATTTTTGGGACAATTGTCATTTTCACAGCAAAAAATGCATTTAAATTGCATTCTTTATTGTGAAAATGACAGTTTGCAGTTTGGGAGTTAACCACAGGGGGCGCTGTAGGAGTTAGGGTTTACTTTGTGTGTGTTTACTAGTGTAGGGGGGTGTGGCTGTAGGAATGACGTCATCGATCGTGTCTTCCCTATAAAGGGAATGACGCGATCGATGCGCCGACACAGTGAAGCACGGGGAAGCCGTGTTTACACACGGCTCTCCCCGTTCTTCAGCTCCGGGGAGCGATCGCGACGGAGCGGCTATAAACGAATAGCCGCGCCGTCGTCCCGGATCGCTCCTGAAGCCACGGGGACCGCCGCATGTACGGGGGGGGGGTCCCGATCGGACCCCCGACCCACGTCAAGCAGAGCACGTATATATACGTGCATGTGCCTGCCTGTGCCATTCTGCTGACGTATATGTACATGCGGCGGTCCTTAAGTGGTTAAACAACTAAAACATTGTTTTACTACTGTTCCAATTCTACAACTTCCTAATTCAAATTATAATTTTGTTTTGGAAGTTGATGCTTCACCACTTCATCCTGTTGCATGTTTCTCAAAGACTTTAAATCCTGCTGAATGTAGCTACCCTATTGGTGAAAAAGAACTGCTTGCAATTAAATGCGCCTTAGAGAACTGGCGACACATACTAGAAGGATCAACACATTCCATAATGATTTATACGTTTATAGTAATCTACAATAGTAGTCAAACAAAACCCTTTCCTCTAGACAGGTATGCTGGAGTCTCTTTTTTGATAGGTTCGATTTTTTTGATCACCTACAGGCCAGGTGCAAAAATGGTAAAGCGGATTCTCTTTCCAGACTTTCCGAACCAGTTGAATAACTTTCTCCTCCATCTCTTCTTATATCGTCTCATAAGTTTATGCTTGCTAATATCAATCTAAAACAGTTACTTAAACAAAGTTTGATTAACGCAAGATGAAGAAGTTTTTTTTTTACAAGCATACTCAACTTTATATTCCTTCTCCTATGGTTATCCATTTACTAAAAGTTCTACATGATGCTCCCCTGGCTGGCCATCCTGGAATAGAAAAAAACACTGATCTCATTCAGCGTTATTTTTGGTGGCCTAAGATGACAAGCACCATAAAAGTTTTGACCTGTAGGTCTGCATAAGATCCAAGTGTGAGAGAAAACCACCCTATGGGTTACTGATGTCTTTACCTATTCCTGCAAAAACTTGGGAAGCATTATCTTTCGATTTTATTGTTGAACCACCTCCTTCCAATGGATATAACACCATCATGGATGCATACGAATTCCCGAATTGCAATATTAATGAATTTACCGAATCCGAACGAACGTTTTCGATTCCGAATTGAAAACCCGCGGACGAAATTAGATCGGAATTCGATTTTTTTTTTTTTTTTCGAATTCCGATCGAATTTCGTCCGCGGGTTTTCGATTTGGAATTCGAAAAATTTTTTTTTTTTTTTTTTTTTGGAATTCCGATCGAATTTCGTCCGCAGGTTTTCGATTTGGATTTCGAATTTTTTTTTTCTTTTTTTTTTCGAATTCCGATCGAATTTCGAAATTATATTCGAAGAGAGAATTTTCGAATTCGACCGGATCTTTCGAAATTCGGTCGAAAACGAACGAGTTCCGAAAACGAATTTAACACATGTAACGAACCTAACTTAACTACTTGCCGTCGTTATACGTCCTCACTTTAGAGATGAATATCTCGGTAACGGTAGCAGCTGCTGCCACAATCGAGATATTCATCTCTTCTGTGGGCGGCCGTGTTAACGATAATGGCGGTCTCCGCGGCGAATTCGCCGCGAGATCGCCGTTATCGGTGGCGGGAGAGGGGCCCCCCCCTCCCGCCGCTCTCCCGCGCCCTCCGCCGCTTACCGTAGCCGTCGGTAGCGGCGGAGGAGATCGCAACCATCCGGCAGCTGAGCGGGGACGAGACTGAAGGAAAAATCTCCTTCGCCCGTCCCCATAGCTCCGCTGGGCGGAAGTGACGTCAAAACGTCAGTCCCGCCCAGCGTCTTAAAGAAACATTTTTTTTTTTTGTCATTTGAAAAAATGACATTTCCAAATTTTTTTTTTTTTTTTTTGCATTTAAGCCCAAATATGAGATCTGAGGTCTTTTTGACCCCAGATCTCATATTTAAGAGGACCTGTCATGCTTTTTTCTATTACAAGGGATGTTTACATTCCTTGTAATAGGAATAAAAGTGATAATTTTTTTTTATTTTTTTTTTCAGTGTTAAAAATTCTAAAATAAATAAAAATAAATGCGAAAAGCAAAAAAAAATTTTTTTAAAGCGCCCCGTCCCGACGAGCTCGCGCGTAGAAGCGAACGTATACGCGAGTAGCGCCGACATATGAAAACGGTATTCAAACTACACAAGTGAGGTATCGCCGCGATCGTTAGAGCGAGAGCATTAATTTTAGCCTTAGGCCTACTCTGTAACTCAAAAAATGCAACCTGTAGAATTTTTTAAACGTCGCCTATCAAGATTTTTAAGGGTAAAAGTTTGACGCCATGCCACGAGCGGGCGCAATTTTTAAGCGTGACATGTTGGGTATCATTTTACTCGGCGTAACATTATCTTTCACAATATATAAAAAAATTGGGCCAAATTTATTGTTGTCTTATTTTTTCATTTAAAAAAGTGATTTTTTTCCAAAAAAAGTGCGCTTGTAAGACCGCTGCGCAAATACGGTGTGACAAAAAGTATTGCAATGACTTCCATTTTATTCTCTAGGGTGTTAGAAAAAAAAATATATAATGTTTGGGGGTTTTAAGTAATTTTCTAGCAAAAAAAAATGGTTTTGTCTCGTAAACACCGACTCTGAAAAACAGGCCCGGGGCTAAAGTGGTTAACGAAATTATTTAAATAACGAATTAAAACGAAACGAAACGAAACAAAATTTTCCCTTTTGCACATGCCTATGAAAAATGTCTCACTTTGTCCCACTTAAGAAATTACCTTTTTTTAAAGAAACAGCGCAAACCCTACTTGATCATGTCATATTCTCCAAGTAGACCATAGATACTCCATTGCATATCACCCACAAACAAATGGACAGACAGAACGTGTGAACCAATGTCTTGAACAATATCTCAGATGTTATTGCACCCATTTTCAGGATGGTCTACCCTTCTTTCTCTCGCTGAATTTTCTTACATTAATTCACCAAGTTCTTAAACGCGATACTCCCCGTTTTACGCAAATTATGGGTTTCATCCTAATATTGTACCGGTGTCTCCATTAAACTAATGACTATTGGTCTACCCTGTCGTCTGTATTGCAAGTTTTGAAACAAAATCTCAAACGTGAACAGGATCGTCAAAGAACCTACTATGATCTTAGACATAGACCTTCACCATCCTATAACGTTGGGGATCAAGTATGGCTCTCTACAAAAAACTTACGTTTACATTTACCTGCTAGAAAACTGACCAAACAATTTTTTGGTCCATTTCCTATTTCTAAGATTATTAATCAAAATACTATGCAACTTTCCCTCCCTCCAGAACTGAGGATTCATCCATCATTTCATGTTTCCCTTCTTAAACCCTACCTACCTAATCAATTTTCAGGTAGGAATCCTTTGCCCGCACCCCCTATCGTAGTTTAGGGTGAAGAACATTATGAGGTTGAACATATTCTGGACTCTAGAAGAAGAGGACGTCTACAATACTTGATTAGATGGAAAGATTATGGTATACAAGATGACTCTTGGGAAGATTCAACTGAAGTACAAGCACCCAAGTTGTGTAATCAATTCCATTCAAGATACCCTCACAAGCCTTCCCCTAGTGAGATCCCCAGGAGGGTATCCCTTAAGAGGGGAGTACTTTAATCGGCGTCTGGCACCGTAATGCATTGCATGCTGGAACGCAGAGTGGCGACCACGCAATGATGTCATCGCCCGGCGCCGCGTGTGTTCCAGCCTGGAATGCGGAAGTGCCAAATGCAATTAGCTATGCCGCTTCACTATAAACAGAACGGCGTGTGTTATACACGCCGTTCTATTAGTGTGAGCCGCAGCTCAGCCACGCTGCATCTCCGGTGCCTTTGCTCTCCATGCTACACTGCACATTTCAACTGGAATCCTACAGCAATCTACCTCCAGGCTATCATTGCTGCTGACATCCTGCACTACAGAAATCCATGACCTAAGGCCCTGCAAACAGATGAGTAGACATTTATTACCTATTGTAGTGCCTTAAGAAATCTGCTACACATGTTGCTGTCATACAAGTCCTATATTTAATGCTGGCTTATTTCCTATCATCTTGCTACTTGGGACTGACTGTTGTGCTTTGGCTGGTTGCTGTGCAAACTCTTAAAGGAACATATACTCTCAAATAAGCTGAGATATATATGCCTCTCATATGCAATTACTAGTTGCTACCGCTAACATATACTCTCAAATAAGCTGAGCCATATATGCCTCTCATATGCAATTACTAGTTGCTACCACTAATCCTACTTACTACGTGCTTGACATAAGTTGTTTATGGGCCTATGCCCTAAGTTACTTAACATGTTCGCCCTAACTTTTCTATGCTAAGGGTTGAAGGCATTTCCTACCTACTCCCTTAGTGGCCTAATGCATGACTCTTATGTTTAAGTGATATCATGTAGAAAACCCCCAAACTCCTGTTGTCTGATTGAAGTGACGCCCGGGGTCCAGTACTGATAATCACTTGCATACAGTTGTGCATTGGAATCTTTACCTCTATTATATAATTTTATCGCTAGGCTTTGGTCTCATGTTGTAATACGCCCATCCTAGTAGCTCAACGCTCATTCCCTTATGTGAGAGAGAGATGGTGTAGAGAACCCCCAAACTCCTGTTCTTTGATTGGAGTGACGCCTGGGGTCCAATACTGAATTCTCACATAGAGAAGTGCATTGAAATCCTTGCTAACCGCAGTTGTGGTTCACTCCCGTTCCCCAGAGTTGTGACAATGGCAGACTGTGGCCTCCCAATTTGCCATGCGGTGGTACTTTCCCAACTGCGGAGGGGCAATAGATGGGAAGCATGTCCACATCATCCCACCACCCCATTCGGGGTCATACTGTTTCAAGTACAAGGGGTTCCATAGTATTGTGATAATGGCGGTGGTGTCGGCGATATATGATTTTTTATATGTGGACGTGGGGAAAAATGTCCTGATGTTGGATGGTGGAGTGTTTTCCAAGACAGAGTTCTCCCGACGTCTCCAGACGTGGATTGGGATTGCCACCTACGGAAGAAAACATGGAAGGACTCCCGTTTGTGTGTGTCGCTGATGAATCGGTTGGGCTTGGAAATCATCTGATAAGGCTATTTCCCCAGAGGACCTTCACACCTGAGAAGAGGGTGTTTAATTACCGGCTATTGCCCCTATTTCATACATCCATAAATATGGCGGAGTACAAAATCAACCACATTGTCATGGCGTGCTGTGTTCTGCACAATTTTCCCAGAAAGAATGCTCCTAATTATATGGCCTCAGTAGGGCTTATGGCCGCAATTCAGGACCTAAATCCTATTCTGGCCGTGCAAGCTGGCCATACTGGCTTGCCCCCCAAAGCGCCCGTGATGTGCGCCAAAAAATATGTGTATGTATTTTACGGGTAGGGGGGCATTGCTATGCCAGAAGATTTTTGATTTCTTTGAAAATAAAATAAAAACCTTTGAACTGAAATCATCTTGAATTTGATTTACTGCTTGTGTTTTTGTTAGCTATCTCCTAGGTTCTCCTAGTGCACTTGTAATGGCAAGTGAATTTGTCTTTATTAAATAACCCCCATTGTCACTGTAAACACCAAATTACTTTTAAAAAATGGTATTGAGCATTGAAAGAAGAAGCCACACATTGTCGATTTTTAAAACTTTAACATGTGCGTTATAAAACATTATTTCCAAAAATATACATCTAAGTTTAAACACTAGCTGCCCGCCCATGCAGCTCTCGTTCTCGGCGGACGACATATGATGTCTTCGCCTTCCCGAGCCACTAGGGGACCCGATGCACATGCCCGGCGGCTGCGATTGCCCAGTAACTGAACAGGACCGTGGATCTGTGTGTGTAAACACACAGATCCACGTCCTGTCAGGGAGAGGAGACCCATGGTGTGTCCCTTGTACATACGGACACTGATCGGTCACCTGCCCCAGTCAGTACCCTCCCCCACAGTTAGAATCACTCCATAGGGAACACATTTAACCCCTTGAGCACCCCTAGTGTTGACACCTTCCCTGCCAGTCACATTTATACAGTAATCAATGCATTTTTATAGCACAAATCACTTTATAAAATGTGAATGGCCCCACAAATGTGCCAAAAGTGTCCGATGTGTCTGCCGCAATATTGCAGTCACGATAAAAATGGCAGTTCGCCACCATTTCAAGTAAAAAATAAATAAATAAAAAACAAAACTATCCCCTATGCCGCTATAACTTTTATGCAAACCAATCAATATACGCTTATTGCGATTTTTTTTCCAAAAATATGTAGAATACATATCGGCCTAAAATGAGGAAAACATTTTTAAGAAAAAAAATTTAATTGGATATTTATTATAGCAAAAAGTAAAAAATATTGTGTTTTTTTTCAAACTTGTCCCTCTTCTTTTGTTTATAGCGCAAGAAATAAAAACTGCAGAGGTGATAAAATACCACCAAAAGAAAGCTCTATTTGTGGAAATTGTGGGGAAAAAGTTATAAAAATTTTATTTGGGTACAGTGTTGCAGGGCCGCGCAATTGTCAAAGTGTGACAGCGCTGAAAGCTGAAAAATGGCTTGGGCAGGAAGGGGATGAAAGTGCCCTGTATTGAGGTGGTTACATTTATTTTATTTTTTTAGTTTGCTTTAACAGGCATGTTTCAAAACATAACATACAAAACTCTGGAACTTACAAAGTTCAACGTACAAAATGTGAAGGCAGTATCAGACATTATAGTATGTCAACATTGTGTTGCTGTTGCCTTCCTTAGATGGGGTGATATCACCCCTTTAAAAGCCAAATTTTGAAGATGCACAGAAATACGGATTGCAAATGGGGATTTCCCTCCTGATCCCATGCCTAATGTTAACATGTGCTATCTGCTATCATGGGGGATCAATGGACATGTTTTGGGGGTGCAACCCCTTCCTCTTACCTACTTGAGTTGCGAGGAAGGGGTTGCACCCACAAAACACGTACATTGATATCCCCTGATAGCAGATAGCACATGTTGACACACTGGGGCTGATTTACTATTAACAATGCGCTGCGCTGGTTCATGGCTTAATTAGTGCGCCAGATGAATCCTTAATTAGGCGCATGAACCAGCGCAGCACAGGGCGCAATGCAATTAATATGTAAAGCCGCTGCCGAACTCCCTTTAGAAGTCTATGGGAGAAACCAAAAGTGTTAATTTTAAAGGTTAATATGCTAGTTTTTGTCCTAAAAAGTGTTTGGGGACCTGAGTCCTGCCCCAGGGGACATGTATCAATGTTTTTTTTTATTTTTTAAACTGCATTTTTTTCGGGAGCAGTGAATTTAATAATGCTTAAAGTGCAACAATAAAAGTGAAATATTCCTTTAAATTTCGTACCTAGGGGGGGGGGTGTAAAGTAAGCATGTGAAATAGCGCATGTTTCCCCTACTTAGAACTATCTCTGCTCAAAAAATTTACATTCTGAAGGAAAAAAAGTCATTTAAAAAATCACTCGCGGCTATAATGAATTGTCGGCTCCCGGCAATTCAGAGCAAATTCATTCATAAAAAAAAAAAAGCGTGGGGTCCCCCCAAATTCCATTACCAGGCCCTGTGGAAATTGTGGGGAAAAAGTTATTACAATTTTATTTGGGTACAGTGTTGCAGGACCGCGCAATTGTCAAAGTGTGACAGCGCTGAAAGCTGAAAAATGGCTTGGGCAGGAAGGGGATGAAAGTGCCCTGTATTGAAGTGGTTACATTTATTTATTTATTTATTTATTTTAGTTTGCTTTAACAGGCATGTTTCAAAACATAACATACAAAACTCTGGAACTTACAAAGTTCAACGTACAAAATGTGAAGGCAGTATCAGACATTATAGTATGTCAACAATGTGTTGCTGTTGCCTTCCTTAGATGGGGTGATATCACCCCTTTAAAAGCCAAATTTTGAAGATGCACAGAAATACGGATTCCAAGTGGGGATTTCCCTCCTGATCCCATGCCTAATGTCAACATGTGCTATCTGCTATCATGGGGGATCAATGGACATGTTTTGGGGACGCAACCCCTTCCTCTTACCTACTTGAGTTGCGAGGAAGGGGTTGCACCCACAAAGCGCTTACATTGATATCCCCTGATGGCAGATAGCACATGTTGACACACTGGGGCTGATTTACTATTAACAATGCGCTGCGCTGGTTCATGGCTTAATTAGTGCGCTGGATGAATCCTTAATTAGGCGCATGAACCAGCGCAGCACAGGCAATGCAATTAATATGTAAAGCCGCTGCCGAACTCCCTTTAGAAGTCTATGGGAGAAATCAAAAGTGTTAATTTTAAAGGTTAATATGCTAGTTTTTGTCCTAAAAAGTGTTTGGGGACCCGAGTCCTGCCCCAGGGGACATGTATCAATGTTTTTTTTTTATTTTTTAAACTGCATTTTTTTCGGGAGCAGTGAATTTAATAATGCTTAAAGTGCAACAATAAAAGTGAAATATTCCTTTAAATTTCGTACCTAGGGGGGGGGGGGGGTTTAAAGTAAGCATGTGAAATAGCGCATGTTTCCCATACTTAGAACTGTCTCTTCTCAAAAAATTTACATTCTGAAGGAAAAAAAGTAATTTAAAAAATCACTTGTCGGCTCCCGGCAATTCAGAGCAAATTCATTCATAAAAAAAAAAAAAAAGCGTGGGGTCCCCCCAAATTCCATTACCAGGCTCTTCAGGTCTGGTATGGATATTAAGAAGAACCCCGCCGTTAAAAAAAAATGACGTGGAGTTCCCCCCAAATATCCATACCAGGCCTTTCAGGTCTGGATTTTAAGAGGAGCCCCAAATTTAAAAAAACAAATGGCGTGGAGTTCCCCCAAAAATCCACACCAGACCCTTTATCCGAGCACGTAACCTGGCTGGCCGCAGAAAAGAGGGGGGGACAGAGGGCGGCCCCCCTCTCCTGAACCATACCAGGCCACATGCCCTCAACATGGGGAGGGTGCTTTGGGGTCCCCCCAAAGCACCTTGTCCCCATGTTGATGGTGACAAGGGCCTCATCCCCACAACCCTGGCCAGTGGTTATGGGGTCTCCGGGTGGGGGGCTTATCGGAATCTGGAAGACCCCTTTAACAAAGGGGACTCCCAGATCCCGCCCCCCCCTGTGTTAAATGGTAATGGGGTACATTGTACCTCTACCATTTCACCAAAAAAAGTGTAAAAAATTTAAAAAAAGACAATAGCCGGTTTTTTACAATTCCTTTATTAATGTCTTCTTTCCACGCTTCTTCTTCTTCCATCTTCTTCTTTTCTGCTTTCATTCGGGTTTCTTCCTCCCTCTTCTTCTTCCTCTGCTACTTTCTTGGATCTTCTCATCCGCATCTTGCACCGGCTTCTTCCTCCATCTTCTTCTCCTTCCTTCGGTCTTCTCGTCCGCATCTTGCTTCTTCTTCCCCGGACGATCCCCTTTCAATTGAAGTTCCCGCCGTGTGACACTCCTGTGACCCCGCCCCCTCTGACGCCACGGGGAAAGTCATAAGAAAGTTCCGTGTGGTACACGTGCGTCAGAGGGGGGCAGGGTCACGGGAGCGTCACACAGCGGGAACTTCAATTGCAAGCGGATCGTCCCCATCTTGCATGGATTCTTCTTCCCCGGACGATCCGCTTCCAATTGAAGTTCCTGCTGTATGACGCTCCTGTGACCCATCCCCCTCTGATGCACATGTACTACATGGGGACTTTCTTATGGCTTTCCCCGTGGCGTCAGAGGGGGCAGGGTCACAGGATGACGCTGCGTCCTCAGTGATAAAAGTACTGTCTGAAGAACGGGAGCGTCACACGGCGGGAACTTCAATAGGAAGTGGATCGTCCGGGGAAGAAGAAGCAAGATGCGGACGAGAAGACTGACGAAAGGAGAAGAAGATGGAGGAAGAAGCCGGTGCAAGATGCGGACGAGAAGACCCAAGAAAGAAGCAGAGGAAGAAGAAGATGGAGGAAGAAACCAGAATGAAAGCAGAAAATAAGAAGATGGAAGAAGAAGAAGCGCGGAAAGAAGACATTAATAAAGGAATTGTCAAAAACCGGCTATTGTCTTTTTTTGACACTTTTTTTGGGTGAAATGTTAGAGGTACAATGTACCCCATTACCACTTCACACAGGGGGGGCGGGATCTGGGGGTCCCCTTTGTTAAAGGGGTCTTCCAGATTCTGATAAGCCCCCCCGCCCGCAGACCCCCACAACCACCGACCAGGGTTGTGGGGATGAGGCCCTTGTCCCCAACATGGGGACCCCAAAGCACCCTCCCCATGTTGAGGGCATGTGGCCTGGTACGGTTCAGGAGGGGGGGCGCACTCTGCCCCCCTCTTTTCTGCGGCCGGCCAGGTTACGTGCTCGGATAAGGGGTCTGGTGTGGATTTTTGGGGGAAATCCACACCATTTTTTTTTATTTGGGGTAGAGTTCCCCTTAAAATACATACCAGACCTGAAGGGCCTGGTATGGATATTTGGGGGGAACCCCACGTAATTTTTTTTTCTTGACGGCAGGGGGTTCCCCTTAATATCCATACCAGACCTGAAGGGCCTGGTAATTCAATTTGGGGGGACCCCCACGCTGTTTTTTTTTTTTTATGAGCAATGACTGTATTCTTTATAGCCATGAGTACTTTTAAATTACTTTTTTTTCCCTTCAGAAATGACATCTTGTACAGGGACAGTTCTAAGGCCCCTTTTAGACTGAGGCGGGAGCCGTGGTGGCAGTATACCGCCGCTAAAAATAGCGGCGATATACCGTCAGATTTGCCGCGGGATTCGGCCGCTAGCAGGGCGGTATTAACCCCCGCTAGCGGCTGATAAAGGGTTAATACCGCCCACAATGCACCTCTGTAGAGGTGCATTGCGGGCGGTATCGCCGCGGTTCCCATTGTTTTAAATGGGAAGGAGCAGTGAAGGAGCGGTATACACGCCGCTCCTCTCACCGCTCCAAAGATGCTGCTGACAGGAGATTTTTTTCTCTCCTGCCAGCGCATCGCCTCAGTGTGAAAGCCCTCTGGCTTTCACATTGATGTTGCTGGGCAGGAGTTTTTCAGGTGGTATAGCACGGCTATTTTTAGCGCTGTACCGCCTGAAAAACTCCTCCGTGTGAAAGGGGTCTAGGCACGGGAAACATGCACTACTTCACAGGCATGCTATACCCCCCCTCCCCCCCTATGAAATGTAAGGGAATATTTCACTTTTATTGTTTCACTTTAACCACTTCCATACCGCGTCTATTCTGGCACTTCTCTCCCTCATGTAAAAATTATATTTTGTTCCTGGAAAATTTATCAGGACTAGAGTTGAGCGGACACCTGGATGTTCGGGTTCGGACATGAACTCGGACTTTGAAAAAAAAGTTTGGGTTCGGGACCGAACCCGACCCGAACTTTGACCCGAACCCGAACCCCATTGAAGTCAATGGGGACCCGGACTTTTGACTACAAAAATGTCTCTAAAAAAACTAAGGGAAAGGGCTGGAGGGCTGCAAATGGCAGCAAAATGTCATGAAGAGCATGGCAAGTACTCTGGAAATAAATGTGGATAGGGAAATAACTTAAAATAACATTAAAAAAATGTAAATAAAAAATAAAATAATTTTGACCTAGGAGGACGAGGTCCATATGTAGTAGGAGGTTGAGGTGGATGTGGCGGTGTAGGTGGAAGCGGCGGTGGAGGAGGAGGAGGAGGTAGCCAACACAGCAGGTTTTGGTTTTTAATTGATTTATTTTTTAAATTAGGGTAAACCCCAAAAGAGTGAGAAAGATCTAGGGTTGCTACCTCATCCCTTTAAACCTGAACACAGAGTAATTACACAGGTTCTGGGGCTAATTTAATGTCGATAAGGCACCAAGTGAGTTTAATTAGCAGCACCTTAATCAGCCAGAGAACCTGTGTAATTAATATGTTTTTGCTTTTAAAGGGATAAGACGGCAACCCTAGAAAGATCAGAAAAAAACAATGGCTGGGTAAGGCCTGCCCGGTGTCTATTCTGGACAAGGTATGGACAAGTCCTCTGGGATCCATGCCTGGTTCATTTTTATGAACATGAGCTTGTCCACATTGGCTCTGGACAGGCGGTTGCGCTTGTCTGTGATAACGCCCCCTGCCGTGCTAAATACACGTTCAGACAATACACTGTCCGCAGGGCAGGCCAGCACCTCCAAGGCGTAAAGGGCAAGCTCAGGCCATGTGTCCAATTTGGAGACCCAGAAGTTTAAGGGGGCATAGCCGTCATTCAGTCCGTGTAGGCGTGTGCACACATACTGCTCCACCATGTTGCTGAAATGCTGCCTCCTGCTAAAACCTTCCATATCAGCTGGTGGTGCTGTTTGTTGTGGCGTGCTGACAAAGCTTTTCCACATTTCGGCCATGCTAACCCTGCCTTCTGAGGTGTTGGCGGTGCCCTTGCTGCGTTGGCGACCTCTTCCTCCTCCTCTGCCTTCGCCTTCTGCTTCCACTGTGCCCCCGCTGCCAGGTGGGAATTGCACCAGCAGCGCGTCTACCAGCGTGCGCTTGTACTCGCGCATCTTGCGTTCACGTTTCAGTGAGGGAATTAAGGATGGTACATTGTCCTTGTAACGGGGATCCAGCAGCGTGGCCACCCAGTAATCAGCACCTGTTAAAATGTGTGAAACACACCGGTCGTTGCGGAGACACTGCAGCATGTAATCGCTCATGTGTGCCAGGCTGCCCAGAGGCAACGAAAAGCTATCCTCTGTGGGAGGTGTATAATCTGTGTCCTCTGTATCCCCCCAGCCACGCACCAGTGATGGCCATGAGCTGGTCTGGATGCCATCCTGCTGTGAACATGGTTCCTTCTCCTCCTCCATGTCTTCCTCCTCCTCATCCTCCACCGTGTCATCCTCCAGAACTGTGCCCTTGCTGGACAATTGTGTACCTGGCCTTTGTTGGTGCACGAACCCACCCTCGGAGCCACTTGTGAATGACTGCCCTGAAAGCCTTGGAAATTATCCTCCTCCTCCTCCTCCTGTGCCACATCCTCTTCCATCATCGCCCGTAGCGGTTTTTCAAGGAGGCATAGAACTGGGATAGTCACGCTGAGAGCAGCATCATCGGCACTGGCCATGTTGGTGGAGTACTCGAAACAACGCAACAAGGCACACAGGTCTCGCATGGAGGCACAGTTATTGGTGGTGAAGTGGTTCTGTTCCGCAGAGCGACTCACGCGTGCGTGCTGCAGCTGAAACTCCACTATCGCCTGCTGCTGCTCACACAGTCTGGCCAGCATGTGCAAGGGGGAGTTCCACCTTGTGGGCACATCACATATGAAGTGGTGAGCGGGAAGGCCAAAGTTACACTGCAGCGCTGCCAGGTGAGCAGCAGCAGGGTGAGAACGCCGAGAAGTGCGCACAGACGGCCCGCACTTTCTGCAGCAGCTGTGGCATATCGGGGTAAGTTTTCAGGAAACTCTGCACCACCAGGCAAGGGATGTGCATCAAACCGGCTAGGCCCAGAGCTGCTACAAAATTTTGCCCGTTATCGCACACCACCAGGCCCGGCTTGAGGCTCACTGACGCCAACCACTCATCGGTCTGTTGTTCCATGTCCCTCCACAACTCCTGCGCGGTGTGTGGTTTTTCCCCCAAACAGGAAAGTTTTAAAACTGCCTGCTGGCGTTTACCCATGGCTGTGCTGAAGTTGGTGGTGAATTTGTTACGCTGACTGGATGAGGAGGCGGTAGAGGATGAGGAAGCGGAGTAGGAGGAGTTAGGAACAGGAGGCAAACTGAAGCACCCTGCAATCCTCGGTGGTGGAAGGACATGCGCCAAACTGCTATCCGCCCCAGGCCCAGCCACCACTGCATTTACCCAGTGCGCTGTTAGGGAGATATAATGTCCCTGACCGTGCTTACTGGTCCACGTATCCGTAGTTAGGTGGACCTTGGCACAGATGGAGTTGCGCAGTGCACACCTGATTTTGTCCCCCACTTGGTTGTGCAGGGAAGGGATGGCTCTCCTGGAAAAGTAGTGGCGGCTGGGCACGACGTACTGTAGGACAGCCAATGCCATAAGGCTTATAAAACTCTGCGTCTCCACCAGAAGGAATGACAGCATTTCAAAGGCCAGTAATTTTGAAATGCTGGCATTAAGTGCCAGGGATCGCGGGTGGGTAGGGGGCTACTTCCTCTTCCGCTCCAGTGTTTGGGAGATAGAGAGCTGAATGCTTCCATGGGACATTGTGCAGATGTTTGGTGACCCAGGTGGTAGTGTTGCTTGCTGGTCCTCTAATTGAGGGGTGGCAGGTGGCACTGTCACTACAGAGGTGGATGAAGAGGCCGAGAGGCCCGAGACTGATGCAGAAGAGGAAGCAGGAGGAGCCAGAGACCTTTCTTGGTTTTTGAGGTGTCTACTCCCCTGCAGCTCATGCTATGCACTTAGATGCCTGGTCATGCAGGTTGTGCTTAGGTTGAGAACATTTATGCCTTCAGGCTCTGATTGCACAACGTGCAAACCACTCGTGTCTTGTCATCAGCACATTGTGTGAAGAACTGCCACGCTAGGGAACTCCTTGGACCTGGCTTTGGTGTGCTCGGTCCCTTGCTGCGTTGGGCAGTAGCAGGCTTACTGTCTAGGGGATGGATGCTCTGCTTTGGCACCCTGCTCCCTCTTCTGCTGTGCTGGTGGCTCTGTGCGACCACCGCCTCTTCCTCCGAACTACATGGGTCACCTGCATGAGGTTGATTCCATGTCGGGTCGAGGATCTCATCGTCCTCCACATCATCTTCCACCCAGTCTTCACCACTGCCCTCCTTGTCGGTCTGCACAATTGCAAAAGCACCAGTGTTTCATCATCATCCAAGACGTGCTGTGATGGTCCCCCCATGTACTCATCTTGAAATATAAATGGTTGGGCATCAGTGCACTCAATCTCTTCCACTTCTGGGGCTGGGCTAGGTGGATGGCCCTGGGAACACATGCTAACAGACTCATCAAAAAGAAGAAGAGACTGCTGCATGATTTGGGGCTCAGACTGCTTGGCTGATTTGCAAGGGGGTGAGGTGAAAGACTGATGGTGGACATCAGCTGCAGGCGCCAACTCTGAACTTTCAGCACAAGACTGGTTGGAAAACAACGTGAAGGAACTGGAGGCACTGTCAGCAACCCAATCTACTACCGCCTGTTCTGCTCCTGGCCTCAACATTCGTAGAGCTGGATTAGGCCCGACCAAATACCGCTGCAGGCTCTGTCGGCTACTCGCACCTGAGAAAGGTGTTTCACTTGTGCGTGTAGCTGGCACAGATCGACCACGTCCTCTCCCTGTAACAGGAGCTCCACCAGCAGCACCACGACCGCGGCCACGTCCCTTATTTGACGTTTTCCTCATATTTCTCAAATGTAGGATCTTGCCCTAAATGGGTGTTTTTTAAATACAACAATAGTGTAATATGGTTTAATATGCAGAGATTCACCTATATAATTCTGTCCCTAAAGCAAGAAGCAGGAACCTAGCCCTAAACAATGTACTGCACAGACAGTATATCACAGGGGACAGGTAGAGTGCTGGTGAAATTTGCAGAGATTCACCTATATATTTCTCTACCTATAGCAAGAAGCAGGAACCTAGCCCTAAACAATGTACTGCACAGACAGTGTATCACAGGGGACAGGTAGAGTGCTGGTGAAATAGGCAGAGATAGAGATTCACTGCCAGAGTGGAGAAAGCGTTCACAGCAGACATAGCACAGCTTAAGGCGGACACTAATCACTTGGGGGCTAGATTGGAGTCAGTGAAGCAGAGACTGGATGAGGCCTTACCAGTCATCTCCATGCTGCATGACAAGTGTAGTGCCCAAGACCAGAAAATAGAAGCTTTACTCTGCCAACTAGATGACTTTGAGAACCGCAGTAGGAGGGCCAATATCCGCATACGCGGCCTGCCGGAAGCCACCGCTCCCAAAGATATTGTCCCTACGCTGGTGGACGTATTCAGGGAGATCCTGGGTTTGCCTGCAACTGCGGTCATCGAGATTGACCGCGCACATAGGGCCCTGAGACCCCCCTCTCAAGAGGTTGATAATCCTAGAGACGTGATATGCAAGCTCCACAAGTACACTCTGAAGGACAGGATCATGCAACAGATGCGTGGAAGGCAGTATTTTGACTTTGATGGGGCTAAATTATCCTTTTACCAAGATATCTCATGGCGTACCCTCATGCAGCGCAGAGCCCTTCGCCCGCTGCTGGAAGCTCTGCAAAAAGCAGGTCTAACCTACTGCTGGGGATTCCCCTTCTACCTCCAAGCATCCAGGAATGGTAAACAAGCCACGCTGCACACTAAAGATGACCTCCCACACTTCCTGGATGCCCTCGAGCTGGAACCGGTGGATTTTCCTGACTGGAGGGGACTGTCTGAGCACCCCCACCTGCAGCTCCCACAACCATGGATGCCAGTTGGCCGTCGGGGTCGCAGGCGTGACCGAAGACGTCCTTCTACCACCTCCCCCCGAGGTTCAGAACCCCCCAGGAACTAACGGACCCTTGACCCTGGTGCCCCCCTTTTTTCTGCTCCCCAGTTGCTAACTTCCCCCTCCTCTGGGACCTTTTTTCACACTTGTGGCCACTTTTGTAGTTCCTTCCCTGATCGGTCCATGGGGGGCCGTCCCCGTCCTGATGGGGTGGGTTTGGGCACTGTTACACTGTGCAATTATGCAGGCCTTGTTGCTGGGGTTTGGGGCCACAATTGGAGCTGCTGAACTGAACTCCTTACTTTTTGGCCTTTGTGGACGAGGTAACGCTGTGGCCTTACCCCCCCTTGCCTGACCCCCCTGATGACTTCCTTGGAATCCTAGTTACCCACTTGACTTGATTTCTTCTTTCACTTATTTTTTTTTTTTGAGGTTTGCATTCTGTCTCCCCTCCTAATTGAATGTTTTAAGTTCACTGTGCGGTGGTGTGCGGGGGCCGGCCCTGGTGTCCTGCCCTCTCGGTGTTGACCCGCGTTCCCCCCATAGGTCGTACCTTCCTAGGTACTTTTTCCTTTTCGGAAATGGGAATGGGCCTCGGGGACTCCTCCTCTATGAGGCTGCCCCCGGGGTTCATCCCCCTGTTGTTTTGGTGTGGGGTTTTCTCCCCCATGTTACCATATGTGATATGTGCTGTTTTCTCTGTCTTTCACCATTTCCTTTTCTCTCCTTTTTGTTTTTTCTCTCTTTCTTTTGTCCTCTTCACAGGAACGGCTTCCGGTTCCACTCCCCGCACCACGCCCGTCTACGCGATAAGACAGCCTCCAGCCGACGGATTCTCTGATGGCGTCACTTAAGGTACTCTCTTACAATGTCCGAGGTCTTTGCTCTCCATGTAAACGTAATAAGCTGTGGTGGGAATTGAAGCGCTCTGGAGCGCAAGTGATCCTTTTACAGGAAACGCATTTTACACCTAGGTCATTGCCCAAACTGCCCACCCATCTGTATAATCAATGGTTTTTGAGTAACTCACCGGACACAAAATCGAGGGGCACGGCTATTGCCATACACAAATCCTGCCCCTTCCAGGTCACAGGGAGCAGAACTGACCCCTTAGGGCGATACGTTTTCTTGAAGGGTTCGGTCATGGGTCTGAAAATCACTGTGGCTACTATTTACGCCCCTAATTCGGGTCAGCTTTCTTTCCTAGATAGCACTCTAGACAGCCTGACGGACTTCAGGGAGGGCATTTTGGTCTTGGGAGGTGACTTCAACGTCAGTCCTGACCCGCAGCTCGACATTTCTCATAAACGCCCCTCCCACTCACACGCCTTTCTTAGGCATTTTCGTAAATCCTTGCAGACCCATCGCCTGTTCGACAGCTGGCGTGTACTTCACCCCTCAGACAGGGATTATAGTTATTATTCGAAGGTTCATGACGTGTACACCCGTATTGACTTAATCTGTGTTGACCACCTGGCCCTGGAGGTGCTTCAGGCTTCGTCTATTGGGAATCTCACTATATCTGACCATGCTCCCGTGACGACTACGTTGGCCATTGAGCCGGAGACCCGTAGGACCTGGTCGTGGAGGTTGAACGAGTCCCTGTTAGACGATGTGGTGGTGGTCTCGGGCGTCGCGGACGTACTATCTCATTACTTTCGGGAAAATACGACCGAAGGGGTGAGCAAGGGGATGGTTTGGGAGGGACATAAGGCAGTGGTGAGGGGGGAATTGATCTCTCAGGGATCTAGACTTAAGAAAGCCAGGCAGGCTGATTTTGATAGGGTGTTATAGGCTCTTCAAAAGGCGGAACGGGGACATAAACACACTGGAGACCCGGAGGCTCTGCGGGAGTTGACTGACATACGGGAGCTATTCTTGCGTTTACTGGACCGCCAGACCCGTAGACAATTGCGCTACATGTCACACAAATATTATGAACATGGCAATAAATGCGGCCGAATGCTCGCTAGAGCTCTTAGGAAGAAGCGTGCGCAAATGCTGGTGCACAAGTTGTGCTTACCCTCGGGTTCAATCGTGGTCAGGTCCTCCCAAATAGCCTCTGGGTTCCAAGACTTCTACGCTGACCTTTATGACCTAAGCTCGACACGCTCCCAGGGGGCCCCTGACTCGAGACTGACGGAAATTCAAGCCTACTTGGCGGCGTCGGGCCTCCCCTCGCTGACGGACGAGCAAAGCTCCCAGCTGGAATCCCCTATTACCCCTGCTGAGATAGAGACAACAGTGAAGTCTCTGCCCAACGGTAAGAGCCCTGGCCCCGACGGGTTCTCTAAGGCTTATTATAAACGTTTCCTACCTCTGCTGTCGGAGTCGATGTGTAGCTACTTCAACTCCATAGCAGACGGGAATGCCATCCCTCGAGAGGCGCTGCTGGCCCACATCTCAGTCATCCCCAAGGAAGGGAAAGACCCAACTTTGCCCCAAAGTTATAGGCCCATATCCCTCCTTAATGTGGATGTAAAAATTTTAGCAAAGATTTTGGCCACTAGACTGAAACACCTAGTCCCGCTCATTGTTCACCCTGACCAGACTGGGTTTGTTTCGGGCCGTGAAGCCCGGGACAACTCAGTTAGAGCTATACAGCTCATACACTGGGCACGCACTTCTCCCGACTCTCCCCCGTATCTCATTCTTTCTACTGACGCTGAGAAAGCGTTTGATCGGGTGGATTGGACTTATTTGCGAGCTGTACTGGAAACCATGGGCCTCCATACGCACATGCTGACCTGGATCATGGCGTTATATTCAGACCCATGTGCACAAGTCAAGGTCAATGGATTCCTCTCCCCCAGATTCCCGATCAGAAATGGCACGAGACAGGGGTGCCCTCTGTCGCCTATTTTATTTGCCCTGGTGCTGGAGCCATTTCTACGCACCGTACAGGCTAATATTGATATTAAGGGATTGACAGTGGGTCATACAGAGCATAAGCTCTCGGCTTATGCCGATGACGTGCTATTCCACTTGACGGAGCCCCTGATCTCACTGCCGAATCTGTTGCGGGAACTTAACCACTTTGGGACACTCTCTAATTTTAAAATTAATTACTCAAAATCTGAAATTCTCCCGATTCAGATACCCCCCTCGCTGGCTGAACGATTGCAGGCTGCCTTCCCGTTTACCTGGGCTAAATCATCCCTGAAATATTTAGGAGTCCGGTTGACAGACAGATTTGACACCCTCTATGCAGCCAATTTCCCCCCCTTGCTAGCCACAGTGAAAAACGACCTGGCCACTTGGACCAAGACGGCTTTTACCTGGTTGGGAAGGCTGGCCGTGGTGAAAATGAATATCCTTCCCCGCATCCTATTTTACATGCAGATGATACCTATGTCACTCCCTAGGGTATTTTTTACTCAAGTGTCCTGTCTCATATCGAAATTTATATGGCACGCCCGTAAACCACGAATTGCGCTTAAACTACTAACGCGACTAAGAAAGGGAGGAGGTCTGGGCTTACCAGATATCCAAAGGTATCACAGGGCAATTATCCTCCAGAGGGTACTCAACTGGCGCTTTCACACTGCCTCCAAGCTCTGGGTTTCCCTGGAGAAGTGTATGGCGGGTAGGAACCTAGCTTATGCCCCGTGGCTGTCCCGGGGGGGATAGGGGGCTGTCCAAATTTGCTTCCCCGCTGACAACTCAGACCTTACAAGTCTGGGATCGGCTTAACGCTCGACTGGCCCTGGCCCCCCCGTGTCCCCATTGGCCCCGTTGGGTGGCTTCCTGTGGTTTCCACCAGGGGAACAGGCGGCTTTCTTTGGTCCGTGGGTTGACGATAGTAACGCTAGCTGTGGTAAACTCTTGCGAGACGGTAAGCTCTTGCCTCTAGAGACACTTAGAGAACGGCACGGGACCTTTCCAATGGACTTCTGGCGTTACCGACAACTACTCCATTTCTTTGCGACACACAGGGACTCAATTCGGGACACCTCTACACTCAAAAACTTTGAACGCCTCTTTATCGAAGAGGAACCGATCCCCCACATGATTTACGAACTCTATCGCTTGCTCAGCTTTGCGACGTCTACACAGAAACCCACTTTCGTCAGGGCCTGGGAGAGGGACTTGGACTTGACTTTTACTCCTAGCCAACTGACGCAACTGTACCAATTTACCAGGTCCAGCTCTATTGATTCCAAGACCCAGGAAACGAATTATAAATTGTTGTCGCGTTGGTACCGGGTGCCAGCAGATTTAGCTAGGATCTACCCATCCACGTCGGACCGGTGCTGGAGAGGATGTGGCCACAGAGGTACACTCCTGCATATCTGGTGGGACTGTCCAGTGATCAGGCCCTTCTGGTTAGACATACAGTCCCAGATCAAGGCAATTCTAGACCTGGATGTCCCTTTCTCCCCGATCCACTTTCTGTTGCACATTCCTCCCCTGCCGGCGAGCCAGTACAGGCGCAGTTTACTGCCCCACCTTTTGAATGCAGCGAAGCGGCTACTTCCAATATACTGGAAGCGCCCGCAAGTTCCCAGCAGGGAGGAATGGATCCGCAAGGTTGGTGAGATACGGGAGGCGGAGGACTGGATTGCCACCTGCAGGAATGCGTTTTTCCGGCACCTGGGCGGCCTGGGCGGCGTACACCTTGGACCCGGGATATGTCACTTCCAGTCTGGATGTGGCATTGTTGGAGTTAGCAGACCCCTCACTTAAGCAAAGACCTCGGACCCTATAGCTTACTGCGGTGCCCTCGGCCGGATGGCTTGGGCCTCATTGGGTGGCCCTTTCTCCCTTGGTTTGTTTTTTCAGCTGATGTGGATTGCAGGATGGACGGAGGCAAGTGGTGCGGGGGGGGGGAAACGGAGGCCTGACCTCAGGTATGTTCCTTCTGATCCTAATCCCTCCCTACTTCTTCTTCTTCCTCTTCTTCTCTTTCTCTCTTCCCCTCTCGCTCTCTCTCACTTGTCTTCTCTGCTCTATTCTTTTCCGCTTTTCTCCTAGTGATCTAATGACATTGAGTGACCTGGTGGGTGATGTGTCGGGGGAGGGGTGAGCGCGGGGGGGTCCCGGCTGGCTGAACGGACTCGATGTCCCATTGCCGGGGGGCAGCTTGACCCCTTTTGGGGTCGGGCACTTGTTTTGCCACCTCGGGATGGGTACGTCGATCACGGTGGGGGTCGGTCGGATTTGTTGCATGTGGGGAGGTATGTTGGAGGTCCATGGAGACCCCCCTTCCCTCGTGCGCACTTGGCCGATCTACCTCTCATCTGGCATACTGTTTACTGTTTAGATGTTGTCCAGTGGACCAGCTGGTTTGGCCTCCGGTCCTTGCCCCTTCCTCGGCGGTTGCCCATTCTATCAACCGCTGTGAGACCTTAGATGTTCCACCCCCACGCTTGGATTTCCAGATTTTTTTTTTTTATTTCGTTTTATTGGTTGTGTTTTATGCGTTGGGGAGGTTTTCACTTTTGACTCGCTGCCCGGCCCCTGGGCCTTAGCGACATTATTTAGAATAATTGGGTCTCGATTTGCCTATATATTTCATTGTTTCTCGATGTCTAATTTGTTAATTTGTTTTTATGTTATGTTGGAAAATGAACGGCTTATTGTTTGCTGCAAAATGCTCCTGACAACATGTGTTGTGATGTACTATAATGCCGTTCACAAATAAAGATTATACAAAAAAAGAAATAGGCAGAGATTCACCTATATAATTCTTTCCCTATAGCAATAAGCAGGAACCTAGCCCTAAACAATGTACTGCACAGACAGTATATCACAGGGGACAGGTGGAGTGCTGGTGAAATAGGCAGAGATTCACCTATATATTTCTCTCCCTATAGCAAGAAGCAGGAACCTATCCCTAAACAATGTACTGCACAGATAGTATATAACAGGGGACAGGTGGAGTGCTGGTGAAATATGCAGAGTCACCTATATATTTCTGTCCCTATAGCAAATAGCTGGAACCTCTCCCTAAACTATGTACTGGACACACACAGTATATCACAGGTGGTGACAGGTGCAGTGCTGGTGAAATATACAGAGAGTCACCTATAGATTGCTGTCCCTATAGGAAATAGCTGGAACCTCTCCCTAAACTATGTACTGGACACACACAGTATATCACAGGTGGTGACAGGTGCAGTGCTGGTGAAATATACAGAGAGTCGCCTATAGATTGCTGTCCCTATAGGAAATAGCTGGAACCTCTCCCTAAACTATGTACTGGACACACACAGTATATCACAGGTGGTGACAGGTGCAGTGCTGGTGAAATATACAGAGAGTCACCTATAGATTGCTGTCCCTATAGGAAATAGCTGGAACCTCTCCCTAAACTATGTACTGGACACACACAGTATATCACAGGTGGTGACAGGTGCAGTGCTGGTGAAATATACAGATAGTCACCTATAGATTGCTGTCCCTATAGGAAATAGCTGGAACCTATCCCTAAACTATAAGATGCAGATCTCACATAAATAAACATTGCTTGTGTAGATTTCTGAAGCAGGATACACCTCTCTGACACTGTCCCTCAATCAAAAGCAGCCTGTCCCTATAGCAAATAGCTGGAACCTCTCACTAAACTATAAGATGCAGATCTCACAGAAATAAACAGTGCTTGTGTAGATTTCTGAAGCAGGATACACCTCTCTGACACTGTCCCTCAATCAACAGCAGCCTGTCCCTATAGCAAATAGCTGGAACCTCTCACTAAACTATAAGATGCAGATCTCACAGAAATAAACAGTGCTTGTGTGGATTTCTGAAGCAGTATACACCTCTCTGACACTGTCCCTCAATCAACAGCAGCCTGTCCCTATAGCAAATAGCTGGAACCTCTGCCTAAACTATAAGATGCAGATCGCACAGAAATACACAGTGCTTGTGTAGATTTCTGAAGCAGGATACACCTCTCTGACACTGTCCCTCAATCAGCAGCAGCCTCTCCCTACACTAGCTAATGCAGAGTGACGAGCTGTGCTGTGTGCCTCTATCTGATATAGAGGCTGGTCACATGCTGGGTCACATGCTGCACTGGCCAATCACAGCCATGCCATTAGTAGGGATGGCTGTGATGGCTACCTAGTCCCACTAGTAAAACAAATGGCGATTGGCTGCCGTGCAGCGCGCCATAAAATAGCCGAACTCCGAACCCGAACCCGAACCTTTTCCAATTATTTGTGTTCGGGTTCGCTCAACCCTACTCAGGACCCCCAAACATTATATATTTTTTTAGCAGACACCCTAGGGAATAAATTGGCGATCATTAAATTTTTTTCCAATGGTATTTGCGCAATAATTTTTCAAAAGCCTTATTTTTTGTCAAAAAAATAACAAAGCAGTTAAGTTACACCGAGTAAATAGATACCTAACTTTTCACGCTTTAATATTTCACACACTCATGGAATGGCGCCAAACTTCAGGACTTAAAAATCTCCATAGGTGACGCTTGACTTTTTTTTACAGGTTACAGGTTACAAGTTTAGAGATACAGAGGAGGTCTAGGGCTAGAATTATTGCTCTCGCTCTAATGCACGCATCAATACCTCATATGTGTGGTTTGAACGGCTTTTACATATGTGGGCGGGACTTAAATGCACATTCGCTTCTGAGAGCAAGCTACTAGGGTAAAAGAAAATACTGCTCTGAAAACTGCTGATCCCTCTTCTATGCTTCCGTCCCACTGAACCAAAAAGGGTGCTGGCTGTGCACAGGTGCATTAGATAGAGAAAATTCCTGGACTGCTGCACTCCTTGAAACGATGTCTTTATTCAGCAAAAAAAAATTCAAAAACACAAAACAACCAAAAACAGTGCAGTCAAAAAGGAGAGGTGGACAAAAGGAAAAGGGTGGCTGACATGTTTCACATCTTTCGATGCTTAGTCGTAGCTAGTGAGCAGTGACAAAAAACTGTGTTTAAATAGAGGAGGGGAAGAAGGTGAGTGGGGCGTTTCACCAATCAACCCGCAGGTGATCATTAATAAAAAGTCAAAAGAACACTTTAAAACCCTTGATGTGTCACACATGGGGTACTATCGTATGTGAAATAGAAAACATATATATAAGACAGAAATGAACCCCATGTGTGAAAACACATATGTGTCATAACCAATATAGTGAAAATAAACATTTTTAAAAGGTGTTTATATACTGTGACATAGAATGTTGTGAAATAAACATATATAAAAAATGAAAAATTGGTGCAATCGACTCGTGTTAATAGTCTAAATGATCATTAGTAGATATCAAGTATAGAGCTTATTAAAATTGCAACATTTAATATATGTAAGTAAAACACAAAATAGAAAGTATAAAACTATGGTGTTTGATTAAAAATAGTATATATGTGATTATTATACTTTGTGCTATACCCTGTCATTCTGGTTTGAGTGCCATTTTAAGGCATTTATATATCTCATAGTACTTTACAAAAAAGGTTATTGATATTGTATTTGTTCCAAGAGACTTTTTGAGATATGATCAACAAACCAGAAATAACACGTGGGGCCAGATTCACAAAGAGATACGATGGTGTATCTCCAGATACACCGTCGTATCTCTGACTTACACTGCCTGAAATTGGTCCTATCTATGCGTCTGATTCATAGAATCAGGTACGCATAGATATGGCTAAGATCCGACAGTGTTACACTGTGTTACACTGTCGGATCTTATTTTCAATTTAAAAATGGCGCCGGGGGCGTTCCCGCTGATTTACACTGAATAATATGTAAATCAGCGAGATACGCAAATTCACGAACGTACGCGGACCCGACGCAGTCTTCTTACGACGTTTCCATAGCGGCTTTCCCGGCGTATACTTACCCCTGCTTCTATGAGGCGCAGCCAATGGTAAGTATAGCCGTCGTTCCCGCGTCGAGTTTGAATTTTCTTACGTCGTTTGCGTACGCTGATTCACAAACACGCGCGTCGCAAGTCACGCTCACGTCGAAACCACTGACGTCCTAGCGACGTCAGTGGGAGCAATGCACGCTGGGAAATTCCCCGGACGGCGCATGCGCATTTAAATCGGCGCGGGAACGCGCCTGATTTAAATAGTACACTCCCCCTAGCCGCGGAATTTGAATTCCGCCGGGGGTTTTACGATCCGCCGCTGCAAGTTTGGAGGTAAGTGGTTTGTGAATTACCCACTTGCCTCCCAAACTTGCGGGAGCGGATCTTAAATCACGTAGATCGAGCGGATCTATAGATCCGCTGATCTGAGTGAATCTGGCCCGTGGTATGCATCAAGGGCAGAACTCTTTTTTGGCTCCACTGTCGTCTATCTTCCATTAATTATTTATATTAGGTTATGAAAACGGCACAAAAACATGTGCAAAAAATAATAATAACAATAACAAATGGGAGGACAAAGAATTGCTTCGGCATTCCCAAAGTTTCAAAAAGTCTCAAAAAGTGTCACACTATTGGGATAGTAATTCTGACCTATAATGGAGGCTATATATGAGAAGAACCTGTAGCCTAAAAATCTCCTGCATGGCCAATCCCTGTGTGAAAAAATGCACTACCCATATTGTAATGATATATTCCAGATGACCGGAGGGAAATATCACCAGGGAAATCCAGACAAAAAGGGCCAGATCCACAAAGAAGTTACGACGGCTTATCTATTGATACGCCGCGTAACTTCTAGGTTGCTCCAGCGTATCTTTGTTTTGTAACCACAAAACAAGATACGCCTGAATCTGGGCTAGATCCGACTGGCGTACGTCTTAGTACGCCGTCGGATCTAAGGTGCATATTTACGCTGGCCGCTAGGTGGCGCTTCCGTCGATTTCCACGTTGAGTATGCAAATTAGCTAGATACGCCAATCCACAAACGTACGTCCGGCCTGCGCATTTTTTTCGTAAGGCTTTTTTCGGCGTAACGTTACCCCTGCTATATGAGGCATACTCAATGTTAAGTATGGACGTCGGGCCAGCATCACATTTTTTTTTATTCCATAAGTCTTTATTGAGTATATAATAGTGAAAAAGACAACAAGAAAATACATTTTTGAGCACATAAAATGTTAAACAATTCAGTACAAAGAATTTTTAAAGGTATGAGCAAAATAAAAGGAATGGTGCAGACATTATGCATATGGAATAAACTGAAGTTTGCTTGATGTATTGGTATAAGAAAAAATTCATCCTTTAGTTTTGTACCTGTATTTAGGGTTTGGGAAGGGGAAGGATTGACCTAGGAGGGGGAGGGGGGGTTGGATAAAAAAAAAAAGAAAAGGAGAGAAAAAAGAGAGAAAAAAGAAAGACATGTGTAGCGCGTATGAGAGGAGAAAATCAGCTAAACCATGAATCTCAGTGTAGACAGATCTGAGGTTCAGGGATTACAAGTTATAGGTTTTGTTTTCTGGGGTGCTTTTAAACTCAAGCCATTTGTACCAAGTCATATTAAATGTAGTAATCCGTTCCTGAGCAGTGCTAATGAGTTCTTCAATTCTTTCTATGTTGATTAGCCTGCGAAACCACTCTTTGTTGGTGTGATAGTTGATCGCCAGTGGCAAGGAATACAGGGCCAGATTCTCAAAGGCGTTACGATGGCGCAACACCATTAGCGCCGTCGTAACACCTCATCTGGCCCCGGGTATCTATGCGACTGATTCTCAGAATCAGTTGCGCATAGGTACCCATTAGATCTGACATGCGTAAGGCTGTTACGCTGTCAGATCTTAAAAGTAATTTTTTTTCCCGCCGCTAGGTGTCGCATCGTCGCTTTTCCCCGTCGTCTATGCAAATGAGGTAAGTACGGCGATTCCCGAACATACGCGAGGTCGACGCAGCGAATTAACGTTGTTTGCGTAGCGTACCCGACGCGTAAGGTTGCCCCTGCTAATTAGCAGGCGCAACCAATGTTAACTATGGCCGTCGTTCCCGCGTCGAATTCAATAAAAATTACGTCGTTTGCGTAAGACGTCCGTGAATGGCGCTGGACGCCATTTACGTATACATCTAGGCAAATGACGTCGGGGCGACGTCATTTAACGCAATGCACGTCGGGTAATTTACCCGACGGAGCATGCGCAGTACGCTCGGCGCGGGAGCGCGCCTAATTTAAATGGTGCCCGCCCCATTTGAATTGGGCGGGCTTGCGCCGAGCAATCTAACGCTACACCGCCGCAAGTTTACAGGTAAGTGTTCTGAGAATCAGGATTTAAACCTGTAGACCTGCGGCGGTGTAACGTATAGCTCATATATTACGCTGCCCAGGAGCAGCGCGAATGTATGAGAATCTGGGCCACAGTGTCTAGCAGCGTTTATCATGAACATTGTGAGGGATTTCAAGTATCTCCTTCTGGGGATTAAACTATGGTGTAGCAGGTCTTGTGTCGGTTCTAGTCGGAGGTCTTCTGATGTGATTGAGGTAATAGTTTCATGAACCATTTTCCAGAAGGGTTGGATTAATGGGCATGACCACCAGATGTGAAGCATCGAGCCTTCCCCTACATTGCATCTCCAACATTTGTTAGAAATTTGGGAAAAAAACTTATGGAGCAAGGTGGGAGTTCTGTACCATCTGGTTGCAATTTTATAGCCACACTCTTGGGTGGCAACATTTAGAGAACCCTTGTGGGCGTACATAAAAATGGTTTCCCACTCTGCTTGTGTGAAGTTCAGGTTGAGGTCATTTTCCCATGCCAGACATGACGCACTGGAGAAGTCTGCATCGGTTTCAAATAGAGAATTATACAGTATAGAGATGGTATGTCTTTGTGGTTTATTTTGCGAAGTTAAGGTCTCTAAAACTGTGGGGGGTCTTGACCAGATACGGATAGGCTCTTTCGCAGTCAAGAAATGTTTGATTTGCAAGTATTGCCAATGTGAAAATACAGTCGACTTTAGTTCTCTGTTCACTTCATCTCTAGTTAGTAAGATACCAGACTTAAAAAAGTGCAGAATCCGTTTGTCCCTGTGTGGCCAAGTCTTGGGAAAGAAATTACGTTCTAGTCCAGGAGGAAAATCAGGATTGTTGTTTAGGGGGGTAAGTGGGCCTAGCCATGGTGACGGGCAGGATGCTTTAAATGTGCTACGAAATATTTCTAGGGTGGGGCCAATGAGAGGATGATGTTTGGCAGCTAAAGGGTGGTGTTTCGGGTTGATCCAAGGAAGATTCCTGACTGGTTGATCAAGTTGCGAGTGCTCCAATGTGACCCAATCCTTTATTGAGTGGTGGTTGTTCCAGTCCACTATCCTCGCTAGAAGGGCAGCTTGGTGATACTTACGCAGATCAGGAAGTGCAATCCCTCCCTTGTGTTTGGGTAGATTCAGTTTCGTAAATCTTAATCTTGGGGATTTGCCTCTCCAAATAAAAGAAGAGCAGGCTTGTCGAAAGGCGACAAAAAAGGCAGGAGGAAGTTTAATAGGGATCGCTTGCATAGCGTAAAGGAAGCGGGGTAGTATTGTCATTTTAATCAACAAGGCCCTGCCAAACCAAGAGACATTTAAGGAGCTCCATCTCTTGAGATCTTCTTTAGATTCCTTTAGAATTGGGGTAAAGTTTAGTTTGAATAAGTCAGGTAAAGATTTGGGAATTACAATTCCCAAATAGGTAAAGGAATTTTCTGCCCAAGTGAATGGAAAGTTCTTCCTACAAAGGTCCACCTCGCCCGGGGATAACGTAATACTCAACACGGTTAATTTTGAGTGGTTGATTTTTAGATTAGATATTGCTTGGAATTGTTCTAAGTCCTGTAGTAGATTGGGTAGGGATATATGAGGAAGCGAAAGGAAGAGAAGCATGTCGTCCGCAAATGCGGCTATCTTGTACATTTTGTCATTTATTTGGATTCCCTTGATATCTGGGTTTTCCCGTATTCTATTTAACAAGGGTTCCAATGTTAGTACATAAAATAAAGTAAAGGGGAGAGGGGACAGCCCTGTCTCGTTCCATTTTGTAGTTTGAAGGCGTCCGACAGGTGGCCATTGACGCACACTCTTGCAACCGGGTTTACATAGAGGGCTTGAACATATGATCTCATTAAGGAAGGGATACCAATATGTTTCAATACCGCGTCAAGATAGTCCCAGGCCACTCTGTCGAACGCCTTCTCGGCGTCTAGTGACAAAAAAAAAACCTTTTACCTTGTTAGAAGTAAGCCAGTGGTGGACATTCAACGCTTTAATCGTGTTGTCACGTCCCTCTCTGCCTGGGATAAACCCTACTTGATCAAGGGAGATGAGGGAAGTTAGCAGTGGGACGGGTCTATTAGCTAGTATTTTGGCATATATCTTAACATCCACATTGATCAGGGAAATTGGTCTATAGTTTGCAACCTGGGTAGGATCCTTTCCCTCCTTGGGGATTACAGATATATGGGCTTCTAGTAGTTGGGCTGGTGGGTTTTGCTCAGAGTGGAGGGCCCGGAAGGTTTTTAGAAATCTGGGTTTTAATAGGTCTGTGAAGGTCTTGTAATACAGTAGAGGAAGACCATCTGCCCCTGGGGCTTTTCCTACCTTCATGTCTTTAATGGCCTTGTCAAATTCGCACTCTGATATGGGCGCATCAAGATCTTGTGCTACATTGTCAGGTATTTTTGGTGGGCTGTATTTTTGTAGGAACTCTTCGATAAGTCGTGAATTTTTAACCGTATTGTGGGGGCATTTCGGGTTAGAGGGTAGATTATATAGAGTTTGATAGTACATTTCAAATTGCTTGGCTATCTCTTCATTAGAGGAGTGTATCTTGCCTGTGTTGTCTCTAAGTTGATGGATTGTGGCGGCAGCCTTTTTATCTTGGACCGCCTTCGCTAAAAGTTTACCACTCTTGTTACCTTGTTTGTAATATATTTTATGACGTAGTATGTACTGTCTTTTAGTCTTTAAGCTTTATTCTTCCGACAGGGATAGTCTGGCATTCGTCAGTTCCTCCATGGTATGTGCTGCAATAGTTTGTTTATGAGCTGCCTCTAATGTCTGTATTTGAGCGATCAAGGATTTAATCCTCAACTGCTGGTCTTTTTTCTGTCTGGCTATTGCGGCGATGACCTCCCCCCTCATGACACACTTATGTGCTTCCCACTGGGACAGAAGTGAAGTGTCTCCATTTTCGTTCCGTAAGAAATAGTCTGTCAATGTATCGCTAAAGGATTGTACATGGACCTGGTCTTTCAGGATAGATGGATTGAGTCTCCACGTTTTTGTTGTAGTGATACGGTCTGGGAACATTAATGTCATAGTGATTGGGTGGTGGTCAGATATCAACATAGGTTCAATCGTGGCACTTTTCAGTAACTTTAAGTCTGCTTGAGATAGAAAGAAGTGGTCTATCCTAGAGTATTTTTGGCAGACTGCTGAAAAGAATGTGTAATCTTTGGTTTGCGGGTTTAAGGTTCTCCAGGCGTCATGTAGCATTAAACCTTGCAATTTAAGTTTAATTTGTTTCAGTGCTCTATAAGGAAGGCTCGACGCTCCGTTTGAAGTATCTAAAATTGGATTGAGAGGGACATTAAAGTCACCTCCTAGTATGAGCATACCTGAAGCAAAGGTGGTCAGCAATTGTTTAATCTTACGAAAGAATGCTACCTGTTTTGTGTTAGGGGCATATACACTTTCAATAGTGATCTGGTGTGATCTAAGTTTCCCTTTAAGAAATACGTATCTCCCATCTGGGTCTAGCATAGTGTCTTGTATTTGAAATGGGGTATGTTTTGCTATCAGCACTGAGACTCCTTTTGTTTTCCCGTCAGGGTTGGATGCATGAAAAGCTAGAGGAAATCGTTTATCAGTAAATTTCGGGATCTTGCCTTTTTAAAGTGGGTTTCTTGGGCGCATACAATATCGGCTTTGTGTTTATGGCAATCATTAAGGAGTTTAGTTCTCTTCTCAGGAATATTCAGTCCTTTTACATTTATAGAGAGTAGCTTTAGCGACAATGGAGTAGAACGATGGCTATCAGGTGGCATATTCGCACTATAACAAAAATCTCCGCAGGAAAAGAGAAAGAAAAAATAAATAAACAATAAAAGTAATAAAAAAAAATAAAAAATAAAAAAAGGGGGGGTAGGAGCGGGAGGGGGGGGGAAGGAGTTGGGCAGGGAATTCCGGGAGTAGACCTAAACCTAAAGGTCTGCTCTAATAGTACAACCCGGTAAAATCAAAGGGTGCAAAAAGTTACACCCCTTGTGTGGGAACAGTGTCTACTCGGATCAAGATATAGCAAGTGAAGTAGAATAGTGGTAGAAGTTGTGATGAGCAATAAAGACCAATATAATAGGCCTCCCTGCACCTCAGAGATTTCTCTATAAATTAGGTGTGTGGGCACTCCGAAACGACTATCTAAAAAATGGCGTATATCAAGCTCAGGTGAATGGATGAACAATAACAAGGGGAAAGGCTTCAAGATCACTTTGAGTTGCTAAGGGCAATACGTGTGCAGGGAGAAGACACGTTAGTATGTTCTGTCACCTATAGACAAACTTCAGTTTAAAAACCTTTTACTTCTTTGACATTTCTAATAGCCCTGTGAGCCACAGTCAGAGGGCCCTGGTGGGCATCTCAGAGTAAAATACAGATAAACAATCTCTGTTAACAAAAAACTGACGACACAACCAAGATAAACAACTTATAACAATAACAGATCCACCAAATTACATATTATCACTTTTCCATCTTCTTAGTATTACCAACCCTTCCAACTGTCTGTCTCATAGTAATTTTGAGATAAAACCTAGGCCTAAAACTGATAAATAAACTTGCCTGGCACCTTATCCCCAAGGAGTTAGCGATACTATGAGTAGTTTTTATAGATTATATAGAGACCCATCGTCTATCTTACTAATTCTGTTATACCTATAGTGAAATGATATTTCTGTAAATAGTACCACAAATTACCTATTTAAAAAAGAAAAAAAAAACAAACCCAAAAAAAGCAAAAACAGAATTATCAGATAGGGAGACATATCGCGCATGGCACCTGTCTCCGCAAAGTTTTCCGCCACCTACATCTCCAAAGAGGATACCTTCCTCCAGGGGCGCAAGGTAGATTACGTCAACTTAGTAATATAGGCAAGCATATGTAAGATATTCTGAGAGTAGGGCTTGACTGTAGGATCTATACCTGGATTATACTTCCTTTACCGTATGACCTCAGTGACTTCGTAATATAATCCAAAGAAAATCAACCTATGATGGATCAATTATGCCTTTGACTGGATCTTAACTAAGACATATCCCCCCAAGTCCTCCACCACCCCCCCACGCCGGGAGTATATTAAAAAAACATGTATAGAAAATACAATAACAATGTAAGCAACCAGAGAAGAGCGGCCTCTAGTGGCCTAAACGTATGTTACTGAAGATTAAGATTGCTCAGAGTCAATCACCTCAAGACTCAATACGTGTACCCCCATTTCTGTGCGGAATTATGGAACAGGTCCCATGGATCAAAAGGGGTACTTACAGCTAGTTAACCGTCTTGTCTGGTAGGTAGCAGGCAAAATATCAGTATTCAACTGAAGCATCTCAGTCCTGAATAAGAATGAGTAAACTTGAGGGTCGCGTATTACTCTTCATACGTAGCTTCTTGTTTACCTGCAGGAGCAAATAAAGAAAAAAAAAAAAAAACACAAAAAAAACTAAAGATGGAGGAGAAAAAAAAACTAAATCTTGGGAGGAACCAGCAAGATAGGGGCACATACCCCCAGCAAAAAGAAGAAAGATACAGTTTGTCGGTATGGTTGACTTGTCCTTGTCATTTCAACCAGGATAGGCTCTCAATAGTCTTGTGAAGCCTTTGTCTCTCATTTTCCTTTCTCCTTCCTCCTTCCCCCACCCATAAGGTGGGATGTTTTCCATCTTATGTATAAATGTTTGTAGCGTTCATACAGATCATTACCATGGTACAAAGGTTGAGAGGTCAGGTGTCCATCTGATCAGGGCGATCCAAGCGGTCTCTGCGTCTTGGTGGGGACAAGTCGGGACTTCCTCGGGCTGCTCCTCCTCTGTTGCGATGGGGCGAGGAAAGTCTGCGGCGTCGGTCTCCGGTCCTCTGAGCTCTCGGGTTGTTGGTACTGATCACTTCGATCCAATTGTCATGTATCATGAAGGAATTATACCACTCAGGGACATCTACAAGTGGGATGTTCAGGGTTTCACAGAACGAACGAAGTTCATCTGGTGTGCGAAGCAGTGCCGTGTGGCCTCTCCAGGTAGCAGAGAGACAGAACGGGAACTTCCATCTATATGGGATGTTTCTGGATCTTAGCTGTTCTAAGAGTGGTCTTAGAGCTCTGCGCTGTTGCAAAGTGATGTTAGAGAGATCTTGATAGAGTTTAATCTCATTGCCGTTAAAAATGATCCTGTTTTTCTCTCTTGCCTTCTTAAGTATAGCCTCTTTTAGTGGAAAGTTAACAAGGCAGCACACAATATCCCTGGGGGGTTCATTGTCTCTTCCCCTAGGCCTGAGGGCCCTGTGGATTCTCTCAAATTCAATGGGGGAGTCAGGGGGTCTTTCCAGGAGATCCTTAAATATCTGTGTCGCAGTTTGTTCTACAGGGTTCTGGTCTGCGCTTTCAGGGACACCCCTTACTCTAATGTTGTGTCTCCTTCCGCGATTGTCCAGGTCCTCTAAATGGCTTGCTCCACTGCCCCCATACTACACTCTGGATGTCAGCTTTGAGGTCAGATATGGCAGATTTAAAGTCATGAGCCACTGCCTGTAGATCAGCTAAGCACAGAGGCTGTGAAGGCTGAGGAGGAGGATGGAGTGATTGCACTGACTGGGCCTGCAGCCCCTGCGTGCCATGAGGTGAGCCATCCATGTGGGACAGGAGCCTCCTAGTGGGACGAGTGGTTGTGGGATAGCTGCAGCAGCGTGGCCTTCTTCCCTCTGCTGTTTAAACAATGCAGGGATGGTGGATGTGCCCTGTATGCTGCCCGCTGTGACTTGCGGTCCGTCGGCGATGGAGCTGGAGCCGCCGAGCGGCGTGTGCTGCTTAGGCGAGGCCGCGGATGTGAGGCCTTCTCCCAGCGAGGCCCGGAACATCGCGGGGATGCTTGTATTTTGCGTCTGGGCCGTGTTTTGCGGTCCGCGGGAGGCAGCAGCGCTGCGGTCCCCCTTACCCATCCGTGGAGCTTCTGTTCTGAGCTGCAAAGCTGATTTTAGCCGCTCCTGTGTGCCGGAGGACGGGAGTCACACGTCCATCTTGGTCCGGAGTTAGGCCACGCCCCCGCCAGCATCAAATTTTACGTTGTTTACGTCGTTTGCGTAAAACGTTCGCGAATAGGGCTTTGCGTAGAATTACGTTCACGTCAAAAGCATTGGCCTGTTGCGGGCCAATTTGGAGCATGCGCACTGGGATACCCCAATGGACGGCGCACGCACCGCTCAAAATAAATGTCATTTACGTTGGGTCAAGACGTATTACCATAAAACACGCCCCCATCTCATCCATTTGAATTGCGCGCCCTTTACGCCGACACAGTTACACCACGCTGCCGCAAATTCCTCCAGGATACGGAAAATATGCTGAAAGCCAGGGCGTTGTAGTGTATCTGAGACACGCTACGCCGGATGGAAAAGTGCGCGGAGGTACGTGGATCTGGCCCAAGGTGTATTGAATTGTGTGGAAATGCTAAATTCATCTAATAAAAGTGGGACACGTCCCACTCAAAATTTAGCCCCAAAGGGCGTCTGGAATTGAGAATAAAAATCCATCTAACTTCTTGTCTGCACAGTATATTGAATTTGTCCCCTCTGGCTGGTTTTATGATTCTTTCTAATCCCTGGATAACTAGACTGTTGGTGTCCTTTTGGTGAAAGTTGTTCCAGTGTCGTGCGACATTGGTGGCATGATCCTTATCAATGTTGTATAAGTGATCATAGAGGCGATCTCTAAGTCTTCTGGTTGTCCTACCCACATGTGTAAAGCAAGGTGAATTTGCGCTTCTCCCAAGAAGTGTTTTTATATAAAAATAAAAATAATAAAAGAGAAACGACACCCTGGCAGTGAGCGAGGGGATATGAGGAGTTAATCACAAAACCCCAATTGATATCTCATTAGTCCAGGTCAGCAATAGAATAGTGCAAACAAAAGGGGGTTTGTATTAGTGGTTGAGATAGAGAAAACTCTATTAAGGTGCTGCTATTTTATAAGATAATTTTATAATATTCAGCAAAATAAGATAAAGTAAAATAGTGAAAAAATGTGTGCAACCCACAACAAAATATAAATATATCTGGAAAAGAAAGCTTTTTGTTTGAACAAAAATTTTTTTTTTATAAATAAATAGTCCTTAATGAAACAATACATAAAAAAATAGTCTCTTGTTATAAGTGCCTAGAATGCAAATAGAAATCAGAAAAGTCCACAGAGCAAGATCACATTCCCTGGTTTTGACAGCAGCGATGTTTTCTTATCTTCAGTGTGGAAATTATTATTATTATTATTATTATACAGGATTTATATAGTGCCAACAGTTTGCGCAGCGCTTTACATCAGGGAAGACAGTACAGTCACAATACAATCAATACAGGAGGGATCAGAGGGCCCTGCTCGTTAGAGCTTACAATCTAGAAGGGAGGGTCAAGTGGAACAAAGGGTAGTTAGCTGTGGGGGATGATCAGATGGACTCAAATGAAAATACAGTTATGTGCGGGAAGGGTAGGCTTCTCTGAAGAGAAGTGTTTTCAGGGATCCTCTAAAAGCTGAAAGAGAAGGAGATAGATGGATAGATTGGGGTAAGGAGTTCCATAGGCATGGAGAGGCTCTAGAAAAGTCCTGGAGACGAGCATGGGAGCAGGTGATGAGAGAGCTAGAGAGTAGGAGGTCTTGAGAAGAACGAAGAGAACGTACAGGTTGGTATTTAGAAACTAGGTCAGTGATGTAGATGGGGGCAGAGTTGTGGATGGCTTTGTAGGTAATTGTTAGTATTTTGAATTTAATTTGTTGGATGAGCGGAAGCCAGTGGAGGGATTGACAGAGAGGAGTAGCAGAGACAGAGCGGTTGGTAAGGTGGATTAGTCTGGCAGCAGCATTCATGATGGACTGAAGGGGGGTTAGAGTATGCAGAGGTAAGCCAATGAGGAGGGAGTTGCAGTAATCGAGGCGAGAGATGACCAGGGAGTGAATTAAGAGTTTTGTGGTGTCATTGGTTAGAAATGGGCGTATTTTGGAGATGTTGCGAAGGTTGAGGCGGCAAGATTTGGACAGTGATTGAACGTGAGGCTTAAAGGAGAGTTCAGAGTCCAGGACTACTCCTAGGACCTTGACATGTGGGGATGGGCAGATAGTTGTGCCATTAATTTTGACAGAGAGATCAGGGGAAGAGGCACGTGGGGGAGGAAAAATTATAAGTTCCGTTTTGGATAGGTTGAGTTTGAGGAAGTGGTGTGACATCCAAACTGATATATCTGATAGTAAATTAGTGATACGTGAGGAGAATGAAGAAGTGAGTTGAGGGGTAGAGAAATAGATTTGAGTGTCATCAGCGTAAAGATGGTATTGGAAGCCGTGGGAGGCTATCAGCTGACCCAGGGAGGAGGTGTAGATAGAAAATAGGAGAGGTCCAAGAACAGAACCTTGGGGGACCCCAACAGAGAATGGAAGAGGAGAGGAGGAAGTAGAGTTGTAAGCAACGCTGAAGGTGCGGTTGGATAAGTAGGTGGAGAACCAGCGAAGAGTACAGTCACGGAGACCAAAATTGTGGAGTTTTTTGAGGAGGAGTGAGTGGTCAACCGTATCGAAGGCGGCAGAGAGGTCCAGGAGTAGGAGCACAGAATAGTGTCCCTTAGTTTTGGCTGTTAGTATATCGTTTGTTAGTTTTAGGAGAGCAGTTTCTGTGGAATGTTGAGGACGAAATCCAGACTGAAGGGGATCATGGAGGTTATTTTGAGCAAGGTGGACGCTCAGTTGGTTGTAGACTAGACGTTCAAGGAGTTTGGATAAAATGGGGAGCAAGGAGATGGGGCATAGGTTGTCAAGATTGGACGGGTCCAGTGAGGGCTTTTTAAGTATGGGGCTGACTAGTGCATGTTTCAAAGAGTTAGGGAAGATGCCAGAAGAGAGGGAGAGATTGAAGATGTGGGTTAGAGAGTGTAGAATCGAGCCAGAGGGTGAACGTAGCATTTGCGAGGGAACAGGATCTAGAGCACAGGTGGTAAGATGGACGTTAGCAAGTAATTTAGCGACCTCGTCTATAGTGGTGGGGTTGAAAGAGGGAAGTAATGACTGTACCTGTAGGCATGAGGTGTGAGGTGTGGAGGGTATCTGAACAGTAGAGATCTCGTTGCGAATTGTATCAATCTTCCGCTTGAAGTGATTGGCGATCTCCTGGGCGGTGAGTGAGTTAGTGGGTGGAGGCAATGGAGGACGAAGGAGAGAGTTGAAGGTAGAGAAGAGTTGACGGGGAGGGGATGATACGTTTTTAATAAGGGTGATAAAATAGGTCTGCTTGGCAGTGAAGAGGCTAGAATTGTATATTTGGAGGGCAGATTTATACTGGGCGAAGTCTTCCTGGGACTTAGTCCCAGGAAATAAATGAACATCCATAAGAAAAGGCAAAAATAAAATCGGGCAGGTTGGCCCCTTACCAGAAAATATGGACCTCAAGTAAAGAAATCATACAGGCATGTAATGAGGGATCAGTGGCTGCGGTTCCTGTTGGTAGATAGGATCTGGCGTCCGTCCTGTGTTCTCCAGGTGTAACAACGCATCCAATCCACTTTAATGCTGCAAGATTGCAAGCATTCACAGCTCTTCCCCGGATGTTAGAATAAGTAGAAATAAAAGAAAAAAGGGCTTCATAGTGTAGCAGATTTAAATGAAACCTCTTTAATGGAAGAAGTTTGTAAAAAACATCAGGGTTTAAACAACACTTTGATGTAAATACAAAAACAATCCAAAACAAAAAACGGATAAAAATTATTTATCCTCAGATATGTAATCCTTCCAGCTTCGGTAACACCCGACCAGCTGGATTGTGGCAACGTCTTGATATTAAAGCTCCGCCCGACGCGGCGTTTCACCTAATACAGGCTTCAACTGGGAAAGGAGGCAATATCCAAAACGTCACCTGCCACTTGATTTATAGGAATGACACCGGAAACACAGAATTTCAATCCGTGTCCCCGGGTCATTCATGACTAAATGAAACATGAAACATGAAATAACAATGTAAGAATTGATCACCATTCATGTAGTAAACTCAAACATAGTGATATATAGCTCCTTACACATGTAAAAGCTGCCCCCATGCAAAAAAAAACGGTTATTGCAGCAAAGTCATACGATTAGGGATAAATGATACATAAAAACATATAATAATAAAAAAATTATATATAAATTAAAAAATCATATAAGTCTAACGTATCATACATTAAAATTATTAACATAAATCTTTATTTAAAAAAATGTATTATAAGATAGTTTAAAAAAAAGGAAAAAGTATATAATTTAAAAATGGTATATATAGAAAAGCCACTATCTCCTTTCTGCTGATCCCTTCGTGGTAATAAACCACAAACAGAATCCTAAAGGAGGAGAGGGGAAATAAACCTGTCTCCACTTGCAGAACTTGTGAAAACATAGATAAATCAGTGTTGGCACAAGGTATATATATTATAGATCTAATAGGTACCAAGGCCTACATTTCATTTCAGGAGAATTAAAAGAGGTGGGCAGAAAAAATACAAAAAAGTCACTGTTTTCCAAAAGAGGAAAATAAATCAGTATTATTTAGCGGGAACAAGGAAGCGGGAAATCAGGGTAAAAAATGGAAGAGTTGTTGAATAAGGGAGGGGAGGAGGGGTTGGAAACCCACTGGGATAAATCCAGAGATAATATTCCGAATATATATATATATATATATATATATATATATTCCCTACTGAGATAAATTCAGGGATAGTGTTTAGGAAAACATATATATTAACTCCAACCAAGACCAATGGAAAAATGGGTATTTATATTAGCTGTTATCAATAAAACAATGTATGTCCCATTCAACATTTAACCCATGGGGGGAATAACACATCATATCTAAAATCCATCATGTTTCACAATGGGAGATTTGTCATTTCATGTTATCCCCCCTCCAATGAGGAGTATATTTTTCGATCCCTATGACCTGAAGCAAAGCTGAATTTTGGTCATGATATTGTTTAAAATGTTGGGGCAAACAGGGCTCCTCAAATCCCTTACATATATTGCCAACGTGTTCCCCTATTCTGACTTTGAGAGCCCTGAATAGTTCTTCCAATATATTGCAAACCACACGGACAAATGAGGAGGTAAATTACCCCAATAGTGTCACCGGTAATGAGATCCGATATTTGATAATGTCGGGAAGTTACAGAGGAATTAAAGGTGGATTTTTTGGTCGTTTTTGAAGAAGCACACACCGTGCAGCGTTTACAGGGAAAAAAACCTTTTAGTGATCCATACATGGTGATTTTTGGAGGGGGATCAATCACACTAGGGGCTAGGAGGTCCCTAAGATTTTGGTTCCTCCTGAAGAGTACCTTAGGGTTTTTTAGTAGTTGGGGTCCCAAGATTTTATCACTTTTAAGTACATGCCAGTACTTGCATAGGACTTTTTTCACCCACTAAAATTTAGAAGAAAATGTGGTCAAAAAAGACCATTGAAAATCTGTGTTTTTCTCCTCTGTCTTCTTGGTTTTGGGGACCAATAAATTAGATCTGTCCATCAATGAAACGCTTTCTAGATTGGCATTTAGTACTGTAGATTGGTATCCTTTTTAAAAAAAACGTTCTTTAAGGGAATCAGCTTGCAATTCAAAATCCTCTATTTTGGTACAATTACGTCTTATATGTTGAAATTGTCCCTTAGGGATGGCATTTAGGGGTGGTGGCCACTGTCTATTGGAATAAATCCATTTCTATCAGTACTCTTAAAAAAGGTTTTGGTCATCAAAGTGCTTCCCTCTTTAAAAATTACCAAATCAAGAAAGTTGACGGATGTAGCACTGTGTTCATAAGTGAATCTAATGCCCCAATCATTTTCGTTTAGAGAATTCATGAAGTCTCCCAAGGATTTCTCGCTACCTTTCCACAAAAATAAGGCGTCATCTATATATCTTCACCATATAAGGAGGCGCGGACCATTTAAGGAGAACAGCCTATCATTCTCCCACAGAGCCATAAAGAGTCCTGCCAAACTGGGGGCAAACTTGGCCCCCATTGCAACTCCAGTGCTCTGTAGGTAAAATTGTCCACCATAGAAAAAGTAGTTATACTCCATCGCAAAACTCAAAAGTTTCATAACAAATTCATGAGTAGAAGTTTTAATTGAGGGCTCTTTGCGTAGAGACGTTCCCAAATGAGGAGCCTGGATGGACCATCAGGTGCCCTACCTTTGAGGAATAAGACAGACAGTTTTTTAGGAAAGGGACAGGGCAAAAAGGGAAGACAAAGAGAGGATGTAGAGGAGGTCAATGGAGGAACTCCCAAAAAATCCAGAAAGAAGTAGAATGCAAAGGAGTATTCAACCTAAGTGGAGTTGAACTCACTCAATCAGAAAAACTCACTTTGAATCAAGGTTTGAAATATGCACCTAGAAAACCACTTAACAAATTTCAAGTGTTTTTAGACATAAACAAATTCACGAGGAAGCTGAATATCAAACGGTACTTTTTATCTAATCCTATTAATTCCAATTCCATGCAAAATGCACCCATTAAACAGGGGGCTACTGACCTCAGAAATGCTTCCTTGTTCAATCCAGGAAAACCTGCGGCAGGCATTACTGTTTTTAAGGATTTGGTTTTGAAAGAATTATCCCAAGTTTCTTTCAAAAAGGAAAGACCAAAGGATAAGGAGGAGGGCATTGCTGTGCTATGTGAAAGGAAGGGCTTGGTGATTAGACCTGCAGATAAGTGGGGGGTGGTGATTCTGAAGAAGAAGGATTACACAAAAGAAATGGAGACCCTACTGTCAGATAGAAACACCTATACCATCTTAAAAAAGTATCCTGTAGACAAATATCAAAAACTATTAAAAAGCATTGTCCAGGATGGATATAGAAAACAAACCATCAATGACAAAGAATTCAAGTTTTTGGTGCCTTTGGTTCCACGAACTCCTATAATCTATTACCTTCCTAAGATACATAAAAATCCAACCCACCCTCCTGGTCGCCCAATAGTAAGTGGAATCAACTCCCTCACTTCTAGAGTGGGCAAGTTCATAGATGTTTTCCTACAACCAGCAGTGACTAGAACTCCAGCTTTTCTAAAAGACTCAATGCAGGTGATGAGAGAAATTTCAACTTTAACAGTGGAAGATGATGTACTTTTAGTAACAGCTGACGTCTTTTCGCTGTATACTATTATCCCTCATAATTTGGGATATCAGGCGGCTGAATTTTTCTTATGCAAAGAGCCCTCAATTAAAACTTCTACTCGTGACTTTGTTATGAAACTTTTGAGTTTTGCGATGGAGCATAACTACTTTTTCTATGGTGGACAATTTTACCTACAGAGCACTGGAGTTGCAATGGGGGCCAAGTTTGCCCCCAGTTTGGCAGGACTCTTTATGGCTCTGTGGGAGAATGATAGGCTGTTCTCCTTAAATGATCCGCGCCTCCTTATATGGTGAAAATATATAGATGACGCCTTCTTTTTGTGGAAAGGTAGCGAGAAATCCTTGGGAGACTTCATGAATTCTCTAAACGAATGATTGGGACATTAGATTCACTTATGAACACAGTTCTACATCCGTCAACTTTCTTGATTTGGTAATTTTTAAAGAGGGAAGCACTTTGATGACCAAAACCTTTTTTAAGAGTACTGATAGAAATGGATTTATTCCAATAGACAGTGGCCACCACCCCAACTGGCTAAATGCCATCCCTAAGGGACAATTTTAACGTATAAGATGTAATTGTACCAAAATAGAGGATTTTGAATTGCAAGCTGATTCCCTTAAATAACGTTTTTTGGAAAAAGGATACCAATCTACAGTACTAAATGCCAATCTAGAAAGCGTTTCATTGATGGACAGATCAAATTTATTGGTCCCCAAAACCAAGAAGACAGAGGAGAAAAACACAGATTTTCAATGATCTTTTTTGACCACATTTTCTTCTAAATGGGTGAAAAAAGTCCTATGCAAGTACTGGCATGTACTTAAAAGTGATAAAATCTTGGGACCCCAACTACCATAAAACCCTAAGATACTCTTCAGGAGGAACCAAAATCTTAGGGACCTCCAGCCCCTAGTGTGATTGATCCCCCTCAAAAATCACCATGTTTGGATCACTAAAAGGTTTTTTTCCCTGTAAACGCTGCAAGGTGTGTGCTTCTTCAAAAACGACCAAAACATCCACCTTTAATTCCTCTGTAACTTCCCGACATTATCAAATATCGGATCTCATTACATGTGACACTATGGGGGTAATTTACCTCCTCATTTGTCCGTGTGGTTTGCAATATATTGGAAGAACTATTCGGGCTCTCAAAGTCAGAATAGGGGAACACGTTGGCAATATACGTAAGGGATTTGAGGAGCACAGTGTGTCCCTACATTTTAAACAATATCATGACCAAAATCCAGCTTTGCTTCAGGTCATAGGGATCGAAAAATATACTCCTCATTGGAGGGGGGATGACATGAAATGACAAATCTCCCATCGTGAAACACGATGGATTTTTGATATGATGTGTTATGCCCCCCATGGGTTAAATGTTGAATGGGACATAAATTGTTTTATTGATAACAGCTAATATAAATACCCATTTTTCCATTGGTCTTGGTTGGAGTTAATATATATGTTTTCCTGAACACTATCCCTGAATTTATCTCAGTAGGGAACATATATATATATTTTCGAAATATTATCTCTGGATTTATCCCAGTGGGTTTCCAACCCCTCCTCCCCTCCCTTATTCTACAATATATTGTTCCTCGTTCCCGCTAAATAATACTGATTTATTTTCCTCTTTTGGAAAACAGTGACTTTTTTGTATTTTTTCTGCCCACCTCTTTTAATTCTCCTGAAATGAAATGTAGGCCTTGGTACCTATTAGATCTATAATATATATACCTTGTGCCAACACTGATTTATCTATGTTTTCACAAGTTCTGCAAGTGGAGACAGGTTTATTTCCCCTCTCGTCTTTTAGGATTCTGTTTGTGGTTTATTACCACGAGGGGATCAGCAGAAAGGAGATAGTGGTTTTTCTATATATACCATTTTAAAATTATATACTTTTTCCTTATTTTTAAACTATCTTATAATATTTTTTTTTAAATAAAGATTTATGTTAATAATTTTAATGTATGTATCATACATGACTTATATGATTTTTTAATTTATATATAATTTTTATATTATTATATGTTTTTATGTATCATTTATCCCTAAACGCAATAACCGTTTTTTTGCATGAGGGCAGCTTTTACATGTGTAAGGAGCTATATATCACTATCTTTGAGTTTACTACATGGATGGTGTGACGGTATCGGTATGATATCCCCGTCAACGTTCCCTTCTTCCCATAACGAAAATCACCCCAATATTCCACGAGGAGGGATATCCCTGGAATCGCCCAGAAAGCCACACATGAGACCAGCTTACTGCTAGAACAAGACAGACTTTAATGTTATAACACACAGCTTATATGTCATTTCCAAAACTGTTACAATGACAAATCTCCGCCCCCCTCACACTGGGGCTTCCATACAGATGAGTAGGTAGACACGACGGGGCCGATGCTGAAACACATTTTCTTTAGACAATGACATCAATGACGCTGAGCACTAGCTGTACTGAATACATCAACCAGACCGCTCGACCCCGCATATAGAGAGATAATTACCACAATGAAGCAATCAGAATAATTAACACAAGCCACTTAAACCCAGCTCTCCTTCACACAACACAATAGATCAATTAACCTTTAGAAATAGTGAGGGGACATTAGCACATCAATAACCTGGCTAGCAGGGAGCAGTAAACTGAGACATATAGGCAAATGTATCACAATGGCCCCCCTTTTTCTCCCTGCTCCGGCAAACCCGGTTGGACCTTCCCTGGTCCAGTAGGGTTGACGGGTTCAGAGCTATTAGTCAGAGGTTAACTCCGTTTGGCATGACTGACCTCCCTTGGCAACTGCTTCAGACTCAGGTATGTCACCGGGTCGTCAGATCACACGCCGGTCAGTCCCCAAGTCTTTGTGCGATCTGCAAAGTCACCAGAAGTCAGTGTGAAGACAGCGAATGGGTCTGTGCGCCGCCGTCTAGGTGTCCCGCTATGGGAGGGGGCAGGTTATGGCTCTGAAGTGACAATCCCAGGAGATTCATAAAAAGAAAAAGTTATATTTGTTGAAATGCTGTAGCACTGGTGCTCAGAGTCCGGGGGGGGGGGGAGGGGAATCAGAGCCCCATAAGGTCAGCCACCCCCTGCTCCCTCCGCAGCCGCCGGTTCTCCTCTTGGAGCTTCTCCAGCTCCATCTCCAGTTCATGCTGCTGTGACCTCAGGTGGTTGTTCTCCTCCTCCATGCGGCTTATGCACTCCTCCAGCTCTATGTACTCACGGATCAGCTCCTGCTTGCTCATGTCCTGCAGGCTCTCCACGTGGTCCTTCATCATCAGGAACTGGGTGGTGGTGTAAGGGGCCACCGGTGGGCCCTTGGCGAACATCTCGGCACACATCTGGGACGCCCGCTGCGACTCCCTCTCCTCCAGTCGCTTCTTCTCCTCCCAGGTCAGCTTGTTATACGGCTTCCAGGACCTCTTCTTCTTGAAGGGTGGCCGGCGGTGCCTCTTTCTGCCCAGCTCCCTCCAGGGCCCCTCCGGCTCAGGGCTGTCGCCCATGACCAGCTGACAATGGTGTTCCCTGTTGTCCGTAATAACAGATTGTACCATGAGGGCTTCGTAAGGGGTGCCCAATGGTTCTTCCTGACCCAGCTCCTTTGGATCCCAAGCCGAGTCTACACAATGGGCTGCTGCTGGTGGGCGGTACCCAGGTTGAGACCAATTTGACCTGGTGTTGTCATTCATGGGGCAATTCTGCTTGAAGTGACCCAGCTGTTTGCACCGGAAGCAGCGTTGTTCGTTGTCCTCCTGGCGTGGATAGCGAGGGCTAGATGTCACCGGTCTGTTAGGAGGTTGGTATCTAGCGGTTGGTGGGTGTGAGGGCACCGTTTGTGGTGGAGGTTGTTCCTGTGGTGTGACCTGGTTCGTCTTGCGAGTATCTGCATATTCATCCGCCAACTTCGCGGCCTCTGGTAGAGTCATGGGCCTGCGATCTCTCACCCAATCTTTGACGTCCGTCTGGATGTGATTGTAAAATTGCTCCAGGAGCATTAGTTGCAAAATGTCCTCTGCGGTGGTGGCCTGGCTGCTGTTAACCCAGTTAGAGGCCGACCGGGACAATTGGCATGCCCATTCCGCATAAGAGTCTTTCGTGGTTTTGCGTGAGTCCCTGAACTTCTGTCAGTGGGACTCTGGGGTTACTGCATAACGAGCCAGGAGCACTTCTTTAACCCGGGCGTAGCTATGAATATCCTGATCTGGCACGGTCCGGAAAGCATCAGAAGCTTTGCCTGACAGTTTGCCTGACAATATTGCAACCCAGTCTCTTCTAGCTATTCGGTGCAGGTTACATTGTCGCTCAAAATCCGCCAGGAAGTTATCAATCTCACAGTCCTTTTCATCAAAAGCTTTAAAAGCGCTAAACGGAATCTTCCTTGTGTCTGCTGTGCTGTACTCACTGTTCGGAGAAGGTGCGGCTGCTTGTTGGACTGCTGCCAGTTTTAACTGTAGCTCTGCATCCCTTATTTCTTTATCCTTCTGTAGTTCTGCGTCCCTTATTTGTTTATCCTTCTGTAGCTAGGCGTCTCTTATTTCTTTAGCCTTCTGTAGCTCTGCGTTTACTAACATGTCCATCACTTTCAGTACCACATCTGGCGTTGGGTTCGGGCCGAACCACGCTAGCTTCTCTCTCATTAGCTTGTTGGTTGGTGACTCCTCCTGAATCACTGGTGTCTCCATCTCTTGTACCGCTGGCGTTGCTGCAATCACGTTCTCCTGGTCTAGCTCCATTAATTCTGCTATGATGACCCGCTTGGTTTTGTTGCTAGCAATCCTTCCACGAACTTCCAGTAGTTCTTTCAGTGTATTTCTTTTAAGCAGGGTGTAGCAGCCTTACATTCACTGTTCCCAGTGTCTGCTTGGAATCCGGGTGTAAAGGAGAGTAGAGGGAAGATCCCGCTGCTGCCAACCAATTTGTGACGGTATCGGTATGATATCCCCGTCAACGTTCCCTTCTTCCCATAACGAAAATCACCCCAATATTCCACGAGGAGGGATATCCCTGGAATCGCCCAGAAAGCCACACATGAGACCAGCTTACTGCTAGAACAAGACAGACTTTAATGTTATAACACACAGCTTATATGTCATTTCCAAAACTGTTACAATGACAAATCTCCGCCCCCCTCACACTGGGGCTTCCATACAGATGAGTAGGTAGACACGACGGGGCCGATGCTGAAACACATTTTCTTTAGACAATGACATCAATGACGCTGAGCACTAGCTGTACTGAATACATCAACCAGACCGCTCGACCCCGCATATAGAGAGATAATTACCACAATGAAGCAATCAGAATAATTAACACAAGCCACTTAAACCCAGCTCTCCTTCACACAACACAATAGATCAATTAACCTTTAGAAATAGTGAGGGGACATTAGCACATCAATAACCTGGCTAGCAGGGAGCAGTAAACTGAGACATATAGGCAAATGTATCACAGATGGTGATCAATTCTTACGTTGTTATTTCATGTTTCATTTAGTACACTCAGTCCTCATTAATGACCCGGGGACACGGATTGAAATTCTGTGTTTCCGGTGTCATTCCTATAAATCAAGTGGCAGGTGACGTTTTGGATATTGCCTCCTTTCCCAGTTGAAGCCTGTATTAGGTGAAACGCCGTGTCGGGCGGAGCTTTAATATCAAGTCGTTGCCACGATCCAGCTGGTCGGGTGTTACCGAAGCTGGAAGGATTACATATCTGAGGATAAATAATTTTTATCCGTTTTTATTTTGGATTGTTTTTTGTATTTACATCAAAGTGTTGTTTAAACCCTGATGTTTTTTACGAACTTCTTCCATTAAAGAGGTTTCATTTAAATCTGCTACACTATGAAGCCCTTTTTTCTTTTATCTTTACTTATTCTAACATCCGGGGAAGAGTTGTGAATGTTTGCAATCTTGCAGCATTGAAGTGGATTGGATGCGTTGTTACACCTGGAGAACACAGGACGGACGCCAGATCCTATCCACCAACAGGAACCGCAGCCATTGATTCCTCATTACATGCCTGTATGATCTCTTTACTTGAGGTCCATCTTTTCTGGTAAGGGACCAACCTGCCCGATTTTATTTTTGCCTTTTCTTATGGATGTTCATTTATTTCCACACTGAAGATAAGAAAACATCGCTGCTGTCAAAACCAGGGAATGTGATCTTGCTCTGTGGACTTTTCTGATTTCTATTTGCATTCTAGGCACTTATCACGTGAGACTATTTTTTATGTATTGTTTCATTAAGGACTATTTATCTATAATTTTTTTTTTTTGTTCAAACAAAAAGCTTTCTTTTCCAGATATATTTATATTTTGTTGTGGGTTGCGCTAATTTTTTCACTATTTTACTTTGTCCTACCCACATACTGTATAGAGCAAAGTTTGCATGTGATCACGTATACAATATATTGTGTATTGCAATTAATGAAAGAATGTACCTTTTGCGATTTCCCTGTAGACGTGGAGATGACAGTATCCCCCTTCTGAATAAAAGAACAGTATGTGCAGCCATGACTTCCACATCTAAACGTTCCATTGAAGGATAACCAATTAGTGGAAGTTGACCTGCTACTGAAGAGACTTGGAGATAATAAACTACTAAGGGATGGAGCCTTTCTAGATACAGTGCAGACACCTCCCTTGAGGATTTCACAATAGATGGGATGGGAATAGATCAGGATTGGAAGATATTTAGTGATGATCTTTTTTACTTTATGAAACTCACTGCTGTACGGAAATGTAATGAAATTAGAACTATGATCTTTGGAATTTTTTGTGCGACCCTGTCCGTTGGGAGCGATGGGTTTATCTGAGAGCAATTTTTCCTGGGCACGTCTTTAGCTATTAATAGGCCTCTATTTATTATGGCTCTCGAGTAACCTCTCTCCTTAGGTCTGTTAGACATCTTCCTGATCAAAATCTGATTCTTTGCTACAGAGCCTCTTCAATCTTAGGAATTGACCAACCGGGATGCTGTTAATGGTGTGTCCCGGATGGCTGGAATCTGCCCGTAGGAGGGTGTTCCCAGCACTTGGTTTCCTATAGAGGTTGGAGATCACTGCATTGTTATCGCCCATCAAAGTGACATCCAAAAATTCTATGTATTTTTCATGTAAGATACCAGTGAAATTTAAATTGAGCTGATTATCATTCATATATCTTAACCACTTATTTAGATCTGTGTGTGGGTTGGAAACAATAAACAAGAGGTCATCTATGTACCTGCAGTAGAAAACGGTATCGCTACGGCGGGGACTACCAGGTCCAAAAATACGGAGCCTTTCCCACCACCCCATGGCCAAGGACAGCGAAAACTTAGCGCCCATGGAGGCTCCGCATTTTTGGAGATAGTAATCCCCGTCGAACACAAAAAAATTATGAGTGAGTAAATATTCCAGACACATCACAATGAATTCTTGAAGCATAAACGAAAACGTCCCGACCTTCTCAAAAAGAAGGAAACCGCCTGCAATGTAAGGGTGTGTGGGATGGAGGAATATAAGTTAGACACATCACAGGTGATCCAGCAAAAACTTTCCTTCCATACAACATCTTCCATTTTGCAAAGCAACTGATTAGTGTCACGTAAATATCCAGGTAACTCTGTGACTAAAGATTGGAGTTGTTCATCGACCGATTGTCCTAGACGTTCGTTCAAAGAGCCAATTCCTGCCACAATGGGTCTACCTGTCAAATGTGTGAGTCCCTTGTGCAATTTGGGAAGTTGATGAAAAATAGGCATAATGGGGAAATCAGGAATAAGAGCGTCTTTGTCTTTAATGGTAAACATTCCTAGTGCAACAGCCCTGTCTAGAATGGAGGAGAGTTCCCCTTTAAAGGATTCTGTGGGCTCACCTCTCAGTTTGTGATAAGTTTTTGTGTCCGAGAGCTGATGTAACGCTTCAGTCCTGTATGAGGTGGCATCTAAAACTACCACAACCCCACCTTTATCTGCATTTCTGATGACTATGGAGGAGTCTAACTACTAGGGACAGGGGCGTTTTTTTTTTTTTTTTTTACAGATTTTTTACAGATATTAAACATCCCTTGTAATAGGACTAGTGTGTGGCAGGTCCTCTTTATGGAGAGAGGCGGGGTCAATAAGACCCCACATCTGTCCTCCAGGCTGGAAAGCATAAGATCGGAAAAAAAACACTAATCTCATGCTTTCAGCAGCAATCATGTTCGTTCAGCACAGTGGTGTAGTGGATAGCACTTTCACCTAGCAGCAAAAAGGGTCGCTGTTTTCTAATCCCGCCCGTGACACCATCTGCCTGGAGTTTGCATGTTCTCCCTGTGCCTGCGTGGGTTTCCTCCCACAATCTAAAAACATGCTGTAAATCGGATCCTGTCTAAATAAGCCCTAATATGCAGTAGTATATTTAGGTTTTGTGCTGCCCTAGGCCTGACTAAACTTCTGCACCTCCTAATAGAAAAATGACCCACCTTCCTGTCAAGGCCACACCCTGTTTTTTTATGACCCACCCAGAAATGTTCAGGGGGACACACACACACACTAGTTCTGAGGGTGTGGGGGGCACTGGATTCCCTTAATTTGCATAGTTTTCCTCTCACTTCCTGTTTGGCTATGGGGCAGGAAGTGAAGGCAAATCTCCACAACTGGACAGGGATGGTACAAAATAAACTGATAGGGGCGATAACCCTCCCTCCCTCACTCTATCCAAAATGAAAAAAAAAAGTGTTATAGTTCTACTTTAAGCACAAATTTCTGATAATTTTATTGAGAGGACTAAGAAAATATAACCATGCCAATAGGCCAGGATACAGCATTGCTAATATGTATGAATGTGTGTTAGGGACCCCCACAAACACCACCCAATGTTAAATAAAAAAAAATCTTAATTTGCAAATAAGTATCATCTGCTCTTTTTTTTGGGATGTCTGCACCCCTGATAGGGTGAAGACACCTCACAAATTTTGTCACTCTCTACTTCAAATTCATTCACTTCCTGTCACATAGCCAAACAGGAAGTGAGGGTAAAACCTTACTAATGTCTTTTTTTGGGGACACACAGATCAATCTAAATAGTTTCCCATTATGTAAATTGCACTCTAGCATTTTGCTGTGTACACCCCAAATTATTAGGGATCTTGGACTTTGGGGTCCATTTACTAAAGGCAAATCCACTTTGCACTACAAGTGGACAAGCAAGGAAGAAAAGAACAAAAAAAAAAAAAACTTTGCTTCTACAGGATTGGATTTTAAAATCATCAGTGCTTCCCCTCAGATTTTCAGCGACTACGCTTGTACTGCAGAGTGGCTTTGCCTTTACTAAACCCAAAACGAACTAATCATTTGGGGTGTACACAGCAGTGTTGGAGTGCAATTTGCTTAATGGGGACACTAGTTAGATTGACCTGTGTGTCCCCAAGAAAAGACATTGGTAGGGTTTTAACCTCACTTCCTGTTCAGCTGTGTGACAGGAAATGAAGCCAATTTTAAGAAAAGGGACACAAAGCCCAACCCAAAAAACACAAGCAGGGGTTCTAACACTCACTTGGCTTCCCTCAAACACCCACAATTAGAATAGGATTGCCTCGTGCTAGAGCACTTTAAGCCTGTCCACCAAAACCCCCCCCCCCCCCCCAACAGGCCATGTTTGCAGGTTTTCCTTCATCTTGCACATGTGCTTTAAAAGACAGTCTGGACAGCAATTCTTGATAAGATAAATCCACAAAACATGTCCTGTTGGGGGTACTTGAGGACTGAGGTTGAGAACCACTGCAGTAAAAAGGAAAAAATACTTACCGCTCTGTATTTTTCCTTTCCTGGTGACTACATGGCAGCAAACAATCCATGCATGAAGGCACCAGGAAAAGAGCTTCAAGAAAAAAATCACACCTGTTTTGTTAGGCCAATCAGGCCTATTTCAGCTGCAGCTGTCAAAATCCGTAGCATGAAAAAGTAACAAAAAACAAACTTCAAAATTTAAAAGTAATTTTATTGGTCAACAAAACAAGCAAAGCAAAAACAAACAAAAAAAAATCAAACAAAAATAAATAAATATAAAAAAATAAAATAAACATAGGTTCATTTGAGACACCAAACAGAATATGGTTTATGCTTTGGAAACAGGATAAATAGACCCAGACATCAATTAAGGATTGAAACAGTAATTAGTCACAACATCTTGAGAAATATTTAGCAAAATAATGCAGCACAGACAAATATGTCAAAGTGAACACCCTAAAAAAAACATACATTGACAACCTCACAAATATTTCAGGCGAAGATAGCCCCCACCCAAAATAAATAAATAAACCAATCAAAAAACCCTTGATCAAAAACATATCTGTTTTGCAAAGCCATTCGATAAGGACACACAAATTTAATCTTGCCAGCTGGCCCCACACACACAATCTGGCCTCTTTTCAGGGCAGGTAACAAATGCTCTGTTCAAGCTTTATATAACATAGGCTTGTGTGCTAATGAGGCAATTGAAAACACATGCAAAGCCCATGAAACACACAAAACACAAGTTTACCCAATGAAGAGACTGAACTTTAAAGTGGGTACACCTGTTAAGGATGTCCTTAAATTACTAACCCAAAAAACACGCTCTATGAGCATGCTCAGAAACATCCAAGTGCTGTTCACACACAAAAAGCAACATCAAAAAATCTAAGTCCCTGGGCATGCTCAGATCACCAGAAATGCAGAGGTAAAGCCCTGTCCAAAATGAATCACATCATCCAGCATGCTACAAAATTAGAGATGGGACAAACAACCCCTGGTCCGGGTGGGCAAACAAAGAGCCTTCACTTCCTGCCCCATGGGCAAAAGTTATACCATAAATAACATTGCAGTCTATGCATGGGAATTGACTTGTTAATTTTGCTAGTCCCCACTTGGCTGGCTTATCTTCTAGTAATTGGCCTTAAAATGGGTATGGGGCCCAGGTCCCACCTAAGGGACATACAGTACCTGCTGCCGTTATTGTACTTTCAGCATGATCTCATCAATCTGGTTCTCGGCGACAGGGTACTGTAAATCTTGCGCTGGCTGCCGCAATAGGAAAAACACAAAAGAGAGAAAGAGCGGCCTCCATGATGGAGGGGGGAGGACATGGTTACGTATGGGCACAGGCAGCACTGGGCAGAAAGGCAGAGGCTCAGCGGCAGAACTGGCTGGCTGTAGCGGAGGCGGAGTGGTACATCAGAGGCAGACTGGTGGTGGACGGTAACGATGTGACCGTAGGTACACAGACAGGTCACACTCACTGCCAGTGGCACTGTGATGATCAGGGGCGCACAGGGGATGTTTTCTTTCCTTCCTCCATTCCTCCACCGCTGCTGTGCCAGCGCCTCTAACACTGTACGGAGGGACTCTATAGTGTAGCGGCTGCCTGTTGAGTTAGTTCAGTGGTTCTCAACCTTTTAGTGCTGTGGCCCCTTGATACAATTTCTCAAGTTGTGGGGTCCCCTAACAGTAAAATTATTTTCGTAGCGTGGGTTGTCAGCACCCAAGGCAAAATAAAGAAAAAACTGCGCTAGTTCAGAAACGAAATGTCTAGCTGCTACATACAAACAAACAAAGCCAGCAAGAATAGTAAACAAAAAATGTAGCACTAAAAACCAAAAACTCCAGAGTATGTGATACCATGTGAGGTGACAAGGTTCGTATGAAAGTGCATATACATAAACCACTGACATATAAATGTAAATAGCTCAAACAGTGCTTGATGCAAAAGAAAAAGTCTATATTACAAAGTAGAAACAATCAATTGAGTGATGAGTGCAGGGAAAACAGATGAGCTGCTATCCGTTGATTGGGATACAACAGGTGCACAAGTTGTCTGTAGCACTCTATGAGGATCACAATCACATCAAGGTAGGTAGTGGATGAAATACGCTTACCGGATGGGTTGGACTCTACTACTGTACAGCAAAGAGTCAGCCAGACATAGTGGTCTTTGGAAACCGGGACCACTCAAACCGGAATGGGACCATAAGCGAGACTGGAACTCCAAATTGACATGGACGGCAGGAACCAGCAGAGCTTGAATGGTGTGTTGGATCAATACCACGAGCTTTGAATAATCCTTAGACCATCAATCAGGAGATGCAAGGCAGGATGTTGCTAAAGCTCTCAGGAAACCATGGAGTGGATGATATAAAAATGGAAAAAAAACTCCAATAGTGCAGGTCAATTAAAACCAATGAGGTTTATTTGTAAAAAGTCATGGGTAAATATGACAAGGATAAAAAGTGATCACGTACAGAGAATGGCAATGTGGGGTGCTCAATAGCAATACCCGACGCGTTTCGGCTAAGTAAGCCTTCAACAGGGGCATAAGGATGCACCCCCACATTGCTCGCTTAAATACACAGAATGGTTATAAGACCCTCCCCCAACAGGGCGGTGCCCTAAAACAGGATGTGATGTAATAGATGTGCATTGTGACAGACATAATATAAAAGGAAATGATTCTTTAAACAAGTATATATCACATACTAACATCACCTCAATCACATAGAAATGCAACAAATACCACCATATTATACATATCATATCAATGAGAGGCAATCATCTGCAACATTCTTTGTTAAAAAATATAAATATAAATATCACAGCTGTTGCTGTGTCACCAGATGAGGAAAATCTCATAATTCTATGAGCGGGGACACTGCGCCATCATGTTGTTTTTACAAACGTTACTTTGACAAGTATTCCCACTGAGCATCTACTGACTGCTTCCTTGTAAGGGCGCTCGTCCTTGGGGCTAAACAACCCCACTGTGCTCATAGATTAAACACGATCGCCCCAAATTGTCACCGATCGGTACAGCGCTGATACCAGCAGTCCGCGCGTGCACCAATCAGGTGCAATGGGGGCGTGGCATAGAACCAAGGCGGCCAGTCAGCGAGCATCTATAGCTAACCTCCACATCCATCATGTGTGCAGCGATGCTCGCACCAATGGGATGTGGAGGGGCGTAGCTTATGATCAACCAGCGGTCGGACGTTCCCTAAACCAATCGGGAGGGGGGCACAAGTCACATGGACACGGCTTCCAATAGGCTAGCGCCGTGAACCTGACAGCGCATCGCGCATCGGAGCCCCGCCCCCCGAACCGAGGAGGTACTCGGAGCTATAAGGCATGATAGCCCGAGACATGGCAGTGCCTCTGGTCGATGGAACGGCCCCAAGCGCGGTCACAAATATCGAGTGCTCCAACCACACGAGCACTGCAGCACACGGGCAGTTCACCTAGATGTCATAACAACTCGCAAGGCATATAGGAGACTCCTCGGAAACTTTAAACATAAATAAAGGGGACTGTATGCATTGTGAGGATGGCCCCAATTGGCCCGCCCAGACTGGGACAGCGGGGACCACCCACAATGCAGAACTGTACTGTAAGAGGGACTTATAATAAAGAGTCAGCATGAATGACAAAGTCACCATATTGAATCTAAAACTGATGGAGAAGGGGCGTGGCCTGGCTGGCATGGTGTGAGGAGTGAATCGAGGGAGCTCCGCTCGCCCAACATCCGTAACCGTTCATCCTGGGGCTATTACTGCCTGCTAACCTCTTTAAACTAGGGTACTTTACACCCTTCCTGGAGAGGAACATGTCACCGCCGAAAAAATCCTCGGATGCGATCGCTAAACTCGCTAAATTCCGCCTGCCAGACAAGGAGGCCGTGGAGGAAGATGGCGCCGGTTCCTCTGTTCAGGCGGGCTCGGCGGCTGACAACACAGCCAGAGTCCTGGAGGCTATCTCGGACTGCAAAAGCTCCCTGACATGCAGAATAGAGGAGGTGAAGGTGGATGTCTCTCTTATCAGGCAAGATATGCAGAAGCTAAGGGACCGGGTGACGGAGGCGGAGACGCGCGTCGGCCGCGTGGAGGATGACATACCGCCATTACAGATCGTGACCGAACGCCTGCAGCACCAACTAACCATGGTCCTGGCGAAGCAAGACGACATGGAGAACCGCCTAAGGAGGTGTAACCTACGCTTTGTCGGTCTGCCTGAGGGTGCGGAGGGCTCTGATCCATCGGAGTTCCTGGAAGACCTTCTCGCGACCACGTTTGGCCGATCCGAATTCTCCTCGTCCTTCGTGGTGGAGAGGGCCCACAGATTGGCTGGTAAACCTCCTCCTCCGGGCGCCCAGCCGCGCACATTCATAGCGAAGCTCCTAAATTTCCGGGACCGGGATGCTGTGCTTCGTCTCACCAGGATCAAAGGCAACATCCCCTTCAGAAACGTGGAGGTCAGGGTCTTTCCGGATTTCTCCGCGGACGTGCAGAAGAAGAGGGCCCTCTTCACAGAAGCCAAGCGCCAGCTGAGACTCCGCCACTATGCCTACGCTATGCTCTTCCCGGCCAGGCTTCGAGTCGTCGGAGAGGACCGCACGCACTTTTTTGACACACCTGAAGCAGTCTTCACCTGGCTGGAGAATGTGAGGCCGCCGCCTCGAGACCCCATACAGGCCTGAGAGACCCTCCGTCTGAATCGCGGCTGTTGATCGTGGAGATATGGATTTGTCCCCCTACTGCCCTCTCTGCCTACTCCGATCGGGCTCCAGGTACTGTACATAATTCCCCTTCACCCAGACCCCTACAGCCCGTGGGATATTTACTGGCTCCTTGTGGTCCCCTTTCCGCGGCCTGATGCCCGCACCTCCGCCTCCCCGCCCCCCTTCGATTATCCTCCCAAGGCCTTGCCTGAGCCCCCGTTCCTGGAGCCACCATCCCTGTCACTTCCATATCGCCTTCTATGCCTTGCCCATCCCCCTAGTTCACCATGGACGCTATGCTGTGGGCACCTCACAGAAACCATGTACAGTTGTACCCCTTTCTTTCTCTCTCCCCCCCCAAAATTTTCTTGTTCCAGTTGGCGAGCTGCCCCCCCGTGATGGTGCCTGGATCGGGAACCCACACCCGCATATCCTTATTTTCCCCTTCCACCTATCCGCATGGAGTTCACGGACTGGGGGCCTATCCCCTTGCACTATTGCTGGTTTCCCAGCGATTGATCGTCCCCCTAGTCGCAGAGTACCCACCGGGATCTGCTGTTCTAATTGTTGGGAGTCTTGGCTCCCTGACTCAAGCTTGGTTTCCCTGGTCTGGCCGGGCCCGGTGGTATGCGTCGCACTGTTCAGCGGCGGCCCACGTGCCCGGACACCCCAGCGTTCATCGCAACTTCTTTTGTTTATTTTACGTTCTGTTTGCTGTTCTGTTTTTTTTGGTCGTTATTGGTGTAATGCAGAATGACATGTATAGTGTTATCGGGGGGGCTGATATGTTTTTCATCGTTGCCATATTGCTGTGTGCTCGGTGGTCCATACTGGGACGTGCTTGCCCGGGCGTCCTGGGCCCTGCGCGCGGTGTCTGCGGCTCTCCCCCGGCTGGGGGGGGAGCTGCGGGCGCCGTTGCGTGGGTCCACGGCGCCTGGTACAACGATCTATGTAAATACTTGATATGCCATCTGTGAAATTTTTGACATGGAATGTGCGGGGCCTTAGGGCCCGTCCCAAGCGTAACGCAGTCCTCTCTTATTTGAAAGCCCAGCGTGCAGAAATTATGGTGCTGGTAGAGACACACTTAACGGGCCAGCTTATGATGACTCTTAAGAGGCCATGGGTGGGGTGGGTATACCAAGCTCCACACACGCCCAATTCAAGGGGGGTAGCTATATTGGTTGCTAAAACTGCACAATTTGTTCTGCTTTCACTACAGTCTGACCCCCTTGGTAGATTTTTTTTTTACATGCAAAAGTACATGGCCTGGAGCTCCTCATCATTGCCATATATATACCGCCCCCCTTTCAGTTCTCTGCGCTGACAGAGGGGCTGGGGTTTATGTCCCAATATCCTACTGTGCCTGCAGTTTGGCTGGGAGACTTTAATAATGTACCTAACAATGACCTAGACAGGATGTCCCTGACGCCCCCTGACCGTTCACCACCGGCCCAGACTAGATTTGGCAGACTCCTCCTCGACTTGGAGCTAGTGGACACGTGGAGACACAGGCATCCGCTTGAAAAGACCTATTCCTGTTTCTGCACGGCTCCCTATCGCGGATTGACCTCATCCTAGTATCCCGCACTCTCCTCCCTATCCTGGGAGACATGGGGTTCAATTCCCGAGTCCTCTCTGATCACGCACCCTATTGGATAAAACTTAATACCGAATCCCCCCCGTCCACTTACAACTGGAGGCTCAACCCCTTCTGGCTGTCGGTCATCCCTGACTTGGAGGAGGCTGGTGCCGAATGGGACCTCTTTTTTCAGACCAATAGAGATACCGCACCCTTTGACGTTGTTTGGGACTCCTTCAAGTCCCATGCCCGTATGTTCTTGTCCCGGCACATATCTCAGTATCGGCGAAATTCGTCCCGGGTGATTGAGCAGGCGGAGGGGTCCCTGGCCGAGGTGGAGCGGAGGTTCGTCGCCGCTCCGTCCTCGTCCACGGCTGACGTATTGAAACTACAATCTCGGGTGGTGAGTGGCCTTCTCTTTGAGAGGGCTGAGAGGAAGATATTTTATGGCAAGCAGAGGGTGTATGAGTATGGGGAGCGCGCGGGACGATTATTGGCCTACTTGGCCCATCTGGATCATAGACCCCCCACGGTGGTTTCCCTCCGCAACGCGGGTGGGGTGTTGCTCTCTGATCCAGATGAGGTGGTTGGGGAATTCCGCTCTTTCTTTGCAACATTATACTCCTCGGTGGCTGAGGTTCCTGGTAGGGAATCGGCCGAGCTGCTGGCTGCAATAGATTTGCCTGCGCTCTCGAGACCCCAAGTAATTGCCCTTGAAGCCCCCATCACGACGAACGAGATAGTGCATGCGATCTCCCTGCTTAACTCCTCTAAGGCGCCGGGATCGGACGGTCTGCCCCTCGAGTTCTATGCGACATATAGCGAATCCCTGGTGCCTAGGCTCCACGAACTGTTCTCACATATTTTTCAATCAGGCTCTCTGCCCACATCAATGTCTGAGGCCTATATAGTCCTCATCCCTAAACCAGGTAAAAATCTTGAACTCCCTGAGTCCTACCGTCCCATATCTCTTCTCCAACTAGATATCAAGATCCTGGCCAAGATCCTGGCACTGCGCCTGAACGAGGTGATCCTTACCCTTATCCACCCGGACCAGGTCGGTTTCATGCCAGCCAAAAATGCGGCTTACAACTTGCGTCGGCTACATATGAATCTGCAGGCTGTCCATGACCGGGTTGGTTCTAGAGTTGTAGTGTCCTTGGACGCAGCCAAGGCATTCGACTCGGTGGAATGGAACTATCTATGGGAATGTCTAGCGCGATTCGGTTTCGGGCCCAACTTTATAAAATGGATCACCCTGCTTTATCAAAACCCAAGTGCCAGGATCTTGGTCAACGGTAGGATCTCTGCTCCCTTCCCCCTTTCTAGGGGTACCAGGCAGGGGTGTCCCCTATCCCCACTGTTGTATGCCCTGGCGGTGGAGCCTCTGGCTGCATCCCTTAGAACTCACCCGGGCGTCGGGGGCCTCAGACGCGGTGACCTAGTGGAAACAATCAGTCTATACGCAGACGATATGCTCTTATACCTGGCAGACCCGGGCCGACCCCTACAAACTGCGCTCGCGGTTATTGAGAACTTCGGTCACCACTCTGGTTTGAGGATCAATTGGGATAAATCCCAGATCCTCCCCATTGATGTGAGCGCACCGTCTGACCTTCAGGCATCCTCCCCCCTCCTTAGAGTTAGCTCCATGAAATACCTTGGGATCCAGATTTCTAGATCTCCTGAGGACTTTGTCCGACTGAACATAGAGCCATTAATGCTGTTCCTGAAAGCAAAGACGCAGATTTGGGCCAGACTGCCTCTGGGAGTCATGGGCCGAGTGAACTTAATTAAAATGGTCCTTCTCCCCAAATTCCTATATGTCCTGTGGCACTCCCCGGTCTACCTCCCTCTCAAGATTTTTAAGACCATAGACTCAATCCTTAAGTCGTTCGTGTGGGGCCCCACTAGACATAAGTTATCCTGGCAGGTATTGAAGAATTCCACCGAGTTGGGTGGGGTTGCACTACCCGACTTCAACTCATACTATTTGGCAGCGCAGCTGTCTCATTTTTTTTATTTTGACAAGCAGGACCGTGACCGCTACCTCACGTTGATATGCTCCCATTGTGCTCCCGGACTCACTCACCCCTTTCAGGTCCTCTTCAGGGGCTTGGGGGGGGCTGGGACTCTGGGTAGCCGTGTGGGCCTCCTCTACCACCATAGCAAAATCTGGGAGGTAATGGGCAAAAAATTGAAAATACCGGCCACCCATTCTTACACCCCCCTCTGGGACAACACAGATTTAGGCGAACTGCTTACTATCCCGGATCGGGCTCTCTGGATGGGTCGGGGAGTAAGGTACCTGTCAGACGTCTACCACGGCTCTATATTAAAATCGTTTCAACAGCTTAAGGATGATTTTGACTTACCCAATTCTATGCACTTTCGTTACCTCCAGCTTCGTCACGCCCTCCACGCCCAGTTTGGGGCCTCGCCTCCGGGTGTTGAGCAACTTGAAGTGCTCCGCACCATAACGGGGCGAGATTCCCGCAAACTTATTTCGATACTCTACGATACCCTTCTTAGGCCCGGTGCCGTTGTTTTGGCATATAGGCTTAAGGAATGCTGGTCTGGGGAGGTGGGAGGGCTGGAGGACGATGAGTGGGAGGACGCGCTAGATACCACAAAGAAAGTTTCACCCAAACTATCAGATCGTCTTACCCACCTCTACATTCTGCACAGGTCATACTTGACCCCTGCCCGCATGGCCAAGTACAAATCGGGATACAGTCTGCTATGCCCTAGATGTGATGGTACCCCATGCACATTCTTTCACCTTATGTGGTCTTGTCCGGTCATACAGGGATACTGGTCACAGATTGGGTCCCCCCTGACAGTGTGCCCTAAGCAGTGCCTATTGGGGATATTCCCTGACCCCGACTCGGACAAATATCACAAAATATTCCTTCAGGAATCACTATTTACGGCGCGATTATTGATAGCTCGCAAGTGGCTCCGAACCCTGCCCCCGACTGTCCAGGAGTGGATTGTTGCGGTTAACTCCGTCTTACCATATAAAAGGGAGATATACGCCCACAGGGGTTGCCCGGCTAAATACAACAAGGTGTGGGATGATTGGGCTGAGAATGCCGCTACATGCAATGCCCTGTCTGACTGAACCTGGGAGCCCCTACCCCCGTGCCCACCCATGAACAATTGCTGATTGCCCGCTCGACCCCTTGGCCCACATGAGCTTCTGCGTTTTTTCTTTTCTCTAATGGTTGTGTCTCATTTTCTTTTCTTTTTATTTTTTTCTCTTTTTTGTCAATGATTATTTGCTGCGCTTGGGATGCCATCTGCATTGTATGTTCAGTGTTAAGTGTATATGCTGAATCCTGTATTCCCCTTATCTCACCTGCGTGTGATGTATGGTTATGCTTTCTGTATACCTTATATTTATTCAAATAATAAAAACACCAAAGTTGTAAAAAAAAAAAAACTGATGGAGAAATGAATAGAAATAGAACATAAAGAAAAAAAAAAGGAAAAAAATAAGGATAAACGAGCTCAGGATGCTCACCCCTGGTTAATGAAACAGTTGATGTCCCAGTCAACGTTCATACCATAAGGGGTGTAGCACCTGAGCTCGTGTATCCAAAAAGTCTCAAGTCTCGAGACGCCCCTTAATCTGGAGTCTCCTCTCCAGTGAGGGACGAATCTGTCGATCACCTGAAACAATGATCCCTTGGGATCGGAGTTATGGTGCTCGAGATAGTGGCGTGAGACAGTATGTTTGGGACAACCCTTTCGGATTTTAGCTATGTGCTCGTTGACTCGGATGGAAAAGTTCCTTATAGTCCGTCCCACATATTGGGAATTGCATGGACATGTTATAAGATATACGATAAAGCTAGTGAAACATGTGGTAAACTGCTTCATAGTGTATATCCGACCTGTCACTGTAGAGGAAAAAGAGTCTATCTTACGTCTGACTATGGTGTTGGTGACACAAACATTACAGGAGCGACATGGATAAAATCCATTAGCCTCTGGGAAGAAGGATATCTTCTTTGGGGGGTCGATAGTATTAGGAGCTATGTCGCTTTGAACAGAGCGGGCACCCCTGAAAATGATGCCGGCTCTATCTGGTAGCGACGGCCCCAAAATCCTATCGTTGAGAAGGATTTTCCAATGTCTATTTAAGATTTTGCTAATCTCACTGTGTTGGATGGAATAACTGGTGAAGAAAGACCACTTGAAGCTATCCTGTTTAGCCATCTTAGGTTTAACCTGTAGGAGAGAAGTCCTATCCGTTGCAGACACCAAATTGATAGCATTGTCAACCAATGCGGGCTTGTACCCTTTATCAAGGAATCTGTTTTTTAACATATTACTTTGAAGGTGGAAGTCACTGTCCCTAGTACAGTTCCTCCTAAGACGGAGGAACTGACTCCGAGGGACAGATTCTAACCACCTACGGTGGTGACAGCTATCGACCGGAATGTAACCATTCCGGTCGGTAGGTTTGAAATACGTTTTAAATTCCAATTTGTCATGCGTAGTCGATATCTCCAACTGACAGTTGTGCCATCAGTTCTACTAATAATGTTACCCATTCTGGATTGTCAAATCCATCTTTATATAATCCTCCAAGTACATCTTCATCTATTAATGTGTTCAGGAGTTTAGTATTAGAGGACTTAGACAAATTATCTCCAAAAAAGTTCTATCAGGATCCATCCATTGAGGCAGGTTTAAAAGCATTATGCCTCAGGAAGGATCTCGTTATCCGCCCCGCCGATAAGGGGGGCGGGATCGTTATACTTGACAAAGTTGCATATATTTCAGAAATGAATAGACTACTTGAAGATCGGACCACATATGCCATCTTACCTAATGACCCTACCACCAAATATAAGAAACTGTTGGTAGATATTGTGAAGGAGGGTTCCTCTTTACAAATTCTAAATAAAAAAGAACTAGACTTTTTGGTACCATTGGCTCCGAGAGTCCCCATTATATACTACCTGCCGAAAGTTCACAAGAATCCGACTAATCCCCCTGGACGACCCATCGTCAGCGGGATCGATTCGGTGACTTCGCGGGTAGGGAAATATATAGACCATTATCTCCAACCCTTGGTCAAGTTAGTGCCCTCATATCTTAAAGATACAGGAGACACGATTAGATTGTTGGAAAAGGTTCGACACCAGGGAGACATTCTACTGGTCACAGCCGACATGGCGGCACTTTATACGTGTATACCACACCATCTCGGGCTGGCTGCTGTCGAGACTTTTCTGACTAAAAATTCATTGCTCCCCATTATACAGAGAAATTTTATAATGGAACTTTTAATATTTGCTACCAAGCATAATTATTTCTGGTTCCAAGGGGTTTTCTATTCCCAAATTAGGGGTGTGGCAATGGGGGCTAAATATGCCCCCAGCCTAGCAAATTTGTTCATGGCCCAGTGGGAAGAGGACGTCGTCTATGCTCTTAGGAGACCTGAGCTTCTTTTATGGGCCAGGTACATAGACGACGTCCTCTTCCTCTGGAAGGGTGATATGGAATCTCTAGATGCTTTCATGATTCAGTTGAACGACAACAATCGGGGGATTGTTCTGTCCTATGAGGCCAGCCCTACCTCAATACACTTCCTCGATCTGGAGATATCGACTACGCATGACAAATTGGAATTTAAAACGTATTTCAAACCTACCGACCACCGTCACCACCGTAGGTGGTTAGAATCTGTCCCTCGGAGTCAGTTCCTCCGTCTTAGGAGGAACTGTACTAGGGACAGTGACTTCCACCTTCAAAGTAATATGTTAAAAAACAGATTCCTTGATAAAGGGTACAAGCCCGCATTGGTTGACAATGCTATCAATTTGGTGTCTGCAACGGATAGGACTTCTCTCCTACAGGTTAAACCTAAGATGGCTAAACAGGATAGCTTCAAGTGGTCTTTCTTCACCAGTTATTCCATCCAACACAGTGAGATTAGCAAAATCTTAAATAGACATTGGAAAATCCTTCTCAACGATAGGATTTTGGGGCCGTCGCTACCAGATAGAGCCGGCATCATTTTCAAAGCGACATAGCTCCTAATACTATCGACCCCCCAAAGAAGATATCCTTCTTCCCAGAGGCTAATGGATTTTATCCATGTCGCTCCTGTAATGTTTGTGTCACCAACACCATAGTCAGACGTAAGATAGACTCTTTTTCCTCTACAGTGACAGGTCGGATATACACTATGAAGCAGTTTACCACATGTTTCACTAGCTTTATCGTATATCTTATAACATGTCCATGCAAATCCCAATATGTGGGACGGACTATAAGGAACTTTTCCATCCGAGTCAACGAGCACATAGCTAAAATCCGAAAGGGTTGTCCCAAACATACTGTCTCACGCCACTATCTCGAGCACCATAACTCCGATCCCAAGGGATCATTGTTTCAGGTGATCGACAGATTCGTCCCTCACTGGAGAGGAGACTCCAGATTAAGGGGCGTCTCGAGACTTGAGACTTTTTGGATACACGAGCTCAGGTGCTACACCCCTTATGGTATGAACGTTGACTGGGACATCAACTGTTTCATTAACCAGGGGTGAGCATCCTGAGCTCGTTTATCCTTATTTTTTTCCTTTTTTTTTCCTTTATGTTCTATTTCTATTCATTTCTCCATCAGTTTTAGATTCAATATGGTGACTTTGTCATTCATGCTGACTCTTTATTATAAGTCCCTCTTACAGTACAGTTCTGCATTGTGGGTGGTCCCCGCTGTCCCAGTCTGGGCGGGCCAATTGGGGCCATCCTCACAAAGCATACAGTCCCCTTTATTTATGTTTAAAGTTGCCGAGGAGTCTCCTATATGCCTTGCGAGTTGTTATGACATCTAGGTGAACTGCCCGTGTGCTGCAGTGCTCGTGTGGTTGGAGCACTCGATATTTGTGACCGCGCTTGGGGCCGTTCCATCGACCAGAGGCACTGCCATGTCTCGGGCTATCATGCCTTATAGCTCCGAGTACCTCCTCGGTTCGGGGGGCGGGGCTCCGATGAGCGATGCGCTGTCAGGTTCACGGCGCTAGCCTATTGGAAGCCGTGTCCATGTGACTTGTGCCCCCCTCCCGATTGGTTTAGGGAACGTCCGACCGCTGGTTGGATGGTGCGATCATAAGCTACGCCCCTCCACATCCCATTGGTGCGAGCATCGCTGCACACATGATGGATGTGGAGGTTAGCTATAGATGCTCGCTGACTGGCCGCCTTGGTTCTATGCCACGCCCCCATTGCACCTGATTGGTGCACGCGCGGACTGCTGGTATCAGCGCTGTACCGATCGGTGACAAATTGGGGCGATCGTGTTTAATCTATGAGCACAGTGGGGTTGTTTAGCCCCAAGGACGAGCGCCCTTACAAGGAAGCAGTCAGTAGATGCTCAGTGGGAATACTTGTCAAAGTAACGTTTGTAAAAACAACATGATGGCGCAGTGTCCCCGCTCATAGAATTATGAGATTTTCCTCATCTGGTGACACAGCAACAGCTGTGATATTTATATTTATATTTTTTAACAAAGAATGTTGCAGATGATTGCCTCTCATTGATATGATATGTATAATATGGTGGTATTTGTTGCATTTCTATGTGATTGAGGTGATGTTAGTATGTGATATATACTTGTTTAAAGAATCATTTCCTTTTATATTATGTCTGTCACAATGCACATCTATTACATCACATCCTGTTTTAGGGCACCGCCCTGTTGGGGGAGGGTCTTATAACCATTCTGTGTATTTAAGCGAGCAATGTGGGGGTGCATCCTTATGCCCCTGTTGAAGGCTTACTTAGCCGAAACGCGTCGGGTATTGCTATTGAGCACCCCACATTGCCATTCTCTGTACGTGATCACTTTTTATCCTTGTCATATTTACCCATGACTTTTTACAAATAAACCTCATTGGTTTTAATTGACCTGCACTATTGGAGTTATTTTTCCATTTTTATATCATCCACTCCATGGTTTCCTGAGAGCTTTAGCAACATCCTGCCTTGCATCTCCTGATTGATGGTCTAAGGATTATTCAAAGCTTGTGGTATTGATCCAACACACCATTCAAGCTCTGCTGGTTCCTGCCGTCCATGTCAATTTGGAGTTCCAGTCTCGCTTATGGTCCCATTCTGGTTTGAGTGGTCCCGGTTTCCAAAGACCACTATGTCTGGCTGACTCTTTGCTGTACAGTAGTAGAGTCCAACCCATCCGGTAAGCGTATTTCATCCACTACCTACCTTGATGTGATTGTGATCCTCATAGAGTGCTACAGACAACTTGTGCACCTGTTGTATCCCAATCAACGGATAGCAGCTCATCTGTTTTCCCTGCACTCATCACTCAATTGATTGTTTCTACTTTGTAATATAGACTTTTTCTTTTGCATCAAGCACTGTTTGAGCTATTTACATTTATATGTCAGTGGTTTATGTATATGCACTTTCATACGAACCTTGTCACCTCACATGGTATCACATACTCTGGAGTTTTTGGTTTTTAGCGCTACATTTTTTGTTTACTAGCACCCAAGGCAAGACAAGTAATTTGCACCCCTAACCCACATTTAGCGCTCCCTGAGTCCCTTTCACTCGTACAGTATTAAAACCCCTTATGGTACATTTTAGGATATACCCCTTTCTTTTTGTTCTCCTTTCTTTCCCTTTCATCTCTCTCTATCCTAATTTCTTGTCCCCCATCCCTCTCTCTAGCCGCCTTTCTTGTTATTTCTCTTTTTCTTTCTCTCCCTTTTTCTTTGTTCCTCCCCCTCTTCTCCTCTTCCTTCCATGTATTCTCTATTTTTATTCCTTCTCTTACTCCTTGGTGGGGGGAAAGGAACATCCCAGGATTCGGTGACCCCTGGAAAATCATCATTTGACCCCCGAGGGGGTCTCGACCCCCAGGTTGAGAAGCACTGAGTTAGTTGCTGATACGGAGTAGGATCACCGGTGGCCGGGCACCCTGGGTGGTAGTGCCACCGCCTCTCTCCAGTGCGCCCTAGGCGGCTGCCTAGTGGTAGCACCGGCCCTGACTCCAAGGCAAATTTTAACCACTTTCGTACCGTAGGATGTCATATGACATCCTGGACTTCAGTGGGGGATATCTGAATGATGGGTGCAGCTACAGGCATCATTCAGATCTCGTTTTTTACAGGCGGCGATTGTTCGCACCATAAGAACGATCATAGCGGCAGTTCCGCCACTTGATCGTTCTTACAGGTGGCGGGAGGGGACATCCCACCGCCATCTGTTGCTTCTCCGGGCTCTCCCGTGCCATCGGAGGCCCAGAGAACGAATCGTCTGCGGCTGAATGAGGAGCATAGAGATTTAAAAACAGAAACATAAACAAAGCTGCAATCGTGGCTGAAAGCATGAGATCAGTGTTTTTTTTCCCCCGATCTCATGCTTTCCAGCCTGGAGGACAGATGTGGGGTCTTATTGACCCCGCCTCTCTCCATAAAGAGGACCTGTCACACATATATTCCTATTACAAGGGATGTTTACGTTCCTTGTAATAGGAATATAAGTGATAAAAAAAAGGACAAAAAAGTGCAAAAAGAAAAAAAATTACGTAAAAAAAAAATGCCCCTGTCCCTAGTAGCTCGCACCCAGAAGCGAACATGCATGTAAGTCCCGCCTACATATGTAAACGCCATTCAAACCACACATGTGAGGCATTGACGCATGCGTTAGAGCGAGAGCAATAATTTTAGCACTAGACCTCCTCTGTAACTCTAAACTGGTAACCTGTAAAAAAAAAAACAAGTGTCGTCTATGGAGACTTTTAAGTCCTGAAGTTTGGCACCATTCCATAAGTGTGTGTGCAATATTAAAGCGTGACAAGTTAGGTATCTATTTACTCGGTGTAACATCATATTTCACATTATCCCCACAAATTGGGCTAACTTTACTGTTTTGTTATTTTTTAACCACTTCAGCCCCGGACCATATTGCTGGTCAATGACCGGGCCACTTTTTGCGATTTGGCACTGCGTCATTTTAACTGACAATTGCGCGATCGTGCGATGTAGCTACCAAACAAGGTTAATGTGCTTTTTTTCCCACAAATAGAGCTTTCTTTTGGTGGTATTTGATCACCTCTGCGGTTTTTATGTTTTGTGCTATAAACAAAAATAGAGCGACAATCTTGAAAAAAAAAAGAATCTTTTTTACTTTTTGCTATAATAAATATCCCCAAAAATATATATAAAAAAAATGTTTCCTCACTTTAAGCAGATACGTATTCCTCTACATATTTTTGGTAAAAAAATATCGCAATAAGCGTTTATTGATTGGTTTGCGCAAAAGTTATGGTGTGTACAAAATAGGGGATAGTTTTTTTTATGGCATTTTTATTAATATTTTTTTTTACTAGTAATGGTGGCGATCAGCGATTTTCATCAGAACTGCGACCTTATGGCGGATACTTCGGACACTTTTGACACATTTTTGGGACCATTGGCATTTTTATAGCGATCAGTGCTATAAAAATGCATTGATTACTATAAAAATACACAGATTTTTTAAGTAATTTATTAGTCAGCGGGGGTCTTCTGCCGGGGCCCCCTTTAAGCTCTTTTACATGGGGAGGGGTGCGCCTGGTCTTCTCCGTTGTTTTCTGCTGGGGGAGCCGGACTTCACCGCCACCTTCTGCCGGGGGGGGACCGGACTTCACCACCGCCTTCTGCCGGGGGGGAGCCAGACTTCACCTCCACCTTATGCCGGGGCACCCTCCCCCTTTAAGCTCTTTTACATTGGGGGGGTGCGCCCGGTCTTCTCCGCCGCCTTCTGCCATGGGAGGGGAGCCGGACTTCACCGCCACCTTCTGCAGGGGGGAGCCGGACTTCGCCGCAGCTTTCAGCTGGGGCACCCTCCCCCTTTAAGCTCTTTTACATTTGGGGGTGCGCCCGGTCTTCTCCGCCGCCTCCTGCCGGGGGGCCCAGACTTCACTGCTGCCTTCTGCCGGGGGGGGCGCCGGACTTCACAGCCGCCTTCTGCCGGGGCACCCTCCCCCTTTAAGTTATTTTACATTCGGGGGGGTGCGCCCGGTCTTCTCCATCGGTTTCTGTCAGGGGGGAGCCGGACTTCACCGCCGCCTTCTGCCAGGGCACCCTCCCCTTTAAGCTCTTTTACATTGGGGGGTGCGCCTGGTCTTCTCGCCGCCTCCTGCTGGGGGGGGCGGTCTTCACTGCCGCCTTCTGCCGGGGGGAGCCAGACTTCACCGCCACCTTCTGCCGGGGCACCCTCCCCCTTTAAGCTCTTTTACATTCGAGGGGGTGCGCCCAGTCTTCTCGGCCGCCTTCTGCCGGGGGGGAGCCGGACTTCACCGCCGCCTTCTGCCGGGGCACCCTCCCCCTTTAAGCTCTTTTACATTGGGGGGTGCGCCCAGTCTTCTCCGCTGCCTCCTGCCGGGGGGGAGCCGGACTTCACTGCCGCCTTCTGCCGGGGGGGGGAGCTGGACTTCACCGCCGCCTTCTGCCGGGGCACCCTCCCCCTTTAAGTAATTTTACATTCGGGGGGTGCGCCCGGTCTTCTCCATCGGTTTCTGTCAGGGAGGAGCCGGTCTTCTCCGCTGTCTTCTCTGTTGCCTCTTCTGTCGGGCCCCGTGTGGAGCCCGGTCTTCTCCTCCGCTGTCTTCTCTGTTGTCTCTTATGCCGGGCTCTACCGCGGGGGCCCGGTCTTCTCTTCCAGCGATATTGACACAACGAGCTCTCCCGCTGTAATGCCATGTTGAGCGCTGCGCAATGACTTATATAGGCATTGGGTGTGGTCACCGGGTGATGCGCCCCCCCCTCCTGAGCCGTACCAGACCGCATGCCCTCAACATGTTGATGAGGACAAGGGCCTCTTCCCGACAACTCTGGCCGTTGGTTGTCGGGGTCTGCAGGCGGGGGGCTTATCGGAATCTGGGAGCCCCCTTTAATAAGGGGGCCCCCAGATACCGGCCCCCACCCTATGTGAATGAGTATGGGGTACATCGTACCCCTACCCATTCACCTGTGGGAAAAATGTTAAGTTAAAAAAACACACTACATGGGGGAGGGGTGCGCCCGGTCTTCTCCATCGTTTTCTGCTGGGGGGAGCCGGACTTCACCGCCGCCTTCTGCCGGGGGGGAACCGGACCTCACCGCCGCCTTCTGCCGGCATGGGGTGACTAAATTGGCCCTAGTATGCAGTGAGATAGGGTCCTTAGGTTGTAAGATCCTTGAGGGCAGAGATTTATGTAAATTTACAATATATATATATATATATATATATATATATATATATATATATATATATATATATATATATATACGTTTCACATGTACTGTGATAGTGCTGGGCCCTGCCACTGGGGCTGATTTACTATGAACAATGCGCTGCGCCGGTTCATGCCTCAATTGGTGCGCCGGCTAAATCATTAATTGAGCGTGTGAACTGGCGCAGCAGCGGGCGCAATGCAATAATAAATATGTAAACGGTAGAATCGGCGGAACACCCTTTAGAAGTCTATGGGAGAAATCAAAAGTGTTAATTTTAAAGGTTAATATGCAAGTTTTTGTCATAAAAAGTGTTTGGGGACCTGAGTCCTGCCCCAGGGGACATGTCTCAATGCAAACAAAAAGTTTTAAAAACGGCTGTTTTTTCGGGAGCAGTGAATTTAATAATGCTTAAAGTGAAACAATAAAAGTGAAATTTCCTTTTAATTTCGTACCGGGGGGAGGGGGTGTGTATAGTATGCCTTTGAATTAGCGCTTGTTTCCCATGCTTAGAACTGTCCCTGCACAAAATGACATTCTGAGGGAAAAAAAGTAATTTAAAATCACTCGCGGCTATAATGAATTGTCGGCTCCCGGCAATACAGAGAACAGTCAGTGCTAAAAAAAGCGTGGGGGGCCTCCAAAATTTAATTACCAGGCCCTTCAGGTCTGGTATGGATATTAAGGGGAACTCCACCCCAAATCTTGAAAAAAAAAAGGCGTGGAGTTCCCCCCCAAAAATCCACACCAGACCCCTTATCCGAGCATGCAACCTGGCCGCAGGAAAAGAGAGCGCCCCCCTCCTGAACCATACCAGGCCACATGCCCTCAACATGGGGAGGATGCTTTGGGGGTCTGTGACCCCTCAAAGCACCATGTCCCCATGTTGATGGGGACAAGGGCCTCATCCCCACAACCCTTGCCCGGTGGTTGTGGGGGTCTGTGGGCGGGGGGCTTATCGGAATCTGGAAGACCCCTTTAACAAAGGGGACACCCAGATCCCGCCCCCTCATGTGAAATGTTAATGGGGTACATTGTACCTCTACCATTTCACAAAAAAAGTGTCAAAAATGTAAAAAAACACAATAGCCGGTTTTTGACAATTCCTTTATTAATATCTTCTTTCCGCGCTTCTTCTTCTTCCATCTTCTTCTTTTCTGCATTCAGGTTTCTTCCTCCATCTTGTTCTTCCCCTGCTTCTTCCTTCGGTCTTCTCGCCCGCATCTTGCACCGGCTTCTTCTTCCCCGCTTGGTTCTCCGGACGACCCGCTTCCATGTGAAGTTCCCGCTGTGTGACGTTTCTGTTCTTATGACAGTTCTTTTATAACTTAGGATGCGGCGTCACCCGGTGACCCCACCCCCCTCTGACGCCACGGGGAAAGCCACAGGGAAGTCCCCGTGAAGTCCATGTGCGTCAGAGAGGGGTGGGGTCACCGGGTGAAGCCGCGTCCTCAGTTATAAAAGAACTGTCAGCAGAACAGAAGCGTCACACAGCGGGAACTTCACATGGAAGCAGATCGTCCGGAGAACCAAGCAGGGAAGAAGAAGCCGGTGCAAGATGCGGATGAGAAGACCGAAGGAAGAAGCAGAGGAAGAACAAGATGGCGGAAGAAACCCGAATGCAGAAAAGAAGAAGAAGTGGGGAAAGAAGACATTAATAAAGGAATTGTCAAAAACCGGCTATTGTCTTTTTTTTTTTTTTACACTTTTTTTTTGTGAAATGGTAGAGGTACAATGTACCCCATTTTCATTTCACACAGGGGTGGGTGGGATCTGGGGGTCCCCTTTGTTAAAGGGGTCTTCCAGATTCCGATAAGCCCCCCGCCCGCAGACCCCCACAACCACCGGGCAAGGGTTGTGGGGACGAGGCCCTTGTCCTCATCAACATGGGGACATGGTGCTTTGAGGGGTCACAGACCCCCAAGTATCCTCCCCATGTTGAGGGCATGTGGCCTGGTATGGTTCAGGAGGGGGGGGTCTCTTGTCCCCCCTCTTTTCCTGTGGCCTGCCAGGTTGCGTGCTCGGATCAAGGGTCTGGTGTGGATTTTTGGGGGAACTCTACGCAATTTTTTTTTTACATTTGGGGTGGAGTTCCCCTTAAAATCCATACCAGACCTGAAGGGCCTGGTATGGATATTTGGGGGGAACCCCCACATCATTTTTTTTATTTGACGCGGGGTTCCCCTTAATATCCATACCAGACCTGAAGGGCCTGGTAATTGAATAATAAAATTGGTCATTTTTTTTTTAAATCAATGACTTTTCTCTGTATTCTTTATAGCCTCGAGTACTTTTAAATTACCTTTTTTTCCCCCTCAGAAATTACATTTTGTACAGGGACAGTTCTAAGCACGGGAAACATGCACTACTTCACAGTCATACTATACCCCCCCTCCCCCAGGTACAAAATTTAAAGGAATATTTCACTTTTATTGTTTCACTTTAACCACTTCCATACCGTGCCTATTCTGGCACTTCTCTCTTTCATGTAAAAATTATATTTTGTTTCTGGAAAATTACTCAGAACCCCAAACATTATATATATTTTTTTAGCAGACACCCTAGGGAATAAAGTGACGGTCATTCCAACTTTTTATCTCCAACCGTATTTGTGCAATCATTTTTCAAACGCCTTTTTGTTGGTTTCATGAATTAAAAAATAACAAAACAGTAAAGTTAGCAAAATTTTTGGGGATAATGTGAAAGATGATGGTATACCGAGTAAATAGATACCTAACTTGTCATGCTTTAATATTGCACACACTCATGGAATGGCGCCAAACTTCGGTACTTAAAAATCTCCATAGGCGACGCTTGAATTTTTTTACAGATTACCACTTTAGAGTTACAGAGGAGGTCTAGTGCTAGAATTATTGCTCTTGCTCTAACGCATGCGGCAATACCTCACATGTGTGGTTTGAATGGTGTTTACATATGTGGGCGGGACTTATGTACGCGTTCGCTTCTGAGCGTGAGCTACTAGGGACAGGGGCGTTTAATTTTTTTTTTAATGTATTTTTTTTTAGTTTTGCACTTTTTTTGACGTTTTTTTTTTTGTCACTTTTATTCCTATTACAAGGAACGTAAACATCCCTTGTAGTAGGAATAGTGTGTGACAGGTCCTCTTTATGGAGAGGGGCAGGGTCAACAAGACCCCACATCTATCCTCCAGGCTGGAAAGCATGAGATCGGGAAAAAATTCACTGATCTCATGCTTTCAGCCACGATTGCAGCTTTGTTTATGTTTTTAATTTGGCTCTTCATTTGGCAGCGGCCGATTAGTTACCTGGGCCTCCGATAGCACGGGAGAGCCCGGAGAGGCACCGGATGGTGGCGGGAGGGGGGATGTCCCCTCCCGCAGCCTGTAAGAACGATCAATCGGCAAAACCACTGCTATGATCATTCATATGGTGCGAACAATCGTCGCCTGTACCTGCAGGCATCATTCAGATATCCCCCACTAAAGTCCAGGACATCATATGACGTCCTACGGTACGAAAGTGGTTAAATATTATTAAAATCACTGTTCCTGAAAAAAATGCAGTTTTTCAAACCTTTTTTTTTTTCATTGATACATGTCAATGATACATGTCCCCTGGGGCAGGCAAAGTCTTTACCAAGTAACTATAGACCTGTTAGTTTAACTTCTATAGTTGGGAAGATACTGGAACGAATAATAAAAGACCACATGGATGAGTGCTTGCTGGAAACAAACTATTTAAGCAGCAGACAACATGGATTCATGAAAGACAGAAGTTGTCAGACAAACCTGATTTCCTTTTATGAAGAGGTAAGTAAAACCTTGGACAGAGGCATGGCTGTGGACGTGGTATATTTGGATTTTGCAAAAGCATTCGATACAGTTCCACACACACGGCTCATGTGTAAGGTAAGGTCTACAGGATTGGAAATATCAGTTTGTGAATGGATAGAAAACTGTCTGAAAGACAGAATTCAGAGAGTAGTGGTTAATGATTCTTACTCTGAATGGTCCAAGGTTATCAGTGGTGTACCCCAAGGTTCAGTGCTGGGACCCTTACTTTTCAATATATTTATAAATGATATTGGGTCTGAGATCAAAAGTAACATTTCTGTCTTTGCAGATGACACCAGCTATGCAGTGGAATAACGTCCTTGCAGGATGTCTCCAATTTGCAAGCCGACCTCAATGCTCTGTCTAATTGGGCAACTATGTGGCAGATGAGGTTTAATGTCGATAAATGTAAAGTTATGCACTTAGGGACTAAGAATATGCATGCATCATACATGCTAGGGGGAGTACAACTGGGTGGATCTGTAGTGGAGAAGGATCTGGGGGTTTTAGTTGATCATAAGCTAAATAAGCTGCGGTTTCCAAAGCGAGCAAAGTCCTTTCTTGTATTAAGAGAGGTATGAACTCCAGAGAGAGAGAGATAATTTTGCCCCTGTACAAATCATTAGTAAGACCTCATCTGGAATATGTAGTTCAGTTTTGGGCCCCAGTTCTCAAAAAGGATATCGGAGAACTGGAGAAAGTGCAGAGAAGGGCAACCAAACTGATAAGAGGCATGGAGGAGCTCAGCTATGAGGAAAGATTAGAAGAACTGAATTTATTCACTCTTGAGAAGAGAAGAATAAGGGGGGATATGATCAACATGTACAAATATATAAGAGGTCCATACAGTGAACTTGGTGTTGAGTTATTCACTTTACGGTCAACACTGAGGATAAGGGGGCACTCTTTACGTCTAGAGGAAAAGAGATTTCATCTTCAAATACGGAAAGGTTTCTTCACAGTAAGAGCTGTGAAAATGTGGAACAGACTCCCTCCAGAGGTGGCCAGCTCAGTAGATTGCTTTAAGAAAGGCCTGGATTCTTTCCTAAATGTACATAATATAACTGAGTACTAAGATTTGTAGGTAAAGTTGATCCAGGGTAAATCCAATTGCCTCTCGGGGAATCAGGAAGGATTTTTTCCCCTGCAGTAGCAAATTGGATCATGCTCTGCTGTTTTTTTTGCCTTCCTCTGGATCAACTGTGGGTATGGAGTTGGGTGTATGGGATTGCACTGTGTTTTTTATTTTGTTTGTTTGTTTATTTTTTTTGCGGTTGAACTGGATGGACTTGTGTCTTTTTTCAACCTGACTAACTATGTAACTATGTAACAATACTCTGCAATACCCCGCAAAAAAACTCTACAATACTCTGCAATACCCCGCAATACTCTGCAATACCCCAAAACACTCTGCAATACCCCACAATACTCTGCAATACCCCACAATACTCCACAATACTCTGCAATACCCCGCAATACTCTGCAATACTCTGCAAAACCCTGCAATACTCTGCAATACCCCACAATACTCTGCAATACCCCACAATACTCTGCAATACTCTGCAATACCCCGCAAAACTCTGCAATACCCCGCAATAGTCTGCAATACTCTGCAATACCCCGCAATACTCTGCAATACCCTGCAATACTCTGCAATACCCCGCAATACGCCCCCTCCTGCTTCTACCGACTCAACGCTACGATCGAAGCCAGGATTTTTTTTAAGGCTTCCCAGCCTAGAGGTGAGATGTGGGGTCTTATTGACCCCATATCTCACTGTAAAAAGGACCTGTCATGCCATATACCTATTACAAGGGATGTAATAGGAATAAAAGTGATCACATTTTTTAATTTTTTGCGGAAAAATTTGTCAAACTAAAATAAAGTAAAGTAAAGTGAACAATAAAATATATATTTTTTTAAAGCACCCCAGTCCCCGTGTGCTCGTATGCAGAAGCGAACTCACACGTAAGTCCCGCCCACATATGAAAACGGTGTTCAAGCCACACATGTGAGGTATCGCTGCGAACGTTAGAGTGAGAGCAATGATTTTGGCCCTAGACCTCCTCTGTAACTAAAAACATATAACCAGTAAAAATATTGAAAGCGTCGCCTATGGGGATTTTTAAGTAGCGAAGTTTGGCGCCATTCCACGAGCGTGTGCAATTTTGAAGGGTGACATGTTGGGTATCTATTTACTCGGCGTAACTTCATCTTTCACATTATGCAAAAAAATTGGGCTAACTTTACTGATTTTTTTTTTTTAAGCACAAAACTGTTTTTTTTTTAAACACGTTAGAAAAATTGCTGCGCAAATACAGTGCGAGATAAAAAAGTTGCAAAGACCACCATTGTATTCTCTAAGGTCTTTGCTAAAAAAAACATATATAATGTTTTGGGGTTCTATGTAATTTTCTAGCAAATAAATGATGATTTTTACATGTAGGAGAGAAATGTCAGAATTGGTCTGGGTGCACCAGAACGGCTGATGGTGCTCCTTGCATGTTGTGCCTCTGTATGTGGCCACGCTGTGTAAAAGTCTCACACATGTGGTATCGCCATACTCAGGAGGAATAGCAGAATTAGGGATGAGCTTCGAGTTCGAGTCAAACTCATGTTCGACTCGAACATTGCCTGTTCGGCGAACAACGAACAATTAGGGGTGTTCGCGGCAAATTTGAAAAGCCGCAGAACACCCTGTTAAAGTCTATGGGAGAAATCTAAAGTGCAAATTTTAAAGGCTAATATGCAATTTATTGTCCTAAAAAGTGTTCAGGGACCCGGGTCCTGCCCCAGGGGACATGTATCAATGCAAAAAAAAGTTTTAAAAACTGCAGTTTTTTCGGGAGCAGTGAATTTAATAATGCTAAAAGTGAAACAATAAAAGTGAAATATGGTGCTGGGTGAAACTCCTGCGCTGTCGTGGATAAGTGTGGAAATACTGGGGTGGCAAGGGAAGGGGAAACGTTAAGCTGAGGGTGGGGAACTGCAGCAAACAAAAAAGGAGTCTTTCCAATGAAGGACAAAGATAAATGCAATAATGGAAGGTGTCTGCGCTGTGCTTAAACTAGTGGAAGTGTGGACAAGGGAACGGTGATGGTGGAAAGGGGGGGGGAGGGAGGGGGATCTATAAATCAGGGAAGTGGGACGTATACAAATGCAGCAACAATATCTTACACAAGGGTGAATGGGATCCTGATTGGACCGGGTGATAAACCACAAGAAGGACAGTGAATAAGTGGAAGGGGTGATCAACCTAATGTGTCCACAAATACATACAATTGGATAAGTGGAAACCCAAACTAATTAATTCACAGTGAGGTGAAAAAAAGTAAAATGACTTGGAGAAAAAGCAAAAGGTGAAATGCCAAAATCCAGTCGATGGAGGAGTGCAACCCAGTCCTAGGATCGTGCAGCCCACACCATATAGTGTAGTAAACAGCTTACCTCCTGGTAGTTACTCACACATAAGATGAATTGCTGGTACCTCCAGTAGGTTAGGTGTCCTCTTAGATAGATCACAGTTTTGGACCATACATGTGAAGAGAAAATGGATATATCTTGTGGGTGGACCTCCTGTCACTCAAAGGGCAGAGAAAGGGGATGCTCAAGGATGCAGTGTGTGGGAGTACACTTACACAACTCACATTGTGTTAAAAGGAAAAGTGCCTGTCTCCACGAACGCCGCGCTCGTATCCCGATCCTCTCACTGTCAGCACTCAACACTCAGCTCCTCAGGGATCCATAAAAGCGGCCGTACATGGTTGAATAGGGGAGCAAAGAGGGGAGAGTAGAAGGAGAGGGAGAGAGGGCGTGTCGCGTGAGACGGCACAGCACAACAAAAACTTTAATGCGATAAAAATAAAAAACTCACAGTAAACAAGGGAACTACGGTCGCACCTCCTACGAGCACCGCACTCGTCTGCGTTAGTGCGGTGCTCGTAGGAGATGCGACCGTAGTTCCCTTGTTTACTGTGAGTTTTTTATTTTTATCGCATTAAAGTTTTTGTTGTGCTGTGCCGTCTCACGCGACACGCCCTCTCTCCCTCTCCTTCTACTCTCCCCTCTTTGCTCCCCTATTCAACCATGTACGGCCGCTTTTATGGATCCCTGAGGAGCTGAGTGTTGAGTGCTGACAGTGAGAGGATCGGGATACGAGCGCGGCGTTCGTGGAGACAGGCACTTTTCCTTTTAACACAATGTGAGTTGTGTAAGTGTACTCCCACACACTGCATCCTTGAGCATCCCCTTTCTCTGCCCTTTGAGTGACAGGAGGTCCACCCACAAGATATATCCATTTTCTCTTCACATGTATGGTCCAAAACTGTGATCTATCTAAGAGGACACCTAACCTACTGGAGGTACCAGCAATTCATCTTATGTGTGAGTAACTACCAGGAGGTAAGCTGTTTACTACACTATATGGTGTGGGCTGCACGATCCTAGGACTGGGTTGCACTCCTCCATCGACTGGATTTTGGCATTTCACCTTTTGCTTTTTCTCCAAGTCATTTTACTTTTTTTCACCTCACTGTGAATTAATTAGTTTGGGTTTCCACTTATCCAATTGTATGTATTTGTGGACACATTAGGTTGATCACCCCTTCCACTTATTCACTGTCCTTCTTGTGGTTTATCACCCGGTCCAATCAGGATCCCATTCACCCTTGTGTAAGATATTGTTGCTGCATTTGTATACGTCCCACTTCCCTGATTTATAGATCCCCCTCCCTCCCCCCCCCCTTTCCACCATCACCGTTCCCTTGTCCACACTTCCACTAGTTTAAGCACAGCGCAGACACCTTCCATTATTGCAATAAAAGTGAAATATTCCTTTAAATTTCATACCTAGGGGGGGTGTAAAGTTAGCATGTGAAATAGTGCATGTTTCCCGTACATAGAACTGTCACTGCACAAAGCGTAATTTCTGAAAGAAAAAAAGGCATTTAAAACTGACTTGCAGCTATAATGAATTGTCGGCTCCGGCAATTCAGAGAGGATTCATTCATAAAAAATAAAAAAAATAGCGTGGGGATCCCCCCAAATTCCATTACCAGGCCCTTCAGGTCTGGTGTGGATTTTAAGGGGAACTCCACCCCAAATAAAAAAAAAATGGCGTGGAGTTCCCCCAAAAATTCACCTCAGACCCTTTATCCGAGCATGTTAACCTGGCCGGCCGCAGAAAAGAGGGAGGGACAGAGTGCGCCCCCCCTCTCCTGAACCGTACCAGGCCACATGCCCTCAACATGGGGAGGATGTCCCCATGTTGATCGGGACAAGGGCCTCATCCCCACAACCCTTGCCCGGTGGTTGTGGGGGTCTGCGGGCGGGGGGCTTATCATAATCTGGAAGACCCCTTTAACAAAGGGGACCCCCAGATCCTGCCCCCCCCTATGTGAATTGGTAATGGGGTACATTGTACCCCTACCATTTCATGAAGGAAGTGTAAATAGTTGGAAAAAACACACACCGTAGAAAAAAGTCCTTTATTAATAAAAAAAAAAATCCAGCGGTGGTAATCTACTCGGCCCTCCCTGCTCCAACGTTGTCGGTATCCAGCGATGGGTGATCTCCGGTCCAGCAATGAGAAGATCCATCCATCCAGAGCGCAGCAACGCCGACCTCCTCTCTCCGCTGCACAGCCGGGCTTCCCCAGTAACATAGCACAGGGTGCGTCAGAGGGGGACGGGGTCACGTGACGGGTGGCCCCGCCTCCCCTATATAAGAAATGTCACAGCTACAGCCGCGTCATTCGCTGGGCTGTGCAGCGGAGAGAGGAGGTCGGCGTGGCTGCGCTCTGTATGGATCTTCTCATCGCTGGACCGGAGATCACCCATCGCTGGATACCGACAACGTTGGAGCAGGGAGGACCGAGTAGATTACCACCGCTGGATTTTTTTATTTCTTTTTTATTAATAAAGGACTTTTTTCTACGGTGTGTGTGTGTGTGTTTTTTTTCCAACTATTTACACTTCCTTCGTCAAATGGCAGGGGTACAATGTACCCCATTACCAATTCACATAGGGGGGCCAGGATCTGGGGGTCCCCTTTGTTAAAGGGGTCTTCCAGATTCTGATAAGCCCCCCGCAGACCCCCACAACCACTGGGCAAGGGTTGTGGGGATGAGGCCCTTGTCCCCATCAACATGGGGACATCCTCCCCATGTTGAGGGCATGTGGCCTGGTACAGTTCAGGAGAGGGGGGGGACCCCACCCTGTCCCCCCTCTTTTCTGCAGCCGGCCAGGTTAACATGCTCGGATAAGGGGTCTGGTGTGAATTTTTGGGGTGGAGTTCCCCTTAATATCCACACCAGACCTGAAGGGTCTGCAATGGATATTTGGGGGGAACCCCACATCATTTTTTTTTAAATTGACAGCGGGGTTCCCCTTAATATCCATTCCAGACCTGAAGGGCCTGGTAATGGAATTTGTGGGGACCCCCACGCTATTTTTTTTATTTTTTATGAATGAATCCTCTCTGAATTGCCGGAGCCGACAATTCATTATAGCCGCAAGTCAGTTTTAAATGCCTTTTTTTCTTTCAGAAATGACACTTTGTGCAGGGACATTTCTATGTACGGGAAACATGCGCTATTTCACATGCTAACTTTACACCCCCCCTAGGTACAAAATTTAAAGTAATATTTCACTTTTATTGTTTCACTTTTAACATTATTAAATTCACTGCTCCCGAAAAAACTGCCTTTTTTAAAACTTTGTTTTGCATTGATACATGTCCCCTGGAACAGGACCCAGGTCCCCAAACACTTTTTAGGACAATAACTTGCATATTAGCCTTTAAAATTAGCACTTTAGATTTCAAATGTTCGAGTCCCATAGACTTTAATAGGGTTCTAGTTCACACGAACATTTGGTGTGTTCGCAGGTTCTGGTGCAAACCGAACAGGGGGGTGTTCGGCTCATCCCTAAGCAGAATGTGTTTTGGGGTGTAATTTGTGGTATGCATATGCTGTGTGTGAGAAAAAACCTGCTAATATGAAAATGTTGTGAAAAAAAATAAAATAAAAAAAATGAAAACTTCAAAAAACTCACAATGCCTCTTTCTAAATACCTTGGAATGTCTTCTTTCCTGGCCAGTCTCACGTCAGCACACTATGGGTTAATCCCCTCCTCCGGTCCACCAGTGCCACCTTCTTCTTAGCCAATAAGTAGGGGGCCCCTTCTCCCCAGTCCTTGTTCCTTTTTTTTGGTCAGACGACCAGACCACAAGCAGACTCTGACAAAGAGAGAGAAAAAGAAAAAAAAACCCTACCGAACCATCCCACCCAGGTTCAGGCTCTCCTGGCGTGGAAGGTTCAGAATAATGAAAGCATAAATGGAACATCTCAGTGTGATTTCCAGAAGTTGCCAACACCCCTGGTAAACAGGAAAATGTGGAGAGACCCCCTAAATGGGGCTTTAAAGGCAACAAAAATATGTAGTAGTCATAGTAGTCAAAAAATGAAGTATTTTAATATACAAAGTAGAAATTATACAAAATGAAAATTATACATATAAATTGTTTAAAAACAGTACATGGATGGGTGTCATTGAAAAGTAACGTCCATGAAGACGTACACGGCCCTACGCGTTTCGGATTACCCTTCATCAGGGGCCGAAATGTGTGTAGTCAACATATATAGGAACCACTTTTCTAAAAAACAGAAAAAATACATATGTTACAAATATTACAAAAATGAAAAATGGCAATAAATACATCAGAAGGTGCAGATAAAAACACATACCACTCACAGCGTTTAATCAACCCTGCGCATCCCAGAAAAAGGACACCACTGTTAGGACGCAGAAGATTCCTCTGGATGGAAAATAGGAGGAAGGAAGCCGGCGGTGTAGAATCGCATATAGCAAGATCTCAAGCCCTTATAGTCCCAAAGTGACATGTAATAATATACAAAACCTGTCTATAAATAAGGGACAGGATGAGTATGAATATAGTTAAATACTAAACCATTTACAAAAAGAAATATCTAAAATATATATAAATAACTGCATACCTGAGGTTTGCAGAAGTGTGTCAATATTATATTTGGCCAAAGGTGTCAGTAGAGAGCTAAGCAAAGCTCCAGCCTGTGAATACAATGGATGGCAGATAGGAACAGGCATTAAAATAGAAAAACAAAACACAAGTGAGGATTGAAGGCAAAAATGAATGGAGAGGTCTAGAGTAAAAGGTTGCTTACATGGGATGGACACTCAATATAGCCCAAGGACGTGCCGCTAGTACCACTGCCGTCCAGCAGTGTCTGACATTACTGGGCGGCTGAACGTTTTTATAGGGAAGCAGCAAGGCGGGCATTAGTATAGTGGGCGTGGTCCGAGGGATCAGGCAGGACATGATAGGCCAGCTGTAATGAGGGGATGGTGATAGACAGACGCAATTGCGTCATGACAAAGGGGCGTGGCCAGGCGGGACGAAGAGACACTGGCAACACAGCGCCGCCCAAAAGGGCGGAGTCACGACACATAATACGTCGCAGCATCGAGGAAAAGAAGGGGGCGTGGCCGAGCGGGGCAAAGAGACGCCGATCATAAAAACAGAACCATAACAGCGCCGCCCAGAGGGGCGGAGTCACGGCGTGTGATACGTCGTAGTATCGAGGGAAGGCAGGAGAAAACTGCCAAGTGACAACCCGACACAAAAATAAAGACAGAACAATTGCTGGATGGGAATAGGCTATTGCAAAAGAAGGGGGCAGTACAAAAAGGAAGGTTACAAGAAAAATGTCTGCAGAAAACGTTTTACTAGAAAGTAATTGTGGGTTACAAAAACTGCTGGGGAAAAAATACCAAGCACAGAGTATATGATAGAGAATGAAACTTTAGACAAAACCATTTGAATATACAGACGGCATAGTTCTAAATGCGATAGGCCAAAGACACACAGCAAATAATTAAATATATTTAGTTAGTAGATATGTGGACAAGGACAAAGGGGAGAGAGATCCAGGGACATATAGGAAACTCAAGGGGGAATAGATAATAACCCCTGTAATTTCCAAGTCCCTGTTATGGGCGCAGGTATAGACCCTTGGTCAAACGACACCAGAAAGGTGCGGGGGGACCAGGTCTGAGAAAGCCGTCCCATAAAAGGGGGACGGCTTACGTGCGCCCAGCTATATATAGCGAGAAAAACACCGCTCGGACATCAATTCTGGGCCTGAGTGAAATCCCCAAAAATGGGAATGCGCAGGGGATACAAGGACATGATAGTAAATATATAAATCATCAATATGAGCACAAAGATGAAAGCAAAAAAACGAGAAACATGGAATGCAAAATACAAAATACAAAGAAGCAAAAACACCCAACAATTTAATCTCATATCAATCTTTCTCACACCCCCCAGATGAAAAGCCCTCCAAGAAGGGTCTAAAGCTAATCTGTTCATTTAGACCCGGAGGGTGGTTGGCCTCTAGCTCCGCAATCCAACGGGTTTCGAGTTGTAACAGAATTTTGTTCCAATCACCCCCTCTGGGGTTAGGATGGACTCTGTCAAGGATCAAAAATTTGACCCCAAGAAAGTGTCCATCGTGTTCAGTCAGAATATGACGCCCGAGGGGTAGATCAGGATTGGCCGTACGCATGGCATGCAGGTGACGGGATGCCCGTTTGTGAAAGGGTAGTTTGGTCTTGCCCACATAAAACCTCTTGCAATGGCAAGTTAGCAAATACACTACACCAAAGGTTTTGCAATTGGCATAGTGTCTGGGTTTATGGAGCTGACCATTAGGTAGGACAATTTGCCGATCGGAATTGATATAACGGCAAATGGAGCACCCTCCACAAGTGAAGGTGCCTTTCCTCTTACATGGATCACATCTAAAGGTACCTTTATACTCGCTTGTCACGAGATGGTCCCTAAGTGATTGGGCTCGGCGATACGTAATCGACGGTTCCTTTGATACGAACGGTCCCAATTGGGGATCGATCAAAAGCAAATGCCAAAACCGTTTCAAAATATTTCTAGTTACTTGATGTTGGGTGTGGTATTTGGTAATTATCCTAACACCCTCGTTGTTATCAGAGGACTTCTTTTCTTTGTTGGTCAAAAGGAGTGGCCGTAAATGCCCATTGGCACGTTGAAAAGATCTTTTTAAGTTTTTCTTAGAATAACCTCTGAGTAATAGCCTATCTCTTAATCCTGCCGCCTCTAGAAGGAAATCTTCTTGCGTCGAACAATTTCGCTTAAGGCGCAGGTATTGGCTATAAGGTATTGATTTTATTAATGGAGAAGGGTGGGCACTGGTGGCGTGTAAAATGGTGTTACCCGCTGTGGGTTTTCTGTGAAGCCCCGTTGACATGGTCCCATCAGGACCTTTAATCAAGGTAACATCAAGAAAGGCAATTCTAGAGCTACTAAAATTCATTGTGAATTTGAGGTTGAAATCATTGCGGTTCATGATGGTCATGAACAGCTCAAGCTCTGGAATGGAACCCTCCCAGATCATAAGAACATCATCTATGTATCGGTACCATCCCGATACAAGATGAATGAAGGGTTGTACAGGGGTGCTGGTCAAAAATAGCTTCTCCCACTCCCCCAGGTACAGGTTGGCATACGATGGGGCACAAGAAGTCCCCATCGCAACCCCCTGTACCTGGAGGAAGTGGGAGCCATCAAAAGAAAAAACGCCGTGATAAAGTATAAATTCAAGTGACATAATGAGAAATTCCCCAAGCCTACGATCTCCCCGAAAAATGGGGAGGAGAATGTTCTTCATAGCAGATAATCCCAAAGAATTGAGCTATAAAGAGCCTCCACATCGATCGCTACCAGTAGTGCTCCTGGAGATACTTTGAAATGCTGGATTTTTTGTAAGAGGTGGATGGTATCCTTTATATAAGATGGGAGGTGCAGTACAAAAGGTTTGAGGTGGGAGTCAACCCACATACTGAGATTCTCAGTTAGCGCACCATTGCCAGATACAATGGGTCGCCCTGGTGGGTTGACAATGTCCTTATGGACCTTAGGTAGACAGTAAAAAGTAGGTATTTTAGGGTATTTAATGCGTATAAATTCCCACGTGTCTTGGTTAATTGCGCCTTGGGAGAACGCCCCATCCACCAGAGCATAAAACTCGGTTTCGTATTTGATGATAGTAGATTTTGGGATGGGAGTGTACCAGTCCTTGTTAGAAAGGATCTTTAGACACATACTCTTGTACTGATCATTGGTTTGAATCACAATGTTCCCTCCTTTGTCAGCAGGCTTAATAGTAAGCTGGTGACATTCTTTTAGTTTCTCAAGTGCCTCATTAGGTTGGTAAGTCATACGTCCAGCATTCCGAAACTTATGTAGTTTCTTAATCTCAGCCGTAGTGAGGGTCACAAAGGCAGCTAGATTGGAATTCATTTGTAGGGGGGGGAACTTATCAGATTTGTTTTTTAATATGTTACGTGGTGGTTCAGAGGGTATAGTTGAAGTAAATTCGGACATCAGATCTTCGAGGTCCGATAGGCCACTGGAATCTACCAGGTCCACCTCATCACATAGCGATAAGAGTAGATCAAGATCATCTTTATGTTGTTGAATGCTAGCATAGGAGATTTCTTTTTTTGGTTTGGAGTATAGGTTTTTTAGAAAAGTGGTTCCTATATATGTTGACTACACACATTTCGGCCCCTGATGAAGGGTAATCCGAAACGCGTAGGGCCGTGTACGTCTTCATGGACGTTACTTTTCAATGACACCCATCCATGTACTGTTTTTAAACAATTTATATGTATAATTTTCATTTTGTATAATTTCTACTTTGTATATTAAAATACTTCATTTTTTGACTACTATGACTACTACATATTTTTGTTGCCTTTAAAGCCCCATTTAGGGGGTCTCTCCACATTTTCAGAATAATGAGGTATGTCCCTTCATGACACTGGACGCTCAGGCATGAGCTACGGGCACATAATAGCTTATAGAGCTTACTGTTTGAGGGCGAGGGGGCTGTGGTGTTTGGGCAAATGTATAAATATAAGTGTGTCATTTAATCTGAATATTTCAATGTGATAATATATAATAAATAATAAAACCACAGAGAAAAGGGGGGAGGAATTTGCTGGAAAAATCCAGAAAAATATGTAAATATATGAAAAAGGGATATTGAATCTACATTCATATATAATCCAGAAATGACCTCAGACTGAACGAACCCCCAAGTTCATGGAATGTATACACAACACGTTGCCGTGCGCATGCGCCAACTGGCTGTAACCAGCGTGGAGCGCAGCGTGGCCTGTCCGGCGATGTGAATCGCTGTGCACACGCCCGTTCCTCCTACCCATATAGTCATTTAATATATAGACGCCCCCTCACAGGCGATCGGGAACCACACATTTTTAAGGGCAGATTTGGCTCAGTGGATCATTGCCCTCTTATTAGCAATCATTTTTATTTCTTTTTTCGTTTTCCATTTTTCATTCTTGGAGTTTTTAAATCAGATGAGCTTCCTAGCTCTTTTGTTTTCTACTTAATTCATGTTATTCCCCATACACATGTTTATTACATAACAGGCTGACCCGGAAGTGATGTCGGATTGGGTGAGCTCCCAGGAAATGGCTTGATTGGGGTCACATTTTATATATAAGCATGGTGGCATCAGCAGAGTTTCACCCCAGATGATGCAAACTATTGTGAAACGCGTCGGATCTCTGCTGCTGCCATGCGCTACTTTTTATTGACGTCTTTTATATTCAGCAAAACTGTAAGTGTTTTTAACCGTTATTAAATTTCAACATTGTTACGGTATCACACTATGTGCCTTCGTTTTTCCTTTATGTACTTTGGACACGGTCTGATCATTTGAGCGTTGCCTCTAAGTTGCCGTTACTCCTCCCTTGTGCTTGTTTACGTGATGCCTTCAGGATATCCTTACAACTATATATCCAGATCCGGTTGATGTGGTCTTCATCCATTTACATTCAGCCTGTATTGACCCTTTAGGCGTATGCTTATTTGGGTTCAATACCTCTGGTAAGCCTCCGCTTCTGGTGGTGGTTATTCTCACAATTTATTTATTTTTGTCTCACCGTGGTGTCTGGAATTATTCATTTGATTATTCATCCATCAACAGTTCACTTTCAACAACTCATTGTTATTGATTCATCATATATGGACTTTTCATTTGACTACACTGTCACTTGGAGTTGATACAGACTATTAGTATTACATCACTTTTTTATTTTTTAGCGCCACAAAATTGTTTTTGCACATTTTCACCACTTTCTTGTTTCACTAGATTGTTTGTGGCAGCTTATTATTTGGATAGCGTAGATTTGTTTTTGTTTTTGTATTCGCAGTGACAGCGACTTGTCCTGCTACCCGAACGCAAGAGGGCAGAATTGGTAGCCTGCGTAGACAGCGTGATGAAGTCACCATCACTATCAGCAAGGGATTGTATGACTCTGCTCGGGATGTTTACAGCAGAAATCCCAGCCATTCCCTGGGCAAGGTTCCACACAAGGGCGTTCCAGGCGACTTTTCTGAGCCAGTGGGATGGCACGTCTCTCCACCAGAAGATTCTCATGCCGAACCGGATTTGCCAGAACTTAGCTTGGTGGACGACGCCGGAAAATCTGGTGCGGGGCATGCCCCTCAGCCCCAGAGACTGGGTTTTTGTAACATCTCACAAACAATTGTGCTTCTTTCCCAGTTAACTCTCATCCGTTACTTCCTTCCCAAACCTTCTTCCTGAAGAGTCTCTCACTTGAAGTTCAACTATAGTTACTTCCTTCTTTCTAATTAACCTGTGGCTTCCTGTTAAGCTGCTGGGCAGCCTATTTAAGCTCCTAGCACTAACCAGGAAGTGTTCCTTTATTTTGGCTGACTACGCCTCTGTCGATTGGGTATCCAGATGCACCTGCTCTGAACTTCAGCTTCCTGGCCTGGACCAGGAGTCTCCACTGCCTGCTTCACCAGCCTTACCCGTCTGGACCCTTGGAGCCTGACCTTATGCCTGCATCATTCACTTCAGTATCGCAAGTACCCTGATGTTGTTATGCATTGCTATCCTGTGAACTGCCCTGCCTGCTAATTATGTATGCTAACTATACCAGGAATTGCTGCAGCCATACTCTCTCTATGTTTGGTACTTCTAATAAGGATCCTGCCATGATTTCTACATTCTAAGTCACCAAGTATAAACGGAAGTCTTTCATGCCTATGTACCTCCTTCTCAAATGTTATTGTGTGCACATATACTACCTTTATACTTATTTGTTTGAGTTTTCACTGGCGCCTATGAAGGAATATGCGCCATGTTTCTTGACTGAGACTGTGATGGTAGGATTCCAAACTCTCTGCACACAAGAGAGTGAAACCTGGGTCCGAAACTGAATAGTCTCCGCAGTTGAGATCCTAACTCTCAAATAATATCCGGCGTAACGTTACATAATAAAGGAACCAATAAAATGGATCCAGCGGAGATTGCTTCTCACCTAATGGGTCTCTCACAACGGGTAGATACCCTTAGGCCTTGTACACACGAGAGGATATCCGCTGAAAACGGTCCGCCGGACCGTTTCTAGCGGATAGATCCTCTGGCGGATTTTGATCTGATGGCTGTACACACCATCAGATCAAAATCCCCGCGGAATACATCTGCGGTGACGTGGCCGCGCCGTCGCCGCGACGATGACGCGCCGACGTGCGCGACCCTGGAAGGTAAATACTTCCACGCATGCGTTGAATCATTACGACGCATGCGAGGGATGGGATCGGACAGACTTATCCGGTGAGTCTGTACAGACGACCGGATAAGTCCGGCGGACAGGATTCCAGCGGATAGATTTCTTAGCATGCCAAGAAATTTTTATTCGCTGAAAATCCGTCGGCTGGATTTTTATCTGCTGGAAAATGTCCGCTCGGGCCTACACACGACCGGATCTATCTGCTGGAACTGATCCGCGGATCAATCCCAGCGGATTTATCCGGTCGTGTGTACGGGGCCTTACTGCTACTGTCCATGAGTTACGATTGGAAAATGAGACTCTGCGCAGTCATACTAGCCCAAATGTTGCCTCTTACAGAGAACGACCTGAACCCAAGGTCATCCCTCCAGAAACATTTTTCGTCAATTCATCAGTTCCTGTAACTCAATTTTTGAGTTAATGCCTCGTACCTATTATTCTGACAGGATCAAGATACTTACTCTAATCTCTTACCTCAGGGGAGAACCCAGAGCGTGGGCAGACGCTCACCTCCAAGAGCAAGGGGAGCTCTTGGGTTCCTACAACTCTTTCCTGGATGACATGTCACTCCTTTATGAGGATTCCAATAAACAATTATCTGCCGAGGACACGATCAGGAGTCTTAAACAGGGTAAGAGACCTGTGGAAGATTATATCTCAGAGTTTAAATGTTGTTGTCGTGACTCGCTATGGAATGATATCTCACTCAGGAACCGATTCCGCCTAGGTTTATCCGAAGCCTTGAAAGACGAACTTGCTCGTCTAGACTTACCTACGACCCTAGATGACCTTATGCAGCTGTCAGTATCCATTGACCGACGGCTACGGGAAAGAAGAACAGAACGTTCCAATACGTACACTCCACCACCTGCTAGGATAGCAAAGTCTCCCCCTAAGGATACTCCCATGGATATGAGTTCTTTCAGGGGACCCTTGTCCAAAGTAGAAAGGCAAAGAAGGAGGGTTCAAAATTTATGTATGTATTGTGCCAGTTCTGACCACAACCTCTCCAATTGCCCACTCCTCAGAAAGAAAACTGAAGGTAAAATACTTCATATTTGTAAGCATAACCGACATGTGTCCTACACGAACTGTTACATTTCTGTTCCTCTTACTCTACAGTGGGACCACAAGAGGATCACCATTGAGGCCATGATTGACACTGGGGCTTGTGGCAACTTCATAGATTCTGCTCTAGTCCATGCTAACAAGATCCCCTATGCACCTAAACGGACTCCCCTCTCGGTTACCTTTATTGATGGCTCCAATTCCACTTCAGGCCCAATAACCACTGAGACACATCCATTGGTGGCCACATGTCTGGACGGTCATACTGAATCTCTTATTTTTAACATCATTCCTTCTCCTGCATTCCCTATTGTGTTAGGACTTCCTTGGATGCTTCTTCATCAGCCCACCTTTCTATGGTCAGATAGGACCGTACGTCTTCAGTCCACTTTCTGTAGAGAGACTTGTTACCCTATTCCTCCAATATTGGCGGCAGAAAGTTTATCACCAGATCTTCCTTCTCATCTACAAGACTTTGTCGATGTATTCAGTAAGTCCAAGGCGGACACTCTGCCTCCACATCGCATCTACGACTGCCCCATTGACCTCTTATCCCTGAGCTCATTGAACGACTTCAAACTTCAAAGATCTTCATGAAATTAGATCTCAGAGGCGCTTACAATTTAATCAGAATTCGCTCCGGTGACGAGTGGAAGACTGCCTTTAAAACTCGCTACGGTTTATTTAAATATACCGTCATGCCATTCGGTTTGTGCAATGCGCCAGCAACCTTTCAGCGATTTGTTAATGACATTTTTAGGGACTTGCTAGACATATGCGTCGTCATCTATCTCGACGATATTTTTATCTACTCGGATGATCCAGAACAACACGTTAAACATGTATGGTGGGTTCAGGCGAACCTCCGCCTCCACATCGCATCTACGACTGCCCCATTGATCTCATCCCGGGCTGTCCCATCCCTACGGAGAGAATTTACCCACTTTCTCCACCAGAACATAGCCATCTGAAGGAATACCTGGATGAAAACTTGAAGAAGGGTTTCATCAGGCCATCTACTTCTCCAGCTAGTGCAGCAATGTTCTTCGTCAAGAAAAAGGATGGTTCATTACGACCGGTAATAGATTATCGCTCTCTTAACAACATTACGGTCAAGAATCGGTATCCTTTACCTCTTATCCCTGAGCTCATTGAACGACTTCAAACTTCAAATATCTTCATGAAATTAGATCTCAGAGGCGCTTACAATTTAATCAGAATTCGCTCCGGTGACAAGTGGAAGACTGACTTTAAAACTTGCTACGGTTTATTTAAATATACCGTCATGCCATTCAGTTTGTGCAATGCGCCAGCAGCCTTTCAGCGATTTGTTAATGACATTTTTAGGGACTTGCTAGACATATGCGTCGTCATCTATCTTGACGATATTTTGATCTACTCAGACGATCCAGAACAACACGTTAAACATGTACGCTGGGTTCTGGCGAAGCTCCGAGCGCATTCGTTATATGCAAAGATGGAAAAATGCGTCTTTGGACAATCCTCCATTTTATTCCTTGGTTACTACATCACACCCAATGGCATTTCGATGGATCAGTCAAAGGTTGAATGTGTGCTTGCTTGGCCTGTTCCACGAACAAGAAAGGCACTACAAAGATTCCTCGGCTTCGCCAACTACTACCGTAAGTTCATCAGGAATTTCTCTGCTGTTGTAAAACCACAAAGTACCTTAACAAGTACAAAAATTCCCTTTGCTTGGACCAAAGAAGCCCAACATAGTTTTGACTCTCTTAAACAGAGATTCACTTCGGCTCCGATACTGCAACTCCTGAAGTCCCATTATCACTTTGTTCTGGAAGTGGACGCCTCAGACTTCGCACTTGGCGGTGTCCTTTCACATCGGGAGTCTCCTGCTACACCGCTTCATCCAATTGCTTTTTTCTCAAAGACGCTCTCCCCAGCTGAGAAAAACTATCTAGTAGGTGAGAAAGAATTGCTTGCGATAAACGAAGCGTTGGCGAATAGGAGACACCTCCTGGAGGGCTCTACTCATCCTTTCACCATTCTTACGGACCACCGTAATCTTCAATACCTCAAGGCAGCCAAAACCCTGTCTGCTCGGCAGGTTAGATGGAGTCTTTTCTTTGATCGCTTTGACTTTCAAATTACTTACTGTCCAGGTTCGCAAAATGCCAAGGCTGACTCTCTCTCGAATGTATGACGAGTACAATTCGGACATTCCACCTCTTCCTATTTTTCCTCCTAGTCGGTTCATTGGAGCCATGACCAGCTTTCAACAGCAACTTATCCAAAGCTATTCCAAGGACTCTTCTTTGCCTTCGGGCCTAAGGCCCCATACTCACGACCAAACATGTCTGCTGAAACTGGTCCGCAGGCCAGTTTCAGCAGACATGTTTGGTCGTGTGTGGGCGCGAGCGGGCCGAATTCCAGCAAACATTTGCCCGCCGGGCCTTTTCCCAGCGGACAAATATTCCTGGACTTGTTTTAAAACAGTCCGCTGGAATCCTGCCCGCTCGGACATGTACGGTCGTCAGTACAGACCTACCGTACATGTCCAGGCGCCCGCCGTCCCTCGCATGCGTCGAATGACTTCGACGCATGCGTGGAAGCATTTTAAAGGCGGGCCGCCCACGTCGCTGCGTCATTGTCGCGGCGACACCGCGTCATCGACGCGGCGACACCGCGGACACGCCCCGCGTATTGTTTACGCGCGGACTTCTGTACGATGGTGTGTACAACCATCGTACAGAAGCCCTCTGGCAGACATGTATGGTGAAAACGGTCCGACGGACCGCTTTTACCATACATGTTTGTCCGTGTGTACCCGGCCTTACAAAACAACCCGCTGGGTTGTATACATATGACAACAAGATATATGTTCCGTCTACATTGCAACTTCCACTACTAAAACAACTTCATGATAGTCTTTTGTCGGGTCACCCCGGTGTCACTAAAACTATCCACCGGGTGAAAAGAAACTACTGGTGGCCAGGAATGACCAAGACCATTCAAGATTATGTCTCCTCTTGTGATACTTGTGCTACCAACAAGCATTTGCGAAAACCTCCCTATGGACTCCTAGCTTCTCTTCCCTTTCCAAAAAGATCCTGGGAGACTCTTTCTATGGATTTTATCGTGGATCTTCCTGTATCACAAGGTGCTAACACAATTATGGTCGTTGTCGACTTACTAACTAAAATGGCTCATTTTGTTCCCATGAAGAGCTTGCCAACCTCTGTCCAAACAGCGAAAGCCTTCATCGCTCATATCCTCAAACTTCATGGAATACCATCTCGGATTATTTCGGACAGAGGTACCCAGTTTGTTTCCAAATTCTGGAAGGCTTTGTGTGAAGCAATACAAATTGACCATCGCATGTCCACGGCATACCATCCACAAACGAATGGACAAACCGAGCGTGTCAACCAGACACTCGAGCAATATTTGCGTTGCCACTGCACTCATCTCCAGGATGACTGGTACCAACTTCTTCCCCTTGCGGATTTCGCGTACAATAACGCCACCAATTCTTCAACACACTTTTCTCCATTCTATTCAAACTATGGGTACCACCCACAATCTCTACCTTCGTCTGCTCTTCCAAGTGGTGTGCCAGCGGTAGAGGATTATCTTACAACTCTGAAAAAGACTTCCGAAGTTATTCATTCCAATCTTGAGTCGGCTCAACAAAAACAAAAGCTTTATTACGACGCTCACAGAAGAGCATCTCCTCAATACAAAACTGGGGACTTGGTCTGGCTTTCTACACGTAACCTTAAGCTTAAGGTCCCCTCAAAAAAGCTTTGACGCCAGTTGGTTAGACCATTCCCGATTACTCAAATCATCAATGCTAACGCTGTGAGATTGCAGTTACCGCCAAGTTGGAAAATACACCCTACCTTTCATGTGTCACTTCTCAAACCCTACAAACCAAACCCTTTCCCTAATAGGGTTCAACGACCTCCTCCTCCTCTTGAGGTTCTGGGCGAAACTGAGTATATAGTGGAAAAAATCCTTGATTCTAGAATACGGGGTTCTACCCTCCAATATCTGATTCGCTGGAGAGGGTACGGACCTCAGGATGACTCCTGGGAAAATTCCTCAGATGTCCATGCCCCTCGATTAGTCAAGACCCCTAGAACGGGGGGCTATGTAACGTCTCACGAACAATTGTGCTTCTTTCCCAGTTAACTCTCATCCGTTACTTCCTTCCCAAACCTTCTTCCTGAAGAGTCTCTCACTTGAAGTTCAACTATAGTTACTTCCTTCTTTCTAATTAGCCTGTGGCTTCCTGTTAAGCTGCTGGGCGGCCTATTTAAGCTCCTAGCACTAACCAGGAAGTGTTCCTTTATTTTGGCTGACTACGCCTCTGTCTGTTGGGTATCCAGACGCACCTGCTCTGAACTTCAGCTTCCTGACCTGGACCAGGAGTCTCCACTGCCTGCTTCACCAGCCTTATCCGTCTGGACCCTTGGAGCCTGACCTTATGCCTGCATCATTCACTTCAGTATTGCAAGTACCCTGATGTTGTTATGCATTGCTATCCTGTGAACTGCACTGCCTGCTAATTATGTATGCTAACTATACCAGGAATTGCTGCAGCCACAGTCTCTCTATGTTTGGTACTTCTAATAAGGATCCTGTCATGATTTCTACATTCTAAGTCACCAAGTATAAACGGAAGTCTTTCATGCCTATGTACCTCCTTCTCAAATGTTATTGTGTGCACATATACTACCTATTACTTTGAGGACTTTGCCGTTAAGGTTATTTACATGCCACGCATGCTCGGCTACTTCTGCATTTAACTAGTATCAGTTCTACCTGGACTTTATACTTATTTGTTTGAGTTTTCACTGGCGCCTATGAAGGAATATGCGCCATGTTTCTTGACTGAGACTGTGATGGTAGGATTCCAAACTCTCTGCACCTGGGTCCGAAACTGAGTAGTCTCCGCAGTTGAGATCCTAACTCTCAAATAATATCCAGCGTAACGTTACAGTTCTGATAGCTTCGGATGCCCGTCTCTGGGGCTGGGGCGCTCACTGCCTCAGCAGGCAGGGACAGGGCATATGGAACAAGTTGGAATCCAGACACTCCAACCTCTTGGAACTGCAAGCAGCGTATCTGGCCCTGCGGGCCTTCGAGAAACTAGTGTCAAGGAGCCCGAGTCAAACTGATGTTAGACAACAAGACGGCGGTGGCATACATAGCCAAACAGGGCGGAACTAAAAGTTTGCCACTGTTACAAGTGGCGACCAAGATATTTGTCTGGGCCGAAGCACATCCGGAAGCCCTAACAGCAGCCTACATTCCAGGCAGCCAAAATTCCATTGCGGATCGTCTGAGTCGGGAATTCCCAGACAAAGATGAATGGGCCCTGAACAGGAAGTTCCTGGAGCCAGTCTTTTCCGAGTGGGGGACACCCTCAGTGGATCTAATGGCGACCCGAGTCAATGCAAAGACACCCCTATTTGTGTCCAGGTTCCGCTGCAACAAAGCCATAGCCCAAGATGCCTTCTCTATTCCATGGGATTTTCCCCTAGTCTACCTCTTTCCACCGGTGCCGCTAGTGATGAAAACCTTCTTGAAGATTGCGAGGGAGAAGTTCCATGCAATAGTAATCCTACCTTTTCGGCCACAGAGGCCGTGGTTCCCTCTGCTCTTACAGATGACGGCGGCCCCCCAATACGCCTACCTCTAAGGAGAGACCTCCTGTGGCAGAGCCAGTGGGTGCATCCCAACCCGGGCAGGTTGCAACTGACGGCCTGGTTGCTGAATCAACCAGACAACAGCCACAAGGCATCTCAGAAGAGGTAATCTCTACATTATTAAAGTCTAGGAAGGCCTCGACCAATGTTACCTACAACAGGATTTGGAAAAAATTCACAACTTTTGCGCTGCAACAACATTTTTCCCCAGAGGATCCAAACATTGCACAAATGCTGGACTTTTTGCAGTCTGCACTGAAGGAGGGCTTAGCCTATAGTACAATAAAAGTACAAATATCAGCCTTTACATGCTTCACAGGGCGCAGGTGGGCAGAGGAACCACTGATAAAACAATTCCTAAAAGCAGCCATGAAACAAAATCCTCCAAGAAAGACTCTTTTCCCAGCCTGGGACTTAGGCACTCTTCTTCTAAGGGCTCTTCTTCTACATCCTTTTGTGCCAGCAGAATCATGTCCATTATGGTTTCTAACAGTCAAACTAATTTTTCTCACCGCCATAACATTGGCAAGGAGAGTTTCCGAGCTAGCAGCCCTATCCTGTAAAGACCCATATTGCATCGTCCTTTCAGACAAGGTAATCCTAAGACCATCACCAACAATAACGCCTAAGGTGGTTACCAAATTTCCTCTCAACTGGGAGGCGGTGCTACCCAGCTTCACACAACCTCCGAGGCAAGAAGAGGAACTAGACCTCAGACCATTGGACATGGTCAATCTTTTTTCTGTTTACCTACACCATTCTCTACAGGTGCGCAAAATGGATTCCCTCTTCATCTTACCATCTGGTCCTAGGAGAGGACAAGCCGCTTAAACAAGAGTAATCTCTACCTGGATCACCAAAGTAATAAGTCTCACGTATGAAAAACAGGGGCGGACGCCTCCACAGGCGATTAGAGCTCATTCTACCAGAGGGGTGGCAGCCTCCTGGGCAGTTTTTACTAAAATACCGGTTGAGGAGATATGCAGGACAGCCAGCTGGAGTTTCTGCAAGACCTTTGCGAGGCATTACAATTTAGACGTGACATCAGCTAATACGTCTAGTTTTGGAAACGCCGTGGTATTGGTGCCTTATTTCAGGCAAAATAAAAAAAGATTCACTAAGCAGCATTTCCAGTTGTTGTCCGAGTCTTATATACATTTTCCCACCCTAGTTGTGCTAAATTAAATCCCATAGTTCCTTTCCTGGCCTGTCCTCACGTCAGCACAGCTCTTCCCTCCCTATAAGCCTGTCGTCCTCCAATTAAGTGGAACAAGGACTCGGGAGGAGGGGCCCCCTACTTATTGGCTAAGAAGAAGGTGGTACTGGTGGACCGGAGGAGGGGATTAACCCATAGTGTGCTGACGTGAGGACAGGCCAGGAAAGGAAAATTACCGTAGGTATTAATAACAATTTTTCATTTTCCAAAAAGGGGTCATTTGGGGGGTATTTGTACTTTTCTGGCATGTTAGGGTCTCAAGAAATGAGATAGGCCGTCAGTACTTCAGGTGTGATCAATTTTCAGGTATTGGCACCATAGCTTGTGGACTCACTAATTTTTACAAAGACCAAATAATATGCACCAATCTGTACTTATTTTTACCAAAGATATGTAGCAGTATACATTTTGGCCAAAATGTATGAAGAAAAAATACTAATTTGCTAAATTTTATAACAGAAACAAAGAAAAATTCATTTTTTTTTACAGAATTTTCAGTTTTTTTTCTCTTATAGCACCAAAAATAAAAAACACAACAGTGATTAAATACCTCCAAAAGAAAGCTCCATTTGTGTGAAAAAAAGGACGAAAATTTCATTTGGGTACAATGTTGTATGTCTGAGTAATTGTCATTCAAAATATGAGAGCACCGAAAGCTGAAAATTGGTCTGGTTATTAAGGGGGTTTAAGTGCCCAGTGGTCAAATGGTTAATACATCGCTGAATGATGAATATACCAACTCCAATGTAAAAAAAAAATACTGGTAATTTCAAACTGACCTCAGCTCTCTCTCTTCTCAATCCTTTGCTACATTTATCAAATTTGGATTTGCATCATATGTTTTTCATTTGAATAAGAACTTCTGTATGTCTTTATATAGTACAAGATGTACACTAGTAACTTTCCTTTGATATATGTTTAGCAATGACTCATCTGTTCAAGTTGTGTGTCTCGTGAAGGTGATTTTCATACTTTCTATGTCAGGAGAACAGAACTATGCAGATGATAATGAGCAATTTCTGACAATCCCTTACAGGAAGAAACATATTTCATCTCTAGAACAAACCCTAGTCATGTTTTCAGGGAAATAAGGGTCAGAGTGTTGTCTTTTTTTCACACGTAAGACACATGTTTTTCTGTATGAGGTGGCCATGAAATTTCAATTTGTAACATGTTTGCTTATTCACTGCTCTGCTATTTTCAAACAAGTTAGAACAAATGTAGGAGAACTGAGGAGTTGGTACATCTGGCAGTGGCAGAATGTTGGAACTGATCCAGCTGATTAAGACTCTACGCTAGGAAAGATAAACGTGGTATTGAATTACTGTTCAACAATCTTGTATACACGATTGGAATTTTCGATGAAAAAAATCATATGGAATTTTTTCATTGGATATTCCGACCATGTGTGGGCCCCATCTGACTTTTTTCCGATGGAGTTAAGAAATAGAACATGCTCATTCTGGTAAAACTAGCGTTCGTAATGGAGATAGCACATTCGTCATGCTGCAAATTATAGAATAATGTTATTTTTTTGCTGCTGGTATTCACACACAGGCCTATATTCTCTTTAAATGTCCGCGGGCGGGTGCGTAAGGCATTTACACTCCGCCGCCCCAAACTACAGGAGCAAGTGCTGTATTCCCCAAACACTTGCTCCGTAGTTTGGGGAGGCGGAGTGTAAATGGCCCGGCGTAGCCACGCGTATCTTCAAGGGGGTGGCTTCTATTCAAATTAAGCGCGCCCCCGATTCTAAGTAACTGCGCATGCCCCGGGCTTAAAAAAGCCCAGTGCGCATGCTCCAGTTCTCGGCGGAAAACGTCAATGACGCCGACGTGTGCATCATTGACGTAAAGTCGTATTCAAGAACGACTTAGGGAAACGACGTAGCCGACGGAAAAACACGACGCGGACCCGACGCTATCCGTAACATGACCTACGTGGGACATGCGGAAACTTACTCCTCATATAGCAGGAGTAAGTTTCCGCTTACGTAAACGACGTTAGCGACGGGTACGCGACACAAAATCGTTCGGGAATCGGCATAGCAGGCTCATTTGCATAAACAAATGAGACCTTCACGTAAATGCCATCTAGCGGCGGGCGGCGTAATTACATTTAAGATCCGACAGTGTAAGTGACTTACACATGGCGGATCTTAAGTGTATCTATGCGAAAATGATTCTAAGAATCAGTCGCATAGATACACGGGCCAAAAAAGAGAGATACGATGGAGTATCCTGAGATACTCCATCGTAACTTCTCTCAGAATATGGCCCAGAGTTCTAACCAACTTGTTTCTTTATTGTTTCTTGTGATCTCGTGAATAGGGATGAGCCGAACACCCCCCCCGTTTGGTTCGCACCAGATCCTGCGAACAGACCAAAAGTTTGTGTGAACTTTAGAACCCCGTTAAAGTCAATGGGACTCGAATGTTTAAAATCTAAAGTGCTAATTTTAAAGGCTAATATGCTAGTTATTTTCCTAAAAGTGTTTGGGGACCTGGGTCCTGCCCCAGGGGGCATGTATCAATGTAAAAAAAGTTTTAAAAACTGATGTTTTTTTGGGAGCAGTGAATTTAATAATGCTTAAAGTGAAACAATAAAAGTTAAATATTCCTTTAAATGTCATACCTAGGGGGGGTGTCTAGTATGCCTGTGAAATAGCGCATGTTTCCCGTGCTTATAATTGTCTCTGCACAAAGTGTAATTTCCGAAGGAAAAAAAGTCATTTAAAATCACTCACGGCTATAATGAATTGTCGGCTCCCGGCAATTCAGAGAACATTCATTCATAAAAAAATAAAAAAAGTGTGGGGGTCCCCCCAAATTCAATAACCAGGCCCTTCAGGTCTGGTATGGATTTTAACGACTTGCCGACCGCGCACCATCATTATACGGCGGCAGGTCGGCTCTCCTGGGCGAGAGCCCGTAGCTATACGTCCTGCGCGTGAACGGCAAGGGGGCGCGCGCGCGCCTCCCCGCCGTTCCCGATGATCAGATTTGTTTCAGAACTGATCAATCATCAGGTCGAGGCCAATAAAATCTGGCCTGGACCTGGTGATCACTCTAAACCAATGGTTGTCTTCCCCTCTCAATGTTTTGTAAACATTGACAGGGGAAGTACTGCTCTCTCCCTCGTGTTGGTCTTTTCGTTCCAGACCGAGAGGGAGAGAGCATCTAACCGTGAGTTGCACAACACTACACTGATACCAGGTCACGTAGGCACACAATTCACCCCCTGATCACCCCCTGATCACCCCCCAAATTAACCCCTTCACTGCCTGTCACTGTGTCACCCAGTACAGCGATCAGATTTTTTTTGATCGCTGTACTAGTGTCATTAGTGACTAAAATAATTGTTAGGGTAATTAGTCTTAGGCCCTAAAAAGTATAGGGACCCCCCTAACCCCCCCAATAAAGGTTTAACCCCTTCATTACCCCCTGTCACCAGTGATCACAGTATAAGTGTCACGGGTGACGCAGTTTAGTTTGTTTATTTTTTATAGCATCAAGGCACCCGCCATATTTTTTGCAATAAAGTTTTAACCCCCTGATTGCCCGGCGGGTGATAAAAGTTTGGTTTTAGCGCCATATAGGGTCTGCATCGCCCCAGGCAGCGTCAGATTAGTGCCAGTATCACTAACACCCACGCACGCACCATACGCCTCCCTTTAGTGGTATAGTATCTGAACGGATCGATACCTGATCTGATCAGATCTATACTAGCGTCCCCTGCAGTTTAGGGTTCCCAAAAATGCATTGTTAGCGGGATCAGCCCAGATACCTGCTAGTACCTGCGTTTAGCCCCTTCGCCCAGCCCAGCCCACCGAAGTGCAGTATCGATCGATCACTGACACAAAACACAAAAACACATAACTGCAGCGTTCGCAGAGTCAGGCCTGATCTCTGCGATCGCTAACAGTTTTTTTGGTAGCGCTTGACTCAGTCTGTGAATCTCACCACTGTACCCCTAAATTTAGAGCCCAAAATGGAAAATCGATGGTACAGTGATGAAGAGGCCTACTTGTTTATGAGTCTGACAGATAGTGAGGAGGAGGTCACGCATCTGTCAAATTCTTGCTCAGAATACGATCCTGTAGACGACAGTGGCTCCCTGACAGATAGCTCTGATGACGGAGTTGTGGTCCCTGCTAGGGTCAGGCGTACCAGACCCCGATCTTCTGCTGTCGCTGAGGTGCAAGAACCGCAGGGCTCTCGTATGGAGCAGAGAAGTACTAGCGCCGCTATTCCTTCTGGTGAACTGGCAAGCACCAGCGGCCTAGTACATCCTGGTCATACATCCAGCACTGCAGTAACACTTGGTGACGTGGCGAGTCCCATAAGTGCAGTTCAAGCTGGAGAGGTGGCAAGCACGAGTAGTGTCCCGCTGCCACCAAGAAGAAGACGACAAAGACAGGCCCGTCCCCATAGTGCCCTTCCTGCTGCATTTGCCAATCCTGATTGGGTACCCACCACTTCTGCAGCACCCGTACTTCCCCCATTCACTGGCCAACCCGGAATTCAGGTGAATACAGTGGATTTTACGTCACTGGATTTTTATTCGCTGTATTTCACGGAAGATCTCTATAGATCTATTGTGGACCAAAGCAATTTATACGCTGGTCAATTCATTGCCGCTAATCCCCAGCTGTCCCTTGCCAGAGATTGGAAGCCAATTACGGTTTCCGAATTTAAGATCTTTCTGGGCCTTTCCCTCATCATGGGCATTACTAAAAAGAGTGAGCTGCGGATGTATTGGTCCACGCACCCAGTTCACCATATGCCCATTTTCTCTGCCTCCATGGCCAGGACACGATACAAGCAGATCTTGCGGTTCATGCATTTTAGTGACAATGAACTCTGTCGTCCTCGGGGAGACCCTGGATTCGATCGGCTCTACAAAATTCGGCCCCTCGTAAACCACCTCAATGAATGGTTTGCAGCCTTGTATAATCCCCAACAAGTTGTCTGCGTTGATGAGTCCCTGATTACGTTTTCTGGCCGCTTGTCATTCAAACAATACCTTCCCAGCAAGCGTGCCAGATAAGGGGTCAAGTTGTATAAGCTCTGTGACAGGGCAACAGGCTATACATCTAGCTTTATGGTTTACGAGGGAAAAGACAGTCACGTAGAGCCGGAGAATTGCCCAGGTTACATAGGGAGCGCTGGTAGGATAGTGTGGGAATTGGTGTCACCCTTATTCGGAAAGGGGTACCACTTGTACGTGGACAATTATTACACAAGCGTGCCACTTTTTAGTCACCTTTTTGATTATGGAATTGGCGCATGTGGCACCGTGCGACCTAATCGCCGGGGCTTCCCCCAACGGCTTGTAGAATCTCGTCTTAGTCGGGGGGAGAGAGCCTGCTTACAGTGTAATAATTTGTTAGCAGTGAAGTGGAGGGATTCACGGAATGTTTTCGTTCTGTCCACGCTTCACGCAGACACGGCAGTCCAAATTCCTACGGCGGCTGGTGTTGTGGAGAAACCCCTCTGTATCCACGAGTACAACCTTAACATGGGAGGGGTGGACCTTAATGACCAGTTGTTGGCACTGTACCTAATTGCCCGGAGATCCAGACGCTGGTACAAAAAAGTGTCTGTTTATTTGTTTCAATTGGCTTTGCAGAACGCTCATGTGCTATACAGAGCTTCAGGATGGACTGGATCCTTCCTAAAATTCCAGGAAGAGATCGTCGAAGCCCTTCTGTTTCCAGATGGTGCTGTGCCCCACCTTCCCAACGCAAATGCAGTGAGCCGGCTGTATGAGAGGCATTTTCCTTTTGTCTTCGCTGCTACCCCTACCCGAAGAACCCCCCAAAAAAGATGTTGTGTCTGCAGAAAACTGGGACTTAGGCGTGACACCCGCTTTTATTGTCCCGACTGTCCTGACCAACCTGGTCTCTGCATTGGTGTATGTTTCAAACGCTACCACACACTAGTTGAGTTTTAGCGTAGGGTACAGCACCACACAGTCCTAGGCACACCAACACAGGGTCTCGGAATATGTGAATATGTAATCTGCAACGTTCAGTTTATAGTTTTCATAAAAGTGAAAAAAAGTGGAAAAAAATAAAAAAACACACAAAAACACAAAAAAATATAAAATAAAAAATCCAAAAATAGTTGTGGTTGTATTTTTCTCCTCTCTTTATTGTTCTCTTATGTTCACTCTCTACTGTCCACTCACTATTGTTCTATATCTATTCTCTCTATTTTTACAATGTTTTATTGTATTTGCTTTGCAGGTATGGTATGTTATACTGTAATGTTTGTTTTACTGTTAACCATCATTTGCTTATCAGGTACGCAATTCAGTTGCATCGCGGATTTATTTAGCGTGACAGCAACAGCGTTTGCTCCCACGATATATAAAGCCGCGACTCCAACTCCAACTCCAACCGCAGTTAAAAAAAGAGCATATATGCCGAAGAATGGGGGCATTAGGGGCGGAGGAGCGATTTTGCTCCTAATGCCGCATACATACGGTCGAAATTCCGACGAAGGCTTGCCCGTGGAAAAGTTCGACCGTGTGTACGCGGCATGACTGTTTTTGCGGGAGGATGCCCCCATGCTTTGGCATATATATTTTTTAGGCACAGGTTGCGTTAAAAAATGTTTTATTTTTTACTGTTTTTTTTTTTTTTGGTATTTGCTTTGCAGGTATGGTATGGTAAGATCTTATTGTTAAAATGTAATGTTACTTTGTTATAATGTTAACCATCATTTGCTTAGCAGGTACGCCATTCAGTTGCAGCGCGGATTTATTTAGCGTGACAGCAACAGCGTTTGCTCCCACGATACATAAAGCCGCGACTCCAACACTGTGGGAGGTGATTTCACCACCACAGTTAAAAAAAGAGCATATATGCCGAAGCATGGGGGCATTAGGGGCGGAGGAGCGATTTTGCTCCTAATGCCGCGTACATACGGTCAAAATTCCGTCGGAAGCTTGCCCGTGGAAAGGTCCGACCGTGTGTATGCACCATAACTTTTTATGCGGCGTACATACATGTGTGAGCGGCATAACTTTTTTGCGGGAGGATGCCCCCATGCTTCGGCATATATAAATGGTGCATGTATGCCCATCATTATAAGTGTTTGGATGAAGGGAGGTATTCTAATGGTGGGCATACCCACCGATCAATCTCTTTTTTTCGTTCAGCCAACAGGCTGCATGAAAAAAAAAAGATTACAATGCATGTCCAACAAGAACCATCAACGTATGGTATGTTGCTGGATTTGAATGGTTATACCAGAATGATGCCTGCGGGTTTAGGTATTATCTTGGTATCATTCTTTTCAGCCAGCGGTCGGCTTTCATGTAAAAGCAATCCTAGCGGCTAATTAGCCTCTAAACTGCTTTTACAAGCAGTGGGAGGGAATGTCCCCTCCCCGGATATAAACTGCGCCATTGGGAAAGTGGGAAAACATTTTATCACACCGATATTGGTGTGGTCAGATGCTTTAAGAGCAGAGGAGAGATCTAGGGTCTAATAGACCCCATTTTTTTCAAAAAAGAGTACCTGTCACTAACTATTGCTATCATAGGGGATATTTACATGCCCTAAGATGGCAATAAAAATGATAAAAATAATAAAAAAAGTAAGGAACAGTTTAAAATAAAATTAAAAAAGCAAATTAAATAATAATAAAAAAAAAAGCACCCCTGTCCCCCCCTGCTCTCGCGCAAAGGCAAACGTAAGTGTCAGTCTGGCGTCATATGTAAACAGCAATTGTACCATGCATGTGAGGTATCACCGCGAAGGTCAGATCGAGGGCAGTCATTTTAGCAGTAGACCTCCTCTGTAAATCTAATGTGGTAACCCGTAGAGGCTTTTAAAGGCTTTTAAAAATGTATGTAGTTTGTCGCCACTGTGTATTTGTGCGCAATTTTAAAGCATGTCGTGTTTGGTATCTACAGTATGTACTCGGCCTAAGATCATCTTTTTTATTTCATCAAACATTTGGGCAATATAGTTTGTTTTAGTGCACTAAAATTAAAAAATATGTATTTTTGCCCAAAAAAATGCATTTGAAAAATCGCTGCACAAATACTGCGTGGAAAAAAAAATGCAACACCCACCATTTTAATCTGTAGGGCCTTTGCTTTAAAATAATATATCATGTTTGGGGGTTCAATGCAATTTTCTTGCAAAAAAAAAATATGTCTTCATGTAAACAAAAAGTCTCACTAAGGGCTTTGTCTTCAAGTGGTTAAAAGAGTGCGTGATGTGTGACATAAGCGTCTAAATGTTGTGCATAAAATGCCAGGACAGTTCAAAACCCCCCCAAATGACCCCATTTTGGAAAGTAGACACCCCAAGCTATTTGCTGAGAGGCATGTCGAGTCCATGGAATATTTTATATTTTGACACAAGTTGTGGGAAAGAGAATTATTAATTTTTTATATTTATTTTTTTGCACAAAGTTGTCACTAAATGATATATTGCTCAAACATGCCATGGGCATATGTGGAATTACACCCCAAAATACATTCTGCTGCTTCTCCTGAGTACGGGGATACCACATGTGTGAGACTTTTTGGGAGCCTAGCCGCGTATGGGACCCCAAAAACCAAGCACCGCCTTCAGGCTTTCTAAGGGTGTACATTTTTGATTTCACTCCTCACTGCCAATCACAGTTTCGCAGACCATGGAATGCCCAGATGGCACAAAACCCCCCAAATGACCTCATTTTGGAAAGTAGACACCCCAAGCTATTTGCTGAGAGGTATGTTGAGTATTTTGCAGATCTTGCTTTTTGTCACAAAGATTTGAAAATTGAAAAAAGAAAAAAAATATATATATATCTTTCTTCATTTTCAAAAATAAACGAGCGCTGTAAAATACTCACCATGCCTCTCAGCAAATAGCTTGGGGTGTCTACTTTCCAAAATGGGGTCATTTGGGGGGGTTGTGTGCCATCTGGAAATTCCATGGCCTCCGAAACTATGATAGGCAGCGAGGAGTGAAATCAAAAATTTGCGCCCTTAGAAATCCTGAAGGCGGTGCTTGGTTTTTGGGGTCCCGTACGCAGCTAGACTCCCGAAAAGTCCCACACATGTGGTATCCCCGTACTCAGGAGAAGCAGCAGAATGTATTTTGGGGTGCAATTCCACATATAACCATGGCATGTGTGAGCAATATATCATTTAGTAACAACTTTGTGCAAAAAAAAAAAAAAAACCTTGTCATATTCCAGCAACTGGTGGCAAAATATAAAATATTCCATGAACTCAACATGCCTCTCAGAAAATAGCTTGGGGTGTCTACTTTCCAAAATGGGGTCATTTGGGGGGGTTGTGTGCCATCTTGGCATTTTATGGCCTTCAAAACTGTGATAGGTAGTGATAGGTAGTGAGGAGTGAAATCAAAAATGTATGCCCTTAGAAATCCTGAAGGCCGTGCTTGGTTTTCGGGGTCCCGTACGCGGCTAGGCTCCCAAAAAGTCCCACACATGTGGTTTCCCTGTACTCAGGAGAAGCTGCAGAATGTATTTTGGGGTGTAATTCCACACATGTCCATGGCATGTGTGAGCAATATATCATTTAGTGACAACTTTGTGCAAAAAAAAAAAATTGTCATATTCCCGCAACTTGTGGCAAAATATTAAATATTCCATGGACTCAACATGCCTCTCAGCAAATAGCCTGGGGTGTTTACTTTTCAATATGGGGTCATTTGGGGGGGTTTGTGCTATTTGGGCATTTTATGGCCTTCAAAACTGTGATAGGTAGTGAGGAGTGAAATAAAAAATTTGCGCCCTTAGAAATCCTGAAGGCGATGCTTGGTTTTCGGGACCCCGTACGCGGCTAGGCTCCCAAAAAGTCCCACACATGTGGTATCCCCGTACTCAGGAGAAGCAGCAAAATGTATTTCGGGGTGCAATTCCACATATAACCATGTCATGTATGAGCAATATATCATTTAGTTACAACTTTTTGTAATTTTGTTTCTTTTTCTTTTTTTTCGACATTATTCAATCACTTGGTACAAAAAAATTAAATATTCAGTGGGCTCAATATGCCCCTCAGCAGATTCCTTGGGGTGTCTACTTTCCAAAATGGGGTTATTTGGGGTGGTTTGTGCTATTTGGGCATTTTATGGCCTTCAAAACTGTCTTAGGTAGTGAGAAGTGAAATCAAAAATTTGCGCCCTTAGAAATCCTGAAGGCGGTGCTTGGTTTTCGGGGCCCCTTACGTGGTTGGGCTCCCAAAAAGTCCCACACATGTGGTATCCCCGTACTCAGGAGAAGCAGCAGAATGTATTGTGGGGTGCAATTTCACATATAACTATGGCATGTGTGAGCAATATATCATTTAGTTACAACTTTTTGTAATTTTTTTTTTTTTTTTTTTTTGTCATTATTCAATCACTTGGTACAAAAAAAATATATTCAGTGGGCTCAACATGCCTCTCAGCAGTTTCCTTGGGGTGTCTACTTTCCAAAATGGGGTCATTTGGGGGGGGGGTTGTACTGCCCTGCCATTTTAGCACCTCAAGAATTGAGATAGGCAGTCATAAAATAAAAGCTGTGTAAATTTCAGAAAATGTACCCTAGTTTGTAGACGCTATAACTTTTGCGCAAACCAATAAATATACGCTTATTGGCATTTTTTTTACTAAAGTCATGTGGCTGAATACATTTTGGCCAAAATGTATGACTAAAATTGAGTTTGTTCGATTTTTCTTATAACAAAAAGTAGAAAATATCATTTTTTTTCGAAACTTTCGCTCTTTTTCCGTTTATATCGCAAACATTAAAAAAGGCAGAGGCAATCAAATACCATCAAAAGAAAGCTCTATTTGTGAGAAAAAAAGGACGCAAATTTTGTTTGGGTACAACATTGTATGGCCACGCAATTACCAGTTAAAGCAGCGCAGTGGCAAATTGTAAAAACACCTCTGGTCTTAAGGCTGACAAATGGTCCGGGGGTAAAGTGGTTAAGGGGAACTCCACCCCAAATAAAAAAAAAATGGCGTGGATTTCACCCAAAAATCCACACCAGACCCCTTATCCGAGCATGCAACCTGGCTGGCCACAGAAAAGAGGGGGGGACGAGAGAGCACCCCCCTCCTGAACCGTACCAGGCCACATGCCCTCAACATGAAGAGGATGTCTCCATGTTGATGGGGACAAGAGCCTCATCCCCACAACCCTTGCCCGGTGGTTGTGGGCAGTGGCGTACTAAGGGGAGGGCGGGGGCCGTGCCACACCAGGTGCCACACGGGGGGGGGGGGGGTGTCAGGCTGGCTCCCCCCTGATGTGGCAAAATTGGTTGTATGCAGAGCTCACCGCCATTCTCCCTTGTGCTATAAGCACACACTTCATCTTAGTGAAATAATCCATCTTTAAGCTGAAAGTTTCACTCACCATTCATCCGATCTGATATTCATTCAAGTCAAGAGACCTCAACACCAACTGTTCTCATCATAGCTCCCAGCAAACACTACCCTGCTGACACCCACACAGTGTCCTTTTATTATAACAAAAGCTTTCACAAACCACAGCTGATTGGTCACGTGCTGTGACCTCCTCCATCAGAAGTGATGTCACAACAGACCTCTTTGTGTCCATGGCGATTCGAATTGGCTAATTGTCTTAATCCTGAGTCCAGGATAAACCATTGCACTCATTTCGGGGAGCACCGCCCAGGGTGTCTTCTTCTACGGTGGATTAACAGACTACAACCACTATCTGGTCCAGTCCCCCAACTAGAAACCCTAACTGAGGCATCAACTCTATGGCTTGTTGTCCCAACACTTTTGGCACAGAACTACAGAGTAACTATGCCAAATAATTCGTCAACAACCACAGATCAACCCCCAAATTAGGCCTCTACCCCTCACAGTGTATGCATACACAAGCATTTTCCGCTATACAAACATACACTGCGTCGCCAGACTAAACTACACAGAACACTTACGCCCGTTTACCACCTGCAGAACAATGTGGCTTCTCTCTGCATCTAGATGTTACAACAATAATGGTGATGCCCTCCTGTACTACTCTCTACCCAAACCTGTATTTACAGTATAAAACTTCACAAAAACAACTGAAATTAAACTTTAAAACACTCTTTTAACTGCCAAAGTGTTTTTCATTGTCCTTTCAAAACCCAAATCTCATTGCTCACCTTTCAAAAGACCCCAAACTCCTCCCACCAACTTCCGGTTGATACATAAATGCTGAAAATAACTTCCTGTTGTATGCTCAGCTCTCAAAACCCCAAAACTAGTTTATTTACATAACAGGAAGAGGGAGGGGGAGGGGGAAGCCTATCTTCATCGCCTTGTCTCATCAACACATCAAAAAAATCCATGGCTAAACATCATATATTTCAACAATTTCCCCTGGGAAGTCAAACCACAAGTTTTGAGACCTAAATATTACACAGCAGTAAACAAAAAAACAAAACTGAATCTTCTGCGTTTTTTCCTGTTAAAAAAACAAAACACATTTAGTTCAGGAATAGGAAAAAAAATCTCCCCCATACTGCAAAATGGGAGTTGATCCCCCCCAGGGCTGGACTGGGACAAAAATTTGGCCCTGGATTTCATCTAGACTGGCCCACTTTGACAGGTCTCCCCCATGGTGGCCGGACAACTCCCGCACCCCCCCCCCCCCGGCCACCCAAGCCCCCTCTCCCCTTCACTAGCCATTCTACTTTATTAGAGTAGAACGGCTGGTACTGGTACACTTATAGGCAGTACCAGATGGGAAACTAAACATTATTTCATTCGGGGCAAAGAATCAGTTCGGTGCCCCTCCTTATGGGACAAGATTAGGCAGAAGTGAGTCAGCTGTCTGTCCCCTCTCCCATGCTCCTCTGTCATCCCCCCTGCTCCTCTGGTCCTCCCCCTGCTTCTTTGTTTCCCCCAGGTGAGCCCTGCGGGGAGGGCGAGGAGGTGAGCGCTGCGGGAAGGGAGAGGAGGTAAGCGCTTGCGGGAAGGTAGAGATAGAGGAGCGGAGGGGGCGGCGGCCCGCTGTCACTGAAGCTGGCCCACTGAGCCACCGGCCCACCGGGAAACTCCCTGTAGTCCCAATGGCCAGTCCATCCCTGATCCCCCCTGACCCAAACATCCCCCCCTACACAATACCAGCTTCAAAAACAATTAACTGCCCTCTGGGAAACTCCCAAATATCTAAACATAAAAACACACACCACTGTGCACAAAAATGCAGTCAAAGCCAGTCCCACAATCCATCAAAATTCAGTGCAAAACAGAGTCCCTCTACACAAAAATCTCCACTCCTACACTGCAAAGTCAGTGGAGACTGCGGGCCAGGTCTTCTCATCCAACATCAGTGCCTGACCTCACAAATGCTCTTCTGGAAGAATGGTCAAACATTCCCATAGACACCCTCCTAAACCTTGTGGACGGCCTTCCCAGAAGAGGTGAAGCCGTTATATACTTTGATGCCATTAAAGTTCCTGTGCGTGTAAAAGCAGGCATCCCAATACTTTTGCCAATATAGGGGTAGATTCACGTACCTTTTACGGCGGCGTATCTCCAGACCACATGCAGTCGAGTGCATTTTTTTTCTGCATGGAGGTTATATGGTTTTTAATGGCATAGTTCACACCAGTGCCTGCAGTTCCAATGCGTTCCAGTTCCAGAAAAAAAAGTAGAACAATGTGCATTTTTCCTGCACTGGACTGTACTGTAACACTGTAAAGCACATCAAAAGCGCACTGAAAAGGACATGAACACACTGGAACACACATGTCCTTATTTAAGGTTAGGAAAAAAGAGGGGGGAAAATGCACTGGAATGAATCAAAAACACGCATGCAGAAAAGCATCTGGAATGCATGCAGACTGCGGTTCTATGGTGTGAACTGACCCTAAGGGAAACTGGCCTTGCAGCTTCACAGCCAGTTCCCTACTGTGCATGCCCAAAGTGTTCTGCACTTTCTGAATGAATTTCTAACACCCCAACGTATAATCTATGAGGCATAATGAGTATTTTGAACGATTCATTTTTTTCCAAACGTTTTTGGAAAATGTGGAAAAAAAATGAAAACGCAATTTTTTTTACGCAAAGTTGTCCATTTATAAGATATTGCCAACACATAGCCTGTACATAGCAAAAATAACACCCCAAAATACATTCTGCTACTCCCCCTGAGTATGGTAATACCACATATGTGGGACTTTTTCACAGCCTGGCCACATACAGAGCCCCAATATGCAGGGAGCACCATCAGGTGTTCTAGGAGCATAAATTACACATCTAACTTGTTGACTACCTATTACACTTTTGAAGGCCCTGGAGCACCTGGACAATGGAAATGTCCACAAAGTGACCCCATTTTGGAAAGCTAACACCCCAACGTATAATCTATGAGGCATAATGAGTCTTTTGAATGATTCATTTTTTCCAAACGTTTTTGGAAAATGTGGAAAAAAAATTAAAACGCAATTTTTTTTACGCAAAGTTGTCCATTTATAAGATATTGCCAACACATAGCCTTTACATAGCAAAAATAACACCCCAAAATACATTCTGCTACTCCCCCTGAGTATGGCAATACCACATATGTGGGACTTTTTCACAGCCTGGCCACATACCGAGCCCCAATATGCAGGGAGCACCATCAGGTGTTCTAGGAGCATAAATTACACATCTAACTTGTTGACTACCTATTACACTTTTGAAGGCCCTGGAGAACCTGGACAATGGAAATGCCCAACAGGTGTTCTAGGGACACATAGCATGCACATGGCAAGAATTACACCCCAAAATACATTATGCTAAGCAAAGGGTAAACAAAAAAATGTACCTGTGGTTTTAGTAGCGCAGTTGTCCACAGGACGATAGCACTGGTCCAGGCAGCAGGCAGGGACTTGGTCAGCAAAAGCAAATGCAATTGTCAAGGCAACAGGCAGGGATATTGTCCATAGTCAGTACAGGCATGATGGCATAGGTCCTACAGGCAGCAGGCAGAAGTAGGGCCTCGTTCAGGACAGAATGGGGACAGGGGTAGAGGCTTCTCCCACCCAAATCTCTTTGAAGCCTCCAGGCAACCAGACCCTAATCTAGAATGAGAAAACAAAAACAATAGTTTTCTTCATCCAGAAAAACAATTCTGGAGCCCCTCACATATGTGAGACCCCTGTGCTATGAATCCCACTAGTCCACTGGCAGGGTAAAAGATCAGTTCAAGAGGCAGGCAAAAAGAATGGTCAAACAGTCCAAGGTCAGTTCCAGATCAGGCAGAGGTATAAACAGAATCGGTAGGCATAAGCGTGGTCAAAAAACAGTCCAGGGTCAGTTCCAAATCAGGCAGAGGTATAAACAGAATCAGTAGGCAGAATCGTGGTCAAATAACAAGCCAGGGTCATAAGCAGAGGTATAAGGGGTGTGAAGGTAAATGGCAGGAAGTGACTAGAAATTTAGTGAGGTATGGTAACGGCCGAAACAGCCAACTACGCAGAGGCCTGGTTTGGAAGGGCATTGGGGACAATAAAAAGTGGTGTCTCTTCTCACTCCTTTTTTGGAGCACACCCGGCATCTTTTTTGGGATTTTTGGCATGTTGGTCTGGGAGGGATTTTATCTGGAAAGTGGCGCTCGTAAAGTCGGCTAACCACATCGGATCGAATGTTTGCTGGTGGGTTGCTGGGGTAAAAAAAAGGGCAGTGGTGATTTCCTCCTGGAAGTAAAGGTAGGATTTGGGTCTTCGAGTCGATTTCCGATATAATACATAGGTGTTGTACACGGCCAAATTGAATAAATAAATGGAAACTTTCTTGTACCACTGGTATGATCTTCTTGTGGAAAGGTAGGGTTCCAGCATTTGATCATTGAAATCAACACCCCCCATGAACTTTTTGTATTCGTGGATACATTTTGGTTTCTGGATTTGCCCATTCCTCCTTCTGATCGTAACAAATGTGTTGTTGTGGATGGTAGAAAGCACGTACACATCCCTTTGTCCCTCCATTTCACGGCCAGAACTTCCTCATTGCGTAAACTCGCTGTCTCCCCTTTTTTTATTTTTTTGGTGACAAGGCTTTGAGGAAAGCCCTTCCGGTTCGACCGTACGGTGCCGCATGCTGGTGTCTTCTTTCTATAAAGGTTTCGGAACAGGGGCAAACTTGTATAGAAATTGTCCACATACAAGTGGTATCCTTTCTCCATGAGTGAGTTTAGGAGTTCCCAAACAATTTTCCCGCTGGTCCCAATGTAGTCTGGACAATTAGGGGGGTGTAGCTGGCTGTTCTTTCCTTCGTATGCATTGAAGGCATACGTATATCCTGTGGCTCGGTCACACAATTTATATAGCTTCACCCCATAGCGGGCCCTTTTGGAGGGAATAAATTGTTTTATGCCGAGCCTGCCAGAAAATTTTATAAGGGACTCATCCACGCATATGTGTTGGTCCGGGGTAAACAACTGGGGGAAAATTTTGGAAAAATAATCAAGTAGTGGCCGAATTTTATAAAGTTTATCAAAATTTGGGTCATTTCGGGGAGGGCACTGGGTATTGTCATTGAAGTGTAGGAATCTCATGATACTTTGATATCTGGACCTGGGCATTTTTGAGGAAAAGATGGGCATGTGGTAGATGGGGCGGTTTGACCAATAGGAACGTACTTGGTTTTTATGGTTTAGTCCCATACAGAATACGAGGCCCAAAAATGTTTTGAACTCCTCCACTGTTAGGGGTCTCCACTGGAAGGGACGGGCATAATAGGACGTGGGGTTACTGGATATAAATTGTTCCACATAAAGATTGGACTGGGAAACAATTGAGGCAAGCATGTCGTCAGTAAAAATCAAATTGAAAAAGTCAATCAGGGCAACATTTTCTGTGTCCACCTGGACTCCTGGCTGGGTGGTGAAAGGGGGAATGTTGGCTTCTCCTGAATTAGGAGGAAGCCACAAGGGGTTCTGAAGGGAATAGGGAAGGCTGGCATGGGACCTAACCCTTTGGGACTGAGGTGACACCCCACTGGTACGTGACCTTGCTTGCCGAGGTATTGCGGTTTTGGTGGATGGCACAGCGGTGCTGGTGGATGGCACTGCCTCCTTAGCAATACGCCTTCGTCTGGTGGGTGGACCCTCCTCCTCCTCCTCTTCTTCTTCTTCTTCTTCTTCTTCTTCTTCCTCTTCTTCCTCTTCTTCCTCTTCTTCCTCTTCCTCCTCTTCCTCCTCCTCTTCCTCCTCCTCCTCCTCTTCTTCCTCCTCTTCTTCCTCCTCCTCCTCCTCCGGGGAAGTCTCTGCTCCACTGCTAACTACCGGCTCGTAGTTAACGTCAGATTCGTTGTCAGAATTTGCAGGGGAATTCGAATCGCAGAGCTCCCCGTTGCTCCCGTCGGCCACAAGAATTTCGTACGCCTCCTCGGCTGAAAATTATATTTTAGCCATTGTTGGCACTGATGACACTGACAGGTGGCACTGACGGCAAATGGGACTGGCAGATGGCACGGGCAGATGGCACGGGCAGATGGCACTGATGGCAGGTAGCACTGATGACAGGTAGCACTAATGGCAGGTAGCACTAATGGCAGGTAGCACTAATGGCAGATAGCACAGGCAGATGGCACGGGCACTGATGGCAGATGGCACAGGTAGATGGCACAGGTAGATGGCACAGGTAGATGGCACGGGCAGATGGCACAGGTAGATGGCACGGGCACTGATGGCTGATGGCACTGATGGCAGATGGCACTGATGGCAGATTGCACTGGCAGATGGCACTGATGGCAGATTTCACTGGCAGGTAGCACCGATGGCAGATTGCACTGATGGCAGATGGCAGGGGCAGATGGCACGGGCAGATGGCAGGTGGCACTGATGGCAGGGGCAGGTGGCACTGATGGCAGGGGCAGGTGGCACTGATGGCAGGGGCAGGTGGTACTGATGGCAGGGGCAGGTGGCACGGGCACTGATGTGAATACACTGGCAGGTGGCACTGGGTGATTTCACTGGCAATGTGGCACTGGCTGTGGCAGCGTTTTTTGCTTTTTAGCACTCACTTTCTCACTGTAATACAGAAATTAGATGATCTCTCCTCACACGCTATCTGTGTGTGAGGAGAGAAAGCCGGCGATGAGAGATGATCTCATTTGTTTACATTTGAGATCATCTCTCATTGGACGGCGAGATCGCAGTGCTGAATGGCCTCTGCGATTGGCCATTCAGCACAATCTGTGATTGGCTGTGTCCGAGGGACACGGCCAACACAGTTTCTCCCCGATGCGCGCTCGCGGGGACGCGCAGGGAGCCGCCAATGAAATGACGTCCAAAGACGTCCAGTTGGCACCTCAGAACCGCGCTGTTGACGTCTTTTGTCAATAGCGCGGGTCTGAAGTGGTTAATGTAGGTCCTATTGTAGGATGTTTTTTAAGATATATTGGTAATTCTGCATAACACCACGATGCTCTATATAATGGGATCGGGCTAACCTGTTGTTCCATATCTACCCAACATTTTGACTCTCTATGCCTGCACCAGTCAACCATCCTTGTCAAGTGAATTGCTCTATAGTATTTCACTATATCTGGGACAGCCATCCCCCCTGCTCTCTTTGGCATTCTCAGTAATTCTCTCTTTATTCTAGGGCGTTTCCCCACCCATATAAAGTTCATGAACAGCCTATCTAGTTGCCGAAGGAAAGAGGCTGGGATAAAAATTGGGAGTGCCTGGAAGAGATACAGTATTTTTGGCAAAATCGACATCTTCACTATACTATTCCGCCCAAACCAGGAATGCAGTCCATGTTGCCATTTATCTAGGAGTGTTCGTATTGAGCCATACAAGGATGGAAAGTTTAACCCCAAAATATTCTTTATATTTGCTGGTATATGCGTACCCAAATATTTCAGGACCTTCCCCCATTTAAATCCAAAGTTCCGTCTTATGGTTTCCCCCATGTTGGCTGGCATTGCCACCTCCATTGCCTCGGATTTAGTTCTATTAATTTTTAGATTAGACATCCTTCCGTATAGCTCAATTTCGTTTACCAGATTAGGAAGTGAAATATGAGGATTGGTCAAGGAGAAAAGCAGATCATCTGCGTATGCTGCCACCTTGTGCATCTGCTCCCCCATTTGAATTCCCTGGATGTCCAAATTCCAACGAATTCTATTTAATAAAGGCTCCAATGAGAGAGCAAACAACAAGGGCGATAAGGGGCATCCCTGTCTTGTACCATTTGAGATCTTAAACGGGCGAGAAAGGACTCCATTTACTTTTACTAAGGCACGTGGGGTCGTGTAGACACTCATAATCCAACTGATCATATGTGCCCCCAGCCCCACCTGGCTCAGCATCTCCTCTAGGAACCCCCAACTCACCCTATCAAATGCTTTTTCGGCATCAGTATTCACCAAGACGCTAGGGATTTTTTTGTCTCAGCATAATGAATCAAATTAATGATCTTGATTGTATTATCCCTGGCTTCTCTTCCGGGGATGAACCCTACTTGGTCAAAGTTCACTAGCTGCGCCATCCAGGGTTGGAGACGGGTTGCAATTATTTTTGAAAAAAGTTTTAAGTCAACATTTAATAGAGAGATAGGCCTGTAACTGCCACAGTCTGCCGGATCCTTCCCCTCCTTAGGTATCACTGTAATGTGTGCAAGAAGTGCATCCGGGGGAAAATTTGCAGTACTTCCAAGGGCATCAAAAAGTTTTGTCATTTGACCTATTAATAGTGTGGAAAATTCCCTATAGTACCTTATAGTGAATCCATCAGGGCCTGGCGCCTTTCCTGGCTTGATCTTTTTCAATGTTGCCTCTACTTCCTCAATGGAAATAGGTTTCTCTAAACTCTCTCTAGCTGAGGATGGCAATCTAGGTAGCCCCGAGGCGGATAGATATTCCTTCATCCCTAGCTGGGATTTCCCATCTATAACAAGATTATATAGGGATGAATAATATTCCCCAAATGTCTTGGCTATCTCTCTTGGTTTTCGTATTAGCTGTCCTTCCTTCCCTTTTATTTGGGGAATGTATGTTGACCCTCTCTTTTCTTTAAGTGTTCCTGCCAATAACTTACTACACTTATCTCCTAGTTCATAATTAAGTCTCTTGCCTCTTTGAATTGTTGCTTTTGCTTTAAAACGCATCACCTCTGTTAGCTGTCTCCTTAAGTAACCTAAGTCCCTCCCACTACAAGGTAATTGTGTTTTTTTATGTTGGACTTCCAGCTTCTGAATCTCTTCCAGCAGTTCCCTAATTTGTTTCTTTTTCAGGATCGAACCATGCTTGATCAGGATCCCCCTAATCACAGTCTTGTGTGCTTCCCATACCATGACCGGGTCAGTCCCAGGAGTATCATTAATTTGAAAGTACGCTGCAATTTCTTTAACAACATCTTCCCTAATTTCCGTATTTTGCAGTAAACTCTCGTTTAGACGCCAACATATGTCCTGGGATAGAGCCGCACTGGAAAGGGAAAGACACACGCTGACTGGAGCATGGTCTGACCACGTTATGTTCCCCACCTCTACTTTCGTTACTGAGGTAATCAAATAGTGTGGAATAAAAAAAAAAAATCTATACGAGAATATATCTGATGTGGATTGGAGAAAAAAGAATAATCCCTTTCTTCTGCATGTAGTATCCTCCATACATATACCAGCTGTGTCTCATTCAATTTCCGCAGAATCCCTTTTCTGACCTTCCCCGGGATCGATGATGTCCCTGAAGACACATCCAGACCGGGGTCCAAAGTAACAATAAAATCTCCTCCCAGGATCAACTTGCCCTCTGCAAATTCCATCAGATCTTGGTGGGTGTTTGGTACATACAGTGTGGCCAATGTTACTTTGGTCTCTCCAATATTACCCTTCAGAAAGAGATACCTTCCTTCCGGGTTAAAACGTTTATCTAACAGTGTCCAAGCAATTCGGTTGGAGATCAGAATCGATACTCCTTTAGATTTTGCTTCCAGATTCATTGCATGATAGACGCAAGGGAAGAATCTGTTCTGGAGAAATGGTAGATGTCCTGCCTTGAAGTGTGTCTCTTGAACGTATGCCACATCTGTTCCCTCCCTCCTTAAGTCATTTAACAGCATTCTACGTTTTTCGGGTACATTAAGTCCTTTAGCGTTCAACAATGTTATTTTTAGTGCCGCCATCTCGAGGAAAAAGTAGAGAAGAAGAAAAAAAAAAAAGATTCAATAAACAACATTTTTTATTTCCCTCTAAAAATACCTCCCCCTCCCCCTCTATACCCCTAAGGGAAATATGCACCCCTGAGTGGGTCTTCCCCCAGTATACTCCGTGGGTGAAATCCTAACTAGGGGGAAATGGCCAAAAATGGCTGAGCGGCTCCCACCCTAGCCCCCCCTCCCCCCGGCTATAATTTATTATTATCTCCATACCCCTCCTGTCTAAGCCATGCTTTCAACTTAATCCCATCTAAAATAATACCTCCCTTTTTTCTCCTTTCCCTCCCCCTTAAATCCCCACAATCCATGAATATATTTATTTATATGGATTACAACTTTCACCCCCGTACTTTTCCCTCTATGGATATGAATTATTCACTGTAAAATGTATATCTTCGTATCATTCCATTTCCATATTTAGAGTACCAAAAAACAAAATTTAAACGATCCCCATTCCTATTCCTCAACCTATCTCCAAAAAAAGGGCTAAAAAGGGCTAAATCTATAAAATAAAAAAGAAAAGGGTATTTGGCGGAATTCCACATATTCCTACTCCCTATGGTAATATAAAAAAAAAAAAAGGAAAGGGAAAAATATATATAATTTTACGAGTAATCATGACACCCTTTTACATATAATCATATAGTTTGTTCTTATAATAGGGCTGAGGAATATAAATGTGTCTCGTCTCAACATCAAAATTTACATCAAGCATCTCTTTATAAACCTCCTCATATTGGTTATATTTCACCAATATACTTATGTCCACCTCCCCCCTCTGTTGACCATTCCCAGCGCAGAAGGACCAAAAAAAAAAAAAAAACAAAGAGAGGCGCAACAGAGGGGGAAAAATAAAAAAACAACCAGCCCTCCCAGGGCTACGCCTTTAAAATAATTTCTATTTCTACCTCTTGTGAAAAAAAAAAAAAAAAGGACCCTCCCAGTATGTGCTTCCCAATATCTATGTGTATTCCTATTTATTCACTTTTTCTTTACTATATAACCTTCCCCATGTGACCAATATGTGATGTATTAGGACCCCCAGGGAGAGAAATCCTATACGTGTTTACTTTATGTGATTACTATATTACCCTATAAAGGGTAAAAGACCCCCCCTAAAAAAAGGGGGGGGGTATAGTGTATTTCTTTGTGTTTGTGTTTCCCATATATAGTTATTATAAAATATATTCCACCAAAAAAAAAGAGGGTAGACAACCTTCGTATGGCATCCCCATGGGAATGTTAGTATCTCTCTAATTTAGTATGCTTGGAAGAAAGGGTTAATATAAAAAAAAAAACATAAAGAAGCCCAAAAAAAAATAACCTCACAGGAATGAAAGGGGAAAAAGGGCGGGAGGAGAAAGAGCAAAAGAAGCCCAATATAGGTGTATAGCAGGGGGGGAAAGCTAGAAGAGAGGAGAGCCATTTCCGCAGGCCGTAGGCCTAAAAAAAACTAAATAGAAAAGCTCCATTAAACTCCTATATTCTCCTCCCTTATACTCCCCCCCTCCCTCACATGACCTTAGGTAGACTCCACAAGCTCTCCTCCTTCGCCCCTTTCTATTACTGCCACATTAATTGTACGTTTGTTCAAACTTGGAATATATTGTAACCAGTCCGGATCTCCATAGGAGCAGATTGTATAAATGTAAATAGTTCTGGCAGGTCTAATGGCTGTTTCAGGGAAAAGGATCGCTTGTTCTTCTTGACTGTTAAAGAAAATGGATATCCCCACCTGTAAGACCCCCCCGATTTCCTAATACTGTCTAGTAGTGGGCGCAATATTGCTCTCCGCTGAAGAGTAGCCCGGGAAAGATCGGGTAAAATTTTTATCTGAGCGCCTTCATACAATACCTCCCCTGCCTCCCAGGCCATGCGACTAATAGTCTCTTTTTGAGCATAACGCAAAAAACAACAGATCACGCCCCTGGGCCTATCCGCATTAGCAGATCGGGGTCCCAGAGACCTGTGAATTCGCTCAAATTCAATGGCCTGTGGAAGGGGGGACACTGTCACCTGGAGACAAATTGCCTGAATAATTTCTTGCAGATTTTCTTTCTCCATGGCCTCTGGGATCCCCCTAAATCTCAGGTTCTTACGACGGTTACGGTCTTCCATTTCTTCTAACTTTAATTGAATAATATTTGTATGGGATAACTGTTGTATTTGTTCCTGTTCTAATTGCGTTATGCGTTTTTCTACAGAAGATAAGCGTTTTTCATCCTTATCAATCTTATCTGCGAGCGTTTGAATATCTCCCCGTACAACTTCAAGATCTTTCCGGTGTATCTCTTCAAGTCTAGCTACAAGAGCTTCCATATCTTCTTCTACCCGGGAAACAAAAACTTCCATATCTGCCCGTGTAGGTAATGTTTGGAGGTCTGTTCTGGTTGGGAGTGCTTGTAAAAGAGTCCTTAAGTCCATCTCCTGTTCGCCTTGAGTAGCCTGCTTTATCAATGGGCTTTCCTGACTCTCTGTCTGGCCCTTTAACTCATCTCGGCTCTGTTTCTCCATATGTGTTTCTTTAAATATCCCCTGCACGCCTGCAATTACCACCATATGGGGCCGTGTATCTAAGCGTATGTGTGGTGGTGTCGCTACAGATAAAGTACAAAATTGTCTCTCCTTGCCCCCGACTTGTTTATTTTGTCTACTGGTTATCTTTTGCAGATCACTTATCTCACTTATCTTTTGCGGCTCACGATCGACCTCCTCGTTCCCTCCTTGCTTTCTCTGCTCACCAAGATCGCTTGTCTCTCCTGGTACACGCTCACTCTCACAAACGCCTTGCCTGTCCGGCTCCCGGAGTGTCACGGTGTCACGTGACCTGCGTTCTCTCTCGCGATCTCTCACAGCGGTAGCAGTATCGGCGGTAACAGCGACTTCTGCTGCAGCGGTAATTGCAGCGGCGATTGAACGAGTCTGGGGGAAGAAACTCCGTATCTCCGTCTGGGCAGGTATGGTCAAAGAATTAGGAGTCCGTGCTTGCCTCTTCTTCATACCAGAGATCTGAAAACAGCTCTTTTCCGGACGCTGCAATATCAGGTTTTTCCTTAGGTTGCTAGCCAAATCCCTCCCAGGTCTCCGCCAGGTCTCCACTACAGGGTGGATTACAGGCTGGGTTCCGCTACGGGCTGGGCTGGGCTGGGTTACCACTTCATCAGGTTAGCTGGCTGGGAGGTTGGAGCTCAGGATCAGAGCAGCAGCGTGTGTCTCTACTCCATCCTAGGCCACTCCCCTTAAATTATTAATTAAGTGGTATTATGTTCCAGCAAAATTGCACAAGATAAAACCCCAGGCGTCACCTCTATCTCGGAGGGAGTGCGGAGGAGTGGGAACCCATGCCCATATCTGGTGGCAGTGTCCTAAGATCCAGTTATATTGGATACAAATATTAGAGTTAATTAAGGAGATCAGCAGAATAGGGATCGATCTGGACCCCTGGCAATGTTTGTTCCATGCAATAGCTATCCCTAGGAAGAAATACAAAACAGCAATTATCCCAATCCTATTAAATGCAGAGAAGATAGTGATCCCAAAAAGGTGGAAGGAAAAGGAAGCCCCGTTGATACAGGAATGGTTGAGGAAGGTAGAAAGGACAAGAAATTTGGAGGAGGAAATATCCCAACATAACCTAACCAGGAAGAGGTCGGGACTTGGAGGGGTTGGGCGGAGTTCAGACAATCCTTGGTATATGTAGATTACATGAGTAGGGAAGATAGGGCCAAATTCTCAAAAACTGTGCGTAACTTAAATTTCAGCAGTTAAGTTACACTGACTTAAAATTTCTACCTAAGTACCTGATCGTCAAAGCACTTAGGTAGAAATTACACGCAGTGTAACTTAAGTGCCGCCGTCGTAAGGCGGTCCTCCTCTCCTGGGGGCGTTTAAAATTTAAATGAGGCGCGCTCCCGCGCCGGCCGTACTGCGCATGCGTGTGACGTCATTTTCCCGACGTGCAGCGCGCGAACGTAATTAACGCCGGTCTGCTTTGAGAATTTCGACGGGACACTAAAGTTGCGACGGGTGAAAAAAAAAGACGCGCCGGGAAAACAAATAATTAAAAAAAAAAATGACAGCGTCGCTCAGCATGCATTCCTGAGAGGGTGAACTCCATGCCAATTTTCAAAGAAAAAACCGGCATGGGTTCCCCCCCCAGGAGCATACCAGGCCCTTAGGTCTGGTATGGGTTGTAAGGAGACCCCCCCACGCCGAAAAATTGACGTAGGGGGTCCCCCTACAATCCATACCAGACCCGTATCCAAAGCACGCTACCCGGCCGGCCAGGAATGGGAGTGGGGACGAGCGAGCGTCCCCCCCCCTCCTGAGCCGTGCCAGGCCGCATGCCCTCAACATGGGGGGGTTGGGTGCTCTGGGGCAGGGGGGCGCACTGCGGGCCCCCCCACCCCAGAGCACCCTGCCCCCATGTTGATGAGGACAGGACCTCTTCCCGACAACCCTTGCCATTGGTTGTTGGGGTCTGCGGGCGGAGGCTTATCGGAATCTGGGAGTCCCCTCAAATAAGGGGGCCCCCAGATACCGGCCCCCCACCCTAAGTGAATGGATATGGGGTACATCGTACCCCTATCCATTCACCTGGAGGCAAAAAGTAAAATGTAGTAAACACACAACACAAGGCTTTTTAAAATATTTTATTATTCTGCTCCGGACGCCCCCCCTGTCTTCGTTATTAGCTCAATTACCAGGGGGGGCTTCTTCTTCCACTCTCCGGGGGTCTTCTCCGCTCTCCGGGGGGGCTTCTCCGGACTCCGGGGGGCTTCTTCCATCTTCTCCCCTCTTCCGCTCTTGACTCGGCGAACCCCGGTTCTTCTGCAGCTCTCCGGTGCCTTCTTCTTCAGCGCTGGCTGCCTGCTATGTTTGTGTGTTAGCTCGATTTCAAACAGGCAGCCGGCGCGGTCTTCTGTGACGCCAGGGTCTTCTGGTCTTCTGTTCTTCCGATGTTGCCTCGTCGCCGGTTGTCGCTGTAATGATGGAAGCGCGCCTTGCATCCCATTTATATAGGCATCGCCGTCCCATCATGCTCCGGTAGGTACCCACGTGGTGGGTGCACGTGGGTAGGCACCCACCACGTGGGTACCTACCGGAGCATGATGGGACGGTGATGCCTATATAAATGGGATGCAAGGCGCGCTTCCATCATTACAGCGACAACCGGCGACGAGGCAACATCGGAAGAACAGAAGACCAGAAGACCCTGACGCCACAGAAGACCGCGCCGGCTGCCTGTTTGAAATCGAGCTAACACACAAACATAGCAGGCAGCCAGCGCTGAAGAAGAAGGCACCGGAGAGCTGCAGAAGAACCGGGGTTCGCCGAGTCAAGAGCGGAAGAGGGGAGAAGATGGAAGAAGCCCCCCGGAGTCCGGAGAAGCCCCCCCGGAGAGCGGAGAAGACCCCCGGAGAGCGGAGAAGACCCCCGGAGAGCGGAAGAAGAAGCCCCCCCTGGTAATTGAGCTAATAACGAAGACAGGGGGGGCGTCCGGAGCAGAATAATAAAATATTTTAAAAAGCCTTGTGTTGTGTGTTTACTACATTTTACTTTTTGCCTCCAGGTGAATGGATAGGGGTACGATGTACCCCATATCCATTCACTTAGGGTGGGGGGCCGGTATCTGGGGGCCCCCTTATTTGAGGGGACTCCCAGATTCCGATAAGCCTCCGCCCGCAGACCCCGACAACCAATGGCAAGGGTTGTCGGGAAGAGGTCCTGTCCTCATCAACATGGGGACAGGGTGCTCTGGGGTGGGGGGGCCCGCAGTGCGCCCCCCTGCCCCAGAGCACCCAACCCCCCCATGTTGAGGGCATGCGGCCTGGCACGGCTCAGGAGGGGGGGGGACGCTCGCTCGTCCCCACTCCCATTCCTGGCCGGCCGGGTAGCGTGCTTTGGATACGGGTCTGGTATGGATTGTAGGGGGACCCCCTACGTCAATTTTTCGGCGTGGGGGGGTCTCCTTACAACCCATAACAGACCTACGGGCCTGGTATGCTCCTGGGGGGGAACCCATGCCGGTTTTTTCTTTGAAAATTGGCATGGAGTTCTCCCTCAGGAATGCATACCAAATGCCGTCGCTGAAATGGGCCTTTACAAGGTTTGGCTAACTTTCCACATTGTAAACCCAGCCCTAATTTTGCGCCGGCAAATTCGGAACTTAGGCAGAAATCAAAGTGCTGAAATGCTTTGAAAATCTACTTAAGTCCTCATTTGCATACGCAAAGCTGGATTTCAATGAGAAATGCCCCCAGTGGCGGATGCGGTACTGCATCCTAAAATCTGACCGTGTAAGTGTCTTACACATGCCGGATTTTCTGCCTAACTTTGGAAAAAGCCTTTTGAGAATCGTTTCCAAAGTTAGGCACAGAGATACGCAGGCTGAACAGCAGTTAAGTCTGCGTATCTCTTTTGAGAATTTGGCCCATAGTACTTAGGGAAATATGGCTTGGCTAGTTTTACTCAGGAGTAGTGGGCTCCCCCCTCCCCGGGGGGAGAGGAGGAGAAGGGGGAGGAGCGGGGGGCGGTTGTCCCCCCCCTTTTTTTTTCACAAGGAGACTTTGTGATAAAAGGGGATATTCTATGCCCCCCTAAAATAGAAATACTTAGAAGTCACAGGGAATATTCAAAGGATAAGATATTGGGAAAATGCGCACAAAGCACTTGAAATAATACAGTAGGGGAGGGAGGGCTCCCCCCTTCCTTTGGTGTGTTTTTTTTTCTCTCTTCTCTCTATCACAAGGAGATTTTGAGGTAAAAGGGGATATTTTTCTGTCCCCCTAAAATAGTAACACTAAGGCCCGGTACACACGAGCAAACATGTACGATGAAACCGGTCCGTCGGACCGTTTTCACCGTACATGCCTGCCAGAGGGCTTCTGTACGATGGTTGTACTAACCATCATACAGAAGTCCGCACGTAAACAATACGCGGGGCGTGTCCGCGTCGTCGCCGCCGCGACGATGACGCGGCGATGACACGGCGACGTGGGCGGGCCTGCTATTTAAAGGCTTCCATGCATGCGTCGAAGTCATTCGACGCATGCGAGGGACGGCGGGCGCTCGGACATGTACGGTAGGTCTGTACTGACGACCGTACATGTCCGAGCGGGCAGGATTCCAGCGGACGGTTTTAAAACACGTCCAGGAATATTTGTCTGCTGGGAAAAGGCCCGGTGGGCAAATGTTTGCTGGAATTCGGCCCGCTCGCGCCTACACACGACCGAACATGTATGCTGAAACTGGCCCGCGGACCAGTTTCAGCATACATGCTTGGTCGTGTGTACGGGGCCTTAGAGTCACAGGAAATTTTGAAAGATAGAATATGGGGTAAATGCGCACAGAGCACTTTAAATTAAGGGAGGGGGTGGGTTTAGTTCCCTCCCCCCCCTTTTTCTTTCTTCTCTTCTTCTTCACTTCCTCTCTCTCCCTGGGGGGGAAGGTGGAGGTCAGAGGATAAAGTAAGGGAGGGGTAACCATATGAGATAAAAGGAAAGGAAAATATGAAAGATCAGGAGATGTAGGATAGACCCAGGATATTAATGTTGTTAATGTTGTTATTGTTGTTATTTCTGTTATTTATGTATATGTAACGTTGTTTGTATTTTAAATGTGATCTTCTTTTGTATATGGAAATGTAATGTATATTTGTCTTTCTTAAAAAACTTTGAATAAAAACAAATTAAAACAAACTAATGCCGCGTACACACCATCACTTTATGCGATTTAAAAAAACGACATTTTCTGTGATGAAAAAAAACAACGTTTTTGAAACTTCAATTTGAAAAACGACGTAGCATACACACCGTCGCTTTTTCAAAAAGCTCTAGCAAAGCGCAGTTACGTAAAGCACGTACAACGTCCCTATAAAGGGTCGTTTCCATCCTCTTTTGCTGATATCGTGTTGCTGCGTGTTAGTAAAAGTTTGGTGAGAGACGATTCGCGCTTTTCAGTGTTTGTGCTTTAAATTACGTTTTCTGTTGTACATTTTGTATATTTGTCGTCAGATCTGTGATACAGTGCTTGTATTTAGGACGTATTTGTTTTGGCATTGCGTTCTTGTGTGCACGGTGCTGTTTTGCAGGTCGTTCTTCAGAGGCCATTCTGTACTTCAGGTCGTAATTTTTAGTCTGATCTGATTTGACGACCGTTTTCTAGCCATGTTGCGGGTACGAACTCGTCGCCGAGATCGTGCTGTGCTTGTTGTTAGGATGTGTGCTGCATCCCGGCAACGGTCCATGAACAGGGTGAAGAGGAGGTTGTGGACCAAGAACTGGTTGCTACGCAGGGACCAGTTCTCTCATATGCCTCTGCTGCGGGAGATCCGAGAAAATAACCCTGATGATTTCAGGAATTTTCTTAGGATGTCTGACCCCGTATTTCAGCAGCTTTTGGCTTCGGTGTCGCCATATATCACCAGGCAGGACACCGTTATGCGGGAAGCCATCACTGCGGATCAGCGGCTAGTTGCTACGTTGCGCTACCTTGCAACTGGGAGAAGTCTGCAGGACTTGAAGTTCTCGACGGGCATCTCCCCCCAGGCTCTGGGCCTCATAATCCCGGAGACCTGTTCTGCCATCATTCAGGTTCTGCAGGAGGACTATGTTAAGGTAAGTGGTGTCCTTTCAATGCCCAAACTATGTCTATATTGTCTGCTTAATTTTGTTACCAAAAACACTCCCTAATTAACCTGTTTTTAATATGCTGAGAATGTTCACTTTGGCTCCATGTGTGCTGTTTTTCTAAATATTTTTTAGCCTACATGTATCTTTTAGTTAGCCAACCTGTCCAGCATTCTATTCTGTGGCCAAACCCACCTAGCCTAGTCCCTATATCCCCCTTTATTTGTGGCCTCCATTGTAGTGCTGCATTTTGTGTGTCCCTATATCCCCTTTATTTGTGGCCTCCATTGTAGTGCTGCATTTTGTGTGTCCCTATATCCCCCTTTATTTGTGGCCTCCATTGTAGTCCAACCCCCCCCCCCCCCCCCACACACACACACACAATTGTTAATTTTTAATGTTAATATCTATCCAAAATATATTATTTTTTTATTATTTTTGGGTGTTGTTTGTCAGGTCACAAACTCATCTCGGGCCCCCCCCTCCCCCTAATGTTTTTTATTGCACATCAGAGGGGGTGATTAATCTGGTTAGTGATCCCATATTATTTTGGAATATTAAATTAAGTAATTTTATTTTATTGTGATTCCTTGAATGTTTAGAGATATTCTGTTCTCAATGTTTGTTTGAATGTTTTTTTTCTTATTGTTCTATACAGTTCCCCACCACGCCACAGGAATGGCAGACTGTGGCAGCGGACTTCTCCCAGCGTTGGAACTTTCCGAACTGCGGAGGAGCCATTGATGGCAAGCACGTCCGCATCGTGCCCCCACCCCATTGTGGATCCCATTTTTACAACTACAAGGGGTTCCACAGCGTTGTTTTGATGGCGGTGGTGTCTGCCAACTATGATTTCTTTTACGTGGATGTTGGGAAAAATGGCCGGATGTCGGACGGTGGTGTCTTTGCTGGGACGGAGTTCGCCCAACAGCTTCAGTCGGAGGACCTCGAATTGCCACCTGCGGAGGAGAACGAAGAGGGTCTGCCCTTCGTGTTTGTAGCAGATGAGGCATTTGGATTGGGTCCCCACCTAATGAGGCCATTTCCCCAATGCACCCTCACCCCTGAGAGGAGGGTTTTTAATTATCGGCTGGCCAGGGCAAGACGTGTGGTAGAGAATGCCTTTGGAATCATGGCCAGCCGATTCAGATTGTTTTTAACTGCAATGAACCTTGCGGAATACAAATGGAATCACATCATATTATGCTGTTGCATTCTACACAATTATTTGAGAAGACATTCGCCAACTTACCTTACGGTATTGCCTGATGAGGCAGATGTTGTGGCCCCGGAGGTGCTCCGTGAGGCAAGCCATACAGGCTTGGCCCCCCAAACCGCACGTGCAGTGCGTCAATCCTATCTTGATTATTTTATGGGGAGGGGGGCCATTGCAATGCCCGATCTTGGGTAAAAAATAAAATCTTCTTTTTTCTTGAATAAACAGTGGGCCAGATTCAGGAACATCAGCGGATCTTTGGTCCGGCGCAGTGCATCTTTTTTACACTGCGCCGGAGCAGCGCAGAGATGCATGCTAGTGATTCAGGAAACTTTTTTCCTGTCTCTTGCCCCGGCGTGGCGGATTTTACACGGCGTAAGGCGGCGTAGCGCGGCGTAAGGCGGGGTAGAATAAAATGGGTGGCTCCCTATGCTAATGAAGCGGGGAGCGTGGCGCAGGGGTCACGGCGGGGTGCAGAGTCGGCCGCGCATGCGCAGTGTGCTCCCTGGGGCAAATGCCCCAATCTGCCCATGCTCAGAACTGCCCCCCGGCGTGACACCTGCGCTACGCCGGCCCACTGCCTACGCCCAGGCCATAAATCAGACCAGAGTTCCGCCCTACAGGTGCAAATGTTCCCAAGCAATTTTATCAACTGCTAGGTAATTTGCTATTGCTCTTGCTATTGTCTGTGCATTATTATGTCTGCTGAAGAAGCAACAGGTGGCCGGATGACCAACTTTAGCCCTGAGGAGAGGGCAGTAATTATTGAGGGGCTCTCCCAACATGGGGACCGCCTCTATGGGCCACAGAGTGGGCACACTGGCAAATCTGATAAAGAGCGATTTTTTGCCATCATTACTAACCAGGTCAATGCTTTGGGGGTTGCGGAGAGGCAGCCCAAACATATCAGAAAAAAAATTAATGATTTGCGCAAACTGGTTAAAGACAAGTTGGTGGGAATGCGTAAACATGCCAGGGGAACAGGTGGTGGGCCAGCAAAAAAAATTACATTGACATCAGAGGACCTTGTGGTGGCCAGGTTCCTAGATCGTTCGGTGGTGGAGGGCCTGGATGGGTTTGATTCTGGAGAGCAACCCTTGAGGACAGGTAAGTGTGTTTTCTCTTCTTTCTGGTGTGTTGCATGTGTGTGTGGGGGGGGGAGGGGACAAGTGACAATTGTGTGGGTCCACCAACATCTGAATGTTTTGTGTCCTCCACAGATGTGCAGGATGGAGCTGGGCCATCATCGGCTGCCGACCGACCCACCACATCCAGGGTGGAGACTGCCCCTACCTCTGTGGTGGAGGAAGTGGTGGAGGAGCAGCCCGTAGAAGAGGAGGAGGAAACGTTTATTTTATTTTTGGAGACCCCCATTCCTGACCCCTCCCCCACCTCCCCCCTCATGACATTTACCCCCTCAGGGCTCTCTAGCCCTATCAGGGATTCCCCACCTAGGGACCCAAGCCCCTCCCAGGCCGGGCCCTCACAGGACCCAAGCCCCTCCCAGGCCGGGCCCTCACAGGACCCAAGCCCCTCCAGCCGTCCTCAATCTACTCCTGCCCCAAGGATGGCTCGTCAAAAAAGGAGGAGAGTCCATGACGAGCTGGAGGTGTCTCTGGCAAGGGACCAAACTAAACAGACCCGCTATATGGGGTCTCTTGCGGGGGATCTCTCACGGGTGGCTGCTAGCCTGGAGTCCTCTGCAGAGAGCCAGGCTGCCTGCACTCTGGCAATGAAGGAGGCCATTACTCAGCAGGCTGGCCAGAGTTTACTAATAAACGACAGCCTCCAGGACGTGGTGGGTAACGGGGCAGCCCTTCTCACGTCTCTGGGTGAGCTTCAGGCCACCACAAGCGAGCTGGTGGCAGAGGTCCGCAGCCTGGCAGGTGCAGTAAGAGAGGAGGGGAGGCTGACACGGCGCCAGCAGCGCAGCAATGTGACCCGCCGGCTGCGGGTGCAGGCTGCAACTAATATCTACCTTAATAGGTTAGCCGTGGCAATGGAGGGCAGGGATGCAGCTAGGGAGAGAGTGGGGGAGGTACCACCACCACCACCCCCTGCCCCACCAGCCCCGGCCCCACCAGCCCCGGCTCCACCACCCCCTGCCCCACCAGCCCCGGCCCCACCAGCCCCGGCTCGCCGCAGGCAACTGCGCCCCAGGAGCCGAGGGCCAAGAAAGAGCCCACGACAGGGCCGTTGATTTTGGTTAAATTTAATTATACTCAGGTTTTTGTTTTTTTATTTTTTTTTATAGTCATGTTATTTAAAAATTTTTATTTTTCTACTCAGGTTATGAGAATATTTTTTCCATTTTACTCATGTATTGCAAAAATATATTTTTATTTTCTCAAGTTATGAGAATTATTTATTATTTTATATGCACACGGGAGTTAGTGCATGATTTATTCATAAAGATGTATGAATGGACAGCAACATAATTGGAGCCTTGGCGCGGCGTTGCTGCTCCCTAGTACCATGGGTGGTACTTCGGTCTAATCCAATTCTGTGTGAATGTGGGGTGTATGTGTTAGGGACCACAGTGATGTGCATGCATCCATTAACATTAATTTAATCGTGAAAAATAACGTTCGACGAGGCGACTCCTGACTGCTCTTCCTTCAGCAGATGGGTTAGCCTCTGGCAGGGGGGGATTATGTGGTTGGGGGGTCAGGTCCTCACGTAGCTCAATCTCCAGGCCCCTTCTCACTGCAAAGTTATGGAGAATGCAACAAGCCCCGATAATTTTGCAAACAAATTCAGGGGAATATAACAGGGTCCCCCCAGACTTATCCAGGCAGCGAAAACGAGATTTCAGCAGACCAAATGTTCGCTCCACAACTCCACGGGTCCGTGCATGGGCTAGGTTGTATCTCTTCTCTCCTGGGGTTTGGGGGTTCCGGAATGGGGTCATCATATGTGGTCCAAGTGCATATGCTGCATCACCTGTAAGGGAAAAGACAGGAGGATGTTACTCATGCATGTGCCCCTTGTGATGTCTATATCATGGGGGGGGACAGTCATACCTGACACCCATGTCACTCACCAACCAGCCAGCTGTCCCCGTAGACGTTCTGGTCAAATTCATCTGGGATGTTGCTATGACGATAAATAAAGCTATCATGGCACGAGCCGGGGTGTTTGGCACGGACGTGCCATATTAGTCCTTGGGCATCTACTATAATCTGCACATTAATCGAATGCCAGTGCTTTCGATTACAATAAATGTGCTCGATGTCACGGGGGGGCTGAAGTGCCACATGTGTACAATCAATTGCACCCACTGTGCCAGGAAATCTATCAATTGCATAAAAATCTTGCATTGTCTTCATCCGCTGGACCTCCTGGGAGGGTTTTATGAAGAGGTGGGACATGTGTCTCAATATTGCTGGTATCACCTGGTGAACACACCTGCTCACGGTGGGTTGTGACATCCCAGCCGACAGTGCACTTGTCCTTTGAAAAGAACCAGTGGCCAAGAAATGAAGTGTGGCTAATACCTTCACCAGTGGCTGCACTGCATGTGTGCGGAGTGTGGGGCTTGTGAGGTCATCCTGCAGGAATCTGGTGATTTCCAGTATGGCTTCACGGCTGAACCTGTAGGTGCGATACACCTCTGCGTCCCCCATGCCAAAAACATTAATGCGTGTGCGGAAGATTATCTCCTGTTCCCTCCTACGTGCCCGTCGACGCAGAAGTGCAAGGACCACGGCTGCCCCTGGCATGATGGCACACAGGTGTTGTCCAGCAAGTGTACTTGCAGCTCAGTTTGTCTGTAGCGATGTGGTTTTATCTGCTCTCCAAATGACCTGTGCAAGTGTGGTGTAAAGTTACCCCTGCTTTATAAAGGGTAACTTTCCGCTGCAAACCAGAGTTACACGCACCGGGAGTAGCCTGCGCCGGCAATTGTAATTTGCTGAATCGGACCAACTCCCTCATTTGCATATTTAAAATAGAAAAACCAGGGCCGCGCTAGTTCAGACCAGCGTAAATGGGCGCCCACGCCGCACCGGCGTGGAAAGGTCCAAACGAAAAAAAAAATCTACGTTACGGCGTAATATTGTTTGCTGAATACGGCGCGGAGATTGGCATTTACGCCGCGCATCTCAGTCTACACCGGCGGAAATTGTTCCTGAATCTACCCCAGTGTAATTAATTTTATTTTAATTGTGTTTTTGAATTTTGGGTATTCTAGCTTTTTACGAGGTTCTCATAGAGCCATGTTTTTGGGATGTACTAAATTCACATCATTGTCAATCTTAACCAACAAAATATACCTGAGTTATTTAATGAGTCAGCATTGATACAGACAACTAGCCACACATTTTTGATAGTACAAATATGTTTATTTTTTACACGAGCAAAAATCACTTTTTTTTTTTTGGTTTTTCATTATTCAAGTATAAAATCACTTGTTTTTTTGTTTTTTTCATTATTCAAAAATAAAATCACTTTTTATTATTTTTTTGTTTTTTTCATTATTCAAATATAAAATCATTTTTTTTTTTGTTTTTTTCATTATTCAAATATAAAATCACTTTTTTTTATATTTTTGTTTTTTTCATTATTCAAAAATAAAATCACTTTTTTTTATTTTTTTCATTATTCAAAAATAAAATCACTTTTTTTTAATTTTTTTGTTTTTTTCATTATTCAAATATAAAATCACTTTTTTTTTTTTTTTTTTTTTTTTCATTATTCAAATATAAAATCACTTTTTTTAATTTTTTTGTTTTTTTTTTATTATTCAAATATAAAATCACTTTTTTTTATTTTTTTGGTTTTTTCATTATTCAAATATAAAATCACTTTTTTTTTATTTTTTTGTTTTTTTCATTATTCAAAAATCCAATTTTTTTTTTATTGGAAATTGGAAAAATTGGAAATCACGGCTTTTCAAACCAAAAAAAAGGCCCCCAAAAAATTAAACCCTCCCCAAAATATTAATCAAATTTTTGAGCTGGCGTTCCAGAGTTTTGGCTTTGTGCCGAATTTGGCGTGTGGCAAGACGGATGTCTTCTACTTGTGCCCTGCACGACAAGACCTCTGCGATGAGGAGCTGGGCACTATAGGTGTCAAGTCCCTCACCAGCACGATTTCTTCCTGAAATGTGGGACCAAAACATGTATTAACATTATGTAGGCCTACATCTACATTACCTGAGGCTGTGGTATATGATACTTTACCAGATGTTGTGGCGGGTTCCCCTTCGTCTACATCCCTCGGGGGTGTGGCTTGTTCTTCTTGGGCCTCCTGCCTTGCTGCTTCATTGTGCCCTAGGAGAATGAAGAAAGGGAAAACATGAGTTTAAAACATTATAGAGACCTGAAAGTCAAACAAAGTATGTTTTTTTAAATTAAAAGATGGCACTATTGTTTTTTGGTAAAACCCTTTAAAACCCAGAGATCAGCATTTTAGCCATTCCCAAAGCACTTTAAAATCTTGGTATATTTGGTGTCGTTTTCTACATGGAAGGTAACCAAGTATCCACTGGATCAGCTCACCTCTGTGTGACACCCGACATAGGTTGGGATTGTGACAAATAATTGTGCTACTGAGTACACATGTGTAAAGAACTGCTGAGCAAACGCTCCTTTTTATGGATATTATTAAGGTATTAATTATTTTATAAATCTAGTTATAAACACATCTACATCAATACCACAATTGATGTCACCTCAAACCAAAAAGATGTCACAACTTTTATGTTTGTGGGTCAAATAATTCAACCCGAAATAATCAAATAACGCTCTTTTTGTCTGATACAGTGATTCAACTCCCCTTTGCCCATGCGAACTAGGCATGATGCCATTTCTCACAAAAAAAGGCTTTTCTTATTAAAAGTCAACGAATGAACGACGACTCCGACGACAAAATCTTGGGTCAACAATCAAAATAACTATTCTGATCAACCTGAAAGAAAAACCACATGGCACAAAGAACACACCCAAATAATTAATACACATGACAATTACTTACTTCTTCTTCTAATCACCCTTTTGATTTTTGCAAGTTGCTGGGGCTCTCTTTTTTTGAGGTCTGACCACCTTTTTCGCAGTTGCTCTCTGCTCCTGCGTTTCCCAAACTTTTGATGGAGCCTCCTGATCACCTTCTGCATTATTGCGGCCTTGACTTTATTAGGATGCCTGTACGGGCCATGCTTGGCATCATAATCCTCCCTCCTAAAAATGATGACCATCTCCACCATTTCCTAGAAGGACATGTTGGAGGCTCTGCACCTGATTCTTCTGCCTGGTTGGGCCTGGCCTGCCTCCTGGCTTGAGCTAGAAGCCACATTGTCGTGCATATCGTCCATCATCATTCTCCCTCACAAAACGACAGAGAAGGGGCGTGGAAAGGACGATTCCGAACGTCAGGGGCGGGGTGTCGTGCGGAGCGTCACGCGTGCGTAGTGTAAAAAGGGATCGGACGTGTTTGAAAGCGGCGTGCAGAGTCAGTTGAAGAAGGCGGAAGTAACGATCATTTCAAACGATGGTACGTAACTTAATTTTTTACTTTATTATAGTGAACAGGGAATGAGTTTGTGGGCTAGATATGGTGATAAAGCTTTAGTAGTAGTGGCTTGACTGACATTATGTTTTTGATTATATGTTTCATTAGCAGAAATAATGGATCCCTTCAAGGATGCGGACTTCATGTCTGAATTCATTCAAAAATGCAAAGAACATCCTGTTCTGTGGCAAACAAAAAAGACAATTACTAAAAACAAAGATGCCAGGGAAAAAGCAAAGGAGAGCATGCTAGAATTTGTTAAAACAAGGGTCCCCCACGCCACAAGAGACACTGTGAAGAACACAATTAATTCCATCAGGGGCACCTGCAGGGCCCAACGGGTCCAAGTCCTGGCCTCAATGAGGTCTGGGGCTGCATCTGACTCCATCTACAAACCTACCCTGTGGTACTACAGTCAGCTGCAGTTCCTGGACGACCATATTGAGACCAGGCCATCCCTGTCTACCCTTCCCCCAAGAGGTAGCTCCCAGCTTCCCAGCAGCCAATCCTCCAGTCTTCCCTGCAGACAAGAGCAGGCAAGCTCGGAGGAAGAGCAAGAGTTCCTGGAGGACCCCAATTGTGACCCATGGAGCCAGGTATGTCATTTTTATATGAATTTAGTATATGACAAGTATAATAATGATGGCAAATTGATGTTACTAGTGTTCTAAATTCAAAGGGAATATAAAATTTGTTAAGATAATATCAATAGACAGTAGTGGCAAAACAGGATGGGGACAAAATAGAAAAATGAAGGGGTCGGAATGAGTGTGTGTCATTTTCGGGTAGGCCAGTAGGGGGGGGGGACACAATACACCTGCAAGGGGTCCCAGATGTCAAACAACCCCCACAACTCCAGGGGGACCATGTCTGAAGGTGTGTAAGGGGCCACATAATTAGGGATGGCGACCCTGTGTGTAATATATATTGACATTCAATTTGCATCTCTCATGATTTGAAAAATGTGTGTGATTAATGACAAACAAAAATAAACTATGTACCTTTTTTTGATACACAGGCAGAGCCAAGCCAGGAGGAGGCAGGCCCCACAGGGAGCCAGGGGGAGCCAGGCCCCACAGGGAGCCAGGGGGAGCCAGGGCCCGCAGGGAGCCAGGGGGAGCCAGGGCCAACTGTAAGGCAGGAGGTGGCAGAACCCACTGGGAGCCAGGAGGTGGCAGGCCCCAGTGGGACCCAGGAGGCACGCCGGCGGTATACCATCTCCCGGATCCCTCCACTCCGCACTCCCGCAAAAAGGGTCAGGAGTCTGCGACAAATGGAGGAGGAGACCCAGGCCCTGCTTCGCCAAGCTACTGCGGCCATCCGAGAGCCACCCAGTGAAGTAGAGGGGTTCGCAGCGCTCATTGCAGCCAAGCTCCATAATCTGGAGCAGAGCCAGCGTGTGCACTGCGAACTCCTCATCTTCAAAGCCATAAGCATGGCATCCCTGGGGCAGCTCGATGACGACACAGACATTGTGCGGATTGCTCCTCCTGTCCTTGCTGCTCCTCCTGCTCCTGCTCATGCTCCTCCTCTTCATGAGGCTGCTCTGGCTCCTGGCACTACATCGCCTCCAGGAACCCAGCCCCCAAGGACTCGGGCTACAGGGAAGACTGCAGGGAAGGCTGCTGGGAAGAGAAAGCCAAAAAAATAACACGGTGCCCCTGATGGAATTTTTAGTTGACTCACAGCCTGGATTGGTGGCTTGGGGGACCCTTGTTTTACTAAGTTCAAGCACTCTCTCAAGTGCTGCCTTCCTTGGCATCCTTGTTTTTATTAAGTTGTGTTTTTTGTTTGCCACCATTTTTTTTAGTTATTTTTTGGCAGAATAAATGCACTTTTGATTTATCATACAAATTTGACCATGTGTATTTTTTTGCTATTTGAGAGATCATTAGTGAGTGGGCAGACCCATTTTACAAAACTTTTAGGAAACATTAACAAGGTAAAAACACATGCTTGTGGGTAACTTAAAAAAACAAATTATGTTGTTGCAGCCACTTCACACACTCCAAAATCAACCCAAAAAATGGAGATTTCACCAAAAGTTTGGGCCAAAATAAAAACGCACAAATAAAATGGTTGCCAATATATATATTTAACATTTTCAAGATGGAAGATACACCTAAATAACACAACACAAACCTAAACATTATCTAACAAGAAATAATCAAGTTAAAAGCTTGTCATAACTATGTAACAAGATCAGCCGCAACAAACGACCATTTTTGTGTAGCATTTAAAAGCAGGGTGTAAAGAAGCGCATTATTTTCTTCTATATAAGCTGAAAACGACCTAACGAATGTGATTAATCCATTCTGAACAGTAGTTTTACCAGAATGAGCGCTGCCGTCTCCTAACTTGCTTCTGAGCTTGCGCGGGCTTAAAACGATGTTTTTACCTACACACGGTCAATGTTTAGGACACAAAAAACGACGTTGGGCAAAAACGACACATAAAATTGAAGCATGCTTCAATTTTTTTTGGTCGTTTTTCAGAAGACATAAAACAACATTTTCTCCCAATTAAATTGACGTTTTTTAAAAACGTTGTTTTTTTTAGATCGCATAAAGTGATGGTGTGTACGCGGCATTACTCCAGGCCAAGCATCTCATGCAATTCACAGCAACAGGATATAATGGGAAGCGCAAGGCACAAAACAGTAGTGCAGAGAAGATGTAGTTTAATATAATACAATACTGTAGTAAACTTAACAAAAATGTGCTACTTTGACACATAATAATACCGGCGTAATATTAGACTTTCTTAGTCAGTGCGGGGCATTTTCCATAAGATCATTAACAGTTATATAAATTGCATATTATAAAAATAATTAAAAAATCAATTTAATTAAAAAGATTGCAAAAAAAGGGGGGGGGAAGTAACTACTGTAGTCCATACTAATCTCTGAATATCTGTTTTTTAAAAATATCTAATTTTGATATATTTTTTGAACAATCTTTGTTTGGTGTGCTTACCTTTTAACAGCATTTGACATCTCTCACTTTAAAATCCCATATTTTGGGAGAGTATTTATCTCTCCTAAGTTGTCCTTTTTCTTTTTATTATATCATGGAGTAAAGTGGAGGCAATTTGAAATATTGTCGCCCAGAATTGTTGCACAATAGGACAGGACCACCAGATGTGGACATGTGTACCCCTCTCCCTACATACGGAAACATACAGAAAGGTAAGATAGCAAACATTTGGAAATCCTTGCAGGGACAAGATACCACCGCATGAGAACCTTGTAATTGGCCTCCAGGGCCACTAAATTTTGTGTAGAAGATTTTGTGCTGGCCCATATGTTTGACCAGTCATCTACATCCAGCCTTATCTGCAAGTCCTTGGACCACTGTACAGCGTAAAGGGGAAGATCAGATGGTGGAGAGGTGAGATGGTTATAGATACGTGAAATGATTCCTAGGACAAGTGGATCCGAGTTACATAATACTTTCATAGAAAGATAAACTGTCTAGGGAGGAACTGGCACCTATCATGGTTTGGACAAAATGAACTATTTGAAGGTAACAGAAGTATTCATTAGAGGGCAATGTAGCTTGAGCTTGGAGAACTGGGAACATTTTAAGGGTGGTATTAGTAACGAGATCGCAGATTCGATGTAACCCAGCCTGAGACCAAAGTTGAAAGGAGTTAGGTTCGGTAAAGGCAGGGTAGAAAAGTGGGTGACCTATAAAGGAAATTAAAGGGGTATGGGGAGAAAACAATTTAAAAGGGCCACGTAGGCCATCCCACAGCTTCAGCGAATGGCGCGTGACCGGATTAAAGGATCTCGACCGCTGGTGGCGACCACAATAAATTAGATACAATTAGGGGGAAAAGGTCCATTGCCTCCAGACTGACCCATATTGGAATTTCAGTGGATGCGTGAAGTAAGGTTATTTGGGCCAGCTGGTAGTAACGAGCAAAATTAGGGAGACCCAGGCCTCCACTTAGTTTATTATGAAGGAGAATGGGTCTAGGCACCCTGGGTTTTATGGGATCCCATATGTATTTAAATACCCGGGTCTGGATGATACGATGAAAATAAGAGGGGACAGCAATCGAGAGGACTCTATAGATCTCTATAGAGTCCTCCCGATTGCTGTCCCCTCTTATTTTCATCTACAAAAGTTTAGGGAGCAGAGAAATTTTAACAGCTGCAACTCGTCCCAGCCAAGAAACACATAATGGTCTCCAGGTATCTAGTAAAGAGGACAAATGTGATAACATAGGGAGGTAATAGGTTTTATAAAGAGATTCTGGATCACTGGTTAGCTTTATGCCTAAATATGGTAATGACATTGTGGACCAAATAAAGGGAAAACATTTTGTAGATGAACAAATTCTTGATGCAGGAGAGACACTTTAAGAGTAGAGTTGAGCGGACACCTGGATGTTCGGGTTCGGACCCGAACCCGGACTTTGAAAAAAAAGTTTGGGTTCGGGTTCGGGTTCGGGACCGAACTTTGACCCGGACCCGAACCCCATTGAAGTCAATGGGGACCCGGACTTTTGACTACAAAAATGTCTCTAAAAAACAAAGGGAAAGGGCTGGAGGGCTGCAAATGGCAGCAAAATGTCGGGAAGAGCATGGCAAGTACTGTGTGTGGAAATAAATGTGGATAGGGAAATAACTCAAAATAACCAAAAAAAAATAAAAATAAAAAATATAATGATTTTGACCTTGGAGGACGAGGTCCATACAGTTTTGTTCAAAATTATTCAACCCCCCAATGCTGTAAAGGGTTTTAGGGAATTCAGTGTACATTTGTAATTTTATTCAGAATGAAATCCTACAATAGGGTGACCAGACATCCCCGGTTTCAGGGGACAGTCCCCGGATTGAGGACACTGTCCCCGGACAAAGTCTGTCCCCGGTTTTGTCCCCAGATTTTGTCACCTTATCCTACAAGGACTTCATAAACAATCACATGCAACTAAAATGATATCAATTGGTTTTGTAATACAGTAGTAAATGCAAAATTCAAGGCAATGGGCACTGTTGAAACGCTACCTGGTCGTGGCAGAAAGAAGATGCTGACTTTTGACTGCTGTGCGCTTACCTGAAGCGTAGAGTGGAGAAAAGTCCCTGTGTGACTGCTGAGGAACTGAGAAAATATTTGTCAGATGTGGGTACTGAAGTTTCTGCTCAGACAATACGGCGCAGACTGCGTAATGAAGGCCTCTATGCCAGAACTCCCAGGCGCACCCCCATGCTGTCTCCAAAGAATAAGAAGAGTCGACTGCAGTATGCCGAAAGTAATGTGGGCAAACCACACACGTTTTGGGATTGTGTTGTGTGGACTTATGAATCAAAATTACAACTGTGTGGGCCCATGGATCAACGCTATGTTTGGAGGAGGAAGAACAAGGCCTATGATGAAAAGAACACCTTGCCTACTGTGAAGCATGGCGGGGGGTCAATCATGCTTTGGGGCTGTTTTGCTTGTGCAGGTACAGGGAAGCTTCAGCGTGTGCAAGGTACCATGAATTCTCTTCAGTACCAAGGAGATATTGGATGACAATGTGATGCAGTCCGACACAAACCGTAGGCTTGGGAGACGTTGGAGCTTTCAACAGGACAATGATCCCAAGCATACCTCCAACTCCAGTAGAGCATGGTTGCTGATTAAAGGCCGGAACATTTTGGAGTGGCCATCGCAGTCACCAGACTTAAATCCGATTGAGAACCTCTGGTGGGACTTAAAGAAAGCAGTTGCAGTGCGCAACCCTAACAATGTGACTGAAGGTGGAAGTGGCGGTGGAGGAGGAGGAGGAGGAGGTAGCCAACACAGCAGGTTTTGGTTTTTAATAGATTTATTTTTTAAATTAGGGTAAACCCCAAAATAGTTAGACAGATCTAGGGTTGCTACCTCATCCCTTTAAACCTGAACACAGAGTTACACAGGTTCTGGGGCAAATTTTATGTCGATAGACTCGATAAGGCACCAAGTGAGTTTAATTAACAGCACCTTAATCAGCCAGAGAACCTGTGTAAATAATATGTTTTTGCTTTGAAAGGGATGAGATGGCAACCCTAGAAAGCTCAGAAAAAAACAATGGCTGGGTAAGGCCGGCCCGGTGTCTATTCTGCACAAGGTACGGACAACTCCTCTGGGATCCATGCCTGGTTCATTTTAATGAATGTGAGCTTGTCCACATTGGATCTGGACAGGCGGCTGCGCTTGTCTGTGATAACACCCCCTGCCGTGCTAAATACACGTTCAGACAATACACTGGCCGCAGGGCAGGCCAGCACCTCCAAGGCGTAAAGGGCAAGCTCAGGCCATGTGCCCAATTTGGAGACCCAGAAGTTTAAGGGGGCATTGCCGTCATTCAGTACGTGTTGGGGTGTGCTGACATACTGCTCCACCATGTTGCTGAAATGCTGCCTCCTGCTAAAACGTTCCATATCAGCTGGTGGTGCTGTTTGTTGTGGCGTGCTGACAAAGCTTTTCCACATTTCGGCCATGCTAACCCTACCTTCTGAGGTGCTGGCGGTGCCCGTGCTGCGTTGGCGACCTCTTCCTCCTCCTCTGCTTCCACTGTGGCCCCGCTGCCAGGTGGGAATTGCACCAGCAGCGCGTCTAACAGCGTGCGCTTGTACTCGCGCATCTTGCGTTCACGCTCCAGTGAGGGGATTAAGGACAGTACATTGTCCTTGTAACGGGGATCCAGCAGCGTGGCCACCCAGTAATCAGCACCTGTCATAATGTGCGAAACACGCCGGTCGTTGCGGAGACACTGCAGCATGTAATTGCTCATGTGCGCTAGGCTGCCCACAGGCAATGAAAAGCTGTCCTCTGTGGGAGGTGTATCATCTGTGTCCTCTGTATCCTCCTGTGCCACATCCTCTTCCATCATCGCCCGTAGCGTTTTTTCAAGGAGGCATAGGAGTGGGATAGTCACACTGAGAGCGGCGTCATTGGCACTGGCCATGTTGGTGGAGTACTCAAAACAGCGCAACAAGGCACACAGGTCTCACATGGAGGCCCAGTTATTGGTGGTAAAGTGGTTGTGTTCTGCAGAGTGACTCACGCGTGCGTGCTGCAGCTGGAACTCCACTATCGCCTGCTGCTGCTCGCACAGTCTGGCCAGCATGTGCAAGGTGGAGTTCCACCTTGTGGGCACATCACATATGAGGCGGTGAGTGGGAAGGCCGAAGTTACGCTGCAGCGCTGCCAGGCGAGCAGCAGCAGGGTGAGAACGCCGAAAGTGCGCACAGACGGCCCGCACTTTCTGCAGCAGCTGTGGCATATTGGGGTAACTTCTCAGGAAACTCTGCACCACCAAATTCAGCACATGCGCCAGGCAAGGAATGTGCATTAAACCGGCTAGGCCCAGAGCTGCTACGAGATTTCGCCCGTTATCGCACACCACCAGGCCCGGCTTGAGGCTCAATGAAGCCAACCACTCATCGGTCTGTTGTTCCATGTCCCTCCACAACTCCTGCGCGGTGTGTGGTTTTTCCCCCAAACAGGAAAGTTTTAAAACTGCCTGCTGGCATTTACCCATGGCTGTGCTGAAGTTGGTGGTGAGTTTCTTAAGCTGACTGGATGAGGAGGCGGCAGAGGATGAGGAAGCGGAGTAGAAGGAGTTAGGAACAGGAGGAAAACTGAAGCGCCCTGCAATCCTCGGTGGTGGAAGGACATGTGCCAAACTGCTATCCGCCTCAGGCCCAGCCACCACTGCATTTACCCAGTGCGCTGTTAGGGAGATATAACGTCCCTGACCGTGCTTACTGGTCCACGTATCCGTAGTTAGGTGGACCTTAGCAGAGATGGCGTTGCGCAGTGCACACCTGATTTTGTCCCCCACTTGGTTGTGCAGGGAAGGGATAGCTCGCCTGGAAAAGTAGTGGCGGCTGGGCACGACGTACTGTGGGACAGCCAATGCCATCAGGCTTTTAAAACTCTGCGTCTCCACCAGACGGAATGACAGCATTTCAAAGGCCAGTAATTTTGAAATGCTGGCATTCAGGGCCAGGGCTCGGGGGTGGGTAGAGTGGTACTTCCTCTTACGCTCCAGTGTTTGGGAGATGGAGAGCTGAATGCTTCCATGGGACATTGTGGAGATGTTTGGTGACCCAGGTGGTAGTGTTGCCTGCCGGTCCCCTAATTGAGGGGTGGCAGGTGGCACTGTCACTACGGAGGTGGATGAAGAGGCAGAGAGGCCCGAGACTGATGCAGAAGAGGAAGCAGGAAGAGCCAGAGACCTTTCTTGGTTTTTGCGGTGTCTACTCCACTGCAGCTCGTGCTTTGCACTTAGATGCCTGGTCATGCAGGTTGTGCTCAGGTTGAGAACATTTATGCCTCGCTTCAGGCTCTGATTGCACAACGTGCAAACCACGCGTGTCTTGTCATCAGCACATTGTGTGAAGAACTGCCACGCTAGGGAACTCCTTGGACCTGCCTTTGGTGTGCTCGGTCCCTTGCTGGGTTGGGCAGTAGCAGGCGTACTGTCTAGGGAACGGACGCTCTGCTTTGGCACCCTGCTCCCTCTTCTGCTGTGCTGGTGGCTCTGTGCGACCACCGCCTCTTCCTCCGAACTACATGGGTCACCTGCACGACCTTGATTCCATGTCGGGTCGAGGACCTCATCGTCCTGCACATCATCTTCCACCCAGTCTTCACCACTGCCCTCCTTGTCGCTCTGCACAATTGCAAAAGCACCAGCAGTTGGCAACTGTGTTTCATCATCATCATCATGCAAGACGTGCTGTGATGGTCCCCCCATGAACTCATCCTGAAATAGAAGTGGTTGGGCATCAGTGCACTCAATCTCTTCCCCTTCTGGGCCTGGGCTAGTTGGATGGCCCTGGGAATGTGGTGACCGGGGAAGGTGAGCCCCACGGCCACACACATGCGCTTGATGGTTAGCTACTTGGTTCTTGGGGCTAGGAGCCCAGGGTCAGGTGGTATTAACCCTTAGTGAGGGCCAGATGGTATTAACCCTCTCTGTCACGTGACGCCACTGTAGTCTTGGAATACCCCGGGAAACTACAGCTCCGGGGGCCTCCGTATCCCCGCTAGTTAGGATGGTAATAACACAGTCCACAACAGGGATTAAAACAACGAAGGCTTTACTGGCATGAAGGCAGGTGTCAAAATCTTCACATCGTTTAAACAGAGTGTCAAAATATTCTGCAGGCAGTCTCTGGATCACACAGCTGATAATGCTTGAGCTTAGTTGATCATATACTGTATATACTCGGCTGCAAAAGCCGGAATAGTAATTCAGGGCCTATGCTTAACTAGGCTGAAAAATAGATACACTTACTGAAGTGTCTGTAGACTTGAGGCTTTTCGCCGCAATAACTGATTGATCCGATAAATGAGCTGAAGTACTGGTTCTGTAATGTTTAGGGATACTCCACTCTTTGCTGTATTTTATCCTGGAGGCTTCAGGCCTGCACTGCTTCTCTGACTGTGTGTTGCTCTGCTCTGCCAGGAACTGAGGGAAGCATTAGACTGGCTTAAACAGGAAGTACAATCCCTTATAAGGGCCTGTTTAGACTGAAGCCTATTGGTTGAGAGCTGTGGATCATAGAGACTGCCTTGTAGGATAACATAACACAATAAGGTCTTATCTAGCATTTAATCCTCCTAACTTCTTAAAGCTATACACACCTAATAAACGTATTATCAACCATAACAGTATATAAATCACATCATAACTAGCTGAGTCACTGCAGGGGAGATCCCACAAGCCGAGGGCCTCAATCTGGCAGGGACTACAACAAATACCTGTACTGGGACACCACAAACCCCACCACTAAACAGAAGTCGTCCTCGACGATTAAGGCACTGACGGATTGAGGAATGAGGTGACCTTGGGGCCACTAGAAATCCTGAGGCATTTGTACACCAATGTCCGTTCCAGGTTCTTTGGGAAAAAATAAACATATAAGAATAGGATCATATGATAAGTCCTGAGGCATTATACACATAAATGTCCCTTGCAGGCTTATTAGATAAGTGAGATCATTATTTTGTGCAGGGTAAGTGGTTATCTGGGTCCCAGACAGAATACATATCTGTTAAACGTTATCACTCAGTTTTGAACAGTATATTATTGTTAGATCACACTTTTAAGACTGAACAGGTTTTGGATTGGGCTGCCGGAGGCTTTCTACCCAATGCCTTGGCTACTGGGGCCCTTAGGCTATTAGCTCTTCTCCCCAGAACACACTTTAATATTTGCTAGACATTTTTATTCTATGCCTGAAGTACACAATTAGACATTTCTTAGAGGATACCCTTTTCTTTTTTGTAGTGCTTAAGTGAGGGATAGGAGACTTACTGGCCAGGTATGTTCCTATACACTAAATAAGGTAAGTAGGCAACTAGTGGCATATTAGTTAGTAATGATTTATACTTGAGATGTATACTAACTGAGGTGTATGTAGTCTATCTACATATATTGTAGGTATAATTAATTGATTAATCCCTATATCTTGCTGGGGGATATCCGAAATTAGGTCTGGCGGATCTACGCAACACCATTTCTGAGTTTTCTGGAGCACTGTTTTCTCCTTGAACACTTGCTTCTTCTGGACTGACAGCTGCACCTTCATCTTGGACAATGGGGGCCTGTGATGGCTCTTGACTTATGGAGCTTTCTCCCACATTAGAAGGTTCTGATGGGACTGCAGCAGGTGAGCGGATGGCTGGAGTAAACTCTGGAGCTTCTGGTGCCAAGACTGAGGTTGATGGAATGGAACTGATTGGCACATAACCAAAGAAGACGTTTTGGTCAGAAGGGAAGAGAGGATCATCTTCGAACATCAGGAGTGGCCTCTCAGGCTCAACTGGCTTGGTGGGCCGCACTTGTGCTGGCTGAACTGGAGGTGGAAGACTTGGTGGTGCAGAAGGAGGCACCAACACAGGCAGGTTCCCTTTGTGACACAGCTTGATCCGGTTTCGGTGGACAACTTGTGGTTCATATCCGGCTTTTTGAACTGAGTAGACATCAGAGTCCGGGTAAGGGATGGAAATCACTGTGTATGGTTCAGTTTCCCAAAGGGAGTCCAACTTATGGGTTCTAGGATGCTTCTTCAGCCAGACTTTATCACCAACTTGCAACGGCTGGGCAGAGGCATGGCGGTTGTAGTCCTGTTGCTGCCTATAGTGTGCCTCGCCCATCTTTTTGTTGACTATCTCTCTCGCTTCCTGAATCCTTTTCTGATGTTCCGAGACCCACTCCGAAGAGGCTTGGGGGGAGTGGTTGAAAGGTGCTTGAAGTCCAAAGACCCTGTCTTTAGGCAGTTGACCGTGTCGGCCCATCATGAGGTAAAATGGAGTATAACCAGTGGAACAGTGGATGGTATTGTTGTAGATTTCCAACAATTCGGGCATTAGTTGAGGCCACTCTTCAGGTCGGGATACAGAAGCCGCTCTCAGCATGTGGATAAACACCTGGTTGATCCTCTCACAGAGTCCATTCCCTTGCGGATGATAGGCAGTGGTCCTGAGTTTCTTACAAGCATGGAACTGGCACAATTCTTGAAACAGTTGGGCCTCAAAGGCCGGACCTCGGTCGGACAAGACAGTTTCAGGACATCCAAGTATCTGTACCCAATGGGTGTAGAACTTCTGGGCTGTCGTCTTGGCTGTTAAGTCTTTGACTGGCACAACCACTACCCACTTGGAATAGTGATCCACCATGGTGAGAGCATATGAATACCCGGACCGGGTAGGTGACAGCTTGACATGATCCAAGGCGACCAATTGGTTGGGCCTCTCGCTCTGAATGGAATGGAGGGGTGCTCGCGCATTCTTGCGACCATTCTTGGTGATATTGCAGACTGCACACTCACTGCACCACTTTTAAACGTCGCTCCTCATTCCAATCCAGTAGAACCGGCGTCGGATGGTGGCTTCTGTTTTATGGACCCCAAAGTGTCCTGACTGGTCGTGGTAGGCATTCAATACCATGGCGGCATCTCTCCGAGGGATCAGAATTTGGTGTAGCCTTTCACCCGACACTGGCTCCAAGAAGTTCCTGTACACCATTCCTTTGTGCACAAATAGTCTTTTCCTCTGACGCCACAATCGCTTCAATTCGTAGTCATTCTGGCCCCGTCGTAACCGGGGAGGTACTCTCCTGGTCAATAAATACTCCTGCAGATCTCCCATAGTCTGACTTTCTTCCTGTAGGGTCCTCCAGGTATACAGGTCTTCCTGGATTGCTTTAGACCCAGTTTCACTCCCCTCGCGGGTGACGACCACATCCTGATTCACAAATCTTTGATAGAAGGGAGGCATCTCCACATCTTCCCACTTGTCCTCCACTGGGGGATCTTCGCCAGGAGCCATGCGTGATAGCACATCTGCGTTAATATTAGACTTGCCACTTCGGTACTTGATAGAGAAGTCATAGTTGGCCAGTCTGGAGGCCCATCTTTGCTCAAGGGCACCTAGTTTAGCGGTGTTCAGGTGAGCCAGGGGGTTGTTATCGGTGTAGACCGTGAATGAGGTGGCTGACAAATAGTCCTTAAATTTTTCGGTGACTGCCCACACGAGGGCCAGGAGCTCTAACTTGAAGGAACTGTAGTTAGAATCATTCTTCTCAGTCCCTCGCAGATTCCGGCTGGCGTAAGCTATCACCCTCTCTTGTTTTCCCTGCATCTGGGACAACACTGCTCCGAGTCCTTCGAAGCTGGCATCTGTATACAGTCGGAAAGGCTGAGTATAATCCGGATAGGCCAGGATGGGAGGCTCTGTCAATAGATGTTTTAGAGCCTGGAAGGCCACCTCTTGCTCTTTGGCCCATTCCACAGGCAGCCTGCCATTATAGTTCCCTTTCGCCGTGCCTCGCAGGAGAGAGGTCAATGGCTCGGCAATTTGTGCAAAATGAGGAATAAAGCGGCGGTAATATCCTGAAAATCCTAAGAAGCTCCGAATATCCTTAACGGTGCGTGGGATAGGCCAATTCTTGACAACTTCGACTTTAGCTGGATCAGGTTGGACCCCTTCGGCACTGACGACGTGGCCCAGATAATGTACTTGTGGCTTGAGTAGGTGGCACTTGGAGGGTTTGACTTTCAGACCATGCTGGATCAGTACTTGGAAGACGTCGGACAGGTGAGTCAAATGTTCCTGATAGGATTTGGAATACACAATCACGTCATCCAGGTAGAGTAGGACACTCTGGAAGTTAAGGTGTCCCAGACATCTCTCCATCAGCCGTTGAAAGGTAGCTGGGGCATTGCACAGCCCAAAGGGCATACTTTTAAATTCGAAAAGACCCATGGGGGTGACAAAGGCTGTTTTCTCCCTGTCTTCGACGGCCATGGGCACCTGCCAGTATCCGCTGGTCAGATCCAATGTAGAGAAGTAGGCCGCAGAACCCAACGCGGTGAGTGACTCCTCAATCCGGGGGAGAGGGTATGCGTCTTTATGGGTGATGTCGTTCAACTTCCTGTAATCAACACAGAAACGGATGGTCCCATCCTTCTTCTTAACTAACACCATGGGTGCTGCCCAGGGACTCTGGCTCTCTTGTATTACATCTGCCTCCTTCATGTCGGTTAACAGTTTCTTGACGGTTTGGTACATGCCTGGTGCCACAGGCCGATGCCTTTCCTTGATGGGGGGTTTATCGCCGGTCAGGATTCGATGCTTAATCATGGAGGTTTTTCCAAAATCGGTTGGGTGTTTGCTGAAGGCACTCTGGCACTCCTTCACCACCTCGATGACCCCTTCGACTTGTTCTGGTGGGGTGAGAGATCCTCCTATTTGCAGTTGGCGCCACCAAGGTTCTGGAGAATTTTCGGTAGCCCCTGACACGGTTTGGGCACTCAGCTGTTGGGCCGCCTTCCGTGAAGAGAGTATGTCACTGGAGTCCAAGAAAACAAGTTGGGCCACTGGAGTGTACTTTGGTAGGGTGGTGGCTACGCCGGACAAATTAACTAGGCGGACTGGGACCCGTCCATGCACCACCGTCACTAGGCTCCTTGCAGCTCGGACCAAAGGAAAATCTTCAGATTGTATGGGCTCCAGTAAGGCCTGATAGTCCTGATTCCTTACACCAGGGCGTGCCCGACACCACAAAATTGTCTCTGTGTTCGGCTGCAGGGTCACGGGCCTCATGTCTTGGATCCGAACTTTACCGATTTCTCCTCTCCGGTTCGCGAACTTCTGTTCTGCTTTTAGAATTTTGAGATGGTGTTGCGCAGTCCTCTGACCTGAGGAAGACATGTGGGGGAGAGAGGCATGCAAGGCATCCAAAATATCACTGAAGCAATGTCTCATTATATTCATCCCCAATATAAACTCTGTGGCCCCTGGTACCGTGACATTAGTGACAATTATACCTTGACCTCTAAGGCCTTGTACTCACGACCGGATCTGTGCGCTGGAAACTGTCTGCCCGACAGTTTCCGGCGTACAAGGCTGATTTGTGTTTTGTTCCGCTGGCGTGTACACACCAGCGGACCAAATTACCGTCGTACCGGAACGCGTGCACGTAAACTACGTACGACGTCACTATAAAGGGGAAGACCAAACTTAATGGCGCCGCCCTCTGTTCCTCTTTTGCTAGTTACGGGTTTGCTCGTGTTAGTGAAGGTTTGGTTAGAGCTGATTCGCGCTTCTCGGTCTCCAGGCTTTGACAGCGTGTATTCACGGGTTCAGTGCGTGTGCTTGCGGTAACGTAGTTGTCATTCGGCTATAGGCTAGCAGGTTGTTTCTGCTTTAGCAGTTGCATCCTGTGCGCTCGTATCTGTTTGTCACGCGTTTGTCGCAGGTAGTGCTGGATTTGCGAGTGCTTTCTGTTTCAGTGTGTTCTTGACTGACCAGCCGGCCGGTTTGAAGCCATGATGGAGCAGCAGCGTCAATTTTCGCGAGTTGGTGCTGTTTATGGGATGGCTGCTGGATATGTTCATTTGTCCAGTACTTTGGCCAGAAACAGGGGGCGGAGGCGTTTCTGGACCAAGAATTGGTTGCGCCAGCGTGACCAGTTCTCACATATGCCTCTGCTTAGGGAACTCCAGGAGAATAATCCTAATGACTTTAGGAATTTTCTCCGCATGACGGACCCCGTATTCAACCGTCTGCTGGATCTTCTGTCCCCCTATATCACGAGGCAGGACACTGTGATGCGCCAAGCCATCACGGCCGAGCAGAGGCTTATTGCCACGTTGCGGTACCTGGCGACTGGGAGGAGCCTGCAGGACCTCAAGTTCTCGACAGGCATCTCTCCGCAGGCGCTTGGGGTCATCATACCGGACACGTGTGCTGCCATCATCAAAGTTATGCATGAGGAGTATATTAAGGTTTCCTGGCTGTAATAATGTGGCCAACTAACTTTTTTTTTCATTTCCCAGATATGCTGTGTGTTTAACTAACGTTCCCTTTTCTCCCTATGCATGTTGATATCAGCTTTACATGTTTTTTTCTTGGCCTACCTGCATATTTGTCCCTTACCCAATATTAACCTGTCCAGCATGCTATCCTAGGGACAAACCCACCTTGCCATTTTTTAAAACAGGACTTTTTGGTTTTTGTGTCCCCCCCCCCCCCCTTCAAACTTTTATTGTCCCCATCAGAGGGCTGTGGAGTCTCTTAATGAAGTGGCCCTATATATTTCATTTCCCAAATTCTCCATGCACATTTTTCAAATGCAATTTTAATACTGTGAACTGTCACAAGGATGCTTGTAGGATGTTTTTGTGCCAAAGTACTAAATCTCTTTTTTTGTTTGTCCCCACAGCTACCCTCCACACCACAGGAATGGCAGTCTGTGGCTTCCCAATTTGCCCAGCGGTGGGATTTTCCAAACTGCGGTGGAGCAATAGATGGGAAACACGTCCGCATTGTGCCCCCACCCCGCTCGGGGTCCTACTATTATAATTACAAGGGTTATCATAGTATCATATTATTGTGTTGATGGCGGTGGTGTCGGCACAGTATGAGTTTCTATATGTGGACGTGGGGAAGAACGGCCGGATGTCTGATGGGGGAGTGTTCGCACGGACTGATTTCTATGATCGTCTCCAAGCTGGTGGTCTGGCATTGCCACCAGATGAAGATAATGTGGAAGGACTTCCGTTTGTGTTCCTAGCGGACGAGGCTTTCGGGCTTGGTCCTCACCTCATGCGGCCTTTTCCCCAGAGGACCCTCACCTCAGAGAGGAGTGTGTTTAATTTTCGGTTGGCCAGGGCTCGGAGGGTAGTCGAGAATGCCTTTGGGATACTCACCAACCGGTTCCGCCTGTTCAGGACATCGATACATCTGGCGGAATATAAATTGGACACCGTTGTATTTGCCTGCTGCATTTTGCACAACTTTTTACGCAGGCACTCCCAGACGTACCTACCCGACATCGGTTCTGAGGCAAGACTACCCTCAGATCCCCTTCCCGGGCTGGACACTGGTCGCGCTGGCTTGGCCCCCCAATCAGCTCGTGAGGTACGCGACAAATATGTTGAGTACTTCATGCGTCGGGGGGCCATTGCTATGCCAGATCATATTTCTTTCTAATTCGGCCCCCAAAGAAAGGAATATTCTCTCAACTAATAAATAATTAGACCATTGGACTTTATACAGTTGTTTGTCATTAATGCTTTTTCTCTTTTTATCTGTCTTCCTGGTTCTCTAACTAACTTCTGCCATTTTAATGCATAATTGATTTCTCCACTTTTAGTAACTAACCACATTTTGCACAGTATTCACTCATCTACAAACAGGGTATTGATTCTAGAAATAAGAAGCAACTCCATTTGTAAATTTTGAGGTCAAGTATTTTAATTTTTGCTTGTTCATGACCCCAAAAATTATTTTATATTTTTTTCATTACTCCCTGCTTTTGTACTTAGGAGTCTACAAAAATTTTTTTTTTTTTTTTTTTTTCAGGTAATTCAACCAAAAATATTATGCAGATTATACATTTTTTAACAAGTTCACATTTTTTTTTATCAAATATAGTTAGATTTATTGTTTACATATATATATATAGACTATTTTTGGTGGGGTGTTTACCGCCTTTTTTTTTTTTTTTCTCGGCATATTTTTTATGCACAAAAACCAATATTTTTTTAAGCATTTTTTTTTGGTGTGTTTTTCAATAAGCAAATTTTTTTGGGAGATTTTGGAGTCAAATCTCGACTTCACTAAATTCAGTGATTAGAGAGATTTATAATTCTATATATATATCTTTTTTATTTTTTGGCGTTGTTTATTCTTTATGGTCTAAACTTTATAGTATCCCAAAATGTTCAACATGGTCAAAAAGTAACAAAATCCAATTCAAAAAATATAAAAAATCACAACAGCAGTCAGTCATGGTGTGCTTTCACACTGGAACACGCCAAAATTTGAAGATACACACATTCAGTGCAAACTCGCCAAATGTCATTGGTTCAACAGACAAATGGCCACATGTGCTATCTGACATCATGGGTGATCAAGGTCTGTGTTCTGTGGGAGCAAACCCTTCCTCTCAACTACTTGAGGATGGAGGAGGGGGTTGGACCCACAAAGCACAGACACTAGATATTCTGTGATGGCAGATAGCACATGTTGGCACACTGTGTGTGTATCTTCAAATTTTGGCGTATTCATTATTAAAACAGTAAAAATGTTTGTGGGGGCGGGGGATGGGCGGGGGGTGTTTCAGTCTTTGACACGGCCCATCATGTCAATAATATTTTTAAAATTAGATTCGATGACCATCATTCTTTGCCGCATATTTTCCATTTCCGTGCAGCATTCCAAAAGGACATTTGTTAAATTCTCTTCCATGACAACCATCCTTTCACGCATATTGTGCATTTCAGTGCTGCACTCCATTACCTGCTGAATAATTATAGCAGCACTTGCACGTGAAAATATTGGCACACCATCCTCCTCCCCTAAAAAAAAAAAAAAAATTGTCATTTACAACATTATTTTTCGATGAGGCCTATCTACATATGTTTTTTGGAATCAAGCTAGGGTGACACTGACCTGATGGGCTTCTCCTTTCCACCTCTTCGACATCTTCTATCACTCCTCCTTCTTCCACCACCTCCCCATCATCTTCTATCACTCCTCCTTCTTCCACCACTTCCCCATCATCTTGGACTCCTCCTTCATCCATCAATCCACCTTCTTTCAATTCGCCAAATTGTTCTTCCGCCACTTGCCCTTCATCTGCTATAAATTCTAAGTCCAAAATTACTTCTTCCTCCTCTCTTCCTTCCTCCTTTCTTCCTTCCTCCTCTCCTTCCACATCCTCTTCTCCTTCCACATCCTCTTCTCCTTCCACATCCTCTTCTCCTTCCACATCCTCTTCTCCTTCCACATCCTCTTCTCCTTCCACATCCTCCTCCTCCTCCACATGTTGAGATGGCAGATTTTGGCCTTGTCTGGCCCTCTCTGCCTCCTCCAAATGCTGGCGACTTCTTTCCCCTGAAATAAACAAAAAAAAATGTAGACTCATCAGCACACAGATATTGGAGAGCATAAATTGCACACATTGCTTAGAAGATGCTTTCATTTAGTTACTTTTATCTTTCACCAAACCTACATTTTGCAATTACTTCTATATGGCAAGCTCTGATCCTGCCCCTTTTTAGCAAAGTGACACACATGGATGTCCCCCCTAAACAGTATTTCTGGGAGACCCTACCAAAACCCTTTTTTGGTTTGGGGAGACACAGGTGCTCTGCATTGCAGATGTGAAAACATCTGCTTTATTACCACTGTTTTTAGAATGAATCCTGTTTGCCTTTCCCATTCTCATAATTTTATTTTGTAGAACTAGCTTTTACACAATGTTTACAAACAAAGTTTTTGGCCAGTGAGCCATGTCCAGGTGTGTTGTTCCTGGAATAACCGAGCCTTTCTGAGAAACTATGTGATGTTACGTGGTTTACTAAGAACACTATTTGTAAATATGTAGGTATTTATGTCATAAAAAATAAATGACAACATGTCTTTAAAATTACAAGCAGGCCAAGGAGGCAGATGGTGAAATATACATGGCAACACATTATTGCAGACAATCACCCACCCCCCCCCCCCCAACCCCAATATATATTTACTTACTTTTACGCAGAATTTTAAGTATTTTCTTCATCTGATGTGGCTCCCTCAATTTTAAGTCTGACCATCGTTTCCTCAGCTGTTCCTTGGACCTGGTGATCCCAAACATCCTCTGCATTCTCCTCGCCACCTTGTCCATAATATGTGCCTTTCGGCGGTTAGGGGTCTTGTATGGCCCTAATTCACCATCATAGTCCTTCTTTCGCATGATGTAAACTAACTCCACCATTTCCTGGAACCGCATATTAGTGGCTTTGTATCTTCTTGGCCTTGATCGTGACGTCCCTGCCTCTGTCCCTTCACTTGTGGCATGAGAGCATCGTGCCCGCTCGTGTGACATCGCCATCTTTCCTTTCCCACAGAGATTATGGGCGTGGAAAAGATGAATTCTTACGCCATGGGCGGAGAAGAGGGCGGCGTTTAATACATACGCGGAGTGTAGAGAATGCAAACAACGTGTTTACGTCGTTTACGCGGAGAATCTTCGAGCGCATCCAGAACATACACAGTTAACGCCATATTTCCTAAACTCATTGATTAGGGGCCTCGCAAAGGTGACGAGGGCGGGGTTTAATAAATACGCGGAGTGTTTAAAAGGTGCACGCCGTGATTACGCATCTTACGCGGTAATTAGGCGAGCGTGAGAAACGAGGAGCGAGAGACAGGAAGGTAAGGAAATTAAAAATGTGATCAGCAGAGGCCTTGAAAATGTAGACACATGGGATGGGGGTTTGGGCTGTTGGTTGCACCCTTTTTAAGCTATTCTGTCTATGGGGTACCACAATGTTATTTTGGTATCCAAATACTTTTGGACACCTCACAAAATAGAGATGTGAACAATGCTGTACCTCATTGACAAGTTTTTGAATTCAGATCAGGCAAAGTATTGTTCAAGTGTTGGTTGTACAGAGGTCATTAGGAAGTGTCTTTTATGTCATCCATTGTCAGGGGCATGAAATTTACACATGAAAGAGTGCCTAGATGAATACTGTCATTTGTAAGCATTGTTTATTTTTCTATATTAAAATTATTTAATGCAATGTTAACAATGGCTCTGCATCTAGCAAATCAATGTTTGGTACAAGCAATGCGGCCGAGCTGCCAATCATTGTTTAAACAAGAGAGACTGTGTTTGTAATTAGATATAGGTAATAAATTTGAAGACACATATTAGATCAAGGTCAACGCTGATCCTTTTGAATATTTTTTTTTCTGTGGTTTATGTTTTTGGAATCTAGACTCAAAAAGAAATATAATTTTTCAAACAATTCAATGGACCAACTACAAACCAAGGAAGCTATAGAGCCCTTACTTCAAAAATATCAGGACACGCCCATCCTGTGGAATTCAAAACACGCATTATATTGCAATAAAGAGGTACGAGCGGCAGCACTAGAAGAGCTAGCAAACTATATGCAAACTTGGGTGCCAGGATGCACTGCCAACATGGTGAAGGATAAACTTGCCAACCTCAGAAGCACATACAGGAGAGCATACAAAGCTAATAAAAGCCTAAAATCGGGAGCAGCAGCAAGACAAGCAAAGGAACCCAAACTGTGGTATTATAAACAGATGGCTTTTTTGCGGGACGAAATGGAAGGCAGGAAAACGATGTCGAGTCTTTCTTCCAACCTTTCCTCCATGCTACCTTCCAGCGGACCTTCCCCAGATGACCACAGCCCTGCAGAGTCGGAGGAAGAGGGCCTGGCTGACAGAGATGCAGATCTGCCACCCTTCGATGAGGAGGTATAGTAGTTTCCTCTATATTTCTGGCGTAAATAATTCTTGGTGGATTAATGATTTGATATTGTAAAAAAAAAGCCAAGCTGGGAAAAAGCAAAAAAAAAGGTGTACAGACAAATAGGTGTCAGGGATGACAACTGCAGGGGTCAGAAGTAGAGTGTATTCAAGTAATAATGAACAGAAAATACTAAACGAAAAACATGAAAATGAGTGTGGTTTTATTTAGCGAAATTGTAAAAAATGTCCTTTTTTTTCCACACAGGAAGAAGAGATCAGCCAGGAGGTGGCAGATCCTCAGGTGTCTGTCAGCCAGGAGGAGGCCGGGGTCAGTGGCAGCCAGGAGGAGGCCGGGGTCAGTGGCAGCCAGGAGGAGGCCGGGGTCAGTGGCAGCCAGGAGGAGGCTGGGCCCAGTGGCCTGCAGCAGGTCCCCCCGGCCAGGAGAACCACCACCAGCCAGTCTTCTCCCCCCCAGGTGAGGCCATCAGGCCGAAGGAGGCAGTTGAGGCCTGTGGAGGAGGCAAGCCTCCGCATGATACAGGAGGCAAGCGCCATCATGAGGGCCCCCCTCAACCCCACAGAGGCCTTCAGTGCCTCATTGGCCCACGATTTAAATGAAGGGGAGGAGGACCAGAGAAGACTGGCAAAGGCCCTGATGAACCAGGTCCTTTGGTGGATGCAGAAGGGCCTGCTGACCCCAGACACTGGGCTATGTGACCCGGCCCGGCTTGCGGAACACCATCCTCCTGCTGCCACATCGACCCCACCTGCAAGACCCCGTGTTAGATCCGCTGGAAGGCTGCCTGGAGGGAAGGCTGGAAAGAGGAGGAAACGTTGATTTTCTGCCTTCCATTTCCTTCCACATAAAGGACATATTGTTTGTACTACCACAGTTTGGGTTCCTTTGTTTGTGTGCTGCTGCTTCATATTTTTGTGTTTGGCTCCTGAGGCTTGGAAGTTTATCCTTCACCATGTTGGAAATGCAAGTTTGCATATAGTTTGCTATCTATTCTAGTGCTGCCGTTCTGTTTATTTTTTGAGATGACATTTGCCTGAATAAAAGGCTTTTTGCTTTCATTTGAAAACATGTCTATTGTTTGTTATACTGTGGGGATTATTAGGCAGCAAACCTTTAATAAATATACAATGGGTAATTTACAAAGGACACACTCCTTGGGGGGGGGGGACATTTGGTGTGCCAACATGGTTTAATATTCTCTAATGAAACACAAAAAAAAAAAAAAAAAAAAAACATGTAAAAAAAAAATATTTTAAATGGTGACATAACTAGAAACAACAAAAAAACAAAAAAAAATGCACATTCCTTTACAAAAATGACTACTATAAATTATGGAGGACCACCAACCAAAACACACGTCTGGCATAGAAAACATTATTAAAGGATTACATCACAAGCAAGAAATGTGACATTTCAGTATGGGACAACTCTATTGAAATTGCATCAGCAAGAGAACGGGGTTATTCTAGCAAGAGAAGAATTAATAAAACGAGGCAAGAAAATGTGGTTTAGTGCGCCTTTTTAAGACATTGTTCTCTTGCTAGAATAAAAGGTTTCTAATGACGAATGTGCCATATCCCAAACAAACGCGAGTTTTACCTGAACGAGCGCTCCCGTCTCCTCATTTGGACTGAGCATGCGCGGGGTTTTTGTACGCTGCTTTTGTGTACAGACGACCGAACATGTCTGACGGACACGATTCCAGCAGACTGTTTTAAAGCAAGACCAGGAAACAGTTGTTCGTTGGAAAACGGTCTGGCCGACGATTGTTTGCTGGAATTCTGTCCGTTACTGCCTACACACGAACGAACATGTCCGCTGAAACTGGTCCGCGGACCAGTTTCAGCAGACATGTTTGGTCGTGAGTACGGGGCCTGAGTGTGTGACCTCTCAGCTGAATAGTGGGCTCCCAGTACCCATGTCTGGGAATTGGTTTCCCGTCCCCTGCCAGGACACTAAAATCCATATCATCTGGTTCACACAATGAATCAACATTCCAGTACCTATAGAATAGGCCCTTAGAGATGGTAGACACCTGCGAGCCTGTATCAATCAGGGCCTGCAGTTGGACACCATCTATGGTAACATTTACATAGGGGCAGGATGCAATGTATAAGGACTGTCCTGAGTAAATTGGCTCTTCTGCTGGACCTGTGATTCGTTTTCCTGAGGGCCGGTCCTCGACCTCAGGGGACACCCGTTTAAAGCCCAGCATTGCATCTTCCAATGACCGGGTTTGTCACAGAAATCACAGTAAGGCCTACTAGATGGTCCCGAGCGAGGCCCGCTATAACGGGGAGGAGGGGCAGGAGTAGGTCTCTTAGTCTCTGGAGGCTCTCTAAGTACCCGAGTGGTGTGATTAGCCAACTCCTTTACCACTTGGGTAAGCTGGGCAATATCTTGTCTAACCTCTTGAATCTCGGTAATTGTAGTGGAGGCCGGGGTGACAGCCACGGGTGCGGGGGCTGGTGGTAACAGTGGTGCAGGGCACGCCGCCGCACCCATGGGTTTCGTTTTAGGGTCAGGATGCTCCTCAGGGCTTGCCCCCTGCTCTATAACTTGAAGGGCTAGGCGCTTAAAGGCAGAGAAAGACATATTGGGGTTCTGTACAGCTAACATCTTTAATTGCGCCTTGTCCCATTTATTTTGGACCCCTTCTATGAATCTATCCATCAATAGTTTGTTACCCTGGTCAGGGGTGATATTGTCCAGTTTCTGGACTGCCTCCAGGGCATTCTGCAAGGCTACTGCATATGCCCTTAGTGTTTCCCCCGGCTTTTGTCGCCTCTCGTACAGCCTGAGGCGGACCTCTGAGGGTGAGTGGGACTCAAATACCTGATGTAATCCCTCGAAGATCTGATCTACTGTAGTCTTCTCAGAAGTGGGCCAGGTACGGACTTCCTCACGTGCAGGTCCCTGCAACTGTCCCAAGAGCAACAGCACCTGTTGGTTAGGGGGGAGAGAGTAGAGAGAGAAAATGCTTTGGAAGCTCTCCTGGAAATCCTTGAGGGAAAAGGGATCCCCTCTGTAGTTAGGCAACACAGGTTTCCCCAGGTAGAATGGGGGGGCCCCACTGTCATGACGTCGCACTGGAGGTGATCCCGGAGGGGTAGCTTGTGCAGGAGCCGCAAGAGGATCTGGTACATCACCTGCATCTGGTGATCTTGGGGCTGACATGTTGTAGCCTTGTTTGAGTGCGCTGTCACTTTAAGAAACTTTGAGAGCGCTGTCTTTGAGTGCGCTGTCACTTTAAGAAACTTTGAGAGCGCTGTCTTTGAGTGCGATGTCGTTGAGTGCGCTGTCTTTGAGTGCGACGTCTTTGAGTGCGCTGTCTTTGAGTGCGCTGTCTTTTATTGCCGGACACGTTGCTATGGCTGCGCCCGGCAACTTCCTTTTTTTTTTGGTCCGGTCAGCAATTGTTTCCTCCGTGCAACACAGAGTGGATTCTCTAGTTCCGGCTTGCACACTGAAGAGGCGTCACCGCTGGGGCTTGACTGGGCGGAGCTGCGACCGCTCCCGCACGCGGGAAATGCTGGAAACAATTTAACCCCTTCAGGTACAGACTTTCTCCACTTAACAATGGCAGCTAACAGTCTTTCCTTCACCTCCCCCACCACTTGTATATGCGCCTCGCTGAGTAAATTACTTTCAATGACACAGTTCAGATTCTGGGGGGGGGGAGGACTTGCTTTAGTGGCTGAATGGTTAAGGCGTACACCCGTATCCTGTTCGTGACGCCAGAAAACGATGTGGTGACCGGGGAAGGTGAGCCCCACGGCCACACACATGCGCTTGATGGTTAGCTACTTGGTTCTTGGGGCTAGGAGCCCAGGGTCAGGTGGTATTAACCCTTAGTGAGGGCCAGATGGTATTAACCCTCTCTGTCACGTGACGCCACTGTAGTCTTGGAATACCCCGGGAAACTACAGCTCCGGGGGCCTCCGTATCCCCGCTAGTTAGGATGGTAATAACACAGTCCACAACAGGGATTAAAACAACGAAGGCTTTACTGGCATGAAGGCAGGTGTCAAAATCTTCACATCGTTTAAACAGAGTGTCAAAATATTCTGCAGGCAGTCTCTGGATCACACAGCTGATAATGCTTGAGCTTAGTTGATCATATGCTGTATATACTCGGCTGCAAAAGCCGGAATAGTAATTCAGGGCCTATGCTTAACTAGGCTGAAAAATAGATACACTTACTGAAGTGTCTGTAGACTTGAGGCTTTTCGCCGCAATAACTGATTGATCCGATAAATGAGCTGAAGTACTGGTTCTGTAATGTTTAGGGATACTCCACTCTTTGCTGTATTTTATCCTGGAGGCTTCAGGCCTGCACTGCTTCTCTGACTGTGTGTTGCTCTGCTCTGCCAGGAACTGAGGGAAGCATTAGACTGGCTTAAACAGGAAGTACAATCCCTTATAAGGGCCTGTTTAGACTGAAGCCTATTGGTTGAGAGCTGTGGATCATAGAGACTGCCTTGTAGGATAACATAACACAATAAGGTCTTATCTAGCATTTAATCCTCCTAACTTCTTAAAGCTATACACACCTAATAAACGTATTATCAACCATAACAGTATATAAATCACATCATAACTAGCTGAGTCCCTGCAGGGGAGATCCCACAAGCCGAGGGCCTCAATCTGGCAGGGACTACAACAAATACCTGTACTGGGACACCACAGGAACACATGCTAACAGACTCATCAAAAAGAAGAGACTGCTGCATGCTTTGGGGCTCAGACTGCTTGGCTGATTTGCAAGGGGGTGAGGTGAAAGACTGAGGCGCCAACTCTGAGCTTTCAGCACAAGTCTGGTTGGAAAACAATGTGAAGGAACTAGAGGCACTGTCAGCAACCCAATCTACTACCGCCTGCTCTGCTCCTGGCCTCAACATTCGTAGAGCTGGATTAGGCCCCACCAAATACCGCTGCAGGCTCTGTCGGCTACTCGCACCTGAGAAAGGTGTTTCACTTGTCCTTTTAGCTGGCACAGATCGACCACGTCCTCTCCCTCTAACAGGAGCTCCACCAGCAGCACCACGCCCGCGGCCACGTCCCTTATTTGACGGTTTCCTCATATTTCTCAAATTTAGGGTCTTGCCCTAATTTTGAGAATTTTTAAATACAAAAAAATGTAAGCTGGTGAAATAGGTAGAGATTTAACTATATATTTCTCCACCTATAGCAAGAAGCAGGAAGCCAGCACTAAACAATGTACTGCACAGACAGTATATCACAGGGGACAGGTGCAGTGCTGTTTTAAATATACAGAGTCACCTATAGAGTGCTGGTGCCCCTATAGAAAAAATAGTTCAGAAACCTGTGCCTGCCTGACTATGTACTTGACAGAAACTCAGTATATGTCAGGTGAACAGTCACCTATACAGTAATGACTGCCCCCACCCCACAGAAATTATTTTTTTTTCTGAAAAATCTCACTGAGTATGGAACTGTTACTTGACAGAAACTCAGTATATGACAGGTGAACAGTCACCTATACAGTAATGACTGCCCCCACCCCACAGAATTATTTTTTTTCTGAAAAATCTCACTGAGTATGGAACTGTTACTTGACAGAAACTCAGTATATGACAGGTGAACAGTCACCTATACAGTAATGTCTGCCCCCACCCCACAGAAATTATTTTTTTTTTCTGAAAAATCTCACTGAGTATGGAACTGTTACTTGACAGAAACTCAGTAAATGACAGGTGAACAGTCACCTATACAGTAATGACTGCCCCCACCCCACAGAAATTATTTTTTTTTCTGAAAAATCTCACTGAGTATGGAACTGTTACTTGACAGAAACTCAGTATATGACAGGTGAACAGTCACCTATACAGTAATGACTGCCCCCACCCCACAGAAATTATTTTTTTTCCTGAAAAATCTCACTGAGTATGGAACTGTTACTTGACAGAAACTCAGTATATGACAGGTAAACAGTTGCTGTGGCAGGTCTGGTGTTATTGTAATATGCAGCCAGTTAGCTATAGATTGCAAACAGCCACTATAGATGAAGCAAATGCCTGAAGTATATAGCAGCACAGCAGATGTCAGAGGAATACAGTGCTTCTTGATATTTAAGAAACAAACTAAGACCTACAACTGTCCCTATGAGAATCAGCAGCAAGCAACCATCCCCTCACATAACTGAAGCAGCCAGATACGATAAGATGATGCAGATCTCAAATGAATAAAGTGTTCCCTCTTGAAATTTCTGGAGCAGTAATTAATCACAGCACACACCTAACACTCTCCCTAAAGAACAATCAGGAACCTTGCCCTCACATAAGTAGAATACAGCCAGATCACCTAACTTTCCCTAAGCAGCAGATTCCACCAGCCTTTCCCTATCTAGAGTAAAGCAGAGTGACGATCTGTACTGTGTGCCTGTATCTAATATAGAAGCACGTCACATGATGGGTCACATGCTGCACTGGCCAATCACAGCCATGCCATAAGTAGGCATGGCTGTGATCAGATTACAGTCACAGTTGTAAAAAGAAAGGCGATTGGCTGCCGTGCCGCGCGCCAAATATACCCGAACCCCGAACCCGAACCCAAACTTTTTCCAACTATTCGGGTTCGGGTCCGGGTTTGGGAAAAACCCAAAGTCCATACCGAACCCGAACTTTACAGTTCGGGTTCGCTCAACCCTAGTTGAGAGCTCTGGACTTAGATTGGTTAACTTCTAAACCTGTTATATTAGCAAATTTTTCCAAGACCTGAATGAGGTTCGGAAGAGTTGTACAGGGGGAGGTTATAAACAGGAGCGCATCATCTGCGAACAGGCAGATTTTATGGGATGTAGATGCAATTTCCAAACCTTTGATATCTGGACTTGCCCTAATCAGAGCAGCCAGAGGCTCGATCGCTAAAGCAAAAATTAAGGGGGACAGGGGGCACCCCTGTCTAGTCCCTCTACCTATCTGGAATCTGAATGGAACCCAGATTATTTAACATAAGCCTGCGGTTGATTATATAGGGAATTCAACTATTGCAAAAAATTTGGACCAAAACCCCAACGACTGAGTATAAAATTTAAATAGGGCCAGGAAACGGTATCGGTAATGATTTCCAGATGTCGAGGGACAGCAAGTGCATTGGAATCTTACGGGTTCTGGCTATATGTTGAAGCAGGACAACCCATCAAATGTTATCACTGGCTTGCCGACGTGGTATAAAACCTACCTGGTCCTTATGTATTAACCTACCAATAATGGGATTAAGGCGTAGTGCCTTAAGTAAGGTTAAGTAAGGAAATGGGCCTATCAGGACCAGGTCGCTTACTGTACCTGTTGCCGAGAATGTGTTTCCAGCATGACAGCATTGCGCTGATTCTCGGCGACAGGGTGCTGACATCTCGCACTCGCTGGAATAGACAAAGCACATTCCAACGAGCGCGTCATAGAAGCGACAGGGATCCGACTTGGATTCCCGCCAATTCTAGCTGCGGCGTTTGGTATGCATTCTGAGAAGGAACTCCATGCCAAATTTTAAATAAAAAGCCGGCATGGGTTCCCCCCCAGGAGCATACCAGGCCCTTAGGTCTGGTATGGGTTGTAAGGAGACCCCCCCTACGCTGAAAAACCGACGTGGGGGTCCCCCCACAATCCATTCGAGACCCGTATCCAAAGCACGCTGCCCGGCCAGTCAGGAATGGGGGTGGGGACGAGCGAGCGCCCCCCTCCTGAGCCGTACCAGGCCGCATGCCGTCAACATGGGGGGTTGGGTGCTCTGGGGCAGGGGAGAGCACCCTGTCCCCATTTTGATAAGGACAGGGCCTCTTCCCGACAACCCTGGTCATTGGTTGTCGGGGTCTGCGGGCGGGGGGCTTATCAGAATCTGGGAGCCCCCTTTAATAAGGGGGCCCCCAGATACCGGCCCCCCACCCTAAGTTAATGAATATGGAGTACATCGTACCCCTACCCATTCACCTGGAGGCAAAGTGTAAAAGTAAATAAACACATGACACAGGGTTTTTAAACTAATTTATTAGTCTGCTCCGGGGGCCCCCCCTTTCTTCTTTAGCTCTTTTAGCAGGGGAGCTTCTTCTTCACCGCCGTCTGGTTCTCTTCCGCTCTCCGGGGGGTCTTCTCCGCTCTCCGGGGGGGTCTTCTTCCATCTTCTCCGCTGTTGACTCGGCGTTCCCCGGTTCTTCTCCCGCTCGCTCTCCGGTGCCTTCTCCTTCAGGGCTGGCCGCCGCTATCTTCGTGTGTTACTAGCGGCGGCCAGCACGCTCTTCTGTGATGTCTTCTTCTCTTCTTCTACCTTCTTCCGATGTTGACACAACGTCTCTTCTCGTTGCAATGACGGGTGCGCGGTTTGCATCCGATTTATATAGGTCTTTCTTATGATGTCACAGTCCCATCATGCTCCGGTACCTACCCACGTGACTTCTTCAGGGGTGTGACGACACGCGTAGGGACCAGGATCACTAGAGCATACACGCTTTGATGGCAAGGAGGCGAGCTCGCCGATCGTGTATGGTTTTACCTTGTGCCATCATTTTTAAATGTGAGTTTTACTTTACCTTTTCATTAAATATACATTTTACTGTGGAACTGTGCTATGTGCTTCCCTTTTTCTCCTTATACCTACATCCTCTGAGTGACATACCTAACTATACCTGGAAGCCAGGAGGAGGAGGAAGTGGAAGGGAGGTATTCAGGAATACACATAGGATCATTTGCAAACTCTGCGTTCGTTGGAGTATTCATGGCCTCCATGTGAGTTCATGTCTATGTGATTTATCCATTACTCCCAAGTGCCCTCACAGTATTATGCCATTATCCCTTTGCTGTTTCCTTTATATGTCAATCTGATGTGGAGTCCTTCAGCTTCATACAAGTTTTGCTGCATCTTTTTGAGTATATACCTGTGGTGTTTTTGGCTGTCCGTGCTATAGCCGTGAGGTGAGCATTTAGGAATCACAAGAGGTGTTTGCACTGAAATCTTTTCCTCAACACTGAAGCTTGGCTTTTCTTTGGGATCACCATTTTATAAGACTTTATCTTTGTTTTATTATATTTTATTTTCTTTTTTACACTATATTAGCTAGATTCAGGTAGATGGGCGCATATTTGTGCCGGCGTAACACAACGTATACTGTATGCGCTACGCCGGCATAAGTCAGAGAGCATAATACATGATTCACAAAGCACTTGCTCTCCAAGTAACCTAAATTTGAAGGCCTAAGCTGGTGTAAGTGTAAGTGGGTGTGAACTTATGCAAATGATGGCCTGAGCGTGGAGCAGTGGATTACGCCCGTCGTTTCTTCAACGGAGCATGCGCAGTGATGTCGAAGTATGATCGCTTCCTTGTGAGCATGCTCACAACTGCGCATGCCCAACTTCCTGGTATACGCCGGCCTACCGGCTTACGCCGAGCACATGAATATGCCCAGACATGCGCCCGTCTGACGCAAAATTACATCCTGCTTCCCCCCCCCTGAGCAAGGTAATTTTGCTGGTCCTTAGTTCTTGCCTCTTTTGCTGTACTATGGCTGCTCCAGTCAGCAAGAGAAAGAGGAATTTTTCAGCACAGGAGAGGGCAATTGTGATTTCTGCTATGGAGCAATATGATCGGTTCCTCCATGGTGCGGAGAGTCGCGATACCACCTGCGCCAGGAAGCAAGAAATCCTGGACACTATTGCCACTCAGGTTAATGCCCTTGGCAATGCCACCCGCAGCGGCAAGGACATAAACAAAAAAATAAATGATCTGAGGCTCCATGTGCGGGAGAAGCTTATCGCAATTCGTAAGCACCAGAGTGGCACGGGGGGTGGACCACCCTGCAACATTGTGTTGACCCCGGATGAAGAGAAGGTCGCCCAGTGTATGCAGAGGGAGCATTTGGAGGGCGTGGAGGGCTTCTATTCCCGGGATGATGTCTCGAGGACAGGTAAGTGTTTTATATCCCCTATCCGGTGTGTAGCATGTGAGGGGGTGGAAGGGAACATGTGACAAGTGTGTGGGTCCCCCAACATGTGACTGCTTTATGTCATCCACAGATGTGCAGGAGGGAGCGGGCCCATCTGCTGGCGGTGGCCGTACCACCAAATCGTCCCCGGAGCAGCCTCAGCAAGACCCCCAAGTTCCTGCGGTGGAGGGGACTGTCCACACCTCTCCTCTCGAGGAGGTGGTGGAGGAGTCAGTGGACCTTGGCCAGATCGGCCTCATTATAGAGGAGTCCAGTTTTATGGCTGGGCCCTCTCACACCTCCACCCCCATGAGGGGAAGCCCTTCTGCGTCACCCACCAGCAGGGGAACCACCTCAAGGGGCTCCCCATACACCCGCTCGATTGCGTCTTCTGCCCCAAGAAAGGCGACACGTAAGACGAGGGGTGTAGCTGTCAATGTCCAGGACCAAATACCCCTGGACCAGAGCCAGCAGACCCGGCATATGGGGGATATAGCCGGGCACCTGCAGCAGATGGCACATAAGGCTGGCCAAATCCATGATGTAGTGCTGGATGGCAATTGTAACAGTTCTGCAGTGGCCACCTGTGTGGTGGACCTGCAGGCCACCACTGTCAACCTGGTGGACAAGGTTGATAGCCTTATTGAGGCCATAAACGCCAACATGGCTGCCATCCAGGAGGAGGGGAGACAGAGGCAACGCAATCAGCGGTCTAACCTCACCTGCCAGCTGAGGATGCAGGCCCAAACCAACCTGTTCCTCAGCCGGATTGCCGTGGCCTTGGAGGGCAGGCAGCCATCACCTGCCAGGAGTGGCCCACCCGGGGATGAGCCACCTCCAGATGTCCCACCCCCTTCACCCCAGGCTCCCCCCCCAGGCAGCTGAGGAGCCAGAGAGGTGCCAGCAGGCGCAGCCGCCGTCAGGCAAAATAAGTGCCTGTATTTTTTTTGGACTATTATTTATATGCTCAGGTCATGAGTTTTTTTTATTATTTGATTTATATGCTCAGGTCATGATCTTTTTTTATTATTTGATTTATATGCTCAGGTCATGATTTTTTTTTTATTATTTGATTTATATGCTCAGGTCATGAGTTTTTTTATTATTTGATTTATATGCTCAGGTCATGAGTTTTTTTATTTTTATTTTATTTATATGCTCAGGTCATGAGTTTTTATTTTTATTTTGAAAGCACACAGTGAGGAGTGCTGCTACAGTGTGACTGGTGTGTGATGGTGGGGGGGTGACACTCCTGCCAGTAAGGGGTGTCACCCTCGGTCGTTGGGGAGAAGTTATCCACATGACCCGTGTGAATGTAGTATGAATGTACAACAACATAATTGGAGCCTTGACGTGGTGTTGCTGCTCCCAAGTCCTGCATGGTGTACTTGGGCTAATCCAATGTGAAGATGATGTGGGGTGTGTGCTAGGGACCACAGTGGTGTGCATGCGTGCATTCTCCTTGTGCCATGATGAATGTGTGTGTTTAACGTGCAAAGATGTCTTCTGTGAGGCGTCTTCTGACTACTAATCCCTTAGCAGACGGGTTACCCTCGGTTAGGGGGGGACTGTGTGGTTCGGGGGTCAGGTCATCATGTAGGTCAATCTCCAGGCCCTTTCTCATGGCGAATTTGTGTAGAATGCAACATGCACCGATGATCTGGCACACAAAGTTTGGGGAATACAACAGGGTCCCCCCGGACTTATCCAGGCATCGGAAATGGGACTTCAGGAGGCCAAAGGAGCATTCCACCACTGCACGGGTACGTATGTGTGCAGCATTGTAGTTTTGCTGTCCTGTGGTTTGGGGAGTCCGGTATGGAGTCATGAGATGGGGTCCAAGTGCATATGCAGAGTCACCTGGAAGGGAAAAGACGGGAGGATGTTAGTCGTGCATGTGCCCCTCGTGATGTCTGCATCATGGGGGCGGACAGTCATGCCTGACACCCATGTCACTCACCAACCAGCCAGCTGTCCCCATACACGTTCTGTTCAAAATCTGTTGGGATGGTGCTTTGACGGTATATGTTGCTGTCGTGGCTGGACCCTGGGTGTTTGGCACGGACGTGCCATATGAGGCATTGGGCATCGGCTATCACCTGTACGTTGATGGAATGCCACTGCTTACGATTGCGGTATATGTGCTCTGTGTCACGGGGGGGGGGCGTAGTGCCACATGTGTGCAATCAATGGCCCCCACAGTGCGTGGGAATCGTGCAATTCTGTAGAAATCCTCCATTGCCTTCTGCTGCAGATGCTCCTGGGTGGGTCTGATGAAGTGGTGGGACATGCGTCTGAGGATTGCGGGACAACCTGGTGCACACATCTGCTTATGGTGGATTTTGACATCCCAGACACGACTCCACTTGTACGCTGAAAAGATCCACTTGCAAGAAAATGCAGTGTTGCCAGTACCTTGACCAGTGGCTGCACTGCATGGCACGATGTGTCTTGCTGGTGATGTCGTCATGCAGGGTTCTGGCTAATTCTAGGATGGCATCAGGGCTGAATCTGAAGATGCGATACACTTCCGATTCCCCCATGCCAAAGACGTCCACGCCTGCCCCTGGCATGTTGGCACACAGATGTGTTGTCCTGCAAGTGTGGGTGCTCAGCTTGCTCATCTCATCCGTAACGGTGATGCTGGAGCTGCTCTCCAGCTGACCTGTGCACGCCTGGTGCAAAGATATTCCACCTTTTTGATGGAATAACTTTAGGCCTGACGTACGACTTACGCGCACCGGGCGTAGCCTGCGTCGGCGCACTTACATGCGTGAATCGGCGTATCTCCCTCATTTGCATATTTGAATAGGAAATCAATGTGATCGCAAGATGCGTCGAGCGTAAATATGCCCCCAAGATACGCCGGCGTAGGAAAGTTGCGTCGGTCGAAGGAAGCCTATTTTCAGGCGTATCTTGTTCTGTGGGTACGGAACATATATGCGCCGTCGCATATTTACACCTACGCCGCGTATCTGTAGATACGCTGGCCTAACTCTCTCTGAATCTAGCTATGTAGGGCCAGATTCTCAGAGATCTGCGTATCTCTGCGGCGGCATAACGTATGTCATTTACGTTACGCCCCGGCAAGTTTTACAGGCAAGTGCTTTATTCACAAAGAACTTGCCTGTAAAGTTGTGGCGGCGTAGCGTAAATCCTCCGGCGCAATCCTGCGTAATTTAAATGAGCCGGGTAGGGGGAGTAGAGCATTTAAATTAGGCGCGTTCTCGGGCTGAACGTACTGCGCATGCGCCGCCCCTAAAATTTCCTGACGTGCATTGCGCTAAAGGACGTCATTGGTTTCGACGTGAACGTAAATGGCGTCCAGCCCCATTCACGGATGAGTTATGCAAACGACGTAAAATTTTCAAATCGCGAGGCGGGAACCAAGGGTGATACTTAACATTGGCTGTGCCTCATAGACCCAGGGGTAACTATCCGCCGGAAAAAGCCGAACGCAAACGACGTAAAAAAAAAGCGCCGGGCGGTCGTTCGTTTGTGAATCGGCGTAACTCCTCATTTGCATATTCGTCGCGTATAAAAAACGAAACGCCACCTAGCGGCCGGCCTGGAATTGCAGCCTAAGATCCGATGGTGTAACACAGTTACACCTGTCGGATCTTAGGAATGTCGGGCCAGATCCTCAAAAGAGATACTCCGACTTAAGTGCTGTTCAGTCTGTGTGTAACTTTGGAAACGATCCTCAAAAGGCTTTTTCCAAAGTTACACAGAAGATCCGGCATGTGTAATTGATTTACACTGCCTAATTTTAGGATGCAGTACCGCATCCGCCGCTGGGGGCATTTCGAGTCGAAATGCCGTTGCTAGTATGCAAATTAGCACTTAAGGCGATCCACAAAGCTTTCTAGCTTCTTTTTTGCGCCGTAAGTGTTATTTTGCAAGTGTAAAATTAGGGCTCGTTTTACAAAGTGTAAAGTTAGTCACACCTTGTAAAGGCCCATTGCAGCGACGGCATTTGGTATGCTTTCCCGAGGGAGAACTCCACGTCAATTTGTAAAAAACAAAACCGGCATGGGTTCCCCCCCAGGAGCATACCAGGCCCTTAGGTCTGGTATGGGTTGTAAGGGGACCCCCCCTACGCCGAAAAATTGACGTAGGGGGTCCCCCTACAATCCATACCAGACCCGTATCCAAAGCACGCTACCCGGCCGGCCAGGAAGGGAGTGGGGACGAGCGAGCGCCCCCCCCCCTCCTGAGCCGTGCCAGGCCGCGTGCCCTCAACATGGGGGGGTTGGGTGCTCTGGGGCAGGGGGGCGCACTGCGGGCCCCCCCACCCCAGAGCACCCTGTCCCCATGTTGATGAGGACAGGACCTCTTCCCGACAACCCTTGCCATTGGTTGTCGGGGTCTGCGGGCGGAGGCTTATCGGAATCTGGGAGTCCCCTTTAATAAGGGGGCCCCCAGATACCGGCCCCCCACCCTAAGTGAATGGATATGGGGTACATCGTACCCCTATCCATTCACCTGGAGGCAAAAAGTAAAAGTTAATAAACACACAACACAAGGCTTTTTAAAATATTTTATTATTCTGCTCCGGACGCCCCCCCTGTCTTCGTTATTAGCTCAATTACCAGGGGGGGCTTCTTCTTCCACTCTCCGGGGGTCTTCCGCTCTCCGGGGGGCTTCTCCGGACTCCGGGGGGCTTCTTCCATCTTCTCCCCTCTTCCGCTCTTGACTCGGCGAACCCCGGTTCTTCTGCAGCTCTCCGGTGCCTTCTTCTTCAGCGCTGGCTGCCTGCTATGTTTGTGTGTTAGCTCGATTTCAAACAGGCAGCCGGCGCGGTCTTCTGTGACGTCAGGGTCTTCTGGTCTTCTGTTCTTCCGATGTTGTCTCGTCGCCTGTTGTCGCTGTAATGATGGAAGCGCGCCTTGCATCACATTTATATAGGCATCACCGTCCCATCATGCTCCGGTAGGTACCCACGTGGTGGGTGCACGTGGGTAGGCACCCACCACGTGGGTACCTACCGGAGCATGATGGGACGGTGATGCCTATATAAATGGGATGCAAGGCGCGCTTCCATCATTACAGCGACAACAGGCGACGAGACAACATCGGAAGAACAGAAGACCAGAAGACCCTGACGCCACAGAAGACCGCGCCGGCTGCCTGTTTGAAATCGAGCTAACACACAAACATAGCAGGCAGCCAGCGCTGAAGAAGAAGGCACCGGAGAGCTGCAGAAGAACCGGGGTTCGCCGAGTCAAGAGCGGAAGAGGGGAGAAGATGGAAGAAGCCCCCCGGAGTCCGGAGAAGCCCCCCCGGAGTCCAGAGAAGCCCCCCCGGAGAGCGGAAGACCCCCGGAGAGTGGAAGAAGAAGCCCCCCCTGGTAATTGAGCTAATAACGAAGACAGGGGGGGCGTCCGGAGCAGAATAATAAAATATTTAAAAAGCCTTGTGTTGTGTGTTTATTAACTTTTACTTTTTGCCTCCAGGTGAATGGATAGGGGTACGATGTACCCCATATCCATTCACTTAGGGTGGGGGGCCGGTATCTGGGGGCCCCCTTATTAAAGGGGACTCCCAGATTCCGATAAGCCTCCGCCCGCAGACCCCGACAACCAATGGCAAGGGTTGTCGGGAAGAGGTCCTGTCCTCATCAACATGGGGACAGGGTGCTCTGGGGTGGGGGGGCCCGCAGTGCGCCCCCCTGCCCCAGAGCACCCAACCCCCCCATGTTGAGGGCACGCGGCCTGGCACGGCTCAGGAGGGGGGGGGGGGCGCTCGCTCGTCCCCACTCCCTTCCTGGCCGGCCGGGTACCGTGCTTTGGATACGGGTCTGGTATGGATTGTAGGGGGACCCCCTACGTCAATTTTTCGGCGTGGGGGGGTCTCCTTACAACCCATGCCAGACCTAAGGACCTGGTATGCTCCTGGGGGGGAACCCATGCCGGTTTTTTCTTTGAAAATTGGCATGGAGTTCTCCCTCAGGAATGCATGCCGCTGTCATTTTTTTTTTTCCCCGACGCAACTTTAAGCCGTCGCGATCCTCAAAACTCGGCGTAACGTAACTTCGCGCATGCGCAGTACGGCCGACGCGCATGCGCAGTACGGCCGGCGCGGGAGCGCGCCTCATTTAAATGGGACTCGCCCCATTTGAATAGGAACGCCTTGCGCCGGCGGAATTTTAGTTACACAGCCTGAAATTTCTAGATAAGTGCTTTGTGGATCAGGCACTTAGGTAGAAACTTTAAGCCAGTGTAACTTAAATTGGATTTTTTAAGTTACGTCAGGTTTTTGTGGATCTGGCCCGTCTATGCCTAACTGATTCTATGAATCAGTCGCATAGATACGACCGGCAGAACTCAGAGATACGATGGCGTATCAGGAGATACACCATCGTATCTCTTTGTGAATCTGGCCCATTGTGTTTGTTATCTCACATCCATGTGAAATCACTTGTATTTTTCTTTATCCATATATTTTTTGTTCACGATTTGCCAATGTACATGCTTGTTTGAGTATCTATTTATTTTGCACGAGTAGTTCATGCTGTTTTGTCAGTATATTTGCTTATAATTTATTTTACCATATAGGAGATATATTGCCCCTAGTGGTTCACTCACTCAGTGGGCCAGATTCAGATAGAATTGCCTATCTTTAGGCGGGCGAGGCGTATCTCAGATACACTACGCCGCCGTAACTCAGAGAGGCAGGTACAGTGGGCCAAATCCACAGCCAGCGGCGCAAATTAAGTTTCTGAAAACTTATGTCATTTAATTTACGGCGCCCTAAGTTGGTGTTGTAAGTGCCGTATCCACAGCGCATTTGCGCACAAAATTGCGCCTGCGTAACTTAAATTCCGAGGCGTAAGGCGGGGTTATGGCAAGTGGGAAGGAAGTGGGCGTGCTTCATTGTAATGAGCCGTGACCCCATGCAAATGAAGGGCCGGCCGTACTGCGCATGCGCGCACGAATCTGCTGCTCACTGCGCATGTGCAGAACTTTGCTCGGCGCAATCAGTGAGATAGGTAAAAGGCCAAGTGTACTTAGTTTGAGGATCGCCCTGTGCTTAAATAGCCCCAGTCAAACACACTTCCCTTGCAAAAGTATTTCCCTGTGTTCCCTTCCATGAGCAATTTGCTTCTGCTCTTAACGTTTGTTGGTGTGTTGGTAAGTTGTGTTTGTGAGAAAAGTGTTTGAGGAGTTGGAGAGTCTAGGTGGTGTTTGTTTTTGATAAGTGTATTTTGTTAATTTGTTTGTTATTGTTTTTGCTGATTGTTTTTTTGTGCTTGTCTTTTGTTTGTTTTTTGTTTGTGTTTTATTTTGAATTTATAGTAGCTGTCTGCTTGTGTGTTTAGTTTTTTGTCTGTTTTTTGGGTGTATATTTTTGTCTGTTTTTTGGGTGTATATTTTTGTCTGTTTTTTGGGTGTATATTTTTGTCTGTTTTTTGGGTGTGTATTTTTGTCTGTTTGTTGGGTGTGTATTGGTGATTGTTTTTTGGGTGAGTTTCTTGGTGCTGGGTGGTGTCTGTGATGGCCCCCAAGCACAGGAAGCTTAATTTCACCCTGGGAGAGAAGCAAATTCTTGCTCGGGGCATCGTGCGATATGAGCGATATCTGCATGGCCCTGAGAGCCAGAACACCACCCCGGCAAGGAGGAAGGAGCTCCTTAAACGGATAACGGATCAGGTCAATGCGGCGGGGGGGGGAGACCAGGACCCCCGCTGGCATACAGAAAAAGATTAACGACCTTAGGAGCGTCGTCCGCAATAAGATGGCAAAGATGGGCGCCCATACCAGGGGCACTGGAGGAGGGGGACCGTGCCCAGTCAGACTGACGGAGGAGGAATGGGCAGTGGCCCAGTGTTTCCACCCACAGCAGGTGGTGGGCCTGCCTGGCTATCAGTCAGATGTTCCTGTGAGGACAGGTAAGTTTTTGGTTTTTCTCTCTGGTGATTAGCATGTGTGGGTGGGGGAAGGGAAGATGTGCCAAGTGTGTGGATCCTCAAACCTGTGATTTTTTTGTGTCCTCCACAGATGGCCAGGAGGTTGCAGGCCCATCAGGCCAGGCTGCTGCACCACCCCCAAGACAGGCTGCTGATGACTCCCAAGAAGGGCAGGATTCCCCAGGGGAGGGGAGTGGCCAAACCTCCCCTCATGAGGAGGTTGAGGGGGAGGAGGATGAGGGGGAGGATTAAGAAAATATTCAGATTGGCCGGGAAGTCCTGTTGGCCTCTGAAATGATGACCTTTGAGTCTTCCCCTGAGGCTACCCCAGAGGCTGGCACCAGTCAGGCCACCATCAGGGGTAGCCCCTCCCACTTCTCCCCCAACAGGCCTCCACCCACAAGGGTCACTCTATCCCCTCCTCCCAGGCCACAAGCCTCAGGGGCAGGCAGGATGGCGACCCAGGACACCAGGGGGGTGGACGCGCGTCTGCCGGTCAGTCTGCTGAGGGACAATGCCCGGCAGACCCGCAGTCTGGCTAAAATTCTACAAAAAATTACCCAGATGGAGCACAGCCTGGGTGTAATGATGGAGGCAGGCGGTGATGTGGCCACCAACTCAGTGGCGGTCATTACATGCATGAACGACCTACAGACTGCCACAACAGGCATGGCCCAGGAGGTGACTGCCCTGACCCAGGCTGTGCAGGACAATACTAGGTCTGGCCAGGCCAATGCGGCTGCCCTCACTGCCTGTCTCACTAGAATTGCAGTGGCCTTGGAGGGCAGGCCAGCAGGGGAGGCTCCTCCTTCCCCTGCTCACCCCCCCCAGGAGGCTCCTCCTTCCCCTGCTCACCCCCCAGGAGGCTCCTCCTTCCCCTCCCCCCCAGGAGGATCCTCCTTCCCCAGCTCACACCCCCCCCAATGGACATCCTCCGCGAGGGCGAGGGCGTGGCCGTGCCCGTGCCCGTACCCGTGGCCAGCCAAGGCGTAGCAATCGCCGCCAATAATTAATTAGCAGGGATACTTTTTTTTTTTTTATTTCATTTGGTATTCTGTACTTATGATTTGATTTATGTGTGTGAATGATGTGTGAATGTGGGGGGGGTGGCATTCCTGATAAAATAAGGGTGTCACCCTCAGTTTTGGTGGAGTAGGGATCCCCAGGACCAGGGAGAAGTGATCCCAGGTTCCTGAATGGTGTATGAATGCACAGTGACATAATTGGAGCCGTGGCATGGCGTTGCTGCTCCCAAGTACCAAAAGGGGGGGGGTACTTGGATCTAATCCAATTCGATGTGCATGTGATGTGTCTGTGCTAGGGACCACAGTGGCGTGCATTCATGCATTCTCATTGTGACATCATTAATGTGCGTTTACTGTGCAAATATGCATTCTGCGAGGCGTCTCCTGACTGCTGTTCCCTCAGAAGAGGGGGTACCCTGGGTTACTAAAGTCACTATTATAGATAGGGGCATTGATGCCCCTGGCATGGTGGCATACAGATTGTAGTCCAGCAAGTGTGTGTGCTCAGCTCTTCCTTCATGGTATTGCTTTAGCTGACCTTTACACGGCATGTGTAAAATTAGGGCTGCTTTTATAAAGTGTAAAATTGCTCAGGGAAACTAACAGAAGCGCAGAGGTCGTAATCTACGCCGCACACACTTAATTTTGTGGATCGCCCTATCTCCCTCATTTGCATCTTTGCCTATCAAATACAGCGGCGTGTCTAGCGTAATTTGCGCACAAAGAAGCGCCGGTGTAATTATTTTAGGTAGGACGGAAATACCGGAATTTCATGCGTATCTCGTTTTGAGGATCAGGCGCAAAGATACGCGCCGTGTAAATTTAGAAATCTCGGGCCAGATTCACAAAAGAGATACGATGGAGTATCTCAGATACACCATCGTATCTCGGATTTTTTCTGGTCCTATCTATGCACCTGATTCATAGAATCAGTTACGCATAGATAGGGCTGAGATCCGACAGTGTCACACTGTGTTACACTGTCGGATCTTTTTTTTGATTTAAAAATGGCGCCGGGGGCGTTCCCGCTGATTTACACTGAATAATATGTAAATCAGCGAGATACGCGAAATTCACGAACGTACGCGGACCCGACGCTGTGTTCTTACGTCGTTTCCGTAGCGGTTTTCCGTCGTATACTTACCCTTTCTAAAAGCAGGGGTAAGTATTGTTAAGTATGGCCGTCGTTCCCGCGTCGATTTTGAAATTTCCTACGTCGTTTGCGTACGCCGATTCACGAACACGCGCGTCGCAAGTCCCGCTCACGTCGCAACCACTGACGTCCTATTGACGTCAGTGGGAGCAATGCACGCCGGGAAATTCCCCGGACGACGCATGCGTATTTAAATCGGCGCGGGAGCGCGCCTGATTTAAATATGACACTCCCCTAGCCGCGGAATTTGAATTCCGCTGGGGGAGTTAGGATCCGCCGTCGCAAGTTTGGAGGTAAGTGTGTTGTGAATTTGACACTTTCCTCACAAACTTGCGAGGGCGGATCTTAATTCACATAGGTTACACGGATCTAAAGATCCGCTAACCTTTGTGAATCTGGCCCCTCGAGTTAAGTCGGCGCATCTGCTTTGTGGATTTGGCCCAGTATTCACAAAGCACTTGGGCCAGATTCACAAAGAGATACGACGGTGTATCTACAGATACACCATCGTATCTCAGACGTAAACTGGTCCTATCTATGCGCCTGATTCATAGAATCAGATACGCATAGATAGGGCTAGATCCGACAGTGTTACACTGTGTTACACTGTCGGATCTTTTTTTAAATTTAAAAATGGCGCCGGGGGAGTCCCCGCTGATTTACGATAAATAATATGTAAATCAGCGAGATACGCAAATTCACGAACGTACGCGGACCCGTCGCAGTGTTCTTACGTCGTTTCCGTAGCGGTTTTCCGTCGTATACTTACCCCTTCTTTTATCAGGCGCAGCCAATGTTAAGTATAGCCGGCGTTCCCGCGTCGAATTTGAAATTTCCTACGTCGTTTGCGTACGCCGATTCACGAACACGCGCGTCGCAAGTCCCGCTCACGTCGCAACCACTGACGTCCTAGTGACGTCAGTGGGAGCAATGCACGCCGGGAAATTCCCCGGACGACGCATGCGCATTTAAATCGGCGCGGGAACGCGCCTGATTTAAATATGACACTCCCCTAGCCGCGGAATTTGAATTCCGCTGGGGGATTTAGGATCCGCCGTCGCAAGTTTGGAGGTAAGTGGTTTGTGAATTAGCCACTTGCCTCCTAAACTTGCGGGAGCGGATCTTAATTCACGTAGATCGAGCGGATCTATAGATCCGCTGAGCTACATGAATCTGGCCCCTTGTGCCTAACTTTGCACCGGCCTAACTTAATTTCCTCGGCGTAAGTGGAAGTGGGTGTGACCTTATGTAAATGATGTTCTGAACGTGGAGCAATGATTTACGCCCGGCGTATCATGAACGGAGCATGCTCAGTACGTTCGTTCCCTTCTGAGCATGCTCACAACAATGCCGGCCCAATGTACAGAGATACGCCGGCCCAACTTACGCCCAGCCGATGCAAAAGTACATCCAGTTTTATCCCCCCCCCCCAGGGAAGGTACTTTTGCTGTGAGATGGCTGCTCCCGTTCCCCACAGGCAGAGGAGGAAAAAAAAACTTTAACACCCAGGAGATGTCAGCCCTCATAACAGCAATGGAGACTTATGACCAGGGCCGCCATCAGGGGGGTACAGGCAGTACACCTGTAAGGGGCCCAGGGGTCCCCAGGGGCCCGGATGGGAACCCCCCCTTTTTTTGTTTTATAAAAAAAAAAAAAAAATGTAATATATTTTTATTTATATTTTTTTGATTGACAAGAAGGCCTGGCTTGCAGTCTCTGCTCTAATTCATTTCAAAGGTATTCTATCGAGTTGAGGTCAGGACTCTGTGCAGGCCAGTCAAGTTCCTCCACCCCAAATTCGCTCATCCATATCTTTATGGACCTTGCTTTGTGCACTGGTGAGCAGTCATGTTGGAACAGGAAGGGGCCCTCCCCAAACTGTTCCCACAAAGTTGGGAGCATGAAATTGTCCAAAATGTCTTGGTATGCTGACGCCTTAAGAGTTCCCTTCAATGGAACTAAGGGGCCAAGTCCAACCCCTGAAAACAACCCCACACCATAACCCCCCTTTCATCAAATGATTTGGACCAGTCCACAAAGCAAGGACCATAAAGACATAAATGAGTGAGTTTGGAGTGGACTGGCCTGCACAGAGTCCTGACCTCAACACCTTTGGGATGAATTAGAGCGGAGACTGTGAGCCGGGCCTTCTTGTCCAACATCAGTGCCTGACCTCACAAATACACTTCTGGAAGAATGGTCAAACATTCCCATAGACACACTCCTAAACCTTGTGGGCAGCCTTCCCAGAAGAGTTAAAGCTTTTATAGCTGCAAAGGGTGAGCCAACCCAATATTGAACCCTACAGGCTAAAGGATCGCACACACGATCGAATATTCCGATGGACGTGTTTTGTCGTATGATCAAACTGTCTGTACGCTCCATCGGACAAAAGAGCAGAAAAACTACGTAGTTTCGTGAATGTTGGCTGAAAAAGTTCTGCCGTCTGTATGCAGAACAAGTTCACGGCCAGTGCCTTTCGGACAAAAATATATATATAATTATTATTATCATTATTATTATTATTATTATTATTATTATTATTATTAAATGGCCCAGAGGTCCTGGATGGAAAGCCCCCTTTATTTGGTAATTTATTTTTATAAAAAAAGGGGGGTTGCCATTTGGGGCCCTGGTGGCCTCCGGACCCCTAAAAAAAATAAAAAAAATAATGTTTCTTTTTTTTTTTTTTAAGGGGGTTCCCATCCGGGCCATCCGGGCCCTCTCCAGCTGACTTGAGCAAGTCTGGTGCAAAGTTACCCCTGCTTCATGAGGGGTAACTTTGCGCCGGAATTTCCAGTTACGCGCACCGGGAGTAGCCTGCGCCTGGCCAAACGTACTTTTCTGAATCGGCGTATCTCCCTCATTTGCATATTTAAAACAAAAAACCATGGGCGCGCCAGATCCGCCCAGCGCAAATATGCGCCCACGCCGCACCGGCATAGAAAAGTTACGCCGGTAGGAAGAAGTCTATTTTGAGGCGGATCTGGTTCTGTGGGTACGGCGCATAGATACGACGGTGCACATTTAGACTTACGCCGCGCGTCTCGAGATACGCCGGCGTAATCTGGCCCTGTGAGTTTTGTATCACCTTTTGTTTGTTTAGTTCACACAGCGCAGTCACTATTACCTATTTCACTAGTTTGATAGACCTGTGTGTCCCCAAGAAAATACATTGGTAGGGTTTTACCCTCCCTTCCTGTTCAACTGTGTGCCAGGAAGTGAAGGCAATTTTAAGAAAAGGGACAGAAAGCTAAACCAAATAAAGACAAGCAGGGTTACCCTCACTGACTTGGTTTCCCTCAAACAGCCACAATTAGAATAGGATTGCCTTGAGCTAGATTTTAGCACAGTGCTGAAAATCAGCACTTCAAGCCTGTCCGCCAATACCCCCCCAACATGCCATGTTTGCAGGTTTTCCTTCATCTTGCACATGTGCTTTATAAGACAGTCAATGGCTTAGTTTTTTGGACAGCAATTCTAGATAAGCTAAATCCACAAAACATGTCCTGTCGGGGGTACTTGAGGACTGAGGCTGAGAACCACTGCAGTAAAAAGGAAAAAATTAAATACTTACTGCTCTGTGGGCCTAATCCTCAAAAACCTGGCGCAACGTAACTTTTTCCATTTAAGTTACACCGCCGCAAAATCTCTAACTAAGTGCCCGATCCACAAAGCACTTACCTAGAAATTTTGAGCGGTGTAACTTAAATCCGGCCGGCGCAAGGCGTTCCTCTTCTCCAGGGGGCGATTCCCATTTAAATTAGGCGCGCTCCCGCGCCGGCCGTACTGCTCGTGACGTAATTTTCCCGACGTGCATAGCGCGAAATTACGTTACGCCGGGCTTTGTGGATCGCGATGAGACAATAAAGTTGCGTCGGGTAAAAAAAAAGATACGGCGCCAAAAAAAAAATTTAAAATTAAAAAAAAATTGCGTCGCTAGCAAGAAAGGTCTGTTTTTACAAGGTGTAAACAGTTTACACCTTGTAAAAGCAGCCCTAATTTTGCGTTTGCAAAATAAAACTTACGGAGAAAAAACGAAGCTGAAAAGCTTTGTGGATCTCCGTAAGTCCTAATTTGCATACCCGAGGCAGCATTTCGACGCGAAATGCCCCCAGCGGCGGATGCGGTACTGCATCCTAAGATCCGACAGTGTAATTCAATTACACATGTCGGATCTTCGTCCTAACTATGGGAAACTGATTCTGTGGATCAGTTCCATAGTTAGGACCAGGGATACGACAGAGTAACAGCAGTTGCTCCGTCGTATCTCTTTTGAGGATTTGGCCCTGTATTTTTACTTTTCTTAGTGACTATCCATGCATATGCTATCATGAAGGCACCAGGAAATGAACTTAGAGACAAAATCACACCTGTTTTGTTTTGTTATGCCAATCAGCCTATTTCAGCTGCAGCTGGCAAAATCTGTAGCATGAAAAAGTAAAAAAAATTTTTTTTAAATTTGAAAGTAATTTTATTGGTCAACAAAACAGGACTTTGAAAAAAGAGCAAGGGAAGCAAAAACTAACAAAAATTCAAATAAACAAAAATAAATAATATAAAAAAAAATATAGGTTCATTTGAGACACTAAACAGAATATGGTTTGTGCAATGGAAATTAACAGGAGATAAAAGGACTGCACCCACAAACAGACATCTATTAAGGATTGAAACATTAATTAGTCACAACATCTTGAGAAAGATTTAGCAAAATAATGCTGCATAGTGTAACAGCTCTGGTGAACGGGCGTGAACCACAACTGTGGTTAGCAAGGATTTTAATGCACTGCTCTATGTGAGGATTCAGTATTGGACCCCAGGCGTCACTCCACACAAACAGGAGTTTGGGGGTTCTCTAAATCATCTCTCTCTCACATAAAGAAAGGCGTTGAGCTACTAAGGTTGGACGTATTACAACATGCGACCAGACCTTAGCGTTTAAAATGATATCATACACGTGAAGATTCAAATGCACTTCTATATGCAAGTGATTATCAGTACGGGACCCCAGGCGTCACTCTACACAAACAGGAGTTTGGGGATTCTCTACATCATATCACTTAACATAAAGAAATGCATTAGGCCACTAAGGGAGTTGGTATGAAACCACAACCCTTAGCATAGAAAAGTTAGAGCGAACATGTTCAGCAACTTAGGGCAAAGGCCCATAAACAAGTAACACTTATGTCAAGCACGTAGTAACTAGGAATTGTAAAGACAACTAATGCCGCAAACACACGATCATTTTTCGGCATGAAAAAAAAACACATTTTAAAAAACGTCATTTAAAATTATCGGGCCAAATTCTCAAAACCATGTGTAAATTTAGGATTATCTAACTTATGTCATTTAAGTTACGGCGCCCTAAGTTGGTGTCGTAACTACCGTATTCTCAGTGCATTTGCGCACAAAACTGCGCCATCCTTAACTTAAGTTTCAATGCCTAAGGCGTGGTTATGGCAAGTGGGAATGAAGTGGGCGTGCTTCATTGTAATGAGCCGTGACCCCATGCAAATGAAGTGCCGGCCGTACTGCGCATGCGCGCACGAATCTGGACCTCAATGCGCATGTGCAGAACTTTGGTCAGCGCAATCAGTGAGATAGGTAAAAGGCCAAGCGTACTTAGTTTGAAGATCGCCCTGTGTCTAAATAGCCCCAGTCAAACACACTTCAATTGCAAAAGTATTTCCCTGTGTTCCCTTCCTAAAGCAAGTTGCTTCTGCTTTGAACGTTTGTCAGTGTTTGTTGGTAAGATTGTTTTGTGAGAAAAGTGTTTGTGGAGTTGGAGGGTATAGTTGGTGTTTGTTTTTGCTAATTTGTTTTTTGTTTTGATTGTTTGCCTGTTTGTTTTCGAATTAATAGTAGCTGTCTGTCTATTTTTTATTTTGGCTTGTTTGTATTTTCTTTGGTGTGTGTGTGTATTGTTGTTTGTTTGTTGGCTGAGTTCCCTGTTGCTGGGTGTTGTCTGTCATGGCTCCCAAGCGCAGGAAGCTAAATTTTTCACCGGCAGAGAAGCATATACTTGCTCAGGGCGTCATTAAATTTGGGCGATTTCTCCATGGCCCTGAGAGCCACACCACCACCCCGGCCAGGAGGAAGGAGATCCTTCAAAAGATCACCGATCGGATCAATGCGGCGGGGGGGGGGGGGAGACCAGGACCATCGCTGGAGTTCAAAAAAAAATAAATGACTTGAGGAGCGTGTCCCGGAACAAGCTGGCAACGCTGCATGCCCATACCAGGGGCACTGGAGGAGGGGGACCCTGCCCAGTCAGGATGAGTGAGGAGGAATGGGCAGTGGCCCAGTGTTTCCACCCACAGCAGGTGGTGGGCCTGCCTGGCTTTGACAATGATCCTCTTATGAGGACAGGTAATTTTTTGGAATTTCTATCTGGGGATTAGCATGTGTGGGTGGGGGAAGGGAAGATGTGCCAAGTGTATGGATCCAACAACCTGTGATTGTTTTGTGTCCTCCCCAGATGGCCAGGAGGTGGCAGCCCCATCAGCCCAGGAGGTGGCAGCCCCATCAGCCCAGGAGGTGGCAGCCCCATCAGCCCAGGAGGTGGCAGCCCCATCAGGTCAGGAGGTGGCAGCCCCATCAGGTCAGGAGGTTGCAGGCCCATCAGCCCAGGAGGTGGCAGCCCCATCAGGTCAGGAGGTTGCAGGCCCATCAGGGTAGGCTGCTGCACCACCCCCAAGACAGGCTCATGCAGAGTCCCAAGAAGGGCAGGATTCGCCATGGGAGGGGAGTGCCCACAACTCCCCTAATTTGGATGTTGAGTGGGAGGAGGATGAGGGGGAGGAAGATGACAATATTCTGATTGGGCAGGAAATAATGATGGGCCAAGATATGACTTTTGAATCATCCCCTGAGGGAACCCCACAGGCGCCCAGAAGTCAGGCCACCATCATGGGTCGCCCCTTCCAACCCTCCTCCAACATGCAGCAGCACCCATGGCTCACTCAAACTCCTCCTCCAAGGCCACAAGCCTCAGGGGCAAGTAGGATGCCGACCCCTGAAAACAGGGGGGGGTTGGTGCGTCTGCCGGTCAGTCTGTTGAGGGACAATGTCCGGCAGACCCGCAGTCTGTCTGCAATACAAAAAACTATCAGCAAGGTGGAGCGCAGCCTGGGTGCAATGAGGGAGTCACTGGGTGACGTGGCCACCAACTCCGTGGGGGTCATCACCTGTTTGTGGGACCTGAGGAACGCCACAACAGGTGTGGCCCAGGAGGTGACTGCCCTCACCCAGGCTGTGCAGGCCAATACCCGGGCTGTGCAGGCCAATACGGCTGCCATAACTTCCTGTCTGACAAGGATAGCCGTTGCCTTGGAGGGAAGGCCAGCAGGAGGACAGACACCAGGGGAGGCTGCTTCCTCCCCTGTACAGTCCCCCCACCCTCAAAATACTCCCTCCCCTGCACAGTCCCCCCCCCTGAAAATACTCCCTCCCCTGCACAGTCCCCCCCCCCTGAAAATACTCCCTCCCCTGCACAGACCCCCCCCCCGTGAAGATCCCCCAGTTGGCCGTGGCCGTCCCCGTGGCCGTCCCCGTGCCCGTCCCCGTGACCGTGACCGTGCCCGTGGGCAGCCCAGAAGGAGCACTCGGCAACATCCTTAATTTGCAGGGGTACTTTTTTTTTTTTTTTTTTTACACTGTACTTATGATTTGGTATATGTGTGTGAATGATGTGTGAATGTGGGGGGATGGCATTCCTGAAAACATAAGGGTGTCACCCTCAGTTTTGGTGGAGTAGGGATCCCCAGGACCAGGGAGAAGTCATCCTAGGTTCCTGAATGGTGTATGAATGCACAGTGACATAATTGGAGCCGTGGCGGGGCGTTACTGCTCCCAAGTACCAAAGGGGGGGGGGGGGGGTACTTGGATCTAATCCAATTCTATGTGCATGTGATGTGTCTGTGCTAGGGACCACAGTGACGTGCATTCATGCATTCTCATTGTGAGATAATTAATGTGCGTTTTGTAAATCAAAATAAACATTCTGTTTGGCATATAAGTAATGTGCATTTATTTACCAAAATAAAGATTTAAAGGTCACATAATCTCTGTGATTTGGTCTTGGCAAATCAAAAACAAAAATTGTATTAGGATGCATTTACTGGGCAAAGATGCCTTCAGACAGTTGTCTCCTGATTGCCTGGCCCTCAGCAGACCGGGTAGAGGGGTTTGGGGGGGGGGTTGCCTGGGTGGGGGGTTAGGTCAGGAGATATCTCCACATGCATGCCCCTTCTTAATGCAAAATTGTGCAGTATGCAACATGCACCAATAATTTTGCATACAAAGTCTGGGGAATACAATAGTGTACCCCCAGTCTTGTCCAGGCATCTGAATCGTGACTTTAGCATGCCAAAAGTCCGCTCAACTATAGCCCGGGTCTGGACGTGCACCTCATTGTATTTTCGTTCTCCGGGTGTTTGGGGGTTCCTAAAGGGGGTCATCAGGTGGGGTCCCAATGCATATCCTGAGTCACCTGTAAGGGAAAAGACAGGAGAATATTAGTCATGCATGTGCCCCTTGTGATGTCTCCATCATGGGGGGGGCATACCTGACCCCAATGTCACTCACCAATCAGCCAGCTGTCTCCATACACGTTCATCTCCAAGTCTCTGTAGATCTTGGTCTGCCTTAGTATGAAACTATCATGGCACGAGCCGGGAAACTTGGCACAAACGTGCCAGATGAGGCCATGTGCATCTACGATCATCTGGACATTGATTGAATGCCAGCCTTTCCTGTTTCTGAACAGGTGTTCAGTATCATGGGGGGGCTGGAGTGCCACATGGGTGCAGTCAATCGCCCCGATGATCTTAGGAAAGCCAGCAATATTGTAAAAGTCTGTCATTGCTTGCACACGCTGGTCCTCCTGGGTGGGCATGACAAACTGATGGCTCATGCGCCGCAGTATGGCAGGGACCACCTGATGTAGGCATTTACTCATGGTTGACTGCACCATCCCAGCCACACCTCCAGATGCTCGCTGGAAGGAGCCACTCGCTAGAAAATGCAGTGTTGCCATAACTTTTTCAAGAGGTGTCAGGGCATGGGAACGTAGGGTTGGGGCGATTAGATCCTCATGAAGGAGTTGGGTAATCTCCAGGATGGCCTCCCTATCAAATCGGTAGTTGCCAATGACCTCATAAACTGGCATTTGCCAAATATCACGGCGTGGCCGATAAACACGCGCCTGTGCCCTCATCCTCCTCCTCTGTGCCCTCCTCCTCCTTTGTGCCTGTAAGGCAGCAAGTGCCGTCAAAATCATTGCTGGTCCTGGCATTTTTCAACAACAACCTTCACAACTAGAGCTGTAACCTCTAGTCACTTCCTTCTGCAAACCCTTCCACAGCATGTGTAAAATTAGGGCTGGTTTTATAATGTGGAAATTTAGTCAGAAAAACTAACAGGTGCGCACAGGGCGGAAAATAGGGCACACACACTTAATTCTGAGAATCGCCCTAACTCCCTCATTTGCATCTTTGCCTATCAAAAACAGCGGCGAGCCTAGCGTAATTTGCGCCCGGGAATGCGCAGGTGTAACTACTTTAAGTACGGCTGAAAATACGGAAATCTTTGCTTAAGTCATTTTGACGATCGCGCGCAAATATACGCGCCGTGTAAAATTAGAAAAATGGAGTTAAGTCTGCGTATCTCTTTTGAGAATTTGGCCCGCCGTGTGTGGGCTTCACATCGTTTTTCGGCTTCTGAAAAACGACAAAAAAAAATTCGAACATGCTGCATTTTTTATGTCGTTTTTTTAAATGTCGTTTTTCGTGTCGTAAAAATGATCGTGTGTGGGCAAAAATGACGTTTTAAACCCGCGCATGCCCAGAAGCAAGTTATGAGACGGGAGCGCTCGTTCTGGTAAAACTACCGTTCATAATGGAGTAAGCACATTTATCACGCAGTAACAGACAAAAAAGCGCGAATCGTCTTTTACTAACACGGAATCAGCTAAAAGCAACCCAAAGGCGAAAAAACGATGGTGTGTGGACAATGTTGTTTTTAATGATGAAGTTGGAAAAACTTGTTTTTTGAACATGCTGAAAATTACATTTTTTTTCATGCCGAAAAGTGATCGTGTGTACGCGGCATTATAGTTGCATGAGAGAGGCAAATATAGCTCAGGTAATTTGAGAGTAGATGTCCCTTTAAGATGTTCCTCAGCAAACAGCCATAGACACAACAGTCAGTCCCAAGTAGTATGTTAATAGCTACAAGCCATATTAAATAACATCAATTGTTTTAGGAGGCATATATGCAGATCTTTCTATAGTACTACAAGTGATACAATTGCTACTTATCCGTTTGCAGGGCTTGAGTGTAGCAACAAGGGATTCCGTAGTGTAGGGTGTCAGCAAGGAAGGTCTCTAAGGTTGTCCCCGGCAATGGCAGTCTGATGCAGGTAAGGTAACAGCAGATTTTCCTGGAGTTGCAGCCTGGAGTAGTTTGCAGTAGGGATGAGCTTCGCGTTTGATACGAACGTATGTTCGACTCGAACATTGGTCGTTCGATCGTTCATCGAAATTCGAATAAAACAGGTCATTCGCGCCAAATTCGAGTGACGCAAAACATCCCATAATTCACTGCGGCGTTGAGCGCTGATGATTGGCCAAGCATGCTGTATGTCCTGCATGCTTGGCCAATCACAGCGCGCAAAAAACGAAGAGCCATAATTGGCCAAAGCCAGGGTGGCTTTGGCCAATTATGGCTCAGTGGGTTTAGTACACGCCCCACACTATAAAAGGCAGCCTGCAAGGCGGCCTCGTGTAGTGTGTTCTGGCTTTGTTAAAGAGAAGATCAGTCAGATCAGTTCAGACTGGGGCGGGAGCTGCGGTGGCGGTATAACGCCGCTAAAAATAGCGGCGCTATACCGCCGGAATTGCCGCGGGTATCAGCCGCTAGCGGTGCGGTATTAACCCACGCTAGCGGCCGATAAAGAGTTAATACCGCCCGCAATGCGCCTCTATAGAGGCGCATTGCGGGCGGTATTGCCGCGGTTTCCCATTGTTTTCAATGGGAAGGAGCGGTGAAGGAGCGGTATACATGCCGCTCCTCTCACTGCTCCAAAGATGCTGCTGACAGGAGATTTTTTTGTCTCCCGCCAGCGCATTGCCTCAGTGTGAAAGCCCTCGGGCTTTCACATTGAGTCTGCAGTGAAGGAGTTTTTCAGGCGCGATAGCAGCGATATTTTTAGCGCTGTACCGCCTGAAAAACTCCTCAATGTGAAAGGGGCCTTAGAGAGAGAGAGATAGAGACACAGGGCCAGATTCACGTAGATCAGCGGATCTATAGATCCGCTCGATCTACCTGATTTAAGATCCGCTCCTGCAAGTTTGGGAGGCAAGTGGGTAATTCACAAACCACTTACCTCCAAACTTGCGGCGGCGGATCGCAAATCCCCCGGCGGAATTCAAATTCCGCGGCTAGGGGGAGTGTACTATTTAAATCAGGCGCGTTCCCGCGCCGATTTAAATGCGCATGCGCCGTCCGCGAAATTTCCCGGCATGCATTGCTCCCACTGACGACGCTTAAGTAAATGACGTCCGTCCGTATTCGAGAACGACTTACGCAAACGACGTTAAAAAATTCAAATTCGACGCGGGAACGCCGGCTATACTTAACATTGGCTGCGCCTGATAAAAGCAGGGGTAAGTATACGCTGGGAAATCCGCTACGGAAACGACGTAAGAACACTGCGTCGGGTCCGCGTACGTTTGTGAATTTGCATATCTCGCTGATTTACATATTATTTATTATTTCAGTGAAAATCAGCGGGAACGCCCCCGGCGCCATTTTTAAATTGAAAAAAAGATCCGACAGTGTAACACAGTGTAACATTGTCAGATCTTAGCCCTATCTATGCGTATCTGATTCTATGAATCAGGCGCATAGATAGGATCAGAGATACGATGGTGTATCTGTAGATCTGTAGATACACCGGGGCATATTCTTAAATATCTGAGGCGGCGGAACGTATGTCCTTTACGTTACGCCACCGCAAGTTTAAGTGGCAAGTGCCTGATTCCCAAACCACTTACCTGTAAACTTGCGGCGGCGTCGCGTAAAGTCCACCCGCGCAAGCCCTCCTAATTCAAATGATCCTGGTAGATCATTTAAATTAGGCGCGCTCCCGCGCCGATCGTAATGCGCATGCTCCGTCGGGTAAATTACCGGACGTGCATTGCGCTAAATGACGTCTCACGGACGTCATTTGTTTTGACTGTAACGTAAATGGCGTCCAGCGCCATTCACGGACGACTTACGCAAACGACGTTAAATTTTCAAATTTCGACGCGGGAACGACGGCCATACTTAACATTGAGTACGCCACCTAGGGGGCATCTTTATCTTTACGCCGCGTATCGCTTACGGAAACAACGTTAAAACACTACGGCGGGCAAGCGTACGTTAGAGAATCGGCGTGACTAGTCATTTGCATATTCTACGCTGACCGCCACCTAGCGGTCAGCGTAAATATTGCAGCCTAAGATACAACGGCGCAGGCCGTCGTATCTTAGGCATGTTTAAGTGTATCTCAGTTTGAGAATACACTTAAACATAGGATCTGACTTACGTCGGCGTATCTGCTGATACGCAGGCGTAAATTATTTGAGAATATGGCCCACCGTCGTATCTCTTTGTGAATCTGGCCCACAGTGTCTTTTCTACTAGATAGATAGATAGATAGATAGATAGATAGATAGATAGATAGATAGATAGAAAGAGCAGGAAGACTAGTCAGTATAGTTATATTTACAGTTTGTAGAGAATATATCTACATCCCTAGGAGTTGTACATATATTTATAAACTGTATAGCATAGCTAGATCTGCTATTAGTATTTGTCAGGCAGGAGATTGTGCTTGATGCAGTGCTCTAACGTGTTGTATTGCCTGCATAGTCTTTAGTTTAAACATAGTACGTAAACATAGTACTCAGTGTTAGTGTACGTGTGCTATTTAATTGCACATACACGCATTAGCTGTTAATGCACGTGTGCTATTTAATTGCACATAAACGCAGTCGCTCTTACTGCGCGTGTGTTGTTTAACAGCAACTAAACGCATTTGCTGTAACTGCGCGTGTGCTGTTTAATAGCACCTAAACGCAGTTGGTGTGACTGCACGTTTGCTGTTAAATAGCACCTAAACGTAGTTGGTCTGACTGCACGTTTGCTGTTTAATAGCACCTAAACGCAGTTGGTGTGACTGCACGTTTGCTGTTAAATAGCACCTAAACGCAGTTGGTGTGACTGCGCGTTTGCTGTTTTATAGCACCTAAACATAGTTGGTCTGACTGCACGTTTGCTGTTTAATAGCACCTAAACGCAGTTGGTCTGACTGCATGTTTGCTGTTTTATAGCACCTAAATGCAGTTGGTGTGACTGCACGTTTGCTGTTTAATAGCACCTAAATGCAGTTGGTGTGACTGCATGTTTGCTGTTTAATAGCACCTAAACGCAGTTGGTGTGACTGCACGTTTGCTGTTAAATAGCACCTAAACGCAGTTGGTGTGACTGCACGTTTGCTGTTTTATAGTACCTAAACGTAGTTGGTCTGACTGCACGTTTGCTGTTTAATAGCACCTAAACGTAGTTGGTATGACTGGACGTTTGCTGTTTACTAGCACCTAAACGCAGTTGGTGTGACTGCACGTTTGCTGTTTTATAGCACCTAAACGCAGTTGGTCTGACTGCACGTTTGCTGTTTTATAGCACCTAAACAAAGTTGGTGTGACTGCACGTTTGCTGTTTAATAGCACCTAAACGCAGTTGGTGTGAATGCACGTTTGCGGTTAAATAGCACCTAAACGAAGTTGGTGTGACTGCACGTTTGCTGATTAATAGCACCTAAATGCAGTTGGTGTGACTGCACGTTTGCTGTTTAATAGCACCTAAACGAAGTTGGTGTGACTGCACGTTTGCTGTTTAATAGCACCTAAATGCAGTTGGTGTGACTGCACGTTTGCTGTTTAATAGCACCTAAACGTAGTTGGTATGACTGCACGTTTGCTGTTTACTAGCACCTAAACGCAGTTGGTGTGACTGCACGTTTGCTGTTTTATAGCACCTAAACGCAGTTGGTCTGACTGCACGTTTGCTGTTTTATAGCACCTAAACAAAGTTGGTGTGACTGCACGTTTGCTGTTTAATAGCACCTAAATGCAGTTGGTGTGAATGCACGTTTGCGGTTAAATAGCACCAAAACGCAGTTGGTGTGACTGCACGTTTGCTGTTTTATAGCACCTAAAAGTAGTTGGTCTGACTGCATGTTTTCTGTTTTATAGCACCTAAACGCATTAATATGTCTGGAAGGACAACAAAGAGAGGCAGAGAGTCATGAGGGCAAGCAGGCTCTGCATCTAGAGGTAACGCTGGTGGTGGATGCGGTGCATCCTCTTCAGCACGTGGCCGTGGCCGCTCGTCCTTCTTTTTGGGAGCTGGCCGTGTTGAGCCTCAACATGCAGAGAAATTAGTAGAGTGGATGACCAAGCCGTCCTCATCCTTCTCATCCTCTCTCACACAGACTGATCTTAGTTTGTCTGGCAAAGCAGCTGCCAAGGCGTCCTCTTCCCTCTGCACAATGGCATCACACAATCCTTCCCTAGTCCCACCATGTCCTCCTGAGGAGTCCCCCGAACTGTTTCAACACAGTGTTGAGTACATGCTGCATGAAGATGCACAGCGTTTTGAAGGCTCCGATGACGGAACACAGATAGAGGAAGGCATTGATGTGAGCCCAGGGAGAGGGGGTGGCCGAGAGGGACAGCAATCTGGCAGTGATGTTCCCCCAGCTGGAGCATACTGCCAGGTTTTTGACAGTGATGAGGAGGGAGGGGATGATGAGGTCACTGACTCTACGTGGATGCCTGATAGGAGAGAGGAGGAGGAAGAGGAGGAGGAGGAGGTAGGACGAGGCACAGGCACATCTCCAAAGAGGCAGGATGCCCTCCAGGGGTCAGCTTAAGGGCAGCACACCAACTGCATTACGTGGCACATCTTCGCTTGTGCAAGGCGCTGCTGTGTCTCAACGGTACAGCAAAAGTTCTTTGGTGTGGGCCTTTTTTGAAACATGTCCATCAGATTGTACCTTTGCTATTTGCAACATATGTCTCAAGCGTATCTCGCGTGGCCAAAACATCACCCGCTTGGGCACCACATGTTTGTCCAGACATATGTCGACCTGCCATGCAGCTCGTTGGCAAGCATACCAGAAAGACCCACACCAGAGACCAAAGCGGACCTCCCCTTGCCCTTCTGTGACCTCCAACCCCACTAGACCCACAGTCCTCTCTGAAGCCTGCACTGAAGGTGTAGAAATAGGTGTGTCACAACCTATTAGTGGTAGTACATGCGGGCAATCTACTGATAGTACCAGACAAATTTCTGTGCCCCAGCTGCTGCAGCGCCGAAAGAAGTACGCTCCCAGCCATCCACATGCCCAGCGGTTGAATGCTAGCTTAGAAAATTGCTAGTAAGCTGTAATGTTCCCCGCACGCTGATTAACGGCGGCGGCGGCTTTGCGGTTTGCGGCGGCAGCGGCGGGGGGGGGCAAGTATTCTATTTCAGTATCGGGGGTATTTGCGGGAGTACGAGTACTCCCGCAAATACTCGGTATCGGTCCCGATACCGATACTGGTATCGGTATCGGGACAACCCTAGTTGTGACACACCTCTCTCCTCCACCCCCTCCTCTTCTTCTTCCTCTTCCTGTGGTGATGTTTCCTCAGAACCAGCCATGTTCCGTAGGTGTACGAGGGGCTACGCAGAAATGCAGGCCAAGAGATGCCATGCGGTCCTAGAGCTGGTGTGCTTGGGAGACAGGAGCCACACCTTGGAAGAGGTTCTTTCAGCTATGCAGGGGCAGGCTCAGAGGTGGTTGACGCCACGCCAGCTGAAGCCTGGAATTGTGGTCAGCGATAATGGCACCAACCTCCTCTCTGCCCTGCGACAGGGAAAACTCACCCATGTGCCCTGTTTTGCGCATGTCCTGAATTTGGTGGTGCAGCGGTTCTTGGGCAGGTACCCGGGCTTACAGGATGTCCTGAAGCAGGCAAGGAAAGTCTGTGTGCATTTCCGGAGGTCATATAATGCCACTGCTCGGCTCACAGACCTCCAAAGGGAATACAACCTGCCCAAGAACCGACTAATCTGTGACATGCCCACCAGATGGAACTCTACGTTGGCCATGCTGCAGCGGAGGGCCATCAATGAGTACCTGTGCCAATATGGCAGCAGAACTGGTTCAGGGGAGCTTGTTTTTTTTCACCATGCCAGTGGGCCTTGATCAGGGATGCATGCACTGTCCTGTCACCATTTGAGGAGGCCACAAGGATGGTGAGCAGTGACACTGCATGCATCAGTGAGACTGTCCCTCTTATTCACATGTTGGAGCACACGCTACGTGGAATAATGGACAGGGCCCTTGAGGCAGAACAGAGGGAGGAAGAGGAAGACTTCCTTACCTCTCAAGGCCCCCTTTATCCAGACACTGTTCCTGCTTGCCCACCTAGCACACAGGAAGAGGAGGAGGAGGATGAGGAGGAGGATTGTATCAGCAAGATGGAGGTGGAGCCTAGCATCAACAGCAGTAGTCTTCAAGGGATCATTTACAGTCACAAGGAACACATGGACTTTTACGTGGCTGGGATGAGGTGGCTGTGGATCCTGTCGTCCTCAGTGACCCAGAGGACTGTGCCCCGAATGCCTCTGCAAACCTATGCTGCATGGCCTCCCTGATCCTGCAAAGCCTGTGTAAGGATCCTCGTGTATGTGCTATCAAGGAGAGGGATCATTGCTGGCTGGCAACTCTCCTTGATCCACGTTACAAGAGTAAGGTAGCGGACCTTATGTTGCCATCGCAGAGGGAGCAGAAGATGAAACTTCTGCGGGAGGCCCTGCAGAAGGGTCTGTGCAATGTGTTCCCAGAACCGGGGGGGATTGCCAAAACCTGGCCCTGGACAACGTCTTGCTGAGGCTTCGGTGAGTCAGAGAAGGAGCGGTGGAGAAGGTGGCCGTCTGACCGATGCGTTCAGAATTTTTTTTATTAGTCCGCAGCCCCAAGGTCTGACCGGTTCCGGCAACCATCGCCAGCGTCTGGTTTACATGGTCCGGGAATACCTAGGGGTAAGATCCGACTTGGACACCTTCCCCACCGAAAATCCTCTGGCTTACTGGGTCTTGAGGATGGATCACTGGCCAGAGCTTGCACAGTACGCAATTGAGCTACTGGCTTGCCCTGCATCCAGTGTTCTTTTAGAAAGCACATTCAGTGCTGCTGGAAGCTTTGTGAGTCGGTGGGACTCTGTTGATCGACTGACCTTCATCAAAATGAATCAGGCTTGGATCAACACCAGCTACCAAGCACCTGATGCTGATGTTACTGAATAATAATTTTTTGTTGAAATGTCAGATCCCTTTGAGACTGCGTATGCTGATGCTGAGTGACTGTCCTGTTATGCTGCTGATGGAATATCCTTCTCCTCCTCACTTTTCTTACTGATAGCTAGTAAGAAATTTTGTGTTTCTGGGCTCCGCCACCAGTGCCTAAGGCCTAATTTTTCTGCCCCTGTTTAACAGGGGCGCCTAATAACAATTTTTGATGCAATACTTTGCACGTGGCTCCTTGTTTCGCTCCAATTACAGTTATTGGGAGGGGTTACAGTGTTGTGTTGTGTTGTGCCTAAGGACACATTTTTCTGCCCCTGTTTAACAGGGGCGCCTAATAACAATTTTTGATGCAATACTTTGCACTTGGCTCCTTGTTGCGCTCCAATTACAGTTATTGGGAGGGGTTGCAGTGTTGTGTTGTGCCTAAGGACACATTTTTCTGCCCCTGTTTAACAGGGGCGCCTAATAACAATTTTTGATGCAATACTTTGCACGTGGCTCTTTGTTCCGCTCCAATTACAGTATGTTTGAAGGGTGCCCTTTTTTCTACAATTTTGCTTTCACAAAAAAATAATGGCCCCCCACCACCCCTAAATAATCGACATATTGTTGCCACACAGCACGTGCGCAAGCAGTATTAAATTACTTTTTTCTTATAATAATTTAGACACACAGCAGGTGTGATATTTAAAGGAATTTTTCATTTTTTTTTTCACTTTAAGCATCATTAAAATTGCTGCTCCGGAAAAAACGGTCGTTTTTAAAACTTTTTTTTCCATTGATACATGTTCCCTGGGGCAAGACCCGGGTTCTGAAAGATGTTTTCCAACAATAAATTGAATACTGGTCTTTAAAATGACCGTTTTTTAATTCGAACGTTCGAGTCCCATAGACTTCAATGGGGTTCTAAATGTTCGCGCGAACCAGTGGTCTGTTCGAACGTTCTGGTGCGAACCCGGGTATGATCGGCTCATCCCTAGTTTGGAGCATTGGGGAGCGATGGTACCAATGGTTGTAGCGTGGCCGAGCTACGGCTGACAATAATAGAACAGCCTTTGGATGCAAGCTGGATGCCTTTAGGCAGCAGGCAGCAGGCAGGTGCAGGTAACAAGTGCAGTGCATAAAGCACTGATTCGGGCAAACGCTGTGATCCGCGGCGCCGTATGCGCTCCAGCATGGAGCGCATTGCGACGGCGCGAGAAGCACCTGTTACACACAGACAATTACATCAAAGTGAATAGTGATGTCGCGAACCTAAAATTTTCGGTTCGCAAACGCGAACTTCCGCAAATGTTCGCGAACCGGGCGAACCGCCATAGACTTCAATGGGCAGGCGAAGTTTAAAACCCACAGGGACTCTTTCTGGCCACAATAGTGATGGAAAAGTTGTTTCAAGGGGACTAACACCTGGACTGTGGCATGCCGGAGGGGGATCCATGGCAAAACTCCCATGGAAAATTACGTAGTTGACGCAGAGTCCGTTTTTAATCCATAAAGGGCATAAATCACCTAACATTCATAAATTGTTTGGAATAACGTGCTTTAAAACATCAGGTATGATGTTGTATCGATCAGGTAGTGTAAGGGTTAGGGTTAGGGCTAGGGTTACAGATAGGGTTAGGGTTACAGACAGGGTTAGGGTTAGGGTTACAGTCTGTAACCCTAACCCTAACCCTGTCTGTAACCCTAACCCTGTCTGTAACTCTAACCCTATCGGTTAGAGTTACAGACAGGGTTAGGGTTACAGACAGGGTTAGGGTTACAGACTGTAACCCTAACCCTATCTGTAACCCTAACCCTGTCTGTAACCCTAACCCTATCTGTAACCATAACCCTATCTGCAACCCTATCTGTAACCCTAACCCTATCTGTAACCCTAACCCTGTCTGTAATAGGGTTAGGGTTCACAGTGACAGACCAAACTCTGACAGACCAAACTCCCCGTTAAACGCACTGCAAACACCTGCAAACAGTCCATTTGCACAACCGCAAACTCCCCATTTACACAAGGTTGGATATCAAGCTAGCCATGTCCTGTTCCTTGTCCTCACTGACGTCAATAAACGTTTTGGAGATTGCAAGCGATGGGGGTTTTTCAAAGCCTATGGTCGTGCTGAGGTAGTTCAGTGACAGTTAAGTGACCCAGAAAACAATGATTCTGCAGTGTGGGCCCATTGTTGGCCTAGTAGGCTTTAATGATCACCTTATATGATCACAAAGAAAATTAATGTTTTTTCTAAAATTATCCAGCCGATCGCTTTTGGTCTGTTTACAATGAAGCAACGACCTTATCATCTGGGGTGTGCCAACATTGCCATTGCCAACACACTCATAGAGGTGGTCGCTTCATTGTGATACGCAAGCCCCTTTACCACAACAAGGTAACGATCATGAAGAGGAATTGACACATGTATGTGCCTTTTTTTGGGGTTTTGTTTTTGCAGCCACAGTGCAGCACCAGAGGCCAGAAAAATTAGGCATGTACACATGCCTGAAAAAGTAGGTATTGTTGCAGCTGCTGCTGTAGCAGCGACCAGAACCCTATTTGGTGGCGGATAAGTCACGCAAGTCACCCGGCATGCAGAGATAAAATACAGCAGCGTGTGGACCATTTGTAGCCCAAGGAAGCTCATCTCATCAGGCCTTTAGTCAAATGTATCACCCACAGTCAGTCCCTTTGGGATCCATGCCTCATTCATCTTAATAAAGGTGAGGCAATCTAGACTTTTTTGACCTAGGCGACTTCTCTTCTCAGTGACAATACCTCCTGCTACACTGAAGGTCCTTTCTGAAAGGACACTTGAAGCGGGGCAGGCCAGGAGTTCTATCGCAAATTGGGATAGCTCGGGCCACAGGTCAAGCCTGCACACCCAGTAGTCAAGGGGTTCATCGCTCCTCAGAGTGTCGATATCTGCAGTTAAGGTGAGGTAGTCTGCTACCTGTCGGTCGAGTCGTTCTCTGAGGGTGCACCCCGAAGGGCTGTGGCGATGCGTAGGACTAAAAAAGCTCTGCATGTCCTCCATCAACAACACGTCTGTAAAGCGTCCTGTCCTTGCCAGCGTGGTCATGGTAGGAGGAGGATTACTTTCACCTCTTCCACTGTTAGATTCCCATTGTGCTGTGACATCACCCTTGTACTGTATGCTGTGTAAAGCATACTTTTTAATTTATTTTGGAACTGCTGCATCCTTTCCGACTTCCAGTAATTTGGTAACATTTCAGACACTTTCTGCTTATACCGGGGGTCTAGTAGCGTGGCCACCCAGTACAGGTCATTCTCCTTCAGCCTTTTTATACGAGGGTCCCTCAACAGGCACGACAGCATGAAAGACCCCATTTGCACAAGGTTGGATGCCGAGCTACTCATGTCCTGTTCCTTGTCCTCACTGATCTCACTGAAGGCCTGTTCTTCCTCCCAGCCACGTACAACACCACGGGTACCAGATAGGTGACAACGAGCACCCTGGGATGCCTGCTGTGGTTGGTCTTCCTCCTCCTCAAAGCCACACTCCTCCTCTGACTCCTCTTCCTCACACTCCTCTTCCAGCATTTCTGCAGGTCCAGCAAGTGATGCTGAGAAGGCTGTTTCTGGTGGTGATGGTGACCACAACTCTTCCTCTTCCTCTTCACGCTCATCTACGGCCTGATCCAACACTCTTCGCAGGGCACGTTCCAGGAAGAAAACAAATGGGATCATGTCACTGATGCTGCCTTCAGTGCGACTGACTAGGTTTGTCACCTCCTCAAAAGGACGCATGAGCCTACAGGAATTGCGCATGAGCATCCAGTAACGTGGCAAAAAAATTCCCAGCTGCGCAGAGGCTGTCCTAGCACCCCAGTCATACAAATACTCGTTGGCAGCTTTTTCTTGTTGGAGCAGCGGTTGAACATTAGGAGTGTTGAATTCCAACGTGTCGGGCTGTCGCAAATCAAGCGCCTCACTGGCATGTTGTTTCGCCGCTGGATATCTGAAAAGTGCGCCATGGCCGTGTAGGAACGCCTGAAATGGCTACACACCTTCCTGGCCTGCTTGAGGATGTCCTGTAAGTCTGGGTACTTATGCACAAAGCATAGTACAATCAGATTCATCACATGTGCCATGCACGGGACATGTGTCAACTTGCCCAAATTCAATGCCGCCAACAAATTGCTTCCGTTGTCACACACCACTTTGCCGATCTCCAGTTGGTGCGGAGTCAGCCACTGATCCACCTGTGCATTCAGGGCGGACAGGAGTCCTGGTCCGGTGTGACTCTCTGCTTTCAGGCAAGTCAACCCCAAGACGGCATGACACTGCCGTATCCATGATGTGGAATAGCCCCTGGGGAGCTGGGGGGGGTGCAGTTGATGTGGAGCAAGACGCAGCAGCAGAAGAGGACTCAGCCGAGGAGGTTATCAAAGAGAATGGAGTAGGAGGAGTAGAGGAGGTGGCAGCAGACCTGCCTGCAAGTCGTGGCGGTGTCACCAACTCCTATGCAGAGCCACGCATTACATGCTTGTCAGCCGTCAGCAGGTTTACCCAATGCGCCAATGCGCAGTGTAGGTGATATACCTGCCCTGACCGTGCTTTGCAGACCAGGTATCAGTGGTCAGATGGACCCTTGCCCCAACACTGTGTGCCAGGGATGCCATGACTTCCTTTTGCACAATAGAGTACAGGTTGGGGATTGCCTTTTGTGAAAAGAAATTTCGGTGTCCCAATAGCTACAAATTGTTTGAAGGCCTCAGACTCCACCAGCTTGTATGGTAAAAGCTGGCAGGCTAAGAGTTCCAACAAGCCAGCTGTCAGACGCTGGGCAAGGGGGTGACTCTGTGACATTGGCTTCTTATGTTCAAACATGTCCTTGACAGACACCTGACTGTGGGCAGATGAGCAGGAACTGCTCAAGGTGAGAGACGGAGTGGCGGATGGTTGAGAGGGGGCAAGGAGGACAACAGTGGTTGACGTGACTGAAGATGCTGCACCAGGAGGAGGATGGTGGCTTTGAGCGTGTGTGCTGCTTGTACTCATCATCATGTGTTGATCCCATAGGCGTTTACAATGTGTGATCATGTGCCTTCGCAAAGCAGTTGTACCTAGGTGGGTTTTGGATTTCCCACAACTCAGTTTCTTTTGGCACAGGTTGCAAATGGCATCACTGTTATCAGAGGCAGACACACAAAAAAAATGCCACACTGCTGAGCTTTTGCAATGACGGCATTCTGGTGGTGGCAACAGCATGCGTTGATTGGCGTGCTGTCTGGCTGACCCCGGGTGCCGATACATGCTGTCTGACTGCCACTAACTCCTTGCGACGACCTCCCCCTGCTTCCAACTCGTCTCCTCCTCCTCTCTGTCTCCCCATCTGAACTTTCCCCCTGTTCTTCTTCTCTTCGCGCGGGCACCCACGTGACATCCCCGGACACATCGTCATCATCAACCGCTTCACTTGTATCTGACAACTCAGCAAAGGAAGCAGCAGCGGGTACATCATCATCATTACACCATACGTCCATGTGTGTAATGCTGCCTGACTGAGTCATATCCCTTTTATCTACATCCTCTGGCAATAATGGTTGCGCATCACTAATTTCTTCCAACTGATGTGTAAATAACTCCTCTGACAAATCAAGTGAAGCAGCTGTGATGCTAGTGTTGGTGGTGGCGGCCGGCGGGCGAGTGGTAACTTGAGAGGTGCCCGAAGCTGAGTTTGAGGAGGATGGTGCGTCAAGGTTTCGAGCGGAAGCTGTAGAAGATTGGGTGTCCTGTGTTAGCCAGTCAACTATGTCCTCAGAACTTTTCGAGTTCAGGGTACGTGGCCTCTGAACACTGGGCATTATTATAGGGCCAAAGGGAATCAAAAATTTAAAAACCTATTGCAGGACAATTTTATGGTGCAGTTTATTGAGGCCCCAACTAGGAATGATGCCCTGTTGGACCTGATAATCTCAAACCATGCAGAGCTTATTACTAATGTTCAGATAAAGGAACACCTGGGTAGCAGTGATCATAACATGATTTCATTTAATGTTAACTATAAGCAAGAAATACATACAGGAAATATTAAAACACTAAATTTTAAGAGAGCAAATTTTCCAAGGATGAGGGCTGCTCTCCAGGACTTGGACTGGGAGGGACTATTGGCACAGATGAACACAGAACAGAAATGGGAATTCTTCAAAAAGACTGTGTGGAACCTCACCTGCAAAGTATGTTCCCATGGGCAATAAGTTTAAAAGGCTAAAAATAAAACCTATGTGGCTCACGGTCAAAGTTAAAAAAGCTATAAACAATAGGAAAGTAGCTTTTAAAAAATATAAAAATGAAGGAACACTAGTGTTGTTTAAATGTTACAAAGAATATAACAGGATATGCAAAAAGGAAATCAAGGATGCAAAAATTCAAAACGAACGACAGATTGCAAAAGATAGTAGGACAAACCCCAAAAAATTATTTAAATATATTAATAGTAAAAAGGTGAAGTCTGAGCATGTAGGCCCCTTACAAAATAATCTAGAGTGGGTGACTGGGGACAAAGAGAAGGCAAATGTATTGAATGTTTTCTTCAGCTTTGTGTATACAATGGAGCATGGGGGAGCTCATGTCCAAAATTGGGGTGGGAGTGACACAGCCCCAAATCCACAATGGCTCAAAAGTGATATGGTCCAGAAATATTTAGACAGAATAAAGGTGGATAAAGCACCTGGACCTGATGGCATCCATCCACGGATCCTAGGTGAGTTGAGCTCTGTCATTTCAAAGCCACTGTATCTAATATTTAGGGACTCATTAAAGACAGGAATAGTACCACTGGATTGGCGCAGGGCCAATGTGGTGCCCATATTTAAAAAGGGAACAAAGTCTTTACCAAGTAACTATAGACCTGTTAGTCTAACTTCTATAGTTGGGAAGATACTGGAACGTTTAATAAAAGACCACATGGATGAGTGCTTGCTGGAAACAAACTATTTAAGCAGCAGACAACATGGATTCATGAAAGACAGAAGTTGTCAGACAAACCTGATTTCCTTTTATGAAGAGGTAAGTAAAACCCTGGACAGAGGAGTGGCTGTGGACGTGATATATTTGGATTTTGCAAAAGCGTTCGATAAAGTTCCGCACACACGGCTCATGTGTAAGGTAAGGTCTACAGGATTGGATATATCAGTTTGTAAATGGATAGAAAACTGGCTGAAAGACAGAATTCAGAGAGTCGTGGTTAATGATTCTTACTCTGAATGGTCCAATGTTATCAGTGGTGTACCCCAAGGTTCAGTGCTGGGACCCTTACTTTTCAATATATTTATAAATGATATTGGGTCTGAGATCAAAAGTAACATTTCTGTCTTTGCAGATGACACCAAGCTATGCAGTGGAATAACGTCCTTGCAGGATGTCTCCAATTTACAAGCCGACCTCAATGCTCTGTCTAATTGGGCGACTAAGTGGCAGATGAGGTTTAACCCTTTCTTTTTATTTATTTTTTTATTTATTTTTTTAAAGTGTATTTTGTGCGTGAACTCGAGAGAGGAGCCGGACTGCAGGAGTTGGGAGTAGGCAGGCCTCCCCCAGAGGCAATCTGCCATCTTTCTCCATGCCCCGGGTGGCAATGGCGGGTGTGTGAGGGGGTCCTCCCACACAGCCCGCCCTACCTGCTCCGCTTTGAAGCCCAACGGGGCAGAGGGACTCCCTATAAGGGAGTGAGAGGATTAGCCCGCTCAACCAGCCCCATTAGTCCTTCGCCTCTCTTTTAGAGACCGCGTGGTCAAAGTGTGTGTTAACCCAATTTAGAGTGCGTGTGTAGGTGTGGTGGTTTTTGTGGGAGGGGGGTGGGCGTACTAAGCACAGGCTTACCTTGCATAGCACACCCTTTCATGCCTATGCCTATGTATGACATTTGGTGTTTACAAGTTAAAATCCATATTTTTGGCTAGAAAATTACTTAGAACCCCCAAACATTATATATATATTTTTAGCAGAGAATCTAGAGAATAAAATGGCGATTGTTGCAATATTTTATGTCATACGGTATTTGTGCGGCGGTGTTTTAAACACAACTTTTTGGGAAAAATTTACTTTCGTGAATTTTATAAAAATGAAAAAGTAAAATTAGCCCAATTTTTTTGCATAATGTGAAAGATGATGTTATGCCGAGTAAATAGATACCAAGCATGACACGCTTTATAATTGCATGCACTCGTGGAATGGCGACAAACTACGGTAACTAAAAATCTCCATAGGCGACGCTTTAAACTTTTTTTACGGTTACCAGGTTAGAGTTACAGAGTAGGCCTAGTGCTATAATTATTGCTCTCGCTCTTACGATCGCGGCGATACCTCACATGTGTTATTTGAACACCGTTTTCATATGCGGGTGCGACTTCCGTATGCGCTTTCTTTGCTGCGCAAGCTCGCGGGGAGGGGGGCGCTTTAAAAATTTTTTTTTTTGTTTTCTTATTTATTTATTTATTTTTTCTAATATTTAAAAATTAAAAGACCTCCGAGCCCTCCTTTGCACTTCAAAGTATTCAGATCGCCGAAAACGGCGATTCTGAATACTGTGTACTTTTTTAAATCCGGCGCCATTGGCATCTGAGAAACCCGGAAGTGACGTCATGACGCCGCTTCCGTGGTTTCAATGCGGACACTGAATCAAAGCCGTTTACGGCTTTGTTTCAGAGCGCGCCGAGACGCTGGAGGCGCCGGATCGTGGATCGGGTCTCCCGGTGGGACGGGAGGCCCGGTCAGAGCGGCGAGAGGCGGCGGGAGGGGGGGGATGTCCCCTCCCGCTCCTCCGGCATAACAACCGAGCGGCTTTTAGCCGCATCGGTTGTTATGTTTGGAAAGCCTAACGCCGGCTCTAAACAACGGTACCGGGATGATGCCTGCGGCTGCAGGCATCATCCCGGTATAACCCCTGAAAGCCGAGGACGCATATATGCGTTCCGTCGGCGTGAAAGGGTTAATGTAGATAAATGTAAAGTTATGCACTTGGGGGCTAAGAATATGCATGCATCATACATACTAGGGGGAGTAAAACTGGGGGGATCTGTAGTGGAGAAGGATCTGGGGGTTTTAGTTGATCATAAGCTCAATAATGGCATGCAATGCCAAGCTGCGGTTTCCAAAGCGAGCAAAGTCCTTTCTTGTATTAAGAGAGGTATGGACTCCAGAGACAGAGATATAATTTTGCCCCTGTTCAAATCATTAGTAAGACCTCATCTGGAATATGCAGTTCAGTTTTGGGCCCCCGTTCTCAAAAAGGACATCGGAGAACTGGAGAAAGTGCAGAGAAGGGCAACCAAACTGATAAGAGGCATGGAGGAGCTCAGCTATGAGGAAAGATTAGAAGAACTACATTTATTCACTCTTGAGAAGAGGAGAATAAGGGGGGATATGATCAACATGTACAAATATATAAGAGGTCCATACAGTGAACTTGGTGTTGAGTTATTCACTTTACGGTCAACACTGAGGACAAGGGGGCACTCTTTACATCTAGAGGAAAAGAGATTTCACCTCCAAATACGGAAAGGTTTTTTCACAGTAAGAGCTGTGAAAATGTGGAACAGACTCCCTCCAGAGGTGGTTCTGGCCAGCTCAGTAGATTGCTTTAAGAAGGGCCTGGATTCTTTCCTAAATGTACAGAATATAACTGAGTACTAAGATTTGTAGGTAAAGTTGATCCGGGGTAAATCCGATTGCCTCTCGGGGGATCAGGAAGGAATTTTTTCCCCTGCTGTAGCAAATTGGATCATGCTCTGCTGGGGTTTTTTGCCTTCCTCTGGATCAACTGTGGGTATGGAGTTGGGTGTATAGGATTTTACTGTGTTTTTTTTTTATTTTTTTTATTTTTTGTGGTTGAACTGGATGGACTTGTGTCTTTTTTCAACCTGACTAACTATGTAACTATGTAACTATGTAATCACAACACCATGACCACGACGGCCCCTGCGGAGTGGCCTGCCTCTGCCTGTCATTTTTTTTAGATTAGTTTATTTGTACTATGCGTGCAAGCTACTGTGCCAACACAATATAGATGAGACGTGGCACTGGCAGGCAGGTGGGCAGAGTTTACCCTGTGAGGCAAAGACACCCTGGCAGACAAAAGACTACTATTTAGTATTGCAGTGAATTTTTTTTTTAGATCTTATCAACTGTGCCAACACAATATAGATGAGATGTGGCACTGGCAGGCAGGTGGGCAGAGTTTACCCTGTGAGGAAAAGACACCCTGGCTGACAAAAGACTACTATTTAGTATTGCAGTGAATTTTGTTTTTAGATCTTATCAACTGTGCCAACACAATATAGATGAGATGTGGCACTGGCAGGCAGGTGGGCAGAGTTTACCCTGTGAGGAAAAGACACCCTGGCCGACAAAAGACTACTATTTAGTATTGCAGTGAATTTTGTTTTTAGATCTTATCAACTGTGCCAACACAATATAGATGAGAGTTTACACTGTGAGCCTGGGCCCCTTACATTACACAGCACCCCACAGCTCTGGGCCCCTCTACATAGCACCCAGCACCACTGGACCCCTTTATATTACACAGCACCCTGCACCTCTAATCTAACTAAACTATACAGGGCCGGATTCAGAAAGAGATACGATGGCGTATCTCCTGATACGCCGTCGTATCTCTGAGTTCCGACGGTCGTATCTATGCGACTGATTCAGAGAATCAGTTACGCATAGATCTCCCTAAGATCCGCCAGGTGTAAGTGACTTACACCGTCGGATCTTAGGCTGCAATTCCAGGCCGGCCGCTAGGTGGCGCTTCCCTATTTTTACGCGGCGAATATGCAAATGTGGAGTTACGCCGATTCAGAAACGAACGACCGCCCGGCGCTTTTTTTTTACGTCGTTTGCGTTCGGCTTTTTCCGGCGTATAGTTACCCCTGCTATATGAGGGGTAGCTAATGTTAAGTATGGCCGTCGTTCCCGCACCGAGTTTTTAATTTTTTAAGTCGTTTGCGTAAGTCGTTCGCGAATACCGATGGACGTAATTTACGTTCACGTCGAAAGCAATGACGTCCTTGCGACGTCATTTAGAGCCATGCACACTGGGAGATTTTACGGACGGCGCATGCGCCGTTCAAGTAAAACGTAAAAAACGCGGGGTCAAGGGAAATTTAAATAAATCATGCCCCCTACATCCCCATTTGAATTACGCGGCCTTACGCCGCAACACATACGCTATGCCACTCTAACTAAGGGCGCAAGTTCTTTGTGAATAAAGAACTCGCGCCCAAAGTTAGAGCGGCATAACGTATCGGAGATACGTTACGCGGGCCGGACAGATACGCCAATGTATCTGAATCCGGCCCACAGTGTATAAATATATGTACAACTCCTGGTGATGTATATATATCCTCTACACACTGTGGCCCGGATTCAGAAAGCACTTCCGCCGACGTATCTCGATATACGCCGCGTAAGTGTAAATTTGCGCCGTCGTATCTTTGCGCCGTACCCAGAAAACTAGATACGCCGTAAAATAGGCTTCTTCCGACCGACGTAAAATTCTTGCGCCGGCGTTTCGTAGGCGCATATTTACGCTGGACGCATCTGCTGCTCCCATTGATTTTGTATTCAAATATGCAAATTAGTTTGATACGCTGATTCAGAAACGTACGTTTGGCAGGCGCAGGCTACGTGCGGTGCGCGTAAGTGGAATTTCTGGTGTAAAGTTACCCCTCATAAAGCAGGGGTAACTTTGCACCAGACTTGCACAAGTCAGCTGGAGAGCAGCTACTGCAGCACCGTTACAGAAGAGCTGAGCAACCACACTTGCAGGACAACACATCTATATGCCAACATGCCAGGGGCAGCCGTGGTCATAGCACTACTGCGTCTACGGGCACGTAGGAGGGCACGGGAGAGGATATACCGAATGCGCATTGATGTCTTTGGCATGGGTGATTCGGAGGTGTATCGCATCTTCAGATTCAGCCCTGAAGCCATCATGGAAATAGCCACAACCCTGCATGATGAGATCACCAACAATACACACTGGGCCAGATTCACAAAGAGATACGACGGCGTATCTCCTGATATGCCATCGTATCTCTGAGATCCAACGGTCGGACCTATGCAACTGATTCATAAGAATCAGTTACGCATAGATCTCCCTTAGATCTGACAGGTGTAAGTGACTTACACCTTCGGATCTTAGGCTGCAATCTTCCGCTGTCCGCTAGGTGGCGTTTCGTGTTTTACTCGCGACGAATATGCAAATGAGGAGATACGCCGATTCAGAAACGAACGCCTGTCCGTCGTGTTTTTTTTACGTTGTTTGCGTTCGGCTTTTTCCGGCGGATAGTTACCCCTGCTATATGAGGGGTAGCTAATGTTAAGTATGGCCGTCGTTCCCGCGCCGAGTTTTGAATTTTTACGTCGTTTGCTTAAGTCAGTCGCGAATACGGATGGCCGTAATTTACGTTAACGCCGAAAACAATGACGTCCTAGCGACGTCATTTGGAGCATGCGCACTGGGAAATTTCGCCGGCGGCGCATGCGCAGTTAAATCGGCGCGGGGACGTGCCTGATTTAAATTGTACACTCCCCCTAGCCGCAGAATTTGAACTCTGCCGGGGGAGTTACGATCCGTCGGCGCAAGTTTGGAGTTAAGTGCTTTGTGAATACTGCAATAGCCTCGCAAAATTGCGCCGGCGTATCGTAAATCACATAGATTACGTGGATCTAAAGATCCGCTAATCTATGTGAATCTGGCCCAGTGTGTACATGCAGTGCAGCCACTGGTCAAGGTCCTGGCAACACTGCATTTCCTTGCAAGTGGATCTTTTCAAAGAACAAGTGGAGTAGTGGCTGGGATGTCACAATCCTCCATGAGCAGATGTGTGCACCAGGTTGTCCCCGCAATCCTCAGACACATGTCCCACCACTTCATCAGACCCACCCAGGAGCATCTGCGGCAGAAGGCAATGGCAGATTTAGTCAGAATTGCAGGATTCCCATGCACCGTGGGGCCATTGATTGCACACATGTGGCACTACGCCCCCCGTGACACAGAGCACATATACTGCAATCGGAAGCATTGGAATTCCATCAACGTACAGGTGATAGCCGATGCCCAATGCCTCATATGGCACGTCCGTGCCAAACACCCATGGGCCAGCCACGACAGCTACATATACTGTCAAAGCACCATCCCAACAGAATTCGAAAAGAACGTGTATGTGGACAGCTGGCTAGTTGGTGAGTGACATGGGTGTCAGGCCTGACTGTCCGACCCCATGATGCAGACATCACGAGGGGCACATGCATGACTAACATTCTCCTGTCTTTTCCCTTCCAGGTGACTCTGCATATGCACTTGGACCCCATCTCATGACTCCATTCCGGAATCCCCAAACCAGAGGAGAGAGAAAATACAATGCTGCACACATACGTACCCGTGCAGTGGTGGAGCGCACATTTGGCATCCTGAAGTTCCGTTTTCGATGCCTGGATAAATCAGGGGGGACCCTGTTGTATTCCCCAAACTTTGTGTGCCAGATCATCGGTGCATGTTGCATTTTGCACAACTATGTCGTAAGAAAGGGCCTGGAGATTGACCTATGTGAAGACCTGACCCCCGAACCCCAAAGTGCCCCCCTGCCCGAGGCAGGAAGCATACCTCGTGGAAAGCATCTTTACAAGTTAAACACACACATTCATCATGGCACAAGGAGAATGCACGCATGCACACCACTGTGGTCCCTAGCTCACACCCGACATCCACATCACATTGGATTAGCCCAAGTCCACCATGTAGGACTTGGGAGCAGCAACGCCACACCAAGGCTCCAATTATGTTGCTGTCCATTCATACCACATTCACACGGCCGTGGGGATAAATTCTCCCCAACGAGCCAGGGTGACACCCCTTACTGGCAGGAGTGTCACCCCCACATTCACTCACCAGTCACACTGTAGCCTGCACTACTGACCGTGTGCAGTAATTATAAACCAAAAAATACTCATAATCTGAGTGAAAATAATAAAAACACTCATCACCTGAGTATATAAATAAAAAAAAAAAATCATTATTTGAGCAGAAAAGAAAAGCAAACATGTTTTTTATCTGCCCTGGCGTGGGCTGCGCCTAGTGCCTAGGCTCCTGGTCCACAGTCGACTGGGGGGAGCCTCAGGTGGGGGGGTTGTCTGGTGGAGGGACATCTCCCGGTCTCTCCCTGGCTGCCAGGCTGCTCTCCAATGCCAGGGCAATGCGGTGGAGGTAAGCGTTTGTCACCGCCTGCATCCGCAGCTGGCGGGTGGTGGTATAGCACAGGTGGCGCCGTGTCTGTCTCCCTTTGTACGGCAGCTGCCAGGATCCTCCCCTCCACCTGCATGGCAGCCGTATTGGCCTGGAATGCCTCTGCCAGCCTCCTCCCCTCCACCTGCATGGCAGCCGTATTGGCCTGGACTGCCTCTGCCAGGCTCCGGACCTCCGTTACAAGGCCTGATGTGGTGGCCTGCAGTTCCCCAAGACATGTGAGAATCCTGGTACAATTGGTACTCACGTCCTACAGGCTCTCATTGAAGGCAACATTATGACCCGCCTGCTGCACAGATAGCGTACAGGCAGCCTGGGTCTGAGCCGAGGAGGCCAGGCTCTCTGCAACATGGTGCAGGTCCCCCACTAAGGCAGACATATGGTGGGTTTGGCGGGCCTGGTCCCTTGCCAAATTCTCCTCCAATGCCTCCGGGACACCCCTTGTTTTCCGGGTAGCCTTCCTTGGGGCAGGAGAGGCTTGGGGCAGGCTGGATGGGATGGCCCTTGAGGGGCTATCCCTGATGGGGGGTGACCCTTGAGGGGCTATCCCTGATGGGGGAGGAGGTTGGGGAGGGAACAGGTATGTGGGTCTCCTCCACTATAAAGAACCCTTCCTCAATATTGACCTGCTCTTCCTCCACTTCCTCTACAGGGGAGGATGGGTCACTCTCGGCCAGGGATGGGGTCGGTCGCCCAGCAGCCGACGACAGCCCAGCTACCTCCTGGACATCTGTGGATGACACAAAACATTCACATGTTGGTGTACCCACACACTTGTCACATGTTCCCTTGCCCCCCCACACATGCTACACACCAGTGCTCAAGGGCTGATCGACCGAATCAAAGCCCTCCAGGCCCTCAACCATCGCCCTCTCCAGGCACCTGGCAATGATCATATCATCAGCAGTGAGGGTAATGTTGGTGGCTGGTCCACCTCCTGTACCACTGGCATGTCTACGGATCTTGCCCAGCTTCTCTTTAGCCAGATGCCGCAGATCGTTCATTTTTTTTGTAATATCCTTGGTGGTCCGAGCCACAACGCCAAGGGCATTGACCTGGGTTGTTATTTCCAGCACGATCCTATCTTTCTCCACCTTGCTGGTAGTGCCAGTCTGTGCCCCATAGAGGCACACGCCATACTTATTGAGGCCCTTATAAGAGCCTTCTCCTCAGGGGAGTAATTCAGCTTCCTCCGAGACTTAGTACTAGTGATGATGACTCATTAATTCATTGATTTCCTGATACAATCTCAGGGTTACCCATTTCTGCGGCTGATTTAAAATTAAGGAAAGCATGCAAAACCAGACAAGAAAATCTACATCTGCTCACAGGAAGGAGAAACCCTCCTCACTTTAGTTTTATTTACCATATGAAATCACATCAAAGCATACATTGATTGGTTCACATCATACAGACACACCTTCACATGATCCCTCCCAATCACCCTCGGACCCACCCATTCACCCATCCCCTCTGTGACTCTGTAGCACATCGCACATATTGCTAAAGTCCAAGAGCCATCTTTATTTCAGACGGTAATATGAGCTATAGGAGCGAGGAGATGGAAGTCCTTATTTGGAAAACAGTTCTGCTTTTCACAAGACACCAAATCCCTTTGGTGGGCTGAAGACAGGAAGGGGGGATGGGCCAGAGCACACATTCCAAAGATGAGAAACAGAAGGAGAAAATGGAAGCTGAACTTTCCTTTGTATTTTCAATGCTGAGTTCATTACTTTAAAAACCATCATATATCTGACAAATCGTATCAAGGAAAATAAGCAGTATTGATCATTCTCATACATACATATGCATATATAAAAAGAAATATAAAAAAACAACAATATAGAACCAATAGGAAAATATAAAAGACATTAAAACATTTTAGTGGTTCTAATAAAAGAATTTAAAATATAAATTGTATCCAGATCTATCACACTAGCAGTCCTAAAAAATGCTTGTGTACTTTTGCACTTGACGGGTGCATGTCTGGGCGTATTTATGCACTGGGCGTAGGTGTTGGGCCGGCGTATCTTAGGGGTTACGCCGGGCGTATTTGTGAGCATGCGCAGATGGGTGCAGTCAATCCGTCCACGTCACAGCGCATGCGCCGTTTAAGATACGCCCGACGTAAATCACTGCGACACGGTCGGACCATCATTTGCATGGGGTGACGCCCACTTACACTTACGCTGCCCTACGCCGTAGAAAATACGTTACGCTGGCACATCTTGGTGAGTAATATCTTTCTGAATACAGTACATGCCTCTCCGCGCTGGTCCGGCGTAGTGTAAATAAGATACGCTACACCAGCATAAATATGCGCCAATGTATCTGAACCTGGCCCTGTAACATTAACTGACTAGTCTGCCTGCTCTATCTAACTCCCAAAAATTACACTCTCTCTCTCTCTCTCTCTGTCTCTCTCTGTAAACCACGCAGTAAAGATTACAGAGAAGAAAAAAGCAGACTAATTGATTAGCCCTAACAAGGGCTGTTTGGGGTGCTGTTCTAACAGCAGAGATCAGATGAGTCTTTCAGGACTGGAGTACAATGCCCTAGCTAGCACTTTCCCTATGAAATCTGCAGCAGCAACACTGTCCCTCCTCTCACTAAGAATGCAAGTTCAGAATGAATCTAAAATGGATGCTGCCCGAGAGGTGGGAGGGTCAGGGAGGGAGGGTATGCTGCTGATTGGCTGGAATGTGTCTGCTGACTGTGAGGTAGAGGGTCAAAGTTTGCTCAATGTTAATTAATAGGAGGCAGATCGAAAATCGCATATGTTCGCCCGCGGCGGCGAACGCGAACAAGCGAAAATCGCAGCAAACTTTTCCCCGGCGAACAGTTCTGTACATCTCTAAAAGTGAACACCCTAAAAACAATATACATTGACAACCTCCCAAATATTTCAGGCGAAGATATATAAATCAGTCAATAAATAAATCAGTCAAAAAACCCTTGATCAAAAACATATCTGTTTTGCAAAGACATAAATAAAATGCAACAAAAAAAATAGACATTCAATAAGGACACCCAAATATACTCTGGCCGGCCCCTACATGTAGAGACTTAACTTTAAAGTGGGTACACCTGTTTAGGATGTCCTTAAATTACTAACCCAAAAAACACTCTCTATGAGCAAGTGCTGTTCACACACAAAAAGCAACATCATGCTCAGATCAACAGAAATGCAGCTACCCCTGTCCAAAATGATTTACATCATCCAGCATGTTACAAAATTAGAGATGGGACAAATACCCCCTGGTCCAGGTGGGCAAACAAAGAGCCTAACATGGGCAAAAGTTATACCATAAATACCATTGCAGTCTATGGGAATTGACTTGTTAATTTTGCTAGTCCCCACTTGGCTGGTTCATCTTCTAGTTATTGGACTTAAAATTGGTATGGAGGCCCAGGTCCCACCCTAAGGGACATACAGTACCTGCCGCCATTATTGTACTTTTAGCATGATCTCATCGCTCTGGTTCTCTGCAACAGGGTACTGTACATCTCGCGCTGGCTGCCGCAATAGGAAAAACACAGGAGAGAGAGCGGCCTCCATGATGGGGGGGGGGGACATGTGGCGTATGGGCACAGGCAGCACTGGGCAGAAAGGCAGAGGCTCAGAGGCAGAGCTGGCTGGCTGCAGCGGAGGCGGAGCGGTACATCAGAGGCAGACTGATGGTGGATGGTAACGATGTGACCGCAGGTACACAGACAGGTCACACTCACTGCCAGTGGCACTGCGATGATCAGGGGCATGCAGGGGATGTTTTCCTTCCTTACTCCATTCCTCCACCGCTGCTGTGCCAGCACCTCTAACACTGTACGGAGAGACTCTAGAGTGGAGCGGCTGCCTGTTGAGTTAGTTGCTGAGAGGGAGTAGGATCACCGGTGCCCAGGCACCCTGGGTGGTAGTGCCCCCGCCTCTCTCCAGTGCGCCCTAGGCGGCTGCTAGTGGTAGCACCGGCCCTGACTCCAAGGCAAATTTTAACCACTTCCGTAACGCAGGATGTCATATGATGTCCTGGGGCTAGATTCACATAGATTAGCGGATCTTTAGATCCGCGTAATCTATGTGATTTACGATCCGCCGGTGCTATTTAGCGAGGCTAGTGCAGTATTCACAAAGCACTTACCTCGAAAATTGCACCGTCGGATCGCAACTCCCCCGGCGGAATTCAAACTCCGCGGCTAGGGGGAGTGTACAATTTAAATCAGGATTTAACTGCGCATGCACCGCCGGCGAAATTTCCCAGTGCGCATGCTCCAAATGACGTCGCAACGCAATGTTTTCGGCGGCAACGTCAATTGCGGCCATCTGTATTCCAGAGCGACTTACGCAAACGATGTAAAAATTTGAAACTCGGCGCGGGAACAACGGCCATACTTAACATTAGCTACCCCTCATATAGCAGGGGTAACTATCCGCCGGAAAAAGCCGAACGCAAACGACGTAAAAAAAAAACGACGGGTGGGCGTTCGTTTCTGAATCGGCGGTTCTCCTCATTTGCATATCCGACGCGTAAAAGACCGAGGCGACACCTAGCGGCCGTCGGGAGATTGCAGCCTAAGATCCGACGGTGTAAGTCACTTACACCAGTCGGATCTAAGGGAGATCTATGCGGAACTGATTCTTATGAATCAGTCGCATAGATCCGACCGGCTGGACTCAGAGATACAACGGCGGATCAGGAGATCCGCCGTCGTATCTTTGTGAATCTGGCCCTTGGACTGAAGTGCAGCTACAGGCATCATTCAGATATCCTTCTTTACATGCGGCAAATGTGCACACCATAAGAACGTTCCGTCGCTTGAACGTTCTTACAGGCGGCGGGAGGGGACATTCTCCCGTGCCATCGGAGGCCCAGAGAACGAATTGTCCGCCGCCGAATGAGGAGCATAGAGATTTAAAAACATAAACATAAACAAAGCTGCAATTGCGGCTGAAAGCATGAGATCAGTGCATTTCTTTTCCCAATCTCATGCTTTCCAGCCTGGAAGAGAGATGTGGGGTCTTATTGACCCCGCCTCTCTCCATAAAGAGGACCTGTCACCAGTGTTGCTTATCTTCCTTTAAAAAAGATATTAGTTACAGTTACAAATTACTTGTCCGAAAAAGTAATTGAGTTAGTGACTCAGTTACTTCATTGGCAAAGTAATTAGTTACTCAGCAAAGTAACTGACTTTTTTTTGCCGGCGTATAAGACGACACTGTGACATCTGTAAACATGCCTCACTGTGCCATCTGTAACATGCCTCACTGTGCCATCTGTAACATGCCTCACTGTGCCATCTGTAACATGCCTCACTGTGCCTGTAACTTACAGGCACAGTGAGGCATGTTACTTACAGGCACAGTGAGGCATGTTACTTACAGGCACAGTGAGGCATGTTACTTACAGACACAGTGAGGCATGTTACAGCACTGTGAGGCATGTTACAGGCACAGTGAAGCATGTTACGGCACAGTGAGGCATGTTACGGCACAGTGAGGCATGTTACGGCACAGTGAGGCATGTTACAGCACAGTGAGGCATGTTACAGCACAGTGAGGCATGTTACTTACAGGCACAGTGAGGCATGTTACAGCACAGTGAGGCATGTTACTTACAGGCACAGTGAGGCATTTTACAGAGAGGCCTAGTGAAATATGAACTTTGTGCTGATATTGCTTGCAAAGCTTAAAAGACTCCAATTATCTGCCTATAACAGCCTGTTATAGACAGATAATTGGAGTCTTTTAAGCTTTGCAAGCAATATCAGCACAAAGTTCATATTTCACCAGGCCTTAGACTAGGCCGCTCTCCCCCCCACCCCCACCTACACTCCCAGTTCCAATCCGATGCTGCTCACCTCGGTTCCTTACCTGCAGGGCCACGGTCAGTCGGTGCTGGTCTGCTGGCGCTCTCAGGTGGTGAGGTGACAGGTGAGTGACTATCCCTGGAGTCCGGACCGGTGGTGGTGGAGCAGGGGCCGGGGGAGATGTCGGTGGCTGAGGTGAGGAGTGAGGCCGAAGACACTGCGGGCGGGAGACTCCGGGCGCGTGCATGCACCAGCGCCACCCACAATTCATGAGTCCCGGCCGCCGCGACGAATCACAGGCCAGCTCCATCCAGCCCTCCCCAGTAATGTGGTGTCACAGACATGACCCCCGCCCTCAGTCAGAGTCTGCCCCGGAGCCCCCCCCGCGCGCGCTCAATGTAATCTCGGTAACGCCGCCCAAGTAATGGAAACGGCGTTGCCGAGAGGGAAAGAGTAATCTGATAGATTACTCGTTACCCTCAGGAGGCCCATCGTTACGTAACGGCGTTTATTTAAACGCCGTTACTTACAACACTGCCTGTCACACACTATTCCTATTACAAGGGGTGTTTATGTTCCTTGTAATAGGAATAAAAGTGTTCGCAAAAAAAAAAAAGTGCAAAACTAAAAAATAATGACGCAAATAATTTTTTTTTTTTAAAAAGCCCCTGTCCCTAGTAGCTTGTGCTCAGAAGCGAACGTGCACGTAAGTCCCGCCCACATATGTAAACGCTGTTCAAACCACACATGTGAGGTATTGCCGCGTGCATTAGAGCGAGAGAAATAATTCTAGCACTAGTCCTCCTCTGTAACTCTAAGCTGGTAACCTGTTCAAAAATTCAAGCGTTGCCTATGGAGATTTTTAAGTCCCGAAGTTTGGTGCCATTCCATGAGCGTGACAAGTTAGGTATCTATTACTCGGTGTAACATCATCTTTCACATTATCCCAAAAAAATGGGCTAACTTTACTGTTTTGTTAATTTTTAATTCATGAAACCGTTTTTTTGGCCAAAAAAAAGCGTTTGAAAAATGATTGCGCAAATCACAGTGAGGCATGTTACAGCACTGTGAGGCATGTTACAGGCACAGTGAGGCATGTTACAGGCACAGTGAAGCATGTTACGGCACAGTGAGGTATGTTACGGCACAGTGAGGCATGTTACGGCACAGTGAGGCATGTTACAGCACAGTGAGGCATGTTACAGCACAGTGAGGCATGTTACTTACAGGCACAGTGAGGCATGTTACAGCACAGTGAGGCATGTTACAGCACAGTGAGGCATGTTACTTACAGGCACAGTGAGGCATGTTACAGAGAGGCCTAGTGAAATATGAACTTTGTGCTGATATTGCTTGCAAAGCTTAAAAGACTCCAATTATCTGCCTATAACAGCCTGTTATAGACAGATAATTGGAGTCTTTTAAGCTTTGCAAGCAATATCAGCACAAAGTTCATATTTCACCAGGCCTTAGACTAGGCCGCTCTCCCCTCCACCCCCACCCACACTCCCAGTTCCAATCCGATGCTGCTCACCTCGGCTCCTCACCTGCAGGGCCACGGTCAGTCGGTGCTGGTCTGCTGGCGCTCTCAGGTGGTGAGGTGACAGGTGAGTGATTATCCCTGGAGTCCGGACCGGTGGTGGTGGAGCAGGGGCCGGGGGAGATGTCGGTGGCTGAGGTGAGGAGTGAGGCCGAAGACACTGCGGGCGGGAGACTCCGGGCGCGTGCATGCACCAGCGCCACCCACAATTCATGAGTCCCGGCCGCCGCGACGAATCACAGGCCAGCTCTATCCAGCCCTCCCCAGTAATGTGGTGTCACAGACATGACCCCCGCCCTCAGTCAGAGTCTGCCCAGAGCCCCCCCGCGCGCGCTCAATGTAATCTCGGTAACGCCGCCCAAGTAATGGGAACGGTGTTGCCGAGAGGGAAAGAGTAATCTGATAGATTACTCGTTACCCTCAGGAGGCCCATCGTTACGTAACGGCGTTTATTTAAACGCCGTTACTTACAACACTGCCTGTCACACACTATTCCTATTACAAGGGGTGTTTATGTTCCTTGTAATAGGAATAAAAGTGTTCGCAAAAAAAAAAAAGTGCAAAACTAAAAAATAATGACGCAAATAATTTTTTTTTTTTAAAAAGCCCCTGTCCCTAGTAGCTTGTGCTCAGAAGCGAACGTGCACGTAAGTCCCGCCCACATATGTAAACGCTGTTCAAACCACACATGTGAGGTATTGCCGCGTGCATTAGAGCGAGAGAAATAATTCTAGCACTAGTCCTCCTCTGTAACTCTAAGCTGGTAACCTGTTCAAAAATTCAAGCGTCGCCTATGGAGATTTTTAAGTCCCGAAGTTTGGTGCCATTCCATGAGCGTGACAAGTTAGGTATCTATTACTCGGTGTAACATCATCTTTCACATTTATCCCAAAAAAATGGGCTAACTTTACTGTTTTGTTAATTTTTAATTCATGAAACCGTTTTTTTGGCCAAAAAAAGGCGTTTAAAAAATGATTGCGCAAATCACAGTGAGGCATGTTACAGCACTGTGAGGCATGTTACAGGCACAGTGAGGCATGTTACAGGCACAGTGAAGCATTGTACGGCACAGTGAGGCATGTTACGGCACAGTGAGGCATGTTACGGCACAGTGAGGCATGTTACAGCACAGTGAGGCATGTTACAGCACAGTGAGGCATGTTACTTACAGGCACAGTGAGGCATGTTACAGAGAGGCCTAGTGAAATATGAACTTTGTGCTGATATTGCTTGCAAAGCTTAAAAGACTCCAATTATCTGCCTATAACAGCCTGTTATAGACAGATAATTGGAGTCTTTTAAGCTTTTCAAGCAATATCAGCACAAAGTTCATATTTCACCAGGCCTTAGACTAGGCCGCTCTCCCCTCCACCCCCACCCACACTCCCAGTTCCAATCCGATGCTGCTCACCTCGGCTCCTCACCTGCAGGGCCACGGTCAGTCGGTGCTGGTCTGCTGGCGCTCTCAGGTGGTGAGGTGACAGGTGAGTGACTATCCCTGGAGTCCGGACCGGTGGTGGTGGAGCAGGGGCCGGGGGAGATGTCGGTGGCTGAGGTGAGGAGTGAGGCCGAAGACACTGCGGGCGGTAGACTCCTGGCGCGTGCATGCACCAGCGCCACCCACAATTCATGAGTCCCGGCCGCCACGACGAATCACAGGCCAGCTCCATCCAGCCCTCCCCAGTAATGTGGTGTCACAGACATGACCCCCGCCCTCAGTCAGAGTCTGCCCGGAGTCCCCCCCGCGCGCGCTTAATGTAATCTCGGTAACGCCGCCCAAGTAATGGGAACGGCGTTGCCGAGAGGGAAAGAGTAATCTGCTAGATTACTCGTTACCCTCAGGAGGCCCATCGTTACGTAACAGCGTTTATTTAAACGCCGTTACTTACAACACTGCCTGTCACACACTATTCCTATTACAAGGGGTGTTTATGTTCCTTGTAATAGGAATAAAAGTGTTCGCAAAAAAAAAAAAGTGCAAAACTAAAAAATAATGACGCAAATATTTTTTTTTTTTAAAAGCCCCTGTCCCTAGTAGCTTGTGCTCAGAAGCGAACGTGCACGTAAGTCCCGCCCACATATGTAAACGCTGTTCAAACCACACATGTGAGGTATTGCCGCGTGCATTAGAGCGAGAGAAATAATTCTAGCACTAGTCCTCCTCTGTAACTCTAAGCTGGTAACCTGTTCAAAAATTCAAGGGTCGGGGGGCGTGGCCAACCGCCGAGCTGCATGGACGCCTGATCTCTCGGCTCCCGCACTGACCGGAGGATTCGATACGCTTTGCGCTGACCCACGCTCCACACCATGCACCAACCGAACCCACATACACTGGGGAACCCACCCAACACCTCCCGCAAGCGAAAGGATTACCGCCCACCACGTAAACTGACAGATTTCTTCTCCTCACCTCACGGAGCTCAAAACCAAGATGGCGCCCGCGACCGTTCGCCACGAGGGGAGAGATCCTTCACTGACCTGCCAGCTGCTGATGGCGATGCGTCTGCCCGCCCTGGCTCCTTCCTCCCCGATTCTCCATCGCCTCCTGGGACATCCTCCACTACCAACAGCCCTGCTAAAGCGCGGATGCGCATGGATCCCGGACCCCAGGCCTCTGAGGTAAGGCCTTCCCTGGACAGTCTCCCCTCCCTGACGCCAGCATCCTCCCCTATAGCTGCCTTCCCCACCACTGATCAGCCGGTCATGGATACCTTGCTAAAGGACATGCTGATCTCCCTACACAGCTCACTTCACGCTGATATCTCCACCATGTTCACTGCTTTCAAATCTGAGATGGTTCATATGCACAGCAGAGTAGGCCGCATTGAGCACCAATTAGGCGCCATGACCGTTACAGTAAATGATTTGGTGGATGCACACGACCATACCAGGGATGAACAACAGTGGGTAAGGGCCAAGATGGCAGACCTCGAAGACCGTTCGAGACGCAATAACGTGAAAATACGTGGCATACCAGAAACGATCGTTCCTGCCGATCTCAATGCATACGCCAGGAAAATGATTTCTTTGATCCTGCCCGATCTTCCCCCTGTGGAAACGATCATAGACCGCATACACAGACTGCCAAAACCCTCACACCTGCCACCTGAAGTGCCCCGTGACACTCTCATGAGAATACACTTCTACCATGCCAAAGACATGCTCATGTCCAAATCTAGGCGCCTAGGCCAGCTACCAGATCCCTACGCAAAACTACAGCTTTTCGCCGACATATCCCAGTACACCCGACAGCAAAGAAGGCAGCTCCAGACCATCACTAAACCGCTGAACAACCACAAGATCCCCTACCAGTGGGGGTTCCCAACCAAACTCCTGATCACCAGGAACGGGGTGAAACACAATGTGCACACCGTAGAGGAAGGCATCCAGCTGCTCAGGAAATGGCACATTATTCCTGGAGACCCCACGTCCCCTAAAGCGTGGATCCCAGACGACTCACACCCCAGCGCCATGGAATCTCACCCCAGTGTTGCTTTTTGACTAAGCGGTTAGTGCACCTACTCCAATTCCTTTTGTTATGCACTCCGGTCAGTGCCTGCTCGTTGCAGTTGTCGAACAAACTTTTACCCCCCAAGCACTCAGTAGTCGTTCCGATATACTACTGACCACGGTGTCCTGGTACACCCATCAACGTTACTGTGCTACTTCACTTTACTGTTGATTTACTAACCCTTGACTTCTTACTTCCCTCTCTCCTTCCCTCCCTCCTGACCCCCGGAGAGCATCGAACTTCTGCGAAAGAATAATCCCTGAACTGTGCCCTTCCTGCAACCCACGTGGCACCAACTTCACCTTGTTACGCCTCATCGAACTGTGAGTACTTACCTATCCACGTTTATTACACCTATCCAACCACAATGCCTAAATTTTTGACCTTGAATGCCAAGGGCCTCAATCACCCCGCTAAGAGGGCATCGCTATGGAAAACAGCCCACTCTTCTCTCTGTGATATACTGTGTGTACAAGAAACGCACTTTAAGTCTACCGCAGAACCTCCTTGCACAAACAAGCACTTCCCAACTATCTTTAAAGCCTCTGGTCCTGAAAAGAAAAATGGAGTCCTAATCGCCATTAAGGACACTGTGTTATTTACCCTCCACAACAGCATGACAGACGCCAATGGCAGATACCTACTTCTAGACTGTTCCATGAACAACGTCAGATACACCATTGTCACAATTTACGTACCAAACACACGGCAAATCAGCTTTTTGTCCAAGCTAATGAAAAAGATCAATCGCTTCAAGCAGGGCCACCTCGTTCTCTGCGGGGACTTCAACATAGTCCCTGACAACTCGATCGATGCTTCCTCCCGATCGGGCAGAATTGCCTCACCTATGGGCTCCTTTTTAAGATCCCACGATCTTTACGATGTCTGGAGATGCCATCACACCACAGAGAGAGACTACTCCTACTTCTCCCCTCGTCACAACTCCTACACAAGGATTGACTATTTCCTAGTAGACAAATGGTCACTTCCCGCTATCTCTGCATCCGACATATCCACCATTACGTGGTCTGACCACGCACCTGTCACCATGACCTTGAATGACTCTCCCCCCTCTACACGGACAAGGATCTGGAGAGCGAATGCCTCCATTATTCACTCCCCGACTCACTCTGAACATATCAGAGAACGCTTAACTGAATTTTTCTCCTTCAATGCAGGTTCTGTAAAAGATAACTCTATGCTATGGAATGCCCACAAGGCTTTTGTAAGGGGGATCTTTATCCAATTGGGGGCTAGAGAGAAAAGGAGGAAAGCACATCGCCTAGACACCCTTACCTCTGACATAAAAGCTTTGGAAGCCCAAAACCAATCTACTCCCTGTAATGCTACCAAACACAAGCTAGACCTCTTAAGACAGGAATTAAGGGCCCACCTGTTGGACTCCTTTGAAAGGGCACACACCCACTTCAAAGCCAAGCATTATTCCACTAGCAATAAAGCCGGCAGGGCTATGGCCAACAGAATCAAAGGTCACCTTTCTAAAACAAAAATTACCCACTTATTCCACCCCTCCTCGAACAAGAAACTCATTGATCCCTCAGAAATTGCTGATGCCTTCAGCTTCTATTATAATACCCTGTATAACTTGAAAGATGACCAACCGTCCCCCCAAGACATAGCATAATTTCTCCAAGAAATTAATCTCCCTAAACTGTCTAAAGAACACTTAGAGTCCCTAAATGCCCCATTTACTTGCGAGGAAATCCAACGCACGATCTCAGGGCTACCCTCAAATAAGTCCCCGGGCCCCGATGGCCTTACTAGCGAGTATTACAAGAAATTTGGCTCCGTCCTAGCGCCATTTCTAGCTACCGTCTGCAATGATGCTGCTTCCTCCTCCTCTCTACCTCCTGAAATGTTATCTGCTCTGATTGTCACCCTGCCGAAGCCAGGTAAGGAACCCACCTGTGCCCAAAACTTCCAGCCCATCTCTCTCCTAAATCTGGACGCTAAGATCCATGCCAAACTCATAGCCAACCGTTTGATGAATTTAATGCCCCTGCTCATACACAAAGATCAATCCGGCTTTACTAAGGGCAGACAAACATTCGACGCGACCCGTAGAATTATCAACATTATTCATGCTGCAGGGTCGACTCGAACGCCTTCTCTGCTCCTCTCACTGGACGCGGAGAATGCGTTGGATCGAGTCCATTGGGGGTATATGCATGCCACCCTCACTAAATTTGGATTTCAGGGACCCATACTTTCCGCCATCATGGCACTATATTCCTCCCCTTTGGCCCAAGTGTATACCTCGGAAATACTCTCGAAACCCTTTTTAATTACCAACGGCACGCGTCAAGGCTGCCCCTTGTCGCCGCTCATATTTAATCTCATTATGGAACCACTAGCGGAACACATCAGGCGCCACTGCTTGATAACGGGTTTCAAAATTGGCACCCTGGAGCATAAAATCAACCTATTTGCGGATGACGTGATCATAATGATGACGGACCCCCTTTCCTCCCTGGCTTCGGTACAATTGTTGTTACAGAGATTTGGTAAAGTGTCTTACTACAAGGTAAATGAACATAAATCGTATATCTTAGATTTGGGCCTAGACGCAATCACCAGCAACTTACTTAGAAACAAATATCCGTACCCCTGGGCAGACACAGGCATACCATACTTGGGTATTACACTAACTAATTCCACTACCGATCTATTTCCCCGCAACTATGCTGAAGTGAAACTGATGCTAATCCGAGAAACTGCAAACATCTCCAAATACGAGTTTTCCTGGGTAGGCCGACTTGCGGCTTTTAAAATGATGATTTTACCCAGACTACTCTATATCTTCCGTACGCTCCCAATTCCGCTACCGCAATCGTACATTAAGGCCCTGCAATCTATCTTAGGACACTACATATGGCAAGGCAAGAAACCCAGATGCAGTCGAACTAAACTTATCAAACATAGATCGGTGGGGGGTATGGGCCTCGTTGACATTAGAGACTACTATATTGCCACTGTACTCTCTCAAATGAGAGAATGGGTGATGCTGCGTCCAAACACACTTTGGGGTGATATAGAATCCAATATGATTCCGTGCTCCAACTTATCTCAATGGCTGTTTAGCACGGCCGCCAAGGCCCCTCGACTCTGCCTATACTGCCAGGCCCCCCGCTTTCTTCTTTAAGCTCATTTACAAGTGGGGGCCAGATTTCTTCACCGTTTTTTGCCGGGGGGCCCTGACCTCACCGCCGTTTTCTGCTGATGGGTGCCCGGACTTCACCCCCGTCTTCTGCCGGGGGATCCCAGACTTCACTGCTATCTTGGTGTATTCTGCCGGGGCCCCCTTTCTTCTTTAAGCTCTTTTACAAGGGGGGGGCCCTGACTTCACCGCCGTCTTCTGCCGGGGGGTCTCGAACTTCTTTGCCATCTTCTCTGTTCTCTCTTCTGCCGGGCTCCACCATGGGGGCCCAGTCTTCTCCGCTGTCTTGTTCCCTCTTTTCTTCTAGCAATATTGACACAACTAGCTCTCCCGCTGTAATGCCGTGTGCACGTTGCGCAATGACATAAAGGCATGGGGCGCGGTCGCCAGGTGATGCCACCCTGCGACCCCACCCCTTGTTACATCACATTCCCATCATGCCCCGGGAATGTGATGTAACAAGGGGTGGGGTTGTCGGGTGGCATCACCCGGTGAGCATGCCCCATGCCTATATAAGTCGTTGCGCAACGTGCACACGGCATTACAGCAGGAGAGCTTGTTGTGTCAAACCTCCCGCAGGTTTAAATGTACTAGCCGGTAATTAAAAAACATCCCCTCAGGGGTCAGGGTTCTCAGGGGAAATGGCCTCATCAGGTATAGTCCCAGTCCGAAAGCCTCATCAGCGATAAAAACAAATGGAAGGCCCTCAACGTTGTTTTCATCAGGTGGCAGTGCCAGGCCACCAGTATGGAGACAACAGGCAAATTCCGTCTGTGTGAACACTCTACCATCGGACATCCGGCCATTCTTCAACCATGTCCACATACAGAAATTTATACTGTGTCGATACAGCCGCCATCAACACTATACTATTAAAAACATTAATAGTTATTATAATATGACCCCGAATGGGGTGGTGGCACTCTGCGGACATGCTTCCCATCTATTGCCCCTCTGCAGTTGGGGAAGTCTCATCGCTGTGCAAACTGGGATGCCACATTCTGCCATTCCTGTGGCGTTAAAGGAAACTGTTGAGTCAAACCAGAAAAAAATGTGTACTTTTGCACATTACATTGCAAGCAGATTATACAAAAACATTCTTGGCCAACATCAGTATAACATTTATTTTAAGGAGTATTTAAAGACAAAAATAGAAGGCCCAATTATCAGATTCCTCACCCCTTTTGATGGCCTATTGTAAAAAAATTAGGGGGGGTTCTAGATAAGTTTTTGCCCTCCAAAAAAAGTATCCGCCACTCTGCCTGAATTTAATGAGAACAAAAACATTTGTACACATTTTACGGGGGGGGGGGGATTTTCCAGCAACCATCGCCAGCGTCTGTTTTACATGGTGCTGGAATACCTAGGGGCAAGATCAGACTTGGACACCTTTCCCACCGAAAATCCTCTGGGTTACTGGGTCCTGAGGATGGATCACTGGCCAGAGCTTGCACAGTATGCAATTGAGCTACTGGTCTGTCCTGCATCCAGCGTTCTTTTGGAATGCACATTGAGTGCCACTGGAGGCTTTGTAACTGATCACAGAGTGCGTCTGTCCACCGACTTGGTCGATCGGCTGACCTTCATAAAAATTAATCAGTCTTGGATCACCACCAGCTACCAAGCACCTGATGCTGATGTAACCGAATATTTTTTTTTGAAATGTCAGATCCCTTCAAGACTGCCTATGCTGATGCTGAGTGACTATCCTTTTATGCTGAGTGACTATCCTGTTATGCTAAGTGACTATCCTCTTCCTCCTCAATAATCATGCTGATACATTTTTGGTTCTGGGAACTGCCACCAGTGACTAAGGCCCATTTTTTCTGTCCCTGTTTAACAGGGGCGTGTAATTGCAGTTTTTGATGCAATACTTTGCAGCAGTACTCATTTCTGCGCTCCAACTAGAGTATCTGTGAGGGGTTGCAGTGTTGTGGCACCAGCACCAGTGCCTAAGGCCCAATTTGTCTGCCCCTGTTGAACAGGGGCGTGCAATTACAATTGTTGATCTAATATTTCACAGCAGGGCCTATTCCTGCACCCACCAAGAGTACACATTTTAGGGGGGAGTTCTAGATAAGTATCCGCCTGAATTTAATGAGAACAAAAACATTTGTACACATTTTAGGGGGGGTTCTAGATGAGTTTGGGCCCTCCAAAAAAGCCTCTGCCACTTTGCCTGAATTTAATCAGAACAAAAACATTTGTGCACATTTTAGTTGGGGGGAGGGGTTCTAGATGAGTTTGGGCCCTCTAAAAAAAGCCTTTGCCACTCTGCCTGAATTTAACGAGAACAAAAACATTTGTACACATTTTAGGGGTGGGGTTCCAGATGAGTTTGGGTGCTCCAAAAAATGCCTCTGCCACTCTGCCTGAATTTAATGAGAACAAAAACATTTGTACACATTTTAAGGGGGGGAGCACTACAATGGAGCTGACAAGATACATTGGTAAGTGACTAGGCTAGGTGTGTATGGGCCCAGAATTGCATGCTGGAGAGGTTAGTGAAGGGAAATTTGCAGGCAGGCCAAAAAAGGAGCAATAAAAACGTACCTTAATATAGTCCTTCTGCAGGACACAAATTATGGCAGAACAGGTTTCTGGGATAATGATCCCTAGAGCCTGGGGGGAGATGCCTGTCGAGAACTTCAGGTCCTACAGACTTCTCCCAGTCGCCAGGTATCTCAACATGGCAACTAGCCTCTGCTCAGCAGTGATGGCTTGGTGCATCACAGTGTCCTGCCTCGTGATATAGGGGGATAGCAATTCCAACAGATGGTGAAAAACAGGGTTCATCATCCGAAGATAATTCCTGAAGTCATCAGGATTATTCTCCTGGATTTCCCGCAGCATACGAGGCATATGAGCGAATTGGTCCTGCTGGAGCAGCCAATTCTTGGTCCATGAACTCCTCCTCACCCTGTTCATGGACTGAGCTTGGTTCAAAGTATTAACCCCAACACCAAGCCCAAACGCAGCACAAGCTCTACGACGATAATGTACTTCCAACATGGCTAGAAACCGGTCGGCTGGTCAGAACGAACTAAACAGAACGCACTGAGGAACAGAAAGTCCTATGAAGAACGACCTAAAAAACTGAAACGAGCGCACAAGAACGCACTGAAAAATCGATACGACCTGACTACACGCCCTGAAAGACAGATATGAACCCACAAGCACCAACTGAACAGCAGAAAACGATCTGAAAAGCACTGAGACTGAAAAGCCTGAAACATCTCTCACCAAACTTTTACTAACACGCGGTAACACAAAATCAGCAAAAGCAGCCCAAAGGGTGGCGCGGTTGGATTCGAATAGGGATGAGCTTCGTGTTCGAGTCGAAACTCATGTTCGATTTGAAAATCGCATGTTGGATCATTCATCGAATTGCGAACGTTATGGGCCGTTCGCACCAAATACGGGGGGGCACGTCACAGCCCATAATTCACTGCGGCATTGCAGTGCATTTCTGGCTGATGATTGGCCAAGCATGCACTACAGTGGCGGTGCGTTCATAGAGGGAGAAGGAGCGTCGCCCCCTCTCACTGAATACAATATACAGATTCATGCATTGCATGAATCTATGTATTTTCAGCTGCCGTCCAATATTCAGATGGCCGGCCCCCTGGTGAGCACCGGCCATCTGAATAACATCAGCTGGTTGGCTTTGGAAGTGCCTATCAGAGCCAGCGGCCTGATGGCTGTAATCGGCTTCCAAATAGTTAACCAGGGGATGCACGGGCTGTGCGTTCCCTGGTTAACACTGACAGGCCTCTCAGCCAATCAGGTTCACCGGTTCTGGTTACCGGTAACCTGATTGGCTGAAGCATCATCAACGGCGGGAGAAGACATCGAGGGGCGGTGGAAGGATGATCGCTGACCCCAGAAAGGTAAGTGCCAGGCGTGGGGGCAATCTGGCAGCATTTTACAGGGCACAGTGGTGACAATTGATGGGCACAGTGGCGACAATTGATGGGCACAGTGGCAACATTTGATGGGCACAGTGGCGACAATTGATGGCACAGTGGTAACAATTGATGGCACAGTGGCTGCGTTTGATGACACAGTAGCTGCGTTTGGCATGGCACAGTGGTGACAATTTATGGGCACAGTGGCGACAATTGATGGCACAGTGGTGACAATTGATGGCACAGTGGCTGTGTTTGATGGCATGGCACAGTGGTGAGAATTAATGGGCACATTGGTGACAATTGATGGCACAGTGGCTGCGTTTGATGGCATGGCACAGTGGTGACGATTGATGGGCACAGTGGTGATAAATGATGGCACAGTGGCTGCGTTTGATGGCATGGCACAGTGGTGACAATTGATGGCACAGTGGTGACAATTGATGGCATTCACAGTGGCGACAATTGATGGCACAGTGGCATCAATTGATGGCACAGTGGCTGCGTTTGATGGACACAGTGACTGTGTTTGATGGGCAAAGTGGCTGCGTTTGATGGGCACAGTGAGGCTGCAATTGTTTTTTTATTTTTCGTTTGTTTGCGCCCCCCCCAAAAATGTTGAGCACCAGCCGCCACTGATGCACTATGACATGCACTATGACCCACATGCTTGGCCAATCACAGCGCCGTCTGTACATGGTAGCTGCAGTTACATTGTGTAGAGGATATAGATGCATCCCAGCTGTTGTATATATATTTATACACTGTATTCAGTTTAGTTAGATCCGTTCCTGTATTCTCTTCCTTATATACTGACAGGCAGGCAGGTGATTGTGCTAGCTGCAGTATTTTCACTAGGGATGAGCCGAACACCCCCCCCCCCCCCCGCTTGGTTCGCACCAGAACCTGCGAACAGACAAAAAGTTTGTGTGAACTTTAGAACCCTGTTAAAGTCTATGGGACTCGAACGTTTGAAATCTAAAGTGCTAATTGTATTTTTTTGTTTACGAAAAAGTTTTATTTGGAAGACAGGCAATAAAACAGTACAATACAGTGCAGTGTGTAGGGGAACAGCAATTAGGGGAGTAATAAGATGGAGACAATGATCAAGGGGGTGACATATAGGGAGTATGACAAGGAGGAGAACAACAACTTGTATACTTAAGAAAAAGGAGATCAAATGTGCGGCAGAGAGCAGCAGGATAAATCAATATAGAATGCTCTAAGTCAGTAAAATGATGGGGGAGGGTAGATATGTTGATTTATAAGTGATGCATGTGAAAGGAGATTATAGAGAAAATTATATAGAAGGCGTTGACCAGTAGAGCCACTTACTAGTAAATATATGCATGCTATCGAATAGGGTGTGGTGGATGCGTTCAGAGAGTTTGATGGATTCCATCCTGGAAACGACTTGAGGCCATGGGAGGGACTGTGATTTCCAGTTGCATGCAATCATCCATTGTACCGCGCTGATAAGGGAGTGGATCAATCTATTACAAGGGGTGGGAACATCAGGGACCGTGGCAAACAATAAACAAACATGAGGGGTAAGAGTAATTTTTTTCTTAAGAGAGATCTCTAGACTGTCCACAACCGCTTGCCATATATGTTGTAATCTATTACATTCCCAGAATATGTGAAAGTAATTACCAACGTCAGAGCAGCCTCTAAAGCAGTTCGAGGGGACATTGGGGTAAAAAGAGTGAATTTTAGCAGGGGTCATGTACCACCTGGTGAAGATCTTTAAGGGAGTCTCCCTGAAGGCTGCAGCACGGTTACTTTTCCTTAGGTTATCTGTCATGACCAACCACTGGTCTACAGAGAAGGAGCAGTTGAGCTCTAGTTCCCAACGCTCCATGGGGCCTGATTTTACAGGTTGGTGCAAGGAGTTGAGATATTTGTAAAGATAGGATATTAGGCCTTTGACTCTGGGGTTGGATAAGCAGATATGTTCGAATAATGTGCTAGGAGGGGAAATGCACGTGGAGAAGTATTTGGTATAAAATGTATGAATTTGTGTGTATTGAGGCAAGGCGGAGGGAGGGAAATTATGTCTGGTCTGCAGTGCAGAGAAGGGGAGAAAAGATGAGTTAGAGGTGAGTGATTTGAGAGTGGTAAGACCCTCAGCAATCCACTTATTGAAAGTAGATATGTCTGTGGAGGAAGATGAAAATCTTGGGTCACCTAGGTATGATGCGAGGGGAGGGGTAGGGGAAGAGAGGAGTAGATTAACATTAAACTTTCTCCATATCTGTAACATCTGAGCAACTATAGTGTTTTTTTTGGAAAGAGTTTGTGAATGTGCTACCCCAGACCACAGAATCCCTTTAAGATACAAGGGCTGAATCGAGGATGTTTCAAAACGGAGCCAGGGGATATTTGCATCTGGGGAAAACCACTGGGCTAGTTGTATTAGTTTAGCTGCTAAATAATAGTGCCATAGGTTTGGTAGGCCAAGGCCACCACTGGTCTGAGAACGGTGCATGAGAGAGTAGCTGCATCTAGGCTTTTTGCCGCACCATATGAATTTATTGATTTCTCTTTGTAGTGCTTCTAAACGGGTTTTGGGGACATTAATTGGCAATGCCCTAAAGAAGTATAAAAGCTTGGGAAGTATAGTCATCCTAAAGGCACATATTCTACCTAGATAGGAAATATGATAGGAGGACCAAACTTTGAGCAGAGCGCTGATCTTTGAAAACAAGGGGAGATAGTTGGATTTGTAGAGTTGGTTGTGAGAGGATGTGATGTTGACACCGAGGTATTTAAAAGAGGTGGGGGACCATATAAAATTGAAGTTTTGTTTCAATAGGTTCGTAAGATTGGGGGGGCAATTGATAGGGAGAATGGAGCACTTGTTGGTGCTAATGGATAGGCCAGAAAGTTTGTGAAATTTGTTGAGAACGGAAAGGAGATTCGGGATAGAGGTGTGTGGGTTTGTTAAGAATACAAGGGCATCGTCTGCATATAGACTAAGTTTATATTGGTGGGAGTTTTTAAGGTAACCTTGGATATCTGGGTTTGACCTGATAGCATGGGCAAGAGGCTCCATGGCTAGGGCAAAAAGGAGGGGGGATAGGGGGCAACCTTGTCTAGTACCTCTGCTAAGGGGGAAGAAGTTGGAATTACTGCCGGGGATTTTGATTCTGGTTTTGGGGAAGTGGTATAGAGCGTTAAAGCCATGGATGAATTTTTGTGAAATGCCGAATTTAGGGAGAAGGTGGTTGAGGTAGGACCAGTTAACGCTATCGAAGGCCTTGTGGATGTCGAGACTGAGAAGGCATAAGGGGTGGGACCGAAGGTTGGCGTCTTGTATAACGTTAGTGACTAATCTAATGTTGTCGACGATTTGTCGTCCTGGGATGAAACCCGTTTGGTCAACGTGGATGAGCGAAGTGATTACTGAGGAGAGTCTGTTAGCAAGTAGTCTACCGAAAAGTTTGAGATCATTGTTTAGAACTGAGATCGGGCGATAATTCTGGGGGAGGGAATGGTCTTTTTGGGGTTTGGGAATTAGGGATAGGTTTGCTAGCAACATTTCTTCTGGAAAGTAGCCTCCCTGAAGTACATAGTTAAAGAGACGAGTAAGACTAGGTACAAGTAGGGCGGAGTATTTTTTATAATATGTGGCTGAAAAACCATCTGGGCCAGGGGCCGTTGAAGTTTTAATGGATTTTATTAAGTCTGCAATTTCAGTCTCTGAGCATGGGTCATTTAGTGAGGAGGATTGGGCCTCGTTTAGTTTAGGGAGATGTAAAGAATTCAGCCAGTCCATGGCCGAAACTTTTGGGTGAGATTGGGGGCCAGAGAGGAGGTTTTTGTAAAAGGTAGTGAAGATTTGTAGGACATCTTGAGGATGGGTAACCATATTTCCCCTTGGGTCTCTTAATTTATAAACGTGAGGGGGTTTGGCATCCTGATTTAGTTTGCGGGCAAACATTGCGGATGCAGAATTACCATGAAGCAAAAATTTTGCTTTGGAGAATCTGAGTGATTTTTCTGTGTCCTCGGAGAGGAGAGTATTAAGGGTCTGACGTTTAGAGTAGATAAGATCTGTCAAGGATTTGGAGGGAGAGGAATTAATCTTATTGTATAGATCATTCAATTCTCTGGTGAGACACTTTATGTCTGTGAGTTTGGATCTATGTTTTGCCGCCGCTATACTGATAATGTGGCCTCTCAGGACCGCTTTGTGAGCAGCCCAGGTGGAAGATGGGAGAGCATTTCCGGGGATATTTTCTTGAAAATAATTTTCGATGTGGGTTCTAATCTGTTGGTAGGTAGTAGGGTCAGAAAGGAGGGAGTCATTAAGGCGCCAGTTGAATGTGGTTGGGGCAAGTCCAATGTGGGATGTCTCGAAGGCTGTAATGTTGTGGTCAGACCAAGGGCAGGGGTGGATGGACGCTTTGGAGGAATTGGCCAAAAGGATGGGGGTACAGAATATATAATCTAATCTGGCAAAACAGTCGTGGGGGAAAGAGTAATGTGTATAGCCTCTGATGCCAATGTTGTGGGCTCTCCATGTGTCTATCAATTGGGATTTGTTTAGAATTTTGTTTATTGTTTTAGTAAAAGCTTTTGAGGAAGGGGATGTTCTGTTTCTGTCAAGGGTGGGGTGTGCCGCTAGATTAAAGTCCCCACCAATGATCATGTGGGGGGAGGTGAAGAGGTCAAGTGTGTCAAAAAATTTAGTGAAAAAAGAGGTTTGGGCTTCACTGGGGGCGTATAATGAAGCAATGGTTATATTGCGACGATTAATACTGCCCTTTAAAATAATGCATCGGCTCTCTACGTCTTTAAAAACAGAGTGTATTTCAAAAATAACAGTATTCTTTATAAAGATTGCAACTCCACGTGATTTATTAGAGAATGTGGTGTAATGAAGCTGATTAAAAGTTTTATCGAAGTATTGGGGGTGGTTAGCAGTAGCGAAGTGGGTTTCTTGCATTAAGATAATATCAGCGCCCAATCTTTTGTAATGTCTAAAGGCCTTTTTGCGCTTATTAGGGGAATTAAAGCCCTGGACGTTATGAGAGAATATTTTGAGACCCATTAAGTTGGAGGAGGGGGTTGTAGGCGTACAGTGATGGTGTCATGGACTTGGGGGGGGAGGGGACGGGGACGTGAGCACAACCCAGAATATATACATTAATAATCATCAGATAGTGAAAGAGCAGTCTATATAAGTAATTGTTGGTGGGAGAGCAGTATACAGAAATATTAAACATAATATGTATTGGTATGTTCAATGAGAAGAACATTGCACTGAAATAGAAAACAAATAACAACAAAAAATAAAGTCTTCCTGAAATTTCTCTTATATAAGGGAATGCCAAAAAGGCAATTAAGCTGGCTGCTAAAAAGTGCCAGTGAAGGGGACTAGGGAAAGGGGGGACCCCTAGTACTATCAAAAAAAGAACAATGGACAAATATGTCCAAAATCCACCGGCGAGGTCAGCGGACAAACCCATGTCTTGGGCCAGACCGCAAACCACACAGGGGGATTGGGGGACAATCCAACAACGGCGGATGAACCAGGCGAATAGGGTGAGAGTAAATGAACTGACAATAATAGGTAAGTATTAGTTTCAGCCGGATATATATATGAGCATAAACAAACAACACAATATTATATCATGGAACATCAGGAACAGTTATGTATAATATAAGGCCTATAAGGGCAACCTCATTGAAAAACAGGGGTGAGGGGAAGGAAGGGAGCACCTGGCCGTGTTTACCAACGGTGTGCTATAGGATTCGGGGGGGGGACATCGGGGGGGGGAGGCAGGGAGTGGTGGTAGGGTAAGGGAAGTGCCCCATTGGGAAACTGACGTGGAAGGCGCCCGGAGGCACTTAGGGGATGTAGAGGGGACTCCAGTTAGGTTGGGTAGGAAGTCTGTGAGGGGGGATCCATGGGAGAATGGATCAGGGAGCCATTGCTGGCAAAGGGAGCAGACCTGAAAAGTAGAGTGACTCACAACATAGTTCAGAGTGAGCCAAGAAGGTGTAGAGTAGACTTCCAGCTGATATGTAGACGCAGTTCTCAGTTACTAGGTGGATTTGTTATGTTGTTCGTTACTAAGGTCTGGTCAGCAGGAGGGAGTCCCCAAGGTAATAATTCAGGATGTTTCCTCACACCGAAGAAGTATCTGTAAAAGAAGAAAAAAAAAAAAAAAGGGGGGGGGGAAACTGAGAGGGGGAGGAGAGAGGGGTTTTCATGTGCAGTCACGGCCAAGGTGTAGGCATGGAAGGACGAAAGTCCAGTAGAGCTTCTAGAATAGAACAGGACTGTGACAGTTGGAGCAGACTATGCAGCCTGGTTGTGAATAGGGTGCTGCATCCATCTCCTCTGATCCCTGTGGTTGCGTCTTGAAGACGGGGTCGACCAGATGGGAGATGATCTTGGGGTCGCAGGAAAGCGCTGTTGGGGTTCTTGGTCTAAGAGACCTAGTTTGATCAGTAGGTCTTTTCTTTCAATTACATTGTACACCGTGTACGTGGAACCGTTGTGCATTATGGACAGTTTGAATGGAAAACCCCATCTGTATTTTATTCTGGCGGATTGGAGGACGCTGGTGACCTCCTTCATCCTGCGTCTGCGATCCAGAGTTGCAGGGGAGATGTCTGGGTAAATTTGTAGTCTGACTCCGTCTAAATTAATATTTGGGGTGTTCCTGGAGGCCCTCATTATGTCCTCTTTAGTGAGATAGTCCTTAAGGCACATAATTATATCTCTAGGAGGCTTGTCAGGAGTCGGTTTAGGGCGTAAAGCTCTGTGCAATCTGTCGCAGGCAAATGCAGATATTGGTTTGTCTGGAACTAAGTTGTGGAATAGTGTGTTAATGGCCTGGGTAAGATCAGTGATCGATTCAGGGACACCACGCACTCTTATATTATTGCGTCGATTCCTATTGTCCAAATCCTCTATATGTGCCTGCATGAAAGAGAAACTATCTGCTAGAAGTTCATAATCTTTCCTCAGATCATTGTGTGCGAGAGCTAGTTCGTCATGTTTGGTTTCCAATATGTCAGTGCGGCCTCCTAAATTATCTATTTCCTGTGAGAGGGCGCTGGTGGATTTGTGTATCTCCTGCTCAAATTTGCCCACTAATTTCTCATATACAGCAGTTAAGCTGGCATCCAGATCAGCCTTAGATAGTGGCTGGGAGTACTCACTGTATGGTGAAGGCTGGGCAGGAGCCTGTGAGGAGCTGGAGGAGGCCGCGTGTGGGCCGGCGCCATTTTGGGACATCTTTTTCTCCTGTTCCAGCAAGAAGCTGGTAAAGTGGTGTGGAGAGCGGCGATTTCGCCTCTTGTTGCCAGCGGGCATTCACGGTGTTCCGCGGGGGTGATGGAGAAGTTTTGGGCGATTTTCGCCGTTAGATGGCCCCGGGATCTATGCCTGGTTCAGTCGGGCAGACGGAGCTCACTCTCTCTGCATCCGTCCCGTCTCGCGCCGCGCATGCGCCCCCCTAAAGTGCTAATTTTAAAGGCTAATATGCAAGTTATTGTCCTAAAAAGTGCTTGGGGACCTGGGTTCTGTCCCAGGGGACATGTATTAATGCAGAATAAAGTTTTAAAAACTGATGTTTTTTCAGGAGCAATGATTTTAATAATGCTTAAAGTGAAACAAAAAAAGTTTAAATTTAATTTCTGTGGGGGTGTATAGTATGCCTGTGAAATAGCAAGGAAAAAAAAAGTCATTTAAAGTCATTTAAAACCACTCGTGGCTATAATGAATTGTCATTGATAAAATGAGGGTCCCCCCAAATTCAATTACCAGGCCCTTCAGGTCTGGTATGGATTTTAAGGGGAACTCCACCTCAAATAAAAAAAAAATGGCATGGAGTTTCCCCCAAAAATCCATACCATACCCTTTATCCAAACACGCAACCTGGCAGGCCGCAGGAAAAAAAGGAGGATGAGAGAGCGCCCCCCTCCTGAACCGTACCAGGCCACATGCCCTCAACATGGGGGGGATGCTTTGGGGGTCTGTGACCCCTCAAAGCACCATGTCCCCATGTTGATGGGGACAAGGGCCACTTCCCTACAACCCTTGCCCGGTGGTTGTGGGGGTCTGCGGGCGGGGGGCTTATCGGAATCTGGAAGACCCCTTTAACAAAGGGAACCTCCAATTCTCCCCCCCTTTGTGAATTGGTAGTGGGGTACATTGTACCCCTACCATTTCACAAAGAAAGTAACAAATTGTAAAAAAAAAAACAGACACTGGCCCAGATTCAAGAAGCAATTGCGCCTGTGTAACCATAGGTTACGCAGCGCAATTGCTTACTTGCTCCGGCGTTACGAATGCTCCTGATTCAGGAACATCGTAACGCCGACTTCAGCCTAAAATCTGCGTGGCATAAGGCTCTTATGCCACGCAGATTTTAGGCTGCATTCTTGCGTTGTCCGCTAGGGGGCTCTCCCATTGTGATCAGCGTATAGTATGCAAATTGCATACTAACACCGATTCACAATTGTTGCGCGGGCCCTGCGTACGCAAGTTACGTTGTTTCCGTACGGCGTGCTTAGCGTAAGGCTGCTCCTGCTAATAGCAGACGCAGCCAATGCTAAGGATACCCAACGTTCCCGCGTCGCGACGTTCGAATTTTACGTCGTTTGCGTAAGTGAATCGTGAATGGCGCTGGACGCCATTCACATTCACTTTGAAGCAAATGACGTCCTTGCGACGTCATTTGCCGCAATGCACGTCGGGAAAGTTTCCCGACGGAGCATGCGCTCTACGCTCGGCGCGGGAGCGCGCCTAATTTAAATGATTCCCGCCCCCGGCGGGATCATTTACATTGCGCGCGCTTACGCCGGGCAATTTTGCCGGCGCGCCCTCGCAATTTAGGGAGCTACTGCTCCGTGAATCGAGGGCAGCGCAAAATATTTGTGGGGGCGCAGGGCAAAAACGCTGCCCTGTGCCTCCGCAAATAAAGCGCAAATGTACCTGAAGCTGGGCCACTGTTGGGAAAGTCCATTATTAAGGATAAAAAAAAAGATTCCAGCGGTGGTTATACACTCTCGGTCTCCGCTCCAATGCTGTCGGTATCCTGCGATGGGTGATCTCCTCTCCGCCGGGGTCCAGCGATGAGATGACCTCCTCTTCATCCAGGTCCAGGATCCAAGGATGAGATTTCCGCAGCGCATCCTGTCTACACCAGAGACACCCCGGGAATGATGCAGTGGGAGCCAGTGACAGCTCTTATGTAGGTGAGGGTGGGGCCACCTGTCACGTGACCCCGTCTGCCTCTGATGCAAGGGGAAACCCAGGCTTTCCCCCTGACATGCGGGTGACCCCCGCCTCTGATGCAACGGCATCACGTTACAAGGGTAAGGTTGTGGCACTTATCTTGCTGTCGCACAGGGAGCAGAGGATGAAACATCTTCAGGAGACCTTGCAGAAAAAGTCTGTGCAACAAGTTCCCAGAGACTGGGAGGTTACAAAATACTGGTCCTGGGCAACGTGTTGCTGAGGCTTTGGTCAGTCACAGAAGGAGTGGTGGAGAAGGTGGCCATCTGACCGATGCGTTCAGACTATTTTTTAGTCCGCAGCCCCAAGGTATAACTGGTTCCAGAAACCATCGACAGCGTCTGTTTTACATGGTGCTGGAATACCTAGGGGCAAGATCAGACTTGGACACCTTTCCCACCGAAAATTCTCTGGGTTACTGGGTCCGGAGGATGGATCACTGGCCAGAGCTTGCATAGTATGCAATTGAGCTACTGGTCTGTCCTGCATCCAGCATTCTTTTGGAATGCACATTCAGTGCTGCTGGAGGTTTTGTAACCGATCACAGGGTGCGCCTGTCCACCGACTTGGTCGATCGACTGACCTTCATAAAATTAAATCAGTCTTGGATCACCACCAGCTACCAAGCACCTGATGCTGATGTAAACTAATCATTTTTTTTTAAATGTCAGATCCCTTCAAGACTGCCTATGCTGCTGCTGAGTGACTATCCTGTTATGCTGAGTGACTATCCTGTTATGCTAAGTGACTATCCTCTTCCTCTTCAATAATCATGCTGATACATTTTTGGTTCTGGGCACCGCCACCAGTGGCTAATGGCGCGTACACGTGGTCGTTTTTCGGCATGAAAAAAAACTACGTTTTTAAAAACGTCATTTAAAATCTATGGCCCAGATTCACAAACGAGATACGATGGCGTATCTCCAGATACGCCATCGTATCTCAGAGTTGCGCCGTCGTATCTATGCGCCTGATTCTTAGAATCAGTTACGCATTGATTTCCCTTAGATTCGACTGGCGTAAGTCTCTTACGCCGTCGGATCGTAACTGCATATTTACGCTGGCCGCTAGGGGCTTGTACGCTGATTTACGCTTAGAAATATGTAAATCAGCTAGATACGCGAATTCACGAACGTACGCCCGGCCGCCGCAGTACAGATACGCTGTTTACTTTAGGCTTTTCCCGGCGTAAAGTTACCCCTGCTATATGAGGCGTATATGCGACGTACCAATGTTAACTATGGCCGTCGTTCCCGCGCCAAAATGTGAACATTTTACATTGTTTGCGTAAGTCGTCCGTGAATGGGGCTGGACGTAATTTACGTTCACGTCGAAACCAATACGTCCTTGCGGCGTATTTGGAGCAATGCACACTGGGATATGTCCACGGACGGCGCATGCGCCGTTCGTGAAAAACGTCAATCACGTCGAGTCACATAACATTAACATAAAACACGCCTCCCTGTCCCACATTTGAATTAGGCGGGCTTACGCCGGCCTATTTACGCTACGCCGCCGCAACTTACGAAGCAAGTGCTTTGAGAATACAGCACTTGCCCGTCTAAGTTGCGGAGGCATAACGTAAATAGGATATGTTACGCCCGTGCAACAATACGCCGCTGTACGAGAATCTGGCCCATTGTGTGTGGGCTTTACATCGTTTTTCGGCTTCTGAAAAACAACAAATATAATTTTTGAACATGCAGCATTTTTTAACGTCTATTTTTATAATGACGTTTTTCGGGATGAAAAAAATTAACGTGTGTGGGCTAAAACGACATTTAAACCTGCGCATGCCCAGAAGCGAGTTATGAGATGGGACACTTATTCTGGTAAAAAATTCATAATGGAGTAAGCACATTCATCACGCTGTAACAGACAAAAAAGCACGAATCATCTTTTACTAACAAGGAATCAGCTAAAAGCAGCCCAAAGGCGAATAGAACTTCCCCTTCAGAGTACCGTCATACATGTTGTACGTCACCGCGCTTTGTTCATCATTTTTTTTAAACGATGGTGTGTGGGCAACATCGTTTTTAATGATGAAGTTGGAAAAACGTTGTTTTTTGGACATGCTGAAAAACGACCGTGTGTACGCGCCATAAGTCCCAATTTTTCTGTTCTGTTCAACAGGGGTGTGTAATAAAAAAAATTGATCTAATATTTCACAGCAGGGCCCATTCCTGCACCCACCAAGAGTAACTGTGAGGGCTTACAAGTGTTGTGGCAGCACCACCACCAAAGGCCCAATGTTTCTGCCCCTGTTCAACAGGGGCATGTAATTACAATTCTTGATCTAATATTTCACAGCAGGGCCCATTCCTGCGCCCACCAAGAGTAACTGTGAGGACTTACAGTGTTGTGGCACCAGCACCAGCACCACCACCACCAACAAAGGCCCAATTTTTCTACCCCTGTTCAACAATGGCATGTAATTACAATTTTTGATATTATAGTTCACAGCAGGGCATTCCAGCACCCACCAAGACTAACTGTGAGGGCTTACAGTGTTGTGGCAACACCAACACCTAAGGCCCAAATTTCTGCAGAGTATATACGGCAGGCCCCTATTTTCAAACATCCAACTTACAAACGACTCCTACTTGCAAACGGAAGGAGACAACAGGACGTGAGAGGAAATGTACCCCTAGGAAGGGAAACCCTCTCCTGTAAGAGGTGTCTCCTCTCCATTGATGCTTTATCACCAATCCTTGTTTCACTAAAAACTCAAAATTTTCAAAAAAACATTTGTCATTGGGACAGAAAGTGAGGTGAAATCTTCTGAACAGGTGCACAGACAGCAAAATGTTACAGGGGTGATAACCCTTCCCTATGTTTTCCAAAAAGCTTAAAAATAGATTTTTTGGCTGGAGCTACACTTAAAAAATGAAACAGTTCAAAATTACAAACAGATTCTACTTAACAACAAACCTACAGTCCCTGGCCCAGATTCAAGAAGCAATTGCGCCTGTGTAACCATAGGTTACGCAGCGCAATTGCTTACTTGCTCCGGCGTTACGAGTGCTCCTGATTCAGGAACATCGTAACGCCGACTGCAGCCTAAAATCTGTGTGGCATAAGGCTCTTATGCCACACAGATTTTAGGCTGCATTCTTGTGTTGACCGCTAGGGGGCGCTCCCATTGTGATCAGCGTATAGTATGCAAATTGCATACTAACACCGATTCACAATTGTTGCGCGGGCCCTGCGTACGCAAGTTACGTAGTTTCCATACGGCGTGGTTAGCGTAAGGCTGCTCCTGCTAATAGCAGGCGCAGCCAATGCTAAGGATACCCGACGTTCCCGCGTCGCGACGTTCGAATTTTACGTTGTTTGCGTAAGTGAATCGTGAATGGCGCTGGACATCCTTGCGACATCATTTGCCGCAATGCACGTCGGGAAAGTTTCCCGACGGAGCATGCGCTTTACGGATTACAGATTTGGAGCGCTTTTGTAAAGAAGAGTCGCAAGGGAGAGTGGCGTGGCCTAGGAATGGCGGCGTGAGAGACACAGAAACCTGAAGCTCCGGGCTCTCTCCATGCCATAACGGTGATTAACTCGATTAACTCGGTGACTGTGTAACTGCCGTGGATGGATTAATGTAACCAGCAGAGTGTTGAAGCTATCTCCACGAGGACGGGAGGACGCGACTGGGCACTGGAAGGAGTAAAGGTGGCGGCGTGAGCGTCTAAGTGCTCCCGATCGCATATGATAATAATTTGATGAGACCCCCGGGGAGCAGTGCCGTGAGCCGTACCTGAGTGTCACTGTACCGGTGTGTGCCGCTCGACCCCCGCCTGCTAGTGCCTGGTGCGGGGTGATCTGGGATCCTGTGGATCGGAGGTGAGCGAGTGCCTGGTGAGTGTACGCCGGTGGTCAGATGTAGCTGAGGACCCTCACTGGAGCTACTGGGGCAACGCTGGGTTGGTGGACGGAAGGACGGGACCAGATCCGACCCGAGGAAGCACTGTGCATTGCGATCAGAGCGAGGAGCACGGGACCCCGCAGCCTTACGTGAGTGTGGGAGACAGTATTCAGATGTGGAAGGGGGGGTTGGGTTGCTGGGGAAGAACATTAAAGAAGTCATAAAGACTAATCCCCAAAGACTAATCATTTCTACTACTGTATTCATCTGCACCCCACCACCCCCACATTGCAGAATTGGAGATGGAGCTACACCCCGGGAAATAGCGAGATGAGCAGATGATAGGACTGGCTCTACTTCTGGCTCTTCTACCTCTGTGAAAAACCCAGCAGCATTGGGGGACAGGCTGAGATAGACCCCCCCCCTCTTATGAGAGGCTGACCCGTGTGTTAGTTCACTCTGTAACCCAGCTACAGGCTCACCTATATAAGGGGGTTAAACACATAGACCCCATATGCTGCACCTGTTATATTGGTTAAATCTGATGCATCTACTGACAATTTAAAAGTGGAAAACAGATTTATTTTTTTTTCCCTCTTTTTTTTGGGGTGCTCTCCCTTTTTTATTTTTTCTCTCCCTCTTTGGAGCTGATAATACTAAAGGAGGAGAGGAGGTGCTGAGCGGGTATTTAACGGGAGTGCCTGGCAGTAATTGGCAGAAGCTGTAAGTTTCATGGAGCGGTATGAGTAATGACCGCAAATACACAACGCGGGCAGACACAAAGAAAGCGGCAGTAAAGAGTAAACAAGGAGATATTCAGAGGTATCTTACCTCGGCATCACCGGTGTTTATTGCCGCGTGCGGTGTAATTAACAAAGGTGCCCGAGGCCGGGACAGTGAAAGGTACACTGAGGGGGAGAGGTTAGTAACGGAGATCTTTTGGAGCGGGAAATACCCAGAGACAGACGCCTACGGCAGTGAGGGTCCCGGCGGGTGGAACGAAGTCGGCGGAGATAGACATGGAAATGGCAGAGATTAAAGCGATGCTAGCTGCCCTCCCCACACGCCAGGATATTGAGCGGCTACCCACCAGGGAGGAGATCGAGGTAATGATACTCCGAGTAGAGGAGACCCAACGTCAGGAGCTACAGGCGGTAAGACAAGATCTAAATATCCTGTCAGAAAAGGTGATGTTAAGAGAGGGATCTATAGTGTCGATTGAGCAGAGAGTGGGGGCCACTGAAAGAGCCTTGGAGGAGATAAAGCATAACAGAGCGGACATAGCAACTGAATCATTAATTGACCTACAACTGCAGATGGAAGTATTAGAAGACAGAAGTCGTAGGAAAAATGTGCGCCTTAGGGGCGTCCCGGAGGCAACAGACGCTGAGGACTTGGACGCTAAAATTAAGGAGGTCTTTGGGACACTATTAAAATCACCGCAGACAGAAATTGAGATAGAGAGGGTGCATAGAGCCCCAGGCCCCAAGTCGACTAACCCTGATAGGCCAAGAGACATAATCTGCCGATTGTACCGGTATCAGCAGAAAGAAGTGATTCTTAGGACAGCATGGGACACAAAGGACATAATATTCGAGGGTGCATACATAAAAATTTTACCAGACTTGTCCCGGGCTACTCTTCAGCGCAGAGCGTGCCTGCGGCCACTACTGGATCTCGCTAGAGAAAAAGGGGCCACATACAGGTGGGGGTACCCACTTGCGGTCACATTCCGCAAGTCTGCAGAGTCATTTATGCTTAGAAACCCAGCAGAGCTTCCAGAGTTATTTATGTTCCTCGAAACAACACCAATCCAGATCCCAAACTGGCTCTTACCGATAACATATATGAGCAACAGGGGAAGGTTTCAAATGAAGACAGGACAAAGGAGGACATCTCAAAACACACAAACAGGGGACGATGGCAAGTTGGGAGACCACCCAAGAGACAAATAGTGGCTCCAGATGGAAGACAGTGCCCAGGCCAGAATAAAAGTCGTGAGACTTAAATTTACTTTTTTTTTCCTTTATCTGACTTTTTGGACTTTTTTTTATTGATCAGCCCCCCCTCCCACCCCCCGGCCCCGAGGTCTTTTTTCCTTTATTTATTTATTTTCATAAACAGAGAATCACTCCCCCCCCCTCTCCTGTGGGGTCTTTCTCCTCCTTTTTTTTATTTTTTTATTTTTTTATTTTTTTATTTTTTATTTTTCCTCTCCTTTCCCTCACATACATTTTTTCCCCTTTTGGTATATTTTTTCATTGTTGCTGGAGGGGAAATAACTTCCTCAAAGAATGGGGAGGATTATAGGGAAATGTACTTTAAGGAACTATAAGATATTTTTTTTTTTTTCCCGCCCCCCTCTCAGCATGGGGGATGAGGGGGGGGGGAGAGGAGTGGAGGAAGGGGGACAGAGAGAGGGAAGGGATACACCCCCCAACGGGAAAATTTATTCATTTGGTATGGCCAGTGTGGTCTGATTGGGGTGGAAGAGAGGATCATCCTTCTTTTTTTTTTTTTTTTTTTTACACACCCACTACATACACTTCACACACTTGACACTACTGGGGAGTGAGATACACCCCAGTAAACACTTTAGTAATAAACACCAATTCTCACTAATTATTATTAATCACAACATCAAGGACCCTATAATACTATACATAATAGCTTAGATCACATTGCCACATTCACACACACATAAGATAAATTAATACACACGGGGGGTAATATAACCCTGGACGCACTTCATCACTAAAGTAGAGCGATTTTTTGGGAACACAGCACTAAGACACACAGGGTTTATTGGATGGATCCTCTCCTGCCCCAACCATCCAAAAGGTGTTTTGGAGATAGGGGAGGTTTTTAAATTTTGGGTAGGGAGGGGGGGGGGTTATAATTTTTGAACTACATCATGTTATATCATGCCCTCATTTTGTACTCCCATCTAGATCCGGCTAGCGGGTGGAAGGGGTTTAACACAAGAGGACGGGGGTGGGGGGTAAAAGGGGTAAGAGTGGGTACAACAGGGAATGATAACCACCTCGGGGGGGGAGGGGAGGGGTGGGGGGCTATATCTGAGGGGAAGGAGGGAGGAAAAGAGAAAATGGCCAGGGCCAAGGCTATAAGTGTTATAAAAGTTATAGGTTATGTATATTTGGTACTAGATAAGGCAGTTGTACACGTTAGATAGGTATTGGTCCTTTCTCTCTTTTTTTTTTTTTGCTTGCTTGCTTCGGCGTTACGAGTGCTCCTGATTCAGGAACATCGTAACGCCGACTGCAGCCTAAAATCTGTGTGGCATAAGGCTCTTATGCCACACAGATTTTAGGCTGCATTCTTGTGTTGACCACTAGGGGGCGCTCCCATTGTGATCAGCGTATAGTATGCAAATTGCATACTAACACCGATTCACAATTGTTGCGCGGGCCCTGCGTACGCAAGTTACGTAGTTTCCATACGGCGTGCTTAGCGTAAGGCTGCTCCTGCTAATAGCAGGCGCAGCCAATGCTAAGGATACCCGACGTTCCCGCGTCGCGACGTTCGAATTTTACGTTGTTTGCGTAAGTGAATCGTGAATGGCGCTGGACGTCCTTGCGACATCATTTGCCGCAATGCACGTCGGGAAAGTTTCCCGACGGAGCATGCGCTTTACGATCAGCGCGGGAACGCGCCTAATTTAAATTATTCCCGCCCCCGGCGGGATCATTTTCATTGCGCGCGCTTACGCCGGGCAATTTTGCCAGCGCGCCCTCGCAATTTACGGAGCTACTGCTCCGTGAATCGAGGGCAGCGGCGCAAAATCGTTGCCCTGTGCCTCCGCAAAAAAAGAGCAAATCTCTTTGAATCTGGGCCCCTGTTTTGTTTGCACCGCCTGTATACTGCTATTCAGAACATATAGGGCCTGGGGGCCCCACGCCTTTCCTTTATTTTATTTGGGTGCGGGGTTCCCCTTAATATCCATACAAGACCCAAAGGGGCTGGTAATGGCCTGGGGGGGGGACCCATGCCATTTTTCTCAATGATTTTCATCCATATTGCGGGGACTAGACATTACATTAAAGCTGCAAGCAGTTTTAAATGCCTTTTTTTCTATAGAAATGACATTTTGTGCAGGGATAGTTCTAAACACGGGAAACACGTGCCACTTCACAGGCATACTAAAGAACACCCAGCAGGTACGATATTTAAAGGAATATTTCACTTTTGTTTTTCACTTTAAGCATCATTAAAATCACTGCTCCCGGAAAAACTTCAGTTTTTAAAACTTATTTCTTGCATTGATACATGTTCCCTGGGGCAGGACACTTTCCATTTTGAACATTCGAGTCCCATAAACTTTAATGGGGTTCTAAAGTTAGCGCGAGTGTTCGGTCCGTTCGAAGGTTCTGATGCGAACCGAACCGGGGGGTGTTCAGCTCATCCCTAGATTTAAACTTCCCCTTTATAGTGCCGTCGTATGTGTTGTATGTCACTGCGTTTTAGACGGATGGAATTTGCTCCGACAGCTTGAACGGAATTCCGACAGAAAATTCCATCCCATCGGTGTGATGAAGTCATGAGGTGCGTGACGTAACGACTCCAGGCCTAGAGAGATATACCAGCTGGAGCTCTGACGGCACACAGAGTTGGAAAAGGAGTAAGAGAGAATTAAAGTTCGAGGTTGATTCACTTGAGATCCACTTATTCCCATTGTCATCTAATTAAGGTGAGAGTGGGAGGATTCTTTGCTTTTCGAGGCCACGTGCAAAGTATTGCATCAAAAATTGTTATTAGACGCCCCTGTTACATAGGGGCACAAAAATTGTGCCTTAGGGCACGTGCAAAGTATTGCATCAAAAATTGTTATTAGATGCCCCTGTTATACAGGGGCACAAAAATTTGTCCGTAGGCACAACACAACACTGCAACCTCTTCCAATATCTGTAATTGGAGCGCAACAAGGATCCACGTGCAAAGTGTTGCATCAAAAATTGTTATTAGACGCCCCTGTTACACAGGGGCACAAAAATGTGTCCGTAAGCACAACACAACACTGCAACCCCTCCCAATATCTGTAATTGGAGCGCAACAAGGAGCCACGTGCAAAGTGTTGCATCAAAAATTGTTATTAGGCGCCCCTGTTAAACAGGGGCAGAAAAATTAGGCCTTAGGCACTGGTGGCGGAGCACAGAAAAACAAAATTTCTTACTAGCTATCAGCAAGAAAAGTGAGGAGGAGAAGGATATTCCATCAGCAGCATAACAGGACAGTCACTCAGCATCAGCAGTCTCAAAGGGATCTGACATTTCAACAAAAAAATATTATTCAGTAACATCAGCATCAGGTGCTTGGTAGCAGGTGTTGATCCAAGCCTGATTCATTTTGATGAAGGTCAGTCGATCAACAGAGTCGGTGGAGAGGCGCACCCTATGATCGGTCACAAAGCCTCCAGCAGCACTGAATGTGCGTTCTGAAAGAACACTGGATGCAGGGCAAGCCAGTAGCTCAATTGCGTACTGTGCAAGCTCTGGCCAGTGATCCATCCTCAAGACCCAGTAAGCCAGAGGATTTTCCGTGGGGAAGGTGTCCAAGTCGGATCTTGCCGCTAGGTATTCCCGGACCATGTAAACCAGACGCTGGCGATGGTTGCTGGAACCGCTCAGACCTTGGGGCTGTGGACTAAAAAATTGTTTGAATGCATCGGTCAGACGGCCACCTTCTCCACCGCTCCTTCTCTGACTCACCGAAGCCTCAGCAAGACATTGTCCAGGGCCAGGTTTTGGTAATCCCCCCGGTTCTGGGAACGCATTGCACAGACCCTTCTGCAAGGCCTCCCGCAGAAGTTTCATCTTCTGCTCCCTCTGCGATGGCAACATAAAGTCCGCTACCTTACTCTTGTAATGTGGATCAAGGAGAGTTGCCAGCCAGTAATGATCCCTCTCCTTGATAGCACGTACACGAGGATCCTTACGCAGGCTTTGCAGGATCAGGGAGGCCATGCAGCGTAGGTTTGCAGAGGCATCCGGGGCAGAGTCCTCTGGGTCACTGAGGACGACAGGATCCGCAGCCACCTCATCCCAGCCACGTAAAAGTCCACGTGTTCCTTGGGACTGTAAATGATCCCTTGAAGACTGCTGCTGTTGATGCTGAGTGCTAGGCTCCACCTCCATGCTGCTGATACAATCATCCTCCTCCTCCTCCTCATCCTCCTCCTCCTATTCCTGTGTTCTAGGTGGGCAAGCAGGAACAGTGTCTGGATAAAGGGGGCCTTGAGAGGTAAGGAAGTCCTCCTCTTCCTCCCTCTGTTCTGCCTCAAGGGCCCTGTCCATTATTCCACGTAGGGTGTGCTCCAACATGTGAATAAGCGGGACAGTCTCACTGATGCATGCACTGTCACTGCTCACCATCCTCGTGGCCTCCTTAAAGCGGGAGTTCACCCATAAAACAATTTTTCCCCTTAGATGGATGCTATATGGATGCTCGTTTTGTCTAGGGGAATCGGCTAGTTGTTTTAAAATATGAGCTGTACTTACCGTTTTCGAGATGCATCTTCTCCGTCGCTTCCGGGTATGGGTCTTCGGGAGCGGGCGTTCCTTCTTGATTGACAGTCTTCCGAGAGGCTTCCGACGGTCGCATCCATTGTGTCACTAGTAGCAGAAAGAAGCCGAACGTCGGTGCGGCTCTATACTGCGCCTGCGCACTGACGTTCGGCTTCTTTCGGAAATTCGTGACGCGATGGATGCGACCGTCGGAAGCATTTCGGAAGACTGTCAATCAAAATAGGAATGCCCAGTCCCGCAGCTCATACCCGGAAGTGGCGGACAAGATGCATCTCGTAAACGGTAAGTACAGCTCATATTTTAAAACAACTAGCCGATTCCCCTAGACAAAACGAGCATCCATCTAAGGGGAAAAAGTGTTAGGTACGGGTGAACCCCCGCTTTAAAATGGTGACAGGACAGTGCATGCATCCCTGATCAAGGCCCACTGGCATGGTGAAAAAAAACCAAGCTCCCCTGAGCCAGTTCTGCTGCCATATTGGCACAGGTACTCATTGATGGCCCGCTGCTGCGTGTGCAGCCGCTGCAGCATGGCCAACGTTGAGTTCCATCTGGTGGGCATGTCACAGATTAGGCGGTTCTTGGGCAGGTTGTATTCCCTCTGGGGCATTATATGACCTCCAGAAATGCACACAGACTTTCCTGGCCTGCTTCAGGACATCCTGTAAGCCCGGGTACCTGCCCAAGAACCGCTGCACCACCAAATTGAGAACATGTGCAAAACAGGACACATGGGTGAGTTTTCCCTGTCGCAGGGCAGAGAGGAGGTTGGTGCCATTATCGCTGACCACCATTCCAGGCTTCAGCTGGCGTGGCGTCAACCACCTCTGAGCCTGCCCCTGCAGAGCTGAAAGAACCTCTTCCCCAGTGTGGCTTCTGTCTCCCAAGCACACCAGCTCTAGCACAGCATGGCATCTCTTGGCCTGCATTCCTGCGTAGCCCCTCGTACGCCTACGGAGCACGGTTGGTTCTGAGGAAACATCACCACAGGAAGAGGCCTCAGAGGAAGAAGAAGAGGAGGGGGTGGAGGAGAGAGGTGTGTCACAAGCAGTAGTAACGTCCCTGTCCATGCCTGCTGGACCATGAGTCAGCGGTAAGATGCAACTTACCACTGACCGCCGTGTCCAGCGAGGCATGGACATTGCCTTCCACATGGCGGTAGAGAGCCGGAATCGCCTTCCGTGAGAAAAAGTGGCGTTTGGGTACTTGCCACTGAGGTACTGCACATTCCACAAACTCACGGAAGGGGGCAGAATCTACCAACTGAAAAGGTAGCAGTTGAAGTGCTAGCAATTTTGCTAAGCTAGCATTCAACCGCTGGGCATGAGGATGGCTGGGAGTGTACTTCTTTCGGCGCTGCAGCAGCTGGGGCAGGGAAATGTGTCTGGTACTATCAGTAAATTGCCCGCATGTACTACCACTACTTGGTTGTGACACACCTATTTCTACAACTTCAGTGCAGGCTTCAGAGAGGACTGGGGGTCTAGTGGGGTTGGAGGTCACAGAAGGGAAAGGGGAGGTCCGCTTTGGTCTTTGGTGTGGGTCTTTCTGGTATGCTTGCCAACGAGCTGCATGGCAGGTCGACATATGTCTGGACAAGCATGTGGTGCCCAAGCGGGTGATGTTTTGGCCACGCGAGATACGCTTGAGACATATGTTGCAAACAACAAAGGTACGATCTGATGGACATGTTTCAAAAAAGGCCCACACTAAAGAACTTTTGCTGTACCGTTGAGACACAGCAATGCCACGTAATGCAGTTGGTGTGCTGCCCTTAAGCTGACCCCTGGAGGGCATCCTGCCTCTTTGGAGATGTGCCTGTGCCTCGTCCTCCTCCTCCTCTTCCTCCTCCTCTCTCCTATCAGGCACCCAGGTGGAGTCAGTGACCTCATAATCCCCTCCCTCCTCATCATCACTGTCGAAAACCTGGCAGTATGCTCCAGCTGGGGGAACATCACTCCCAGATTGCTGTCCCTCTCGGCCACCCCCTCTCCCTGGGCTCACATAAATGCCTTCCTCTATCTGTGTTCCGTCATCGGAGTCTTCAAAACGCTGCGCATCCTCATGCAGCATGTACCCAACACTGTGTTGAAACAGTTTGGGGGACTCCTCAGGAGCACATGGTGGGACTAGGGAAGGATTGTGTGAAGCCATTGTGCAGAGGGAAGAGGACGCCTTGGCAGCTGCTTTGCCAGACAAACTATGATCAGTCTGTGTGAGAGAGGATGAGGAGGATGAGGACGGCTTGGTCATCCACTCCACTAATTTCTCTGCATGTTGAGGCTCAACACGGCCAGCACCGGAAAAGAAGGACGAGCGGCCACGGTTACGTGCTGAAGAGGATGCACCACATCCACCACCAGCATTACCTCAAGATGCAGAGCCTGCTTGCCCTAGTGACTCTCTGCCTCTCTTTGTCCTTCCAGCAATATTGATGCGTTCAGGTGCTATGTAACTGCACACGCGCAGTAAGAGCGACTGCATTCAGGTGCTATGTAACAAAATAGACGCAGTGACACCAACTGCGTTCAGGTGGTATTAAACTGCACACGCGCAGTAAGAGCGACTGCGTTCAGGTGCTATGTAACAAAACACACGCAGTGACACCAACTGCGTTCAGGTGTTAGTAAACTGCACACGTGCAGTAAGAGCGACTGCGTTCAGATGATATATAACAAAACAGACGCAGTGACACCAACTGCGTTCAGGTGTTAGTAAACTGCACACGCGCAGTAAGAGCGACTGCGTTCAGGTGCTATGTAACAAAACAGACGCAGTGACACCAACTGCGTGCAGGTGTTAGTAAACTGCACCCGCGCAGTAAGAGCGACTGCGTTCAGGTGCTATGTAACAAAATAGACGCAGTGACACCAACTGCGTTCAGGTGGTATTAAACTGCACACGCGCAGTAAGAGCGACTGCGTTCAGGTGCTATGTAACAAAACAGACGCAGTGACACCAACTGCGTTCAGGTATTAGTAAACTGCACCCGCGCAGTAAGAGCGACTTCGTTCAGGTGCTATGTAACAAAATAGACGCAGTGACACCAACTGCGTTCAGGTGGTATTAAACTGCACACGCGCAGTAAGAGCGACTGCGTTCAGGTGCTATGTAACAAAACAGACGCAGTGACACCAACCTCGTTCAGGTGTTTGTAAACTGCACACGCGCAGTAAGAGCGACTGCGTTCAGGTGCTATGTAACAAAACAGACGCAGTGACACCAACTGCGTTCAGGTGTTAGTAAACTGCACCCATGCAGTAAGAGCGACTGTGTTCAGGTGCTATGTAACAGCACACACGCAGTGACACCAACTGCGTTTAGGTGGTATTAAAAAGCACCCGCGCAGTAAGAGTGACTGCGTTCAGGTGCTATGTAATAGCACACACGCAGTGACACCAACTGCGTTTACGTGGTATTAAACAGCACCCGCGCAGTAAGAGCGACTGCGTTCAGGTGCTATGTAACAAAATAGATGCAGTGACACCAACTGCGTTCAGGTGGTATTAAACTGCACACGCGCAGTAAGAGCGACTGCGTTCAGGTGCTATGTAACAAAACACACGCAGTGACACCAACTGCGTTCAGGTGTTAGTAAACTGCACACGCGCAGTAAGAGCGACTGCGTTCAGGTGCTATGTAACAAAACAGACGCAGTGACACCAACTGCGTTCAGGTGTTAGTAAACTGCACACGCGCAGTAAGAGCGACTGCGTTCAGGTGCTATGTAACAAAATAGACGCAGTGGCACCAACTGCGTTCAGGTGGTATTAAACTGCACATGCGCAGTAAGAGCGACTGCGTTCAGGTGCTATGTAACAAAACAGACGCAGTGACACCAACTGCGTTCAGGTGTTAGTAAACTGCACACGCGCAGTAAGAGCGACTGCGTTCAGGTGCTATGTAACAAAACAGACGCAGTGACACCAACTGCGTTCAGGTGTTAGTAAACTGCACCCGCGCAGTAAGAGCGATTGCGTTCAGGTGCTATGTAACAGCACACACGCAGTGACACCAACTGCGTTTAGGTGGTATTAAATAGCACCCGCGCAGTAAGAGCGACTGCGTTCAGGTGCTATTTAACAGCACACGCGCAGTGACACCAACTGCGTTTAGTTGCTATTAAACAGCACACACGCAGTAAGAGCGACTGCGTTTCTGTGCAATTTAATAGCCCACTTGCATTAACAGCAACTGCGTTTCTGTGCAAATAAATATCACACGTGCAGTAACAGGTAATGCGTGTATGTGCAATTAGAAAAAGACTGTGAAGTCTGAGACTAGAGGAAAGTGGACTTTGTAGGCACCAGATTTTTGAAAAAATATAAATAATTTTAATTTAAACAATACACTAGCACAAAAAACACTGAACAATTGCTCAATTTGATAATTAAGAAAGAAAACAAAACAATACAATGAGATACACAAATAACTCAATTCCTATCCCTTTTTGAAGACATTGCTGATAGCCACAGGGCTAAATGTATGAAATACACGAAAAGCACTGGGTGGCGTTGTCACTTCAAGAGATGGTACAGGATGAGTTTGGATAAAAGTGGGGATCAGCTCAACATGTTTCGCGACGTTGTCGCTTCTTCGGGAGCTTCTAATTAATTAAAAGACAAAACAATATTGCCATTAGAAATATGTATATATCTGAGTACAATACAATATAGTTTCACATTAAGGCATATTATACATAAATGCAAAAAGCCTCTAAGCATATTGAGAGAAGTGTTTAACTATGGTCATAATACTCACCGAAAAATCGGTGTTTAATAACTTTGATGAATGCTCAGCAGCGTCCAAACCTGGATATATGATCAGACCATCTACCTTAGACAGATGAAATAAATTACCATGGGTCGGAACCACATTGACCATGCACCGCCGGGCAGATAAGAACCAGTTGGGGTATCTAAAAATAGGTAGTAAGCAGATAGGGTAATAGGTCCAACATTGAATGGGACCGTAAAAAAACGAAGATCGAAAAGAAAAAAGAAAAAGAAAAAGGAAAAAACACAAATATATAAAAAATATATATAAGGAACAGTATATATAACGCTTGGCTGGTATGGCGTACCTTAGAGGAGGTATAGGAGCCTAGGCCTTCAGAGAACAATTCCAGGGACTGGAAAAGGGGGGAACACCCTTAGAAATAAAATATTGAAACAGCAGAAGGTAGAAGATCCAAATAGGTCCCCTCCTAACTGTAAAAAGTCCAGAAAAAATTGAAAAATAAACAACTGTTTGAATAGATATACAAGGAAGTAGTAATAAATAATGTTATTAATTGCCAAATGATAGGCTCAGAATTAATAAACATTTGATTTATAGCAAATAATGTTGGTGTTTTAAACCAAAACTTTGCATTTAAGCAAAAAAGTTGGTAGGTAGGCAGTGATTCATTACCTTAATACTGGAAGACTGGATAAAACGCAAATTCAAAAACTACCACAAGATGGCAGCGTTGAGCATTAGGCTGATGCAGGGAATTGAGACCCCTCACAGAGAAACAGCAATCAGCTGTTAAAAATACAAAATCACTCTTAGTACAAGCATAGTAGCAAGCCAGAACCAACAAAGATAAGGAAGGGGGAAAGTGTACATGCCTAATGCTTAACTGGCAAATGAAACAATCTTGAGCAGTGAAATACCGTGCAGGCCTCCCAGACCTCCGTCCTTGCTGGCATTCAACAAGAGCACCTGCAGACACAGGCTCTTGTTGGGTTTAAATACCCCGCGCGGATGACGTCACGGTGATTGACAGTCATCCCGCCGGCCAGAGAGAGATACACTGCGCATGCGCGTTGCGCATGCGCACAGTGAGCCGCGATGCGGCTCCTTGTGTAGATGGACAACAAGTGTATAACATGGTGTTTCCCAGATGGAAGGAAGTAGGGAAATTGAGACACCATATTGAGAGTGCCACCACACGTTCTAAGGTCTGAATAATTAACATCTGACCAGAAGGTGTGATGGCTTACCTGGCCACTGGTTCATCTGCTCAACGGCGCATGGCAATGTGGTGACAATTGGTAAGGCAGGCATAGGTCTGAACATATGTATTCGCTTGGTGAGCAGACAATAAACAGAAAATGATAAAACATTTAAATAAGGAAACACGCAAAATGCATGTATAACAATTTTAGATCCATCAAAAAAGTTGGCGTGTAGAACATATTAATAAATGATAGTCGTGCTACTGTTTCTACTTATTGATAAAAAATCAATAGAGAAACTGCACAATATTAGTCACAGACTACACTTTTCAAACCTGGAAATTGAGAAAGAAAAATAGGGGTGGCCCAAAATGGGGCCAATGCGGCCACTAAAACAAACTAGCCAATTACTGTAGCTGGGTCAGATAATAAGGACTTGCGATATTAGTCATATTTATCTGTGATGAAGTTATTTTGTAGAAAAATTGAAAAAATGAAAACAACACCATTTAGATTCATAATGGTCAGACCGGAGGAACAGTGGCTCAAACATCAACACCAAACCAATAGACATATAATTATAAATACAATAAACAATTAAATAAGAATAAATGATAATAATATGACTATAAAAATTAAATAAAAAATAGAATAAATGAAAAAAATGATAAAAATAAAAAAAATAATAATAAAAATGAATATGAAAATAAATGAAAATAGTAATAATAAGTAAATATAAATACAAAAAATGTCAATTGTGATGTGATTTTGGGCGGGTAAACCGTCAACGTTGAAAATCAATGTCGATTTGATGGAGAGGTCTCTGGGTATGAGAACTGCCATACAGGTCCCTCAAAGGAAGGGCCTGTATGATAGTACCTCATTAATCCCCGGTGCTTTGGTGGCGCCCAAGCGCTCTATCCACAGAGTCTCCCTCTGAAGAATAGTTTTGTCCCAGTTACCCCCTCGAGGGTCACGTGGGACAACCTCCAATACTAGAAATTGGATAGGGGAAGTGTCAAATTTATGAAATAGCCCCAGATGGCGACTTATGGGTGTGAGCATCTTAGCGTATTGTGAATAATAAATATGATCGTAGATCCTTTTCTTGAATTTACGTAATGTTTTTCCCACATAGTAAGCCCCGCATTTGCAGGTCATTAGATAAATGACCCCCTCGGTATCACAGCTGGCCTGAAAACGAGGTCTAAAAGTTTCCCCGTTGGGCAAGCTAAATTTTGTGCCAGCTTGCACCCATGGGCAATAAGAACAATGGCCGCATTTGGAGATACCTGGGCTTTGATTGTGAGTCACAGGATTGGTTTTCGCTTGGTAGAGACTTGATGTTAATTTATTACCAATTGAGGTGTTCTTCCTAAAAACTATTTCGGGTCTGTGTTTGACATATTTACCAATAGTAACATCTTCGCTCAGGAAGTGCCAGTGTTTTTCTAGGCAACTGCGTAGTTGGTAGTGTTGAGACGTATATTTTGTTATAAATCTAGTGATTTGTTGGTCTTTGTTTTCAATTTTTTGAGGATGTATAAGAGAGGGTCTATCTCGATTAAAAGCCTTATTAAAGGCTTTTCTCAAAAGGGATTTGCTGTACCCTCGCAATAACAGCCGGGAGCGTAGCTCATTGGCCTGAGATCTAAAATCCGTATCGTGTGTACAGTTCCTCCTAAGCCGGATGTATTGAGCATACGGGATACTGTGAATGAGGTGTGTCGGGTGACTACTTTGGGCGTGTAGCACCGTGTTCCCTGCTGTTTGCTTTCGATAAAGCCTGGTTGCAATGTTATTAGAGGCATCTCGATATATTGATAGATCCAAAAATGATAAGGTGTCTTTATTAAATTCATAGGTGAATTTTAAATTGAATGTGTTTTTGTTCAAACAACTAATAAATTCATTTAAACTCTGTATAGTGCCTGTCCATATGAGAAAAATGTCGTCGATGTATCTATACCAGCACAGGACTTGGGCCATGAAGTCATCGTAGGCCTCATTGGAGGCTATTTCCCTCTCCCACCCCCCCAGGTACAGGTTCGCGTAAGCCGGTGCGCAACAAGTGCCCATGGCTACGCCCTGTACCTGGAGGTAGTGGGAGTCTAGGAAAGTAAAACTGTTATGATGGAGAATAAATGACAACAGCTTTAATATAAAAGATTGAAATTCCCAAGTGCGATGATCCTCCTTCATGAGGAAGGATCTAATGACTTCAAGGCCCAAATCGTGCGGTATACTGGAATACAATGCCTCGACATCAATGCTAACAAATGTAGCGTCCGATGGTATTGTCACGCCATCAAGATGTCGCAATAGGTCTAATGTATCCTTAACATAAGATGGGAGGCTAGTTACATAAGGCATCAAAAAGAAATCCACCAGTCTGCTGGCATTTTCAGTAATTGACCCTATCCCCGAAATGATGGGTCTACCCGGTGGTTTAGATTTGTTTTTGTGGATTTTAGGAATAGCATAAAATATAGCCTCCCTGGGGAATGCAATATTTAAGTATTCATAGGTTTGTTGGTCAATTAGGGCTTCGGAAAAGGCGGAATAAAGTAAAAGCTTGAATTCTAAATGAAATTGGGCAATGATGTCCTTTGAAATCAGTCTATACCAGGCTGCGTTTTTAAGAATGTTAAAACACATTTCTTCGTATTGGTCACAAGTGAGTAGAACTATATTGCCCCCCTTATCCGAAGCCTTAATGACTGTGTCCTGCCTAGCCTGTAGGGATTTGAGTGCTTTTTGATGATCAATACTAAGATTAGAGGGTGTAGATGACGTAGACATATTTTTAACCTCATGGACCATAGCAATTAGAAATGCTGAGACTTGTTCATTAGTATGTAGATCTGGGAATTGGTTTGATTTGCGCTTAAAAGCACTGATGTCTTTTTTGCGTGGTAGGGAGTTGGCATTAGTTTCACTAGATGTGGGGATGATGGTGCCTTCATTTTCCTCAAGTAACAATATGAGATCCTTCAAGGCTCTAAATTCTTTCATTGTATATTTTTTTATTTGTTCTGAAAGTTCTCTTTCTGCCTTTACTCGCTGTTTATCTGGGTCGAAAATGTGTTTATAGGTAAGTTTTCTGGCGAACAAATAGAGGTCCTTAATGACCTCATATTTGTCCATATTGTTACTTGGACAAAAACTAAGACCTAGTTTGAGGACGGCTAACTCATCATCCGATAGAGGATATGGTGTGAGATTAATCACACTCAATTCCTCATAGGTGATGCTCCCAGAAGGGTCTCTCCTAAAGGGATCTCCGGTTGCATTGAACGTGTATGAGTGATTCGATGTAGATCATTGCTCGATGCAGTGAGAGAGCGTGATTGGTGGGAAGGGGTGCCAGACGGACTGGGTATTCCCGTTTCCATCAGAGCTCCCTCATGGTGCAGGCTTGTATTGAGTTTAGGGGTTTGCGATGTACTCGGTGGGTGGAGTTGTTTAACCGCTTTAGCTGCTAGGGGTCCCATATAGGAAAAATGGGATAGTCCTAAATTATGTGAGGGCCCTTCACCTCTATTGGGAACACCTTGTGAGTGACCCTGCATGGGATTGAAACCTGCCACGGTAGTGGGTTTCTTTTTGGTACTGGGTGTGTTAGGATGCCCACCACCTTGATATTCCCTCTTACGTGTCCGAGAGTTCGCTCGTGCTGCCGTCGGTCCTTGTTGTGTCTGCGAAAGGGAAGAAGAGGATAAGGATGAATCAGATTCAAAATCTTCTTCAGATAAACCTAAATTTCCAAAACCTGGTGGTGGGTATTTGCGAAAGCCTCTACCTCGACCCTTGCCTGGAAAATCCCATCTGTAGGCGTAACCTTCAACAAAAGCCATCCGATCTTTGGCCATTTTTGACTGTTTTTTGGAAATTATGCTCTTATTGAGTTTATCAAGAAACACCTTCAGTTCTTGGTGTTTATCGGCATAAAGAGGGTGAGTCTTGACATGCTCATATTGAGTAATAAGTAGTGCTAAATCGCGATCTAAAATATTAGTATCTGATTGGTATTGAATCAAAAGCAACTGCATGCATTCCTTACTGCATTTGTTCAAGACTCCTTCCCAGGAGTTTTTTAGGTCCTGTGAGGCATTTTTGATAGTTGGAAACATTTGTATCCTTAAGCCCATAGGGCTAATGTTTTCCTTGATATACTCCTTAAAAAACTCCATATGCCAATAAAGGTTTGATTTCTTTTTAAGTAAATATTTCAACTTACCAAAAAATAGCTTTAGGTCATCAACATCCTTATTGGTTCCATTGTAAGATGTTTGGAACTCAGTCATTAAACCTGACCATGCTGTACCTACAAAGTCCATACCTGCTCACGTCCGATTAAACCAAGAATTAAACAAAGAAAAAAGTGGGGACAGGTAACATATAGAGGTTGTAGCCAGTGCGAAACATCAGCTACAATATATATGTTGATTGATTTAAATTTTTCAATAGTGGCGTAAAGGGGATTTCCAGGTTATGAAAAAGAATTCTGTATAGCAATAATTTATTAAAGAAAAAGATTTACAAAATATAAGGGAGGCTATATTTTATGCTATTCCTAAAATCCACAAAAACAAATCTAAACCACCGGGTAGACCCATCATTTCGGGGATAGGGTCAATTACTGAAAATGCCAGCAGACTGGTGGATTTCTTTTTGATGCCTTATGTAACTAGCCTCCCATCTTATGTTAAGGATACATTAGACCTATTGCGACATCTTGATGGCGTGACAATACCATCGGACGCTACATTTGTTAGCATTGATGTCGAGGCATTGTATTCCAGTATACCGCACGATTTGGGCCTTGAAGTCATTAGATCCTTCCTCATGAAGGAGGATCATCGCACTTGGGAATTTCAATCTTTTATATTAAAGCTGTTGTCATTTATTCTCCATCATAACAGTTTTACTTTCCTAGACTCCCACTACCTCCAGGTACAGGGCGTAGCCATGGGCACTTGTTGCGCACCGGCTTACGCGAACCTGTACCTGGGGGGGTGGGAGAGGGAAATAGCCTCCAATGAGGCCTACGATGACTTCATGGCCCAAGTCCTGTGCTGGTATAGATACATCGACGACATTTTTCTCATATGGACAGGCACTATACAGAGTTTAAATGAATTTATTAGTTGTTTGAACAAAAACACATTCAATTTAAAATTCACCTATGAATTTAATAAAGACACCTTATCATTTTTGGATCTATCAATATATCGAGATGCCTCTAATAACATTGCAACCAGGCTTTATCGAAAGCAAACAGCAGGGAACACGGTGCTACACGCCCAAAGTAGTCACCCGACACACCTCATTCACAGTATCCCGTATGCTCAATACATCCGGCTTAGGAGGAACTGTACACACGATACGGATTTTAGATCTCAGGCCAATGAGCTACGCTCCCGGCTGTTATTGCGAGGGTACAGCAAATCCCTTTTGAGAAAAGCCTTTAATAAGGCTTTTAATCGAGATAGACCCTCTCTTATACATCCTCAAAAAATTGAAAACAAAGACCAACAAATCACTAGATTTATAACAAAATATACGTCTCAACACTACCAACTACGCAGTTGCCTAGAAAAACACTGGCACTTCCTGAGCGAAGATGTTACTATTGGTAAATATGTCAAACACAGACCCGAAATAGTTTTTAGGAAGAACACCTCAATTGGTAATAAATTAACATCAAGTCTCTACCAAGCGAAAACCAATCCTGTGACTCACAATCAAAGCCCAGGTATCTCCAAATGCGGCCATTGTTCTTATTGCCCATGGGTGCAAGCTGGCACAAAATTTAGCTTGCCCAACGGGGAAACTTTTAGACCTCGTTTTCAGGCCAGCTGTGATACCGAGGGGGTCATTTATCTAATGACCTGCAAATGCGGGGCTTACTATGTGGGAAAAACATTACGTAAATTCAAGAAAAGGATCTACGATCATATTTATTATTCACAATACGCTAAGATGCTCACACCCATAAGTCGCCATCTGGGGCTATTTCATAAATTTGACACTTCCCCTATCCAATTTCTAGTATTGGAGGTTGTCCCACGTGACCCTCGAGGGGGTAACTGGGACAAAACTATTCTTCAGAGGGAGACTCTGTGGATAGAGCGCTTGGGCGCCACCAAAGCACCGGGGATTAATGAGGTACTATCATACAGGCCCTTCCTTTGAGGGACCTGTATGGCAGTTCTCATACCCAGAGACCTCTCCATCAAATCGACATTGATTTTCAACGTTGACGGTTTACCCGCCCAAAATCACATCACAATTGACATTTTTTGTATTTATATTTACTTATTATTACTATTTTCATTTATTTTCATATTCATTTTTATTATTATTTTTTTTATTTTTATCATTTTTTTCATTTATTCTATTTTTTATTTAATTTTTATAGTCATATTATTATCATTTATTCTTATTTAATTGTTTATTGTATTTATAATTATATGTCTATTGGTTTGGTGTTGATGTTTGAGCCACTGTTCCTCCGGTCTGACCATTATGAATCTAAATGGTGTTGTTTTCATTTTTTCAATTTTTCTACAAAATAACTTCATCACAGATAAATATGACTAATATCGCAAGTCCTTATTATCTGACCCAGCTACAGTAATTGGCTAGTTTGTTTTAGTGGCCGCATTGGCCCCATTTTGGGCCACCCCTATTTTTCTTTCTCAATTTCCAGGTTTGAAAAGTGTAGTCTGTGACTAATATTGTGCAGTTTCTCTATTGATTTTTTATCAATAAGTAGAAACAGTAGCACGACTATCATTTATTAATATGTTCTACACGCCAACTTTTTTGATGGATCTAAAATTGTTATACATGCATTTTGCGTGTTTCCTTATTTAAATGTTTTATCATTTTCTGTTTATTGTCTGCTCACCAAGCGAATACATATGTTCAGACCTATGCCTGCCTTACCAATTGTCACCACATTGCCATGCGCCGTTGAGCAGATGAACCAGTGGCCAGGTAAGCCATCACACCTTCTGGTCAGATGTTAATTATTCAGACCTTAGAACGTGTGGTGGCACTCTCAATATGGTGTCTCAATTTCCCTACTTCCTTCCATCTGGGAAACACCATGTTATACACTTGTTGTCCATCTACACAAGGAGCCGCATCGCGGCTCACTGTGCGCATGCGCAACGCGCATGCGCAGTGTATCTCTCTCTGGCCGGCGGGATGACTGTCAATCACCGTGACGTCATCCGCGCGGGGTATTTAAACCCAACAAGAGCCTGTGTCTGCAGGTGCTCTTGTTGAATGCCAGCAAGGACGGAGGTCTGGGAGGCCTGCACGGTATTTCACTGCTCAAGATTGTTTCATTTGCCAGTTAAGCATTAGGCATGTACACTTTCCCCCTTCCTTATCTTTGTTGGTTCTGGCTTGCTACTATGCTTGTACTAAGAGTGATTTTGTATTTTTAACAGCTGATTGCTGTTTCTCTGTGAGGGGTCTCAATTCCCTGCATCAGCCTAATGCTCAACGCTGCCATCTTGTGGTAGTTTTTGAATTTGCGTTTTATCCAGTCTTCCAGTATTAAGGTAATGAATCACTGCCTACCTACCAACTTTTTTGCTTAAATGCAAAGTTTTGGTTTAAAACACCAACATTATTTGCTATAAATCAAATGTTTATTAATTCTGAGCCTATCATTTGGCAATTAATAACATTATTTATTACTACTTCCTTGTATATCTATTCAAACAGTTGTTTATTTTTCAATTTTTTCTGGACTTTTTACAGTTAGGAGGGGACCTATTTGGATCTTCTACCTTCTGCTGTTTCAATATTTTATTTCTAAGGGTGTTCCCCCCTTTTCCAGTCCCTGGAATTGTTCTCTGAAGGCCTAGGCTCCTATACCTCCTCTAAGGTACGCCATACCAGCCAAGCGTTATATATACTGTTCCTTATATATATTTTTTATATATTTGTGTTTTTTCCTTTTTCTTTTTCTTTTTTCTTTTCGATCTTCGTTTTTTTACGGTCCCATTCAATGTTGGACCTATTACCCTATCTGCTTACTACCTATTTTTAGATACCCCAACTGGTTCTTATCTGCCCGGCGGTGCATGGTCAATGTGGTTCCGACCCATGGTAATTTATTTCATCTGTCTAAGGTAGATGGTCTGATCATATATCCAGGTTTGGACGCTGCTGAGCATTCATCAAAGTTATTAAACACCGATTTTTCGGTGAGTATTATGACCATAGTTAAACACTTCTCTCAATATGCTTAGAGGCTTTTTGCATTTATGTATAATATGCCTTAATGTGAAACTATATTGTATTGTACTCAGATATATACATATTTCTAATGGCAATATTGTTTTGTCTTTTAATTAATTAGAAGCTCCCGAAGAAGCGACAACGTCGCGAAACATGTTGAGCTGATCCCCACTTTTATCCAAACTCATCCTGTACCATCTCTTGAAGTGACAACGCCACCCAGTGCTTTTCGTGTATTTCATACATTTAGCCCTGTGGCTATCAGCAATGTCTTCAAAAAGGGATAGGAATTGAGTTATTTGTGTATCTCATTGTATTGTTTTGTTTTCTTTCTTAATTATCAAATTGAGCAATTGTTCAGTGTTTTTTGTGCTAGTGTATTGTTTAAATTAAAATTATTTATATTTTTTCAAAAATCTGGTGCCTACAAAGTCCACTTTCCTCTAGTCTCAGACTTCACAGTCTTTTTCTATTTTCTCTACATAATCCAGGATGTGGCACCTTATACTAAGGGGTGTTTGATTACCACCCCAGGGCAATCGTAATTCTAAACATAACTGTATGTGCAATTAACTAGCACACGTTGAATAACACAGAATACTATGTTTAAGCTAATCCCCAATGCAGGCAATACAACACGTTAGAGCACTGCATCAAGCACAATCTCCTGCCTGACAGATACTAATAGCAGATCTAGCTGAGCTATACAGTTTATAAATATATTGACAACTCCTAGGGATGTGAATATATTCTCTACAAACTGTAGATTTAACTATACTGACTAGCCTTCCTGCTCTATCTACCTATCTATCTATCTATCTATCTATCTATCTATCTATCTATCTATCTATCTATCTATCTATCTATCTGGTAGAAAAGACACTGTGGGGCTGATTTACTATGCTCTGTGCGCTGCGCTGGTTCATGCCTTAATTAGTGCGCCGGGTGAAGCCTTAATTAGGCGCATGAACCAGCGTAGCAGCCAGCGCATTGAAAGTAATATGTAAAGCCGCGCCAAACTCCCTATAGAAGTCTATGGGAGAAATCAAAAGTGTTCATTTTAAAGGCTAATCTGCAAGTTGTGTCCTAAAAAGTGTTTGGGGACCTCAGTCCTGCCCCAGGGGACATGTATCAATGCTTTTTTTATTTTTTAAAACGGCCGTTTTTTCGGGAGCAGTGAAATTAATAATGCTTAAAGTGAAACAATAAAAGTGAAATATTCCTTTAAATTTCGTACCTAGGGGGGGGGTGTAATGTCAGCATGTGAAATAGCGCATTTTTCCCGCACTTAGAACTGTCTCTGCAAAAAATGACATTCTGAAGGAAAAAAGACATTTAAAATTCACACGTGGCTATAATGAATTGTCGGCTCCCGGCAATTCTAAAGGGATTCATTCATAAAGGAAAAAAAATGTGTAGGGGGTCCCCCAAATTAAATTACCAGGCCCTTCAGGTCTGATATGGATATTAAGGGGAACCCCGCCGTAAAAATCAAAAAAAAAAGACGTGCGGTTCCCGGCAAATATACATACCAGGCCCTTCAGTTCTGGTGTGGATTTTAAGGGGAACTCCACCCCAAATTAAAAAAAATGGCGTGGAGTCCCCCTAAAAATCCACACCAGACCCGTATCCGAGCACGTTAACCTGGCCGGCCGCAGAAAAGAGGGGGGGACAGAGTGCGGCCCCCCCTCTCCTGAACCATGCCAGGCCACATGCCCTCAACATGGGGAGGATGTCCCCATGTTGATGGGGACAAGGGCCTCATCCCCACAACCCTTGCCCGGTGGTTGTGGGGGTCTGCGGGTGGGGGGCTTATCAGAATCTGTAAGACCCCTTTAACAAAGGGGACCCCCAGATCCTGGCCCCCCCCTATGTGAAATGGTAATGGGGTACATTGTACCTCTACCATTTCACCCCCAAAAAAAATCAAAGTGTTAAAAATGACAGTAGCTGGTTTTTGACAAATCTTTTAATACAATCTTCTTTTCTTCTTCCATTTGGGTTTCTTCCGCTGCTTCTTTCTTGGGTCTTCTCGTCCACATCTTGCCCGACGTGTTCTTCTATCTTCTCCGTCCGTCCTTCAGCCTTGTCGTCTGCCCGGTGTCTTCTCCTATCTTCTTCTCCTTCCGTCGGCCTCCTCGTCCGCATCTTGTGTCTTCTCCTGTCTTCTTCTCGGTCCGCCAGCCTTCTCCTCCACATCTTTTTCTTCCCCGGACGCAGCGCTTGAATTTGAATTAGCCGCTCCTGGGACCGCTCCTGGGACCCGCCCCCCTCTGACGCCACAAGTAAACTCCTTAGAAGGTCATGTGCGTCAGAGGGGGGCGGGGTCGCAGAGCGTCACACGGCGGGGGAATTCGAGTTCAAGCGCGACGTCCGGAGAAGAAAAAGCCGCCGCAGCTTCCAATTGAAGTTCCCGCCGTGTCACACTCATGTGACCCCGCCCCCCTCTGACGCACATATGCCACACGCGGACTTTCATATGAGTTTACCTGTGGCGTCAGAGGGGGGCGGGTCCCAGGAGCGGGAACACGGCGGGATCTTCAATTTCAAGTGCAGCACCCAGAAGATCAAGAAGATGTGGACGAGAAGGTCGACGGACAGAGAAGAAGATGGGAGAAGACGGCAAGACGGCAAGATGTGGACGAGGAGACCCAAGAAAGAAGCAGAGGAAGAAACCCGAATGAAAGAAGAAGAAGGACCAGCGTAAAGAAGATTTTATTAAAAGAATTGTCAAAAATCGTCTACTGTCATTTTTAACACTTTTGTCACTTTTTTTTGGGGTGAAATGGTAGAGGTACAATGTACCCCATTACCATTTCACACAGGGGGGGGCAGGATCTGGGGGTCCCCTTTGTTAAAGGGGTCTTCCAGATTCTGATAAGCCCCCCGCCCGCAGACCCCCACAACCACCGGGCAAGGGTTGTGGGGATGAGGCCCTTGTCCCCATCAACATGTGGCCTGGTGCGGTTCAGGAGAGGGGGGGCCGCACTCTGTCCCCCCCTCTTTTCTGCGGCTGGCCAGGTTAACGTGCTCGGATAAGGTCTGGTGTGGATTTTTAGGGGGACTCCACGCCATTTTTTTTTTAATTTGGGGTGGAGTTCCCCTTAAAATCCACACCAGACCTGAAGGGCCTGGTATGGATATTTGGGGGGACCCCACGCCATTTTTTTTTTGTTTTTACGGCAGGGTTCCCCTTAATATCCATTCCAGACCTGAAGGGCCTGGTAATTTAATTTGGGGGGACCCCCATACATTTTTTTTTTTAGTTTTAATGAGCAACGCCTGTATTCTTTATAGCCATGAGTACTTTAAAATTACTTTTTGTTTTTGATTTCAGAAATGACATCTTGTACAGGGACAGTTCTAAGCATGGGAAACATGCGTGTATCCCCCTCCCCCCTGTATGAAATTTAAAGGAATATTTCACTTTTATTATTTCACTTTAACCACTTCCATACCGCGCCTATTCTGGCACTTCTCTCCTTCATGTAAAAATTATATTTTGTTCCTGGGAAATTACTCAGGACCCCCAAACATTATATATAATTTTTTAGCAGACACCCTAGGGAATAAAGTGGCGGTCATTTTTTATTTGATTTCCAACGGTATTTGCGCAATCATTTTTCTAACGCCTTTTTTTTTTGGCCCAAAAAAAAAACACGGTCCATGAATTAAAAATTAACAAAACAGTAAAGTTAGCCCAATTTTTAGGGATAATGTGAAAGATGATGTTACACCGAGTAAATAGATACCTAACTTGTCACGCTTTAATATTATACACACTCAGGGAATGGCGCCAAACTTCGGGGACATAAAAATATCCATAGGCGATGCTTGTTTTTTTTTTATACAGGTGACCAGTTCAGAGTTACAGAGGAGGTCTAGGGCTAGAATTATTGCTCTCGCTCTAACGCATGCGTCAATACCTCACATGTGTGGTTTGAATGGTGTTTACATATGTGGGGACTTACATGCATATTCGCTTCTGAGTGCGAGCTTCTAGGGACAGGGGTTTTTTTTTTTTAGCTCATATTTTTCTGCTTGCACTTTTTTGATTTTGGATCACTTTTCTTCCTATTACAAGGAATGTAAACATCCCTTGTAATAGGACTAGTGTGTGACAGGTCCTCTTTATGGAGAGAGGCGGGGTCAATAAGGCTGGAAAGCATGGTATTGAAAAAAAAAAAAGATCTCATGCTTTCAGCTGCAATCATGATTGTTCAGCACAGTGGTGTAGTGTATAGCACTTTGACCTAGCAGCAAAAGGGTCACTGGTTCGAATCCTGCCCGTGACACCATCTGCATGGAGTTTGCATGTTCTCCCTGTGCCTGCGTGGGTTTCCTCCCACACTATAAAAACATGCTGTAAATCGGATCCGGTCTAAAAAAGCCCTAATATGCAGTAGTATATTTAGGTTTTGTGCTGCCCTAGGCCTTTTTTACCTCATATTTTTCTTCTAGCACTTTTTTGTCATTTTTTTGTGATTTTCGGATCACTTTTCTTCCTATTACAAGGAATGTAAACATCCCTTGTAATAGGACTAGTGTGTGACAGGTCCTCTTTATGGAGAGAGGCGGGGTCAATAAGGCTGGAAAGCATGGTATTGGAAATAAAAAAAAGATCTCATGCTTTCAGCTGCAATCATGTTCGTTCAGCACAGTGGTGTAGTGTATAGCACTTTGACCTAGCAGCAAAAGGGTCGCTGGTTTGAATCCCGCCCGTGACACCATCTGCATGGAGTTTGCATGTTCTCCCTATGCCTGCGTGGGTTTCCTCCCACACTATAAAAACATGCTGTAAATCGGATCCGGTCTAAATAAGCCCTAATATGCAGTAGTATATTTAGGTTTTGTGCTGCCCTAGGCCTGACTACATTTCTGCACCTCCTAATAGAAAAATTACCCACCCCTTCCTGTCAAAGCCACACCCTGTTTTTGTATCACCCGCCCAGGAATTTTCAGGGCACACACACACACTAGTTCTGGGTGGGGAGGGGGTTACTGGACTCCCTTGATTTTCATAGTTTTTCTCTCACTTCCTGTTTGGCTATGGGGCAGGAAGTGAAGGCAAATCTCCCCAATTGGACACAGATAATACAAAATAAACTGACAGGGCCTATAACCCTCCCTCACTCTATCCAAAATTAAAGAAAATAAAAAGTGTTGATTATAGTTCTAGTCAGGGGCGGACTGACCATTGAGTCACTCGGGCACTGCCCGAGGGCCCCATGCCACTAGGGGGCCCCATCAGGGTTGCCAGGCTCAGTAAAACCAGGGACAGTATGTAAAAATCTGTGTTTTTTTTAGATCTGTCCCTGATATTTCCGAAACTGACATGCATTTAATGTTAATATCCCAAGATTTTAGCTGCCCTGCCTCTGCACTGCCTCCTGGCGTGGTGGCCATCTGTAAGCCAGAGGGGCCCCATAATCTTCTATTGCCTGGGGGCCCCATGAGTTGTCAGTTCGCCCCTGGTTCTAGTTTAAGCACAAATTTCATAGAGTTTTATTGAGGCCCAAGAAAATATAACCATGCCAATAGGCCAGGATACAGCGTTGCTAATATGTATGAATGTGTGTGTTGGGAACCCCACAAACACCACCCAATGTTAACTAAAAAATTATTAATTTGCAAATAAGTATTATCTGCTCATTTTTTAGGGATGTGTGCACCCCTGATAGTGACAACATTTGTGAGGTGTCTTCACCCTTTCTATTTCAAATTCATTCACTTCCTGTCACATAGTCAAACAGGAAGTGAGGGTAAAACCTTACTAATATCTTTTCTTGGGGACACAGAGATCAATCTAAATAGTTTCCCATTATATAAATTGCACTCTAGCATTTTGCTGTGTACACCCCAAATTATTAGGGATTTTGGGGTCCATTTACTAAAGGCAAATCCACTTTGCACTACAAGTGCAAAGCAAGGAAGAAAACAAAACAACTTTGCTTCTACAGGATTGGATGTTAAAACCATCAGTGCTTCCTCTCTTATTTTCAGCAACTATGCTTGTACTTGCAGCGTGGCTTTGTCTTTACTAAACCCCAAACTAAATAATCATTTGGGGCAGGGATCCTCAAACTACACATCCCATGAGGCCTTGTAATGCACTGACATTCACAGACATGACTAGGCATGATGGGAATTGTAGTTCCTGAACAACTGGAGGGCCGTAGTTTGAAGACCCATGATTTGGGGTGTACACAGCAGTGCTGGAGTGCAATTTGCTTAATGGGGACACTAGTTAGATTGACCTGTGTCCCCAAGAAAAGACACTGGTAGGGTTTTAACCTCACTTCCTGTTCAGCTGTGTGACAGGAAGTGAAGCCAATTTTAAGAAAAGGGACACAAAGCTCAACCCAAAAAAACACAAGCAGGGGTTCTAACACTCACTTGGCTTCCCTCAAACACCCACAATTTGAATAGGATTGCCTTGCGCTAGATTTAAGCACAGTGCTGTAAATCAGCACTTCAAGCCTGTCCACCAATAGCAAACCCCCCCCCCCCCCAACAGGCCATGTTTGCAGGTTTTCCTTCATCTTGCACATGTGCTTTAAAAGACAGTCTAGACAGCAATTCTTGATAAGAGAAATCCACAAAACATGTCCTGTCGGGGGTACTTGAGGGCTGAGGACCACTGCAGTAAAAAGAAAATACTTACTGTGACGAGATCCTTTCTCGCCCAGTTCTTGCTCTCCCGACACTACTCTGCTACCAGTGAGTCAGCTTGCAGATTGCAGCGTCTGATGGTCCAGTCATCCAAGGTTCCGTGGTCCGAACTACAGCTATGTGCCGTTCAGACCCATTAAGAACATACACCAGGCAGGCTGTATGTAAGTTCAAACAGGACTCTCTATTTTCAAGTACACAGCACACTTTTATACAGAATTTGGAACATCCCACCCCCAACAACCGCTTTCCTATTGGTCAATTGTAAAGTATGCAGTCTTCACTAAGGTCCTCCTTGACCATGCAAATGAGGACTTGAAATAGTCAACAGGGATTGGTCCAATAGCTTGGATAGAAAGACTTGTGTATTGAGACAGAAGCCCCAGGGGGTAATCAATGTACACAATAACCCGGTCTACTTAATTACTACCTCTGAGAGGTTACATTCTTTTAGACAATAGAATGCTAATTCAATACAGCTGACAGGAGGCTTCTGACCTTTAGAACAATACAAAGTCCCTTAGCGTAAACACATACATCTTCAAACATACATTCTAGATTCAATTAACCTTCAATCCATAGTTTTTAGCCAGACGGAGTGTCTCCGACACCCGCTCTTAACCTGCAGAACACAATAAAAGGTATTTCTCTAGCTGGTTCCACTTAGCATTTCAATAGCCGGTGTCCTTGCATTGAATGTCCCTCTCCTGTGTAACAGATGTCAAGTAGAAACACTTTAATATCTCAAGATCCATGACACTTACCACTTTGTCTTTAAAGTCATGGAGAATACACATGGCAAACATTTCATGATTACACACCAGGAAAGAAGCTTAGACAAAAATCACACATAATTTGTTAGGCCCAAACCTATTTCAGCTGCAGCTGTCAAAATATGTAGCATGAAAAAGTAACAAAAAACAAACTTCAAAAATTTAAAGTAATTTTTATTGGTCAACAAAACAAGGAAAGCAAAAAAAGACAAACAAACACCCACACACACACACACACACACACACAAACAAAAATACATTTCAATAATCACAATAAACATAGGTTAACCGTCCCAACATCTTCAGAAATTTTTATCAAAATAAGGCAGCAGAGACAAATACATCAAAGTGAACATCATTTAAAAATAAACAAAAACCATTGGCAAAATAAAACAAAAACATGCAACAAACCACATTTGTGTTTGGCAACAGCATTTCTGCCTGCCTGCCCCTATGAGGGCAGCTGAGGTCTGATCGATCTCCGCTTTTTATAACAGTGCTAGTAATGAAGCAATTGAAATCACATGAACAAATTGCAGTCTCTAGTTTGGGTGAGCTTTTTAAGTGCTTCCACCTGGTATTAACCCAACCAAGCTTCTATGACCATCCAAGTGATTTTCACCTTTTAAAAAGAAAGGATAATTTTTTTCTAAGTGTCTGAGCAGACTCAGTTCATCACACATGTAGGAACAAAGCTGCAATGGCATGATAGCTTTTTTTTTCCCCCTGAATTCATGCTTTCCAGCCTGAAGAGGAAAGCATTAATAATTAATTAATTAACAATGTTTATATATGTGGGCGGGACTTGCGTGAGTCCCACCCACATATGTAAACACCGTTCAAACCACACATGTGAGGTATTGACGCGTGCGTTAGAGCGAGAGCAATACTTTTAGCACTAGAGCTTCTTTGTAACTATAAACTGGTAACCTGAAAATAAAAAAAAAGGTCGCCTATGGGGATTTTCAATTACTGAATGGCCCCATTCCAGGCGTGTTTGCAATAGTAAAGCGTGACATGTAAGGTATCTATTTACTCTGTGTAACATCATCTTTCACATTATCACCAAAAATTGGGCTAACTTTAGTGTTTTGTTAATTTGTAACCACTTGAGCCCCGGACCATATTGCTGGTCAATGACCGGGCCAGTTTTTGTGATTTGCACGGCGTCGCTTTAACTGACAATTGCGCAGTCGTGCGACGTGGCTCCCAAACAAAATTGGCAGCCTTTTTTTTCCCCACAAAGAGAGCTTTATTTTGGTGGTATTTGATCACCTCTGCGGTTTTTTTTTAGAGCTATAACCAAAAATAGAACAATTTTGACTTTTTGCTATAATAAATATCCCCAAAAATATATATTCTAAGAAATAAAAAAATCCCTCAGTTTAGGCCGATACATATTCTACATCTTTTTGGTTCCAAAAAATCGCAAATAGCGTTTATTGATTGGTTTTGGCAAAAGTTATAGCGTCTACAAAATATGGCATTTTGGTTATTTTTTTTTTTAAACTAGTTATTGCGGCGATCAGCGATTTTTATCGGTACTGCGACATTATGGCGGACACATCGGACACTTTTTTGGAACCATTGGCATTTTTCTAGCGATCAGTGCTATAAAAATGCATTGCTTACTATAAAAATGACCAAACCAGTTCCAGCTTCTCCTACTTTGATCATTCTGCTTCCTGCTGGAGCAGTGAGAAGACCTGTCTTCCAGAGCTCCTGTGTTCCAGAGACCAGCCACCAGGACCAGCCTCCAGCCCCAGCCCCTGGCCCCGGAAGAGGGGAGGGATGGCCTCCCTCAGCCCAGGAGAAGGACCTGCCTCCGGCCTCCGAAAGGAACCAGCAGCACCTGCCCTCCAGCCAGAGCACCACCACCATCAGCAGGGAGGACCGTCTCTTCCTAGGGACCCAGGATGGACCGCTCCCCAACCAGGTGAGACGGAGGCTAAAACTAGGAAGAGGCGGGATACGATCAAATCCCTGCTGGTGAGGATATCCCAGGCCTGCTTGGAAAAAATGTCAACTCTCGCAGGCCTGAGGGACAGGAGGGACAGGTGCTCTAGCAATAAGAGGTTGGAGTTTAGGGGGGCCATCAATACCCACAGACTTGAAGTAAAGGAGATTTGGGATTACCTGGGGGGCTTTTTTGAGTGTGGGGCTGGAGAGGTGAGCTTCCTTGAGGAGCTCCGGAAGACCCTCCAGCAGGCCAATGAGGAAGGAAGCCAGGCGGTGAGGAGGAGCAGTGGGCGGTCGGGGTCCCAACCCTCCAAGCAGCCAGGGAAGGCAGGAGAGCCTGGGTGCAGTGGGGGGGGTGAGTGCCGGTGGTGCAGGGCCCAGTAAGGCCATAAAACCTGGGGAGGGTTCCCGGGAGCCGTTCCCTCGGTCCGTGAAAGGGACTGGGGGGTTGGCCAAGTCTGGGGAGCCCAATGATCCAGGAGGCCGCCGGCCCAAGTGCCGCCGGAGGTAACCCCCCGGCGTCTTCAGGTCAGCGTGCCCAGGCTCCCTCAGGATGGTCACGCTGCCACAGCTGGGGCCCACCATGTGCCGGCCTCCATGACCCCTCAGCGTGCAGTAGAGCAGGATGATCTGGCAGTGAAAGCGCCAGGGACTGCTCCTGCAGCTGCTATGTCACCGGGAGAGAGGCAGGTGCATGGTGGAGGCGTAATAGTAAAGTCAGCTTCAGGTAAACAGCTTGTGTGCAGTGTGGCCAAGATGGCGCCGGCTGCTGGAGGAGGAGCAGCTGAGAGCTCTCGGGACCCGGAAGTGACCGCCCACGAACCGGAAGTGACCCTGCCCCGACCGTAAGTGACCCTGCCCAACCGGAAGTGACCCTGCCGCAACCCGGAAGTGCCCCCCGCGACCGGAAGTGTCCCCCCCGCGGCCGGAAGTGTCCGGGACAGAATTTTCAGCTGGTGTCACCAGCTCGGCAGACCTGGGGGATGAGAGGCCGGGGGTGCGGGGGTGCCTAGTCCCGGACGTTGCTGTGGGTACCTCCGGGCACCCTCGGTCCATGGACGGTAAAAAGGACAGTATTAAGGACGGTAAAATCTATGTTGCTGAGGACGGTATATCATCACCCCCCCAGGTCCCCATGGACACCACCGACCCTGATGGGATTCCAGCGGGACAGGCGGGGTGGGGGGAGTGTCAGGTGGGACCCCTCCCAGAGGACTGTGCTGCGTACAATTTCATCCGTCAGCTGGAGGGGTCCCAGGGGGGCTCCCCCCAATACAGGTTGAGTCCCAAGGGGCTGGTGAGGTCGCAGAGGGGTCTGGGTGGGGGAGTTTGGTGGGGGAGGTACCCCCCTCTGCTGTGGCCCTGGGGGGAGGAGCCTGTAGTCAGGCCAAGGGTGGTGGGTCAGGGTGGGTCAGCGGGGGTGGGTGCAACCCCACCGGCAGGGATGGGGGCCCCCCCGTCCCCCCCCACTTCTGGGGGTGCTGAGGGGGGTGCCCTGCTTCCGGAGAACATCTTTCGGGGGTCTCCGGAGGCCAACTTATTATCTGCCCTAAGGGGGGGTTGCTCTTTCGCCCAGGTGGCGGGCTCTCGTGCCCCTCTGGACCACCTGTACAGCCGGTTTGGCGCCCAGAATTTCCGCGCCCCCCCTGCTGACCAGGAAAGGACGCAGGGGTCGGCGTGGACGAGGGGTACAGGTGGTCCAGAGAGGAGGCGTAGGAATGTTATCCAGCTCAGGTACGAGGGTCCGGACCCCTGCCCCGCCCGAGGTGAGGTGGTGGGCCTGGTGCTCTCCTTGGGTTTTGGGGTGGGTGACCTTTTTGCGGTCATCCACCCCACCAATACACGGGAGTTTGACATCAGTTTTGTCACTCCCGTGTGTATGGAACGCTTCATCACCAGCTTTGGGCTGGTGAGGGGCGTTGACCCTTGGAAGAAGTACCGGCTCATTCCCATCTCCAGGCAGGAGGAGGTAAAGAACATCACCATCCTGGTGAGGAATGAGTCGCTCCCTCCGGAGGACTTAGCCACCTGGTGAGGGAGGTACGGGCAATTGCAAGCCCCTCTGAGGAAGAACCTTGATGAGCGCGGGGTTTGGACCGGGGCTTGGTTGACCAGGATCCGGCTCAAGAGGGAGGGCAACAGTGTTGCCCACCTCCCTGGCAGTGCCTTCCTGGGCAGAGACCGGATCCTGGTTTTCTACCCGGGCCAGCCCCGCCGATGCTTCAAGTGCGGCAGCCCGACCCACATGAGCTCGGACTGTACGGTGGTCAGATGTGGCCGGTGTCTTGAGTTTGGCCACCAGTCCGACTCATGTGGGAAGATATGCTGTAACTTGTGTGGCGAGATGGGGCACCCTTTTAGTAGGTGCCCCAAAGCATATCAGGGTCCTTCCTCAGGGGGGAGACCTCCCAGGCCGGGAGCGGCCGAAGCCCCCCCGGCGAGTGATGGCCGGGGGGGTGGGGATCCTGGGGCCCCTAATGCCCCTCCGGAGGGACCAACAGGCCCACAGCCTCAAAGAAGGCGGAGCAGGCGTGGGCGAGGGGCTCCCCCCCCGGGAGATACGGGCTCAGTTGGCCAGGAGGCTCCCGATCCTCCGGAAAGGCAAAGCCGGTGGGGAGGAGTCGGGGAGGCCTGGGGGTCCCGGGCCTGAGGGTCCGGGGCCCCGGCTTTCCCCTCCTTTTGTTGCCGGGCCGATCCCCATCCCCCTTCCCCCTCCCCCTCCTCGCCATTGCCCTCCCCCTCCACCTGTTCTATCTGCCTCCCCATGCAACCCCCCCTCATCTTCCCATCCCCGTACCCCCCCTCGTCCTCCCCCTCCCAAGTCCCGCCCCCCCTCCCCCTTCTTCTCCCAAGGCTGATCCCCTTCCTGTCCCCCCCCTGTCTCTGGCCCACCTCCTGCCTCTCCTATCCCCCCCTTCTGGACCCAGGGTCTCCTCTGGCCTTGTGGCCATGGAGACGGAAGCTGCTCGAGCCTCATCTAAGAGGGAAATCTCGAGCAGCGGGTCCAAGGAGGGGGGTGGCGTAGTCACCTCGGAGAGATGGCAGGAGTGGGAGCAGGTGAGACGCAGGAAGAGGGGGAGGGCTGCAAAATCTGGGGGCAGGAAGTCCCCTGTAAAGGGTGGGGTTCCCCCAGGGGCACGAAGTGGGGTGTCCCTGGGGAACCCGTTTGGTATCCTCTCCTCCTCCTCGGACTCCGAGGAGGGAGTGTAAATATGTAAATATGTTTTGGTGTTTGTAGTATGAAGGAGAACGTGACCCTTTCAATCATTTTGATGGCGGTACCCTCTCCAATACGGCTTGCGACCATTAATGTCGCAAGTATTCGTTCTGCAGGAGCTCGTTTTATGGCCTTTGATTTTCTCAGCCGTGTTGAAGCTGACATTTTGTTTTTGCAGGAGACCTGGCTGGCATCTGTGGCAGAGATGCATCTAGCAAAGAGGGAGTGGAGATGTGGGCCCTCCCTCTGGTCTCTTGCGGCCGAGCCCTGCAGTGGTGTTGCGGTACTTTTTAAGACTGGTTTGGTGGCTTGCCGGCGAGTGATTGAAGTGGAGATTGGTAGATGTCTGGTGGTGGACGCTGTCGTGAGGGGGCAATTCCTCCGGCTCATAAATTTTTATGGGCCTCAAACCAAGAGGGAGAGGAAGAGCCTCCTTACGGCGGTTAAGCCTTATCTTTTTACATCCCAGTAGGTGATCTTTGGTGGTGACTTCAATATGATCACTAGGCCCAAAGACCGGGCAGGTGCCGCCAACCCTCTGGGATATAATAGTACTTTTTTGAATAGCGTAGTGAGGGAGGCCGGGTTGGTGGATGTGCACATTCGTCACCTCCCCAACCTCACTGGTTTCACATTTTCCCGAGGTAGTTCTAAGAGTAGATTAGATAGTTTTTTTTAAAGGGGGACTCTGCTTGCTCGGCTCCAGAGCTGCAGTCGGTGGAGTTCTCCAATCACTGTATGGTATCTGTAGCCCTGAATGTCGCCGACACTCCTCAGAAAGGGAGGGGTTTGTGGCGCCTGAATGGGTCGCTACTGGAGGATCCTGAGGTTAGGGAAGCCTATGAGGTTTTCTTCCTGGACCAGACCTCGCTCCTTGAGGGCAACTGCTCCCGCTTTGAGTGGTGGGAAGTAGTTAAAAAGAGGTCTGGCGACTTTCTCCGGGAAATCTCTGGGTACAGGGCAGCTTCCAGGTACCAGGCCTACCAGAGACTACGCAGGCAGCTTGACCGCCTGGTGTCCTTTGGGGGCTCTCGGGAACAGATATCCGGTCTGAAGGCGCAGATGAAGAAGTGTCAGTACGACCGTCTCGCCTCCCTGGTTTTTGAGAGGGATTATGGGAAGTTTATCTCTCCTGATCCCTACAGGAGCTGTGGTGAGGCGGCGAGTTCGAAGGTCGTACATGGCCTGAAGGATGCCTCGGGATCTCTGGTCCGGTCCAGATCGGAGATCCTGAGTGTCGTCAGAGACCACTTTTCGGACCTCCTGAAGAAGCGGCCTCTAGACATGGAGAAAGTCAGGGTATTCCTTGATGAGACCCCGCTGGAAGTGGGGTCTGACCTTCCTGACTCTCTGACAGAAGAGATCTCGGTAGCTGAAGTCGAGCAGGCTATCAGCTCTTTAGCTTCTAAAAAGTCGCCTGGGCCCAATGGGCTCACGGCCGAGTTCTACAAAACCTTTAAGAGCCTCTTGGCTCCTCATCTGAGGGACGTGTTTAGTGAATGTTTGGCCTATGGCCTGCTGCCTCCCTCAATGAGAAGGTCAGCTCTGATCCTTCTGTCGAAGGGGAAAGATCCGTCTGTGGTGGAGAATTGGCGTCCGATCGCCCTTCTTACCACAGATAGGAAGATACTGGCAAAGATCTTGTTTACACGTCTGTCTGCTTTGGCGGGCAGGATGCTGTCTCCCTCTCAGCACTGCACAATTCCTGGCCGGGGCACTTTTGGTGCCGTCCTGAACGTCCGGAAGGCTGTGGAAAGGTGCAGGGCTGATGGCAGCGAGCGGTATCTGCTTGCACTGGATCAGGCTAAGGCGTTTGAACGAGTGAACCATGAGTACCTTTGGCTGCTTCTGAGGAGATACGGTCTGCCTGATCAATTTGTTGATTGGCTACAGGTATTGTATAGGGGAGCTGAGAGCTTCCCTCTTGTCAACGGTTGGGTGGGTCAGGCCTTTGCTGTGGACTCTGGCGTCCGGCAGGGCTGCCCGTTGAGCCCCCTCCTGTACGTCTTTGCGGTTAACCCCTTCGTAAAGAGGCTAGACTTCGAGTGTCTTGGGGGGGTTCCGGTGGGACCTGTTGGGGGTCCGGTTTCGGCAGTGAGGGTCGTGGCCTACGCGGATGACGTCTCGGTGGTGGTATCTGGTCGTGAGGAGGCCCATTATGTGGAATCCCAGATCGGGTGCTACTCTGAGGCGTCAGGTTCGCTGGTCAATTGGGACAAGAGTGAAGTTTTCTGGATGGGGAAGGAGGGGGAGCAGTTCCCCCTTCCGGACGTGTTCCCCACGCCCGTACCAGAGATTCGAGTACTTGGCATTCATTTTGGCCCGGGTGATTACCCCAAGCTAAATTGGGAGCGCAGGCTGGTGAGTGCCACTCGGAAGGTGAAGGCCTGGAAAGGTTGGAAACTTTCCCTGAGGGAAAGGGTATGCTTGGTCAAGACGTACTTACTGCCTGAGTTTCTCCTTGTGAGCTACGTGTGTCTTTTGCCAGCATCTCTCTATGCTCGGGTCTATGGTCTGTTCTTCCTGCTGTTGTGGGGAAACAGACTGAACCTGATCAAGAGGGAGGTCACATACCGCCAGCGAAGGCAAGGAGAGTTGGACATGGTCAACCCGGTGGTGTTCTTCATCATCATTTTTGTAAAGTACAACTTGCAGTCCATCTTTGTGGACGCGCCTTCCTGGTGGGAATGTTCATGCAAGGACTGGCTCTTGCTGTTCCTGAGGAGGTGGGGGGAGGGGGGGAGGCCCGGCGATCTGAGGAGATCGCATGGGTATCTCCCATCTTACGTCCCCCTGGTATTGAAGGTACTGAGGCAGTGGCGGATAACTGCCCTTGAGGTGGGCTCTCTGGGTCGGCGTGAGCTGTACCTGAGGGTCATGGCCTCGGACATTTTGAAGCCCCTGTCTTTAAGGGACTGTCCTGAGAGGGTCCTCACGGAGGGGTTAGCCCTCTTGAATTCTTCCAGAATTCCGAACAAGTTTTGGGATCTTGCATGGAGGTCGTTCCATGGACGACTGTACGTCCGTGCAAAACTCAAGTATCTGAACCTAGGGGACAGGGGCTGTCCCCGACGGGAATGTGGAGGGACATTGGAGACCATGGACCATTTTCTGGTCCAATATCCCTTCAACATGGAGGTTCTTACAGGGGGTAGGGGGTGCCATTGGCTACCCCCGCCTTCCGGCCCTGACCTATGCTGAGCGGGTGTATGGTGACTTCGGGGTCCGCAGGGGTTTTGAGTTATCGTCACTTTATTTAGTTAGCGTAGTTGTGCTTTACTACACTTGGCACGCTCGGTGTTTGGTGTCCACTAGGGACAAAATCCTGTCTGTGCATGAGGTGGTGGGCGGGTTGGTGAAGGTGCGGGATCTGGAAAGGAGCAGGGTCGGGCCTGAGAGGTGTGCCCATTTATGGAGGGGGTTCCTCTTCCAGCCCCCTTAGGCCATGACCCTGCGCCTCTCCATGGGTAGGGGCAACTTTCCTTTCTCACCCCCCTTAGATTTTGTTTATAGTTTATTTTTGAAATAAGGCTACAGACATGTCTTATTATGATGTTCTCGCTCATACGTGGGTTGTAGGTATTTGTTGTTATGGTGGTGGGGTGTGTTGTGGGTTGGCGATGATTAGTGTTGAGCAGAATATGCCATATTCGATTTCGCGATACATCTCGAATATATATTCGAATATTCGAGATATATTCGCTAAATTCGAATATTCGTGATATTTTATCGAAATTAAATGATTGCGATTTTTCGCTATTGCGAATGCGAAAATAATTGTGATTTTTTGATAACTGCGGTAGGAGCACTCTGATTGGCTCAGAATATTCGTGATATTTTATCGAAATATCGCAACATGCGAATGCGATATTTACTGCGCAATTTCGACAAATGCTGTAGGAGCACTCTGATTGGCTCAGAATATTCGTGATATTTTATCGAAATATCGCAACATGCGAATGCGATATTTACTGCGCAATTTCGACAAATGCTGTAGGAGCACTCTGATTGGCTCAGAATATTCGTGATATTTTACAATACAAAATAATTGCGAATATTCGACAAATGCTGTAGGAGCACTCTGATTGGCTCAGAATATTCGTGATATTTTACAATACAAAATAATTGCGAATATTCGGCAAATGCGGAAGGAGCACTCTGATTGGCTCAGAATATTCTTGATATTTTACAATACAAAATAATTGCGAATATTCGGCAAATGCGGAAGGAGCACTCTGATTGGCTCAGAATATTCTTGATATTTTACAATACAAAATAATTGCGAATATTCGGCAAATGCGGAAGGAGCACTCTGATTGGCTCAGAATATTCTTGATATTTTACAATAGAAAATAAAAAGTGTTTTGCATTGGTGGTGATTCTTTACTCTATCCATCTGTCACAGCCGTTTGTCAATCAAACACCTTGAAGATTGAACACGTTCATGCTGCATGCTTTGGACTTTTTTTGACTTCACATATCAAAGACATTTTTATGAAAGATTATTTTTCTATTATTGGGACTATATTTCTTTATATATTTGTTTCACTGTGTATTTCACAAGTTATTTGCGCTTGCTTATTTTATAATTTGCCCACATGTCTTGTCACTAGACATATTTTTTATTCTTGTAGAGCGACTCCATTTTCTGTCTTGTATTAAATTATGTTGTATAACATTTTTGAGTTGCTGCTGTATTCTCCCCTTTTTTTAAGGTATGCGCAATTTTTTCCTTCTTACAAAAAAAAATAATATCAAATATTCATAACAGAAACATACACAAAGCCCCCCCCTTTTGCATCAGAGACAATCAGAGTTCTCCTACCACAGTTATCGAAAATTCGCAATCATTTTCGCATTCGCAATAGCGAAAAATCGCAATTTTTTTTTTTTCAATTTGGCTACATAAAAGGATCGCCTCAGCTTAGCTACTCGGCCCAGGGTCTCTAATCATACCAGCAATGCTTTTAGACGTCGATAGGATGTGATCTGTTTTAAAAATCAAATTGAAAAAATGCGAATATTCGGAATTGCGAATATTCACCGCGAAATTCGAAATATAGCGCGATTTCTCGAATATGCTATATTCGAGTCGAATATTCGCAATGCGAATATTCGTGAGCAACACTAGCGATGATCTGGACAGTAGTGGTTTTTATGGACTTTAATATTTCCCTACTGTACCAGTGAGCCGTTTTAAGTTGGTTTTGTTATTTTTGTTGGCAATGATCTGGACAAGCTTTTATGATGGACTATAAAGACTTTTTCTTGTACCAGTGAGCCTGTTGTAAATACCCGTTCTAATGTTATTTTTCTTTCTTTGCAGTTATTTTCTTGGAGGGTGGAGGTCGGTGGTAATAGTTTGTGGTTGTATTGTGATTGTCATTTGTTTTATGTTATTTTGTTTATATGTTAAATTTTGTCGTAGTTTTTAAAATAAAAATCTCCAGACCAAAAAAAAAAAAAAAGGGGGTTCCCCTCCAGGTGCATACCAGGCTCTTAGGCTTGGTCTGGAACATAAGGGGTTAAACCAGCGCCGAAAACCAGCGTGGGGTCCCCCCCAAGATCCAAACCAAGCCCTTATCCCAGGCACGCAGTCTGGCCGGACAGGAATGGGGGCGGGGACGAGCGAGCGCCCCCCCCCTCCTGAACCGTACCAGACCGCATGCACTCAACATGTGGGAGTGTGTGCTGTGGGGGAGGGGGGCACTGCCCCCCCTCCCACAGCACTCTTGTCCCCATGTCGATAGGGACAAGAGCCTCTTCCCGACAACCCTGGCCGTTGGTTGTCGGGGTATGCGGGCGGGGAGCATATCAGAATCTGCGAGCCCCCTTTCATAAGGTGGCCCCCAGATTCTTTCGCCGGGACCCCCTTCACCATGAGGCTCCTTGTTGCCTATGGGGGAGGGTCCTGGGCTTCGTCGGTTTCTGCGGGGGGGTACACCTGCCCCCCCGTCTTCAGCGCCGTCTTTCGCCGGGACCCCCTTCACCATGAGGCTCCTTGTTGCCTATGGGGGAGGGTCCTGGGCTTCGTCAGTTTCTGCGGGGGGTACACCTGCCCCCCCGTCTTCAGCGCCGTCTTTCGCCGGGACCCCCTTCACCATGAGGCTCCTTGTTGCCTATGGGGGAGGGTCCCGGGCTTCTACGATGTTTTCCGCCGGAGGGCGACACCCGCGGGCTTCTGCGGTGCCTTCTGCTTCTGCCTGGCTCCTCCGGGAGCCCAGGGCTTGTCTTCTCCCTTCTCTTCCATTCGATGTTGACACGACGAGGTTCGGCGCTGGAGTGCCGTGTGAGCGATGGGCATTGACTTATATAGGGCAATGCCACCATGTGACCTCAACCCATGTGACATCACATTCCCATCATGCCCAGGGAATGTGATGTCACATGGGTTGAGGTCACATGGTGGCATTGCCCTATATAAGTCGATGCCCGTCGCTCACACGGCATGTCAGCGCGGAACATCGTCGTGTCAACATCCAATGGAAGAGAAGGAAGAAGACAGCGCAGACAAGCCCTGTGCTCCCGGAGGAGACAGGCAGAAGAAGGAACAGAGAAGAAAGAAGCGGAAAGGAAGCCCTGGCTCCGCGGGGGAGCCAGGCAGAAGAGGGAACAGAGAAGAAAGCCCTGGGCTCCCGGAGGAGACGGGCAGAAGAAGGAACGGAGAAGAAAGAAGCGGAAAGGAAGCCCTGGCTCCGTGGGGGAGCCAGGCAGAAGAGGGAGCAGAGAAAAGACCGGGGAGTTGGCGCACCCCCGGCAGAAGACCAGGAAGACTGGAACCCTGGCGGAAGGCACCGGAAAGACCGGGGGATAGGCGCCATCCCCCGGCAGAACTTGCCGAAGTCCGGATGCCCCCCCCTAATGTAAAAGAGCTTAAATGGGGTGGGGGCCCCCGGAGGAAGGCTCCGGAGAGGACCGGGGGATGGCGCCCTCCCCCGGCAGAAATCACCGAAGCCCAGGGTCCCGGCGGAAGATCAGGAAAGAAGAAACCCCCCCTTGTGAAAGAGCTAAAGAAGAAAGGGGGCGGCCCGGAGCTGATTAATAAATTATTTTATTCTGTGTGGTGTTTTATTTTACTTTACACTTTTCCCCCAGGTGAATGGGTAGAGGTACAATGTAACCCAATACTCATTCACATAGGGTGGGGGGCCGGCATCTGGGGGCCCCCTTATTAAAGGGGACTCGCAGATTCCGATTAGCCCCCGCCCGCATACCCCGACAACCAATGGCAAGGGTTGTCGGGAAGAGGCTCTTGTCCCTATCGACATGGGGACAAGAGTGCTGTGGGGTGGGGGGGCAGTGCACCCCTCCCCCACAGCACACACTCCCCCATGTTGAGGGCATGCGGTCTGGTACGGCTCAGGAGGGGGGGGGCGCTCGCTCGGCCCCACCCCCATTCCTGTCCGGGCAAAACTGCGTGCTTGGGATGAGGGCTTGGTAACCCCTCACGTTCCGGACCAAGCCTAAGAGCCTAATGTACCCCTGGAGGGGGACCCGCGCCGATTTCAAGTTTGAAATTTGGCGCGGAGTTCCCCTTCATGGCTGAAAACAGGTCGGAGATTCCCGTGCGCCGCATCACGCAGCGCAATCACGGGTACGCCGCTTGGTATTTACCAAGATTTTCTCGGCGTACTGACAAGGCGCACGGGAAGCTCCGAAATTTCTGCATGCCCAGTATGCAAATGAACCTCCCGAGGTTCAGGCGCACTGTGTAAGCGTACGGGGATCTGTTTTCAAAAAACACTTTCACTTTCAATTCGGCCCGCCAAACACTTTCAAACACATGTCACTTCACTTCCCCTGCATCACCCCACCTCCCCCCTAATAAACTCCCGCCCGAACCCCCGATATTTACATTTCAATGTGCCGTGCGCCAGGTCTATCAGGCGCACCATGTGCCCTCTCCTGGGCGCACTGAGCACATTAGTAACTATTGAAATACACTGCACTAGCAGCGTATTTCAATAGTAAATGTAAAAACGGCTGCTACTCCTGCTTTTACTGAGTCATGGAGTAAAGGCTTGGTAAATCAGCCCCTATCTATCGTTCTCTCTCTCTCTAACTGTCTGACTGCTCCCCTCTTTCACAAAGCCAGAACACACTACACAAGGCCGCCGAGCAGGCTGCCTTTTATAGTGTGGGGCGTGTACTAATCCCCCTGAGCCATAATTGGCCAAAGCCAGCCTGGCTTTGGCCAATTATGGCTCTTCGTTTTTTGCGCGCTGTGATTGGCCAAGCATGCGGGACATACAGCATGCTTGGCCAATCATCAGCGCTCAACGCCGCAGTGAATTATGGGACGTTTTGCGTCATTCGAATTTGGCATGAACGACCCGTTTTGTTCTAGTTTCGTCAAACGACCGATGTTCGAGTCGAACATACGTTCGTATCGAACGCGAAGCTCATCCCTATGTTCAACGCTTCGGACTTGGAAAGATTTATTTTGAGATTGGAAATATGGCCATATATTGAGAATTCCCTCAGGAGGGAAGGTATGGAGATATGTGGATCTGTCAGAAAAAATAGGAGATCGTATGCGTAAGCAGCAATTTTGAACTCCTGTCCAGCCAACTGGAATCCCTTGATGGAGGTGTTAGCCAAAACTCGCCTGATAAATGGTTCCAAGGAAATTATAAAAAGCAGGGACGACAAAGGACAACCCCGCCTTGTTCCATTTTAGATACTCACACTATTTGAAAGGGAGCCATTTATTTTAAGTTTAGCCGAGGGGTTCTTATAAAGCGAAGATATCCATGCCATCATGTGAGGGCCCAAACCTATATGGCTACAAGCTTCCAACATGTTGTCCCACGCTACTCGATCAAAGGCCTTCTCCACATCCGTTGACAGGAGAAAGCCCTCAATCTTTCGCTCTTGAGCTGCATATATGAGATTAAGGGACTTAGTGACATTGTCCCTAGCTTCTCTATCTGGCATGAAGCCAGCCTGGCTGGGACCTATTAATTTGTGTAGCAGGGGTCTCAATCTTCTGGCAACAATTTTCGCCATTAGCTTGACATCCAGGTTTAACAATGAAATTGGCCTATAACTTGCGCAATGTAAAGGGTCTTTGCCTGGTTTGGGCAACATTGTGATGTAGGCCGATAAAAAATCTGTGGGCACATCTCTAGGCCCTGACAGAGAGTTCAGAGCATCCCTAAGAGAGATGTCGAGAATGTCCGTGAATGTCTTATAGTATATGGCACTAAACCCGTCAGGTCCGGGACTTTTGCATGTCTTTAAATCTTTGATGGCAAACCGTATCTCAGAGGCGTCTATAGGGCTTTTAAGCAGGGAGATATCATCTGCAGAAAGTGTCGGTAGGGTGGACTCTTTCAAATAATCCTGGATGGCCTGCAACCTAGACCCAGTAACATTTGTTGAATTATGGTGTCCCGGGAGATTATATAGGTTGGAGTAAAACTCCTGGAAATGTTGCGCTATCTTGTCTGTTTCTCTGTCAACTCTACCACTTTTGTATGCCCGAAATGTTACAGTTCAAAACTGAACCCCTCAAAGCCTTAGCCAGCAAGTTACCCGGTTTGTCGCCATGTTTATAATACAGTTTTCTCTGAAAAAACAAGAATCTTTTAGTCTCCAAGATTTGCCTAAAAGCTTTCCTAGATTCTAATAGGGATGTCGCCGAGTGAGTCGTCAAGGATTGTTTGTGTAGGGATTCTAAAGATTGGATCGGTTCTATAAGTCGTGAAATCTCCCTATCCCTCTCTCTTTTTTTCTGTGCACCCACTTTAATTAGCTCCCCTCTGATCGTACATTTATGAGCCCCCCATACCATCAAGGGATCCGTGTCTGGAGTAGCATTGTGTTTGAAAAACTCAAGGAGTGCCAAATTCAAATTAGGGAGCAAGATCGGTTCAGTCAATAAAGAAGAATTCAATCTCCACATATTGGACCTAACCGGAAGCGCGGTGAGGTGTAAGTATTGCTTGTAGAGCTGCCAGATGAAGGCGAAGACTGAAGACACTGATGTGGTGCACAAGTGGTGTTTGTGGGACCAGCCAGAGTTAAGGGGAACTCCAACCCACTTGCAGAGTCTGGGTGAACAACTTGCAGGAACTTCCGGGGTGCAGAGGTCAGAGGATAGCCAGGTTCGATAACAGGCAGGCAGCGAGGTACACAGGTAACAGCAGGAGCGAGGTCAAATGGATAGCCAGGATCAGAAACCAAGTATTCAGGAGGAAATCAGAGTCCAGGGGAGAAGTCAGGGAAAGCCAAGTCAATAACAGGAATCCAGCAGAATAAACGGGCTTCAGGAAATCAGGGCACTGCTGAAGACCAGTCAGCACCGCCTGGTCGTCAGAGTCCCCTTTAAATAGGCACCAGGAGGGATCAGGAATGCCTCATGCGCGTGTACGCCGTCTGTTGTGCACGCGCATGCGCAGTAGCGCACTGGGACGGCTGTTGTATTCTTTGTGCGCGCGCATGCGTGCCAATGGTTTGGAAAGTCCATTGTAGTCTACGTTTTTTGTGCATGCGCACGTGTGCACGCCAAATGTGTCTCGGTCCTTTTGTCACGTACCTTGAGGATGAGTCCGACGTGCAGGAAGTGGCAGCCGTTACTCCTCTGATCCCGGGACCCCTGGTAGGGTAGACAGGGGGAACGGGAATGCAGAGTCGCACAAGCGCCAGGGATGACGCTGATGCCGGGGCTGGATGGAGCTTCTGCGGAGTCTGGAGAAGTCTCTGGAGGACAGGTGCAGGCAGGTAGGTAGCCGCCAGGAAGCTGCGGCACAGGAACAGCAGAAACAGCCGGACGATGCAGTGTTCAGAAGGTCTAGCAACAAGAAGACAGCACAGAGTCCCAGAAGACCGAGAGAAGCAGGACCAGCCGGTCTGGCACAGGAGAGGCCAAGGTGGTAGGAAGGTTGTCTAGCCGGGTCGGCAACAGGCGGACAGCGGGGTACCAAGGATCAGGCAGAGGGATGGTCAGAGCAAGCTGAGGTCAGGGCAGGCAGAAGACAGGAACAACGGGAACAAGCCGGGTCTCAGGAACTGGATCAAGCAGGGGTGATAGGCACAGGTACAGGTACAGGTACAGGTGGTCTCAGGGGAACGCTGTAGACCGGACAGCAAGAGGCCAGGATCTCAGGACACATTAAATACCCCGTTTTGGCGCCAAATCGGCACCTGCTCGTGCCCGTGCGCCGTTACCGCCGGTGGATGCGATTGCGCGCGCCCCGTGCGCGACGATGCCCCGCTGGCGCCATCTGGTGGCTGAGATAGATCGTGACACCTTTTCTTACATCTAAGCAGTAGTGTATTTTGGTTTTGTGCTGCCCTAGGCCTGACTAAACTCATGCACCCCCTAATTTAAATATGACCCACCCCTTCATGCCAAGCCTACACCCCTTACTGTTTAAGACCCACCCTGAAATTTTTGAGTGGGGCCTGGGGGGGGGGGTTCCCTTACTTTGCATAGATTTCCTCTCACTTCCTGTTTGGCTATGGGGCAGGAAGTGAAGGGAAATCTCCGCAATGGGACAGCGATGGTAAAAAATAAACTGACAGGCGCTATAACCCTTCCTTACTCCTTACCCCCACAGTTGCGAAATGCTGGCTGCCTGCATATCGGAAACAGTGCGGCCGCTTTATGGGGGGGGCTAGACTAATTTGACTAACAGTGTAGTGCAAGCCGGCGGGGACTTGTTTCGTGCTGCCCCCCTGCAAATTGCTGCCCTAGGCCTGGGCCTTGTTGGCCTAGGCCAGGATACATCGTTGGCTCTAAGCTAAGTTTAGATAGCTTATGCAATGACACAGTGTCCACATTCACCTTGTTATGTGCCTCCAGTTGTTTTATTTCAGACAGTAGTTGCTCTAATTTCTGTGATCTATGTTTTTTAACTCTTTAGCCAAGTTGTAATAATATCCCCCTAATAAAGGCAACATTATTGTGTGACTTTAGCAGGAAGCCACAGATTGTAATATCATTCTATTTCTATCAACCAAAATCAAGTCAATTCTTGACTAAGTATTACATCTTGAGGAGTGAAAGGTATAGTCTCGTTCATTTGCATGCTGCCACCTCCAGACATCATAAAGATCAGAGGTATGCAAGAGAGGTTGTAGACAAGGTGGAGAACGTTTAGCCTTGCAGAAGATATTCCTGAGAAATCGAAGTTGGTGGCTGTTAGGTGTGTATATGTTGGCAAACGTATAAAGTTTGTTATTTCGTTTGCAAAGCAGTATCAGGTATCTACCTTCTGAGTCAGTGTGTAGTTCCAGTAGATTAAAGACAACAGAGTTTCTGACAGCTATACCAACTCCTCTCTGTTATGTAGATGCTGAAGCCAAGAAGATATGAGGAAAAAGTTTGTGTCTAAGAGCAGGGGTGTTGGAGGTTTGCAAGTGGGTCTCTTGAAAACACAAGATATCGCTTTTAAGATTAATGGCTTCTTTCCAGAGTGCTGATCTTTTAGCTGGGTGGTTTAACTTGTTAACATTGAAGGAGGCAATTGTAAGCACCTTTGTTAAGGAGAGCAGGGAGATGATTAGATCGTACCTTGATAGCCCCCAGTTGGTCCAAGGGGGACTAGGTCCAGGAGGTAAGATTCTCCAGAGTGAGACCGATGCATCCAGCATGCTGAGGGCAAGGTGTCTTCCAAATGAGAGCATTTTTAAAACTTTAAGTTGGACCTCAAGCAGTAAGAACAGGAGTAAAAGACAAAGTCAATTGAAAATAACAATAAACCAACAGTACAGTAGTTGTGTAAAAAGGGGGATCCCAACTGGAATCCAATAGCAGCAAAACTGCACATTATAACTGGGGGTAAGTTTGTGGGCTATAAGTTTGTGGGCTATAATCCCATGGTGCTATGGAGCATAGCACCATGGGATTTTGTTGCTTTTGAAAGGATATGTGCATGAGGTGATTATGTGTTGTTCTTCTTATTGTGTCATTTGTGGGTCACCAGATTCCAGTCATTGTGAGTGTCCAGCTTAGGTGAAAGGGATTGTCCTGGGGGTTCCTGGCCAGGTAGGATATCCCAGGATCGAAGCAACTTTAGCCCTTCATCAAGAGACTAAATCACCCTGGAAGATCCAGTGTGTGTAATGGTCCGCTTGGTAGGATATCCCCAGCGATATACAATGCTGTGGTTTTCGCAGAGCCTTGGTAATGGGAATAGGGCCTTGCATGTTTGCATAGTATATTGAGACAGGTCTGTGAAAATTAGCATTGCAGCGTATTTAGCAGGAGTTTGCGTACTCTTATGGAATGACATCATAAACTGATCCTTGATATGGTAAAAATGTATCCTCATCAATACGTCTCTGGGAACATTATCAGCAAGAAAGTTTGGCTTGGGTAAGCGATGGATCCAATCTATTATAGATGGTAAAAATGTCTTAATGAGCCCAGAGGCATATTGGTGCTGTTGAGCAGGCTGTACAGATTCAGGGACACCACAGATTTTCAAATTGTTCCTAAGTGAGCGGTCCTCTAAATCAACTATTTTAGCTTCGAGCCAGTCCACCTCGTCAGATTGCTCATTATGGGCATCTACAAGTGAGATGTGAGAAGAAAACTCCCCCTTTTTTTTCTCCACATGAACAACCCTGCTACCTAGCTCTCCTATCTCAGCTTTGAAGTTTTGAATGCAGGACATTATGTCAGAGTGGAGAGAGCTGCACAGGGAGACCAACACGTCTTTCATTGTTGTATCTAATAAAACTTGTGAACTGGAGCTGTGGGAAGCATGGGGAGAGCCGCTGGATGCAGTGGCGAGCGGAAAGCAGTGCAGGAGATTTTTGGCATCTGAGACTCCTTTAGTTTGGGGATTATGGCTGGAGAGGTTCGAGACCGTGGTAGCCACGATATCCCAAACCCCCCCCCCCCCCCCCCCCGCGCTCCTTAGCTTTTTGGGATCACTTTAAGCAGTTAGAATCAATACATTTATTTTCTTTATGTAATATTCTGACCCTATTTATTGCAATCATGATGGTCATGATTTTCCTGCACTGCTTTATGCATCCATTTTAAAGCTGAACCAAACTGTATCTGAGTACTACAAACTGAAAATGTATTTGTAATATTCAAAGCAAACCCACCCATCCATCCATCCATGTCTTTATTTTAATAAAAATCATTTTGAACCCCCTCTCCCCAGCTTTTCTTGTAGCAACCATATTGAGTTAGGGAAGATGCTTCTTATAGTGGTTACTTCCTGAAATTCACCTTCCCTTTAGAAATACAGTTTTGCCCATTGGGACTTTAGATGAAGCGCCACACAGTCAGTAATTAAAAACATAGCATAGATTTATTGAATATGCCAGCAATAGGACTGGAAAAATGTCAAACAGTTGGCCCAAATGTACATATCCATTACATCATTACATGCAGTAATAAAAAAATCTGTAGTAGGTGTGTCATAGCATCTATGGTGACCCAACATGTTTCATGATTTCAGTCTCACTTTTCAGGGGTTGATGCATAGACATGGGGCTAGATTCACAAAGAGATACAACGGTGTATCTCCAGATACTCCATTGTATCTCTGACTTAGACTGGTCGTATCTATGCGCCTGATTCATAGAATCAGTTACGCATAGATATGCCTAAGATCCGACAGGTGTAACTGTGTTACACCGTCGGATCTTATCTGCAATTTAGAATATGGGCCAAGGGGGGTCTCAGACCACTCACCATTGGATCTAGTTATTAGGAGGAGCAAGAGTACCCCTCTAAGAGAGTGGAAAATTAGTCCATACTGGCTTGAGCTATTGGGTGAACCACAGGAACTGCTGAACAGCTTGAAAGAATATGTTGAAATAAATACAGGCTCGGCAAAGCCTGGAGTGGTCTGGGACTCGCTGAAGGCTTACTTGAGGGGTTTGCTGATTCAGAGAGTGGCAAGAGTACAAAGGGAGTCTAGGGCATGGGAAGAGGATCTTAGAAGTGAAGTGATGGTAGCTGAACAAAGATACATTGAGACCCCGTCCTTAAGTAGGCAAAGAGAGTGGCTTGACAAACAGAAGGTCTATAAAATGGCTACTATGAGAAAGGCAGAGAACCACCGAATATTCCAGAGACAAACCCAATTTGGGGAGGGGGAGAAAGTGGGACGAGTCTTGTCCTTGCTGACTCGGGCCAACTCCCCCTCTTCAAATATTTCGGCAATTAGGGCCCTAACAGGTGATATTTCCACTGATGGTAGTGAGATAAGACAAATATTCCACGGCTTTTATAAATCTCTCTATAAGTCTAGGGGAGGAAATGAAGGAATGGAAACCTTCTTTCAGGGAATTCCAGTTCCAACTCTGTCAGAAAAAGACAGGGAAAAATTGGATTTCCCAGTTACATTGGAAGAATTACAGTTGGCAGTAGCGGGGATGTCCAGCCACAAATCACCTTGCCCCGGACGGGGGGCCAATAGAGATCTACAAGCGCTTTGGTGAAATTTTGCTACCAGAACTGCTTGAGATATTAAAAAGTGCTTTTTTGGAGGGGCAGCTTCCTTCCTCTATGATGGAGGCAACGATTGTTGTAATCCATAAAGAGGGAAAAGATAAACTAGACCCTACTTCTTATCGCCCAATATCATTGCTCTGCACAGATGCAAAAATTCTCGCCAAAGTACTGGCAAATCGCCTAAAAGGGTGCATTGAGAGCCTTATCCACTCTGATCAATCAGGGTTCATTCCAAACAGGTCAACTAGCATAAACATCAGAAGGGCCTTCTTAAATATACAGATTCCCATTGACAATGAGGGTCCTAGAGCACTGTTGGCCTTAGACGCTGCTAAAGCTTTCGATAGCATCGAGTGGTCATACCTATGGAAGGTATTAGAAAGCTTTGGATTTGGCCCATCATTTACCAAGTGGGTTAAACTCCTATATAGCGAACCACGAACAAAAATCAAAATTAACTGTGAAGTTTCAGATACATTTAAGCTCGAGAGAGGGACGACACAGGGTTGTCCCCTTTCACCGCTTTTGTTCGCACTTGCCATGGAACCTCTTGCTATCAAAACTAGACTAAATAAAGACATACAGGGGTTTAGAAGGGGTTTAGAGGAAGACAAGATATCGCTCTTTGCGGACGATGTCCTGTTCTTTATAGGAAATGTGGATAGCTCATTGACCACAGTGGTCCAAATGGTTAGGGAGTTTGGAAGGTTTTTGGGATTAATTGTCAACTGGGATAAGTCGGCCCTACTCCCAATAGATCCGTTAGGAGACCAGACAATAGCTGAAATGCCCCAGCTGAAAATTTCAACAAAATTGAAATATTTGGGGGGTCTGGATTACTAGTGAGGTTAAGGAGTATACCAGTAATAATATAGCTCCACTATTGTTAAAATTGAAATTAAAAAAAGATATCTGGAGCCGCCTCCCCCTCTCTGTAGCTGGGAGATGCAACCTGATAAAAATGATCTGGCTCCCCCAGATATTATATGTTCTTCACAACTCTCCAATCTGGGTGAACCAAATATGGTTTAAACAAATGGAAACACTATTCAGGGAGCTAATGTGGAAGGGAGGCCAGGCCAGAATCAGACTGCAGACTATGCAACTCCCGGGGAAGGAGGGGGGGATGGCGGTCCCACACCCGAGAACATATTTCTTGGCATCTCAGCTACAGCACATAGTGGGCTGTGGTTCTCAAAATCTGGGTAATAACGGCTTTAGACTAATGCTATCAAGGGCCCCACATAAAATTCTAATGGAAGCCCTGGAGGCAAACTCATTTTATCATCAGTGCCCAACTGTAAAGCTAATTAATAAAGTGTGGCATACTACAAAAGCTTTGCTGGGATATACTGGTGTAACTGAGTTTGCCCCCTTTGGCATAATAAAAACCTAACAGAGCTTAAAGATATAGAAATTCCTAAAATCTGGGAGAACCAGGGGATAACACGGTTATTACACATGTATGAGGGAAATCTTATTAAAATGTTTTCGGAATTGAGAGATGAATTTAACATACCAAATAAAACATTCTTTAATTATCTACAGGTTAGGCACGCCCTTCAGACCCAGTTTAAGATCCATCCGATGGTTAGGACTCATACCCCTGTGCTTCTTAAAATGATTCAGACTAATATCACAAAAGGTCAAATCTCTACTACTATGGTACTATATGATAAATTGGGGGCTAAAGCCATAAGTCAAATCGGGGTCTCCAAAAGCCGAGAAAGGTGGGAAAGAGACATTGGGCTATTAACCTCGGAGCAGTGGAATGAAATCCTACATAGAGGGGCATTGGTGTCAATTGCCCCAGCACAGAGATTGTCCCATTTATTTCTACTGCACCGGGTCTATTATACCCCTAAAAAAATGTGTGTACTAAGCTGGAATCCAAGTGACGAATGCCCCAGGTGCAAAGCAACAGGGGATCTTATTCACATGTTCTGGAGATGCCCCAAGCTTTTTAGATATTGGACAGAAGTGATAAACAGGATCAATAAAATCTTTAAGACCTCTTTAGAGCCAGAGGCTAGAACTTGCCTGCTAGGAGATATGGAAGATCATAGAATCCCCGCAGGAGCTCTGGAAAGTGTGCTTAGGTGCCTATTCCAAGCTCGGAAGCTAATAGCACAGAGATGGCAAGCGCATGCTCCTCCAACAGTTGAGAACTGGGTTGAAACTATTAATGCCCTGATTTGGTGCGAGAGGGTGGCCTTTATTAAACAAGGAAACTATAACAGATTTAGAAGAGTGTGGGGGCCTTGGCTGATAGAAATGGGAGTTCCCTTGGAGAGATAGCCTCTATATGGGGCTCGTAAACCCCCTCATCTCAGATGTTGTTAAAGCTCTCTAACGACAAGGAGAAATCAGGCTACCTCTGCTCTCTTTGGCTTCTAATTGGCTGGATTCCTTTTCTATGTCTCTTGGATTTGACTTTTTTTTCTTTTCTTTTTACTTCCCCCCTATCAACCAATCAAAAGATAACTTAGACGAAGATATCTGCTCCTATTTTTCTATAATATTAATAGGGGGGGTGGGAGGGGGGAGAAAAGAGGGAGGGGATGTGTTAAATTAATTAAATCAAATAATATATGCTTGTTTATATATATTAATGTAATTGAACTAGACAATGTATACTACCGATATGTAAACATATAAATCTGTACTTATGTCTATTTTTTGGAAAATAATAAAGAGAAATTAAGATAAAAAAAAAAATGGCGCGGGGAGCGTTCCCGCTGATTTACGCTGAGAAATATGTAAATCAGCGAGATACGCCAATTCACGAACATACGCGGACCCGACGCAGTGTTGTTACGACGTTTTCGTAGCGGTTTTCCCGGCGGATACTTACCCCTGCTTCTATGAGGCGCAGCCAATGTTAAGTACAGCCGTCGTTCCCGTGTTGATTTTTTTTTTTTTACGTCGTTTGCGTAATTCGTTCTCGAATACAGATGGACGTCGTTTACGCAAGCGTCAAAACCAGCGACGTCAGTGGGAGCAATGCACGCCGGGAAAATTCCCGGACTGCGCATGCTCATTTAAATCGGCGCAGGGACGCGCCTGATTTAAATAGTACACTCCCCCTAGCCGCGGAATTTTAATTCCGCCGGGGGATTTACGATCCGCCGCCGCAAGTTTGGAGGTAAGTGGTTTGTGAATTACCCACTTGCCTCTCAAACTTGCGGCAGCGTATCTTAAATCACATAGATCACGCGGATCTAAAGATCCGCTGATCTGTGTGAATCTAGCCCATGATCTATAAAGTAAAATCGTAACAAGAAATTACATAGTAAAGAACATGGAAATATGTCAAATAAATTGAGATGTGGGAATCAATCTGAGGGATCATACTCACAAAGATGCAGAGTGCTGCGTGCCAAAGCCACACCTTCCCTTTAGCTCATGCATGCAGGCAGAAAGGTATGCTTAGCTGAGAAAGTTACTCCTCCAGGTGAAAGAAAAAAAATGTCCATGAAGACTTATGGGATATATGGCATCATTTTGGCCTAGGCCAGAAACCAGGAAGCAACTGATAAAATATGGAAAAAAAAAGTAAAGCAAGTAAATATAATATACCGTCATATCTATTTACTAATGCTAGTAGCACAAGATTTAAACATTGTTAATAATGATTGACAGAATTTAGTTCCATCTTAATACATCCATCCTTTGTAGTCATTGTAAATCTAGAAGCAGACAGAAGAAAATGTAAGTAAATTTGTACCTAAAGTAATAAAAGCTAAAAAAATTGATTTTGTTTGGATATCTGATTTCATGGGCCAATAAAAATTTGTAACCTATGCACCTCTTTAACCACTTCATTACTGGGCACTTAAACCCCCTTTGTGCCCAGACCAATTTTGAGCTTTCAGCGCTGACGCATTTTGAATGACCATGACCATGCAACACTGTACCCAAATTATATTGTTATCATTTTTTCCCCACAAATAGAGCTTTCTTTTGGTGGTATTTGATCACCTCTGCGATTTTTATTTTGTGCGCTATAAACATAAAAAAACTGAAAATTTGGAAAAAAAACACAATATTTTTAACTTTTTGTTATAATAATATCCCAATTTTTTTTTTAAAAAATAAAAATTTCCCTCGGTTTAGGGCGATACGTATTCTTCTACATATTTTTGTTAAAAAAAAATCGCAATAAGCGTATATTGATAGGTTTGCGCAAAAGTTATAGCGCCTACAAAATAGGGGATAGATTTATGATTTTTTTTTTTTTTACTTGTAATGGCAGCGATTTGTGATTTTTGCTATAAAATTACTGTATAAATGTGACTGGCAGTGAAGGGGTTAACACTAGGGGGTGGGGAAGGGGTTAAATGTATTCCCTCATTGTGTTCTTACTGTGTGGGGGGAGGGGACTGACTGGGGGAGGTGACCGATGCTGTGTCCCTATGTAAAGGGACACAGATCGGTCTCCTCTCTCCCTGACAGCATGTGGAGCTCTGTGTTTACACACAGAGCTCCACGTCCCTGCTGTGTCACCGACGATCACGGGTGTCTGGCGGACATCACGGCCGCCAGGCACTCGCATCGGCTCCCGAACGATGCGCCGGGCACGTTGTTTCCCCACTGCGCGCCCCCAGCGGCGCGCACAGGGAACAACAACAACAGGACGTCCAGGGACGTCCACCCGGCACTTGAGAGCCGCGCTGTGGACATCTTTCGACCATAGCGCGGATCTCAAGTGGTTGAACATTGGCCTACTCTTTGCAGAAAATAAGAAAAAAATGCAGCCTTTAAAAGCCACACTTTAGAGTGGTTGTAATGTCTAAATGTATTTTACCATAATGCATTTTTTTGCCAAAAAACAACACCCCACTAACTGTGATCCTCCTCAACCCTAAACACTTACACGATTCCTTTCACAAATCCAGTGCTATCTTCCTGGATTCACTGGAAACTTTAAGAGCAGTGGAAGCAATAGGCTACTGTTGCTGTCAGTCAAACTCCTATGAGGAGGTGAGGCTTGCCAGCGCTGTGTGTATGTCTATGAATGCACACACCCCACACTTATGCCCTGTACACACAATCACTTTTTGTGATGAAATAAAATGACATTTTTAAAAATGTCATTTAAAATGATCGTGTGTGGGCAAAATGTCATTTTATGTCTTCTGAAAAATGACAAAAAAAAAATTCGAACATGCTTGAATTTTTTATGTCATTTCTTAAAATGTCATTTTTTGTGTCATAAAAAATGATCGTGTGTGGGCAAAAATGACGTTTTAAACCCGCACATGCACAGAAGCAAGTCTTGAGATGGGAGGTAAAACTACCATTCATAATGGAGTAAGCACATTCATCATGCTGTAACAGACAAAAAAGCACAAATCGTCTTTTACTAACAAGTAACCAGCTAAAAGCAGCCTCAAGGCGAATAGAACTTCCCCGAGTGCCGTCACTTTGTTCATTATTTTTCAAAAATGATGGTGTGTGGGCAACATCATTTATAATGATCAAGTTGGAAAAATTACATTTTTTTTCATGATAAAAAATTACATTTTTTTTTCATCACAAAAAGTGATCATGTGTACAGGGCATTAGAGGAAGAAGGAGTAGACAGCACCGGCTGTTCAATATAATTGCAAAGGGCAAGTAACCTCTCTTGTATTTTAAGAAAAAAAAACATTTACTATCACTTTAAAGTTACAGTATATTCCAGGCAAAACTGAAAATGAATGCTTCAAAGTTGCATACAAATATAACCACATAGCAGCTCAGGGTTTTAATTTTTCAACTTCAACACCAGCTGCACACCAGTTCACTTCACTTTCTTGTGTGTAATCTCTTTATCGTCATTATATTTTCTTAGACTTGAATTTAGGCTAAAAATAGATTTGTTTGGCACACATATTTTTAAATAAATAGTGAATATTGACATATGCCTTCATTTACTTTCCTACATTGAAAAGCCATTTTATATGTAGAATTGTCAATAAATATTACAGATTGAATTAATTGTAAATGCACGGGACAGATAAAGACTATTATTTGAACTTGGATCTCAGTCATTTGGTTGTGAAAAAATAGATAACATTTGAGATGCAGACATTAATGTCATAACTGTCATAGCACATTTTTCATTCATGATAACTGCACATTTTTACATCTTTTGCCAAAAGTCTAGTCTTTTCTAATGTTCTCGTTCTGTCCAGCAAGTATATTAAATGCATTCTAAATTCCCTTTGCCTCAGTACTCTAGATTCCCACAAAACAGTAATTTTTTCCATAGATACAGTAGAATACACATATTTTCTTAACCACCCACCCATCATGCAATGAGAATACATGACCTCTTGAATTTATATTTCTCTTCCTCTTAATAAAATACAGAGTAACATACATTTATACACTCAAAGAATTTACAAAAAAATACAATTTTAGGAAACAAAACTGATAGTTCTATGTAAACTACACTGCCCCCTTTTGAGCAGTAAAGTAAAATTCTAACATTAGCTCTGCATAGTTTTGTCATGTGAGCCAGCACCTTTCAAACCCCTTCAAAGTAGCTACATCCCAATTTTTTACATTTTTTTAAGTATAAGAGTTGTTTTGCACAAAAAATTACATTCAAATAAAGCATTGTATACAGTGGGGCAAAAATGTATTTAGTCAGCCACCAATTGTGCAAGTTTTCCCACTTAAAAAAGATGAGAGGCCTGCAAATTATGGTGGAAAAAAGTATTTGGTCAATATCAAAAGTTCATCTCAATACTTTGTTATATATCCTTTGTTGGCAATGACAGAGGTCAAACATTTTCTGTAAGTCTTCACAAGGTTGTCACACACTGTTTCTGGTATGTTGGCCCATTCTTTCTTGCAGATCTCTTCTAGAGCAGTGATGTTTTGGGGCTGTCACTGGGCAACACTGACTTTCAACTCCCTCCAAAGGTTTTCTATGGGGTTGAGATCTGGAGACTGGCTAGGCCACTCCAGGAACTGGAAATGCTTCTTACAAAACCACTCCTTTTTTGCCTGGGCACTGTTTGGGATCAATGTCATGCTGAAAGACCCAGCCACGCTTCATCTTCAATGCCCTTGCTGATGGGAGGCTTGCATTCAAAATCTCACGATACATGGCCCCATTCATTCTTTCATGTACACGGATTCCTGTTCCCTTTGCAGAGAAACAGCCCAAAAAGCATGATGTTGCCACCCCCATGCTTCACAGTAGGTATGGTGTTCTTTGGTTGCAACTCAGCATTCTCTCTCCTCCAAACACGACGAGTTGTGTTTCTACCAAACAGTTCTACTTTGGTTTCATCTGACCATATGACATTCTCCCAATCCTCTTCTGGATCATCCAAATGCTCTCTAGCAAACCTCAGACGGGCCCAGACATGTACTGGCTTAAGCAGGGGGACACGTCTGGCACTGCAGGATCTGAGTCCCTGGTGGCGTAGTGTGTTACTGATGGTAGCCTTTGTTACGTTGGTCCCAACTCTCTGCAGGTCATTCACTAGGTTCCTCGTGTGGTTCTGGGATTTTTGCTCACCGTTCTTGTGATCATTTTGACCCCACGAGGTGAGATCTTGCATGGAGCCCCAGATCGAGGGAGATTATCAGTGGTCTTGTATGTCTTCCATTTTCTTATCATTGCTCCCACAGTTGATTTCTTCACACCAAGCTGCTTGCCTATTGCAGATTCAGTCTTCCCAGCCTGGTGCAGGTCTACAATTTTGTTTCTGGTGTCCTTCGACAACTCTTTGGTCTTCACCATAGTGGAGTTTGGAGTGTGACTGTTTGAGGTTGTGGACAGGTGTCTTTTATACTGATAACAAGTTCAAACAGGTGCCATTAATATAGGTAATGAGTGGAGGACAGAGGAGCCTCTTAAAGAAGAAAACACAGGTCTGTGAGAGACAAAATTCTTGCTTGTTTGTAGTTTTATATTTATATTTCCAGATCAGAAAATGTGATTGTCTGAAATTGTTTCCAAATTTTGTCTCTCATAGTTGAGGTATACCTATGATGACAATTACAGGCCTCTCTCATCTTTTTAAGTGGGGGAACTTGCACAATTGGTAGCTGACTAAATACTTTTTTGCCCCACTGTAAATGTAACCTAATTTAACCCAGCAGTTTTGTCACCTGTGTCCAATTAGAGAGATTCCCTTTTAATTTGAGTTCCACAGCCACCACAGACCAAGGAAAAATCACAGGTAGTCACCAGGATCACCAGCATAGAGGTTCCCTCTATTCCTGCTTTGGATTGGATCTTACTTTTGGTGAGCGCCCCTGTTGATGGCTTTGAGCCGAAACGCGTCGGGTAACATGCTGAGTACCCCATACTGCTTTTTATGATCCCAATTTCACGTGATTTTACTGCTACATTTTTTAACAAAATAAAGCCTTCACGGTTTTTACTTGTTTGACCTGCACCATTGGAGCATTTTTTTATTTATTCCTCACATATGCTGTGTTCCACGAGTGTGGCCTTTTCCATCATTTGGCCTCACCCATTGGGGTTTCTGCCTTGGAGAGAGCGTCTGACCAGATCGGTTCCAATATCCTGAGTGGAGCGACCATCTGAACCATCCAACAGAGCCATCCATCTGCACAAAACCAAGGGTCCGCTGTGACCACCACGCTTTACCTGACTTGGCGCTAGTATTAGCACGCAAGTCCACCACAGCTGGTAAGAGTACCCTTTTTATTTCCTATACCAACGTGGAGATTGCTACAGACAAGCCATTACCACTGTTTGTTTGAATTTACATCATCTGTGAAGTGCATTCACCTTTCCAGCTGGAAGCAGTTTCATGAACTCTCCCCACAGATCATTGAACTTTGATTGCTTTTTTGCATTTATCCAGTGTTTTCCACTAGCTGGGCATTAAGCTGCCTAAAGGTCCGGGGCTTAAGTGGTTAATGATGCTTAAAGTGAAAAATAAAAGTGAAATATTCCTTTAAATATCGTACCTGGGGGGTGTCTATAGTATGCATGTAAAGTGGCACGTGTTTCCCGTGTTTAGAACAGTCCCTGCATAAAATAAAATTTCTAAAGGAATAAAAGTCATTTAAAACTGCTTCCGGCTGTAATGTAATGTCGGATCCCAGCAATATAGATGAAAGTTATTGAGAAAAACGGCATGGGTACCTCCCCTTTACCAGGCCCTTTGGGTCTTGTATGTATATTAAGGGGAACCCCGCACCCAAATTTATATATACTGGGACAGAATATACATATATATATATATATATATATATACTCTGAACAGCAGTATGCAGGCGGTGCAAACAAGACAGGGACTGTGGGTTTGTTGTTAAGTTGAATCTGTTTGTAATTTGGAACAGGTACATTTTGTAAGTGTAGCTCCAGGCAAAAAATCTATTTTTTCTATTTATCATCACCCCTGTAACATTTGTTTTGCTGTCTGTCCCCCTGTTCAGAAGATTTCACCTCACTTTCTGTCCCAATGACAATTGGATTTTGAAAATTTGGGGTTTTTAGGGAAACAAGGATTGGTGATAAAGCATTAGCGGAGACACTGTTTTCCCATATTAACTCTTACAGGAGAGAATTTCACCTCCCAGGGGTTGATTTCCTCTCACTTCCTGTTGTCTCCCTCCATTTGTAAGTAGGAGTCGTTTGTAAGTCAGATGTTTGAAAGTAGGGGACTGCCTGTATATACTATACGGCATGCCCTATATATTCTGCAGAAAATTGGGCCTTAGGTGTTGGTGGTACCAGAACACTGTAAGCCCTCACAGTTACTCTTGGTGGGTGCTGGAACGGGCCCTGCTGTGAAATATTATATCAAGAATTGTAAATACATATCCCTGTTGAACAGGGGCAGAAAAATTGGGCCTTAGGCGGCGGCGGAGGTGGTGATACAACACTATAAAGCCCCACAGATACTCTAGTTGAGTGCAGGAACGAGCCCTGCTGGAAAATATTACACCAAAAATTTTAATTACACGCCCCTGTTAAACAGTAGCAGAAAAATTGGGCTTTAGGCACTGGTGCTGGTGCCCAGTACCAAAAATGTTCTTAGAATCTATCAACATGAACATTAAGGAGGAATAGGATAGTCACTCAGCATAACAGGATAGTCACTCAGCATCAGCATAGTCTTCAAGGGATCTCATTCATAAAAAAAATTATCGGTTATATCAGCATCAGGTGCTTGGTAGCTGGTTATCCAAGACTGATTCATTTTTATGAAGGTGAGCCGATAAACCGAGTCTGTGGACAGGCACACTCTGTGATCGGTTACAAAGCCTCCAGTAGCACTGAATGTGCGTTCTGAAAGAACGCTGGATGCAGGACAGGCCAGTAGCTCAATTGCATACTGTGCAAGCTCTGTCCAGTGTTCCATCCTCATGACCCAGTAAGCCAGAGGATTTTCAGTGGGAAAAGTGTCCAAGTCTGATCTTGCCCCTAGGTATTCCCGCACCATGTAAAACAGACGTTGGTGATGGTTGCTGGAACCGGTCATACCTTGGGGACTAAAAAAATGGCTGAACACATCAGTCAGACAGCCACCTTCTCCACCGCTCCTTCTGTGACTGACCGAAGCCTCAGCAAGACATTGTCCAGGACCTGGATTTTGTAACCCCCCAATCTCAGGGAACGCGTTGCACAGACCATTCTGCAAGGCCTCCCGAAGATGTTTCATCTTCTGCTCCCTCTGCGCCGGCAAGATAAGGTCCGCAACCTTATTCTTTTATCGTGGATCAAGGAGAGTTGCCAGCCAGTAATGATCCCTCTCCTTGATAGCACGAACACAAGGATCCTTTTGCAGGCTTTGCAGGATCAGGGAGGCCATACAACGTAGGTTTGCTGAGGCATTCGGTGCATAGTCCTCTGGGTCACTGAGGACGACATGATCTGCAGCCACCTCATCCCAGCCACGTACAAGTCCATGGGTTCCTTGGGACTGTAATTGATCCCTTGAAGACTGCTGATAATGCTGAGTGCTAGGCTCCACCTCCATGCTGACACAATCCTCCTCCTCCTCCTCCTCCATGTCCTCTTCCTGTGTGATAGACGGCAAGCAGGAACACTGTCTGGATAAAGGGGGCCTTGAGAGGTAAGGAAGTCCTCCTCCTTCTCCCTCTGTTCTGCCTCAAGGGCTCTGTCCATTATTCCACGCAGCATGTGCTCCAACATGTGAATAAGAGGGACAGTCTCACTGATGCATGCACTGTCAATGCTCACCATCCTCGTGGCCTCCTCAAATGGTGACAGGACAGTGCATGCATCCCTGATCATGGCCCACAGGCGTGGGGAAAAAATCAAGATCCCCTGACCCAGTTCTGCTGCCATATTGGCACAGATACTCATTGATGGCCCTCTGTTGTGTGTGCAGCCGCTGCAGCATGGCCAACGTAGATTTCCACCTGGTGGGCATGTCACAGATTTGGCGGTTCTTGGGCAGGTCTGCCAGCCGAGCACTGGCATTATATGACCGTCGGAAATGCACACAGACTTTCCTGGCCTGCTTCAGAACATCCTGTAAGTCCGGGTACCTGCCCAAGAACTGCTGCACCACCAAATTAAGGACATGAGCAAACCAGGGCACATGGGTCAGTTGTGGGAGGTTGGTGCCATTGTCACAAACCACCATTCCTGGCTTAAGCTGGCGTGGTGTCAACCACCTCTGAGCCTGCCCCTGCAGATCTGACAGAACCTCTGCCCCAGTGTGGCTCCTGTCCCCCAAGCACACCAGCTCAAGCACCGCATGGAATCTCTTTGCCTGCGTACCTGAGTAGCCCCTTGAACGCCTACAGAGCACCGCTGGTTCCGAGGACACATCAGCACAGAAAGAGGCCACAGAGGAAGAAGAGGAGGGGGTGGAGGTGAGAGGTGTGTCACAACCAGTAGTAGCATTTTGGAGGCGTGGTGGCGGAACAACCTCCAACACTACTGTACAACAATAGTGTACCTTGTCCTGCGTCCTTCCCAGCTGCCAGCAGAGTCACCCAATGTGCCGTGAAAGATAGGTAGCGTCCCTGTCCATGACTGCTGAACCATGAGTCAGCGGTAATATGCACCTTACCACTGACCGCTCTGTCCAGCGAGGCATGGACATTGCCTTCCACATGGCGGTAGAGAGCCGGAATCGCCTTCCGTGAGAAAAAGTGGTGTTTGAGAACTTGCCACTGAGGTACCGCACATTCCACCAACTCACAGAAGGGGGCAGAATCTACCAACTGAAAAGGCAGCAGTTGAAGTGCTAGCAATTGAGCTAAGCTAGCATTCAATCGCTGGGCATGTGGATGGCTGAGATAGAACTTCTTTCGGCGCTGCAGCAGCTGGGGCAGGGAAATTTGCCTGGTACAATCTGCCATTGGTGTACCGATAGTAGATTGCCCGCATATACTAGGCTGTGACACACCTACTTCTACACTTTCAGTACTATCAGTGCAGGCTTCAGAGAGGACTGAGGGTATAGTGGGGTTGGAGATCCCAGCTGATGAGGGGCAAGGGGAGGTCCGCTTTGTTCTTTGGTGTGGGTCTTTGAGGTATGCTTGCCAATGAACTGCATGGCAGGTTGACATATGTCTGGTCAGCATGTGGTGCCCAAGCGGGTGATGTTTTGGCCACGCGAGATACGTTCGAGACATATGTTGGAAATAGCAGCGGTGCGATCTGATGCACTCGTCTCAAAAAAGGCCCACACCAAAGAACTTTTGGAATAACGCTGAGACACAGCAGCGCCCTGCACATGCGTAGCTCTGCGTTGTGATGCAGTCAGTGTGCTGCCCTTAAGTTGGCCCCTGGAGGGCATCCTGCCTCATTGGAGATGTGCATGTGCCTCCTCCTCCTCCTCTCTCCTATCAGGCACCCACGTAGAGTCAGTGACCTCATCATCTCCTCCCTCCTTATCACTGTAGAAAACCTGGCAGTATGCTGCAGCTGGGGGAACATGACTGCCAAATTGCTGTCCTTCTTGGGCACTCCCTCTCTCTGGGCTCACGTTACTGCCTTCCTCTAGCTGTGTACCATCATCTGAGCCTTCAAAACGCTGCGCATCCTCATGCAGCATGTACCCAACACTGTGGTCAAACAGTTCGGGGGACTCCTCAGGAGGACATGGTGGGGCTAGGAAAGGAGTAACTGATGCCATTGAGCAGAGGGAAGAGGACGCCTTGGCAGCTGCTTTGCCAGACAGAGTAGCCTGAGCCTGGGTGAGAGAGGAGGAGGAGGATGAGGAAGGCTTGGTCATCCACTCTACCAAGTCTTCGGCATGTTGCGGCTCAACATGGCCAGCTGTCGAAAAAAAAGGATGAGCGTGTCCCACGGCCACGTGCTGATGAGGATGCACAGTGTCCACGACCAGCACTGTTGCCTCTAGACGCAGAGTCTGCTTGCCCTTGTGACTCTCTGCCTCTCCTTGTTGTCCTTACAGACATACTAATGGCCTGCAGAGGACAAAGGCAGTACTCACACCACATAGCTTTAGGTGCACACTGCAGAGGACACAGGCAGTACACACTACATAGCTTTAGGTGCAAACTGCAGAGGACACGGGCAGTGCACACCAAGTAGCTTTATCTGAAGAAATCTGAAGAAAAGAACACCGTTCACGATGCCAGGATCTCTCAGCCGGTCCGGCAGCACTATGAGGTAAATGTTCATCCGGATGCATCCTCTAATTGAGTCCTGAGTTGCTCAGTCCCTTCCAGCAGGCAAGTTGACACAGGACCATAGGCCCCAGAAGCTCCTGGGCCTATATCTCAGTAACGGAGCCTCAGGCCAACGTGGCCCCAAGGCGGGAACCGCCAATACATCCCTGAGGCTAGGAGGGCCCTCAGGTCCGGATCAGGCAATATCGACCCCACAAAATGGTGTCTGCCCCTTAAGTACCCTCTCCCAGAATACACAGCGGGTTGACCACGCCCTCTGAGCCACCTCTGAAAAAGGAGTACCCAATACATTCAACCTGTTGCATTTCCAACCTTGACCAATGGTGACAGTGACACCTACTGTGGAAAATGTGCAACCCAGCTGAACTGAAGCAGAACCACAATTTCAATACAATCTTTCTGAGCCAAACTTTTGCTCAGACAAACTATAATTTTAACATATAGCACCCACTCATTGGGAGCAGGGTGCTACACATCTCCTGCACGGACACACACTAGATTATGTGCTCCCCTTAAGTCTAGTTTGGAGAAGATTGTTTCTCCCTGGATTTGGGAGAACAACTCTGTGATGAGAGGAAGAGGATACCGATTGGGAACAGTTAATTTATTTAGACCTCTGTAGTCAACACACAGCTTTTGGGACAAAGAAGCATCCTGCACCTGCGGGAAAAGTGGAGGGACAGATGAAACCCTTAGCTAGGTTTTCCTGGATGTATTCTTGCAAAGAAAGATTCTCTGGTTCAGACAGTGAAAAAGACTCTCCCTAGAGGAGGTGTAGTGTCAGGCAAGAGGTCAATGGGACAATCATAACTGGGATGAGGAGGTAAAGTATCAGCAATCCCTTTAGAAAACACATCCTGAAAGTCCTTATAACAAAGCAGAATCTGTTCCATTCCCACTTGACAGGTAGCAAGTCGAACAGGATCCAGGATGCAGTTTTTTTTACACTGATTGGACCAAGACAAAATATTTCCTGTTCGCCAGTCAATTACAGGATTGTGCTTCTGAAGCCAAGGAAGGCCTGGGATCAAAGGAGTGGATGAGGAGTCAATGACGAGACATGAAATCTTCTCCCAATGCAAGGCCCCCAATTGTAACTGGAAAAGGTTGGTGGATTGGAGCTCTATATCTTGTGAGAGAGGCCGATTATCCACAGAAATCAGGCAGACTGGGCAAGCTAGCGCATGAATTTACAGGGACAAAGAGGTAATCAGAGTCTTATCAATAAAATTCTCAGCAGCTCCAGAATCTACCAAGGCCAGCAGTTCATGAGTCCCTGTCCCACAGTGAATAACAGTGGGTAAAAGTATACAATTGTCCCCCTGGATAGATGAAAGCAGACCTAAGGTGACCTCCCCACAATCACCTAGGTCCTGGAGTTTCCCGGATGTGTAGGGCAAGAACATGCCCTACACAAGAACATGACTATGGTATCCCATATTTTACCCTTTACTGCTAAGACCCCCACCACTTCTACTCCCCCTTAACCTTTAATAAATAATGAGACCACCACCGTAATTTGGAGTAAAAACTGGCCATAGCAGCCTCCTTTATTTTAAATAATCTTTAAATATTAAATAATAAATAACATATAAACCACATATTCCTGAGAAAAACAGTTCTATCCATCCTAGTGCTGGACTTTGCAGGCACCACTAAACACTAACTTGTAACCATTATAACATTTTGGCTCTGCGGTACCTAACCTCTGGTAATAGGCCTCAAGCCGACAAGCTGGCTCAGAGACGACCACTGACCGCAGTGCCCCCATTAACCAACATTCCAGCTACACTTTGGTAAACTGGCAAATAACACCCCTTCAGAACCCATACCCCCGCTAGGTAATGGCATCCATCTTTGAGTTAATTTCTTCTCCTGCAAAGTCCAAACACCCGCCAATGCCACGACAGCATACACCTCGTACCTGCATAAGGAGAAACAAAACAAGGAAAACACCCCAAACAAAACCAACTATCACAACCATTATAACCACCATACCAGCAAGCCCGTAAACAAGGGAGGTTGGGCGGGAACTTTTTCCCCCACACTGTGCTGCCCGGGAAGAGGGGAGGAGGAATTTATCACCTCTCCTCCCCTCCCCACTGCACTCTCTCCTAACCACTCCTACCTGCTTAAATGTCATACCTGTGGGTTTTTGCAAAGTATGGCCCGGATTCACAAAGCACTTGCGCCGACGTATATCAAGATACGCCGACGTAAGTACAAATGTGCGCCGTCGTATCTATGCGCCGACCCACATACTAAGATACGCCTAAAAATAGGGGGCCAGTCCCTTTAAAAGAGATACGACGGAGTAACTGCTGTTACTCCGTCGTATCCCTGGTTCTAACTTTGGAACTGATCCACAGAATCAGTTTTCCAAAGTTAGGCAGAAGATCCGACATGTGTAATTGAATTACACTGCCGGATCTTAGGATGCAGTACCGCATCTGCCGCTGGGGGCATTTCGAGTCGAAATGCCGCTTCTGGTATGCAAATTAGCACTTAGGGCGATCCACAAAGCTTTTCAGCTTCGTTTTTTTTCGCCGTAAGTTTTAGTTTGCAAGTGTAAAATTAGGGCTGCTTTTACAAAGTGTAAAGTTAGTAACACCATGTAAAAGCACATTCAAGCGACGGCATTTGGTATGCATTCCTGAGAGGGAGAACTCCACGGCAATTTGTAAAATCAAAACCGGCATGGGTTCCCCTCCAGGAGCATACCAGGCCCTTAGGTCTGGTATGGGTTGTAGGGAGACCCCCCTATGCCGAAAAGTCGACGTAGGGGGTCCCCCTACAATCCATACCAGACCCGTATCCAAAGCACGCTACCCGGCCGGTCAGGAAAGGAGTGGGGACGAGCGAGCGCCCCCCCCCCTCCTGAGCCGTACCAGGCCGCATGCCCTCAACATGGGGGGGTTGGGTGCTCTGGGGCAGGGGGGCGCACTGCGGGTCCCCCCACCCCAGAGCACCCTGTCCCCGTCCCATCATGCTCCGGTAGGTACCCACGTGGTGGGTGCCTACCCACGTGGGTACCTACCGGAGCATGATGGGACGGTGAGGCCTATATAAATGGGATGCAAGGCGCGCTTCCATCATTGCAGTGAGAAGAGGCGTCGTGTCAACATCGGAAGAAGGGAGAAGAAGAGAAGAAGATGACGTCACAGAAGACCGCGCTGGCTGCCTGCTAGTAATTGAGCTAACACACGAAGATAGCAGGCAGCCAGCGCTGAAGGAGAAGGCACCGGACAGCTGGAGAAGAACCGGGGTGCGCCGAGTCAACAGCGGAGAGCGGCGAAGATAGAAGAAGACCCCCGGAGAGCGGAGAAGACCCCCCCCGGAGAGCGGAGAAGACCCCCGGAGAGCGGAGAAGACCCCCGGAGAGCCTCTTCTCATTATTTGAGGGGACTCCCAGATTCCGATAAGCCCCCGCCCGCAGACCCCGACAACCAACGGCCAGGGTTGTCGGGAAGAGGTCCTGTCCTCATCAACATGGGGACAGGGTGCTCTGGGGTGGGGGGGCCCGCAGTGCGCCCCCCTTCCCCAGAGCACCCAACCCCCCCATGTTGAGGGCATGCGGCCTGGTACGGCTCAGGAGGGGGGGGGGCGCTCGCTCGTCCCCACTCCTTTCCTGACCGGCCGGGTAGCGTGCTTTGGATACGGGTCTGGTATGGATTGTAGGGGGACCCCCTACGTCGATTTTTCGGAGTAGGGGGGGTCTCCTTACAACCCATACCAGACCTAAGGGCCTGGTATGCTCTGGGGGGGGAACCCATGCCGGTTTTTTATTTGAAAATTGGCATGGAGTTCTCCCTCTCAGGAATGCATGCCGTAAAAAAAAATTCTTTTTTTTTTTTCCCGACGCAACTTTTTTAACCCGGCGCGATCCACAAAACTCGGCGTAACGTAACTTCGCGCATGCGCAGTACGGCCGGCGCGGGAGCGCGCCTCATTTAAATGGGACTCGCCCCATTTGAATAGGAACGCCTTGCGCCGGCCGGATTTAAGTTACACAGCCTGAAATTTCTAGGTAAGTGCTTTGTGGATCGGGCACTTAGGTAGAAATTTTAAGGCAGTGTAACTTAAATGAGATTTTTTAAGTTGCGCCAGGTTTTTGTGGATCTGGCCAAGGCTTCCTACGACCAACGTAACTTGCCTACGCCGTTGTATCGTGGGCACATATTTATTCTGGGTGCATTTGCCGCTCCCATTGATTTTCTATGCACATATGCAAATGAGGGAGAACGTACTTGCGCCCGGCGCATAATATACGCGGTTTGTGTAAGTCGTACGTCCAGCGTAAAGTTATTCCCCATATATGAGGCGCAACCCATGCAAAGGTATGGACCAGGGAACACAAGCCGTCATATTTTACGTCGTTTACATTGGACGTGAATATGGCTGGGCGTAGGTTACGTTCACGCTGTAGGCAGTGATCCGTCGTATCTTAGGCAGTTGTTCCGACGTGATTCTGAGCATGCGCAGAATGATGAAGCATGAAGGATGCGTCCACGTCCCGGCGCATGCGCAGTTGGCGATTCGTATCTGTCTGTCGCTCGGCCCATCATTTGCATGGGGTCATGCCTCATTAGCATGGCTCACGCCCACTTCCACTTACGCCGACTTACGACTTGGAAACCCAGCGCAGATTTGGCAGCACTGGCTTTGTGAATCCAGTGCTTGCCTCTATGCGCTGCGTCGGCGTAGCGTTAAGAAGATACGCTACATAAATATGCGCCGCTGTTTGTGAATCCGGGCCAATGCCTGTAAAGCAGCGCTTGTTTCCCGTGCTTAGAACTGTCCCTGCACAAAGTGTCATTTCTGAAGGAAAAAAAGTCATTTAGAACCACTCACGGCTATAATCAATTGTCGGCTCCTGGGATTACCAAGAAAAGGCATTGAAAGTCATTGAGAAAAAAAAATTGTGGGGGTGCCCTCAAATTCAATTACCAGGCCTTTCAGGTCTGGTATGGATATTAAGGAGAACTTCTCCCCAAATTTAAAAAAATAATTAGGTGGGGTTCCCCCAAAAATCCATACGAGACCTTTTTATCGGAGCATGCATCTTGGCAGGCCACAGGAAAAGAGGGGAGACGAGAGAACGCCCCCCCCTCCTGAACCATACCAAGCCACAAGCCCTCAACATTGGGAGGATGCTTTGGGGGTCTGTGACCCCTCAAAGCACCATATTGCATTAGAGGGGGGCGGGGTCACCCGCACGTCACTGGGAAAGCCTGGGTTTTCCCTTGCGTCATATGATGGGTGGCCCCGCCCTCACCTACATAAGGGCTGTCACTGGCTTCCACCGCATCATTCTGGGGGTGTCTCCGGTGAAGACAGGTGATGCGCTGCGGACATCTCATCGCTGGATCCTGGACCTGGATGAAGAGGAGATCTTCTCATCTCTGGACCCCGAAGAGGAGAACACCCATCGCAGGATACCGACAGATACCGAGAGTGGATTACCACTGCTGGAATCTTTATTTTTAATAAAGGACTTTCCAACGATGTCTGTGTTTTTTTTTTACAATTTTTTACACTTTCTTTGTGAAATGGTAGGGGTACAATGTACCCCATTATCAATTCACATAGGGGGGGCCGGGATCTGGGGGTCCCCTTAGTTAAAGGGGTCTTCCAGATTCCGATAAGCCCCCCGCCCGCAGACCCTCACAACCACCGGGCAAGGGTTGTGGGGATAAGGCCCTTGTCCCCATCAACATGGGGACATGGTGCTTTGAGGGGTCAAAGACCCCCAAAGAATCCTCCCAATGTTGAGGGCATGTGGCCTGGTACGGTTCAGGAGGGGGGCACTCTCTCGTCCTCCCTCTTTTCCTGCGGCCTGCCAGGTTGCATGCTAAGATAAAGGGTCTGGTATGGATTTTTGGGGGGAACTCCACGCCATTTTTTTAAATATGGGGTGGAGTTCCCCTTAATATCTATACCTGACCTGAAGGGCCTGGTAATTGAATTTGGGGGGACCCCTACGCATTTTTTTTTTTTTATCAATGACTTGTTTCTGTATTGCCGGGAGCCGACAATTCATTATAGCCGCGAGTGATTTTAAATTACTTTTTTTCCTTCAGAAATTACACTTTGTGCAGGGACAGTTCTAAGCACAGGAAACAAGCGCTACTTCAAAGGCATACTATACACCCCCCCTAGATATGAAATTTAAAGGAATATTTCACTTTTATTGTTTCACTTTAAGCATTATTAAAATCACTGCTCCCGAAAAAAAAATGGTCCCCAAACACTTTTTAGGACAATAACTTGCATATTAGCCTTTAAAATAATGGGCCGGATTCAGATACATCGGCGCATATTTCTGCCGGCATAGCGCATCTCATATGCGCTACACCGACGTAACACAGAGAGGCAAGCACAGTATTCACAAAGCACTTGCTCCCAACGTTGCGCCGGCGTAATTCAAAGTAGGTGGAAGTGGGCGTGATCCATTTAAATGAAGCGCGACCCCATGCAAATGATGGGCGGAACGAACGGCGCATGCGCCGTCCCGTGGACGTATCCCAGTGCGCATGCTCAGAATCACGTCGAATATACTCCCTAAGATACGACGGCTCAATGCCTACAACGTGAACATAACCTGCGCCCAGCTCTATTCACGTACTACTACGCAAATGACGTAAAGTACAACGGGCCATACCTTACCATGACTTACACCTGCTTTATGAGGCTTAACTTTACGCCGGACATACGACTTACGTAAACCGCGTATATTAATGCGCCGGGCGTATCTCAGTCATTTGCATATTCTAATCGTAAATCAATGGGAACGCCCCTTGCGGCCAGCGTAAATATGCGCCCAAGATACGCCGGCGTAGGAAAGTTACGTCTGTCGGAGCAAGCCTATTTTCAGGCGTATCTAGTTCTATGGGCATGGCGCATAGATACGACCGCACACATTTACACTTATCTGTAGATACGTCGGCGTAAGTGCTACGAGAATCCGGGCCGATCTCTGTAGATTTCAAACATTCGAGTCCCATAGACTTTAACCACTTAAGACCCGGACCAAAATGCAGCTAAAGGACCCGGCCAGGTTTTGCGATTCGGCACTGCTTCGCTTTAACAGACAATTGCGCGGTCGTGCGACATGGCTCCCAAACAAAATTGGCGTCCTTTTTTTCCCACAAATAGAGCTTTCTTTTGGTGGTAATTGATCACCTCTGCGGTTTTTATTTTTTGCGCTATAAACAAAAATAGAGCGTCAATTTTGAAAAAAAATCAATATATCCCCCAAATATATATATATATATATATATATATATATACATATAAATCCTCAGTTTAGGCCGATACGTATTCTTCTACCTATTTTTGGTAAAAAAAATCACAATAAGCGTTTATCGGTTGGTTTGCGCAAAATTTATAGCGTTTACAAAATAGGGGATAGTTTCATTTTTATTAATTTTTTTTTTTTACTACTAATGGCGGCGATCAGCGATTTTTTTCGTGACTGCGACATTATGGCAGACACTTCAGACAATTTTGACACATTTTTGGGACCATTGTCATTTTCACAGCAAAAAATGCATTTAAATTGCATTGTTTATTGTGAAAATGACAGTTGCAGTTTGGGAGTTAACCACAGGGGGCTCTGTAGGAGTTAGGGTTCACCTAGTGTGTGTTTACAACTGTAGGGGGGTGTGGCTGTAGGTCTGACATCATCGATCGAGTCTCCCTATAAAAAGGATCACTCGATCGAAGCAGCCGCCACAGTGAAGCACGGGGAAGCCGTGTTTACACACAGATCTCCCCGTTCTTCAGCTCCGGGGAGCGATCGCGAGGGGGCGGCTAGAAACGAATAGCCACGCCCTTGTCCCGGATCGCTTCCCGCGGGTTACCGACTGCCGCATGTACCGGGGGGGTCCCGATCGGACCCCCGACCCGCGGAAAGGCGGGGACGTACATGTACGCCCATATGCCTGTACGTGCCATTCTGTGAACGTATATGTACATGCGGCGGGCGTTAACCGGTTAAAGATCAAAGAAGCATGATAGCCCCATAAACAGGTGATTTGATTAGGTTTATTGATCTGGGAGTAATAATTAATATTTTCTCAAACTCTTTAGTAAATTAGCCTCATTGTCTTAAGGCAGTCATCAGTCATTTTTGTCTCAAGGCCTTTGTGGATACAATCTATTTAAGTAGAATAACTGGAACCAGTTCCAGAAAGAGTGCTGTAGTGCAATTTAAGGGCCAAATCCACAGCCAGCGGCGGAAATTAAGTTTTTCAAAACTTATGTCATTTAAGTTACGGCGCCCTAAGTTGGTATCGTAAGTGCCGTATCCACAGCGCATTTGCGCACAAAATAGCACTTACGTAACTTAAATTCCGAGGCGTAAGGCGGGGTTATTGCAAGTGGGAAGGAAGTGGGCGTGCTTCATTGTAATGAGCCGTGACCCCATGAAAATGAAGGGCCGGCCGTACTGCGCATGCGCGCACTAATCTGCTGCTCACTGGGCATGTGCAGAACTTTGCTCGGCGCAATCAGTGAGATAGGTAAAAGGCCAAGCATACTTAGTTTGAGGATCGCCCTGTGTGTAAATAGCCCCAGTCAAACACACTTCCCTTGCAAAAGTATTTCCCTGTGTTCCCTTCCTAGAGCAAGTTGCTTCTGCTCTGAACGTTTGTCAGTGTTTGTTGGTGAGTTGTGTGTGATAGAGAATTTTTGGAGGAGTATTAGATTGTAGTTGTTGTTTGTTTCTGATAAGTGTATTTTTTGTTTGATTGTTTCTGCTAAGTGTTTTTTTTTTTTTCTGCTTGGATTTTGTGTTTGTTTTTTGTGTGTTTGTTTTTGACTTTGTAGTAGCTGTATGCTTGTGTGTTTTGATTTTTGTTTGTTTGTTGTGTGTGTATTTTTGTTTGTTTGTTGTGTGTGTATTTTTTTTTGTTTGTTGTGTGTGTATTTTTGTTTGTTTGTCCTGTGAGTTTTCTTGTTGCTGAGTGGTGTCTGTGATGGCCCCCAAGCGCAGGAAGCTTAATTTTACACATGTGGAGAAGCAAATCCTTGCTAGGTCCATCGTCCTATATGGGCGCTATATACATGGGCCTGAGAGCCGGAACACCTCCCCGGCCCAAAGGAAGAAGATATACCAAAAAATTACATATCAGATAAATGTGGCGGGGGGGGGAGACGAGGACCCCCGCTGGCATCCAGAAAAAGATTAATGATCTGAGGAGCGTGGTCCGCAATAAGGTGGCAAAGCTCACTGCCCATAGGAGGGGCACTGGAGGAGGGGGACCATGCCCCATCCGGCTGACTGAGGAGGAATGGGCAGTGGCCCGGTGTTTCCAGCCAGAGCAGGTGGTGGGCCTGCGTGGCTTTGACTCTGATGTTCCTGTGAGGCCAGGTACGTTTTTTGTTTTTCTATCTGGTGATTAGCATGTGTCGGTGGGGGAAGGGAAGATGTGCCAAGTGTGTGGATCCTCAAACCTGTGATTGTTTGGTGTCCTCCACAGATGACCAGGAGATTGCTGGCCCATCAGGCCAGGAGGATGCTGGGCCATCAGGCCAGGCTGCTGCACCACCCCAAGGACAGGAGGCTGCTGAGGAGTCCCCAGGGGAGGGGAGTGGCCAAACCTCCCCTCATGAGGAGGATGAGGGGGAGGAGGATGAGGGGGAGGAGGATGAGGGGGAGGAAGATGAGGGGGTGGAAGAAGAAAATCTGCAGCTTGGCAGGGAAATCCTTCTGGCCTCTGATCTAATGACATTTGAGGATACCCTTGAGGCTACCCCATAGCCTACCCCAGAGGCTACCCCAGAGGCTGGCAGCAGTCAGGCCACCATCAGGGGTAGCCCCTCCCACTCCTCCCCCAACAGGCTGCAAACCACAAGGGTCACTCTCTCCCCTCCTCCAGAGCCACAAGCCTCAGGGGCAGGCAAGATTGCGACCCAGGAGACCAGGGGGGTGTTTGAGCGTCTGCTGGCCAGTCTGCAGAAGGACAATGCCCGGCAGACCCGCACTCTGGGTGAGATTAAAAAAACTCTTACCAAGATGGAGCACAGCCTGGGTGCAATGAGGGAGTCCCTCTGTGATGTGGCCACAAACTCTTTGGGGGTCATCACATGTTTGTGGGACCTGAAGACCGCCAGGAGGTGGCCCAGGAGGTGACTGCCCTGACCCAGGCTGTGCAGGACAATAACCGGGCTGGCCAGGCCAATACGGCTGCCATCACTGGCTGTCTGAACAGGATAGCAGTGGCCTTGGAGGGCAGGCCAGCAGGAGGACAGACCCCAGGGGAGGCTCCTTCTTCCCCTGCTCACTCACCCCCCCATGAAGATACTCCCTCCCCTGCTAACACCCCCCCCCCGTGAAGATCCTCCAGTTGGCCGTGCCCGTGGCCGTGCCCGTGCCCTTGGGCAGCCCAGACGGAGCACTCGCCGCCGGAATTAATTAGCTGGGGTACTTTTTATTGTTTTTTTTTATTTATTTTTTATGATTTTGTTTATTATACTGTACTTATGATTTGGTTTATGTGTGTGAATGATGTGTGAATGTGGGGGGGTGGCATTCCTGATAAAATAAGGGTGTCACCCTCAGTTTTGGTGGAGAAGGGATCCCCAGGACCAGGGAGAAGTGATCCCAGGTTCCTGAATGGTGTATGAATGCACAGTGACATAATTGGAGCCGTGGCGTGGCGTTACTGCTCCCAAGTACCAAAGGGGGGGGGGGTACTTGGATCTAATCCAATTCGATGTGCATGTGATGTGTCTGTGCTAGGGACCACAGTGGTGTGCATTCATGCATTCTCATTGTGACATTATTCATGTGTGTTTACTGTGAAAAGAAACATTCTCATTGTGACATTATTCATGTGCGTTTACTGTGAAAAGAAACATTCTCATTGTGACATTATTCATGTGCGTTTACTGTGAAAAGAAACATTCTCATTGTGAAATTATTCATGTGCGTTTACTGTGAAAAGATGCCTTCTGCAAGGCGTCTCCTGGCTGCTGTGCCCTCAGCAGACCGGGTAGAGTGGGTTAGGGGGGATTGCCTGGGTCGGGGGTCAGGTCAGCACGTATGTCAATCTCCAGTCCCCTTCTCATGGCAAAGTTGTGCAGAATACAACATGCACCGATGATCTGGCACACAAAGTCTGAGGAATACAACAATGTACCCCCAGACTTATCCAGGCATCTGAAGCGAGACTTCAGCAGCCCAAATGTGCGTTCCACAACTGCCCGGGTGCATATGTGAGCCTCATTGTAGCGTTGCTCTCCTGGGGTTTGGGGGTTCCTGAATGGGGTCATCATATGTGGTCCCAGGGCATATCCAGAGTCACCTGGAAGGGAAAAGACAGGAGGATGTTAGTCATGCATGTGCCCCTCGTGATGTCTGCATCATGGGGGGGGACATACCTGACACCCATGTCACTCACCAATCAGCCAGCTGTCTCCATACATGTTCAGTTCCAAATCTCTGGAGATTTTGGTCTGCCGGAATATATAGCTGTCATGGCAGGATCCAGGGAATTTTTCACAGACGTGCCAGATGAGGCCATGGGCATCTACGATTACCTGGACATTTATGGAATGCCAGTGCTTCCGATTCCGGAACAGGTGCTCTGTCTCATGGGGGGGCTGTAGTGCCACATGGGTACAATCAATGGCCCCAATGGCCCGTGGGAATCGGGCAATGTGGTAAAAGTCCGTCATGGTTTGCAATCGCTGGTCCTCCTGGGTGGGTTTTTTAAATTGATTGGCCATGCGTCTCAGTATTGCAGGGACTACTTGATGGACACACCTGCTCATGGAGGATTGTGCCATCCCAGCCAGACCTCCACATGTGCGTTGGAAAGACCCAGTGGCAAGGAAATGGAGTGTTGCCATTACTTTGATGAGAGGTGGCAGGGCATGGGATCGTTGGGTTGGGGTGGTGAGATCATCCTGCAGGATTCGGGTTAATTCAAGGATGGCTTCCCGGTTAAAACGGAAGTTGCCATAGACCTCAGAAGCAGGCATGCCAAAGAGATCTCGGCGTGGGTGGTATACCCTCTCCTGTGCCCTCCTCCTCCTCCTCTGTGCCCTCCTCCTTCTTTGCGCCTCTAAAGTAGCGAGTGCCGTTAGGATCATGGATGGCCCGGGCATGTTGGCAGACAGATTGAAGTCCAGCAAATATGTGTGCTCAGCTCTTCCTCAATGCTGTTGCTTCAGCAGACCTTTACACAGCATGTGTAAAATTAGAGCTGCTTTTATAACGTGTAAATTTGCGCAGGGAAACTAACAGGTGCGCACAGGGCGTAATCTACGGTGCACACACTTAATTATGTGGATCGCCCTATCTCCCTCATTTGCATCTTTGCCTATCAAAAACAGCGGCGTGACTAGCGTAATTTGCATCCGAGGATGCGCTGGTGTAATAATTTTAGGTAGGACGGAAAATCCGGATTTTAAGGCGTAACTCGTTTTGAGGATCGGGCGCAAAGATACGCGTAAAGAGTAAAATTAGAAATCTCGAGTTAAGTCGGCGCATCTGCTTTGTGGATTTGGCCCTAAGTCTTCATCTTGGAGGGCTTTGATTCAGAGATTTCCTTATGGTCCCTATTTTCAGAGTCCTCTCAACGAGGAATGTAGATGGTATTTCTCCTTTTTTGGTATCCAGATTCATCCTTTTGATGATAACCCATGGTGCAATACTTGTCAAGGTTACCTGCTAGCACTGCCAATTTGCACTATGGATAGTCCATAAAATCCCCTGCTCTTTTGGACCTCTGTTTACAGACTTTGTCATCTGACTTGCATTATTGTGTTCCTGTCTATGTTTTGTTTGAGGTTTGAAAATGTGTTACTCTATTTAGCTTTTGCTCCAGAATGTTGGTTACATTGCCCAGTTCTTAGTTAGATGATAATTTCCATGTAGCTGTAGTTAGTTCCTGTTATAGCATTACTTTAAATTTGTTAAACAGGGCTGCATCCCAGTTGGTAGGTTCTGTGGATTGTTTCTTAATAGTCAGATAAGTGCTCTAATTACAAAAGCACTCTTTCTTGATGGATCTCCGGTTTTGTCCCAGTCTATATACATACATAATTTGTATGCTTTCACAGTGAAAAGTACAATTCCTCTAGTTTGTTATATTTTTTTAACAAATGTAATGATAATTTAATTTAAGTTTCCTTTCCTATTTATTTTTCCTTTAAACATATGTTTCAGTAACATAGGGCCAGATCCACGTACAGCGGGCGCAACTTAAATATTCGGATTTAAGTTACACCGCCGCAAAATTTCTACCTAAGTGCCCGATCCACAAAGCACTTACCTAGAAATTTGCAGCGGTGTAACTTAAATCCGTCCGGCGCAAGGCGGGCCCAATCTAATGGGGCGAGTCCCATTTAAATTAGCCACGCTCCCGCGCCGGACGTACTGCGCATGCTCCCGACGCGATTTTCCCGACGTGCTTTGCGTTACGTTACGTTACGTTGCGCCGAGTTTTGTGAATCGCGACGGGAAAAAAAGAGATGCGGCAGGAAAAAAAATTAAAAAAAAATTTGACAGCGACGCGGGAAAGACAGGTATACTTTTACATTGTGTACTAACTTTACACTTTGTAAAAGCAGCCCTATCTTTGTGAAATCAAACTAGCAACTTACGGAGACTTCACGAAGGGAAAACGCTTTGTGGATCTCCGTAAGTGCTAATTTGCATACCCGACGCGGAATTTCGACGAGAAATGCCCCCAGCGGCGGCCGCGGGACTGCATCCTAAGATCCGACAGTGTAAAACTATTACACCTGCCGGATCTTAGGAATATCTATGCGTAACTGATTCTCTGACTCAGCCGCACAGATAGAAACAGGGATACGACGGCGTATCAGCAGATACGCCTGCGTATCCCTTTTGTGGATCTGGCCCATAGTACTTTTACACTATTTGGCAGCTAGATTTTTATAGTACTGTTATAAGAAGCAGGTGGAAAATTTGTGAACGTCCTATTTGGAAAAAAAACGAAATTCTTTCCTGTGAAGAACATCCTGTGTAGTAGCCAAATGATAAGAAACTGTAGTTCATGATTTTCTTTAGGAAGAAGGTCTCAGACACTACATACATGGTATTTCCGGTACCGGCAATTAGGATTTGAGTGTGTGTTACGCAGGAAATTTTCCCTCTCAGGAATGTATTTGTGCTTGTTTCCAAGACGCTTTTCTATGTTACAATGCCTGAAACTACAACACAGGATTGTGCAATCATGATGCAGATGTATTCAGCTTGACAGATAACATCTGAAAACAAAAAAACATGCTTTAGGCAAACAGAACACATGTGGCATTATATGCCTGCAATCTTAGAATTTGGACAAATGATAATTTTATTTTAGTACATCCAATGGATTACCGTATTTATCGGTGTATAACACACACAGGCGTATAACACGCACCCTAACTTTAAAGCGGATGTGCCAGTAAAAAAAAATATTAAAAGCCAGCAGCTACAAATACTGCAGCTGCTGACTTTTAATATTAGGACACTTACCTGTCCTGGAGTCCAGCGCCGTCCGCAGCAGAGGATGAGCGATCGCTCATCTCTCTGCTGCTGCCCCCGCCATCCTCAGTGAGGGAACCAGGAAGTGAAGCGCTCCGGCTTCACTACCCGGATCCCTACGGCGCATGCGCGAGTCGCGCTGCGCCCGCCGATTGGCTCACACGCTGTGTGCTTGGAGCCGAGTGTTGACAGCACACAACGGGGACAGACGGGAAGTCAGGAAAAACCCATCTTTTGCCCGAGACGCGTGGCCGGAAGTGGGTGCAAATACCTGTCTTTAGACAGGTATCTGCACCCCCCTCCCCCCTGAAAGGTGTCAAATGTGACACCGGAGGGGGGGTGGGTTCCGATCAGCGTGAGTTCCACTTTAGGGTGGAGCTCTGCTTTAAGAGGGAAGTTTCAGGAAAAAAACGTTCCACAGCCCCCTGCGTATAACACGCAGGCACAGTTTACCCTCTATTTTCAGGGTAAAAAAGTGAGTGTTATACACCAATAAACACAGTAAATAAAAGCAAACTGCCTGTCAACTTGTATATTACAGTCTTGAAAATGTTTGTAGAATGCTGTTACATACTTGAAAGATCCGTCTGAAATGTTGTTTCTGGGCAGGTAATGATCAAAGCTATCTGGTATTTGGTACTGAATGCCTTGAATGCAACAAATATAAGAATACCAATACACACAGAGGCACTGGGACTTTTCAGGTGGCACAAAGATAGACTAGCATTAGCATTCTAAAAACAATTTAGCTTATTGTTGAACAAAATCATAAAATAACGCATAAAACTTAACACTTGTCCATACAGTTAACAATAGATTGTAGAACAGGTACTTCCACACATATGGCTATTCAAAATCCTACCAGCCACAGTTGGTGGGGAAGTGCCTGATCATGGTGCTGGACAGGAGGTAGTGCATCCCCACCAGACACCTGAAAGAGTGGGTTAGCAGTGGAGGGGTGAACAAGGATGTTTGAAGAAAGCAGAGCTCAGTGGGCACAAATAGGTCTCCTCCAAACTGTCATACTAGAAGACCTGCAGCACCTGGAGAACCTACAAAGCACCAGAATGCCACACAAAGAGGGGTGGCAGACCCCCACCACACTCCCCAAAGGTACCATCAAACACCTGGAGGGAGGAGGAGGAGGAGAAAAATGCCCCCCTGCATCTTAGACTGGTGAGTCATTTGTATAGCTGACATTTCTTGGAACTTATCCCCCTGTTTGCATGTGAAACACAGGTTATGTATGTATAACAGGGGAAGTCTGGTGGTAAAAATCAACTCCAGAAACTATAAAGGATAGGTGGAAGTTGGGCTAGAAGCATTAAGGGGGTCAAGTACACACCAAATAAAATAAGGTGATGGTGAAAGATAGAAGATAAAGTGAAAAAGAGGGAGTGTGTGGCAGGAGAATAGGAGAAGAGGACTAAAAAGGAAAAAAAGGCAAATAATTACAATGAAGGGGAAATCAGAAAAAGCATGTGGAACAGTAAAATCACCCTAAACAAGCGATACATTAATAACAGAAAAACAGCTGGGAACTCAGGCCAGATAAGTAACAGGGAACATCAAAAATTATCAAAACAACACAACTGTGGGCCCAAAAGCATAAAGTCAATTGAGAGTATAAATGGAGATGTGAAAGTGATAGTGAAATAGGACAAATGGAAGAACAAAGTCTAAAAGCTCAAGTACGGACAAAAATAAAAATGGCAGATATGTTCGCAAAGCTAGGAAATTCTCAGAAATGGCAACATTGCATTGGTGGGGATGGAATGGAGTGGGATGTGGGTAAAGAGTGTATTGTGCCGGACACGTGGAAGACTCCCTTCCTCTCATACCTCCATTCTCATACCTCCTTTTATGACTTTGGTCGGTTCCCCCACCCTTGGCAATAAAACTTCTTTAAGCATCTGCACCGGCCCTGGGTTGGGGGCAGGTAGTGAGAGAGGAAATGAGCAGGAGGAAAGAGAGTGAAAGAAAGTAGGACCGTACTAATATTTTTAACATATAATGTAAGAGGGTTTAATAACCCAGTAAAAAGACATACAGCTGCAATAAAAAGTATGTGAACCCTTTTGGAATGATATGGATTTCTGCACAAATTGGTCATAAAATGTGATCTGATCTTTATCTAAGTCACAACAATAGACAATCACAGTCTGCTTAAACTAATAACACACAAAGAATTAAATGTTACCATATTTTTATTGAACACACCATGTAAACATTCACAGTGCAGGTGGAAAAAGTATGTGAACCCTTGGATTTAATAACTGGTTGAACCTCCTTTGGCAGCAATAACTTCAACCAAACATTTCCTGTAGTTGCAGATCAGACGTGCACAATGGTCAGGAGTAATTCTTGACCATTCCTCTTTTTTTTTTTTATTTAATACTTTTTATTGATTTTGCATGAAAAAAAAAGCAAAAAAACTAAAGTTACATATTACAGCCTCGGGGCATACCCCGGCTGAGGTAACAACCAATAAAACAATCCTAAACATTTATCACATCTATATAACTACTACAACTTAGCTACTCATGTTGTCAAGATTAGGAGGATAGTGAGAGGATAGTGTGTCATGTATTTCAGGTGACCACATTGGGAAGAGCTGCTGAGGTTGAGGATAGTGCATTTAGGAGATCAGTCAGATAACAGCAAAACTAGGGTCTCACTCCTACAAAACTGCTAGCTGAGATAGACAGTCAACGGGACAACACCTAATTTGTAGCGATCGTGATGTCTGAATCAACCAGTACGCTCCAAATTTTGTCAAACTTAGCTGGGCAGCATCTGGCGAGATAGGCCTCTTTGTACAGTTGATCAGCGATTTCCATGTATTCAAAGAAGGTACCTCTGTTTGTTTCCATTTAATGAGTAGAGCCTTCCTAGCATAAAACAATAGAAGTCCTATTAGAGCTCTGGTTACTCGGCGGTGGGCCAAGGAGCCCACCAGACTAAGCACACAGACCGATACATTCAGGGGAACATGAATCAAGGTCAAGGTTTCAATGAAGGTCGTGACCTCCGACCAGAAGAGCTGGATTCTGGGACAGAACCACAACATATGGTTGAAGTCGGCATTTGCCATATCACACTTCCAACAGTTGGAGGAGGAATTCGGGTACATTTTGGATAATCTATGGGGTGACAAATAGACTCTATGAAGCAGTTTAAATTGTATCAACTGATCTCTAACAGAGACGAGCTGTAAGAAAGGATATTCCCAGACATCCTCCCAGTCCTCTGAATCCAGGTCCGGGACCTCGCCCTGCCACCTAGAGAGCAAGTCCTCCAGACCAAAGTGGATTGAAGGCAGTAAAGCTCTGTAAATGGCAGAGGTGGGTTTGACCCGAGGAGTAACCCTTAATGTGGATTCAAGGTTAGACCGGAGGAGAAGTACCAGGGTGGGACCAAACTGGGCAGCGAAGGCATGGCGAATTTGAAGAAATCGAAAGAATTAGTGAGCCTGAATTTCTCCTTGAAGAAATAAAAGGTCAGAAGGGAGCCACTAACACAGATATGCTCCAGGTTTTTGATACCCCTATGTCAAAAAATTAAAGTATAAAAGAAAGGAAAGATTAAGTGAGCAGAAAATGACCTCAGGGGAGGTCATGGAAGATAGGGGCTACTATAGGCCACACAATGATGATCTTGTACCTATTGAATATGAACTCATTAATTAGAGTATCAAAAATATTTATTTTATATAGTCTTCAAAAAGGTAAATACAAAAAACACAATACAGTCTAATAAAACATGGTGTCAGATGATGAGTGTCTACCATGAACACATACAACGTACGAGACATACAATGGACAACATAAAATCACAACACTGTCCGGACATGCAGGGGTCAGGCATTAGTTGTCAGCACTGTGGTAATGGTATATTTTGAGTACTGGATAGGGAATACAGTAGTGTGGAAAGCAATCAGGAATAAGTGGAATTACCTGACATCCAGACTGGTTTGTCCAATGAGTGCATTTACTAGTGGCTGAGCCCTGGAGGTGTGGGGGAGAGAAGGAGGATAGAATAGATAAGAGAGTTCATCTGCAGCAGTAGATTAACCATTGTACGAGGGGGGAAGCAATGGAGTTGAGTAGGATTAATCAATTGATCATTAATTTTATATTGTGTTCCCATCGTCCATTAATAATGGACAATTAGCCCCTGGTATTAATAGATGGAACCATGCAGAGTTCAGTCCCTCAAGGTATTTATGTGGGCAAAAAATTGAGGATTAAATCACATATGTCCTGAGGTAGGTCCAAATGGTTTTCCCAAGAGCCCTGGTATGTGGACTTGATTAGTAACTGTATCGCTGGGCTGCTAAGTACTGCGTGATGGTAGCTATAGAGACTGAATGTCATTATAGTGTGCAGGCGTGACCGTCTCACTGATATGATGTTAGTACACAATAGTACAAAGTTCCAATGCTAGGCCATCTGTACCATTACTGAAACATTACATTTCATCCGAATCAGAGTTATGTTTCATTAGAATCAAGGTACAGTGAAGAGTTAATGGTGGCTTCAGCGCAATGCAGTGATCGGGTTGCAGCATTAGAATAAAGCAGTGCAAAATTCACGGAAAAACGCGTCAACGTCACCATCCGACGCTGGTCACGTGACTCTATCGGTGTGTGAGAGAGAGATAGATACGGAGGAACCATATCAGGCTGCAGCAATCATGTCCGTTATCCGGACATAGAACGAACTCCAGCACATACGGAACCCTGCAAGAATGGGACACTGTCAGGGATGAGCCTCTGCAAGATTCTTTTGATTAGGATCACTGCAACCACGATCACTGTACTGTGCAGAAGCTGCCATCAACATAAGGTCTGTACCCCAATTCCATTATAATTAATCCTGATTCGGATGAATTTGCACTGTCTCAGGAATTGTACAGACGGCCTTTTGTGCTGAATTTTGCACTGCTTTATTCTAATGCTGCAACCCGATCACTGCATTGCGCTGAAGCCACCATTAACTCTTCACTGTACCTTGATTCTAATGAAACATAACTCTGATTCGGATGAAATGTAATGTTTCAGTAATGGTACAGATGGCCTAGCATGCAAACTTTGTACTATTGTGTACTAACATCATATCAGTGAGACGGTCACGCCTGCACACTATAATGACATTCACAGTCTCTATAGCTACCATCACGCAGTACTTAGCAGCCCAGCAATACAGTTACTAATCAAGTCCACATACCAGGGCTCTTGGGAAAACCATTTGGACCTACCTCAGGACATATGTGATTTAATCCTCAATTTTTTGCCCACATAAATACCTTGAGGGACTGAACTCTGCATGGTTCCATCTATTAATACCAGGGGCTAATTGTCCATTATCAATGGACGATGGGAACACAATATAAAATTAATAATTAATTGATTAATCCAACTCAACTACATTGCTTCCCCCCTCGTACCATGGTTAATCTACTGCTGCAGCTGAACTCTCTTATCTATTCTATCCTCCTTCTCTCCCCCACACCTCCAGGGCTCAGCCACTAGTAAATGCACTCATTGGACAAACCAGTCTGGATGTCAGGTAATTCCACTTATTCCTGATTGCTTTCCACACTACTGTATTCCCTATCCAGTACTCAAAATATACCATTACCACAGTGCTGACAACTAATGCCTGACCCCTGCATGTCCGGACAGTGTTGTGATTTTATGTTGTCCATTGTATGTCTCGTACGTTGTATGTGTTCATGGTAGACACTCATCATCTGACACCATGTTTTTTTAGACTGTATTGTGTTTTTTGTATTTACCTTTTTGAAGACTATATAAAATAAATATTTTTGATACTCTAATTAATGAGTTCATATTCAATAGGTACAAGATCATCATTGTGTGGCCTATAGTAGCCCCTATCTTCCATGACCTCCCCTGAGGTCATTTTCTGCTCACTTAATCTTTCCTTTCTTTTATACTTTAATTTTTTGACATAGGGGTATCAAAAACCTGGAGCATATCTGTGTTAGTGGCTCCCTTCTGACCTTTTATTTCTTCAAGGAGAAATTCAGGCTCACTAATTCTTTCGATTTCTTCAAATTCGCCATGCCTTCGCTGCCCAGTTTGGTCCCACCCTGGTACTTCTCCTCAAGTCTAACCTTGAATCCACATTAAGGGTTACTCCTCGGGTCAAACCCACCTCTGCCATTTACAGAGCTTTACTGCCTTCAATCCACTTTGGTCTGGAGGACTTGCTCTCTAGGTGGCAGGGCGAGGTCCCGGACCTGGATTCAGAGGACTGGGAGGATGTCTGGGAATATCCTTTCTTACAGCTCGTCTCTGTTAGAGATCAGTTGATACAATTTAAACTGCTTCATAGAGTCTATTTGTCACCCCATAGATTATCCAAAATGTACCCGAATTCCTCCTCCAACTGTTGGAAGTGTGATATGGCAAATGCCGACTTCAACCATATGTTGTGGTTCTGTCTCCCCTGAGGTCATTTTCTGCTCACTTAATCTTTCCTTTCTTTTATACTTTAATTTTTTGACATATGCTAATTTGGTTACGTCCCACACACTCATCATTGATGTAGGATCTTACATATACTTTCACCAACTAATGGTTAAAACTTGCGCCCTCTTCCCCCTTCCCCAATTCCCCCACAAATCTTTTTGATACCCCTAGTTGCCCAAAATCCTGGGTCTTGGATAGTCGGAAACTCTGGTAAATGTAGGTTGAGCCACAGGGGGGTGTCTGGAGATCTAGTGTGAGGGTCCCTTTGTAGTGTACAGGCCATTAGTTGCCAAGCCCTGATCACCGCCCTCATGGAGGGTGTGAGAGGATAGGCGGCTCTGACACCCCTATGCAAAGCATTACTCAGTGCCTCGTAGGAACCGAGGTGGGCAGCCTCAAGGACAACAGCAGCATTGGTTGCATCTGAGACTAGCCAGTTATGAGTGTGTGACAGCAGTGCAGCAAATAAATACTTCCGAAGGTCCGGACAGGCTAGACCCCCCTCTGTCCAGGGCCTTTTGAGTATAGATTTGTTCATTCTAGGGGGACGAGAGTTCCACAGAAAAGGAGTTATAATGGAGTCAAATTTTTGAATGAAGGCTTTGGGGATCCAAATTGGGGAGTGCCTCAGTGCATATAGAAAAACTGGGAGAAATGGAATTTTAAGTAAGTTTATCCTGCCAATAAGGGATAATGGCAGGTTATTCCAAGCCTGAAGTTTTAGTTTGAGTTGGATGAATAATGAACTACAGCGCTATTAACAAATAATCTCAAAGAAAAACCACACAAAAATAACTAAATAATACAGCTGCAATCATAACGGTGAACTAAACCAAATAGTAAATGAAATAATGGTGATGCGCTCATATCAACTCATGTGCGCTGTGAGTCGTACATACAGTATATACTGTATTCAAGCAATTGAGCCTGGTGCAAAAAAAACACTCTTAATATAAAAGTGAATAAATCATGAAAAAGTCCTGATAATGAATCAGTCAGTCTGCAATGCTCCTTCCCTAATTGCCAACTCTCACTTCATTGTGATCAGGTTACAACAACCTCCAGCAGCGATCAGATGTTTCCAGTTGTATTCAGTCACATGCAAAAGAGGAGGAAAGAAAATATAGCGCAATATTGTACCATGTGGATATGGATAAAGGCTGCACTTAGTGCACTCACGTATCCTCGCATATGCTATAGACAGGGTATGTTGCTGCTTAGTTAAGTGGACTCCTCACTCGGGATAGACATCTGATAGTCTGTCACTCTAGGCTCCTCCCCCACGTGTATCGTCACTCATCACGTGACTTAATCATGGGTTTCTACCTTAATCATGGGTAGAAACCCATGATTAAGTCACGTGACGAGTGACGATACGCGTGGGGGAGGAGCCTACAGTGACGGACCATCGGATGTCTATGCCGAGTGAGGAGTCCACTTAACTGAGCGGAAACATACCCTGTCTATAGCATATGCGAGGATATGTGAGTGCACTAAGTGCAGCCTTTATCCATATCCACATGGTACAATATTGCGCTGTGTTTTCTTTCCTCCTCTTTTGCATGTGACTGAATACAACTGGAAACATCTGATCGCTGCTGGAGGTTGTTGTAACCTGATCACACTGAAGTGAGAGTTGGCACTTAGGGAAGGAGCGTTGCAGACTGACTGATTCATTATCAGGACTTTTTCATGATTTATTCACATTTATTTTATAGAGTGTTTTTTTTTTTGCACCAGGCTCAATTGCTTGAATATATATGTACGACTCACACTGCACATGAGTTGATATGAGCGCATCATCATTATTTCATTTAGTTTGAGTTGGGTTATTAAGGGATAGAGATTTGGCTTAGCAAAGTCTGAGACTCTAGGGGTAATGGTAATGCCCAGAGTCAATAGGTAGTGCTTGGGATTTTTCCCAATTGACTCTTTCTGAATTCAGAAACAATATCCAGAGCTGCACTGAGGGAGGATCCCGGATCATTGAGAAAAAGCATGAGGTCATCTGCATATAAAGCAAGTTTTTCAGTGATGGTGTCTATTTTAATGCCCCTCACCGAATTTGAGTTTCTGAGGGCCCAGGCTAGGGGTTCCATGACTAGGGATGAGCTTCGTGTTCGGGTCAAATGTATGTTCGACTCGAACATCGTATGTTCGATCGTTCGTTGAAATACGAACAAAACGGGTCGTTCGCGCCAAATTCGAGTGACGCGCCACGGGCCATAATTCACCGCGGCATTGCGCGCTGATGATTGGCCAAGCATGCTGTATGTCCCGCATTCTTGGCCAATCACAGCGGCGTCAGTAAAGAGAGCCGTAATTGGCCAAAGCCAGGGTGGCTTTGGCCAATTATGGCTCAGGGCTTTAGCACACGCCCCACACTATAAAATGCCGCCTGCAGGGCGGCCTCGTGTAGTGTGTTCCGGGCTTGTTCCAGTTCAGACAGAGAGAGAGAGAGAGATTGCCTTTTTTTCTAGCTAGATAGAGCAGGCAGGCTAGTCAGTTAAATTTACAGTGTGTAGAGGATATATATATATACATCCCAGGAGTTGTACATATATTTATACACTGTGGCCCACATTCACAAAGGAGATACGACGGCGTATCTCCAGATACGCAGTCGTATCTCTGAGTTGTGCCGTCGTATCTATGCGCCTGATTCTTAGAATCAGTTACGCATAGACTTCTATTAGGTCCGACAGGCGTAAGTCTCTTACGCTGTCCGATCGTAACTGCATATTTACGCTGGCCGCTAGGGGCGTGTACGCTGATTTACGCCTAGAAATATGTAAATCAGCTAGATACGCGAATTCACTAACGTGCGCCCGGCCGACGCAGTACAGATACGCCGTTTACGTTAGGCTTTTCCCGGCATAAAGTTACCCTAGCTATATGGTGGCGTACATGCGGCATACCAATGTTAAGTATGGACGTCGTTCCCGCGTCTAATTTTGAATATTTTACGTAATTTGCGTAAGTCGTCCGTGAATGGGGCTGGACGTAATTTACGTTCACGTCAAAACCAATACGTCCTTGCGGCGTATTTGGAGCAATGCACACTGGGATATGTCCACGGACGGCGCATGCGCCGTTCGTGAAAAACGTCAATCACGTCGGGTCATGGGTATTTTACATAAAACACGGCCCCCTGTTCCACATTTGAATTAGGTGGGCTTACGCCGGCCGATTTACGCTACGCCGCCGCAACTTACGGACCAAGTGCTTTGAGAATACTGCACTTGCCCGTCTAAGATGCGGAGGCGTATCGTAAATCGGATACGTTACGCCCGCCTATAGATACGCCGCTGTACGAGAATCTGGCCCTGTATAGTTTAGATTAGTTCTTCTTAATCTGTCAGGCAGTTGATTGTGCTAGCTGCAGTGTTCTCACGTGTTGTATTGTCCGTGTGCTCAGTGAACCTAAACCCACTTGCTGTATACTGCAAGTTTACTCATTACTTTGCAACTAAACCCACTTGGTGCATAGTGCAAGTGTGCTGCTCATTACTTTGAATGAATGAATGAATGAATGACTTGTATAGCGCAACTCATGCGAACTGAATCGCCTCTGGGCGCTTTTTCAAGCCAGAGTCTGCTTGGTTGGTGCGGTCATTTTACCCCGTAGGATCGTGACACGCTTGGGACACACAGTCATACACACAGATATACATATATATATATACTGGGCCAATTTGGACAAGATCCAATTTACCTATCAGCATGTCTTTTGAGTGTGGAAGGAAACCGGAGTACCCGGAGGAAACCCATGCATGCACAGGGAGAACATGCAAACTCCAGGCAGATGGTGTCGTGGTCGGGATTCGAACCAGCGACCCTTTTGCTGCTAGGCGAAAGTGCTACTCACTGCACCACTGTGCTGCCCACTTTGCAACTAAACCCACTTGGTGCATAGTGCAAGTTTGCTGCTCATTACTTTGCAACTAAACCCACTTGGTGCATAGTACAAGTGTGCTGCTCGTTACTTTGCAACTAAACCCACTTGGTGCATAGTGCAAGTGTGCTGCTCGTTACTTTGCAACTAAACCCACTTGGTGCATAGTGCAGGTGTGCTGCTCGTTACTTTTCAACTAAACCCACTTAGTGCATAGTGCAAGTGTGCTTCTCATTAATTTTCAACTAAACCCACTTGGTGCATAGTGCAAGTGTGCTGCTCATTACTTTGCAACTAAACCCACTTGGTGCATAGTGCAAGTGTGCTGCTCATTACTTTGCAACTAAACCCACTTGGTGCATAGTGCAAGTGTGCTGCTCATTACTTTGCAACTAAACCCACTTGGTGCATAGTGCAAGTTTGCTGCTCATTACTTTGCAACTAAACCCACTTGGTGCATAGTGCAAGTGTGCTGCTCATTACTTTGCAACTAAACCCACTTGGTGCATAGTGCAAGTGTGCTGCTCATTACTTTGCAACTAAACCCACTTGGTGCATAGTGCAAGTGTGCTGCTCATTATTTTGCAACTAAACCCACTTGGGTGCATAGTGCAAGTGTGCTTCTCATTACTTTGCAACTAAACCCACTTGGTGCATAGTTGTCAGAACCTGTACTCACCGAGACCGAGATGCTGAGGGCGGCTCACCTTTGCGACCCTGTGCAGACCACTCCCTGGAGTTGGGACAGAGGAGGGACGGCACAAGGAGGCACCGGTGCCGGGAGCTGGCAGGCAGACTTGGTGCAGCTGACAGAAGCAGGGCAGGTGCAGAAGACTGGAGACAAGCGTTGGTCAGGCAGGAACTGGTAGGTAAGTCTGGTAGGGTCCACAGGAGATGAAGGCAAATCCGAGTCACAGGCCGAGGGTCAAGGGCAGGAGAGTTCAGAGGGAGTCCATGAGAGCAAGCCAAGGTCAAGGGGCAGGAGACAACAGCAATCCAGGTAACATTAGCCAAAGGGTCAGAGGTTCCAGGTGAGAGGAGAGTCGTCAGGAATTCCGGGTCAAAACAGGCAGGTACGGCAACAGGTAAACACATAGGAGCTGAAGACAAACCAGCAACCTGTTCAGGGAAGGCTGCTGGTTTAAATAGGAGTGTCCGGCCTCTGATTGGCCCCAGGGTTGCCGCATACCTGCACGTGCGCGCTTCCACGCACACGGCGCGCTGCCGTACCGCGCATGCGCGGGAGCTCAATGGAGCCGGGAATGGAGCCCTGACAGTGCCCCCTCCCAAGGGGCGGACTCCGGACGCCCAAACTGTCCATCACCTCAGGGTGCTCCGCATGAAAGACCCGAATCAGACGAGGGGCATGGAGATTTCGGGAAGGCTCCCAGGGGGATACCCCTTCCATTTGATGAGGTATTGTAATTGTCTTCCTCTCTTCCTACAATTCAAGATGGCCTCCACCTCAAATTCCTTTTCCCCCTCAATCTCCACTGGTGGTGGCGGCAGTTCTTCTCTACCGTTGAAGGGGTCAGACACAACGGGCTTAAGCAGGGAGGCGTGAAACACAGGGTGGATCTTGTAGGACCTGGGTAAAGCCAACTCAAAAGCTACTGGGTTGATTTCTCGCCTGATCTCAAATGGCCCGATGAACCTTGGACCCAGCTTCCGAGAGGGAATAGGTAACTTGAGGTTGGTGGCGGATAGCCAGACCTTCTCACCCACTTTGAAGACAGGGCAATCCTTCCTCCCCTTGTCATGGAACCTCTTATAGTCCTGCTGAGCTTGCTGCATGCTTTCCTGTAACTTCTGAAAGTTTTGCTGGATGCAGGTCACACGTTCCTGGACCGCTGGCACAGATGTTTCCGGAATGGAGTCCGGCAAAAAGAAAGGGTGGAAACCGAAGTTAGCCCAGAACGGGGTTTGGTTTGTGGAAGAATGTATGGAATTATTGTAAGCGAACTCGGCTGTAGATAACAAGGAGGACCAATCGTCTTGGGAGACTGAGCAAAAGCATCGTAGATACTGTTATAGCGTTTGATTAGTGCGCTCTGTCTGGCCATTACTTTGAGGGTGATAGGCCGAGGACAGACAGATCTTCACTTCCAAAGCTCTGCAAAGTTCCTTCCAAAATTTGGATGTGAATTGAGTACCTCTGTCAGATACTATGCTTTTGGGCACTCCATGGAGCTTGATAATCTCTTTAAAAAAGATTTTGGCTGTGTCTGCCGCGGAGGGCGTACCCACCATGGGCAAGAAATGCGCCATCTTGGACAGACGGTCCACCACGACTAGGATCGTGGTAAACCCGGCTGAAGGAGGCAAATCGACAATAAAGTCCATGGAGATGTCAATCCAGGGCCGTTCTGGGATAGGAAGGGGTTTCAGCAGCCCCCAGGTCTTCGTGTTTGGCCCCTTACTCCGCTGGCAGCGAATGCAGGAAGAGACATAATCCTTGCAGTCGGACCTCCATTTAGGCCACCAGAAGGAGCGAGAGACCAGTTCGGAAGTTTTACGGGTACCAAAATGGCCAGCCAATTTACGATCATGGAAGGTGCTGAGGATTAACTGTCTTGCCTCTGTTGGAACAAAAATCTTCCCACGAGACCACAGCAGGTCGTCCTTTTTCTCCAAGGAGGAAACCTCATGATCAGGGCACCATTGGCATGCGGTCTTTAGAGCAGTCAACAAATCTGTTTGAGGGAGAAGCAAAAAATTTTGAGGTGACAGGATCGTGCTGGGCTCGGAAGTATCGGGCGTCTCTGGAAACATCCTGGAGAGGGCATCAGCTTTTCCATTTTTTGCGCCAGGACGATAGGTAATATGGAAATTGAAGCGAGCAAAAAAAAAAGCCCAACGGGCTTGTCTGGGCCTAAGGCGTTTTGCAGACCGTAAGTATTCCAGGTTCCTGTGGTCAGTGAAAATGATAATGGGATGCGCTGCCCCCTCCAGCAGGTACCTCCACTCCTCCAGTGCAAATTTTATGGCCAGTAGTTCTCTATCGCCTACGTCGTAATTGCGCTCAGGAGGACTTAGTTTCCAAGAGGCGTAGGCTACTGGGTGAAGAAGCGACTTCGGTCCCTGTCTCTGGGAAAGAATAGCGCCTGTAGCAGATTCCGAGGCGTCCACTTCTAGAACAAAAGGTAACGTAGAATCCGGATGACAAAGTACAGGTGCCGAGGTAAAGGCCGCTTTGAGTTTGATAAAGGCCTTCTGAGCCTCTTGTGGCCACTGGAAGCGGTGCCCCTGGCAGGTCAACTTGGTGATGGGAGAAACAATTGATGAAAAACCGATGATGAATCGTCTATAAAAATTGGCGAAGCCAATGAAGCGCTGAACGCCCTTCTTGTCTGTTGGAGGTGCCCACTCCTGGATAGCACTGATTTTCTGGGGATCCATGGCTACCCCATTCACAGAAATGATGAATCCTAAAAATTGCACTGATGTCTTTTCGAACTCACATTTTTCTGATTTGAGATAAAGCCGGTGTTGTCTCAAGATGGTGAGAACCTGCCTGACATGTTGCCGATGTAATTCTTTTGTGGCTGAAAAGATGAGAATATCGTCCAAGTAGACTACGAGGAAGTCATCTAAAAATTGTCGAAAAATGTCATTGACTAGATGCTGGAAAGTGGCGGGCGCATTACAAAGCCCAAAGGGCATGACCAGATACTCGAAGTGCCCGAATCTGGACCTGAACGCAGTCTTCCACTCATCTCCTGCCCTTATTCGGACCAAATTGTAGGGGCCCCGGAGGTCCAATTTAGAAAAAACCTGAGCTGATCGGAACCTTTGAAAGAGCTCGGGGATTAGAGGCAGCAGGTACCGATTCTTGATGGTAATTTTGTTTAACTCCCTATAATCAATGCAGGGTCTAAGCGATCCATCTTTTTTCTCGACAAAGAAGATTCCCGCCCCCGCTGGCGAGGAGGAGGGACGGATGAACTTCTTACTTAAATTTTCTTCAATATAGGCCTTGAGGGTCTTCAACTCAGTCTCTGACAAGGGGAATATGCGCCCAAAGGGAAATTCAGATCCGGGCAAGAGGTCAATGGGGCAGTCATATGACCGATGTGGTGGGAGACAATCGGCTTGTTTTTTGTCAAAGACATCCTTGAAGTCTAGGTAGGCTGGAGGAACATGCTGTAGGTCTTCAGGTGGAGTAGCTAGCGTGGAGCAGGCGACTGGAGCGGGTGCGAGACAGTGCTGGGAACAGTAGGTGGAAGGGAAGCTGACTTCTTTCTTGAGCCAATCAATGCAGGGCAGATGAACTTGTAGCCAAGGGAGACCCAGAATGATAGGGAACATGGGGGACGGGATCAAGTCCAAACAGAGGAACTCCCGGTGCCCAGAATCTGCGATGGCACAAAGAGGAAGGGTTTCCTGGGTAATCAATCCGGAACGGGGAAGAGAGCCGTCAGCCAGATGAACTTGCAGCTGAAAATCCTTGGTACGGCAGGGGATACGCAGCTTTTGGGCCAAGGATGAGTCCAAGAAGCAGCTGCAGGCCCCGGAATCAATTATCGCCGGCAGGCGTGTTGCCCCTTCCGGGAGCTGTAGGGAAAGAAAGAGGATAACATAAGTCTGAGGCAAACTGGTAACAGGGAAATTGATAGCAGATTGAGGTTTCGACTTACAAGGCCTTACTGGGCAAGTGCGCAAAAAGTGTCCGGCGGCTCCGCAGTACAGACAGAGGTTAGATTGACGCCTCCGGAGTCTCTCTTCTGGAGTCAGAGGGGCCCGTACTATACCAAGCTGCATCGGCTCTGGGTCGGGTAATGAGGTGTTTGGTGGAGCTGGGTGAGGCGGAGGTACTGGAGCATATCTTGGTGGAACCCAGTTAGGCCGGTTGGACTGGAACCTCTCCGAACGACGTTCTCGAAGGCGCCTATCCAGCTGAGTGGCGGTTTGGATTAAATCCTCCAGAGAGGCAGGGGGTGCCGACCTTGCAAGCTCATCCTTTAGGTTCTCAGAGAGGCCCTGGCGGTATTGGTACCTGAGGGCCAGCTCATTCCAGCCTGTGTCAGCAGACCACTTTCTAAATTCGGCGGTGTAGTCTTCCACCGGCCGTCTCCCTTGATTTAAGCTGTGCAGAGTACCCTCCGCTGTGGCTGCACGTAGAGGATCATCGTATAATTTCCCCATGTGGGTGAAGAAGGTGTCCATAGAGTCAAGTATTGGACTGCGTTGTTCCATTAAGGAGTGTGCCCATGCTTGAGGCTCCTCAGAAAGGAGAGAGATTACGAATCCAACCTTAACAGCTTCGGTCGCAAAAGTTCTAGGTTGCAAGGCCAGGTAAAGGGAACAGGCATTCTTGAAAGCCCGGTATTTCCGGCGGTCGCCTGAGAATCGCTCGGGCATGGAGACCCGGGGTTCGGGATTACTCCCCATCATGGCAGGGCTTGCAGGAGCTTGGGCAGCAGAAGGTCCGGGTGAAGAGGCTAGGGCTGCAGCGGATGGACCTGGGGAACCGGCCAGTTGTTGGAGGCGGCCATCAATCTGGAGGTAGCCTTCCTGAAGCTTCTGGACTGCCTCTGTTAAGGCGGAGACCTGTTAGCACAGCGTCTCAAAGGGTGAGCGCGCCCTGTCGGTCTCAGACATCTGGCTGGTTTGTACTGTCAGAACCTGTACTCACCGAGACCGAGATGCTGAGGGCGGCTCACCTTTGCGACCCTGTGCAGACCACTCCCTGGAGTTGGGACAGAGGAGGGACGGCACAAGGAGGCACCGGTGCCGGGAGCTGGCAGGCAGACTTGGTGCAGCTGGCAGAAGCAGGGCAGGTGCAGAAGACTGGAGACAAGCGTTGGTCAGGCAGGAACTGGTAGGTAAGTCTGGTAGGGTCCACAGGAGATGAAGGCAAATCCGAGTCACAGGCCGAGGGTCAAGGGCAGGAGAGTTCAGAGGGAGTCCATGAGAGCAAGCCAAGGTCAAGGGGCAGGAGACAACAGCAATCCAGGTAACATTAGCCAAAGGGTCAGAGGTTCCAGGTGAGAGGAGAGTCGTCAGGAATTCCGGGTCAAAACAGGCAGGTACGGCAACAGGTAAACACATAGGAGCTGAAGACAAACCAGCAACCTGTTCAGGGAAGGCTGCTGGTTTAAATAGGAGTGTCCGGCCTCTGATTGGCCCCAGGGTTGCCGCATACCTGCACGTGCGCGCTTCCACGCACACGGCGCGCTGCCGTACCGCGCATGCGCGGGAGCTCAATGGAGCCGGGAATGGAGCCCTGACAATAGTGCAAGTGTGCTGCTCATTACTTTGCAACTAAACCCACTTGGTGCATAGTGCAAGTTTGCTGCTCATTACTTTGCAACTAAACCCACTTGGTGCATAGTGCAAGTGTGCTGCTCATTACTTTGCAACTAAACCCACTTGGTGCAAAGTGCAAGTGTGCTGCTCATTACTTTGCAACTAAACCCACTTGGTGCATAGTGCAAGTTTGCTGCTCATTACTTTGCAACTAAACCCACTTGGTGCATAGTGCAAGTGTGCTGCTCATTACTTTGCAACTAAACCCACTTGGTGCATAGTGCAAGTGTGCTCATTACTTTGCAACTAAACCAACTTGGTGCATAGTGCAAGTGTGCTCATTACTTTGCACCTAAACACACTTGGTTTATAGTGTAAGTGTGTTAATTAATTTACACCTAAACCCACTTGGTTTATAGTGAAAGTGTGCTAATTACTTTTCACCTAAACCCACTTGGTTTATAGTGCAAGTGTGCTAATTACTTTGCACCTAAACCCACCTCGTGTATAGTGCAAGTGTGCTAATTACTTTGTACATAAACCCACTTGGTTTATAGTGCAAGTGTGCTAATTACTTTGCACCTAAACCCACTTGGTTTATAGTGCAAGTGTGCTCAATACTTTGCACCTAAACCCACTACGTGTAAAGTACAAGTGTGCTAATTACTTTGCACCTAAACCCACTTGGTGTATAGTGCACGGGTGCTAATTACTTTGCACCTAAACCCACTTGGTGTGTACTGCACGTGTCCTCTGCAGTTTGCACCTAAAGCTACAAGGTGTGTGTACTGACGTTGTCCTCTGCAGGCCATTATAATGTCAGGAAGGAGAACAAAGAGAGGCAGAGAGTCACAAGGGCAAGCAGGCTCTGCATCTAGAGGCAACAGTTCTGGTGGTGGACACGGTGCATCCTCTTCAGCACGTGGCCGTTGGACATGCTGGTCCTTCTTTTCGTGAGCTAGCCGTGTTAAGCCTCAACATGCAGACAAATTGGTAGAGTGGATGACCAAGCCGTCCTCATCCTCCTCATCCTCTCTCACCCAGGCTGAGCTTACTTTGTCTGGCAAAGCAGCTGCCAAGGCGTCCTCTTCCCTCTGCACATTGGCATCACTCACTCCTTCCCTAGTCCCACCATGTCCTCCTAAGGAGTCCCCCGAACTGTTTCAACACAGTGTTGGGTACATGCTGCATGAAGATGCGCAGCGTTTTGAAGGCTCCGATGATGGAACACAGATAGAGGAAGGCAGTAATGTGAGCCCAGAGAGAGGGGGTGCCCGAGAGGGACAGCAATCTGGCAGTCATGTTCCCCCAGCTGCAGCATACTGCCAGGATTTCAACAGTGATGAGGAGGGAGGGGATGATCAGGTCACTGACTCTACGTGGGTGCCTGATAGGAGAGAGGAGGAGGAGGGGGAGGCACAGGCACATCTCCAAAGAGGCAGGATGCCCTCCAGGGGACAGCTTAAGGGCAGCACACCAACTGCATTACATCGCAGAGCTACGCCTGTGCAGGGCGCTGCTGTGTCTCAGCGTTACTGCAAAAGTTCTTTGGTGTGGGCCTTTTTTGAGACATGTGCATCAGATCGCACTGTTGCTATTTGCAACATATGTCTCAAGTGTATCTCGCGTGGCCAAAACATCACCCGCTTGGGCACCACATGCTTGACCAGACATATGTCGACCTGCCATGCAGTTCATTGGCAAGCATACCAGAAAGACCCACACCAAATAACAAAGCAGATCTCCCCTTGCCCCTCATCAGCTGGGATCTCCAACCCCACTATACCCTCAGTCCTCTCTGAAGCCTGCACTGATAGGACTGAAGGTGTAGAATTAGGTGTGTCACAACCTAGTAGTACATGCGGGCAATCTACTATCGGTACACCGATGGCAGATTGTACCCGACAAATTTCCCTCCCCCAGCTGCTGCAGCGCCAAAAGAATTACTCTCCCAGCCATCCACATGCCCAGTGGTTGAATGCTAGCTTAGCGAAATTGCTAGCACTTCAACTGCTGTCGTTTCAGTTGGTAGATTCTGCCCCCTTCTTTGAGTTTGTGGAATGTGCGGTACCTCAGTGGCAAGTTCCCAAACGCCACTTTTTCTCAAGGAAGGCGATTCCGGCTCTCTACCGACATGTGGAAGGCAATGTCCATGCCTTGCTGGACAGGGCGGTCAGTGGTAAGGTGCATATTACCGCTGACTCATGGTCCAGCAGGCATTGACAGGGACGTTACCTCTCTTTCACGGCGCATTGGGTGACTCTGCTGGCAGCTGGGAAGGACGCAGGGCAAGGTACAGTAGTGTTGGAGGTTGTTCCGCAACCACACCTCCAACACTCAACACTTGGATCAACACCAGCTACTACTGGTTGTGACACACCTCTCTCCTCCACCCCTCCTCTTTTTCTTCCTCTGTGGCCCCTTCCCCTGTGGCCTCTTCCTGTGCTGATGTGTCCTCGGAACCAGCCATGCTCCGTAGGCGTACAAGGGTCTACGCAGGAATGCAGGCAAAGAGATGCAATGCGGTGCTAGAGCTGGTGTGCTTGGGAGACAGGAGCCACACTGGGGCATAGGTTCTGTCAGCTCTGCAGGGGCAGGATCAGAGGTGGTTGACGCCACGCCAGCTTAAGCCAGGAATAGTGGTTAGCGACAATGGCACCAACCTCCTCTCTGCCATGCGACAGGGACAACTGACCTATGTGCCCTGTTTTGCTCATGTTCTGAATTTGGTGGTGCAGCGGTTCTTGGGCAGGTACCCCGGGCTTACAGGATGTCCTGAAGCAGGCCAAGAAATTCTGTGTGCATTTCCGAAGGTCATATAATGCCACTGCTCGCTGACAGACCTCTAAAGGGAATACAACCTGTCCAAGAACCGCCTAATCTGTGACATGCCCACCAGATGGAACTCTACATTGGCCATGCTGCAGCGGCTGCACATGCAGCAGAGGGCCATCAATGAGTACCTGTGCCAATATGGCAGCAGAACTGGGTCAGGGGAGCTTGGTTTTTTTCCCCCACGCCAGTGGGCCTTGATCAGGGATGCATGCACTGTCCTGTCACCATTTGAGGAGGCCACGAGGATGGTGAGCAGTGACAGTGCATGCATCAGTGAGACTGTCTCTCTTATTCACATGTTGGAGCACACGCTACGTGGAATAATGGACAGGGCCCTTGAGGCAGAACAGAGGGAGGAAGAGGAGGACATCCTTAGCTCTCAAGGCCCCCTTTATCCAGACAGTGGTCCTGCTTGCCCGCCTAGCACACAGGAAGAGGACGAGGAGGAGGAAGAGGAGGAAGAGGATTGTATCAGCAGCGTGGAGCCTAGCACTCAGCAGCAGTCTTCAAGGGATCAATTGCAGTCCCAAGGAACCCATGGACTTTTACGTGGCTGGGATGAGGTGGCTGCGGATCCTGTCGTCCTCAGTGACCCAGAGGACTGTGCCCCGAATGCCTCAGCAAACCTACGCTGCATGGCCTCCCTGATCCTGCAAAGCCTGCGTAAGGATCCTTGTATTCGTGGTATCAAGGAGAAGGATCATTACTGGCTGGCAACTCTCCTTGATCCACGTTACAAGAGTAAGGTTGCGGACCTTATCTTGCCGTCGCAGAGGGAGCAGAAGATGAAACATCTTTGGGAGGCCTTGCAGAAAGGTCTATGCAATGCGTTCCCAGAACCTGGGGGATTACCAAATCCTGGTCCTGGATAACGTGTTGCTGAGGCTTCGGTGAGTCACAGAAGGAGCGGTGGAGAAGGTGGCCATCTGATCGATGCATTCAGACAATTTTTTAGTCCACAGCCCCAAGGTATGACTGGTTCCAGCAACCATCGCCAGCGTCTGGTTTACATGATGCGGGAATACCTAGGGGCAAGATCAGACTTGGACACCTTCCCCACCGAAAATCCTCTGGCTTACTGGGTCTTGAGGATGGATCACTGGCCAGAGCTTGCACAGTACGCAATTGAGCTACTGGCTTGTCCTGCATCCAGCGTTCTTTCAGAACGCACATTCATTGCTGCTGAAGGCTTTGTGACCGATCACAGCGTGCGCCTCTCCACCGACTCCGTCGATCGACTGACCTTCATAAAAATGAATCAGGCTTGGATCAACACCAGCTACCAAGCACCTGATGCTGATGTAACTGAATATTTTTTTTGAAATGTCAGATCCTTTGGAGACTGCCTATGCTGATACTGAGTTACATAGTTACATAGTTAGTCAGGTTGAAAAAAGACACAAGTCCATCCAGTTCAACCACAAAAAAAAATAAACAAACAAAATAAAAAACACAATACAATCCCATACACCCAACTCCATACCCACAGTTGAGTGACTGTCCTGTTAGGCTGACTGAATATCCTTTTCCTCCTCAATGATCTTGCTGATAGCTAGTAAGAACATTGTTAGTTCTGGGCACTGCCAGCAGTGCCTAAGGCCCAATTTTTCTGCCCCTGTTTAACAGGGGCGTATAATAAAAAATGTTGATGCAATTCTTTGCATGTGGCTCTTTGCTGCGCTCCAATTACAGTATCTGTGAGCAGTGGCGGAACTACCGCCATAGCAACCCATGCGGGCGCTATGGGGCCCGCAGCCGAGTGAGGATCAGGGGGGCCCGGTGAAGGGAAGAGAGAGGAGAGGAAGAGGCGAGCTGAGGGACCCTTGGCCACTAGGGGGCCCATCAGGGTTGCCAGCCTTGGTAAAAGCAGGGACAGTTTGTTGGCATCAATGTTTTTATGACATCTATCACTGAATTGGCCACTACGACATCATTTTGATGTACAAATCTCGAGATTGTAGCTGCCCCGCCTCTTCACTGCCTTCTCAGCCAATGGGAGCACAGTGTACACGCCCCCTTCTCCAGCGAGGCTTTTTTGAGATACGAGCAGGAGATGCCGACTGCTGGAGGGAGGAGGGGACAGCCTGCAGTGTGGGGTGGATTGCTGCCTCATAAAAGGTAAGCTGGAAGAATTGTATTATCAGTGCTTACCTATCCTGGTGAGGAGGGGGAGGCTGTGTAGCAGCAGGGCTCCTCTTGCTGTTAGATCGTTTTTCTGTGTGTGAGAAGTGCCATGCTTCTCTTCTCCAATCTCTGCTACATCTCCCTACTCATCACCTGCCCACCAATACACAGGCACAGCCTCTTCTCCTGTATTACCACATGCCATGTCTGTGAGCTGCTGGGGCACTACAAGTACCAGCATGGCAGCAGCAGTGTGTTCTATCAGGATGATTTTTGGAAAAAAAGTGCTGGTGTGTGTGTATATATAGATAAATATATATCGATATATACACACACCAGCACTTTTTTTCCAAAAATCATCCTGATAGAACACACTGCTCCTGCCCCTTCTGCCATGCTGGTACTTGTAGTGCCCCAGCAGCTCACATGTGGTAATACAGGAGAGGAGGAGGCTGTGCCTGTGTATTGGTGGGCAGGTGATGAGTAGGGAGATGTAGCAGAGATTGGAGAAGTTCAGCACATCCTTCTCCCAGAAGCATGGCACTTCTCACTATATATATATATATATATATATATATATACACTGTGTATGTATACAGTGCATGTACATGTGTATACCAGGGGGCGGTCCATCCATTAAGGGCACCACCCCCTCTATGTAGAATGTATAGATTCATGCATTGCATGAATCTATCCATGGCCACCCCCAATTCAGGTGTCCATCCCCTTTTAGGACGCTGGGTGCCTACTTTGCGGGGGGGGGGTTTGAAGCACCTGATTAGAGCCATAGGCTCTAATAGGCTTCACATTAGGGTGGGCTTGGAGCGCAGAGCACTCAGAGCCCATCCAGGTGGGTTTAGAAAAGCAAATTGATGTTTGCTTTTCTAACAATGAACCGGCTCTCCGCCAATCAGGAAGTGCGGGTCTGATACCCATCATGTGATTGGCTGAAAGGACAGGCGCTCCTATTGGACGCCTAGCAGGAGAAAAGAAGAGGTGCAGGGAGTAAGCAGCTCGCCGCTGCTCGTCCCACATCTCACTGCCGTCACCCACAGCCTGACCTGCCACCAAGATGGGGCAAGTGTTGGTCAGACAACAGGGGGGGGGGTGCTGAGGGTCACAGTGGCTGCATTTAATGGCACGGTGGCTGCATCTGTGCCCCATCAAATGCCGCCAACTGTGCCCCATCAAATGCAGCCAACTGTGCCCCATGTGGGGGGGGGGGCTGAGGGTCACAATGGCTGCATTTGATGGGGCACAGTTGGCGGCATTTGATGGGGCACAGTTGGCGGCATTTGATGGGGCACAGTTGGCGGCATTTGATGGGGCACAGTGGCTGCATTAGATGGGGCACAGTTGGCTGCATTAGATGGGGCACAGTGGGCTTCATTAGATGGGGCACAGTGGGCTGCATTAGATGGGACACAGTTGGCTGCATTTGATGGGACACAGTTGGCTGCATTTGATGGGACAGAGTTGGCTGCATTTGATGGGGCACAGTTGGCTGCATTTGATGGGGCACAGTTGGCTGAATTTGATGGGGCACAGTTGGCTGCATTTGATGGGGCACAGTTGGCGGCATTTGATGGGGCACAGTTGGCTGCATTTGATGGGGCACAGTTGGCTGCATTTGATGGGGCACAGTTGGCTGCATTTGATGGGGCACTGTGGCTGCATTTGATGGGGCACGGTGGCTGCATTTAATGGGGCACAGTGAGGCTGCAATTGTTTGCCCATGAGAGGCTTCTGGTGAATTTAGTGGGTCACCAACTCTAAGCCACTCAGCATGTCACGGAGCTTGGTGCCTCTCCGCATGGGTTTGCCCACATTCATGTTGCATCAAAAAAAGATGGCGGCCATCTCTAAGCCTGGGGGCCCCATAATCTCCTATTGCCCGGGGGCCCCATGAGTTGTTAGTCCGCCCCTGGCTGTCCGTATCAGCAGAGAGCGGAATTGCCCGCTGTAATAGCTTTCATTAGAACTTCCAGTGTTCCCGGGGCTCATGTCGCATAGCTCCACCTCTTGGTCCGGCACCTTTGATCGACAGAACGCCAGTCCAGTGTGGGACATGTGACGTCGTCAAAGGCGTTGGGCTAAGAGTTGGGGCTATGTGACGATGAGCCCCGGGAAGACGGGAAATTCAAATGAAAGCTATTACAGCGGGCAATCCCGCTCTCTGCTGATCCGGCCGGCTTGCCTCTTCCTCTGCACAGGTAAGGCTGTATTGGGCACAGGCAGGCCAGGCTGTATTGGGCACAGGCAATGCTGTATTGGGCAAAGGTCACGCTGTATGGGGCACAGGCAGTTCAGACTGTATTGGGCACAGGCAGGCCAGGCTGTATTGGGCACAGGTCACGCTATATGGGGCACAGGTCACGCTATATGGGGCACAGGTCACGCTGTATAGGGCACAGGTCACGCTGTATGGGGCACAGGTCACGCTGCATTGACACTAGGGCGGCTCTGGGGGGCCCCATACAACATTTTGCTATGGGGCCCTCTGATTTCTAGTTACGCCCCTGTCTGTGAGGGGTTGCAGTGTTGTGGCACCGTCAGCAGTGCCTAAGGCCCAATTTTCTGTCCCTGTTTATCAGGGGCGTATAATAACAATTTTTGATGCAATTCTTTGCATGTGGCTCTTTGCTGCGCTCCAATTACAGTATCTGTGAGGGGTTGCAGTGTTGTGGCACCGTCAGCAGTGCCTAAGGCCCAATTTTTCTGCCCCTGTTTATCAGGGGCGTATAATTACAATTTTTGATGCAATACTTTGCATGTGGCTCTTTGCTGCGCTCCAATTACAGTATCTGTGAGGGGTTGCAGTGTTGTGGCACCGCCAGAAGTGCCTAAGGCCCATTTTTTCTGCCCCTGTTTAACAGGGGTGTGTAATTACAATTTTTGATGCAATGCTTTGCAGCTGGCTCATTCCTGCACTCCAACTAGAGTATCTGTGAGGGGTTGCAGTGTTGCGGCACTGCCAGCATTGCCTAAGGCCCAATTTTCTGCCCCTGTTTAACAGGGGCATGTAATTACAATTGTTGATGCAATGCTTTGCAGCAGGCTCATTCCTGCACTCCAACTAGAGTATCTGTGAGGGGTTGCAGTGTTGTGGCACCAGCACCAGTGCCTAAGGCCCAATTTTTCTGCCCCTGTTTAACAGGGGTGTGTAATTACAATTTTTGATGCAATGCTTTGCAGCTGGCTCATTCCTGCACTCCAACTAGAGTATCTGTGAGGGGTTGCAGTGTTGCGGCACTGCCAGCATTGCCTAAGGCCCAATTTTCTGCCCCTGTTTAACAGGGGCATGTAATTACAATTGTTGATGCAATGCTTTGCAGCAGGCTCATTCCTGCACTCCAACTAGAGTATCTGTGAGGGGTTGCAGTGTTGTGGCACCAGCACCAGTGCCTAAGGCCCAATTTTTCTGCCCCTGTTCAACAGGGGCATGTAATTACAATTCTTGATCTAATATTTCACAGCATGGCGTTCCAGCGCCCACCAAGACTAACTGCGAGGGCTTACAGTGTTGTGGCAACACCAACACCTAGGGCCCAAATGTATGCAGAGTATATACGGCAGGCCCCTACTTTCAAACATCCAACTTACAAACGACTCCTACTTGCAAATGGAAGGAGACAACAGGAAGTGAGAGGAAATCTACCCCTAGGAAGGGAAATTCTCTTCTGTAAAAGGTGTCTCCTGTCCACTGATGCTTTATCACCAATCCTTTTTTTCAAAAAATCATTTGTCATTGGGACAGAAAGTGAGGTGCAATCTTCTGAACAGATGCACACAGACAGCAAAACAAATGTTACAGGGGTGATAACCCTTCTCTTTGTTTTCAGAAAAGCTTAAAAAAAGATTTTATGGCTGAAGCTACACTTTAAAGTACCATTTGACAATTACAAACAGATTCTGTCCCTGTCTTGTTTGCACCTCCTGTATTCTGCTGTTCAAAGTATATATGGCCAAAGGGGCTTGTAATGACCTGGGGGGAGGGGGGCGGGGAAACCCATGCTATTTTTCTCAGTGATTTTGATCCATATTGCAGGGACCAAACATTACATTAAAGCCGCAAGCAGTCTTAAATGACTTTTTTCTTATAGTAATCTCATTTTGTGCAGGGACAGTTCTAAACACGTGCCACCTCACAGGCATACTATAGACACCCAGCAGGTACAATATTTAAAGGAATTTTTAATTTTTTTTCACTTTAAGCATCATTAAAATCGCTGCTCCAGAAAAAATGACCGTTTTTAAAACTTTTTTTCCATTGATACATGTTCCCTGGGGCAAGACCCAGGTTCTCAAAGACGTTTTCCGACAATAACTTGCATATTAGGCTTTAAAATGAGCACTTTTAAATTTGAACGTTCGAGTCCCATAGACGTCAATGGGGTTCTAAATGTTCGCGCAAACGTTTGGTCCGTTTGAAGGTTCTGGTGCGAACCGAACGCGGGGGTGTTCGGCTCATCCCTATTTATCACCAATCCTTGTTTCACGCCTGTATACTGCTGTTCAAAGTATATATGGTGAAAGGGGCTTGTAATGACCTGGGGGGAGGGGGGCGGGGAAACCCATGCTATTTTTATCAGTGATTTTCATCCATATTGCAGGGACCAAACATTACATTAACCACTTAAGCCCCGGACCAAAATGCAGGTAAAGGACCAGGCCCCTTTTTGCGATTCGGCACTGCGTCGCTTTAACTGACAATTGCGCGGTCATGCGACATGGCTCCCAAACAAAATTGGCGTCCTTTTTTTTCCACAAATAGAGCTTTCTTTTGGTAGTATTTGATCACCTCTGCAGTTTTTATTTTTTGCGCTATAAACAAAAATAGAGCGACAATTTTGAAAAAAAATCAATATTTTTTACTTGTTGCTATAATAAATATCCAAAAAATATATTAAAAAAATCTTTTTTTCCTCAGTTTAGGCTGATACGTATTCTTCTACATATTTTTGGTAAAAAAAATCGCAATAATCGTTTATCGGTTGGTTTGCGCAAAATTTATAGCGTTTACAAAATAGGGGATAGTTTTATTGCATTTTTATTAATTTTTTTTTTTACTACTAATGGCGGCGATCAGCGTTTTTTTTCATGACTGCGACATTATGGCGGACACTTCGAACAATTTTGACACATTTTTGGGACCATTGTCATTTTCACAGCAAAAAATGCATTTAAAATGCATTGTTTATTGTGGAAATGACAGTTGCAGTTTGGGAGTTAACCACAGGGGGCGCTGAAGGAGTTATGTTTCACCTAGTGTGTGTTTACAACTGTAGGGGGTGTGGCTGTAGCAGTGATGTCATCGATTGTGTCTCCCTATAAAGGGGATGACACGATCGATGCAGCCGCCACAGTAAAGCACGGGGAAGCCGTGTTTAGACGCGGCTCTCCCCGTTGTTCAGCTCCGGGGACCGATCGCGGGACCCCAGGGACCCGGTCCCGGAGCTTCGGACCCACGACTGGGTAGATGTACAGGATGTACCTGTACATACATCTGCCCAGCCGTGCCATTCTGCTGACGTTTATATGCAGGAGGCGGTCGTTAAGTGGTTAAAGCCACAAGCAGTCTTAAATGACTTTTTTCTCATAGTAATCTCATTTTGTGCAGGGACAGTTCTAAACACGTGCCACCTCACAGGCATACTATAGACACCCAGCAGGTATGGTATTTTAAGGAATATTTATTTTTTTTTTTCACTTTAAGCATCATTAAAATCGCTGCTCCAGAAAAAACAACCGTTTTTAAAACTTTTTTTCCATTGATACATGTTCCCTGGGGCAAGACCTGGGTTCTCAAAGACGTTTTCCGACAATAACTTGCATATTAGGCTTTAAAATGAGCACTTTTGAATTCGAACGTTCGAGTCCCATAGACGTCAATGGGGTTCTAAATGTTTGTGCGAACGCGGGTGTTTTCAGCTCATCCCTATCCATGACCAGGGCAAACAAGAATGGGGAGAGGGGACACCCCTGCCTAGTACCCCTCCCTACTGGGAAGGGGTCAGACAGCAGGCCCCCTAGTTTGATCTGTGCTGTTGGTGATTTGTACAGTATATCTATCCACTTGCAAAAAGAGGGACCGAAACCAAAGGTCTGCAGGACTGATTTTATATATTGCCATGTTACCATATCGAAGGCTTTTTCAATATCTAATGCCACCATTACCCGGGTTTGGGAATGAGAGTTTGGGAGCTGCAAATGAGTAAGAACTCTTCTTAGGTTGATGTCAGTTGATTTTCCTGGCATGAAACCAGTCTGATCAGTGTCAACCAGATCCGGTAGAACTCCTACCAACCTAGAGGCGAGGATCTAGGCCAGGATTAGAGATGAGCGGACACCTGGATGTTCGAGTTCGGGTCGGAACCCGAACTTAAAAAAAAAGTTTGGGTTCGGCAACCCGAACCCGAACCCAAACTCCGAACCCCATTGTAGTCAATGGGACACGGACTTTTAGAAAAAAAATGCGCGGAGGTCCCCGCAAATTCAATAACCAGACCCTTTAGGTCTGGTATGGATATTAAGGGGAACCCCGCCGTCAATTTAAAAAAAAATGACGTGCGGTTCCCCCTAAATATCCATAACCAGACCCGTTATCCGAGCACGTTGACCTGGCCGGCCGCAGAAAAGAGGGCGGGACAGAGTGCGGCCCCCCTCTCCTAAACCGCACCAGGCCACATGCCCTCAACATGGGAAGGATGTCCCCATGTTGATGGGGACAAGGGTCTCATCCCCACAACCCTTGCCCGGTGGTTGTGGAGGTATGCGGGCGTAAGGCTTATCAGAATCTGGAAGACCCCTTTAACAAAGGGGACCCCCAGATCCTGACCCCCCCTTTGTGAAATGGTAATGGGGTACACTGTACCACTACCATTTCACGAAGGAAGTGTAAAGTCTTGTAAAAAAAAACAAAAAAAAAATGTTTTTTTTTATATAAAAAAAAAAAGAAAAAAACTCCAGCGGTGATAATCCACTCGTTCCCGGCTTCCTGCTTCAACGTTGCCCTGACCCTGCGACGGCTGCAGGTGATCTCCAGCGATGAGACGATCCTGCAACGGCCGGGTGATCTCCGCTCCATCGATGAGAAGATCCATCCGGAGCGCAGCATCCCCGACCTCCTGTCACCGCTGGACACGGCCCAGTGAATGAGCGGCTGGAGCTGTAACATTACTTATATAGAGGAGGCAGGGCCACCCGTCATGTGACCCTGCACCCTCTGACGTACCCTCTGCTACGTCACTGGGGACGCCCATAGTCTTCCCTCTTTCTGGGCTTCCCCAGTGACGTAGCAGAGGGTACGTCAGAGGGTGCGGGGTCACATGACGGGTGGCCCTGCCTCCTCTATATAAGTAATGTCACAGCTCCAGCTGCTCATTCGCTGGGCTGTGTCCAGCGGTGACAGGAGGTCAGGGATGCTGCGCTCCGGATGGATCTTCTCATCGATGGAGCGGAGATCACCCGGCCGTCGCAGGATCGTCTCATAGCTGGAGATCACCTGCAGCCGTTGCAGGATCAGGACAACGTTGAAGCAGGAAGCCGGGAACGAGTGGATTATCACCGCTGGAGTTTTTTTCTTTTTTTTTTATTAATAAAGGACTTTATTCTACGGTGTGTGTGTGTGTTTTTTTTACAAGACTTTACACTTCCTTTGTGAAATGGTAGGGGTACAGTGTACCCCATTACCATTTCACACAGGGGGGGTCAGGATATAGGGGTCCCCTTTGTTAAAGGGGTCTTCCAGATTCTGATAAGCCTCCCGCCCGCATACCCCCACAACCACCGGGCAAGGGTTGTGGGGATGAGACCCTTGTCCCCATCAACATGGGGACATCCTCCCCATGTTGAGGGCATGTGGCCTGGTGCGGTTCAGGAGAGGGGGGGCCGCACTCTGTCCCCCCCTCTTTTCTGCGGCCGGCCAGGTCAACGTGCTCGGATAACGGGTCTGTTTATGGATATTTAGGGGGAACCGCACGTCATTTTTGTTTTAAATTGACGGTGGGGCTCCCCTTAATATCCATACCAGACCTAAAGGGTCTGGTTATTTAATTTGCGGGGACCTCCGCGCATTTTCTTTTCCCGAACTCTGATCCCGGACACAAACTTTTTGCAATTATTCGGGTTCGGGTCCGGGTTCGGGAAAAACCCAAAGTCTGTACCGGACCCGAACTTTACAGTTCGGGTTCACTCAACCCTAGCCAGGATCTTTAGATTGTAGTTTAATAAAGAAATAGGCCTGTAAGGCCGCGTACACACGGTCGGTCCAAACCGATGAGAATGGACCGAAGTTCAGTTTCATCGGTCCAAACCGTCCGTGTGTACGGCCCATCGGTCTGTTGTCCTTCGGACCAAAATTTTAAAACTTGCTTTAAAATCAAACCGATGGACCGCTGACCGATCGGTCCAAACCGATGGTTAGTACACAAAAGCATCGGTTCAAAACCTGTGCATGCTCAGAATCAAGTCGACGCATGCTTGGAAGCATTGAACTTCGTTTTTTTCAGCACGTCGTGTGTTTTACGTCACCGCGTTCTGACCGGTCGGTTTTTGAACTGATGCTGTGTACGCACATCAGACCATCAGGCCACTTCAGCGGTGAACCGATGAAAACGGTCCGTCGGACCATTCTCATCGGTTTGGATCGACCATGTGTACGCAGCCTTAGAGGCACAGAGTTTGGGGTCTTTGCCCGGTTTAGGGATGAGAACAATGTGGGCTCCGTACATAGTGGGTGGTAAGGAGTTGACCTCTAAGCAGTGGGAAAAGAGTAGCTGGAGCCTAGGAGCTATAACCTTGATGTATCTTTTGTACCAGTCACCCGGGAGACCATCTGGACCAGGGGTTTTGGAGGGAGGTAGCGAGGCGATGGCCAACTCTATCTCATGGGTTGGTGATATAGGTTCCTAAAAAAAAACATAAAATTGGTGAAGGATTGCGTCAGGATCAGTAATACTAGTCCCGGTGTCTGATAGTAATTCGGGGACTATAGTCTGAAATTGCGGGTCAGCCACCAGATTGGCCAGCAGGCGTCCGTTTTTGTCCCCTTATTAAAATATTTTACCAGACAACAAACGGACATCAGTTTGTGTTAGGAAAGTGTAGGGCTATATTTCGCCTGGCTTGGGCCAATTGGTGATAATTGGATGGTGTAGGTTGCTCAGCAAAGGACGCAGAAGCATCAGCCTCCAGACCTTCTAGTTTTGAGGTTTCAGATGCGCAATCAGATCTGGTAGCTTTGATGGCCGAAAAATAAGAGCCACAGGTCGTGGCCTTGAAGGCATCCCACACCACCCCTGGAGGAGCTGTGTCTGTATTGTGAGACCAGTATTCTTTTTTTGTTTAAGTGTATTTTGTGCGTGTAACCGAGAGAGGAGCCAGACTGCAGGAGTTGGGAGTAGGCATGCCTCCCCCAGAGGCAATCTGCCACCTTTCTCCATGCCCTGGGTGGCAATGGTGGGTGTGTGAGGGGGTCCTCCCACACAGCCCACCCTACCTGCTCCGCTTTGAAGCCCAACGAGGCAGAGGGACTCCCTATAAGGGAGTGAGAGGATCTAGCCAGCTCAACCAGCCCCGTTAGTCCTTCGCCTCTCTTTTTTTTAGAGACCGCGTGGTCAAAGTGCGTGCACGTTAACCCAATTTCGAGTGCGTGTAAGTGTGGTGGTTTTTGCGGGAGGGGGGTGGGCGTACTAAGCGCAAGCTTACCTCGCATAGCACACCCACCGGGAGCCAGGCTGAGACCATCAAACTCAATTCACATGTAGCTGAGACCGGGATCCGAACCTCTAGCTGCAGAGGTGAATGGCTTGTCAGCGCAGTGTCAATCGCGTTGAGCCACCGCAGCTCCCCAAAGACCAGTATTCTTCTAGTTGTGGAGATACAAGCTCAGACACACTATCATTGTCAATCCATCTGGGTGCTAGCCTCCAGGTGCCCGGATCTTTCCGTCTACTCACGGAATTAGGATGGCGAAACCTCTCGCATAGGTCGAGTATGTGGCATGAAAGGACTGTCTCAACCAAGATCTACGCAAAGCCAATATCCTACTTCCCACGAGATGAGTCTCCTGTAGAAAGAGGATGTGTGGCTTGTGGGAAGCTAAGAATTTGAACATTAGGGAACGTTAAAATTTGTCATTCAGGCCTGGTATGTTCCAGGAAACCAGTTTAACATTAGACACAGCCATCATGTAATAATTTCAGATAGGTAGTGAAGACCATTACTATACTTTCAATAAGGACCTTAGAAAAAAGCTCCTCAGCAAACAGCGGCATATAAATAAAGATGTAGAGGTGGTAAGCATGACAGCGTAATCAGACAATCGAGTAGTTATAGCCTTAGTAAAAAACTCCCTTCTACTTAGCCAATATCCCAACATAACCGAGCTTGTAGTTTAATCCCTAAACTTCTTGGTATCAACAAAAATTGCCTACAAGAGGCTCAGAGTTCCAGGGAAGAGCCCTGATGTTGCTTGGCTTCTAACTGAAGACGTGGGTGGGGGTGTGCGATCCCCATCACATCCGGTGGGGGACCGGGTAGTCCATAGATGCCCTGTGCGGGCACAGTGTCATTGAGAAGGTGTGTTGAAATATCTTGCTGTAGCTCCGATTAGCTAGGAACAAGTAAGTGCAGGAGAGAGCATTGTCTCAAGTAAGGGGGTGAGCCGCCCTGGTCGCCCCGCCACGGGAGGGGCTTGCGGCAAAACAATAGGATCATCATGCGTCTGGTTGAGGGGCATGCCCAAAGGACAGCCGGTCAGTCCCAATAGGTAGTCACAAGAATGAAAACACCCGCCCAACCATACAGGTTTGATTAATCGGCTGTGGAACATAAACAAACTGTCGTTGGAATAAAAATAATATCCAGGATGGAATATTGGAAAGTAAGCATAAAGATTACTGCTAAGATAGTAGCCAGTTTTCTGCCTCTTCAGGGGTTTCAAAGAACTTCACCGAACCACCATGTTGAACTCGCAAGCGACTTGGATAAAGCATGGAGTACTTGATTTCCCTTTCCCGGAGCCGTCGTCTGACATCGGTGAGGGTTTTGCGGCGTCTCTAGAGGTCCGCGGAGAAGTCAGGATAAAGATGCACCACAGTGTGCTCAAAGAGAAGGGTGGGGTGCTTGCAGGCCTTACTAAGGATGCGGTCACGGTCTCTGAAGTTCAGAAACCGCACAAAAAGTCGGCCAGTTGGAACTCTGTGGGCCCTTTCCACCATGTAGGTCAGGGAGACATCGCTCTGGTTAAAGCGGGGGTTCACCCTATCGACGGGAATTTTTTTTTTTTTACCTTAAAATCAGGCATTGTAGCGCGAGCTACAGTATGCCTGTCCCGAATTTTTTCCCCCCATACTCACCTTGTAGTCGTCCATCGAAGATACCGGGGAATGGGCGTGCCTCTGGAGACGGAGGATGATTGACGGCCGGCTCTGGCGCGTCACGCTTCTCCGGAAATAGCCGAAATAGGCTTGGTCTTCACGACGCGTGCGCATAGCCTGTGCGCAGGCGCCGTGAAGAGCCGAGACCTACTCCGGCTGTCTTCGGGGAGAGTGACGTGCCAGGGCCGGCCGTCAATCATCCTCCCTCTCCATAGGCACGCCCATTCCCCGCGGGAGCCGAAATCTACGATGGACGACTACAAGGTGAGTACGGGGTTAAAAAAATCGGGACAGGCATACTGTAGCTCGCGCTACAATGCCTGTCTCGATGGTAAAATCATGGGATTGTGGGTGAACTACCGCTTTAAGAAGTATCTTAAAGAAAGACTCCGTAAACTCAGCTGGGCAGTCCCCCTCTGCCCCCACCGGGAGACCCAGGACCCTGACATTATTTCTCCGGAGGTGATTTTCCGCATTATCAGACTTAGCCACAAGGGATTGGACGGTTCGTTGCAGGGAGTGGAGGGCATCCTCATGGCGGGCAGCGAGATCCTCTGTGGTAGAGATCCACGACTCAGTCTCAGAAAGTCTTCCCCTGATTTTATCCAGATATGCCCTGATGAGGGTACATTCCTCAGTTAGATGATCGATGCGGACCAACAGGGAGGTTCTACTTTTCTCTATTGCTGCGAGGATAACAGCGGTGTCACTCATCTGCGGCGGCACCTGCAGAGGTGGAGAGGCCGTCGGGTCCACTGCTGCCTGGTCCATGTCTGCCAACAGCGATCTGAATTGATCCAGGATGGCACTGGGCAGGCTGTGCAGGTGCCTTTTTGGTCGCTGATTTGCTCTTTGAGGGCATGAGTGAATGATCCGGTAGAGGTAGAGAGAAAGAAGGATGTAAATGGAAGAGCTCCCCAATGGGGTTTTTAGGCAGAAAATAGGTAAAAGATTGAATGAAATGCACAGATGTAAAAAGTAAAATAAGTTTAAATAATTGTAAAAATAAGTTCTCGTATAGTATACACTAAAAAACGTTTACACAAGGAGTATGCACCAAAATACATGACATCAATTAACATGAATGGTTAACATGCAAGTCACGTAAATTCTGACGCGTTTTAACCCATATTGGGGTCTTCTTCAGAGGAAGTTGAGGTGTTACTGTAACAGAAAATGAATGTATAAAACACTTTTATACATTTTTTGTGACTTGCATGTTAACCATTCATGTTTAGAGTTGAGCGGACACCTGGATGTTCGGGTTCGGGTCCGAACCCGAACTTTAAAAAAAAAGTTCGGGAACCCGAACCCGAACTCCGAACCCCATTGTAGTCAATGGGACACGGACTTTTAGAAAAAAAAAATGCGTGGAGGTCCCCGCAAATTCAATAACCAGACCCTTTAGGTCTGGTATGGATATTAAGGGGAACCCCGCCGTCAATTTAAAAAAAAATGACGTGCGGTTCCCCCTAAATATCCATAACCAGACCCTTCAGGTCTGGTATGGATATTAAGGGGAACCCCGCCGTCAATTAAAAAAAAAATGACGTGCGGTTCCCCTTAAATATCCATAACCAGACCCGTTATCCGAGCACGTTGACCTGGCCGGCCGCAGAAAAGAGGGGGGGGGACAGAGTGCGGCCCCCCCTCTTCTGAACCGCACCAGGCCACATGCCCTCAACATTGGGAGGGTGCTTTGGGGTGCCCCCCAAAGCACCTTGTCCCCATGTTGATGGGGACAAGGGTCTCATCCCCACAACCCTTGCCCGGTGGTTGTGGGGGTATGCGGGCGGGAGGCTTATCAGAATCTGGAAGACCCCTTTAACAAAGGGGACCCCCAGATCCTGACCCCCCCTGCGTGAAATGGTAATGGGGTACACTGTACCCCTACCATTTAATGAAGAAAGTGTAAATTCTTGTAAAAAAAAAAACACCGTAGAATAAAGTCCTTTATTAATAAAAAATAAATAGAAAAACTCCAGCGGTGATAATCCACTAGTTTCCGGCTTCCTGCTCCAACGTTGTCCTGATCCAGCGATGGGTGCGGGTGATCTCCTGTCCAGTGATGAGAATATCCATCCATCCAGAGCGCAGCATCGCCGACCTCCTCTCACCGCTGGACACAGCCCAGCGAATGACGCGCTGAAGCTGTGACATTACTTATATAGTGACTCCGCACCCTCTGACGCACCCTCTGCTACGTCACTGGGTAAGCCCAGTCTTCCCTCTTTCTGGGCTTCCCCAGTGACGTAGCAGAGGGTGCGGGGTCACGTGACGGGTGGCCCTGCCTCCCCTATATAAGTAATGTCACAGATTCAGCGCGTCATTTGCTGGGCTGTGTCCAGCGGTGAGAGGAGGTCGGCGATGCTGCGCTCCGGATGGATGGATCTTCTCATCGCTGGACAGGAGATCACCCACACCTGTCGCTGGATCAGGACAACGTTGGACCAGGAAGCCGGGAACGAGTGGATTATCACCGCTGGAGTTTTTTTATTTTATTTTTTATTAATAAAGGACTTTATTCTACGGTGTGTGTTTTTTTTACAAGAATTTACACTTCCTTCGTGAAATGGTAGGGGTACAGTGTACCCCATTACCATTTCACACAGGGGGGGGGGTCAGGATCTGGGGGTCCCCTTTGTTAAAGGGGTCTTCCAGATTCTGATAAGCCTCCCGCCCGCATACCCCCACAACCACCGGGCAAGGGTTGTGGGGATGAGACCCTTGTCCCCATCAACATGGGGACAAGGTGCTTTGGGGGGCACCCCAAAGCACCCTCCCAATGTTGAGGGCATGTGGCCTGATGCGGTTCAGGAGAGGGGGGCCGCACTCTGTCCCCCCTCTTTTTTGCGGCTGGCCAGGTCAACGTGCTCGGATAATGGGTCTGGTTATGGATATTTAGGGGGAACTGCACGTCATTTTTTTTTAATTGACAGCGGGGTTCCCCTTAATATCCATACCAGACCTAAAGGGTCTGGTTATTGAATTTGCGGAGACCTCCGCGCATTTTTTTTTCCTGAACTCCGAACTCGGACCCAAACTTTTTCCAATTATTCGGGTTCGGGTCCGGGAAAAACCCAAAGTCCGTACCGAACCCAAACTTTACAGTTCGGGTTCGCTCAACTCTATTCATGTTAATTGATGTCATGTATTTTGGTGCATACTCCTTGTGTAAAAGTTTTTTAGTGTATACTTTACGAGAGCTTATTTTTACAATTAATTAAACATTTTTTACTTTTTACATCTGTGCATTTCATTCAATCTTTTACCTACTTTCTGCCTAAAAACCCCATTGGGGAGCTCTTCCATTTACTATATTATTTAGGGATGAGCAGCACTTTCCCTACCCCCTTCGTGTCCTTTTCCATTTCACGAGAGAGAGAAGGATTCCCTGCAGGGCCGGCAGGCACCTGAGGCTGGTGCAGGACTAAGCTCTCCCTGGGACCAGATGGGATTAGCTGCTTACAGTAGAGTACTGCACCTCAGTGAGGGAGATAGGGCTGGCTCCGTAGGCCTCAAGATGGCAGCCGGCCGCGGGTGTGAGGAGCTGGCGTCAGGGATCCCCAGACACACAGCCGCTATGCCCCCTCTGGAGATGCTGCCACGTGATTCTGCCACAGGGGGACTGGATGGCGAGAACGGGCGGCCGCTCGTCCCGCGGATCGCGGAACTATAGGCCGGCAGATGCTGGAGGCTCTATAGACCTCACGATGGCGGCGGACCTCCACTGTTTGGAGCCAGCCGCAGGCCAAGAGGATGTGTAATCTGCCAGCCGGGCACCTCAATACAGGCCAATGCTGAGGGAGAGGATGTCCAGGGGCAGGTAGGAGGAATCTAGAGGCTCTGTAGGCCTCAGGATGGCGGCGGACCTTGACTGTGTGGAACCGGCCAAGGGGAGACACAATTGGCCATCCGGGCTGCACAATACAGGCTGGGGCTGAGGCAGGGGATGACCAGGGATGGGTAGGGCTGTTTTGGTGGCTCACCAGGGTTGTAAGGATGGCGATGGATTGTGGCAGGATTTGCGGAGCTCTATTCCAGCACGTCCTCCCTGTTTCACATCCGGACACGCCCCCCGACCATTCCTCTTTACAGAACTGTTTCAGTTCAGCAATATTCTTGGGATGTCTGGTGTGAATCGCTTTCTTGAGGTCATGCCACAGCATCTCAATCGGGTTGAGGTCAGGACTCTGACTGGGCCACTCCAGAAGGCGTATTTTCTTCTGTTTAAGCCATTCTGTTGTTGATTTACTTCTTTGCTTTGGGTCATTGTCCTGTTGCAACACCCATCTTCTGTTGAGCTTCAGCTGGTGGACAGGTGGCCTTAAGTTCCCCTGCAAAATGTCTTGATAAACTTGGGAATTTATTTTTCCTTCGATGATAGCAATCCGTCCAGGCCCTGAAGCAGCAAAGCAGCTCCAAACCACGATGCCCCCACCACTATGCTTCACAGTTGGGATGAGGTTTTTATGTTGGTGTGCTGTGCCTCTTTTTCTCCACACATAGTGTTGTGTGTTTCTTCCAAACAACTCAACTGTAAACGTGCAGCAATGTTTTTTTTTTGTACATCAGTGGCTTCCTCTGTGGTATCCTCCCAAGAAATCCATTCGTGTTTAGTGTTTTACGTATCGTAGATTTGCTAACAGGGATGTTAGCATATGCCAGAGACTTTTGTAAGTTTTTAGCTGACACTCTAGGATTCTTCTTTACCTCTCCTAGGGAGAGTAGCAGCAGTGCTGAACTTTCTTCATTTATAGACAATTTGTCTTACCGTGAACTGATGAACAGCAAGGCTTTTGGTGATACTTTTATAACCCTTTCCAGCTTTATGCAAGTCAACAATTCTTAATCATAGGTCTTCTGAGAGCTCTTTTGTGCGAGGCATCATTCACATCAGGCAATGCTTCTTGTGAAAAGCAAACACAGTACTGGTGTGTGTTTTTTATAGGGCAGGGCAGCTGTAACCAATACCTCCAATCTCAACTCATTGATTGGACTCCAGTTGGCTGACACCTCACTCCAATTAGCTCTTGGATATGTCATTAGTCTAGGGGTTCACATACTTTTTCCACCTGCACTGTGAATGTTTACATGGTGTGTTCCATAAAAACATGGTAACTGTAATGGTCACCACCGTTTACGGTATTTCCCATTCCATCAACCACGACAGCTTATCTGACACTCCACAATTCGACAGGCACGATCCATTCCATTCCCCAGAATAACCAAGACTCACACAGCTCTGGTATTGGTTTCAAAATGTATGAACTTTAATGGTATCTTAGCTCTCTTATATACAGTACAGGCATGGTTACAGTAATCAAAGGAACAAATGAACTCTCCACCCACACATCACACAATGGGGGGCTTCAATCACATTCTTTTAGAGAATGACATTCAGAGAAGTTAATTATTCCCCAGACTTCCGGACTCCGATACTAAGTGATTCACCTGCATAATACACATTTCTATGTCAGACGGTTTGGCACCGATTTAACATGACCGAATTACTACAGCTTAGAAGTCACATTCCTTTACTAAACATAATTGACATGCTAATTCCCTACCCCTGAAAGAAGACATCTGACCCTTATGCCCCGTACACACCATCACTTTATGTGATGAAAAAAAACGACACTTTCTGTGAAGTAAAAAATGACGTTTTTGAAACTTCAATTTTCAAAGACGAAGTTGCCTACACACCATCGTTTTCTCACAATGTTCTTGCAATGTGAGGTTACGTTCCACCACGTTTTACCATTGAAGCTTGCTTCATAAGTAGCTTCTGGGCATGCGTGGATGAAAAAACGTCTTAGAAAACGACGTTTTTTGCTACACACGGTCAATTTCTGTGAAGTAAAAAGTGCACTTTTGAAAAACGACACATAAAATTGAAGCATGCTTCAATTTTTTTTGGTCGTTTTTTACAAGACATAAAACGACGTTTTCCCCCACACACAGTCAATTAAAGTGACGTTTTTAAAAACGTCATTTTTTTTCATCACATAAAGTGATGGTGTGTACGCGGCATTAGACTGCTAACTCACAACACATATCCATCATCAATAGCATCTTCACACAAACAGTGTTATTAGCATACATAATGAAAGGTCTTGGAGCAGACCCAATTAACACCTCAAAAGCATGTGTCCTCACATTGAAGGAAAACACTCCACTGACCTGGTGTGGGTCAGAATAACCACTTGAATATCTCAAGATATCCTGCAATATGAATTATCAGTTATCAGTCACATCTCATGTAATTTATAATTAATATTTCTCAGTCACCCTATGCCCAAAATAGGGAAACAGGGTGAACCTAGACCCAAGAGTTATTAGTGATGCTGACAGTACATCCGTGGAGCTGCTTGCTAGTGACTCACCGACACTTCCTGGATCTGGAATACACAGGGAGTCGAGGGATGACGTCACTTCCGAATTGTGAAGGACCAATAGGCGACACGTTTACGGAGCATGCACTCTTTCTTCAGGCCATGTTGGATGAGTGCTTTTAAGCACTGGAGCCGCTGCTGCTGGGTCTTAAAGTCCAGTGGCTTTGGATGTATACACACACACGTTGCTAGCTTATAATAATGCACATGAAAATATGGAGCTAGGCAGATGGGAATGTGAAACTACCTAACTGATTGGGCATAAAAAATGATAATAGACTTAATTTAAGACCTAGCAGCAGCGACTCTAGTGATTAAAAGCCCTCATCCACTTCCAGTTCCGGCGCCGTATGTAGGAGGCAGAAGATCCAGAGGCTCCGTCTAAGCCTGTACATAGCCGGCATATAAAGCCCAGATGCTGTCCCCAAAACGAGCGGTGTAGCGTCCTCCTGCCTCTCCCTCACTACTGTGAATGGAGCGGTACCTCACCCAGCCAAAATCGTGTGATGGAACGAGCGGGAGCGACACGATCTCCCCTCAGGCTGAGGAGGTGGGTATACACAAGATGGCCGCGGCTCCACTGACTCTCTCTCCCTCACAGCACGCTCAGCAGCAGCACATGCCGGGCATCCTCCCAGGCAGGGAAACACTGCATGAGGAGATGGACACAAATGCTGCAAAACACCAGGAGAATGACAACTCCCACGACAAGATAGCACAAGCCGTGGCTGCTCTGCTCTCTCCCACCATTACAGATGCGGTACACAGAGCAGTGGCTGAAGGCATACAGCAGCTGAGGAAAGAAATAGGGGAGCACTCTCAGAGGCTAAACAGAGCTGAGCAGCGCATATCATCGGTGGAAGATGATCAGTATAATATGTTTGCTGCTTTGGAGAGATTTGTTTTGGATCAACAACATCTACATGATCGCATGGAAGATCTCAAAAATCGCTCCAGGAGGAATAACCTAAGAATCATTGGGCTCCCTGAGTCCCACAAACAAAACGAATTGCTCGAGCTTTGCTCTTCAATCCTTCCAGGAGCCCTCGGCATCGATTGCCGGTGCATAGCGGAAAGGGCACATCGCATCGTTGCTCCAGCTGAAAACCGCAAACGCCCAAGACCGGTGATAGCGAAATATCTAAACTACGTCGATCGCACGGACATTTTTGCAATGTTTCTGCAAAGCTCGGGAAGTGGTGATAGAGGGTCATAAACTCCTAATTTTTGCAGACTATTCTGCTGAGGTATCCCGCAAACGGAAGGAGTTTCAACCAATTTGTGCAGAGCTTTACAAAAGGGGCATTCACTTCACCCTGGCATATCCTACAGTACTCCGTGTTCAAACTCAGGAGGGGGAACAGCTTACTTTGCAGTCCCTAGATAAAGCGAATGCGTTTCTTCAGTCGCTGACTTCGAGACAAGGTCATTCGGATACCTATGCAGACAAGGTTAGACATGGCCCAAGGGAGCAGAGAAGCCCCAGAAAGGACCTCACAAAGCACCTAAAGCCGTCGGATGGACTACCTCAACCGGACCACAACTAAATACATTGCTCCGTTCAATACATCGCTTTTTCGCTTTGTTTTGAGAGGGTGCAGGTCAGCTACAGAACTTCTTCACCTTCAAACTATCAGACCTTGTATATGGTTTCCCGTAAATGGCCACTTGAAGGTTCCCTGGACCCAGTTTAGTGGTCTTTACCTTTTTGATGCTAAACCTGCATGTGTTCTCTTTTCTCTATTGGCAGGTTTAAACCCATGGCATGCGTTCAGTCAGTTCAGATGGGAGATATTATCCTCTCATTATTTCTCCTCAGGAAATAGGGGTATATAACTCCAACACTGGGTAGCCTCCTTTGCCGTAACAATTAACGGGTCTATACTCATACTTACATAACATATGTTATTCACTAGCTCCTGCCCAGCCTGCTTCAAATCGGGTGGCAGCGACTCACTGTACTGTAGTTCCTTATCTGTTCGTTCAGGCCGACGGTTCGTCTGGTGGTGGAGTTACATACGGAAAAAAGTGAAGTCACTGAAAGTTCTGTTTGTAATTGTTACTTATTTCTCTTTTTCTTCCCCCTTTTCCCTTAACGTTCTCTTCTCGTCTGTGGCGGTATGGTTCCTACAATCTCACACAAGGACAAATGATCTGATGTATTTTTCTGCAATCCTGATCCTCTCTCAGATGGTAAACTCAATTTATGAATGCATACATGCTATATTTCCCCCTTAACTGATCTTCCCGATTCAGATAATAACATGGAATGTTAGGGGGTTACGCTCCCCAATAAATGCATGAAAGTCCTCAGGCACCTAAAAAGGTTGAAGGCAGATGTTGCTTTACTCCAGGAGTCACACCTGGAGGAGAGTGACTTCTTCCGCATGCGAAAGCTCTGGGTAGGAGAGGTGCTGGGTTCAGCCGCCAAAGGCCGCAAGGCAGGCGTGCTCATACTTTTACAAAAAAAACTAACATGCGATATTGTTCAGGTTGATAGAGATGAGGATGGCAGACTGGCTTCGGTCCACCTGAAATTTCCGGCGGGTGAAATTAGACTAACAAACATATATGCTCCCAATTCTCCAGACCAGTCATTTTTCACTGATTTGTCTTCCAAATTAGTGAAAGATAGTAATATTCCCCACATCGTAGGAGGCGACTTTAACTCGACCATTAATGATCAGGAAGATAGGTCCAGTCCCCGCTATTGTCCCAGACCTAAACAAGCTGACCAATTCACTCATCTTTATCACATGGTTCAGGCCCTCAACCTTATAGACATTTGGAGGCTGCAGCACCCCAGTCCTTTGCTAGACTTGATTACATCCTTTGCACCCACTCCATACTCCACAAAGTTGGGGACTCCTGCATTCATGGCCAGGTCAACGTGCTCGGATAATGGGTCTGGTTATGGATATTTAGGGGGAACCGCACGTCATTTTTTTTTAATTGACAGCGGGGTTCCCCTTAATATCCATACCAGACCTAAAGGGTCTGGTTATTGAATTTGCGGAGACCTCCGCGCATTTTTTTTTCCTGAACTCCGAACTCGGACCCAAACTTTTTCCAATTATTCGGGTTCGGGTCCGGGAAAAACCCAAAGTCCGTACCGAACCCAAACTTTACAGTTCGGGTTCGCTCAACTCTATTCATGTTAATTGATGTCATGTATTTTGGTGCATACTCCTTGTGTAAAAGTTTTTTAGTGTATACTTTACGAGAGCTTATTTTTACAATTAATTAAACATTTTTTACTTTTTACATCTGTGCATTTCATTCAATCTTTTACCTACTTTCTGCCTAAAAACCCCATTGGGGAGCTCTTCCATTTACTATATTATTTAGGGATGAGCAGCACTTTCCCTACCCCCTTCGTGTCCTTTTCCATTTCACGAGAGAGAGAAGGATTCCCTGCAGGGCCGGCAGGCACCTGAGGCTGGTGCAGGACTAAGCTCTCCCTGGGACCAGATGGGATTAGCTGCTTACAGTAGAGTACTGCACCTCAGTGAGGGAGATAGGGCTGGCTCCGTAGGCCTCAAGATGGCAGCCGGCCGCGGGTGTGAGGAGCTGGCGTCAGGGATCCCCAGACACACAGCCGCTATGCCCCCTCTGGAGATGCTGCCACGTGATTCTGCCACAGGGGGACTGGATGGCGAGAACGGGCGGCCGCTCGTCCCGCGGATCGCGGAACTATAGGCCGGCAGATGCTGGAGGCTCTATAGACCTCACGATGGCGGCGGACCTCCACTGTTTGGAGCCAGCCGCAGGCCAAGAGGATGTGTAATCTGCCAGCCGGGCACCTCAATACAGGCCAATGCTGAGGGAGAGGATGTCCAGGGGCAGGTAGGAGGAATCTAGAGGCTCTGTAGGCCTCAGGATGGCGGCGGACCTTGACTGTGTGGAACCGGCCAAGGGGAGACACAATTGGCCATCCGGGCTGCACAATACAGGCTGGGGCTGAGGCAGGGGATGACCAGGGATGGGTAGGGCTGTTTTGGTGGCTCACCAGGGTTGTAAGGATGGCGATGGATTGTGGCAGGATTTGCGGAGCTCTATTCCAGCACGTCCTCCCTGTTTCACATCCGGACACGCCCCCCGACCATTCCTCTTTACAGAACTGTTTCAGTTCAGCAATATTCTTGGGATGTCTGGTGTGAATCGCTTTCTTGAGGTCATGCCACAGCATCTCAATCGGGTTGAGGTCAGGACTCTGACTGGGCCACTCCAGAAGGCGTATTTTCTTCTGTTTAAGCCATTCTGTTGTTGATTTACTTCTTTGCTTTGGGTCATTGTCCTGTTGCAACACCCATCTTCTGTTGAGCTTCAGCTGGTGGACAGGTGGCCTTAAGTTCCCCTGCAAAATGTCTTGATAAACTTGGGAATTTATTTTTCCTTCGATGATAGCAATCCGTCCAGGCCCTGAAGCAGCAAAGCAGCTCCAAACCACGATGCCCCCACCACTATGCTTCACAGTTGGGATGAGGTTTTTATGTTGGTGTGCTGTGCCTCTTTTTCTCCACACATAGTGTTGTGTGTTTCTTCCAAACAACTCAACTGTAAACGTGCAGCAATGTTTTTTTTTTGTACATCAGTGGCTTCCTCTGTGGTATCCTCCCAAGAAATCCATTCGTGTTTAGTGTTTTACGTATCGTAGATTTGCTAACAGGGATGTTAGCATATGCCAGAGACTTTTGTAAGTTTTTAGCTGACACTCTAGGATTCTTCTTTACCTCTCCTAGGGAGAGTAGCAGCAGTGCTGAACTTTCTTCATTTATAGACAATTTGTCTTACCGTGAACTGATGAACAGCAAGGCTTTTGGTGATACTTTTATAACCCTTTCCAGCTTTATGCAAGTCAACAATTCTTAATCATAGGTCTTCTGAGAGCTCTTTTGTGCGAGGCATCATTCACATCAGGCAATGCTTCTTGTGAAAAGCAAACACAGTACTGGTGTGTGTTTTTTATAGGGCAGGGCAGCTGTAACCAATACCTCCAATCTCAACTCATTGATTGGACTCCAGTTGGCTGACACCTCACTCCAATTAGCTCTTGGATATGTCATTAGTCTAGGGGTTCACATACTTTTTCCACCTGCACTGTGAATGTTTACATGGTGTGTTCCATAAAAACATGGTAACTGTAATGGTCACCACCGTTTACGGTATTTCCCATTCCATCAACCACGACAGCTTATCTGACACTCCACAATTCGACAGGCACGATCCATTCCATTCCCCAGAATAACCAAGACTCACACAGCTCTGGTATTGGTTTCAAAATGTATGAACTTTAATGGTATCTTAGCTCTCTTATATACAGTACAGGCATGGTTACAGTAATCAAAGGAACAAATGAACTCTCCACCCACACATCACACAATGGGGGGCTTCAATCACATTCTTTTAGAGAATGACATTCAGAGAAGTTAATTATTCCCCAGACTTCCGGACTCCGATACTAAGTGATTCACCTGCATAATACACATTTCTATGTCAGACGGTTTGGCACCGATTTAACATGACCGAATTACTACAGCTTAGAAGTCACATTCCTTTACTAAACATAATTGACATGCTAATTCCCTACCCCTGAAAGAAGACATCTGACCCTTAGACTGCTAACTCACAACACATATCCATCATCAATAGCATCTTCACACAAACAGTGTTATTAGCATACATAATGAAAGGTCTTGGAGCAGACCCAATTAACACCTCAAAAGCATGTGTCCTCACATTGAAGGAAAACACTCCACTGACCTGGTGTGGGTCAGAATAACCACTTGAATATCTCAAGATATCCTGCAATATGAATTATCAGTTATCAGTCACATCTCATGTAATTTATAATTAATATTTCTCAGTCACCCTATGCCCAAAATAGGGAAACAGGGTGAACCTAGACCCAAGAGTTATTAGTGATGCTGACAGTACATCCGTGGAGCTGCTTGCTAGTGACTCACCGACACTTCCTGGATCTGGAATACACAGGGAGTCGAGGGATGACGTCACTTCCGAATTGTGAAGGACCAATAGGCGACACGTTTACGGAGCATGCACTCTTTCTTCAGGCCATGTTGGATGAGTGCTTTTAAGCACTGGAGCCGCTGCTGCTGGGTCTTAAAGTCCAGTGGCTTTGGATGTATACACACACACGTTGCTAGCTTATAATAATGCACATGAAAATATGGAGCTAGGCAGATGGGAATGTGAAACTACCTAACTGATTGGGCATAAAAAATGATAATAGACTTAATTTAAGACCTAGCAGCAGCGACTCTAGTGATTAAAAGCCCTCATCCACTTCCAGTTCCGGCGCCGTATGTAGGAGGCAGAAGATCCAGAGGCTCCGTCTAAGCCTGTACATAGCCGGCATATAAAGCCCAGATGCTGTCCCCAAAACGAGCGGTGTAGCGTCCTCCTGCCTCTCCCTCACTACTGTGAATGGAGCGGTACCTCACCCAGCCAAAATCGTGTGATGGAACGAACGGGAGCGACACGATCTCCCCTCAGGCTGAGGAGGTGGGTATACACAAGATGGCCGCGGCTCCACTGACTCTCTCTCCCTCACAGCACGCTCAGCAGCAGCACATGCCGGGCATCCTCCCAGGCAGGGAGACACTGCATGAGGAGATGGACACAAATGCTGCAAAACACCAGGAGAATGACAACTCCCACGACAAGATAGCACAAGCCGTGGCTGCTCTGCTCTCTCCCACCATTACAGATGCGGTACACAGAGCAGTGGCTGAAGGCATACAGCAGCTGAGGAAAGAAATAGGGAAGCACTCTCAGAGGCTAAACAGAGCTGAGCAGCGCATATCATCGGTGGAAGATGATCAGTATAATATGTTTGCTGCTTTGGAGAGATTTGTTTTGGATCAACAACATCTACATGATCGCATGGAAGATCTCAAAAATCGCTCCAGGAGGAATAACCTAAGAATCATTGGGCTCCCTGAGTCCCACAAACAAAACGAATTGCTCGAGCTTTGCTCTTCAATCCTTCCAGGAGCCCTCGGCATCGATTGCCGGTGCATAGCGGAAAGGGCACATCGCATCGTTGCTCCAGCTGAAAACCGCAAACGCCCAAGACCGGTGATAGCGAAATATCTAAACTACGTCGATCGCACGGACATTTTTGCAATGTTTCTGCAAAGCTCGGGAAGTGGTGATAGAGGGTCATAAACTCCTAATTTTTGCAGACTATTCTGCTGAGGTATCCCGCAAACGGAAGGAGTTTCAACCAATTTGTGCAGAGCTTTACAAAAGGGGCATTCACTTCACCCTGGCATATCCTACAGTACTCCGTGTTCAAACTCAGTAGGGGGAACAGCTTACTTTGCAGTCCCTAGATAAAGCGAATGCGTTTCTTCAGTCGCTGACTTCGAGACAAGGTCATTCGGATACCTATGCAGACAAGGTTAGACATGGCCCAAGGGAGCAGAGAAGCCCCAGAAAGGACCTCACAAAGCACCTAAAGCCGTCGGATGGACTACCTCAACCGGACCACAACTAAATACATTGCTCCGTTCAATACATCGCTTTTTCGCTTTGTTTTGAGAGGGTGCAGGTCAGCTACGGAACTTCTTCACCTTCAAACTATCAGACCTTGTATATGGTTTCCCGTAAATGGCCACTTGAAGGTTCCCTGGACCCAGTTTAGTGGTCTTTACCTTTTTGATGCTAAACCTGCATGTGTTCTCTTTTCTCTATTGGCAGGTTTAAACCCATGGCATGCGTTCAGTCAGTTCAGATGGGAGATATTATCCTCTCATTATTTCTCCTCAGGAAATAGGGGTATATAACTCCAACACTGGGTAGCCTCCTTTGCTGTAACAATTAACGGGTCTATACTCATACTTACATAACATATGTTATTCACTAGCTCCTGCCCAGCCTGCTTCAAATCGGGTGGCAGCGACTCACTGTACTGTAGTTCCTTATCTGTTCGTTCAGGCCGACGGTTCGTCTGGTGGTGGAGTTACATACGGAAAAAAGTGAAGTCACTGAAAGTTCTGTTTGTAATTGTTACTTATTTCTCTTTTTCTTCCCCCTTTTCCCTTAACGTTCTCTTCTCGTCTGTGGCGGTATGGTTCCTACAATCTCACACAAGGACAAATGATCTGATGTATTTTTCTGCAATCCTGATCCTCTCTCAGATGGTAAACTCAATTTATGAATGCATACATGCTATATTTCCCCCTTAACTGATCTTCCCGATTCAGATAATAACATGGAATGTTAGGGGGTTACGCTCCCCAATAAATGCATGAAAGTCCTCAGGCACCTAAAAAGGTTGAAGGCAGATGTTGCTTTACTCCAGGAGTCACACCTGGAGGAGAGTGACTTCTTCCGCATGCGAAAGCTCTGGGTAGGAGAGGTGCTGGGTTCAGCCGCCAAAGGCCGCAAGGCAGGCGTGCTCATACTTTTACAAAAAAAACTAACATGCGATATTGTTCAGGTTGATAGAGATGAGGATGGCAGACTGGCTTCGGTCCACCTGAAATTTCCGGCGGGTGAAATTAGACTAACAAACATATATGCTCCCAATTCTCCAGACCAGTCATTTTTCACTGATTTGTCTTCCAAATTAGTGAAAGATAGTAATATTCCCCACATCGTAGGAGGCGACTTTAACTCGACCATTAATGATCAGGAAGATAGGTCCAGTCCCCGCTATTGTCCCAGACCTAAACAAACTGACCAATTCACTCATCTTTATCACATGGTTCAGGCCCTCAACCTTATAGACATTTGGAGGCTGCAGCACCCCAGTCCTTTGCTAGACTTGATTACATCCTTTGCACCCACTCCATACTCCACAAAGTTGGGGACTCCTGCATTCATGACTTGGTCATTTCGGACCACTCCCTGGTTATCGGTAACTTTCGACAATATACAGACTCGCCCAGACTTTCGGCAGTGGAGGTTTCCTTCATATTTGGCCCAAAATGCAAACTTCAAGGCGATGCTGACTGAAGCATGGTCGGATTATGCCCAAAATAATAGCAAGCACAGCGATAACCCAAATTTGTTTTGGGAAGCAGGAAAATCCTTTCTGCGAGGGAAGATAATTGCCTTTACCTCGGCCTAAAAGAAAAATGCTAAAGCTCACTTTCTAGAGGCCAGCAATAAAATCCGAGCAGCCCAAGTCCGCCTTACTGAACATAACACGGCTGAAAACCCTAAGATTTGGCAAGAGGCCAAGGTGTCTTTTGAAACGTGGGCGGAAAATGTAGAACTAGCAAAAATGTCCTCTGCTCAATTGCAATATCATAAATTTGGGAATAAGGCGGGAAAACTATTAGCCAATCTTACCAAGGGACATTACCACCCCACGCACATCACGACATTACATAACCCGGACGGCTCACTATCCTCAACACCCAAGGACATTAGTAAGACTCTTAAAAACTTCTTCACAAAACTATATGCCCAGGAACCAATCGATCTACAGGCGGCGACTAGCTACTTAGGCTCAACCAACCTCCCCCTTATAGACCCGGATCATTTATGAAAATGAAATGCCCCGATTACCGAAGAGGAAATTAATGTAACAATTAGAGGCCTATCGAATGGGAAAGCCCCGGGTCTGGATGGTTATACGCCCGAATTCTATAAGTTGATGAGAGAGGAAATTACACCTCCTATGCTCCTGGTCTGCAATTCCATCTGGGATGGTGGCCCTTATCTCCCGACCGGCCACCAGGCTTACATTAAACTCATTGCTAAAAAAGATAAGGACCCGAAAGACCCAGGATCATACCGTCCTATATCCTTACTAAATATAGACTCCAAAATACTTTGTAAAGTTGCTGCCTCCCGGCTAGCAAACATTATGCCCTCCCTAATTCACAAGGCGCAATTGGGCTTCACTAAGGGTAGGTCAGCGTCCTCTAACTTGAGAAAGGTTCTTGCCGCCCTTAGTTATGCAAAACAGCACCCTTTAAAGGACTTAGCAATCATCACGCTCGATGCTGAAAATGCTTTTGATCATGTAAGTTTCCAATGGTTATCTCTAGTAATGCAAAAATTTGGCATGTCAGGTCCCTTTTGCCACTTTATTCGTAATTTATACTCTGCCCCCTATACCACTATTATAGCTGCAGGTGTACAATCAAATCCCATACGGTTACACAAAGATACAAGACAAGGGTACCCCCTGTCCCCCCTACTCTTCAATTTAGCCATGGAACCCCTCTCACGTCACCTCCACACCACCACGTCCTTACACAGGATCCCGTTCGTACAGGAAGACTTGAGGGTTGCCCTTTTCGCGGATGATATTCTGATCTTTCCACCACCCCCAGTACAGATATTCCCGCCATCCAGTAAATTTTTGACTCTTTCCGTAAGTGCTCTGGCCTGAAAATGAACTTCACCAAAAGTGAAATTCTCCCTCTCAGTACGAAACCATCACATTCGTAGTTACAACCCTCCCCTTCCATGTGAATGAAAAACACATAACATACTTGGGTGTAAAGATTGGTAAGGAACCTTCCTCTCTCTATTCTCTTAACTATGCCCCCCTGATTTCAAAAATTGTAGGTGAGCTGGAGGTTTGGTCAAATCTACCGCTGTCACTCTTTGGGAGATGTGCACTTTTTAAAATGGTCAGTTTTGCCAGACTGTTATATCCTATGCAAACTTTGCTGCTGTTAATTAAACATAGAGATATACAAACCTTAAACAGAGCAATCACTAATTTCTTATGGAGAAAAGGCAAACCAAGGGTGGCACTAACCAAGCTATTTCTCCCAAGGAGTGAGGGCGGCATAAACCTCCCCAACATTAAAGTATACAACCTAGCATGCTTGTTGAGAACAGGAATGGATTGGATCTTACAGACATCTAAATACTCTGACTTTGATTTGGAATCAAACATGGTTTGTCCCTTAAACCTGGTAGCTCTCCTTCATAGCTCATTACAGAAAATCCCTACACATATCAAACACAATTGGCTGTTCAGGGACACGATAGTAACATGGAGAGAAATAAGGAAAAAGTTGGGCCTGCCTCCTTATGTTTACAAGTTTCTACCGATACAATGTTCCTGTTGGGGCTCCAATATGAACCATTCTCCAAATGGAAAGACAAGGGTCTCACAAACGCATACTCTTTATATGATGAGGCTGACAGCACCCCCAAGCCCTTTCCTCAGCTAGTGGAGGAGTTCGACCTACCCCCACACCACTTTCTTCATGCAATGCAATATATTGACTTTATTAACACAGTTTGCCCAAAGAAGAATGTTAGGTTTCAGCTGTCTTTTATGGACAAATTACTACTGGAAAGCCGCCACTCTATATCTGATATTTATCGCCCTCTGAATGAAAAATTTACGAAGTAACTGCACACCTGACCAAGTAGACATTGATGATATTTTAGCAGGCTACAGGATGACTAGTCTACTCACTCCCTGCGAATCTTGGAGGGAAACCCAATTTAAAATAATTAATCGAGCCTATAACCCTTTTTCTACGAAATTTCCAACCAGCACAGGCCCGGCCTGCCCATGGTGCTCGCTCAGTAAACCATCCTTATTACATCGCCTCTGGTCCTGTCCTATGATAGATGACTATTGGACCTCAATTCTCCAATTCATAAATAGGGTGACAAACTATCTCCCGGACAAGGACCCTGTGCTACTATTGTTCGGCTACAGCCGCACAGACGAAGTTCCCCAGTGCCTAATAACTTTCTGCCACAGGAGCATTCTCAGTGGATACTTTTAACGCTACTCATAGCACGCAGGATCATCCTCAATCACTGGATTTCTCCCACTTCTCCATCTCAACCTGAAGCATTGAGGAACCTCAAAGTGTTACTTTTCAGGGAGAAATTAGATGGCCTGTCACATACCTTGGACTCGTCTCCCTTCATATATATGGAGAGGGATCAAACATCAGGAACATCTTTCATGGTGTTTCCTACGTAACTTGTTGCATCCTGATTATTATTTTTGAGAAGGCCTATCACATTGCATGCGTTTCTTTGTTTTTCTTATTGGAACTAGAACCTCTACCTTGTGTTGTGCTATAGTGAGATCTCTGGGTTGAGGTGGAATCTGTATAAGTGAGTTTATTGCCATGGCTTTAATCCACCCCCCCTGTATCCCCGCTCTCTCTCTTTTCTTCCCCCCCTTCAAAGCACTGCCTACTAACATTTTACGTCTGTTCGCCTCTGAAGGAAATCCCCTTCTACCCCCCCCCCCTTTTTTTTTCATTTATTGTTATTTTTATTATCTTTGTTTGTTGACTGTATTGGAAAATCTATGTACACTTATTGTCAGTTATTCTTTGCCAGTTCATTGTCGACAGCTGTTCTCTACCTCTTATGACTGACACTGTTTGTTATTCTCTTTATTGAAATGCTTCAATAAAATTGTATGGAAAACAAAAAAGCCCTCATCCAACATGGCCCCCCGTTAGGCCTGAAGAAGGAACGCATGCTCTCTAACGCGTCGCCTATTGGTTCTTTATAATCCGGAAGTGGCATCATGCCTCGACTCCCTGTGTGTTCCAGATGCAGGAAGTGTAGGTGACCACCGGTGCAGCCCGCTCTGAGTCACCAGCAAGCAGCTCCATGGATGTACTTCCTTCACGGACACTCTGCAATTTGTGCCTAATGCCTGTTACTACCTTACTCTTGTGAGTACCTACATCCGTTTGTGAAATAAATTAACTTTTATACTGCACTTAGAGTGCCTGTGTTTTATCCTCAGCTGTTCCAGAAATCGATTCTTATGTTCCATTGGGCTGCCTTCAAGGTGCTATTACACAGACTTTATGGACTTTTTATCAGTCATCTTTTAAATTTCCCCTGATCATCCCCATACCCCATGTGTTAAATAGGCTGGTGCAAGCGACAACTTATTTCTATGTGTAAAGTTCTCATTAGAAGATAGAAAGGTGGATCCTGAAGGTTGGTTCATATTCTTGAGGGGGAAATTACAGGATACGGAATGTATATTGGCAAATATATACTGACCTAATAAGAACCCAACAGGTTACCTGAAAAAAATTATGAGAAAACTGATGGATTAAAAAAAAAGGCCTACTAATCCTGGCAGGAGATTTACATTTCTGCATGTACCTAAAGGTTAACAGTTCATTGCGTGCACTGGGGACTAGAGACTATCAACTCAGGATGAAAAAATAAATTGTACCAATGTCAACTGGTAGATGTATGGGGAGGAGTTTAACACCATGAGATAAAAGATTAAACTTTCTACTCCCCAGTGCACAGGACATACTCATGGCTGGACTACATAATGGTGGATCATAGACTGCTGGAATCATTAGGAAAATCCTACTCCCACACCACTTTCTTCATGCAATGCAATATATTGACTTTATTAACACAGTTTGCCCAAAGAAGAATGTTAGGTTTCAGCTGTCTTTTATGGACAAATTACTACTGGAAAGCCGCCACTCTATATCTGATATTTATCGCCCTCTGAATGAAAAATTTACGAAGTAACTGCACACCTGACCAAGTAGACATTGATGATATTTTAGCAGGCTACAGGATGACTAGTCTACTCACTCCCTGCGAATCTTGGAGGGAAACCCAATTTAAAATAATTAATCGAGCCTATTACCCTTTTTCTACGAAATTTCCAACCAGCACAGGCCCGGCCTGCCCATGGTGCTCGCTCAGTAAACCATCCTTATTACATCGCCTCTGGTCCTGTCCTATGATAGATGACTATTGGACCTCAATTCTCCAATTCATAAATAGGGTGACAAACTATCTCCCGGACAAGGACCCTGTGCTACTATTGTTCGGCTACAGCCGCACAGACGAAGTTCCCCAGTGCCTAATAACTTTCTGCCACAGGAGCATTCTCAGTGGATACTTTTAACGCTACTCATAGCACGCAGGATCATCCTCAATCACTGGATTTCTCCCACTTCTCCATCTCAACCTGAAGCATTGAGGAACCTCAAAGTGTTACTTTTCAGGGAGAAATTAGATGGCCTGTCACATACCTTGGACTCGTCTCCCTTCATATATATGGAGAGGGATCAAACATCAGGAACATCTTTCATGGTGTTTCCTACGTAACTTGTTGCATCCTGATTATTATTTTTGAGAAGGCCTATCACATTGCATGCGTTTCTTTGTTTTTCTTATTGGAACTAGAACCTCTACCTTGTGTTGTGCTATAGTGAGATCTCTGGGTTGAGGTGGAATCTGTATAAGTGAGTTTATTGCCATGGCTTTAATCCACCCCCCCTGTATCCCCGCTCTCTCTCTTTTCTTCCCCCCCTTCAAAGCACTGCCTACTAACATTTTACGTCTGTTCGCCTCTGAAGGAAATCCCCTTCTACCCCCCCCCTTTTTTTTCATTTATTGTTATTTTTATTATCTTTGTTTGTTGACTGTATTGGAAAATCTATGTACACTTATTGTCAGTTATTCTTTGCCAGTTCATTGTCGACAGCTGTTCTCTACCTCTTATGACTGACACTGTTTGTTATTCTCTTTATTGAAATGCTTCAATAAAATTGTATGGAAAACAAAAAAGCCCTCATCCAACATGGCCCCCCGTTAGGCCTGAAGAAGGAACGCATGCTCTCTAACGCGTCGCCTATTGGTTCTTTATAATCCGGAAGTGGCATCATGCCTCGACTCCCTGTGTGTTCCAGATGCAGGAAGTGTAGGTGACCACCGGTGCAGCCCGCTCTGAGTCACCAGCAAGCAGCTCCATGGATGTACTTCCTTCACGGACACTCTGCAATTTGTGCCTAATGCCTGTTACTACCTTACTCTTGTGAGTACCTACATCCGTTTGTGAAATAAATTAACTTTTATACTGCACTTAGAGTGCCTGTGTTTTATCCTCAGCTGTTCCAGAAATCGATTCTTATGTTCCATTGGGCTGCCTTCAAGGTGCTATTACACAGACTTTATGGACTTTTTATCAGTCATCTTTTAAATTTCCCCTGATCATCCCCATACCCCATGTGTTAAATAGGCTGGTGCAAGCGACAACTTATTTCTATGTGTAAAGTTCTCATTAGAAGATAGAAAGGTGGATCCTGAAGGTTGGTTCATATTCTTGAGGGGGAAATTACAGAATACGGAATGTATATTGGCAAATATATACTGACCTAATAAGAACCCAACAGGTTACCTGAAAAAAATTATGAGAAAACTGATGGATTAAAAAAAAAGGCCTACTAATCCTGGCAGGAGATTTACATTTCTGCATGTACCTAAAGGTTAACAGTTCATTGCGTGCACTGGGGACTAGAGACTATCAACTCAGGATGAAAAAATAAATTGTACCAATGTCAACTGGTAGATGTATGGGGAGGAGTTTAACACCATGAGATAAAAGATTAAACTTTCTACTCCCCAGTGCACAGGACATACTCATGGCTGGACTACATAATGGTGGATCATAGACTGCTGGAATCAGTAGGAAAATCCTACTCCCACACCACTTTCTTCATGCAATGCAATATATTGACTTTATTAACACAGTTTGCCCAAAGAAGAATGTTAGGTTTCAGCTGTCTTTTATGGACAAATTACTACTGGAAAGCCGCCACTCTATATCTGATATTTATCGCCCTCTGAATGAAAAATTTACGAAGTAACTGCACACCTGACCAAGTAGACATTGATGATATTTTAGCAGGCTACAGGATGACTAGTCTACTCACTCCCTGCGAATCTTGGAGGGAAACCCAATTTAAAATAATTAATCGAGCCTATTACCCTTTTTCTACGAAATTTCCAACCAGCACAGGCCCGGCCTGCCCATGGTGCTCGCTCAGTAAACCATCCTTATTACATCGCCTCTGGTCCTGTCCTATGATAGATGACTATTGGACCTCAATTCTCCAATTCATAAATAGGGTGACAAACTATCTCCCGGACAAGGACCCTGTGCTACTATTGTTCGGCTACAGCCGCACAGACGAAGTTCCCCAGTGCCTAATAACTTTCTGCCACAGGAGCATTCTCAGTGGATACTTTTAACGCTACTCATAGCACGCAGGATCATCCTCAATCACTGGATTTCTCCCACTTCTCCATCTCAACCTGAAGCATTGAGGAACCTCAAAGTGTTACTTTTCAGGGAGAAATTAGATGGCCTGTCACATACCTTGGACTCGTCTCCCTTCATATATATGGAGAGGGATCAAACATCAGGAACATCTTTCATGGTGTTTCCTACGTAACTTGTTGCATCCTGATTATTATTTTTGAGAAGGCCTATCACATTGCATGCGTTTCTTTGTTTTTCTTATTGGAACTAGAACCTCTACCTTGTGTTGTGCTATAGTGAGATCTCTGGGTTGAGGTGGAATCTGTATAAGTGAGTTTATTGCCATGGCTTTAATCCACCCCCCCCCTGTATCCCCGCTCTCTCTCTTTTCTTCCCCCCCTTCAAAGCACTGCCTACTAACATTTTACGTCTGTTCGCCTCTGAAGGAAATCCCCTTCTACCCCCCCCCTTTTTTTTCATTTATTGTTATTTGTATTATCTTTGTTTGTTGACTGTATTGGAAAATCTATGTACACTTATTGTCAGTTATTTTTTGCCAGTTCATTGTCGACAGCTGTTCTCTACCTCTTATGACTGACACTGTTTGTTATTCTCTTTATTGAAATGCTTCAATAAAATTGTATGGAAAACAAAAAAGCCCTCATCCAACATGGCCCCCCGTTAGGCCTGAAGAAGGAACGCATGCTCTCTAACGCGTCGCCTATTGGTTCTTTATAATCCGGAAGTGGCATCATGCCTCGACTCCCTGTGTGTTCCAGATGCAGGAAGTGTAGGTGACCACCGGTGCAGCCCGCTCTGAGTCACCAGCAAGCAGCTCCATGGATGTACTTCCTTCACGGACACTCTGCAATTTGTGCCTAATGCCTGTTACTACCTTACTCTTGTGAGTACCTACATCCGTTTGTGAAATAAATTAACTTTTATACTGCACTTAGAGTGCCTGTGTTTTATCCTCAGCTGTTCCAGAAATCAATTCTTATGTTCCATTGGGCTGCCTTCAAGGTGCTATTACACAGACTTTATGGACTTTTTATCAGTCATCTTTTAAATTTCCCCTGATCATCCCCATACCCCATGTGTTAAATAGGCTGGTGCAAGCGACAACTTATTTCTATGTGTAAAGTTCTCATTAGAAGATAGAAAGGTGGATCCTGAAGGTTGGTTCATATTCTTGAGGGGGAAATTACAGGATACGGAATGTATATTGGCAAATATATACTGACCTAATAAGAACCCAACAGGTTACCTGAAAAAAAATATGAGAAAACTGATGGATTAAAAAAAAAGGCCTACTAATCCTGGCAGGAGATTTACATTTCTGCATGTACCTAAAGGTTAACAGTTCATTGCGTGCACTGGGGACTAGAGACTATCAACTCAGGATGAAAAAATAAATTGTACCAATGTCAACTGGTAGATGTATGGGGAGGAGTTTAACACCATGAGATAAAAGATTAAACTTTCTACTCCCCAGTGCACAGGACATACTCATGGCTGGACTACATAATGGTGGATCATAGACTGCTGGAATCAGTAGGAAAATCACCAATAGAAATAATGTCAATACCAGATCATGCCCCAGTAACAATGAAGCTGAAACTATTTGGAAACCAAGAGGATCACCTGGAGACTGAATGAAGATCTGATACAAGAGAAAGCGGTAGAAGATAAAGTAAAAAAATAAATAGAACAATACTTTCAGTTATATACAAAATGGGAGGAGAAGGGAAACAAAGGAGGGGGGGAGTAAGAAGATAGGACATGTATCAGCGTAAAAAACGAACGTAACATTGTGACTATATATGTGACCACGGCTAGTAATATTATACCAAGGTCTATATCCCTATTGTTTGTAGGAAAAGAGGGAGCATATATTGGGGAAGGGAAAAGGGGGAGGGGGAGGGAAAAGGGAGAGAAAGGGAATAGGAATTGTGGGACTTTGACATGAAACACACCACCGGAATATGATGAATCAATTAATAGGATAAAATTACATTTATTGGAAACAATAGAGCATACCAAACAGTGAACATTCATCACAGTAGATAATATACAGATTGTGATAGGCATGATTGGTAAATCAAAGTTACATAGTATAACATAATAATACCTATAGTGTAACATAGTATGTATCACTGTATTCAAATTAATATATAAAATATAAAGTAGAGAATAGTTAGACCTAGTTGTCAAAGCACATGATTAACATGATAGTGGTTGACAAGGTATAAATTAATTGAATTATGATTCTCAGAGATAAAAATCGCATGATATGATAAAGTTGCTGTGACATAACATCAGTAAAAATCTTGACGCGTTTCGTGGATAGACTTCTACTCATTAGGAGCAAGTATGGCCTGGGTATATCTCCAAACCTCACAGATGCCCAGTTCCATCCTTTCACACACATGTCCTTCTCGACCAAATCAACTTGAAAGTGAGTCTTGATGTATTCAGACAGCTTTTCGAACTCCGGCTCCCTGAAACCGTCATATTTGTACACCTGACTGGTACGTGTTGACAGTCGGAGGCCATACCCAAGTGCCACACGACGCCAGATCCCTTCTGTTAAGTCAGTTGCTGCAATATTCTCCACTTTTCCAGTTTTGTTATTTTTGTACATAAGTCCTGCTTTAGATAAACGTAGGTGTCATTCATAAACCCTTTCACCTCCTGGTAGATATCGTTAAATTCTAACGTGTCAGCCATTGTGCGTCTAAGCAATCACTCGCTCTGCTTCCCACCACCACGCACCTAGCCACAGTACTTTCAGTTAAATGAAACCCCAGGGATAGTAGAGGCCATGATATGGGAAGACCATAAACCTTATATTAGGGGCAACCTGATTTCTATAGGGGCTAGGATGAAAAAAAAAAAGGATAAGTAACATGGAGCGAAGGGTCTGGAAGTGACTCTGTTCACTCTGACCGTCGTAGTGGGGCAAAGTAAATGGCAGGGATCCAGGACAAAATGGGGTCAGCCTGGGGGGGCCTGTAACTAGCACAAAGAAGCGGTTCCCTTCCTGGCTTAGGAATAACGGTAATGCTTGCAAAAGATCCGGTGGCACGGTATGGTTATTTAGAATTGCATTGAAGGCGGTGACAAAGTGGGTCGCCAACTGTGCTTTGAAGGTTTTATAATAGGAAATTGTGAGTTTTAACTCCCACTGAGGTGGATAAAACAGGAATGTAGGATAAGTTGCATTGGGTTTTGAATGGTATTCGCCAACGTCCTGCTGCATTTGTCCCCGTATTCATAAAAGGACCTCCGCACCTTCAAAAGTCTGTTCTTAGATTGAAATAAGGAGTGTTCCCTGATTTGTTCTCAGAGACTGGTTACTTCTGCTTCCAAGACCCTATCTGGATGTAATTTATGGTGTTTTTCGCAGTCATGGAGTTTTGCAAGCAACCCGGACAGCATCTTCGCTCTTGCCACCTTAAGTTTGTGCCCATGTTTAATGAGCAATCCTCTAGTGTAGCACTTATGTGCTGAGTGCTGACCAAACAGAGAGAGGATTAGGGACCGGGTCTTTTTTTCTCTCGAAAAAAGTTTCAGCTCGGAATGTCTGCCTTGACCTCGGAGTCCTGTACAAAGGACTCATTTAGTCGCCGCGTGGCTGATCTAGGTGCCGGGTGCTGTGAGACAAGAACTACAGAGATCGGAGCATGGTCTGAAAGTGCAATATGTTCAATGTGGGCCCCAGAAACAAGTGGGATCATGGCCTGGGAGATTAGGAAAAGGAATCCTGGAATACGAGGCGCGAACCGCCGAAAAAAAAGTGTAGTCCCTTTCCTGCGGGTGAAGGATACGCCAGATGTCCACTAGCTGATGCGAGTGCAACAGCTCTCTGACTCAGTTTCGAGATTTCCGGGACAGGGCCGAGAAGCCCATCGAAGAGTCTGTGCAGGGATCAATGGTGAGGTTCAGGTCATCCCCCAACACTAAAGTTCCCTCAGCAAAGGAAGCCAATGCTACTAGGCAGGATTCAAGTACTGGAAGTTGATCTACATTCGGCAGGTACAGGTTAGCCAGATTAAACCTTTGCGACTGGAGTGTACCCTTTACAAAAAGGTATCTGCCCTCATGGTTGGTATAGAGGTCCAACAGCTGCCAGGGTACAGTTTTGGCCAGGAGAATACACGTGCTCTTTGATTTTGTGGAGGGTGACACACTGTGATACGCTGTTGGGAAATGCTTATTGTATCATTTCGGGATCTTGTCTGCCCGAAAATGGGTTTCTTGCAAGAATACTACTTGAGGCCTTTGCCTCCAGAGTTCAGCTAAACAACTGGAGCGCTTTTCCGAAGCATTTAAGCCTTTCACGTTCCAGGACACAAATTTCAATGACATTGTTAGAGGAGTAGGGTCGGGCCGTCGAGCCCAGCCAGAACCGGAATCAGTAGGTAGGGTGGGGAGGGAAGGGGGGAAGATGAGGATAGACCAGGAACAGAGAATGTAGATGGGAGGGGTGTAGGAAAGACTATAAGGGGTGGTGCATGCGTGAGGCTGACTAGGCAGGTAACGTCCACCTAGTGCTCCGCACCTATTGAGACTTAGCAACCAAAATAATACAAGTTGAAGACGCTTTCTACATTGATACAGTAACCAGCAGATAGAAATTACTCTCAGGCGCATAATTATATGATGTACGGCGTAAAAAAATCAAAAATTAAACCAGCAAAAGTCCTTGAAGCGCTGATGAGAGCAGCAAGTAAAATGGCTGCAGCATCTTTCCCCTGCTCATCATTACCTCACTCACAGAAACTGAGTAAAACTCAGACAACTTATGATATTGAGGCTGAACCTGAATTTGACCTCAGTTTGAACCCGAATATTCTACAGGGTACTTCACCCAATTCAGACCTTATATCCCAATTTGAAAGAGTCCTACAAAGGGCACTGCAAAACACCTCAGATACCATTACAGAAAAACTGACATGAGAAATCCGTGAGGTGGGAAGACGAACATCTGTACTGGAACAAAGAATGGAAGAAATAGATGAAATAACTGCAAATTATAATGATGAATTGGAACTACTTAAGGAAGATAATATTTCCCTTAATAATCGCATGGAAGAATATGAAAACAGAGCTAGAAGGTCTAATCTGCGAATCCGTGGTGTACCAGAATCTATAACAGATCTCTTTCCCACCATTACTACACTATTCCATGAACTAGCTCCTGCAATTCCTGAGGAACGCTTACAAATGGATGGGATCCACAGGTCACTAGTTCCCAGAAAAGAAGTAGTCCCCCAAGAGACATTATGATTAAACTTACCGTATTTTTCACACTATAAGACGCACTTCCCCGCCCCCAAAAACTGGGTGAAATGTCCCTGCGTCTTATAGTGTGAATACTGACCAGGCACTGACCCCCCCCCCCCCGTCGCAATGTCAAAATCCCTCTCTCCTTCTCTGTGAAGGAGAGAGGACAGGATGTGAGGCGCATCCTAGCAGGGGCATACCAAGAGCGAGCGGGGGGAGACGTTTTGCCCCGGGTGTCAAAACATGGGGGATGTCAGTAGCAGTGCTATGGGGGTGCCAGAGGTGACACCATCCCGAAGGCAGTGAGAGCCTTTGCTGTTTTTTTTTTTAGCCCAATCCCCCCTTCCAGCGCCGTGGTCTAGTCCTGTCTGACTTCCTGCTCCTTCCCCCACAGCTGCTGCTGTAAACGATGTCCCCATTTCTAGCTGCTTCCTGGGTACATCTGAGGCTGAGAGCCAGCCAGCCAGAGGGAATTATAATGGCAGTGTCCTCCACTGCCTGAGGTGAGCCCTTGATAAGGGGGTGGGAGGTGTGAGGTGTGAGCTGGCATGGTATCCATTGCTCATCACCTGAGCTAATGTGATAGAAGAGGCTTAAGGGGTGTTTGTGTCTGCCCTGCTACCCTGAGCTGATCTGGGAAAGGGGGGAGGTTGCCAGAGGCGTTGCTAGGGGGGTGCGGGGGTGCGGCCCGCACCGGGTGACACCCACTAGACGGGTGACACCATCCCGATAAAAATCTTAGCTGACATGTGGGGGGGCACCCCCCCAGCGACTGCAGCGATGAGCGCCGCGGAATCGGAGCGCCTATCGCCGCGGTACAAGAGGAGGGGGGGTTGCGGGGTGACACCGCAGCACCATCCATCCCCTCCTCTCTCAGCCACGGGCTGTTAGCGGTGCTCGGCAGTCGGCACACAGGCATAGCCCCCTCCTCTCTGTTTGTGTGTACAGAGGGGGAGGGGCCGAGGGGACCTTCTGTCCATGTGCTGTGGCGCTGCCTGCGATGATCTGAGGTACTGAATGGGAAGGGGGGGTGTTTGCACCTGGGGGGATTTCACTGAAGGGGGGGGGGTGTTTGCACTGAGGGGGGGTTGTACTAAGGGGGTGTTTGCACTAGGGGGTTTTCACTAAGGGGGGTTTGCACTGGGGGGGTTGTACTAAGGGGGGTTTGCACTGGGAGTGTTTGCACTGGGGGGTTGCACCGAGGGGGTTTGCACTGAGGGGGGGTTGCACTAAGGGGGGGTGTCTGCACTGAAGGGGGTCTGTGTAACATGCAGGGGTACAGAGGTGCAGGTGGCTGTGTAATGTAAAAGGGGTGCAGTGATGCAGGGTGCTGTGTAATGTAAAAGGGTCCAGAGGTGCAGGGGGCTATGAGATGTAAAGGGGGCCAGTGATGCAGGGTGCTGTATAATGTAAAGGGGTCCAGTGATGCAGGGTGCTGTGTAATGTAAAGGGGTCCAGAGGTGCAGGGGGCTATGAGATGTAAAGGGGGCCAGTGATGCAGGGTGCTGTGTAATGTAAAGGGGTCCAGTGATGCAGGGTGCTGTGTAATGTAAAGGGGTCCAGAGGTGCAGGGTGCTGTGTAATGTAAAAGGGTCCAGAGGTGCAGGGTGCTGTGTAATGTAAAGGGGTGCAGAGGGCTGTGTAGTGTAAATGGGTCCAGTGATGCAGGGTGCTGTGTAATGTAAAGGGGTCCAGTGATGCAGGGTGCTGTGTAATGTAAAGGGGTCCAGTGATGCAGGGTGCTGTGTAATGTAAAGGGGTCCAGAGGTGCAGGGTGCTGTGTAATGTAAAGGGGTCCAGAGGTGCAGGGGGCTATGTGGTGTAAAGGGGTTCAGTGGTGCAGGGGCTGTGTAATGTAAAGAGGTGCAGGGTGCTGTGTAATGTAAAAGGGTCCAGAGGTGCAGGGGGCTATGAGATGTAAAGGGGTCCAGTGATGCAGGGTGCTGTGTAATGTAAAGGGGTGCAGTGATGCAGGGTACTGTGTAAATTTAAAGGGGTCCAGTGATGCATGGTGCTGTGTAATGTAAATAGGTCCAGAGGTGCAGGGTGCTGTGTAATGTAAAGGGGTCCAGAGGTGCAGGGGGCTATGTGATGTAAAGGGGTCCAGTGGTGCAGAGGGTTGTGTAATGTAAAGAGGTGCAGGGTGCTGTGTAATGTAAAGGGGCCCAGAGGTGCAGGGTGCTGTGTAATGTAAAAGGGTCCAGAGGTGAAGGGGGCTGTGAGATGTAAAGGGGTCCAGTGATACAGAGTGCTGTGTAATTTTAAAGGGGTCCAGTGATGCAGGGTACTGTGTAATTTTAAAGGGGTCCAGTGATGCAGGGGGCTGTGTAATGTAAAGGGGTCCAGTGATGCAGGGGGCTGTGTAATGTAAAGGGGTCCAGTGATGCATGGGGCTGTGTAATGTAAAGGGGTGCAGGGTGCTGTGTAATGTAAAGGGGTCCAGTGATGCAGGGTGCTGTGTAATGTAAAGGGGTCCAGTGATGCAGGGGGCTGTGTAATGTAAAGGGGTCCAGTGATGCAGGGTGCTGTGCAATGTAAAGGGGTCCAGAGGTGCAGTTGTGGAGAGGGGTACACAGTAGTAACAAAAAGATATTGAAGGATGCAGAGGTATGCAGGGGGCACAGTGTGGTGTTTTTACATTTTAATGTGTGTGGGGGGGGTGCCAGATATTGGATCCGCCCCGGGTGCCAATTGCTCTAGGTACACCCCTGGAGGTTGCTGTGTCCACCACTACCACCAGATATAGTGTAGCTGAGCTGATTTGATAGGTGGGATGGTATTGCTGTGTGTCCACCACCCACCTATAGTAGTAGAATAATATAAAATATTTTAGTACACCATTTGGTTCAAAATATTTTTTTTCTTGTTTTCCTCCTCTAAAACCTAGGTGCGTCTTATGGTCAGGTGCGTCTTATGGAGCGAAAAATACGGTAATTATTTCAAAACTAAAGAACAACTTCTGGAAGCAGCCCGCAATAAAGATGCTTATATCTTCTAGGGACACAGATATCAGGTGTTCCAAGATCTTTCACAGCAAACCCTAACCAAAAGAAAGATGATGAAACCACAAATACAAGTCCTTTAATACAACCACATTTCTTACCGATGGGGCTTCCCCTTTGCTCTTCGTTTTTCATATAAAGGCACCTCCTATACCTGCAAATCTGCTGAAGACCTTAATTCAACAATTAATGAACTTCGTCTTTCCGTTCCTGAAAATACATCAGAAGGCTCCAAACTAAGGATGAGCGGAACACCCCCCTGTTCGGTTCGCATCAGAACTTGCGAACACACCAAATGTTCGTGTGAACTTTAGAACCCCGTTAAAGTCTATGGGACTCGAACATATGAAATCTAAAGTGTTAATTTTAAAGACTAATATGCAAGTTATTGTCCTAAAAAGTGTTTGGGGACCTGGGTCCTCTCCCAGGAAACATGTATCAATGCAAAAAAAGTTTTAAAAACGGCAGTTTTTTCAAGAGCAGTGAATTTAATAATGCTAAAAGTGAAACAATAAAAGTGAAATATTCCTTTAAATTTCGTACCTAGGGTGGGTATAAAGTCAGCATGGGAAAAAGCGCATGTTTCCCGTACATAGAACTGTCTCTGCACAAAGTGTCATTTCTGAAAGAAAAAAAGGCATTTGAAACCGGCTTTGCGGCTCTAATGAATTGTCGGCTCTGGCAATTCTGAGATGATTCATTCATAAAAAAAAAAAAATGGATATGGATATTAAGGGGAACCCCGCCGTCAATTTAAAAAAAAATGGCATGGAGTTCCCCCAAAAATCCACACCAGACCCTTATCCGAGCACGTTAACATGGCCGGCCGCAGAAAAGAGGGGGGGACAGAGTGCGGCCCCCCCTCTCCTGAACCGCACCAGGCCACATGCCCTCAACATGGGGAGGATGTCCCCATGTTGATGGGGACAAGGGCCTCATCCCCACAACCCTTGCCCGGTGGTTGTGGGGGTCTGCGGGCAGGGGGCTTATCAGAATCTGGAAGACCCCTTTTTTTTTTAATCAAAAAGCAAGTTTATTGTATACAGATAGGAATACAATCATATAATTGTACACAGACAGATCAACATTATTTGCAGTTTACAGGGAAGAATCAGGATATAATCCTATATCCAACATATCCATAAACAGTACAATCATGAGAAAATGTTATACTTTACAGTACTGCATGTCATATGTAGCATCACCCTGGGAAACGTAATCTGACTGTGTGCAGATGCATCCGACTGCAATCTCAGGAGGTAAAAGAAAGTGAAATAAACTAAAGTTGGAAGGAAAGGGAGGAGGGTAAATAGGAGAGAAGGAGGAAAGAAAAGAGAAGAAGAGGAAAGAAAAAGAAAGAGAAAGAAAGAAAAAGAAAGAAAGAAAGAAAGAAAGAAAGAGAAAGAAAGGAAGCTGTGGACCTCTATCATATTCCCCGTGCCTTTTTAGGTTCTCCAATAAATGATGTAGCATGTTCCTCTCTCTCTCCCCACCCGCAGCACCATCACACTCCCTTTCACTAGAGTAAGCTACTCTATCCCTGTAGCAATCTGTCTCTCACCAATTGCAAGGGACCCAGTCCCGGTACATCCAGCCATGGCTGCCACATAGAGTAAAACTTTTTTAAGGCACCCCGGTGTTGATATGTTAGTTTCTCACGCATTAAAATACTGTTAGCCTGTTTCACCCATTGCGCACCCGTTGGTACCCTAGGGGTGATCCATAGTTTAGCAATCTCCTTGCGGGCAAGATAAAGCAGTCGTAGCACTGCAGTATGGCCATTTGGTGACAGGTCAGGTAGTTCCAAAGCACCAAGGAGGCAGACCATTGGGTCAGTAAGAACTGGTATCTGAAACACCTGAGCTATAGTATCCAGAACAAATTTCCAATACCGAAATAGTTTGGGGCACTTCCACATCATATGCAGCAGATCTCCATTTTGTGCGGTGCCTAGCCGGGGTCCTGTACACCCTGTGTAGTAGATATAAGTGGGACAGTCTCTGGGAAGCAGAGACTGAGACTAAGGGGGCAGATGTCAGACACAACTCCCAGGTTTCCCCGTCTATAGGTCCCAAGTCACGCTCCCACCCACGTCTACAAGGAAGTTTACTGGCATCATGTGTATGTTGAAGTAGCCTTGCATAGACCCGTGAAATCATGCCATTTCTATCCTCCGTGGAGAGCACATCTCTCATCAACGGGTGTGCTGTCACAACTAACGGGGAGAGTCTACTCTCGCACTGTACTGCGTGTCTCAACTGTAGATATTGATAGAATTGAGTGTTATGTAAGCCAAAGTCCTCTTTCATGGCAGCAAAAGTTTTAAAGACATTACCAGAGAACAACTGGGTGACGTAATGTATCCCAAGCATTTCCCATGAGCCGAAGCCCTTCAGAATAAAGAGTTCCTCCAGGTATTTATTTCTCCAGATTGGAGTGAACTGGCAGATTGATTTAAGTTTAAAAATACTTCTCACATACTTCCATAGTTTGTTCAACAGGCCTATTGTGGGAAAAGTATCAGGGAACTGGGTAAGACCAGCCTCCAGATACACCAGAGCCGGGAGAGCCGAATCCACCGGGACCAGCAGTGACCTAATCGGGTCAGAGCTATCTACCACTCCCCAGTTACCAAGATGTTGGAGTTGCGAGGCTATAAAATAGAATCTAGAGTGTGGGACTGCTAAACCCCCCTGGTCTTTTGTGAGCTGCAGTGAGTGTAGACTAATACGAGGTGATTTACCCCCCCAAATTAATTCCCTAAACTGAGAGTCTATCCGAGTAAACCATCTATGAGTGATCCAGATTGGGGAATTGTGAAAGATGTATAGGAGCTGAGGCGCCCATACCATCTTAATGAGGTTGACCCTACCAGTCACAGATAGTGGCAACTTCCTCCAGGCTGAACATTTTAGGCGGAGTTTCTGTAGCAATGGGGACAGGTTTTTGTCTAGGTAGTTAAGCGGGAATGGCGTGACTTGTATGCCCAAATATCGAAATTCATCCACCACAGCGATGTCCCTTGCGCACTCAGGCAATGGACCCGGCAGGGGATCTAAGGGCATAAGAACAGATTTGTTCCAATTGATAGTGAAACCCGAGAGCTGACCGAAGCCAGCAATCAGGTTCATGACATTTTGTAGAGAGTTGTCTGTGTCTCCCAGGTATATCAGAGTGTCATCAGCGTAAAGGGAAACCACATCTTTCCTAGGCCCTCTCTGAAACCCCACTATGTCCTGCATGTGCCTGATATGTATGGCCAATGGTTCGAGAGCCAGGGCAAACAGCAGGGGCGACAAAGGGCACCCCTGCCGAGTGCCCCTAGCGAGATGAAAGGGTTCTGATACTTCCCCATTGACGCGCATTCTCGCCGTCGGGGAGCTATACAGGAGCTGAACCCATTTCAAAAATGTGGGCCCCACCCCAAACCGAGCCAGGACCTTCCAAAGATAGGGCCATTCTACGCTGTCGAACGCCTTGGCGGCGTCCAACGATAGAACCGCCCTGTTACCCACATTATCTGGGGGGATTTGTAAGTTCAGGAAGAGTCTGCGCAGATTCTGTGAGGTAGACCTCGTTGGAATAAATCCAGACTGATCCCTGTGAATCACCTTTTGTATACATTTCGCCAACCTGCTAGCCAGAGCCCTGGCCAACAGCTTGACATCACATGTCAGAAGCGAAATTGGCCTATAGGAGTCCGGTGACAAGGGTTCCTTACCGGGCTTCAGCAGAACCACCACAAGGGCTTCATTCATGGATGGGGGGAGGAAACCTGTGTCAAGTGCATGGTTATAGACCTTGAGTAAAGCAGGGAGGAGTTGGGTAGCATATCTTTTGTATACCTCAGATGGTAACCCGTCCGCCCCTGGGGCTCGGCCGTTTTTCGAGTGTGCCAGTGCTTCTAGTAATTCCTCCTCAGTCAGAGGGGCATTAAGTAGAGCAACATCTGAGGCAGACAAAGACGGAATGGGGTATTTGTCTAGGAACGAGTGGATTTCGTCCTGAGTGGGATTAACTTTGGAGGAATAGACATCCTGAAAAAAAAGTTTAAAGGCCTCTATAACTTCTTTAGTTGAGTGGCAAGGGGACCCCGCGTGATTCGTGATCGACGCAATGTAAGATGATGACTGTTGTGATCTAGCAAGTAATGCTAACATATGGCCTGTGTTTTCACCTTCTTCAAAGTGACTCTGTTGTAGGAAAAAGCGTTTATTTTCAGCTAACTGCATGGACAGGTCTTTAAGTAAGGTTTGAGTCGCTAACCACGATCTTCTATTATCGTCTGTGGGGTCTGCAATATACTTGGCTTCAGAGGATCGCACCTCCTCTAACACTGACATTTCCCATTGCTTTGTAGACGTTTTAACCTTGGAGATTTCCCTAATAAATTGGCCTCTTAGGAAGGCTTTGGTCGTATCCCATACCACGTCTAATGCTGCAGTGTTCAAGTTTCGTTCAAGAAAATTTGTGAGGAGTTCCGGGATAGGGTCAGGATCTGGGATAAGTGATAGCCAAAAGGGGTTGAGCTTCCAGAGGGTGTTACCCCTGCGGGCCCCACACCTGATGTCTATTGAAAGTGGGGAGTGGTCCGATACCTGTCTGGGGTGATATTGGGAAGACTCCAACATTGGTAAAAGCAGATCATTCCCCAAACCTAGGTCAATTCTGGATAGACATCCAATAGAGGCAGACTGGCAGGAGTAAACTTTGGCCTCTGGATTATAGACCCTCCAAACATCTGTGAGACCCATTTCCGCCAGTAAACGGGCAAACGGAGTAGGCCCACTCCCTCCCTGCCCCCCCACCCCTCCCTGCGCAGACATCCTATCCCTAGCAGTATCTAGACAATTATTAAAATCCCCGATCACTAATACAGGTATACCCGTAAAGCGGGCCATGAAGTCAGTCAATATCTTCAATATGCTAGATGAAAAAGGAGGGGGAATATAAATTCCAGCCAAAATGCATTTGGTACCGTGTATACAACATAAGATAAAAATATACCTTCCATCCGGATCAATTTGCGTTTTCAGGGCAGTGAACTGTGTGCCCTGCTTAACCAGGATACTCACCCCCCTCGAGTACACTGAGAAAGTGGAATGGAATTGGTGGCTAAATTGCCTTACCGCAAATTGGGGCGTGGAGGTCGGGGGGAGGTGAGTCTCCTGCAGACAAATAATATCAGCAGCTATCCGCCTGATCGTGCGAAGCACGGCCAGGCGTTTAACCGGGTTGTTTAATCCCCTTACATTCCAGGACATAAATCTAGTCAGTGCAGCCATTGTAGTATAGGAACAGGTAAAACATGTATGGGAATGATAGTACTACAGTGCTGAGTAGCAGGACAGTAGTGCAGACCGGCAAGGAGAACATGGACCCGGACAGTGCATGCGATACATGCGACATTGGTAGCAGGAATAAGGCAGAGGACATCATATAATAGGTACTTGAGGTAGTCACAAGAGAGAGGACAAATTCAGGGTGTGATCGGAACATGACGGGTAGAAATGGTCCCACAGCAAGGGTGTCCAGTAGGTGAAAAGATAGTAAAAGGGAGAACAAGGTCATATAACCATAGGCCAACATGGCCAAACTTATGTGCCCGTAGGCGAGGTGGGGCCTAAGCCAGATCCACATGGGGGCAACAGTGGAAGTGCACCAAAGCGTTCAAACTTCTCAACAGCTAAAACGAATAGCCCAATTAGTGGAGTGTGGATTAAGCATCAGCAGCTTCTCCGCCTTGGAACAAGAGCAAACAGGTATTTATCAGTGGTAATTGAATCGGTGTATCACCCATCCTGTTGAGCGTGGCGTTGGATACGACCATCCCGGAGTGAGCGTTCCTCTCTGTCCAGCCATTGTGCGGCTGAAGACGGAAGGTCAAAAAAGTGAACGGAGCCCAGCGCTTCTACCCTTAGTTTGGAGGGATATAGCATAGCATACTTTATGTCCAGAGCCCTGAGACGGCGTTTAATGTCTATAAACTTAGCACGTTGCTTTTGTAACTCAGCAGAGAAGTCAGGGAAACAGGAGATTTTTGCATTATCTATCTTCATGGCTTCAGGTTTGAGCCTGGCATTGCGTAGTATAGCATCTCTATCCTTATAATGGAGCAGTTTGAACAGAAAGGGTCTTGGAGGGGCCCCCGGTGGCAGAGGCCGGGAAGGCACTCTATGTGCTCTCTCAACTGAGAATAATGGAGTGAAAGCCTCTTTGCCAAAAGCAGTCACCAGCCAATTTTCAATAAACTCGACAGGGTTCTTTCCTTCAGCTCTTTCAGGCAAACCCACCAGCCTCACGTTATTCCTTCTCATTCTGTTCTCTAATTCCTCTAAACGGGATGAATGCTGAGTAAGGAGATGGTTGTTGTATGAGAGATCCCTTTGCATGGGGGCCATGTCATCCTCTATGGAGCTTATCCTGCCTTCTACAGCAGAGGTTCTTTCCCTCAATTTTTGTGCATCTTGCCTCAGAAATGTTATTTCAGCCTTAACCCCTTTGATGTCAGCAGTCAGGGCAGTTAGGGATGTATTGCATGTGTTAATAGCTGCAAAAATGTCTCTGAGTGAGGGCTCACTATCAGAAGCAGGACTGGGGAGAGACTGCGGCCTAGTGGGGTTGCCATTAGGTGTACTCACGTCACTCCATGTGAATTCCGGGCCTCCGCCATCCTCCAGGGGGACAGTATCGTCCGCATCGGATGAACCCCCGGATCTCTCGTTCTGCCTCTCTGGGTAAGTGCCGGGATCTGTAGCCAGTACTCTGGAAAAGAGCCTCTCCGCTCCATCCCTGTGCTTTTCTTTGGCTGTGCGGGAGGCCTGCGCGCCATCTTGGATCGCCATGCTGTCTGCGGTCCGGGACGTAGTTTGCTTCCTATTCGCTGACATCCTCCTCGGATCTAGGAACGGAGGGCACCGGGGTGGTCAGGGCTCTGTTCTGAAGCGATCGGGCTTCAAAACCAGGCAGGATGGGTGCTGGTAAGGATGGATGTCAGGAGATTCGGCGGAGCGAGCTGAAAGTGCGTCCGGTTACATCAGCTGCCTGGCCACGCCCCTGGAAGACCCCTTTAACAAAGGGGACCCCCAGATCCTGGCCCCCCCTATGTGAATTGGTAATGGGGTACCATTTCACGAAGGAAGTGTAAATAGTTAAAAAAAAATACACACAGACACCGTAGAAAAAATTCCTTTATTAATAAAAAAAAAATCCAGCGGTGGTAATCCACTGTCGATGCGGCTCCCTGCTCCAACGTTGTCTTCTATCCAGCGACGGATGATCTCTCCAGCGACGGATGATCAGCGGTCCGGTCCAGCGATGAGAAGATCCAGGTCTTTCCCAGTGACGTACGAGGGTGCGTCAGAGGGGTCGGGGTCACGTGACGGGTGGACGCTTCCCCTATATAAGTAATGTCAAAGCTCCAGCGCGTCATTCCGCTGGGCTGTGTCCAGCGGAGAGTGGAGCTCGCCTGCTGCGCTCTGGACGGATGGATCTTTTCATCGCTGGACCGGACCGCTGATCATCCGTCGCTGCGGAGATCATCCGTCGCTGGATAGAAGACAACAGTGGAGCAGGGAGCCGCATCGACAGTGGATTACCACCGCTGGATTTTTTTTTTTATTAATAAAGGATTTTTTTGTACGGTGTCTGTGTGTATTTTTTTTTAACTATTTACACTTCCCTCGTGAAATGGTAGAGGTACAGTGTACCCCATTACCAATTCACATGGGGGGGGCCAGGATCTGGGGGTCCCCTTTGTTAAAGGGGTCTTCCAGATTCTGATAAGCCCCCCGCCCGCAGACCCCCACAACCACCGGGCAAGGGTTGTGGGGATGAGGCCCTTGTCCCCATCAACATGGGGACATCCTCCCCATGTTGAGGGCATGTGGCCTGGTGCGGTTCAGGAGAGGGGGGGGCCGCACTCTGTCCCCCCCTCTTTTCTGCAACCGACCAGGTTAACATGCTCGGATAAGGGTCTGTTGTGGATTTTTGGGGGAACTCCACGCCATTTTTTTTAAAATTTGGGGTAGAGTTCCCCTTAAAATCCACACCAGACCTGAAGGGATTGTACGGGAAACATGCGCTTTTTCACATGCTGACTTTCCCCCCCCCCCCCCGTCCCTTTTTAAAACTTTTTTTTGCATTGATACATGTTTCCTGGGACAGGACCCAGGTCCCCAAACACTTTTTAGGACAATAACTTGCATATTAGCCTTTAAAATTAACACTTTAGATTTCTCCCATTGACTTTAACAGGGTGTTCCGCTGCTTTTCGATTTTGCGCGAACACCCCTAATTGTTCGTTGTTCGCCGAACTCGAAGCTCATCCCTAGTCCAAACGAAGAGCAGCCTCAGGATCTCCCTCAGAGCAACATGCCATTTCAACTCTTCAAACTCATTCCAGCACTCATAAGAGGAGCCGCTTAATTGCCCCCCAGCAAGCTACTGCAGAACAAATGGACTGAATCTCATCTGATTGGTGATATAAATTGTACAATCATATATAATTGACTCTATGGGGCTTATTTACCAAGCCTTTGCTCCATGATTCATGGAGCAAAGGCAGGAGTAAAAGCCGTTTTTGTCATTTACTAAAGAAATTCGCTGGCAGAGCAGCATATTTCTTTATTTACTATAATGCCTAGTGTGCCCAGGAGAGGGCGCATGGTGCGCCTCTATAGACCTGGCGCACGGCATTTAGAAATGTAAATAGAAGATTTGGGCGGGAGTTTATTGTGGGGTGATGTGGGGAAGTGTAGTGAGCTGGGGGGTCTTCTGCCGGGGCCCCCCTTTCTTCTTTAAGCTCTTTTACAAGGGGGGTGTAGGCCCGGTCTTTGCCGTTTTCTGCGTGGGGGGACGGTCTTCTCTCTTTTGCCGGGCCCGGGCTTCTCCTGACTGTCTTCTGCCGGGCTTCGGTCTTCTCTTGCCTCTTCTGCCGGGCCCCGCCCGGGCTTCTCTCCGCTGTGTTCTCTGTGCCCTCTTCTGCCTGGCTCCACCGCGGGGGCCAGGGCTTCTCTCCGCTGTGTTCTCTGTTCCCTCTTCTGCCTGGCTCCACTGCGGGGGCCAGGGCTTCTCTCCGCTGTCTTCTTCCTTCTTCTGTTCCAGCGATGTTGACACGACAAGCTCTCCCGCTGTAATGCCGTCTGAGCGGTGCGCATCGACTTATATAGGCATAGGGCGTGGTCACCGGGTGATGCCACCCGGCGACCCCACCCTTTGTGATATCACATTCCCGGGGCATCACCCAGTGACCACGCCCTATGCCTATATAAGTCGATGCGCACCACTCAGGCGGCATTACAGCAGGAGAGCTCGTCGTGTCAACATCGCTGGAACAGAAGAAGGAAGAAGACAGCGGAGAGAAGCCCTGGCCCCCGCGGTGGAGCCAGGCAGAAGAAGAAACAGAGAACACAGTGGAGAGAAGCCCGGGCGGGGCCCGGCAGAAGAGGCAAGAGAGAGAGAAGCCTGGGGGGTTGGCCCACCCCCGGCAGAAAACAACGAAGCCCGGATGCCCCCCGAATGTAAAAGAGCTTAAAGGGGTAGGGGGCCCCGGCGGAAGACAGCGGAGAAGCCCGGGGGGTTGGCCCACCCCCGGCAGAAAACGACGAAGCCTGGATGCCCCCCGAATGTAAAAGAGCTTAAAGGGGTGGGGGGCCCAGGCGGAAGACAGCGGAGAAGCCCGGAAGAAATCAACGAAGCCCTGATGCCCCCTGAATCAAAAAGAGCTTAAAGGGGGTGGGGGACCCGGCGAAAGACAGCGGAGAAGCCCGAGGGGTGGCCCACCCCCCGAGAGAAAATGACGAAGCCCGGATGCCCCCCCCCCGAATCAAAAGGAGCTTAAAGGGGGTGGGGGGCCCCAGCGGAAGACAGCGGAGAAGCCCAGGGGGTTGGCCCACCCCCCGGCAGAAAACAACGAAGCCCGGATGCCCCTTGAATCTAAAAGAGCTTAAAGGGGGTGGGGGTCCCGGCAAAAGACCCCCCAGCTGACTAATAAATTATTGAAAAAATCTGTGTGGTGTGTTTTTTTGGAGAGGATATTCTGCCTGTCAGCTGTGACCGAGTTTTCTCCATGACCTGAGTGGATCGACACGCTTTTTATGATCGTGGATCTGGTAAGAGCACACCCTTACTTACCTCTCGGTGGGAATATATGTTTCTTCTGACCAGAGACCAGAGGCTGTTCAATATTTGGATCATTTTATTACTCTGCAACTGTTTTTTGCCCATCTATTTGGACATTCATATGTTTTGGGGTTCTGCTGTTGATTTCCCCTCTCATTTTGGACTGCCTAACAATTGATTAGTATGCAATTCTAATGGACTAACAAAGTTTTTTAAGCGTTTGGTCCCAAATAGCAGATTGTTGTAATTACCCCGAAAGGTTTTTCCCATGACTGTTTGGGCATCATCCCTTTTTTTTGCTATTTTTTGCACTAGCACTTTATTCATTTATTTATTTATGCATTTATTTATTTATATTATTTTCGCATTAAGTTGCGACTCCTAGCGCAACTTATCTTTTTTCTTTTTACTTTTTGCGTGTATATCACATGTTTAGCGTTGCTGCTGGAATTACTCACTATTTATTTATTCACTTATCCATTTGAAATTCATTTATATTCATTCTCCTAGCGCAAGGAAAACCCCCCCTCTTTCCTTTTGGTGTGTTTTTTTAACTTTACATTTTCCCCCAGGTGAATGGGTAGGGGTACGATGTACCCCATACTCATTCACATAGGGTGGGGGGGCCGGAATCTGGGGGCCACCTTATTAAAGGGGGCTCCCATATTCTGATAAGTCCCCTGCCCGCATACCCCAACAACCAACGGCCAGGGTTGTTGGGAAGAGGCCCTCCTTGTCCCCATCGACATGGGGACAAGAGTGCTTTGGGGTAGGGGGGCGCTGTGATCCCCTGCCCCAAAGCACACACTCCCCCATGTTGAGGGCATGCGGTCTGGTACGGCTCAGGAGGGGGGGAGCTCGCTCGTCACCACCCCAATTCCTGTCCAGCGTGCTTGGATAAGGGTTTGGTATGGATCTTGGGGGAACCCCCGGGCTGTTTTTTCAGCGTAGGTTTTCCCCCTTACGTTCCAGACCAAACCGAAGGGCTTAATGTGCCCCCAGAGGGGAACCCACGCCGTTTTTTGTTTTTAAATTTGGTGTGGAGTTCCCCTGGTCCCGACACGGGTGCCCCGCGGGCGCGATCATTGCCGTGCACCCGCGATCGCTCTTTACAGAGCGAGAACCGGGAGTTATGTGTGTAAACACACAGCTCCCGGTCCTGTCAGGGGACAAATGCCTGATCGTCATAGCGATCTGTCATTTCCCCTAGTCAGTCCCACCTCCCTTCAGTTAGAACACACACAGGGAACATAATTAACCCCTTCCTCGCCCCTAGTGTTAACCCCTTCCGTGCCAGTGGCATTTTTATAGTAATCAATGCATTTTTATAGCACTCCTCCAATGGTCCCAAAAATGTGTCAAAGTGTCCGATGTGTCCGCCATAATGTCGCAGTACCGATAAAAATAGCTGATCACTGCCATTACTAGTAAAAAAATTAATAATAAAAATGCCATAAAACTAACCCCTATTTTGTAGACGCTATAACTTTTGCGCATTTTGTAATTTTTTTTAACCAAAAATATGTAGAAGAATACGTAATGGCCTAAACTGAGGAAAAAAATAGTTTTTGTTATAGATTTTTGGGGATATTTATTATAGCAAAACGTAAAATATTATTTTTTTTGTTTAAATTGTCGCTCTATTTTTGTTTATAGCGCAAAAAATAAAAACTGCAGAGGTGATCAAATACCACCAAAATAAAGCTCTATTTGTGGGAAAAAAAGGACACCAATTTTGTTTGGGAGCCACATCGCATGACCCCGCAATTGTCAGTTAAAACGACGCAGTGCCGAATCGCAAAAAGTGGCCCGGTCATTGACCAGCAATATGGTCCGGGGCTCAAGTGGTTAAAAAATAACAAAACAGCAAAGTTAGCCAAATTTGTTGTGATAATGTGAAAGATGATGTTACATCGAGTCATGCTTTAATATTTAATATGAGTGTCATGGAATGGTGCCAAACTTCAGGACTTGAAAATCTCCATAGGCGACGCTTGTTTATTTTTTTACAGGTTACCAGTTTAGAGTTACATAGGAGGTCTAGTGCTAAAAGTATTGCTCTTTCTCTAACGCACGCGTCAATACCTCACATGTGTGGTTTGAACGGCGTTTACATATGTGGGCGGGACTTACATGCATGTTCACTTCTGAGTGCGAGCTACTAGGGACAGGGCGTTTTAATTATTATTATTATTTTTTTTACGTAATAATTCAATAAGATCTCACATCTGTCCTTCAGGCTGGAAAGTATGAGATCTGGAATAAAAAAATAGAGATCTCATGCTTTCAGCCGCGATTACAGATTTGTTTATGTTTCTGCCTCTGCATTTCTGGTGAACTGAGCATGCCCAGGGACTTAGATTTTTTGATGTTGCTTTTTGTGTGTGAACTCACTTGGATGTCTCTGAGCATGCTCATAGAGCGTGTTTTTTGGATTAGTAATTTAAGGACATCCTTAACAGGTGTAACCACTTACAAGTTCACTCAAAGTAGAGACTGAACTTTGTCAATGTGTTTTCAATTGCATCATTAACACACAAGCCTATGTTATATAAAGCGTGTTTAGAGAATTTGCTAGCTGCCCTAAGAAGAGGGCAGGTTGTGTTGGGCCGGCTGGCAAGAATGTCTTTGCAAAACAGATATGTTTTTGAACAAGGTTTTTTTTTGTCAATGTATGTTTTTTTTTACGGTGTTCACTTTGATGTATTTGTCTGTGCTGCAATATTTTGCTAAATATTTCTCAAGATGTTGTGACTAATGTTTTAATCCTGTGTCTGTGGCTCTATTGTGTTATTTCCAAAGCATAAACCATATTCTGTTTGCTGTCTCAAATGAACCTATGTTTATTTTTTATATTTATTTATTTTTGTGTTTTATTTTTATTTTTTTTGCTTTCCTTGTTTTGTTGACCAATAAAATTACTTTCAAATTTTGAAGTTTGTTTTTTGTTACTTTTTCATGCTACAGATATTGACAGCTGCAGCTAGGGATGAGCTTCGAGTTTGAGTCAAACTCATGTTCGACTCGAACATTGCTTGTTTGCCTGTTCGGTGAACAACGAACAATTTGGGGTGTTTCGCGGCAAATTCGAAAAGCCGCGGAACACCCTGTTAAAGTCTATGGGAGAAATCTAAAGTGTTAATTTTAAAAGCTAATATGCAAGTTATTCTCCTAAAAAGTGTTTGGGGACCTGGGTCCTGCCCCAGGGGACATGTATCAATGCAAAAAAAGTTTTAAAAACGGCTGTTTTTTCGGGAGCAGTGATTTTAATAATGCTAAAAGTGAAACAATAAAAGTGAAATATTCCTTTAAATTTCGTACCTAGGGGGGGTGTAAAGTTAGCATGTGAAATAGCACATGTTTCCAGTACTTAACAGTCTCTGCACAAAGTGTCATTTCTGAAAGAAAAAAAGACATTTAAAACTGGCTTGTGGCTATAATGAATTGTCGGCTCTGGCAATTCAGAACAAATTCATTCATAAAAAAAAAATAGCGTGGGGGTCCCCCCAAATTCAATTACCAGGCCCTTCAGGTCTGGAATGGATATTATTGGGAACCCCGCCGTCAATTTAAAAAAAAAAATGATGTGGGGTTCCCCCCAAATATCCATTCCAGACCCTTCAGGTCTGGTGTTGATTTTAAGGGGTACTCCACCCCAAATTTAAAAAAAAAAAGGCGTGGAGTTCCCCCAAAAATCCACACCAGACCCCTTATCCAAACACGTTAATCTGGCCGGCCGCAGAAAAGAGTGGGGACAGAGTGCGGCCCCCCCTCTCCTGAACCGTAAAAGACCACATGCCCTCAACATAGGGAGGATGTCCCCATTATGATGAGGACAGGGGCCTCATCCCCACAACTAAGGATGAGCTCTGGCGTGTTCGCATAGAACACGTGCAGAGCCCGCCAGGAAGTGTGCACGGCGCTGCGCTAATAACAGCCAGGGAGACATTTCACGATCCCCGCAGCCGAGCATCGAGACAATGTCTCCCTGACTGTGATTAGCACAGCGCTGTGCACACTTCCTGGTGGAATGACGCGGCTGGATCTTTGACATTTCTTATATAGGGGAGGCGGGGCCACCCATCATGTGACCCTGCACCCTCTGACGCAAGGGGGAAGACTGGGCTTTCCCAGTGATGTAGCAGATGGTGCATCAGAGGGTGCAGGGTCATGTGACAGGTGGCCCCGCCTCCCCTATATAAGAAATGTCAAAGATCCAGCTGCGTCATTCCGCTGGGCTGTGTCCAGCGGAAAGAGGCGGCCTCCGATGCTGTGCTCTGGAACTCTGGATGCGGGAAGATCTTCTCATCGCTGGACAAGAGAGGAGATCACCCGTCGCTGGATACAGACAACGTTGGAGCAGGGAGCCGGGACGAGTGGATTACCACCGCTGGATTTTTTTTATTTATTTTTTCTACGTTGTGTGTGTGTTTTTCCAACTATTTACACTTCCTTCGTGAAATGGTAGGGGTACCCCATTACCAATTCACATAGGGGGGGCAGGATCTGGGGGTCCCCTTTGTTAAAGGTATCTTCCAGATTCTGATAAGCCCCCCGCCCGCAGACCCCCACAACCAATGGGCAAGGGTTGTGGGGATGAGGCCCTTGTCCCCATCAACATGGGGACATCCTCCCCATGTTGAGGACATGTGGCCTGGTACAGTTCAGGAGAGAGGGGGGGCCGCACTCTATCCCCCCTCTTTTCTGCGGCCAGCCAGGTTAACGTGCTCGGGTAAGGGGTCTGGTGTGGATTTTTGGGGGAACTCCATGCCATTTTTTTTTATTTGGGGTGGAGTTCCCCTTGAAACCACACCAGACCTGAAGGGTCTTGAATGGATATTTGGGGGGAACCCCACGTCATTTTTTTTTAATTGACGGCGGGGTTCCCCTTAATATCCTTTCCAGACCTGATGGGCCTGGTAATTGAATTTGGGGGGACCCCCACGCTATTTTTTTTTATGAATGAATTTGCTCTGAATTGCCAGAGCCGACAATTCATTATAGCCGCAAGTCAGTTTTAAATGTCTTTTTTTCTTTCAGAAATTACACTTTGTGCAGGGACAGTTCTAAGTACGGGAAACATGCGATATTTCACATGCTAACTTTACAAACCCCCCCCCCCCAAAGGTACGAATTTTAAAGGAATATTTCAATTTTATTGTTTTACTTTTAGCATTATTAAAATCACTGCTCTCGAAAAAACAGCAGTTTTTAAAACTTTTTTTTGCATTGATACATGTCCCCTGGGACAGGACCCGGGCGGGTCCAAAAACACTTTTTAGGACAATGACTTGCATATTAGCCTTTAAAATTAGCACTTTAGATTTCAAACGTTCGAGTCCCATAGACTTTAATAGGGTTCTAAAGTTCACACGAACATTTGGTGTGTTTGCAAGTTCTGGTGCGAACCGAACAGGGGGGTGTTTGGCTCATCCCTAGCTGCAGATGAATTAGGGCTGATTGGTTAGGCCAATCAGTTGTGATTTGTCTCGAAGCTCCTTTCCTGGTGCCTTCATGTGTGAAATGTTTGCTGCCATGTTTAGTCACCAGGAAAGGAAAAATACAGAGCGGTAAGTTTTGTTTCCTTTTTACTGCAGTGATTCTCAGCCTCAGTCCTCAAGTACCCCCGACAGGACATGTTTTGTGGATTTATCTTATCAAGAATTGCTGTCCAGACTGTCTTTTAAAGCACATGTGCAAGATGAAGGAAAACCTGCAAACATGGCCTGTTGGGGGGGGGGGGGGTGTATTGGCGGACAGGCTTGAAGTGCTGATTTACAGCACTGTGCTTAAATCTTAAATCTAGCGCAAGGCAATCCTATTCTAATTGTGGGTGTTTCAGGGAAGCCAAGTGAGTGTTAGAACCCCTGCTTGTGTTTTTTGGGTTGGGCTTTGTGTCCCTTTTCTTAAAATTGGCTTCACTTCCTGTCACACAGCTGAACAGGAAGTGAGGTTAAAACCCTACCAATGTCTTTTCTTGGGGACACACAAGTCAATCTAACTAGTGTCCCCATTAAGCAAATTGCACTCCAGCACTGCTGTGTACATAGGGTTGCCACCTTTTCACCAAGCCAAACCCGAACACGAAAGCCCCTTTCACACTGGCTTTCTGATCAGGCCTGTCAGTTTTTCAGGCGGACCTGATCGGAGCCTTCATTCACCTCTATGGAGCGGCAGATAATATCTGTGACATGTTTGCTAACACCTGCCACTATGTGATCCGATTCTGTCCGTGAAATCCAGACGGATGGTGACCCTATTTTCCACCCATCTGGCGGATCGGATGAAAATGGAGAACAGAGCTCTGACAGGTCCATCTCTGCACAGTGAGCGGAGACAGGCCTGTCACCTGCCTGCTCAGTGGAGATCAGAAGATCGATCCCCCGTTAAGCAAAATGGAGTTTGCTGGCAGGATCTCCTGTGTGAAAGAGCCCACTAGCATATGGCACTGTACCATCACTTAAAGCAGAGATCCCACATAATTTTTTTTTTTAAAAGCCAGCAGCTACAAATACTGTAGCTGCTGATTTTTAATAAATGGAGTCTATTCCCAGAAGTGGATACAAATACCTGTATGATACAAGTATCTGCACCCCTCCCCCCTGAAAGGTGCCAAATGTGACACCGGAGGGGGGGGAGGGTTCCCGAAAAGTGGAGGTTCACTTTTTGTGTGGACCTTCGCTTTAACTCAACCCATTTAACTGAATGGGGCTGTGCAGCAACTGTTTGCAATACACAATGGCTACAGCACAGTGGCATTGGATTTTAGGGGTTAAAAAGAGGTGGTGAGGAAAAAATCATAATGCTTCTTCACCACCTGTTAAATACTTCTAAGAAATAATCCACTGTGGATTAATCTTCAGAGTGCTCTGCGACTTTGGTTACACTTGTGGTTGGGGGACAGTAAAACATAGAGATTGAGCTGTGTTTTTACTGCTACTCAACTGTTCCTCAAAGACAAAGACAGTAGAGGGGGGGGGGGTGCACACGCAGCAGTCAAAATTCTTTGCATCACAGCGTGGCAAAAATTGAGCTGTAATGCCGGCTGAATGTGGCCCACCCAAGTGAATGGGGGTTTCCTGCATCCCTGTGCAATGCATTCAGTTGCAGGGTGCTGCTGTAGGGTTTAAACAAGTGGTGACTGCCTGTCAAAATCCCTCTGAAGAGCAATCCAAACATGGAGTGCTCTTCAGAGGACACCACATGTGTAAACGAGCCCTGAGCCTAGGTTCACACATATGCAATGTGGGAACCAGCGCAATTCCAGCATCACATTTCCCCTGCAAGCAGTTCACACCGCCCTCTGCAAACTGCTGTGGGTGTCATTACGTTGTTAATGACACCCACAGATCGGTTTGCAGATCGCAGAGCGAACTGTGAACTCACACAGGAATCGGAACGCATAGGTGGGAACACCTATGCAAAACGTTGCCAGTGCGGGGGGGGGGGGGGGTCCCTGCACTACTTCCTGCAAATCTAATGCGAGTTCAGCCATACAACTGTATACAGCTGTATGGCTGAACTCGCATTGATTGCACAGACATTGCATGCGGGTGCAAATCACATGCAATGTCTGTTTTTGCACAAGTGTGTTCACAGCTGTGAAGCTGTTCAGCCATGCCAGTGTGTTCTGTGTCCAATTATTTCTATGGAGTGACCTTTTGTGTGCAGAAATTCCAAAAAACGTCTGCTGGGGGGCCATGAGAAGGAACTCTATTTAACTCCCTGGGGGCTCAAAAAGTGCTTACCTCCTGTGGTGATCCAGACTGTTCTCTGTGATCTGCTCTGCTGGAGGAGGAACACGAGTAGTTAATGTCATTAGGGGAAAGTTCTTATCTTTATTCAGCAGTCCCGACAATCTCCCCATCTCCCCATGTCCTCTTCTATACAGATATGCTGGCTGAGTAATGTAATTGCCTAGAACCTCTGCACAAGAATTACTCCGCCTGAGCCCGAAAACCATCAAATAGTCCCTGCAGAGAAATCCTTGTGCTGCTGATCCCGGCAATTACATTACTCAGTATATCTGTATAGAAGAGGACATTGGGGCTCAGATTAAATTGTCGGAACTGCTGTATAAGGATATAACCTTCCCCTAACAACTTTAACTACTAGTGTTCCTCCACCAGCTAAGCCACAGTACAGTTTGAATCATGTGTCCGGGTAGAAGGCGGAAGGAGACCCGGACACATGATTCAAAACCCGTACTGTCCGGGTGAATCCAGTACAGGTGGCAACTAGGGATGAGCTTTGCGTTCGATACGAACGTATGTTCGAATCGAACATCGGTCGTTCGATCGTTCGACGAAACTCGAACAAAACGGGTCGTTCGCGCCAAATTCGAGTGACGCAAAACGTCCCATAATTCATTGCGGCGTTGAGCGCTGATGATTGGCCAAGCATGCTGTATGTCCCGCATGCTTGGCCAATCACAGCGCGCAAAAAACGAAGAGCCATAATTGGCCAAAGCCAGGCTGGCTTTGGCCAATTATGGCTCAGGGGGGTTTAGTAAACGCCCCACACTATAAAAGGCAGCCTGCAAGGTGGCCTCGTGTAGTGTGTTCCGGCTTTGTGAAAGAGAGGAGCAGTCAGACAGTTAGAAAGAGAGAGATAGATAGAGACACTGGGGCTGATTTACTATTGTCAGTGCGCTGTGCTGGTTCAAGCCTTAATTAGTGCGCCGGGTGAAGCCTTAATCAGGCGCATGAACCAGCGTAGCAGCCGGCGCATTGCAAGTAATATGTAAAGCCGCGCCAAACTCCCTATAGAAGTCTATGGGAGAAATCAAAAGTGTTAATTTTAAAGGCTAATCTGCAAGTTTTGTCCTAAAAAGTGTTTGGGGACCTCAGTCCTGCCCCAGGAAACATGTATCAATGCTTTTTTTATTTTTTTAAATGCCCGTTTTTTCGGGAGCAGTGAAATTAATAATGCTTAAAGTGAAACAAAAAAAGTGAAATATTCCTTTAAATTTCGTACCTAGGGGGGGGTGTAATGTCAGCATGTGAAATAGCGCATTTTTCCCGCACTTAGAACTGTCCGTGCACAAAATGACATTCTGAAGGAAAAAAGTAATTTAAAATTCACACGCGGCTATAATGAATTGTCGGCTCTGACAATTCAGAGATGATTCATTCAAAAAACAAAAACAAAAAATGTGTAGGGGTTCCCCCAAATTAAATTACCAGGCCCTTCAGGTCTGGAATGGATATTAAGGCCGCCGTAAAAAAACAAAAAAACATGACGTGGGTTCCCCGCAAATATCCATACCAGGCCCTTCAGGTCTGGTGTGGATTTTAAGGGGAACTCCACCCCAAATTTAAAAAAAAAATGGCGTGGAGTCCCCCTAAAAATCCACACCAGACCCTTATCCGAGCACGTTAACCTGGCCGGCCGCAGAAAAGAGGGGGGGACGGAGTGCGGCCCCCCTCTCTCCTGAACCACACTAGGCCACATGCCCTCAACATGGGGAGGATGTCCCCATGTTGATGGGGACAAGGGCCTCATCCCCACAACCCTTGCCCGGTGGTTGTGGGGGTCTGCGGGTGGGGGGCTTATCAGAATCTGGAAGACCCCTTTAACAAAGGGGACCCCCAGATCCTGGCCCCCCCTATGTGAAATGGTAATGGGGTACATTGTACCTCTACCATTTCACCCCCAAAAAAATGTCAAAGTGTTAAAAATGACAGTAGCCGGTTTTTGACAAATCTTTTAATAAAATCTTCTTTTCTTCTTTCATTCGGGTTTCTTCCTCTGCTTCTTTCTTGGGTCTTCTCGTCCACATCTTGCCCGACGTCTCCTCCTATCTTCTCCGTCCGTCCTTCAGCCTTCTCGTCCACATCTTGCCCGGTGTCTTCTCCTGTCTTCTCCGTCCGTCCTTCAGCCTTCTCGTCCACATCTTGCCCGGTGTCTTCTCCTGTCTTCTCCGTCCTTCAGCCTTCTCGTCCACATCTTGCCCGGTGTCTTCTCCTGTCTTCTCCGTCCTTCAGCCTTCTCGTCCGCATCTTGCCCGGTGTCTTCTCCTGTCTTCTTCTCGGTCCGCCAGCCTTCTCGTCCACCTCTTTTTCTTCCCCGGACGCAGCGCTTGAAATTGAATTAGCCGCTCCTGGGACCGCTCATGGGACCCGCCCCCCTCTGACGCCACAAGTAAACTCCTAAGAAGGTCATGTGCGTCAGAGGGGGGCGGGGTCACAGAGCGTCACACGGCGGAATTAAATTTTAAGCGCGCCGTCCGGAGAAGAAGAAGCCGCCGCACTATGCGGACGAGCTTCCAATTGAAGTTCCCGCCGTGTGACGCTCTGTGACCCCGCCCCCCCTCTGATGCACATATGCCACACGCGGACTTTCATATGAGTTAACCTGTGGCGTCAGAGGGGGGCGGGTCCCAGGAGCGGGAACACGGCGGGCTCTTCAATTTCAAGCTCAGCGCCCAGAAGATCAAGAAGATGCGGGACGAGAAGGTCGACGGACAGAGAAGAAGATGGGAGACGTCGGGCAAGATGTGGACGAGAAGACCCAAGAAAGAAGCAGAGGAAGAAACCCGAATGAAAGAAGAAGAAAAACAGCGGAAAGAAGATTTTATTAAAATATTTGTCAAAAAACGGCTACTGTCATTTTTAACACTTTTGACACTTTTTTTGGGGGTGAAATGGTAGAGGTACAATGTACCCCATTACCATTCCACATAGGGGGGGGCCGGGATCTGGGGGTCCCCTTTGTTAAAGGGGTCTTCCAGATTCTGATAAGCCCCCCACCCGCAGACCCCCACAACCACCGGGCAAGGGTTGTGGGGATGAGGCCCTTGTCCCCATCAACATGGGGACATCCTCCCCATGTTGAGGGCATGTGGCCTGGTGCAGTTCAGGAGAGGGGGGGCCGCACTCTGTCCCCCCCTCTTTTCTGCGGCCGGCCAGGTTAACGTGCTCGGATAAGGATCTGGTGTGGATTTTTAGGGGGACTCCACGCCATTTTTTTTTTAAATTTGGGGTGGAGTTCCCCTTAAAATCCACACCAGACCTGAAGGGCCTGGTATGGATATTTGGGGGGACCCCACGCCATTTTTTTTTTTTACGGCGGGGTTCCCCTTAATATCCATTCCAGACCTGAAGGGCCTGGTATTTTTTTATTTTTTTTTAGTTTTAATGAGCAATGACTGTATTCTTTATAGCCATGAGTACTTTAAAATTACTTTTTTTTTCACTTCAGAAATGACATCTTGTACAGGGACAGTTCTAAGGACGGGAAACATGCGTGTAAACCCCCTCCCCCCTGTATGAAATTTAAAGGAATATTTCACTTTTATTATTTCACTTTAACCACTTCCATACCGCGCCTATTCTGGCACTTCTCTCCTTCATGTAAAAATTATATTTTGTTCCTGGGAAATTACTCAGGACCCCCAAACATTATCTATAATTTTTTAGCAGACCCCCTAGGGAATAAAGTGGCGGTCATTTTTTATTTGATTTCCAACGGTATTTGCGCAATAATTTTTTGAACGCCTTTTTTTTTGGCCCAAAAAAAAAAACACGGTTCATGAATTAAAAATAACAAAACAGTAAAGTTAGCCCAATTTTTATGGATAATGTGAAAGATGATGTTACACCGAGTAAATAGATACCTAACTTGTCACGCTTTAATATTGTACACACTCAGGGAATGGCGCCAAACTTCGGGACATAAAAATATCCATAGGCGATGCTTGATTTTTTTTTACAGGTGACCAGTTCAGAGTTACAGAGGAGGTCTAGGGCTAGAATTATTGCTCTCGCTCTAACGCATGCGTCAATACCTCACATGTGTGGTTTGAATGGTGTTTACATATGTGGGCGGGACTTACATGCATATTCGCTTCTGAGTGCAAGCTTCTAGGGACAGGGGCGTTTTATTAATTTTTTTATTATTTTTTACCTCATATTTTTCTTCTTGCACTTTTTTGTCACTTTTTTTTATTTTGGATCACTTTTCTTCCTATTACAAGGAATGTAAACATCCCTTGTAATAGGACTAGTGTGTGACAGGTCCTCTTTATGGAGAGAGACGGGGTCAATAAGGCTGGAAAGCATGGTATTGGAAAAAAAAAAAAAGATATCATGCTTTCAGCTGCAATCATGTTCGTTCAGCACAGTGGTGTAGTGTATGCACTTTGACCTAGCAGCAAAAGGGTCGCTGGTTCGAATCCCGCCCATGACTTCATCTGCCTGGAGTTTGCATGTTCTCCCTGTGCCTGCATGGGTTTCCTCCCACACTATAAAAACATGCTGTAAATCGGATCCTGTCTAAATAAGCCCTAATATGCAGTAGTATATTTAGGTTTTGTGCTGCCCTAGGCCTGACTACATTTCTGCACCTCCTAATAGAAAATGACCCACCCCTTCCTGTCAAGGCCACACCCTGTTTTTGTATGACCCGCCCAGGAATTTTCAGGGGACCCACATACTAGTTCTGGGGGGGAGGGGGGTTACTGGATTCCCTTAATTTGCATAGTTTTTCTCTCACTTCCTGTTTGGCTATGGGGCAGGAAGTGAAGGAAAATCTCCCCAATTGGACACAGATAATACAAAATAAACTGACAGGGCCTATAACCCTCCCTCACTCTATCCAAATGTAAAGAAAATAAAAAGTGTTGATTATAGTTCTAGTTTAAGCACAAATTTCAGAGAGTTTTATTGAGAGGCCTAAGAAAATATAACCATGCCAATAGGCCAGGATACAGCGTTGCTAATAATTATGAATGTGTGTGTTAGGGCCCCCCACAAACACCACCCAATGTTAATACTTATTTGCAAATTAATATTTTTGTATTTATCTGCACCCCTGATAGTGACAACATTTGTGAGGTGTCTTCACCCTTTCTAATTCAAATTCATTCACTTCCTGTCACATAGCCAAACAGGAAGTGAGGGTAAATCCTTACTAATATCTTTTCTTGTGGACACAGAGATCAATCTAAATAGTTTCCCATTATGTAAATTGCACTCTAGCATTTTGCTGTGTACACCCCAAATTATTAGCCCTCCAGCTGTTGTAGCACTACACATCCCATGAGGCCTTGTAATGCACTGACATTCACAGACATGACTAGGCATGATGGGAATTGTAGTTCCTGAACAACTGGAGGGCCGTAGTTTGAAGACCCATGATTTGGGGTGTACACAGCAGTGCTGGAGTGCAATTTGCTTAATGGGGACACTAGTTAGATTGACCTGTGTCCCCAAGAAAAGACACTGGTAGGGTTTTAACCTCACTTCCTGTTCAGCTGTGTGACAGGAAGTGAAGCCAATTTTAAGAAAAGGGACACAAAGCTCAACCCAAAAAAAACACAAGCAGGGGTTCTAACACTCACTTGGCTTCCCTCAAACACCCACAATTTGAATAGGATTGCCTTGCGCTAGATTTAAGCACAGGGCTGTAAATCAGCACTTTAAGCCTGTCCACCAATAGCCCCCCCCCCACAGGCCATGTTTGCAGGTTTTCCTTCATTGGATTGGATTGGATTGGAATAAATACTTATAGAGCGCCGAATGCGAGTTGTGAAACTCGCATCTAAGCACATGCGTCTTGCACATGTGCTTTAAAAGACAGTCTGGACAGCATTTCTTGATAAGAGAAATCCACAAAACATGTCCTGTCGGGGGTACTTGAGGGCTGAAGAACACTGCAGTAAAAATAAAATACTTACCACTTTGTCTTTAAATTCATGGAGAATAAACATGGCAAACATTTCATGATTACACACCAGGAAAGAAGCTTAGACAAAAATCACACCTAATTTGTTAGGCCCAAACCTATTTCAGCTGCAGCTGTCAAAATATGTAGCATGAAAAAGTAACAAAAAACAAAACTTCAAAATTTTAAAGTAATTTTTATTGGTCAACAAAACAAGGAAAGCAAAAAAACACAAACAAACAAACAAACACAAACAAAAATACATTTCAAAAATCAAAATAAACATAGGTTAACCGTCCCAACATCTTCAGAAATTTGTATCAAAAGGCAGCAGAGACAAATACATCAAAGTGAACATCATTTAAAAATAAACAAAAAACATTGGCAAAATAAACATGTTCCAAACCACATTTCTGTTTAGCAACAGCATGCCTGCCTGCCCCTATGAGGGCAGCTGAGGATTGATCGATCCACGCTTTTTATAACATGTGCTAGTAATGAAGCAATTGAAATCACATGAACACATTTCAGTCTCTAGTTTGGGTGAGCTTGTAAGTGCTTACACCTGGTAATAACCCAACCAAGCTCTATGAGCATCCAAGTGATTTTCACCTTTTAAAAAGAAATGAACATTTTTTCTAAGGGCTCTTTCACACGTCCGTTCCGTTCGTCCGTTTTTTGGACGTCCGTTAACGGACCGCAATGCTTTCCTATGGGTTAGCGTCCGTTAGCGGATGAGCATCCGCTAACGTCTGTTAACATCCGTCTCCGTTAAGCTCCGTTTTTTTGAACGGAAGAAAACCCTATTTTTTTTCCGTCAAAAAAACGGAACTGACGAAAAACTGACGTTAATCGGACGATCCGTTTACAATCCGTTCCACTGACATCCGTTTTTCATCAAAATATGTAAAAAGCCCCAAAAAAAAAAAAACGGACGTTAACGGACGAAAAACGGATCGGAAACGGATGGAAACGGACGAAAAACTGACGAAAAACTGACGAAAAAACGGATCAACTGATGAAAAAAAAAATGATCTAAAAAACTGAGCGGACGTGTGAAAGAGCCCTAAGTGTCTGAGCAGACTCAGTTCATCACACATGTAGGAACAAAGCTGCAATGGCATGAGAGCTTTTTTTTTTTTTTTTTCCTGAACTCATGCTTTCCAGCCTGAAGGGGAGGTCTTAGTGAATTATTACGTAACCAAACTAAATAATAATAATTAAGGGAAAAAAAAGATTATTTTTAGATAATTTTGGGGATATTTATTATAGCAAACAGTAAATTTTTTTTTTTTTTGGTTAAAAAAAAATTCGCTCTATTTTGGTTTATAGCAAAAAAAATAAAAAGGCAGAGGTGATCAAATACCACCCAAAAAAATAATCTATTTGTGGGAAAAAGAAGGACGACAATTTTGATTGGGAACCACGTCGCACGACCGCGCAATTGTCAGTTAAAATGACGCAGTGCCGAATCACAAAAAATGGCCCGGTCATTGACCAGTAATATGGTCTGGGGCTCAAGTGGTTAAAAATTAACAAAACACTAAAGTTAGCCCAATTTTTGGTGATAATGTGAAAGATGATGTTACACCGAGTAAATAGATTGCCAACATGTCACGCTTTAATATTGCAAACACTCATGGAATGGCGCCAAACTTCAGTACTTAAAAATCCCCATAGGCGACCTTTTTTTTTTTCAGGTTACCAGTTTATAGCTACAAAGAAGGTCTAGTGCTAAAAGTATTGCTCTCGCTCTAACGCACGCGTCAATACCTCACATGTGTGGTTTGAACGATGTTTACATATGTGGGCGGGACTTGCGTAAGTCCTGCCCACATATGTAACCTGAAAAAAAAAAAAAAGGTCGCCTATGGGGATTTTTAAGTACTGTTTGCAATATTAAAGCGTGACATGTTAGGTATCTATTTACTCGGTACACATCTTTCACATTATCACCAAAAATTGGGCTAACTTTAGTGTTTTGTTAATTTTTAACCACTTGAGCCCCAGACCATATTACTGGTCAATGACCGGGCCATTTTTTGTGATTCTGCACTGCGTCGTTTTAACTGACAATTGCGCGGTCGTGCGACGTGGTTCCCAATCAAAATTGTCGTCCTTTTTTTTTCCCACAAATAGATAATTTTTTTGGGTGGTATTTGATCACCTCTGCCTTTTTTTTTTGCTATAAACCAAAATAGAGCGACATTTTTTTTTAACCAAAAAAAATCATTTTTACTGTTTGCTATAATAAATATCCCCAAAATTATCTAAAAATAATCTTTTTTTCCCCGCAGTTTAGGCCGATACGTATTCTTCGACGTGAACGTAACCTACGCACATCTCCATTCACATACGACTTACGTAAACAACGTAAAAAGATACGCTTGTTCCGACTTTGCATTGGCTGCGCCTCATATAGCAGGGGTAACTTTATGCCGGACGGATTTGGCCGCTGTGTTGCGCTCCTGGGACCCGCCCCCCTCTGACGCCACAGGTAAACTCATATGAAAGTCCGCGTGTGGCATATGTGCGTCAGAGGGGGGCGGGGTCCTAAAAAGTGTTTGGGGACCTCAGTCCTGCCCCAGGGAACATGTATCAATGCTTTTTTTATTTTTTAAAACGGCCGTTTTTTCGGGAGCAGTGAAATTAATAATTCTTAAAGTGAAACAATAAAAGTGAAATATTCCTTTAAATTTCGTACCTAGGGGGGGTGTAATGTCAGCATGTGAAATAGCGCATTTTTCCCGCACTTAGAACTGCCCCTGCACAAAATGACATTCAGAAGGAAAAAAGTCATTTAAAAATTCACACGCGGCTATAATGAATTGTTGGCTCTGACAATTCTAAAGGGATTCATTCATAAAACAAACAACAAAATGTGTAGGGGTTCCCCCAAATTAAATTACCAGGCCCTTCAGGTCTGGAATGGATATTAAGGGGAACCCCGCCGTAAAAACAAAAAAAAAAAAGACGTGCGGTTCCCAGCAAATATCCATATCAGGCCCTTCAGGTCTGGTGTGGATTTTAAGGGGAACTCCACCCCAATTTTTTTTAAAAAAATGGCGTGGAGTCCCCCTAAAAATCCACACCAGACACTTATCCGAGCACGTTGACCTGGCCGGCCGCAGAAAATAGGGGGGGGACAGAGTGCGGCTGGTATGTAAACGGTGTTTACATATGTGGGCAGGACTTACGCAAGTCCCGCCCACATATATAAACATTGTTCAAACCACACATGTGAGGTATTGACGCGTGCGTTAGAGCGAGAGCAATACTTTTAGCACTAGACCTTCTTTGTAACTATAAACTGGTAACCTGGAAAAAAAAGAAAAAGGTCGCCTATGGGGATATTCACGGAATTAATTTTGGCCCCATTGCCAGGAGTGTTTCCAATAGTAAAGCGTGACATGTAAGGTATCTATTTACTCGGTGTAACATCATCTTTCACATTATCCCCAAAAATTGGGCTAACTTTAGTGTTTTGTTAATTTTTAACCACTTGAGCCCCGGACCATATTGCTGGTCAATGACCGGGCCAGTTTTTGTGATTCGGCACGGCGTCGCTTTAACTGACAATTGCGCAGTCGTGCGACGTGGCTCCCAAACAAAATTGGCAACCTTTTTTTTCCCCCACAAAGAGAGCTTTATTTTGGTGGTATTTGATCACTTCTGCGTTTTTTTTTTTTTTTAGAGCTCTAACCAAAAATAGAGCGACAATTTTAAAAAATAAAGAATTATTTTTACTTTTTGCTATAATAAATATCCCCAAAAATATATATTCTAAAAAATAAAAAAAACCTCAGTTTAGGCCGATACATATTCTACATCTTTTTGGTTCCAAAAAATCGCAAATAGCGTTTAGTGTTTGGTTTTGGCAAAAGTTATAGCGTCTACAAAATATGGCTTTTTTTTGTTTTAACTAGTTATTGCGGCGATCAGCGATTTTTATCGGTACTGCGACATTATGGCGGACACATCGGACACTTTTTTGGAACCATTGGCATTTTTCTAGCGATCAGTGCTGTAAAAATGCATTGCTTACTATAAAAATGCCACTGGCAGGGAAGGGGTTAACACTAGGTGCGAGGGAGGGGTTAAATATGTTCCCTGGGTGTGTTCTAACTGAAGGGGGGGTGGGACTGACATGGGTAAATGACAGATCGCTGTTCATGAAGGGGAACTCCAGACCCAAAAAGCTTCCAGCTCCTCCCAGTTTGGTCATTCCACTTCCTGCTGGAGTAGAGAGAAGACCTGTCTTCCAGAGCTCCTGTGTTCCAGAGGATCCAGCCACCAGGACCAGCCTCCAGCCCCAGGCCCCAGAAGAGGGGAGGGATGGCCTCCCTCAGCCCAGGAGAAGGACCTGCCTCCGGCCTCCGGAGTAACCAGCAGCACCTGCCCTCCTCCAGCCAGACGAAGATCAGCAGGGATGACCGCCTCTTCCTGGGCACCCAGCAGGGTCTCTTAGACTGGACCACCACACTACCAGGTGAGACTGAGGCCAAAGCCAGGAAGAGGTGTGATAAGATCAAGTCCCTGCTGGTTAGGATAGCCCAGGCCTGCGTGGAAAAAATGACAGCTCTCGCAGGCCTGAGGGACAAGAGGGACAGGTGCTCTAGTAGTAAGAGGTCGGAGTACAGGGAGGCCATTAACACCCACCGGCTGCAGGTGAAGGAGATTTGGGATTATCTTGGGGGATTTTTTGAACGTGGGGCTGGAGAAGTTGCTTTCCTTGAGGAGCTCAGGAAGACCCTCCAGCAGGCCAGCCAGGAAGGAAGTCAGACGGCAAGGAGGAGCAGCGGGCGGTCGGGGTCCCAACCCTCCAAGCAGCCGGGGAAGTCAGGAGAGCCTGGGTGTAGTGGGGGGGGTGGAAGCTCTGGTGGTGCAGGGCCCAGTAAGGCCATAAAACCTGGGGAGGGCTCCCGAGAGCCGATCCCTCGGTCCGTGAAAAAAGGGGCTGGGGGGTTGGCTATGACAGGGGAGCCCAGTGATCCAGGAGGCCGCAGGGCCCAGGCGCCGCCGGAGGTACCCCCCCGGTGTCTTCGGGTCAGCATGCCCAGGCTCCCTCAGGATGGTCACGCTGCCACAGCTGGGGCCCACCATGTGCCGGCCTCCATGACCCCTCAGCGTGCAGTAGAGCGGGATGATCTGGCAGTGAAAGTGTCAGGGACTGCTCCTGCAGCTGCTATGTCACCGGGAGAGGGGCAGGTGCATGGTGGAGGTATAATAACAAAGTCAGCTTCAGGCAAACAGCTGGTGTGTAGTGTGACCAAGATGGCGCCGGCTGCTGGGGGAGGAGCAGCTGAGGCCACATTCCCCAGTGGGAACCAACCCCTTTTCAGGGAAGGGGGATGTGGCCAGCTCCCATCCAGTGCTCGGGACCCGGAAGTGACCGCCCGCGAACCGGAAGTGCACCCCCCGCGAACCGGAAGTGCACCCCCCGCGAACCGGAAGTGCACCCCCCGCGACCGGAAGTGCACCCCCCGCGACCGGAAGTGCACCCCCCGCGACCGGAGGTACACCCCCCGCGACCGGAAGTGCCCCCCCGCGATCGGAAGTGCCTCTCTGCGAATCTGCGGCTGGTGTCACCGGCTTGGAGGACCTGGGGGATGAGAGGCCGGGGGTGCGGGGGTGCCTAGTCCCGGATGCTGCAGCAGGCACCTCCAGGCACCCCCGGCAAGTTATGGACGGTAATATGGACGGTAACATGGACGGTAAGCTGCCACCCCCCCAGGTCCCCATGGACATTACCACAAGCCCCGAGGGGCTCCCTGCAGGACAGGCGGGGTGGGGGGAATGTCAGGTGGGACCCCTCCCGGTGGACTGTGCAGCTTATGACTTTATCCGGCAGTTGGAGGGGTCCCAGGGGGGCATCCCCCCAATACGGGTTGAGTCCCAAGGGGCTGGTGAGGTCGCAGAGGGGTCTGGGTGGGGGAGTTTGGTGGGGGAGGTACCCCCCTCTGCTGTGGCCCCAGGGGGGGAGGAGCCTGTAGTCAGGCCAAGGGTGGTGGGTCAGGGAGGTCAGGGTAGTTCAGTGGGGGTGGGTGCAACACCACCGGCAGGGATGGGGGCCCCCCCGTTCCCCCCCACTTCTGGGGGTGCTGAGGGGGGTGCCCCGCTTCCGGAGAACATCTTTCGGGGGTCTCCGGAGGCCAACTTATTATCTGCCCTAAAGGGGGGTCGCTCTTTCGCCCAGGTGGCGGGCTCTCGTGCCCCTCTGGACCACCTGTACAGCCGGTTTGGCGCCCAGAATTTCCGCGCCCCCCCTGCTGACCAGGAGAGGACGCAGGGGTCGGCGTGGACGAGGGGTACAGGTGGTCCAGAGAGGAGGCGTAGGAATGTTGTCCAGCTTCGGTACGAGGGTCCGGACCCCTGCCCCGCCCGAGGTGAGGTGGTGGACCTGGTACTCTCCTTGGGTTTTGGGGTGGGTGACCTTTTTGCTGTCATCCACCCCACCAACACACGGGAGTTTGACATCAGTTTTGTCACTCCCGTGTGTATGGAACGCTTCATCACCAGCTTTGGGCTGGTGAGGGGCGTTGACCCTTGGAAGAAGTACGGGCTCATTCCCATCTCTAGGCAGGAGGAGGTAAAGAACATCACCATCCTGGTGAGGAATGAGTCGCTCCCTCCGGAGGACATTGCCACCTGGCTTGGGAGGTACGGGCAGTTGCAAACCCCCCTGAGAAAGAACCTCGATGAGCGCGGGGTCTGGACCGGGGCTTGGTTGGCCAGGATCCGGCTTAAGAGGGAGGGCAACAGTGTTGCCCACCTCCCTGGCAGCGCCTTCCTGGGCAGAGACCGGATCCTGGCCTTCTACCCGGGACAGCCCCGTCGTTGCTTCAAGTGCGGCAGCCCGACCCACATGAGCTCGGACTGCACGGTGGTCAGATGTGGCCGGTGCCACGAGTTTGGCCACCAGTCCGAGTCATGTGGGAAGATATGCTGCAATTTGTGTGGTGAGATGGGGCACCCATTCAGTCGGTGCCCCAAAGCATATCGGGGTTCTTTCTCAGGGGGGGGACCTCCCGGGCCGGGAGCGGCCGAAGCCCCCCCGGCGAGTGATGGCCGGGGGGGTGGGGATCCTGGGGCCCCTAATGCCCCTCCGGAGGGACCAACAGGCCCACAGCCTCAAAGAAGGCGGGGCAGGCGTGGGCGAGGGGCTCCCCCCCGGGAGATACGGGCTCAGTTGGCCAGGAGGCTCCCGATCCTCCGGAAGGCGAAGCCGGTGGGGAGGAGTCGGGGAGGCCTGGGGGTCCCGGGCCTGAGGGTCCGGGGCCCCGGCTTTCCCCTCCTTTAGTTGCAGGGCCGATCCCCCCCCCTCCACCTGTTCTATCTGCCTCCCCATGCAGCCCCCCCTCATCTTCCCATCCCCGCCCCCCCCCCCTCGCCCCCCCCCTCCCAAGTCCCGTCCCCCCCCTCCCCCTTCTTCTGCCAATCCCCTTTCTGTCCCCCCCCCTGTCTCTGGCCCCCCTCCTGCCTCTCCCATCCCCCCCCCTTCTGGACCCAAAGTCTCCTCTGGCCTTGTGGCCATGGAGACGGAAGCTGCTCGAGCCTCATCTAAGAGGGAAATCTCGAGCAGCGGGTCCGAGGAGGGGGGTGGCGTAGTCACCTCAGAGAGATGGCAGGAGTGGGAGCAGGTGAGACGCAGGAAGAAGGGGAAGGCTGTGAAATCTGGGGGCGGGAGGTCCCCTGTGAAGGGTGGGGTTCCCCCAGGGGCACGAAGTGGGGTGTCCCTGGGGAACCCGTTTGGTGTCCTCTCCTCCTCCTCGGACTCAGAGGAGGAGGAGGGAGTGTAAATATGTAAATATGTTTTGGTGTTTGTAGTATGAAGGAGAACGTGACCCTTTCAATCATTTTGATGGCGGTACCCTCTCCAATACGGCTTGCGACCATTAATGTCGCAAGTATTCGTTCTGCACGAGCTCGTTTTATGGCCTTTGATTTTCTCAGCCGTGTTGAAGCTGACATTTTGTTTTTGCAGGAGACCTGGCTGGCATCTGTGGCAGAGATGCATCTAGCAAAGAGGGAGTGGAGATGTGGGCCCTCCCTCTGGTCTCTTGCGGCCGAGCCCTGCAGTGGTGTTGCGGTCCTTTTTAAGACTGGTTCGGTGGCTTGCCGGCGAGTGATTGAAGTGGAGATTGGTAGATGTCTGGTGGTGGACGCTGTCGTGAGGGGGCAATTCCTCCGGCTCATTAATTTTTATGGGCCTCAAACCAAGAGGGAGAGGAAGAGCCTCCTTACGGCGGTTAAGCCTTATCTTTTTACATCCCAGCAGGTGATCTTTGGTGGTGACTTCAATATGATCACTAGGCCCAAAGACCGGGCAGGTGCCGCCAACCCTCTGGGATATGATAGTACTTTTTTGAATAGCGTAGTGAGGGAGGCCGGGTTGGTGGTTTTTTTTAAGGGGGACTCTGCTTGCTCGGCTCCAGAGCTGCAGTCGGTGGAGTTCTCCGATCACTGTATGGTATCTGTGGCCCTGAATGTCGCCGACACTCCTCAGAAAGGGAGGGGTATGTGGCGCCTGAATGGGTCGCTACTGGAGGATCCTGAGGTTAGGGAAGCCTATGAGGTTTTCTTCCTGGACCAGACCTCGCTCCTTGAGGGCAACTGCTCCCGCCTTGAATGGTGGGAAGTAGTTAAAAAGAGGTCTGGTGACTTTTTCCGGGAAATCTCTGGGTACAGGGCAGCTTTCAAGTACCAGGCCTACCAGAGACTACGCAGGCAGCTTGACCGCCTGGTGTCCTCTGGGGGCTCTCGGGAACAGATATCCGGTCTGAAGGCGCAGATGAAGGAGTGTCAGTACGACCGTCTCGCCTCCCTGGTTTTTGAGAGGGATTATGGGAAGTTTATCTCTCCTGATCCCTACAGGAGCTGTGGTGAGGCGGCGAGTTCGAAGGTCGTACACGGCCTGAAGGATGCCTCGGGATCTCTGGTCCGGTCCAGATCAGGGATCCTGGGTGTCGTCAGAGACCACTTTTCGGACCTCCTGAAGAAGCGACCTCTAGACATGGAGAAAGTCAGGGAATTCCTTGATGAGACCCCACTGGAAGTGAGGTCTGACCTTCCTGACTCTCTGACAGAAGAGATCTCGGTGGCTGAAGTCGAGCAGGCTATCAGCTCTTTGGCATCTAAAAAGTCGCCTGGGCCCGATGGGCTCACGGCAGAGTTTTACAAAACCTTTAAGAGCCTCTTGGCTCCTCATTTGAGGGACGTGTACCGTGAATGTTTGGCCTATGGCCTGCTGCCTCCCTCAATGAGAAGGTCAGCTCTGATCCTTCTGTCAAAGGGAAAAGACCCGTCTGTGGTGGAGAATTGGCGTCCGATCGCCCTTCTTACCACAGATAGGAAGATACTGGCAAAGATCTTGTTTACACGTCGTCTGCTTTGGCGGGCAGGATGCTGTCTCCCGCTCAGCACTGCACAATTCCTGGCCGGGGCACTTTTTGGTGCCGTCCTGAACGTCCGGGAGGCTGTGGAAAGGTGCAGGGCTGATGGCAGCGAGCGGTATCTGCTTGCACTGGATCAGGCTAAGGCGTTTGATCGGGTGAACCATGAGTACCTTTGGCTGCTTCTGAGGAGATACGGTCTGCCTGATCAATTTGTTGATTGGCTACAGGTATTGTATAGGGGAGCTGAGAGCTTCCCTCTTGTCAACGGTTGGGTGGGGTCGGGCCTTTTCTGTGGACTCTGGCGTCCGGCAGGGCTGCCCGTTGAGCCCCCTCCTGTACGTCTTTGCGGTTGACCCCTTCGTAAGGAGGCTAGACTGCGAGCGTCTTGTGGGGGTTCCGGTGGGACCTGTCGGGGGTCCGGTTTCGGCAGTGAAGGTCGTGGCCTACGCGGATGACGTCTCGGTGGTGGTATCTGGTCGTGAGGAGGCCCATTATGTGGAATCCCAGATCGGGTGCTACTCTGAGGCGTCAGGTTCGCTGGTCAATTGGGACAAGAGTGAAGTTTTCTGGATGGGGAAGGAGGGGGAGCAGTTCCCCCTTCCGGACGTGTTCCCCACGCCCGTACCAGAGATTCGAGTACTTGGCATTCATTTCGGCCCGGGTGATTATCCCAAGCTAAATTGGGAGCGCAGGCTGGTGAGTGCCACTCGGAAGGTGAAGGCCTGGAAAGGTTGGAAACTTTCCCTGAGGGAAAGGGTATGCTTGGTCAAGACGTACTTACTGCCTGAGTTTCTCTTTGTGAGCTACATGTGTCTTTTGCCAGCATCTCTCTATGCTCGGGTCTCTGGTCTGTTCTTCCTGCTGTTGTGGGGAAACAGACTGAACCTGATCAAGAGGGAGGTCACATACCGCCAGCGAAGGCAAGGAGGGTTGGACATGGTCAACCCGGTGGTGTTCTTCATCATCATTTTTGTAAAGTACAACTTGCAGTCCATCTTTGTGGATGCGCCTTCCTGGTGGGAATGTTCATGCAAGGACTGGCTCTTGCTGTTCCTGAGGAGGTGGGAGGAGGGGGGGAGGCCCGGCGATCTGAGGAGATCGCATGGGTATCTCCCATCCTACGTCCCCCTGGCATTGAAGGTACTGAGGCAGTGGCGGATAACTGCCCTTGAGGTGGGCTCTCTGGGTCGGCGTGAGTTGTACCTGAGGGTCATGGCCTCGGACATTTTGAAGCCCCTGTCTTTAAGGGACTGTCCTGAGAGGGTCCTCACGGAGGGGTTAGCCCTCTTGAATTCTTCCAGAATTCCGAACAAGTTTTGGGATCTTGCATGGAGGTCGTTCCATGGACGACTGTACGTCCGTGCAAATCTCATATATCTGAACCTAGGGGACAGGGGCTGTCCCCGACGGGAATGTGGAGGGACATTGGAGACCATGGACCATTTTCTGGTCCAATGTCCCTTCAACATGGAGGTTCTTACGGGGGTAGGGGGTGCCATTGGCTACCCCCGCCTTCCGGCCCTGACCTATGCTGAGCGGGTGTATGGTGACTTCGGGGTCCGCAGGGGTTTTGAGTTATCGTCACTTTATTTAGTCAGCGTAGTTGTGCTTTACTACACTTGGCACGCTCGGTGTTTGGTGTCCACTAGGGACAAAATCCTGTCTGTGCATGAGGTGGTGGGCGATATCTTTCGGGAGTTGGTGAAGGTGCGGGATCTGGAGAGGAGCAGGGTCGGGCCTGAGAGGTGTGCCCATTTATGGAGGGGGTTCCTCTTCCAGCCCCCTTAGGCCATGACCCTGCCCCTCTCCACGGGTAGGGGCAACTTTCCTTTCTCACCCCCCTTAGATTTTGTTTATAGTTTATTTTTGAAATAAGGCTACAGACATGTCTGATTATCATGTTCTCGCTCATACGTGGGTTGTAGGTATTTGTTGTTCTGGTGGTGGGTGTGTTGTGGGTTGGCGATGATCTGGACAGTAGTGGTTTTTATGGACTTTAATATTTCCCTACTGTACCAGTGAGCCGTTTTAAGTTGGTTTTTTTCTTTTTTTTTTTTTTGGCAATGATCTGGACAAGCTTTTTCTGATGGACTATAAAGACTTTTTCTTGTACCAGTGAGCCTGTTGTAAATACCCATTCTAATGTTGTTTATGTTTTTTTTTTTTTTTTTTTTTTTTTTTGCAGTTATTTTTTTGTTGTTTACAAACGGTTTATTGAAAAAAATAAGTCTCAGTACAGATTAAAGTCGAATTGGCAAGAGGTACAAAAATACATATTAGAGCAGTGAACAACATCTATGAAGAATATGCATATCAGGTAATCGGGCGGCAGAGAAATAAGTGCTGGTTTGTATATAAGGCAGTTTGGTAGTACATTGCAGCAATGTAAAAATTTAATGACTTAGTTCGTTGGCAAAATGAGAGAGTAAAACGGAATCGGAATAAAAATAATAATAAAAAAAAAAAAAAAAAAAAAAAAAAAATTGGTTTAATTCAATTAGTTATCAGAGAAAGGTCCCAGGGCTTCCATTTCTGATCATATAAGTTCATGGTATCATATAAGGTGTGATGGATGCGTTCTCCTAGTTTAATGGATATCATACGATCCATGATTTGGGACCAAGGCACAACGGAGGAGCGCCAATTGAGCGCTATCGCCCAGTGTATTGACGTGAGTAAGGTGTGTATAAGCCTGGTGTGGGCTATAGGGATGTCTGGGATCGGATAGAATAGGAGACACATTTTAGGCGTCAGTTCTATTCTTCTACCTGTTATCTGTTCTATTTTAATACTGGCCTGTTGCCATGTGTCTTTGAGGTGAGCACATTCCCAGAAGGTGTGAATAAGGGAACCCTGTACCAGGCAGCCTCTAAAACAGAGGGAGATGTTGCCGGGATAGAATGAATTAATTCTGTCAGGGGTGAGGTACCACCTATATTGGAGTTTAATGGCAGATTCCCTAATGGAGGCCGTCCTGGTACACTTCCGTAGGTTATCTGTCATGCCGTCCCATTGCTCAGTGGAGAAGGATTCATCTAGATCTGATTCCCATTGCAGCATTTGGCGTGTTTTGTCTGGTAAAATTATATTCATTTAGGTTTCTATACATTCTCGATATCAGGCCTCTGTCTCTGGGTGAAGTAAGACAAATTCGTTCAAAAATCGTAAAGGGGGTTTGGAGGGAGAGAGAGAAGTTTTTTTGATAGAATAGTTTGATATTATTGTAGTCTGAGAGATCAGTATCTCTAAGTTTATATTCTGTCAGCATTCCATGTGTCCTTTATGGGTAGGATAGTTGCTACCAAAATGGTTATACTTCCAAAACTACTTTTCTTCTTTAGAGCTCTCCCTATCCTGGTCCCTAAAAGCACCCTAGATTCTATCCAAAGAGATATAAACAAATTCATATGGCAAAATAAAAAATCGAGATTTGGATATGCACTGATGTATAGACCTCAGTCGAAGGGAGGGTTGAGTATGCCCAACTTATGGCTATACTACCTTTCAGCCAGATATACACAACTTGCACAATGGTATGCACCTTCCAGTCATATCCCTTGGCTAGAATTTGAGGAACAATCTGTCTTGCCGTTCCACCTCCAAGGCCTCCTATGGTCCAAATCAATTAAAACTCAAAGGATGGGTCATCTTAATAAAGTAGTACATCAAGACCTACTATTATGGCACAGACATAAAACATAAGTTAACATCTCCTCAGAGATCCCTCCCCTAGCTTCCTTCGTAGGGGACCCTCTATTTACCCCTCCAGACATTCACTCCAACCATTATTCTGTCTGGCAGGCCCACAATCTATCTAACTTAAAAGCTTTCACTAAAAATAATACTTTTCGCACATTTTTGGATTTGCAGTTATTTTTTTGGAGGGTGGTATGATGGTTTGTGTGTGTTGTTTGTTTTGTGTTATTTAGTTTATTTTGTATATTAACTTTTTTATGGTCGTAGTTTTAAAAATAAAAATCTCCAGACCCAAAAAGCTTCCAGCTCCTCCCAGTTTGGTCATTCCACTTCCTGCTGGAGTAGAGAGAAGACCTGTCTTCCAGAGCTCCTGTGTTCCAGAGGATCCAGCCACCTAAGACCAGCCTCCAGCCCCAGCCCCTGGCCCCGGAAGAGGGGAGGGATGGCCTCCCTCAGCCCAGGTAAAGGACCAGCATCCGGCCTCCGGAGTAACCAGCAGCACCTGCCCTCCTCCAGCCAAACGATGATCAGCAGGGATGACCGCCTCTTCCTGGACACCCAGGAGGGTCTCTTAGACTGGACTACCACACTACCAGGTGAGACTGAGGCCAAAGCCAGGAAGAGGTGTGATAAGATCAAGTCCCTGCTGGTTAGGATAGCCCAGGCCTGCGTGGAAAAAATGACAGCTCTCGCAGGCCTGAGGGACAAGAGGGACAGGTGCTCTAGTAGTAAGAGGTCGGAATATAGGGGGGCCATCAATACCCTCAGGCTTGAGGTCAATGAGATCTGGGGTTACCTGGGAGGCTTTTTTGAACGTGGGGCTGGAGAGGTGAGCTTTCTTGAGGAGCTCCGGAAGACCCTCCAGCAGGCCAGCCAATCAGGAAGTCAGACGGCAAGGAGGAGCAGCGGGCGGTCGGGGTCCCAAGCCTCCAAGCAGCCGGGGAAGTCAGGAGAGCCTGGGTGTAGTGTGGGGGGTGGAAGCTCTGGTGGTGCAGGGCCCAGTAAGGCCATAAAACCTGGGGAGGGCTCCCGGGAGCCGATCCCTCGGTCCGTGAAAAAGGGGACTGGGGGGTTGGCAAGGACAGGGGAGCCCAGTGATCCAGGAGGTCGCAGGGCCCAAGCGCCGCCGGAGGTACCCCCCCCTGCGTCTTCGGGTCAGCACACCCGGGCTCCCACAGGAGGGCCACGCTGCAATTGTGGAAGCCCGCTGTGTGCCTGTCTCCAGGACCCCTCAGCCTGCAGTAGAGCGGGAGGACCTGGCAGAGGCAGCGCCAGTGACTGCTCCTGCGGCTGGTAGTGAACAGGGTGAGAGGCAGGTGCATGGCGGTGAAGTACCAGGAAAAACATTAAAAGTAAGACTTGTCTGCAGCGCGGCCAAGATGGCGCCGGCTGCTGGGGGAGGAGCAGCCAGCATCAGGGACCAGGAAGTGAATCCCCCCCCCCCCCCGCGAACCGGAAGTGCCCCCCCCCCCCCCCCCCCCCCCCCCGCAAACCAGAAGTGCCCCCCCAAACCCCTCCCACAGCCCCCCCCCCCCCTGCGACCAGAAGTGCCCCCCGCGAACCGGAAATGACCCCCCGCGACCGGAAGTGATACCCCGCGACCGGAAATGACCCCCCGCGACCGGAAGTGCCCCCCCGCGAATTTGCGGCTGGTGTCACCGGCTTGGAGGACCTGGGGGATGAGAGGCCGGGGGTGCGGGGGTGCCCAGTCCCGGATGCTGCAGCAGGCACCTCCAGGCACCCCCGGCAGGACGGTATGGACGGTATGGACGGTAAGCTGCCTACCCCCCAGGTCCCCATGGACACTACCACAAGCCCCGAGGGGCTCCCTGCAGCACAGGCGGGGTGGGGGGAATGTCAGGTGGGACCCCTCCCGGTGGACTGTGCAGCTTATGACTTTATCCGGCAGTTGGAGGGGTCCCAGGGGGGCATCCCCCCAATACGGGTTGAGTCCCAAGGGGCTGGTGAGGTGCAGAGGGGTCTGGGTGGGGGAGTTTGGTGGGGGAGGTAACCCCCCTCTGCTGTGGCCCAGGAGAGGGAGGGGCTGTAGTCAGGCCAAGGGTGGTGGGTCAGGGGGGGTCAGGGTAGTTCAGTGGGGGTGGGTGCAACACCACCTGCAGGGATGGGGGCCCCCGTCCCCCCCCACTTCTGGGGTGCTGAGGGGGTGCCCCGCTTCCGAGAACATATTTCGGGGGTCTCCGGAGGCCAACTTATTGTCTGCCCTGAAGGGGGGTCGCTCTTTCGCCCAGGTGGCGGGCCTTCGTGCCCCTCTGGACCACCTGTACAGCCGGTTTGGCGCCCAGAATTTCCGCGCCCCCCTGCTGACCAGGAGAGGACGCAGGGGTCGGCGTGGACGAGGGGTACAGGTGGTCCAGAGAGGAGGCGTAGGAATGTTGTCCAGCTTCGGTACGAGGGTCCGGACCCCTGCCCCGCCCGAGGTGAGGTGGTGGGCCTGGTACTCTCCTTGGGTTTTGGGGTAGGTGACCTTTTTGCTGTCATCCATCCCACCCAACACAACGGGAGTTTGATATCAGTTTTTTCACTCCCGTGTGTATGGACACGCTTCATCACCAGCTTTGGGCTGGTGGAGGGGCGTTGACCTTGGAAGAAGTACACGGCTCATTCCCATCTCCAGGCAGGAGGAGGTAAAGAACATCACCATCCTGGTGAGGAATGAGTCGCTCCCTCCGGAGGACATTGCCACCTGGCTTGGGAGGTACGGGCAGTTGCAAACCCCCCCTGAGAAAGAACCTTGATGAGCGCAGGGTTTGGACCGGGGCCTTGGTTGACCAGGATCCGGCTCAAGAGGGAGTGGCAACAGTAGTTGCCCACCTCCCTGGCAGCGCCTTCCTGGGCAGAGACCGGATCCTGGCCTTCTACCCGGGCCAGCCCCGCCGCTGCTTTAAGTGTGGCAGCCCCAACCCACATGAAGTTCGGAGCTGTTACGGTTGTCAGATGTAGCCGGTGCCTTGAGTTGGCCACCAGTCCGACTCATGTGGGAAGATCTGTTGCAACCTTTGTGGTGAGATGGGGCACCCCAATCAGTCGGTGCCCCAAACCATATCGGGGTTCTTTCTCAGGGGGGGACCTCCCGGGCCGGAGAGGCCGAAGCCCCCCGGCGAGTGATGGCCGGGGGGTGGGGATCCTGGGGCCCCTAATGCCCCTCCGGAGGGACCAACAGGCCACAGCTCCAAAGAAGGCGGAGCAGGCGGCTGGGCGAGGGGCTCCCCCCGGGAGATACAGGCTCAGTTGGCCAGGAGGCTCCCGATCCTCCGGAAGGCGAGAGCCGGTGGGGAGGAGTCGGTGAGGCCTGGGGGTCCCGGGCCTGAGGGTCCGGGGCCCCGGCTTTCCCCTCCTTTTGTTGCAGGGCCGATCCCCATCCCCTTCCCCCTTCCCCTCCTCGCCATTGCCCTCCCCCTCCAACTGTTCTATCTGCCTCCCCATGCAGCCCCCCCTCATCTTCCCATCCCCGTCCCCCCCCCCTCGTCCCCCCCCTCCCAAGTCCCGTCCCCCCCTTCCGCTTCTTCTGCCAAGTCTGATCCCCTTCCTATCCCCCCCCCTGTCTCTGGCCCCCCTCCTGCCTCTCCCGTCCCCCCCCCCTTCTGGACCCAAAGTCTCCTCTGGCCTTGTGGCCATGGAGACGGAAGCTGCTCGAGCCTCATCTAAGAGGGAAATCTCGAGCAGCAGGTCTGAGGAGGGGGGTGGCGTAGTCACCTCAGAGAGATGGCAGGAGTGGGAGCAGGTGAGACGCAGGAAGAAGGGGAAGGCTGTAAAATCTGGGGGCGGGAGGTCCCCTGTGAAGGGTGGGGTTCCCCCAGGGGCACGAAGTGGGGTGTCCCTGGGGAACCCGTTTGGTGTCCTCTCCTCCTCCTCGGACTCAGAGGAGGAGGAGGGAGTGTAAATATGTAAATATGTTTTGGTGTTTGTAGTATGAAGGAGAACGTGACCCTTTCAATCATTTTGATGGCGGTACCCTCTCCAATACGGCTTGCGACCATTAATGTTGCAAGTTTTCGTTCTGCAGGAGCTCGTTTTATGGCCTTTGATTTTCTCAGCCGTGTTGAAGCTGACATTTTGTTTTTGCAGGAGACCTGGCTGGCATCTGTGGCAGAGATGCATCTAGCAAAGAGGGAGTGGAGATGTGGGCCCTCCCTCTGGTCTCTTGCGGCCGAGCCCTGCAGTGGTGTTGCGGTCCTTTTTAAGACGGTTCGGTGGCTTGCCGGCGAGTGATTAAAGTGGAGATTGGTAGATTTCTGGTGGTGGACGCTGTCGTGAGGGGGCAATTCCTCCGGCTCATTAATTTTTATGGGCCTCAAACTAAGAGGGAGAGGAAGAGCCTCCTTACGGCGGTTAAGCCTTATCTTTTTACATCCCAGCAGGTGATCTTTGGTGGTGACTTCAATATGATCACTAGGCCCATAGCCCTCTGGGATATGATAGTAATTTTTTGAATAGCGTAGTGAGGGAGGCCGGGTTGGTGGATGTGCACGTTCGTCACCTCCCCAACCTCACTGGTTTCACATTTTCCAGAGGTAGTTCTAAGAGTAGATTAGATAGTTTTTTTTTAAAGAGGGACTCTGCTTGCTCGGCTCCAGAGCTGCAGTCGGTGGAGTTCTCCGATCACTGTATGGTATCTGTGGCCCTGAATGTCGCCGACACTCCTCAGAAAGGGAGGGGTTTGTGGCGCCTGAATGGGTCGCTACTGGAGGATCCTGAGGTTAGGGAAACCTATGAGGTTTTCTTCCTGGACCAGACTTCGCTCCTTGAGGGCAACTGCTCCCGCCTTGAATGGTGGGAAGTAGTTAAAAAGAGGTCTGGTGACTTTTTCCGGGAAATCTCTGGGTACAGGGCAGCTTCCAAGTACCAGGCCTACCAGAGACTACGCAGGCAGCTTGACCGCCTGGTGTCCTCTGGGGGCTCTCGGGAACAGATATCCGGTCTGAAGGCGCAGATGAAGAAGTGTCAGTACGACCGTCTCGCCTCCCTGGTTTTTGAGAGGGATTATGGGAAGTTTATCTCTCCTGATCCCTACAGGAGCTGTGGTGAGGCGGCGAGTTCGAAGGTCATACACGGCCTGAAGGATGCCTCGGGATCTCTGGTCCGGTCCAGATCGGGGATCCTGGGTGTCGTCAGAGACCACTTTTCGGACCTCCTGAAGAAGCGGCCTCTAGACATGGAGAAAGTCAGGGAATTCCTTGATGAGACCCCACTGGAAGTGAGGTCTGACTCTCTGACAGAAGAGATCTCGGTGGCTGAAGTCGAGCAGGCTATCAGCTCTTTAGCATCTAAAAAGTCGCCTGGGCCCGATGGGCTCACGGCAGAGTTTTACAAAACCTTTAAGAGCCTCTTGGCTCCTCATTTGAGGGACGTGTACCGTGAATGTTTGGCCTATGGCATGCTGCCTCCCTCAATGAGAAGGTCAGCTCTGATCCTTCTGTCAAAGGGGAAAGACCCGTCTGTGGTGGAGAATTGGCGTCCGATCGCCCTTCTTACCACAGATAGGAAGATACTGGCGAAGATCTTGTTTACACGTCTGTCTGCTTTGGCAGGCAGGATGCTGTCTCCCTGCACTGCACAATTCCTGGCCGGGGCACTTTTGGTGCCGTCCTGAACGTCCGGGAGGCTGTGGAAAGGTGCAGGGCTGATGGCAGCGAGCGGTATCTGCTTGCACTGGATCAGGCTAAGGCGTTTGATCGGGTGAACCATGAGTACCTTTGGCTGCTTCTGAGGATATACGGTCTGCCTGATCAATTTGTTGATTGGCTACAGGTATTGTATAGGGGAGCTGAGAGCTTCCCTCTTGTCAACGGTTGGGTGGGTCGGGCCTTTGCTGTGGACTCTGGCGTCCGGCAGGGCTGCCCGTTGAGCCCCCTCCTGTACGTCTTTGCGGTTGACCCCTCCGTAAGGAGGCTAGACTGCGAGCGTCTTGTGGGGGTTCCGGTGGGACCTGTCGGGGGTCCGGTTTCGGCAGTGAAGGTTGTGGCCTACGCGGATGACGTCTCGGTGGTGGTATCTGGTCGTGAGGAGGCCCATTATGTGGAATCCCAGATCGGGTGCTACTCTGAGGCGTCAGGTTCGCTGGTCAATTGGGACAAGAGTGAAGTTTTCTGGATGGGGAAGGAGGGGGGAGCAGTTCCCCCTTCCGGACGTGTTCCCCACGCCCGTACCAGAGATTCGAGTACTTGGCATTCATTTCGGCCCGGGTGATTATCCCAAACTAAATTGGGAGCGCAGGCTGGTGAGTGCCACTCGGAAGGTGAAGGCCTGGAGAGGTTGGAAACTTTCCCTGAGGGAAAGGGTATGCTTGGTCAAGACGTACTTACTGCCTGAATTTCTCTTTGTGAGCTACGTGTGTCTTTTGCCAGCATCTCTCTATGCTCGGGTCTATGGTCTGTTCTTCCTGCTGTTGTGGGGAAACAGACTGAACCTGATCAAGAGGGAGGTCACATACCGCCAGCGAAGGCAAGGAGGGTTGGACATGGTCAACCCGGTGGTGTTCTTCATCATCATTTTTGTAAAGTACAACTTGCAGTCCATCTTTGTGGACGCGCCTTCCTGGTGGGAATGTTCATGCAAGGACTGGCTCTTGCTGTTCCTGAGGAGGTGGGGGGAGGGGGGGAGGCCCGGCGATCTGAGGAGATCGCATGGGTATCTCCCAACCTACGTCCCCCTGGCATTGAAGGTACTGAGGCAGTGGCGGATAACTGCCCTTGAGGTGGGCTCTCTGGGTCGGCGTGAGCTGTACCTGAGGGTCATGGCCTCGGACATTTTGAAGCCCCTGTCTTTAAGGGACTGTCCTGAGAGGGTCCTCACGGAGGGATTAGCCCTCTTGAATTCTTCCAGAATTCCGAACAAGTTTTGGGATCTTGCATGGAGGTCGTTCCATGGACGACTGTACGTCCGTGCAAATCTCATATATCTGAACCTAGGGGACAGGGGCTGTCCCCGACGGGAATGTGGAGGGACATTGGAGACCATGGACCATTTTCTGGTCCAATGTCCCTTCAACATGGAGGTTCTTACGGGGGTAGGGGGTGCCATTGGCTACCCCCGCCTTCCGGCCCTGACCTATGCTGAGCGGGTGTATGGTGACTTCGGGGTCCGCAGGGGTTTTGAGTTATCGTCACTTTATTTAGTCAGCGTAGTTGTGCTTTACTACACTTGGCACGCTCGGTGTTTGGTGTCCACTAGGGACAAAATCCTGTCTGTGCATGAGGTGGTAGGCGATATCTTTCGGGAGTTGGTGAAGGTGCGGGATCTGGAAGGGAGCAGGGTCGGGCCTGAGAGGTGTGCCCATTTATGGAGGGGGTTCCTCTTCCAGCCCCCTTAGGCCATGACCCTGCCCCTCTCCATGGTAGGGGCAACTTTCCTTTCTCACCCCCCTTAGATTTTGTTTATAGTCTATTTTTGAAATAAGGCTACAGACATGTCTGATTATCATGTTCTCGCTCATACGTGGGTTGTAGGTATTTGTTGTTCTGGTGGTGGGGTGTGTTGTGGGTTGGCGATGATCTGGACAGTAGTGGTTTTTATGGACTTTAATATTTCCCTACTGTACCAGTGAGCCGTTTTAAGTTGGTTTTGTTCTTTTCCTGTTGGCAATGATCTGGACAAGCTTTTTCTGATGGACTATAAAGACTTTTTCTTGTACCAGTGAGCCTGTTGTAAATACCCGTTCTAATGTTGTTGTGTTTTTTTTTTTTTGCAGTTATTTTCTTGGAGGGTGGTATGATGGTTTGTGTGTGTTGTTTGTTTTGTGTTATTTAGTTTATTTTGTATATTTGTTAACTTTTTTATGGTCGTAGTTTTAAAAATAAAAATCTTCAGACCCCAAAAAAAAATAACGTGGGTTCCCTCCAGGTGCATACCAGGCTCTTAGGCTTGGTCTGGAACTTAAGGGGTTAAACCCGCGCAAAAAACAAAAAAAACAGCGTGGGGTTGTCCCCCCCAAGATCCAGACCAAGCTCTTATCCCAGGCACGCAGTCTGGCCAGACAGGAATGGGGGCGGGGACGAGCGAGCGCCCCCCCCTCCTGAGCCGTACCAGACCACATGCCCTCAACATGGGGGAGTGTGTGCTGTGGGGGAGGGGGGCACTGCCCCCCCACCCCAAAGCACTCTTGTCCCCATGTCGATAGGGACAAGAGCCTCTTCCCGACAACCCTGGCCGTTGGTTGTCGGGGTATGCGGGCGGAGGGCTTATCAGAATCTGAGAGGCCCCTTTAATTAAGGGGCCCCCAGATTCCGGCCCCCCACCCTATGTGAATGAGTATGGGGTACATCGTACCTCTACCCATTCACATGGGGGAAAGTGTAAGGTAAAATAAAACACCACACAATAAAATATTTTATTAATCTGCTCCGGAGCCCCCCCTTTCTTCTTTAGCTCTCTTACAAGGGGGGGTTTCTTCTCTCCCGATCTTCCGCCGGGACCCTGGGCTTCGGTCCTCTCCGGAGCCTTCCGCCGGATGCCCCCACCCCATTTAAGCTCTTTTACATTAGGGGGGGGCATCCGGACTTCGGGGTCTTCTGCCGGGGGATGGCGCCTATCCCCCGGTCTTTCCGGTGCCTTCCGCCAGGGTTCCGGTCTTCCTGGTCTTCTGCCGGGGGTGCGCCAACTCCCAGGTCTTTTCTCTTCTGTCTTCTCTGCTCCCTCTTCTGCCTGGCTCCCCCGCGGAGCCAGGGCTTTCTTCCGTCTTCTTTCTTCTCTCTTCCTTCTTCTGCCTGTCTCCTCCGGGAGCACAGGGCTTGTCTGCGCTGTCCTCTCCCTTCTCTTCCATAGGATGTTGACACGACGAGGTTCCGCGCTGACATGCCGTGTCAGCGGCGGGCATGGACTTATATAGGGCAATGCCACCCATGTGACCTCAACCCATGTGACATCACATTCCCATCATGCCCAGGGAATGTGATGTCACATGGGTTGAAGTCACATGGTGGCATTGCCCTATATAAGTCCATGCCCGCCGCTGACACGGCATGTCAGCGCGGAACCTCGTCGTGTCAACATCCAATGGAAGAGAAGGGAGAGGACAGCGCAGACAAGCCCTGTGCTCCCGGAGGAGACAGGCAGAAGAAGGAAGAGAGAAGAAAGAAGACGGAAGAAAGCCGTCACGCAGCGCATTCACGGGTACGCCTCTTGGCATTTACCAAGATTTTCACGGCGTACTGACAAGGCGCACGGGAAGCGCCGAAATTTCTCTCTGCGCATGCACGGTATGCAAATGAACCTCCCGAGGTTCAGGCGCACTGTGCAAGCGTACGGGGATCTGTTTTCAAAAAACACTTTCCCTTTCAATTCGGCCCGCCAAACACATTCAAACACATGTCACTTCACTTCCCCTGCATCCCCCCACCTCCCCTCCTAATAAACTCCCGCCCAAACCCCCGCAATTTACATTTCAATGTGCCGTGCGCCAGGTCTGTACTGGTGCACAATGCACCCTCTCCTGGGCGCACGGAGCACATTAGTAACTAGGGAAATACACTGCACTAGCAGCGTATTTCTTTAGTAAATGGCAAAACGGCTGCTACTCCTGCTTTTACTCCATGAGTCATGGAGTAAAGGCTTGGTAAATCAGCCCCACAGTGTCATTACATGACCGTATGGATTTCAATCTCCTCATTGAGTCCATAAGGTGTTAAAGAATTCAGGGTATATATCCAGTAAGTTTCCTGTTTGCACAGCCGCTGAAATCTTTCAGTGGGTGTGTATTTGTCTGGTATGGTTTCGATAATCCAAACATGAAGAGCTGAAATGTCTTTATAGTGATGAACAGGGGAGGGCTGGCAGCCTTAGGCCTGGGGGGCAAGTCCAGTCAAGTGGCCCATAGAGCGTGGAAAAGTGATGGATCGAGGAAAACAGTCTAAGATTTTTCATGATCACAAGAGTCCGCACAGAGCCTCCCCTTACATCAGAGTCCGCACAGAGCCTCCCCTTACATCAGAGTCCGCACAGAGGCCCCCCTTACATCAGAGTCCGCACAGTGGCCCCCCTTACATCAGAGTCTGCACAGAGCCTCCCCTTACATCAGAGTCCGCACAGAGCCTCCCCTTACATCAGAGTCCGCATAGAGGCCCCCCTTACATCAGAGTCCGCACAGTGGCCCCCCTTACATCAGAGTCCGCACAGAGCCTCCCCTTACATCAGAGTCCGCACAGAGCCTCCCCTTACATCAGAGTTCGCACAGAGGCCCCCCTTACATCAGAGTCCGCACAGAGGCCCCCCTTACATCAGAGTCCACACAGAGCCTCCCCTTACATCAGAGTCCGCACAGAGGCCCCCCTTACATCAGAGTCCGCACAGTGGCCCCCCTTACATCAGAGTCCGCACAGAGGCCCCCCTTACATCAGAGTCCGCACAGAGGCCCCCCTTACATCAGAGTCCGCACAGAGGCTCCCCTTACATCAGAGTCCGCACAGAGCCTCCCCTTACATCAGAGTCCGCACAGTGGCCCCCCTTACATTAGAGTCCGCACAGAGGCTCCCCTTACATCAGTCCGCACAGAGGCCCCCCTTACATCAGAGTCCGCACAGTGGCCCCCCTTACATCAGAGTCCGCACAGTGGCCCCCCTTACATCAGAGTCTGCACAGAGGCCCCCCTTACATCAGGGTCTGCACAGAGGCCCCCCTTAGATCAGAGTCATCCAGTGGGAGGTGAGCAGCGGCCGTGAACTGTATTAACAGAGCTCCAGCAGGCATATTCCTGCTCTGCAAAAACAGCATTTTGTAGTGGCGGCCGGTGGCTGTGCATAGTGTCACCAGCCCGGGGGGAGATTTACACCCTGCCCCCCCTGCCAGCCCTCCCCTGGTGATGAATGTTAAAGTGTCGAGATACACTATACTGAGGGCTGCTTTCTTTGACTGCTCGATGGTGTTCACCAAATCTGACTCTCAATGCTCGGATGATTCTGCCCACATATAACAAGCCACAAGGGCAAGAAAGGCAGTACACGACATGATTCATGGAGCAGTTGTAGAAAGAGGCCAGGGTGAATGTTTTCACATTGAATGTCATTAGCTACAAAACTTTTTTGACCGTGATGGACATGTGAACAGGTGAGGCACAAGGCCTTATTACATCTGTACATACCTAACAATGGTATTAGAGTAAGATGTTTTACAACAATGGATTTTGCTTGTGATTTAATTTTACTTGGAACTATTTTACTCTTTACATTGGGAGCCCTACAATGTATACAATGAGCAAACGTCTAAGGAAATCCACTGATAGGAAGATTCCCACGCATAAGGGCTTAGTTGTTCCAATAAATGTGTGCCATCCCTGGAAAAAATAATCAATATATAAAGAAAAACTCGAAGTTATGCTATCCATGGACGTGACAATGGGGCATCCAGGTGGATTGACTATGTTCTTGTGGATTTTTGGTAAATGATAAAAATAAGGAATCTGAAAAAAGAATTTCCGGAAAAAAGCTTTCTCTAATTTTGATAATATACCCTTTGTATATGCATTATCAATTATGAGATTGGCCTCTGCAGTGAATATGGGCAGTGGGTCCGCTTTTAATTTCTCATAAGTGGTAACATCTGAAAGAAGGCGGTAGGCTTCTTTTATATAGTCATTTGTATCTTGTATTACAATGCCACCACCTTTGTCGGCAGATTTTATTATAATATTATTATTCTGGCTGAGTGATTTTAATGCGATATGTTCTTTTGCTCTTAGATTATTCTTGGAGTAGTTGGGCCTACTGGATTCCGATTAACAAAGATCCTTAAGCTCTTTGAAGACCACCTGATAGAAGGTTTCTAGATATGGGCCTTTTGATTGTGGGATTAAAAACAGATTTTGATCAAGGTGATTGTGAGTACTGGGACCAAGCTATGATATCATCGTCCTCATGTGCATTCCATAGTTCACACAGGTCCATCAGAGCCTGTTGTTCCACAGACATATCAAAATTAGAATTCTCACTATTTAGTAAATTATTATTAGGAGGGTCTGCATCAGAAATATAAGCTTTATTTTCTTTTATGTTATAATGTCTCCTAAGGGTTAAGTTTCGAATACATTTATTTAGATCTTTGAACATCGTGAAAGAGTTAGGAATACTGGTAGAGGAGAAATTTAGGCCATGTGCTTACAGTGACAGCTCTTGTTCTCCCAAGTGTTGGGTAGACAAGTTGTACATTTTTACACTTTACGCAACTTGTCCGGACGTGGTATGCTTAGACCTGTGTCCTCCCCCTCTCCTGCCTCGTCTACGTGTTTTCTTTTTATTTTCATTTTGGATGGGCTGGATCGGTTGGTCTGGACTAAAAAAATATTATTAGTATTAGATGTTGGAGTTCCTCCAAAGGTGATCGGTGGTGCAGTATGTGGATTGATTTGTTGGTGCTGAAGAGAATTTTCTATATTAATGACACCACAGGAAGGAGTGGAAGAATTAGCTGCAGTAACATTGGGTTCACAATTGGAGGCAACATTACTATCGGATTGATTACGAATGTCTCGGGCTGGAGGATTGACCATAGTGGGTATAGAAGAAATTATTGTGGATGTAGCGTTCTTACTACTGGGGTATTGGGAATTTAATGTTAATAAGGGTAAAAATGGTACCGCTATCTTATTAGGGGTGGGAGTGACAGTCTGTAACAACAGGTCTCTTAGAGTGTATAATAGAATTATTTGATAAGTTCTGCGATTTTTTTTTTTTTTTATATATAGTTGAAACCTGGTGGGATCAAAGGGGGGGGGGGGGGAAGACAGAATCTCTCTTTTCCAGTTGAAGACCTTTTTGTAATTATAATCGTCCAAATCTCTTTTGAATTTACCAAGTTTTATATGAATCAAATTATCTTCACTTCTCCTATGGCCAGATTCACGTAGAGGCGCGTATCTTTATGCCGGCGTAGTGCAAATGGGATGCGCTACGTAACATAGTGAGGCAAGTACTGTATTCACAAAGCACTTGCCTCCTAAGTTACGTCGGCGTAGCGCAAATGGCCCGGCGTAACCCCGCCTAATTCTAAATAGGCAGGTAGGGGGCGTGTTGTATGGTAATGAATCGTGACCCCATGTAAATGAGGGCCATTGGTACGGCGTATGCGCGCGCATGCTCAGAATCACGTCGCAAATACTCATTGCTTATGACGTGAACGTAACCTATGCCCAGCCCCATTCACGTACGCTTACGCAAACTACGTAAAATATGACGGCTGTTCCGACATCCATACCTTGCATGGGTTGCGCCATCTTTTTGGTGGTTTATCTTTACGCCGAAAAACCCTTACGTAAACAGCGTATCGGGCGCAAGTACGTTCGTGAATAGGCGTATCTTGCTCATTTACATATTCTAGGCGTAAATCAACGTACACGCTCCTAGCGGCCAGCGCAAATATGCAGCTAAGATACGACGGCGTAGGAGACTTACGCCGGTCGTATCTTAGCAACAGAGTATCTACTGATACACCGTCGTAAGTGTTTACGAATCTGGCTATTAGTGTTTAATTTAAATGTCTTAAACCATTCTTCAGGTAGATGATGGTATACATTACATAAATCATTAATATTGGTCCTAAGTTTATCCTGAAGGATATGGAATCTCCTATCTCTATGGGTAGTCAATACTTGGATCCACTTCTGGGTGCAGAACTTCGCCACCCCCTCCCACTCTGAGCAGAGGTCCGCATCCAGAAATGTGCATCCCTTTAGTATACGTAGGCTTTGTGGTGATATTTTGGAATTAAAGTATTGTTTCAAAAAGAAACCATCCCACCATCTGAGACAGCCAGATCTTCTATACGTCTTTTACAATGTCAGCTATATTGGCATCTGACCAGTGTCGTGAATGCAGGGTGGGTGAAAAATAGTCTGGAGAAAACAAATAGCTAGATTCAGGTAGGGTGGCGCATCTTTCAGGCGGCGTACCGTATTTACGCTACGCCGCCGTAAGTCAGAGAGGCAAGTGCTGTATTCACAAAGCACTTGCCTCCTAAGTTACGGCAGCGTAGCGTAAATGGGGCGGCGTAAGCGCGCAATAATTCAAATGAGGATGAGGGGGGCGTGTTTTATGTAAATGATTGGTGACCAGACATGATTGACGTTTTTTTACAAACGGCGCATGCGCCGTCCGTGTACATATCCCAGTGTGCATTGCTCCAAAGTATGCCGCAATGATGTATTGGTTTCGACTTGAACGTAAATTACGTCCAGCCCCATTTACGGACGACTTACGGAAACAAAGTAAAATGTTCAAATTTCGACGCGGGAACGACGGCCATACTTAACATTGGCTAGGCCACCTAGGGGGCAGCTTTATCTTTACGCTGGCGTACCTCTTACGGAAACGGCGTATCTTTACTGCGACGGGCGCACGTACGTTCGTGAATCGGCGTATCTAGTCATTTGCATATTCTACGCAGAATGCAACGGAAGCGCCACCTAGCGGCCAGCGTAAATATGCACCCGAAGATATGACGGCGTAGGAGACTTGCGCCACTCGTATCTTAGCCTAATTTAAGCGTATCTGGTTTCCAGAATACGCTTAAATTTACGACAGCATAGATTCAGAGTTACGACGGCGTATCTACTGATACGCCGGCATAACCCTACGTGAATCTAGCTAAAAGTGTATAAATTGTTCATTATGCCATACTTGGCATCCTCAAATTGATGTAGAAAATCCATATTATAAAAAATCCAATATGATAACAATTAGTAATTAACAATTGGTAATAATCAGTGAAAAAAAGGATGAAAAAAACAGGGAATAATGAAAAATTATATATACATATATGATGACACCTAATTGTGAATAATGTGTCACTAGTGATATAAAGCAGCGCTCACATAAATGAAAAAATTAATCAACATATAGTTAAATGAATAACAGAATGAATAAGTGAATTAAACACCCTGGGCCAGATTCACGTAGCTCAGCGGATCTATAGATCCGCTCGATCTACGTGAATTAAGATCCGCTCCTGCAAGTTTAGGAGGCAAGTGGCTAATTCACAAACCACTTACCTCCAAACTTGCGACGGCGGATCCTAAATCCCCCGGCGGAATTCAAATTCCGCGGCTAGGGGAGTGTACTATTTAAATCAGGCGCGTTCCCGCGCCCATTTAAATGCGCATGCGCCGTCCGGGGAATTTCCCGGCGTGCATTGCTCCCACTGACGTCCTGCGACGTGAGCGGGACTTGCGACGCGCGTGTTCGTGAATCGGCGTACGCAAACGACGTAGGAAAATTCAAATTCGACGCGGGAACGCCGGCTATACTTAACATTGGCTGCGCTTGATAAAAGAAGGGGTAAGTATACGACGGAAAACCGCTACGGAAACGACGTAAGAACACTGCGACGGGTCCGCGTACGTTCGTGAATTTGCGTATCTCGCTGATTTACATATTATTTATCGTAAATCAGCGGGAACGCCCCCGGCGCCATTTTTAAATTGAAAAAAAGATCCGACAGTGTAACACATTGTAACACTGTCGGATCTAGCCCTATCTATGCGTAACTGATTCTATGAATCAGGGCATAGATAGGACCAGTGTAAGTCAGAGATACGATGGTGTATCTGTAGATACACCGTCGTATCTCTTTGCGAATCTGGCCCCATATATGTGAAAAAACAAGTGCAACTGAAACCACACACAAATAAATCAATGGCAATAATGTCTAAATCCGTGAACTGAATATGTGAACATAAAAATGAAGTTCATAAGCGGAGAAATTCCTTCCAGGATCTTTAAGATGTACTTCCACCACACCACAGTGTCTGCGTGATTCCAACACCCTTTAGAAATGCGCAGACACTGACACTATATATTAACTCAGACACTGAGTTAATATATATGACAAGATAGATGGGGTTGTGAGATTGATCCTGACATATGTTTACGCATGGGGGCCGGGCAGCTGGGTCACTCATCATGATCACGAACATAACATGACCACATCATTCTTTGACTTATGTATACAGGAAAGCCGAGGATCACCCACTTTGTGAAACTGTTGCATGCAAATCACCATGTATATGTGTACATGTTATTTACATAGTCCTCTTCTCAGTCAGGCTTTTTCCAATATTCATAGTTCTAATTTTAAATAATGTTTTAAATAATGTTTATAAGATTTATTTGATTCGTGGAGTCTAATATTAATATACTTGCAACATTTTATAATATATATATATATATATATATATATAGTCGTTACCCTCTGACCGAGAGAGATGTGGATCACATATACACGCGACAAGACTTACAACATAAATAGACCTGAAGTGTGCCTTGGTGGTCTGGTCAGTATGCCAAGAAAAGGGGGCATACCCAAGGTAAGTAATGGGTAGTTAATTGAAGAAGGATATGCTGAGAAGTGCCCTGAAAAAGGGAAGGGCGGGAGGGTGTCGAATGCGATTGAATGCACAGACTCCCGGACATGAGGTGAGCTGGGAAGAGTCGGCCCAGTGACGTGTAGTACCGCACACTGAACCGACAAAGAGCATGTGTGAGTGGGCTGCTTAAATACCCTCCGGGCTCCTCCCATAAACTCAGGCCACCATACTGGCCTTCTTATATATATATATATATATATATATATATATATATATATATATATATATATATTTTAGTGTTTTAATATTTTAAATATCAGAATGTTATTATTTGATCTAACCATTCAGTGTGCTCTTGATAAGAAACAATGGGCACTTTGTACTTTGTGTTTTGATCTGATACTGTTATTGATTGTATCCATGTGTTAGAGGTGACTCGTGGTCACGGGGACACCCGATAAGCTGATAGATAGAGCTTTTGATGCAGTGTTTTCCTCAAGCATTTAATACAATCTGTTGGTATAGGTGTGGTTCACCAGCGTAGCCACTGGGGACTTACGCCGAGCATCTAATACAAGCAGTAGGCATAGGTGTAGTTCACCAGCGTAACCACTGGGGACATACGCCGCGTAGACACGCATGGGGGATGCCAGCTGATTCGACACGTGAGTTGACGTGGCTCTGATTGGAGAGTGCCGACCACGCTCACGTCAGCACGGCTGAGGGAGACGTTTGTCTACCCAGCTGACGGTAGTAAACAACCGATGGCGCGCTCCAGCGTGTGAGCGATTGTTACTTTTGGCAAAGTATTTAAGGCAGGACCTGGCACCTGGTGACCAACCCCATGACTAAGTCCACGTGACGAAACATGTCGGGCGTGGTCACTAGGTCACTTCCGCAATCTAACCTGAACTAGCTGGACGTGGGACGGTCTGATCTGACACTAGCATCCATCCCAGCAGCTGCTCCAGTATACCATCAAGGGCTGTGAGTACATTTGGGCTGTTCGCTGGTCCGCCGTGACCACTAGTTCACCTGGAGAAGTTTGTTTTGTTTTCGTGCAACACTGAGTTTTTGGATTTATTCACTGCTTGATACAAGAGTGTTTTGTGAGTGCATCTTTTGGAGGAATCTTTAGTGTTTTTTTAAAGTTGCTTTGCAATATCACACTATTGTGCTCTTTCCCTTCATTACTCATGTGGCAACCATCTTGGAGTTTTACACTTTGATACGGATTTCCATCTATTGAGCTGAGTGATCCAGTTTAAGCCTATTTGCCTAAACGCGAGAGTATCAGGCCATTTGTTGCGGTGAGTGCACATTTCTGAAGGGTGGTGGAATCACGCAGAAAGATCCTGGAAGGAATTTCTCCGCTTATGAACTTAATTTTTATGTTCACATATTCAGTTCACGGCTTTAGACATTATTGCCATTGATTTATTTGTGTGTGATTTCAGTTGCACTTGTTTTTTCACATATATGGTGTTTAATTCACTTATTCATTCTGTTATAAATTTAACAATATGTTGATTCATTTTTTCATTTATGTGAGCGCTGCTTTATATCACTAGAGACACATTATTCACAATTAGGTGTCATCTTATATGTATATACACTTTTCACTTCATTTTATAGTGGCAGCTACAGTTCACTTCAAATAATATATTCATCTTTATATTATTCACTTTTCTCCAGTTGAGCGCAGTGGGGGTGGTTCAGTTAGATGGCCTTTTATTTCCACCTATTTGCTCATTTACATATATTTTAACCCATTGCTGCTATGGAAGCCATTAATTTTTTGTCGAACAGACAGATTAATGCTGAATCTATCTTCTCCACCAACCAAGAAATGGCTGAGTGTGATGAAGATTATCCAGGTGCTCTCAAATCTTTGGAGAACCTGCTAGAAAAACAGGTTAAGGCCTGGTGGGATGTGTTCACCTTTGAACATTACAATAAAGAGGGACTTATTTTTAGAAGCTTGAGGTGGGAGGTGACGCCTCAAGATGGTCTAACTGACACTTAGTACATGACTGAATGGTTAAACTTTTTTAATAGGGTAGGGAAAGAGTTGCAGAATCTGGTCCTTAAGAGGAAAGAAATTAAGTTGAGTATACTGAACGAGAAAATTCAGGCTTTACAAGCTAAATTGGAACCAATTAAGGAAACCAGTTTGATAAAAGATTTTAATGTAAGTATGAAAAAGAAATTGGAAAAAGTCGATAGAGAAACCCAGAAGAGGAAAGTTAAAAAGTATAATCGGGACTCCGATGATTTTAAAAATAATAGGATTTATGCTGGGCAGAGTACAGGAATTATCAATGAAGACACTGATGGGGACATTGCTGTGAGTTCACAACAACTACCAAGGAGTAGGGATGAGCCGAACATGCCCGGGTTCGGTTCGCACCAGAACGTTCGAACAGACCGCGGGTTCGCGCGAACATTTAGAACCCCATTGAAGTCTATGGGACTCGAAAGTTCGAATTCAAAAACGCTCATTTTAAAGACCAATATTCAATTTACTGTTAGAAAACGTCTTTCAGAACCCGGGTCTTGCCCCAGGGAACATGTATCAATGGAAAAAAAAGTTTTAAAAACGGTCGTTTTTTCCGGAGCAGCGATTTTTTTTTTTGAATCAGAAACAAGTTTATTATGTAAAAATAGGGATACAATCACATAATTGTACACAGACAGATCAATATCATTTGCAGTGTACAGGGAAAAATCAGGATACAATCCTATACCAGCGTATATCAAGTTTCCGTCTAATACCAACATACTCAAGTGGCATGTCTGCCAACATAAACATAAATAGAACAGTTATGAGAAAATGTTATACTTTACAGTACTGCATGTCATATGCAACATTACCCTGGGAAACGTAGTCTGACTGTGTACAGAAGCATCCGACTGCAATCTCAGGAGGTAAGAGAAAGTAAAACAAACTGAGGTTGAGAGGAAAGGGAGGAGGGTAGATGGACAATAAAAGAGAGTGAGGAAAAGAAAAGAGAAGAAAAAGAAGAGAAAAAGAAAAAGCTGTGGACCACCATCATATTCCCTGCACCTTTTTAGGTTCTCCAATAAATGATGTAGCATGCCCCACTCTCTCTCCCCACCCACAGCACAATCACATTCCCATTCTTTGGAGCAAAGACATTCTATCCCTGCAGCAATCTGTCTCTCACCAATTGCAAGGGACCTAGTCCCGGTACATCTAGCCATGGCTGCCACATAGAATAAAACGTCTTTAGGGCACCCCGGTGTTGATATGTTAGTTTTTCACGTATTAAGATACTATTAACCTGTTTCACCCATTGTGTACCAGTTGGTACCCTAGGAGTGATCCATAGTTTAGCTATCTCTTTGCGGGCGAGATAAAGCAATCGTAGCACTGCGGTATGACCATTTGGTGACAGGTCAGGTAGTTCCAAGGCACCAAGGAGGCAGACCACTGGATCAGTAATAACTGGTATCTGAAACACTTGAGCTATGGTATCCAGTACGAATTTCCAATACCGAAACAGCTTGGGGCACTTCCACATCATGTGCAGCAGATCTCCAGTTTGTGCGGTGCATTTTGGACACAAGGGGGTGTCTCTGAAGCCCCACTTGTGTAACCTAGCTGGAGTCCTGTACACCCTATGTAATAAATATAAGTGGGACAGTCTCTGAGATGCAGAGACTGAGACTAAGGGAGCAGATGTCAGACACAACTCCCAGGTTTCCCCATCTATAGGTCCCAAGTCACGCTCCCACCCACGTCTACAGGGAAGTTTACTGGCATCATGCGTATGTTGAAGTAGCCTTGCATAGACCCGTGAAATCATGCCCGCTCTGTCCTCCGTGGAGAGCACATGTCTCATCAGAGGGTGCGCTGCCACAACTATTGGGGAGAGTCTACTTTCACACTGCACTGCGTGTCTCAACTGTAGATATTGATAGAATTGGGTGTTATGTAAGCCAAAGTCCTCTTTCATGGCCGCAAAGGTTTTAAAGACAGTACCAGAGAACAACTGGGTGACATAATGTATCCCGAGCACCTCCCATGAGCCGAAGCCCTTCAGTATAAAGAGTTCTCCCAGGTATTTATTCCTCCAAATTGGAGTGAACTGGCAGACCGCTTTAAGTTTAAAAATGCTTCTCACATATTTCCATAGTTTGTTCAATAGGCCTATTGTGGGAAGAGTATCAGGGAACTGGGTAAGACCAGCCTCCAGATACACCAGCGCCGGGAGAGCCGAATCCACTGGGACTATCAATGACCTAATCGGATCAGAGCTATCCACTACTCCCCAATTACCAAGATGTTGGAGTTGCGAGGCTATAAAATAGAACCTAGAGTGTGGGACCGCCAGGCCCCCCTGGTCTTTTGTAAGCTGCAGTGAGTGTAGACTAATACGAGCTGATTTTTCCCCCCCAGATTAGTTCCCTAAACTGAGAGTCTATCCGAGTAAACCATCTATGGGTGATCCAAATTGGAGAGTTGTGAAAGATGTATAGGAGCTGAGGCGCCCATACCATCTTAATTAGGTTGACCCTACCAGTCACGGACAGTGGCAATTTCCTCCAGGCTGAGCATTTTAGGCGAAGTTTCTGTAATAATGGAGATAGATTTTTGTCTAGGTAGTGAAGCGGGAATGGTGTGACCTGTATGCCCAGATAACGAAATTCATCCACCACAGCAATGTCCCTTGCACAATCAGGCAATGGACCCGGCAGGGGATCTAAGGGCATAAGAACCGATTTGTTCCAGTTGATAGTGAAACCCGAGAGCCGACCGAAGCCAGCAATTAGGTTCATAACATTTTGTAAAGAGCTGCCTGTATCACCCAAGTATATCAGAGTGTCATCAGCGTAAAGGGAAACTACATCTTTCCTAGGCCCTCTCTGAAACCCCACTATTTCCTGCATATGCCTGATATGTATGGCTAATGGTTCAAGAGCCAGGGCAAACAGCAGGGGCGACAAAGAGCACCCCTGCCGTGTGCCCCTAGCGAGACGAAAGGGTTCCGATACCTCCCCGTTGACGCGCATTCTCGCCGACGGGGAGCTATACAGCAGCTGAACCCACTTCAAAAATGTGGAACCCACCCCAAATCGAGCCAGGACTTCCCAAAGATAGGGCCATTCTACGCTGTCGAACGCCTTGGCGGCGTCCAACGATAGAACCGCCCTGTTTCCTACATTATCCGGGGGGATTTGTAAGTTCAGGAAAAGTCTGCGCAAATTCTGTGAAGTAGATCTCGTTGGAATAAACCCAGACTGATCCCTGTGAATCACCTTTTGTATGCATTTGGCCAACCTGCTAGCCAGAACCCTGGCCAACAGCTTGACATCACATGTCAGAAGTGAAATTGGCCTATAAGAGTCCGGTGATAGGGGTTCCTTACCGGGTTTTAACAGGACCACCACAAGGGCTTCATTCATGGATGGGGGAAGGAAACCTGTTTCAAGTGCATGGTTATAGACCTTGAGAAGAGCAGGGAGGAGTTGGGTAGCATATCTTTTGTATACCTCAGATGGTAACCCCTCAGCCCCTGGAGCTCGACCGTTTTTCGAATGTGCTAGTGCCTCTAGTAATTCCTCCTCAGTCAAAGGGGCATTGAGCAGGGTAACATCCGAAGCAGACAAAGATGGAATGGGGTATTTGTCCAGGAACGAGTAAATTTCGTCCTGGGTGGGGTTAACTTTGGAGGAATAGACGTCTTGAAAAAAAAGTTTGAAGGCCTCTGTAACTTCATTAGTTGAGTGGCAAGGGATCCCCGCGCGATTCGTGATCGACGCAATGTGAGAGGATGACTGTTGTGATCTAGCTAGTAATGCTAACATGTGTCCTGTGTTTTCACCCTCTTCAAAGTGACTCTGTTGTAGGAAAAAAACGTTTATTTTCAGCTAACTGCATGGACAGGTCTTTAAGTAAGGTTTGTGTCGCTAGCCACGATCGTCTATTATCGTCCGTGGGGTCAGCAATATATCTGGCTTCAGAGGATCGTACCTCCTCCAGCACCGATATTTCCCATTTCTTTGTGGACGTTTTAACCTTGGAGATTTCCCTAATAAATTGGCCTCTGAGAAAAGCTTTAGTCGTGTCCCATACCACGTCTAGTGTTGCAGTGTTCAAGTTTCGTTCAAGAAAATTTGTGAGGAGTTCCGGGATAGGGTCTGGATCTGGAATAAGCGATAGCCAAAAGGGGTTGAGCTTCCAAAGGGTATTACCCCTGCGGGCCCCACACCTGATGTCTATTGACAGTGGAGAGTGGTCCGAGACCTGTCTGGGATGGTACTGAGAGGACTCTAACATTGGTAGGAGCAAATCATTCCCCAAACCAAGGTCAATTCTGGATAGGCACCCAATAGAGGCAGATTGGCAGGAGTAAACTCTGGCCTCTGGGTTATGAACCCTCCAAACATCTGTGAGGCCCATTTCCATTAGTAAACGGGCAAACGGAGTAGGCCCACCCCCTCCCCGCACCCCCACCCCTCCCTGTGCAGACATTCTATCCCTAGTAGTATCCAGACAATTATTGAAATCACCGATCACTAATACAGGTATACCCGCAATACTTTCAATATGCTAGATGAAAAAGGAGGGGGAATATATATTCCAGCCAAAATGCATTTAGTACCGTGTATACAACATAAGATAAAGATATATCTTCCATCGGGATCAACTTGCGTTTTCAGGACCGCAAACTGCGTGCCCTGCTTGACCAGGATACTCACCCCCCTCGAGTACACTGAGAAGGTGGAATGAAATTGGTGGCTAAATTGCCTTACCGCAAATTGGGGCGTGGAGGTCGGGGGGAGGTGAGTCTCCTGCAGACAAATAATATCAGCAGCTATTCGCCTGACCGTGCCTTTTTGAGGTAGTCACAAGAGAGGGGGCAAATTCAGGGCGTGATCGGAACACGACTAGTGGAGATGGTCCCACAGCAAGGTTGTCCAGTAGATGAAGAGATAGTAGAAGGAAAAACAAAGTCATAGAACCACAGGCCAACATGGCCAAACTTATGTGCCCGTAGGCAAGGTGGGGCCTAAGCTAGATCCACATGGGGGCAACAGTGGAAGTGCACCAAAGCGTTCGAACTTCTCAACAGCTAAAACAAATAGCCCAATTGGTGGAGTGTGGATTAAGCAGCTTCTCCGCCTTGGAATAGGAGCAAACAGGTAGCTATCAGCGACAATTAAATCAGTGTATTACCCGTCCTGTTGAGCGCGGCGTTGGATGCGACCATCAAGGAGTAAGCGTTCCTCTCTGTCCAGCCATTGTGCGGCCGAAGACGGAAGGTCAAAATATGTGCCCGTAGGCAAGGTGGGGCCTAAGCCAGATCCACATGGGGGCAACAGTGGAAGTGCACCAAAGCGTTCGAACTTCTCAACAGCTAAAACAAATAGCCCAATTGGTGGAGTGTGGATTAAGCAGCTTCTCCGCCTTGGAATAGGAGCAAACAGGTAGCTATCAGCGACAATTAAATCAGTGTATTACCCGTCCTGTTGAGCGCGGCGTTGGATGCGACCATCAAGGAGTAAGCGTTCCTCTCTGTCCAGCCATTGTGCGGCCGAAGACGGAAGGTCAAAATAGTGAACGGAGCCGAGCGCTTCCACCCTTAGCTTGGAGGGATATAGCATGGCATACTTTACATCCAGAGCTCTGAGACGACGTTTAATGTCTATAAACTTTGCACGTTGCTTTTGTAGCTCAGCAGAGAAGTCAGGGAAACAGGAGATTTTTGCATTATCAATCTTCATGGCTTCAGGTTTGAGCCTGGCATTGCGCAGTATAGCATCCCTATCTTTATAATGGAGCAGTTTGAACAGAAAGGGTCTTGGAGGGGCCCCCGGTGGCAGAGGCCGGGAAGGCACTCTATGTGCTCTCTCAACTGAAAATAATGGAGTGAAAGCCTCTTTGCCAAAAGCAGTCACCAGCCAAGTTTCAATAAACTCGACAGGGTTCTTTCCTTCAGTTCTTTCAGGCAGACCAACCAGCCTCACGTTATTCCTTCTCATTCTATTCTCTAATTCCTCTAATCGGGATGAGTGTTGAGGAAGGAGATGGTTGTTGTATGAGAGATCCCTTTGCATGGGGGCCATGTCATCCTCTATGGAGCTTATCCTGCCTTCTGCAGCAGAGGTTCTTTCCCTCAATTTTTGTGCATCTTGCCTCAGAAATGTTATCTCAGCCTTAACCCCTTTGATGTCAGCAGTCAGGGCAGTTAGGGATGCGTTGCATGTGGTAATAGCCGCAAAAATGTCCCTGAGTGAGGGCTCACTATCAGAAGCAGGGCTGGGGAGAGACTGCGGCCTAGTGGAGTTGCCGTTAGGTGTACTCACGTCGCTCCATAGGAATTCCGGGCCTCCGCCATCCTCCAGAGGGACAGTATCGTCCGCATCGGATGTTCCACCGGGCATCTCGTTTTGCCTCTCTGGGTGAGCGCCGGGATCTGCAGCCAGTACTCTGGAAAAGAGCCTCTCCACTCCATCCCTGTGCTTCTCCCTGGCTGTGTGGGGGGGCCTGCGCGCCATCTTGGATTGCCATGCTGTCTGCAGCCCGGGTCGCAGTTTGCTTCCTAGTCGCCGACATCCTCCTCGGATCTAGGAACGGAAGGCACCGGGGTGATCAGGGCACTGATCCGCAGCAATCGGGCACCAAGACCAGGCAGGACGGGCGACGGGAAGGATGGATGTCAGGAGATTCGGCGGAGAGAGCTGAAAGTGCGTCCGGTTACATCAGCTGCCTGGCCACGCCCCCCGGAGCAGCAATTTTAATGATGCTTAAAGTGAAAAAAATAAATAAAAAATTCCTTTAAATATCACACCTGCTGTGTGTCTATAGTAGTGGCACGTGTTTAGAAATGTCCCTGCACAACATGAAATTATTCTTATATATATAAGAACAAAGTAATTTAATACTGCTTGCGCACGTGCTGTGTGGCAACAATATCTCCATTATTTTAGGGGTGGTGGGGGGGGCCATTATTTTTTTGTGAAAGCAAAATTGTAGAAAAAAGGGCACCCCTCAAACATACTGTAATTGGAGCGCAACAAAGAGCCACGTGCAAAGTATTGCATCAAAAATTGTTATTAGACGCCCCTGTTACACAGGGGCAGAAAAATGTGTCCGTAGGCACAACACAACACTGCAACCCCTGCCAAAAACTGTAATTGGAGCGCAACAAGGAGCCACATGCAAAGTATTGCATCAAAAATTGTTATTAGGCGCCCCAGTTAAACAGGGGCAGAAAAATTAGGCCTTAGGCCACGTGCAAAGTATTGCATCAAAAATTGTTATTAGACGCCCCTGTTAAACAGGGGCAGAAAAATTAGGCCTTAGGCACTGGTGGCAGAGCCCAGAAAAACAAAATTTCTTACTAGCTATCAGCAAGAAAAGTGAGGAGGAGAAGGATATTCCATCAGCAGCATAACAGGACAGTCACTCAGCATCAGCATACGCAGTCTCAAAGGGATCTGACATTTCAACAAAAAATTATTATTCAGTAACATCAGCATCAGGTGCTTGGTAGCTGGTGTTGATCCAAGCCTGATTCATTTTGATGAAGGTCAGTCGATCAACAGAGTCGGTGGAGAGGCGCACCCTGTGATCAGTCACAAAGCCTCCAGCAGCACTGAATGTGCGTTCTGAAAGAACACTGGATGCAGGGCAAGCCAGTAGCTCAATTGCGTACTGTGCAAGCTCTGGCCAGTGATCCATCCTCAAGACCCAGTAAGCCAGAGGATTTTTGGTGGGGGAAGGTGTCCAAGTCGGATCTTGCCGCTAGGTATTCCCGGACCATGTAAACCAGACGCTGGCGATGGTTGCTGGAACCGCTCAGACCTTGGGGCTGTGGACTAAAAAATTGTTTGAACGCATCGGTCAGACGGCCACCTTTTCCACCGCTTCTTCTCTGACTCACCGAAGCCTCAGCAAGACGTTGTCCAGGGCCAGGTTTTGGTAATCTCCCTGGTTCTGGGAACGCATTGCACAGACCCTTCTGCAAGGCCTCCCGCAGAAGTTTCATCTTCTGCTTCCTCTGCGATGGCAACATAAGGTCCGCTACCTTACTCTTGTAACGTGGATCAAGGAGAGTTGCCAGCCAGTAATGATCCCTCTCCTTGATAGCACGTACACAAGGATCCTTACGCAGGCTTTGCAGGATCAGGGAGGCCATGCAGCGTAGGTTTGTAGAGACATTCGGGGCACAGTCCTCTGGGTCACTGAGGACGACAGGATCCACAGCCACCTCATCCCAGCCACGTAAAGGTCCATGTGTTCCTTGAGACTGTAAATGATCCCTTGAAGACTGCTGCTGCTGCTGATGCTGAGTGCTAGGCTCCACCTCCATGCTGCTGATACAATCATCCTCCTCATCATCATCATCATCATCATCATCCTCCTCCTCCTCCTCCTCCTCCTCCTCCTCCTGTGTGCTAGGTGGGCAAGCAGGACCACTGTCTGGATAAAGGGGGCCTTGAGAGGTAAGGAAGTCCTCCTCTTCCTCCCTCTGTTCTGCCTCAAGGGCCCTGTCCATTATTCCACATAGCGTGTGCTCCAACATGTGAATAAGAGGGACAGTCTCACTGATGCATGCACTGTCACTGCTCACCATCCTCGTGGCCTCCTCAAATGGTGACAGGACAGTGCATGCATCCCTGATCAAGGCCCACTGGCGTGGTGAAAAAAAACAAGCTCCCCTGACCCAGTTCTGCTGCCATATTGGCACAGGTACTCATTGATGGCCCTCTGCTGTGTGTGCAGCCGCTGCAGCATGGCCAACGTAGAGTTACATCTGGTGGGCATGTCACAGATTAGGCGGTTCTTGGGCAGGTTGTATTCCCTTTGGAGATCTGTCAGCCGAGCAGTGGCATTATATGACCTCCGGAAATGCACACAGACTTTCCTGGCCTGCTTCAGGACATCCTGTAAGCCCAGGTACCTGCCCAAGAACCGCTGCACCACCAAATTCAGGACATGCGCAAAACAGGGCACATGGGTGAGTTTTCCCTGTCGCAGGGCAGAGAGGAGGTTGGTGCCATTATCGCTGACCACCATTCCAGGCTTCAGCTGATGTGGTGTCAACCACCTCTGAGCCTGCCCCTGCAGAGCTGACAGAACCTCTTCCCCAGTGTGGCTCCTGTCACCCAAGCACACCATCTCTAGCACCGCATGGCATCTCTTGGCCTGCATTCCTGCGTAGCCCCTCGTACGCCTACGGAGCACGGCTGATTTTGAGGAAACATCACCACAGGAAGAGGCCACAGAGGAAGAAGAGAAGGGGGTGGAGGAGAGAGGTGTGTCACAACCAGTAGTAGTGTTTTGGAGGTGTGGTGACGGAACAACCTCCAAAACTACTGTAACTTGCCCTGCGTCCTTCCCAGCTGCCAGCAGAGTCACCCAATGCGCCGTAAAAGACAGGTAACATGCCTGCTGGACCATGAGTCAGCGGTAAGATGCACCTTACCACTGACCGCCCTGTCCAGCGAGGCATGGACATTGCCTTCCACATGCCGGTAGAGAGCGGGAATCGCCTTCCATGAGAAAAAGTGGTGTTTTGGTACTTGCCACTGAGGTACCGCACATTGCACAAACTCACGGAAGGGGGCAGAATCTACCAACTGAAAAGGTAGCAGTTGAAGTGCCAGCAATTTCGCTAAGCTAGCATTCAACCGCTGGGCATGTGGATGGCTGGGAGAGTACTTCTTTCGGCGCTGCAGCAGCTGGGGCAGGGAAATTTGTCTGCTATCATCAGTAGATTTCCCGCATGTACTACTAGGTTGTGGCACACCTATTTCTACACCTTCAGTCCTATCAGTGCAGGCTTCTGAGAGGACTGAGGGTCTTGTGGGGTTGGAGCTCCCAGCTGATGAGGGGCAAGGGGAGGTCCGCTTTGTTCTTTGGTGTGGGTCTTTCTGGTATGCTTGCCAACTAACTGAATGGCAGGTCGACATATGTCTGGTCAAGCATGTGGTGCCCAAGCGGGTGAGGTTTTGGCCACGCGAGATACGCTTGAGACATATGTTGCTAATAGCAACGGTGCGATCTGATGCACATGTCTCAAAAAAGGCCCACACCAAAGAACTTTTGCAGTACAGTTGAGACACAGCAGCGCCCTGCACATGTGTAGCTCTGCGATGTAATGCAGTTGGTGTGCTGCCCTTAAGCTGTCCCCTGGAGGGCATCCTGCCTCTTTGGAGATGTGCATGTGCCTCTTCCTCCTCCTCCTCCTTCTCCTCCTCTCTCCTATCAGACACCCAGGTAGAGTCAGTGACCTCATCATCCCCTCCCTCCTCATCACTGTCGAAAACCTGGCAGTATGCTGCAGATGGGGGAACATGACTGCCAGATTGCTGTCCCTCTCGGGCACCCGCTCTCTCTGGGCTCACATCAATGCCTTCCTCTATCAGTGTTCCGTCATCGGAGCCTTCCAAACGCTGCGCATCTTCATGTAGCATGTACCCAACACTGGGGTAGATTCAGGTACAGCTGCACGCTCCTTACGGAGGCCCAGTGTACCCTTTTTACCCTGCGCCTACGCAAATTATCTGCGCTACACTTCATTCATGAAGCAGTAGCCACGTAATTTGCGTGGGCGCTCCTCAAAAATGCCCGGCGTAAGGGCGCCTAATGTAAATGATCCCGTAGGGGCGGGAATCATTTAAATTAGGCGCGTTCCCGTGCCGAGCGTAGGGCGCATGCTCCGTCGGGGAAACTTTCCCGACGTGCATTGTGGCAAATGACGTCTCAAGGACGTCATTTGCTTCAAAGTGAACGTGAATGGCGTCCAGCGCCATTCATGATTCACTTACGCAAACAACGTAAAATTTAAACCTCGCGACGCGGGAGCGACGGGTATACGTAACATTGGCTTCCCCTGCTATTAGCAGGAGCAGCCTTACGCGAAACCTGACGTACGCAAACAACGTAAACTGCGTACGCAGGGCTCGCGTAGGGTTGTAAATCGGCGTTAGTATGCAATTTGCATACTATACGCTGACCACAACGGGAACGCCCCCTAGCGGCCAACGTAAAAATGCAGCCTACGATATGACTGGCATAAGAGCCTTATGCTAGTCATATCTTAGGCTGCCGTCGGCGTAACGAGGTTCCTGAATCAGGAGCATTCGTAACGCCGGCGCAAGTAAGCAATTGCGCTGCATAACTATGGTTACGCATGCAATTGCTTCTTGAATCTAGGCCACTGTGTTGAAACAGTTCGGGGGACTCCTCAGGAGGATATGGTGGGACTAGGGAAGGATTGTGTGATGCCATTGTGCACAAGGAAGAGGACGCCTTGGCAGCTGCTTTGCCAGATAAACTAAGCTCAACCTGGGTGAGAGAGGATGAGGAGGATGAAGATGGCTTGGTCATCCACTCTACTAATTTCTCTGCATGTTGAGGCTCAACACGCACAGCTCCCGAAAACAATGACGAGCGTGTCAGACGGCCATGTCCTGAAGAGGATGCACCATGTCCACCACCAGCGTTGCCTCTAGATGCAGAGCCTGCTTGCCCTCGCGACTATAAACAGCACCTGTCCAGTAAGATCGACTGAGTTTATGGGCAAAAAACACAGCTAACTTATAGTAATATCGACTGAGTTTATGGGCAAAAAACACAGCAAACGTGCAGTATAATCGACTGCGTTTATGGGCAAAAACAGCAAACATATAGTAAGATCGACTGGGTTTATGGGCAAAAACACAGCAAACTTCTAGTAAGATCGACTGAGTTTATGGGCAAAAACACAGCAAACGTGCAGTATGATCGACTGCGTTTATGGGCAAAAACAGCAAACGTATAGTAAGATCGACTGAGTTTATGGGCAAAAACACAGCAAACGTATAGTAAGATCGACTGAGTTTATGGGCAAAAACACAGAAAACGTATAGTAAGATCGACTGAGTTTATGGGCAAAAACACAGCAAACTTATAGTAAGATCGACTGAGTTTATGGGCAAAAACACAGCAAACGTATAGTAAGATCGACTGAGTTTATGGGCAAAAACACAGAAAACTTATAGTAAGATCGACTGAGTTCATGGGCACAAAACACAGCAAACGTGCAGTATGATTGACTGTGTTTATGGGCAAAAACAGCAAACGTATTGTAAGATCGACTGAATTTATGGGCAAAAACACAGCAAACGTACAGTATGATCGACTGCATTTATGGGCAAAAACACAGCAAACTTATAGTAAGATCGACTGAGTTTATGGGCAAAAAACTCAGCAAACGTGCAGTATGATCGACTGTGTTTATGGGCAAAAAACACAGCAAACGTGCAGTATGATTGACTGTGTTTATGGGCAAAAACAGCAAACGTATAGTAAGATCGACTGAATTTATGGCCAAAAACACAGCAAACGTGCAGTATGATTGACTGCGTTTATGGGCAAAAACAGCAAACGTATAGTAAGATCGTCTGAATTTATGGGCAAAAAACACAGCAAACGTGCAGTATGATTGACTGCGTTTATGGGCAAAAACACAGCAAACTTATGGTAAGATCGACTGAGTTTATGGGCAAAAAACACAGCAAACGTGCAGTATGATTGACTGCGTTTATGGGCAAAAACACAGCAAACGTATAGTAAGATCGACTGAGTTTATGGCCAAAAACACAGCACACGTGCTTTAACAGCGACTGCGTTTATGTGCAAATAAATAACACACGTGCAGTAACAGCTAATGTGTGTATGTGCAATTATATAGCACACATATCATGCAGTAACAGCAACTGCGTGTATGTGTGCAATTAAATAGCACACGTCCACTAACGCTGATTACTATGTTTCAATACAACACGTTAGAGCACTGCAGCTAGCACAAAGAAATTGCCTAACAATAGGAATAGCTGATCTAGCTAAGCTATACAGTGTATAAATTTATGTACAACGCAAGGATGTGTATATACCGTATTTGCCGGTGTATAATGCCGCGTACACATGGTCGTTTTATGCGATGTAAAAAAACTAAGTTTTCTGTGATGAAAAAAAACAACGTTTTGGAAACGTCATTTTGCAAAACGACGTAGCATACACACCATCGCTTTTGTAAAAAGCTCTATCAAAGCGTGGTTCCGTCAAGCACCTACGACGTCACTATAAAGGGTCGTTTCCATGCGGAAGATGGCCTCTTTTGCTGATATCGTGTTGCTGCGTGTTAGTAAAAGTTTGGTGAGAGATGAAACGTGCTTTTCAGTGTTTGTGCTTTAAATTTAGTTTTCTGTCGTACAGTTTGTGTATTTGTCGTCGGATCTGTGATACAGTGCTTGTATTGAGGACGTATTTGTTTGGGCAGTGCGTTCTTGTGTGCACGGTGCTGTTTTGCAGGTCGTTCTTCAGAGGCCATTCTGTACTTCAGGGCGTAATTCAGGGTCCGATCTGATTTGACGACCATTTTCTAGCCATGTTGCGGGTACGAACTCGTCGCCGAGATCGTGCTGTGCTTGTTGTTAGGATGTGTGCTGCATCCTGGCAACGGTCCATAAACAGGGTGAGGAGGAGGTTGTGGACCAAGAACTGGTTGCTACGCAGGGACCAGTTCTGTCATATGCCTCTGCTGCGGGAGCTCCGAGAAAATAACCCTGATTTCAGGAATTTTCTTAGGATGTCTGACCCCGTATTTCAGCAGCTGTTGGCTTTGGTGTCGCCTTATATCACCAGGCAGGACAGCAATATGCGGGAAGCCATCACTGCTGAGCAGCGGCTAGTTGCTACGCTGCGCTACCTTTCAACAGGGAGAAGTCTGCAGGACTTGAAGTTCTCGACGGGCATCTCCCCCCAGGCTCTGGGCCTCATAATCCCGGAGACCTGTTCTGCCATCATTCAGGTTCTGCAGGAGGACTATGTTAAGGTAAGTGGTGTCCTTTCAATGCCCAAACTATATGTCTATATTGTCTTTTTTTTTTTTAACAAAAACACTCCCTAATTAACCTGTTTGTAATATGGTGAGAATGTTAACTTTTTCTCCATGTATGCTGTTTTTAGAAATAATTTTTTTACTATATGTATCTTTAGTTAGTCAACCTGTCCAGCATTCTATTTTGTGGCCAAACCCACCTAGCCTAGTGCCTATATCCCCCTTTATTTGTGGCCTCCATTGTAGTCCCCCCCCCCCCCCTCCCACAATTTTTTTCTAATATCTTGCGAAAATATCTTTTTTTTACTAATATTTTTGGGGGTTGTTTGTCAGGTCACAAACTCATCTCGGGCCCCCCCCTCCCCCTAATGTTTTTTATTGCACATCAGAGGGGGTGATTAATCTTCCAAGTGATCCCATATTCTTTGGGTATATGAAATGACATGATTTTTTTATATTGGGATCCCTTGAATGTTTTGAGATATTCTGTTCACAATGTTTGTTTGAATGTATTTTTTCTTATTTTTCTATACAGTTCGCCACCACTTTCCGAACTGTGGAGGAGCCATTGATGGCAAGCACATCCACATTGTGCCCCCACCCCATTGTGGATCCCATTTTTTCAACTACAAGCGTTGTGCTGATGGCGGTGGTGTCTGCCAATTATGAGTTCATGTACGTTGATGTTGGGAAAAATGGCCGGATGTCGGACGGCGGTGTCTTTGCGGAGACGGAGTTCGCCCAACGGCTTCAGTCGGAGGACCTAGGATTGCCACCTGCGGAGGAGAACGAAGAGGGTCTGCCCTTCGTGTTTGTAGCAGATGAGGCATTTGGATTGGGTCCCCACCTAATGAGGCCATTTCCCCAACGCACCCTCACCCCTGAGAGGAGGGTCTTTAATTATTGGCTGTTTTAACTGCAATCAACCTTGCGGAATACAAGTGGAATCACGTAATCTTAAGCTGTTGCATTCTACATAATTATTTAAAAAGACATTCATCAACTTACCTAACGGTATTGCCTGATGAGGCAGATGTTGTGGCTCCCGAGGCGCAACGTGAGGCTAGCCATACAGGCTTGGCCCCCCAAACCGCACGTGCAGTGCGTCAATCCTATGTGGATTATTTTATGGGGAGGGGGGCTATTGCAATGCCCCATCTTGGTTAAAAAATAAAATCTTATTTTTTATGGAATAAACAGTGTATTTCGTTGTATTTTTTTATTTTTTTTGAATTTTGTGTATTGTAGCTTTTTCCTAGGTTCTCATAGAGCCATGTGTTTGGGATGTACTAAATACCCATCATTGTCAATCTTTACCAAACAAAATATACCCGAGTTATTTAATGAGTCAGCATTGATACAAAGAACTAGCCACACATTTCTTCAATTCGTACAAATATGTTTATTTTTTACATAGCAAAAATCATTTTTTGTCTTTATTTTTTTTGTGTTTTTGTTTTCATTTTTCAAAAATAGAATCACTTTTTTTTATTATTTTTTTGGTCTTTTTTTCATTTAGCAAAAATATAATCAATCTTTTTTTTTTTTTTTTGGGTCTTTCTTTAATTTTTCAAAAATAGAATCACTTTTTTTTTTATTTATTTGGTCTTTTTTTCATTTAGCAAAAATATAATCAATCTTTTTTTAATTTTTTTGGTCTTTTTTTCATTTTTCAAAAATAGAATCACTTATTTTTTTATTTATTTGGTCTTTTTTTCATTTAGCAAAAATATAATCAATCTTTTTTTCATTTTTTTCGGTCTTTTTGATTTTTACACATCTAAAATCAGGGCTTTTAAACACAAAAAAGAAAAAAAGTCCCCCAAAAAATTAAACCCTCCCCAAAGCATTTATTAAATTTTTCAGCTGGCGTTCCAGCGTTTTGGCTTTGTGCCGAATTTCGCGGGAGGCAAGACGGATGTCTTCGACTTGTGCCCTGCACGACAAAACCTCTGCGATGAGGAGCTGGGCACTATAGTTGTCAAGTCCCTCACCAGCACGATTTGTTCCTGAAATGTGGGACCAAAACATGTATTACAATTATGTAGGCCTACATCTACATTACCTGAAGCAGTGGTATATGATACTTTACCCGATGTTGTGGCAGGTTCCCCTTCGTCTACATCCCTCGGGGGTGTGGCTTGTTGTTGTTGGGCCTCCTGCCTTGCTGCTTCATTGTGCCCTACGAGATTGAAGAAAGGGTAAACATGAGATTCAAACATTCTAGAGGCCTGAAAGTCAAAGAAACTAGCTTGTTCCTTAAAAAAATGTGACTATTGTTGTTTTTAAAAACCCTTCTAAAACCCAAGATCAGTATTGTAGCCCTTCACAATGCACTTTAAAATCTCGGTAGATTTGGTGTCGTTTTCTTCATGGAAGCTAACTAAGTATCCACTGGATCTGCTCACCTCTGTGTGAATGAATGAATGAATGAAAAACTTATAAAGCGCGGCGCATGCGAACTGAATCGCTTCTGGGCGCTTCTGTGACACCCAACAAAGGTTGTTGTTGTGACAAAGAATTGTGCTACTGAGTCCACATGTGGAAACAACTGCTGAGCAAATGCTCCTTTTTCTGTATATTAAGGTATTATTTCTGGTTCAAATCTAGTTAGAAACACATCTATATCCATTCCACAATCGATGTCACCTCAAACCAAACAGATGTCACAACTTTCATGTTTGTGGGTCGAATAATTGTCGTAGGAGTTGTCGTTCGTTCGATCCTAAATAATAAAAAAAACGATCTTTTTGTCTGATACAGTGATTGAACTCCCCTTTGCCCAAGCGAACTAGGCATGATGCCATTTCTCACAAAGATCGTATTTTCTTATTTAACCACTTCCTTACTGGGCACTTAAACCCCCTTCCTGCCCAGAGGACTTTTTACAATTCGGCACTGCGTCGCTTTAACTGACAATTGCGCGGTCGTGCGACGTGGCTCCCAAACAAAATTGACGTCCTTTTTTTCCCACAAATAGAGCTTTCTTTTGGTGGTATTTGATCACCTCTGCGGTTTTTATTTTTTGCGCTATAAACAAAAATAGAGCGACAATTTTGAAAAAAATATAAAAAAAATGTAATTGTTGCTGTAATAAATGGCTCAATTTAAAAAAAAAAAAATGTTATCCTCAGTCTAGGCCGATACGTATTCTACATATTTTAGTAAAAAAAAAAATCGCAATAAGCGACTGGTTTGCGCAAAAGTTATAGCGCCTACAAAATAAGGGACAGAATTATTATTTTTTTATTATTATTTTTTTTACTAGTTATGGCGGCGATCTGCGACATTTATTGCAACTGCGACATTATGGCGGACACATCGGACACATTTTTGGCGCCATTCACATTTATACTGCAATCAGTGCTATAAATATGCACTAATTACTGTATAAATGTGACTGGCAGGGAAGGGGTTAACACTAGGGGGTGAGGAAGGGGTTAATGTGTACCCTAATATTAGTGTTCTAACTGTGGGGGAAGGGGGGGTGACTGGGGGGGGGGTGACCGATCTGTGTCTCTATGTACAAGAGACACAGATCCGTCTCCTCTCTCCCCTGACAGCACTGCTGTCTGCGAGAGCCGGGAATGAGAGATGATCTCATATGTAAACATATGAGATCATCTCTCATTGGCCGCACAGATCGCCTAGGAAACGGCCGCTCCGATTGGCCGTTCCCGGCGATCTGTGACTGGCTGTGTCCGAGGGACACGGCCAGTACAGAAGTTCCCCGCCGCGCGCTCGGGAGCGCGCGCGGGGAACGCGGAAATGAGCTGCCGTCAATTGACGGCGGCTCAGAGATTTAGAACCACCCTGCGGCCGTCAATAGTCATACGGCCGTAGGGAAGTGGTTAAAGTCAGCGAATGAACGACGACTCCGACGACAAAATCTTGTGCCCACAATCATAAAAAAAATTCTGGGCAACCTGAAAGAAAAACCACATGGCACAAAGAACACACCCAAATAATTAATACACATGAAAATTACTTACTTCTTCTTCTAATGACTCTTTTTATTTTTGCAAGCTGCTGGGGTTCTCGTTTCTTGAGGTCTGACCATCTTTTATGCAGTTGCTCTCTGCTCCTGCGTTTACCAAACTTACGATGGAGCCTCTTGATTACCTTCTCCATAATTGCGGCCTTTACCTTATTCGGATGCCTGTACGGGCCATGTTTGGCATCATAGTCCTCCCTCCTAAATATGATGATCATCTCCACCATTCATGGAATGACATGTTGGAGGCTCTGCACCGCTGCCTGGTTCTTCTGGCTGGTTGGGCCTGGCCTGCCTCCTGGCTTGAGCTAGAAGCCACATTGTACTCCATTTGATCCATCATCTATCTTCCTCTCAAAACGACAGAGAAGGGGCGTGGAAAAGACGATTCCGAACGTCAGGGGCGGGGTGTCGTGCGGAGCGTCACGCGTGCGTACTGTAAAAAGGGATCCGACGTGTTTGAAAGTGGCGTGCAGAGTCTGTTGAAGAAGGCGGAAGTCACGATCGTTTCAAACGACGGTACGTAACTTAATTTTACACTTTTTTATAGTGAACAGGGAATGAGTTTGTGGGCTAGATATGGTGAGAAAGCTTATTAGTAGTAGTGGCTTGACTGACATTAGGTTTTTGTTTATATGTTTGATTTGCAGAAATGATGGATCCCTTCAAGGATGCAGACTTCATGACTGAATTTATTCAGAAATGGAAAGAACATCCTGTTCTGTGGCAAACCAAAAAGACAATTAATAAAAACAAAGATGTCAGGGAAAAAGCAAAGGAGAGCATGCTGGAATTTGTTAAAACAAGGGTCCCCCACGCCACAAGAGACACAGTGAAGAACAAAATCAATTCCATCAGGGGCACCTACAGGGCCCAACGGGTCCAAGTCCTGGCCTCAATGAGGTCTGGGGCTGCAGCTGAGTCCATATATAAACCTAGCCTGTGGTACTACAGTCAGCTGCAGTTCCTGGACGACCACATAGAGACCAGGCCATCCCTGTCTACCCTTCCCCCAAGAGGTAGCTCCCAGCTTCCCAGCAGCCAATCCTCCAGTGTTCCCTGCAGACAAGAGCAGGCAAGCTCGGAGGAAGAGCAAGAGTTCCTGGAGGACCCCAATTGTGACCCATGGAGCCTGGTATGTCATTTTTATATGAATTTAGTATATGACAAGTATAATCTAATAATGATGTCAAATTGATGTTACTAGTGTTATAAATTCAAAGGGAATGTCCAAAAAATAAAATCATATCAATAGACAGTAGTGGCAAAACAGGATGGGGACAAGATAGAAAAATGAAGGGGTCGGAATGATTGTGTGTCATTTTCTGGTAGGCCATTAGGGGGGGGGGGGGGACGCAATACACCTGCAAGGGGTGCCAGATGTCAAACACCCTTTTTGACACAAATCTATTTGACACAAAATAGACTAGTTTGCTTATTGGTGTAAAGGCCCCATAATTCCCAAATTCAGCATGCAACAACCCCCACAACTCCAGGGGAACCATGTCTGAAGCTGTGTAAGGGGCCACATAATTATGGATGGCGACTAGAGTGACCACGTGTCCCGGTCTACCCGGGATCGTCCCGTAATGTACATATTTGTCCCTGGTCCCGGACACCTTCATTGCGGGACAATACAGTGTCCCGCAATAGAAACTGACAGTCTGGGAACAGGGGAGGACCGAGCCGCCATAGTTCTGGCTCTGGCTCTGCTTCCACCTGATCACTGGTTGCTATAGCCGCTTGGCGTCTGGCAACCAGTGACGTCACTGCCCACGTTGAAAGCAGAGGAGGATTTCACTTCTTCCTCCTCCTCTGCGCTAGTGCTGCTGGGGAGTCACTGCTGGTTCTGTCACCTCCGCTCCAGTGACTGGCTTGCTGCTTCTGTGAGGTGTTTCTGTTCCCACAGCTGTGAGGCATCTCTCCCTCTCACTTCCTCCCCCCTCCTGCCCTGCCCACCTCACACTAACACACAGATTGAAGCCCCCCTTCTCCTTGGCTCGGATGTCAGGAGGGAAGGAGGGGGAGGAGAATGGACACTCAGGAGGACGGGACATGCTGATCTGAGGTTAGTACACAAAATCTTAATGCTTGGCACTAGCAGGAGAAGGAGACACAGAGACAGGGGGCAAGTTGTCAAAAAATAATACTTGCAGTGATTTTGGGAGATAAGAGCATGCTGTATGTGATAGGGGGGCACTTTAGGAGGGGAGAGAAATTGTTTTTTTATTCACCCCCCCCCCTTCCAGAACAATTTCTCTCCCCTCCCAAAGTGTGCCCCCCCTAGCACATACAGCATGCTCTTATCTCCCAAAATCACTGCCAGTATTCTTCTTTGACAACTTGCCCCCTTCCCATCTTCAAAGACAAGCTGTCTGCTATTGAGGGGGGAAACTTTGCTAGACATTCAGGGCAATTTCTCCAGGTGCCAATGCCCCCCTGTCAGGCAAGTTAGTGAAGCCAAGTGCCTGACCTTTTTCAGCAATGGGCTCCAAGACTCAGGACTGGTTCACACCACAAATCACATAGGAACATGCTCTGCGTTCCTTTGCGATTCACGTGCCTTCCAGATTCTGTGCGATTTCAGCCCTTTCATTTGAATGGGCTGAAACCCATCGGTCTGTACCAAGAGCTGTGCATGCGCTACTTTACAAAACGCACAGCAACTGGATCGCATGGTACTGCTGATCATACAAACACTACATTTGCTACCTGCATTTGGGTAGTCATTAACCCCTTAGTACCAGCCACACACAAATATGCGGCTTCTCTGTGCCTGGTTCTTGGCACAGAGAGGTCACATATTTAAATGAATTGCGATCAGTAGCGCTGTGCCGAGAGCGCACTCCCTGAGCACCCCCTTCACAGTTACCGGCGTCTAAGTGAAAGCTTGCGATCGCTGCAATCGATCAGGAGTTTTTGAATCGTGTGTGCCAGGAGGTAAAGAGGTTAAGTTGACACCCACAACAGATCGCTATGGGACACAAAACGCAGGATTCCCTCACAGCATTCTGGTATAAACAGACCCTTAGTCCGGATACACAGGATTTCATTTGTATCTCAGAAAGCTCCCACCAAAATCTTGCACATGGGCCCGCTGATTTCATACGCCCCTGCCCCAAAAATCGGCAAAAAATATGTCAAAAATCATCTTTTTGTGGGGGGGGGGGGGGGGGATGTCCCTGAATGGCAGTTTGGAAATGTGGTCACCCTAATGGCGACCCTGTGTGTAATATATATTGACATTCAATTTGCATCTGTCATGATTGTAAAAATGTGTGTGAGTAATGAAAACAAGAAATAAACTATGTCCCTTTTTTTCATACACAGGCAGAGCAAAGCCAGGAGGAGCCAGGCCCCACAGGGAGCCAGGGGGAGCCAGGCCCCACAGGGAGCCAGGGGGAGGCAGGTCCAATTGCAAGGCAGGAGGTGGCAGAACCCACTGGGAGCCAGGAGGTGGCAGGCCCCAGGAGGCACGCCGGCGGGATACCATCTCTCGGATACCTCCACTCCGCACTCCCGCAAAAAGGCACAGAAGTCTGCGCCAAATGGAGGAGGAGACCCAGACCCTGCTTCGCCAAGCTACTGCAGCCATCCGAGAGCCACCCAGTGAAGTAGAGGGGTTCGCAGCGCTCATTGCAGCCAAGCTCCACAATCTGGAGCAGAGCCAGTGTGTGCGCCGCGAACTCCTCATCTTCAAAGCCATAAGCATGGCATCCCTGGGGCAGCTCGATGACGACACCGACATTGTGCGGATTGCTCCTCCTGTCCTTGCCACTCCTCCTGCTCCTGCTCCTCCCCTTCCTGAGGCTGCTCTGGCTCCTGGCACTTCATCTCCTCCAGGAACCCAGCCCCCAAGGACTCGGGCTACAGGGAAGGCTGCAGGGAAGACTGCTAGGAAGAAAAGGAGGAAAAACTAACACGGTGCCCCTGATGGAATATTTTTTAGACTCACAGCCTGGATTGGTGGCTTGGGGGACCCTTGTTTTACTAAATTCAAGCACGCACTCAAGTGCTGCCTTCCTTGGCATCTTTGTTTTTATTAAGTTGTTTTTTTTGTTTGCCACCATTTTATTATTTCATATTTTGGCAGAATAAATGCACTTTTGATTTATCATACAAATTTGACCATGTGTATTTTTGAGGAATTTGAGAGATCATTAGTGAGTGGGCAGACCCATTTGCAAAAAGGTAAAAAAAACATCCTTGTGGGTAACTTCCAAAAAAAAAAAAAAAACGGTTGTTGCAGCCACTTCACACACTCCAAAATCAACCCAAAATAAAGATTTCACAAAAAGTAGGGGCCAAAATAAAAACCCACAAAAAAAGGTTTGCCAATATATATATTTAAAATTTTGTAGATGGAAGATACACCTAAAAAACACAACACAAAACAAAACATTATATAACAAGAAATAATCTAGTTAAAAGCTTGTCATAACTATGTAACAAGATCAGCCGCAACAAACGACCATTTTCGTGTAGCATTTAAAAGCAGGGTGTAAAGAAGCGCATTATTTTCTTCTAGAGAAGTTGAAAACGACCTAACGAATGTGCTTAATCCATTCTGAACAGTAGTTTTACCTGAACGAGCGCTGCCGTCTCCTAACTTGCTTCTAAGCATGCGCGGGCTTAAAACGACGTTTTAGCCTACACACGGTCGGTCAATGTTTATGACCCAAAAAACGACGTTTGGCAAAAACGACACATAAAATTGAAGCATGCTTCAATTTTTTTTGGTCGTTTTTCAGAAGACATAAAACAACGTTTTCTCCCACACACGATCAATTAAATTGATGTTTTTAAAAACGTCGTTTTTTTTACATCGCATAAAACGACAGTGTGTACGCGGCATAAGGCGACCGGGCGTATAAGACAACCCCCTAATTTAAAATTTTTCTTAAGATTTTTTGCCTGTACTCGTATAAGATGACCCCCCTTCCGAGGCTTCCGACACTTCATATTTCTTCCTTCTGGAGCCATATTCTTCTTCCTTCTTGCTGCAGCTGGAGCCAATCACGACGAGTAATGTATTCTATTAATGAATACAAAGCCTGCTTGGATTGACAGAGGCTGTAACATCATCAGCCCACTCCTCTCTGACTCTCAAAGCTAATCCGAGCAGGCTACAGTATGTAGCCTGCTCAGATTGGCAGAGGTCGTTACTCCAATCCGAGCAGGCTCTGTATTAATTTGAATACATCACTCACTGGGATTGGCTAAGTGGTATATAATGTTTATAGCCGAAGCTACATACAGTATTACCACGCATCCGAGCAGTTGACCTGGCGTATAAGACGACCCCTGCCTTTTGGCCATTTTTTTTAAGTGTAAAAGGTAGTCACGCCAGCAAATACAGTATATCCTCTACACCAGTGTTTCTCAACTCCAGTCCTCGGGGCGCACCAACAGGTCTTGTTTTCAGGCTTTCCATTATTGTGCACAGGTGATTTTATCAGTTTCACTGCCTTAGTAATTACCACAGCAGTTTGATCTGAGGGAAATCCTGAAAACATGACCTGTTGGTGCGCCCCGAGGACTGGAGTTGAGAAACACTGCTCTACACACTGAAAATTTAACTATACTGACTAGCCTTCCTGTTCTATCTATCTATCTATCTATCTATCTGGTAGAAAAGACACTGTGGCCCGGATTCGGATATGAGATACGACGGCGTTGTATCTCTGAGTCCGGCCATCGTATCTATGCGCCTGATTCATAGAATCAGGTTCCGCATAGATCCCCTTAAGATCCGACAGGTGCAAGTGACTGTTAGGCTGCAATTCCCAGCCGGCCGCTAGGTGGCGCTTCGGTTTGTATACGCGACGAATGTGCAAATGAGGGGAACCGCCGATTCAGAAACGAACGCCCGCCCCCTTTTTTTTTACGTCGCTTGCGTTCGGCTTTTTCCGGCGTATAGTTACCCCTGCTATGTGAGGGGTATTCTATGTTAAGTATGGCCGTCATTCCCACGCCGAGTTTTGAATTTTTAAGTCGTTTGCGTAAGTCGATTCTGAATACGGCCGGACGCAAGTTACGCTCACGCCGAAAACAATGACGTCCTAGCGACGTAATTTTGAGCAATGCACGCTGGGAAATTTAGCCGGCGGCGCATGCGCAGTTTGATCGGCGCGGGGACGCGCCTGATTTAAATACTACAATTTGAATTCCGCCGGGGGATTTACGATACGCCGCCGCAAGTTTTGAGGTAAGTGCTTTCTGAATACAGCACTAGCCTCTCAAACTTGCACCGGCGGATCGTAAATCAGATAGATTACACGGATCTAAAGATCCGCTAATCTATCTGAATCTACCCCCTGTGTCTCTCTCTATCTCTCTCTCTCTCTCTCTCTCTCTAACTGACTGTCTGTCTAACTTGTCTTTAACAAAGCCGGAACACACTACACAAGGCCGCCTTGCAGGCAGCCTTATATAGTGTGGGGCGTGTACTAAACCCCCTGAGCCATAATTGGCCAAAGCTACCCTGGCTTTGGCCATTAATTATTCTTCGTTTTTTGCGCCTTGTGATTGGCCAAGAATGCAGGGTCATGGTGTCTAAATGCCTCCTAGGCTATACTCTGGTTCGGTTGATTATGTGTATCCCTTGTACCATGATACTGTACTTTGCAGACAATCTCTTTCTCTTTGTATTGTTATGCTTTATTGTGCATCTCTGTGACTCATGTTATATTGCACTGTATTCAAAAGTATGTACAATTTGTTGCTTACTCTTATATATTAATAAAAATGTATTGAATGGAAAAAAAAAAACTGGAAGCTGATTGGTTTCTAAGCAGAGCTGCACCAGATTTTCCAGTTTTAGTAAATCAACCCCAGAGATCGAATATTACAGCATTTCTTTTTCTAGGAAATAAAGGGACACCAGGAATAGAGGGGTAGTGGCTGCTAGTACCACAGACTCACACAGACTATTACCTAGTAAGGATGTGTATCAATGGACTTTCTCTGTACTGATAACATGAGTCGATATAATAAAACAATTACATTTATTATACATAAAAACATACAATGTTCCGTAAATAAAACAAGGCTAGGACTAGCAACCCCACATAGAGATACAAAGGTGTTATTTCAAACGGAAGGAGCCGTGGGGTATCAGCAGTTGTGAGGGGGAGTCCTAGAAGAACCTCTACTGGTTTCACGGCGAACCGCTTCTTCAGGAGGAATGGTCTGTGCAATAAACAATCCATTTGTCAAAACTAGCAATACATAAAACATAAGAACAACAATTAAAACATTAGGGAAATCAAAAAATGACACATTACACCACACGGCCGCTTACCCACACGGCCGCTTACCCGGAGTCAGGGACCGCAGTGCAAATTCGTTGACCAAGCGAACAAGGGGAAACAAAGAATAGGTAAAAGTCTGATGGGGTAATAATGATAATGTTATTTGTTGAGAGTCCATTTGGATGTGTAGGGGGGACACCGAGTGCACACAAGGGGTATTGTGTGCAGAACCATGAACCAAAACATAAAGCAAGGGGGAGGGGGGGAGGAAGGGGATAGGGAAAGGGGGGAGTTAGGGGAGGAAAGAGGAGAAGCAAGTGAGGAAAAGGGGGGATGAAATAGGGGGGAAAAGGAAAGGAAAAAAGAAACAGAAAAATGAGGGGGGAGGGAAAGGAGGAAAGGTAGGGAGAAAGAGACAAGGGGGCAAGAGGAGAATGGAAAGGAAATACCATAAGGGAGGGGGAGGAGGGAACCAAGGAAAGAATGGGGGATGGGAGGAGGGAGGGGGGGATAAAGAGAGGGGGGTTTTTAAGTTTAGAAAGGGTGAGAGAGGGGGGCAGAGAAGGGGGAGGAAAAAGAAGGAAAGGGGGGGGAAGAAGGAAAGAGGGGAAGGGATGGGGAGGAAGGGGAAAAGGGGGGGGGGAGAGAGGGGGAGGGGTAAAACCAAAGGACTGAAAAAGAGGGAAGGGGGAAGAGAAGGAGGGAAAAGAGTGTAGGGGGGAGGGGAAGAGTGAAGGGAAAAAGAGGGGGGACCATAGAAAGGGGGGGGTGAATACTGGAAGGGGGAGGAAGGAGAGAAAAAATGAAGGGGGGGTGGAAAGGGGGAAAGGGGGGGGTTTAGGTGGGAATAAGAGGAGGGAGGAAGGAAGAAAAGAAAGTGGGGGGGGAAAGGGGAGGAAAAAGGAAAGAGGGGGAAGGGGGAGAGGGGGAGTGAGGGGGAGAATAAAAAAGGGGGGGAGAACCCGCAGGGATAACATCGAAAGCGAGGGTAAAACAGATTAACCCAGTAAAGTAGCTAAACATGCATTGCACCAGGTAGTGAAGGATAATTAAATTGTGGCCATAAGTCAATCTCACCTATGCTGGTAAAAGCAATAGAATAAGGGCAGCTAGAGAGCAGGCATCAAGGCAGATAATGGATGTTGAAGGACAAACAGCTGAGGATAATCAGCTGAAGACTGCAGCAGAGAATTCCCCAGCACTTAGTCAGTGGAGGTATAGGGGAACCAAAAGTCCGGTTACCGCACTGAAAAGTTCAAAAGACATCCAGTGAGGAAAACTCAGTCAGCAGTGCATAAAAATGAGGGGGGGGGGGGAAGAGAGCGATCCATTACTTACCTGCCATGCAGCATTCAGCCCTAGGAGAGTCACAGAGGAGCTCACAATGTGTGCTGCCTCTGTGAAACTATTTATAGGCCTTCCCCAACCCCGCCGTCTAATCGCGCAGAGCGGGGTCACGAGGTCACCACGCCCCCCGATGAACGCTCACAGACGTGCAGCGTGATTGGTCCGAGCGGCACCATAGGCCAAAAAGGCCTGGGTAGCAAGGACAAGGAAGGGGCTGGATCATAGATCCAGACCCGGGCGGGGGGCGTGGACAAGTAGGCTAATGGAGGAACCTTGGTCAGCAGCACATCACAAAGGTTTAAGTGTTATGTACATTATTATTATTGAATGGCCCACATGTTTTGTGACTGTTGCTATACATGTGGTGCTGTGTATTTCTCCCTGATGGTTCAGTGTACCTGGATCCACGGTACTGAAAATGTCCGCTATCATGACTGTTTTTTCTCTTCCAGAGTCTCTGGCTGGGAGGTTTTGTTCCCTCTCCTAATACTCCGCTTTAATCGCTGGCTTTGCCCTAACCATTATTCTTGGTATCGGGTATATTCTGTATTATGTAAACTTACCACCGTGAATAATTGTCATGGTTTTTGTAAATGTTGTCTCTGTCTTTCCATGCTTGATATCTGTTGTACTGTTTAGGGTTTTTTTTTTTTTACTGCATTAACCTTTTCCGCCACCGGGGGTCTCATGGGTTCAAGTGCTGCTGACCAAGGTTCCTCCATTAGCCTACTTGTCCACGCCCCCCCGCCCGAGGTCTGGATCTATGATCCAGCCCCTTCCTTGTCCTTGCTACCCAGGCCTTTTTGGCCTATGGTGCCGCTCGGACCAATCACGCTGCACGTCTGTGAGCGTTCATCGGGGGGCGTGGTGATGCGGCGCGATTGGACGGCGGGGTTGGGGAAGGCCTATAAATAGTTTCACAGAGGCAGCACACATTGTGAGCTCCTCTGTGACTCTTCTAGGGCTGAATGTTGCATGGCAGGTAAGTAATGGATCGCTCTCTCTCCCCCCCTTCATTTTTATGCACTGCTGACTGAGTTCTGTGTTTGCCTCACTGGATGTCTTTTGAACTTTTCAGTGCGGTAACCGGACTTTTGTTTCCCCTATACCTCCACTGACTAAGTGCTGGGGAATTCTCTGCTGCAGTCTTCAGCTGATTATCCTCAGCTGTTTGTCCTTCAACATCCATTATCTGTCTTGATGCCTGCTCCCTAGCTTCCCTTATTCTATTGCTTTTACCAGCATAGGTGAGATTGACTTATGGCCACAATTTAATTATCCTTCACTACCTGGTGCAATGCATGGTTAGCTACTTTACTGGGTTAATCTGTTTCATCCCCCCCTTTTCCTCACTTGCTCCTCACCCCCTCTCCCCTTCTCCTCTTTCCTCCCCTAACTCCCCCCTTTCCCCCTCCTCCTCCCCTCATTCCCTATCCCCTTCCTTCCCATCCCCTTCCCCCCCCTTCCCCCCCCCTCCCCTTGCTTTATGTTTTGGTTCATGGTTCTGCACACTCTACCCCTTGTGTGCACTCGGTGTCCCCCCTACACATCCAAATGGACTCTCAACAAATTAACATTATCATTATTACCCCATCAGACTTTTACCTATTCTTTGTTCCCCCTTGTTCGCTACGGTGGACCTTGGTCAACGAATTTGCACTGCGGTCCCTGACTCCGGGTAATCGGCCGTGTGGTGTAATGTGTCATTTTTTGATTTCCCTAATGTTTTAATTGTTGTTCTTATGTTTTATGTATTGCTAGTTTTGACAAATGGATTGTTTATTGCACAGACCATTCCTCCTGAAGAAGCGGTTCGCCGCGAAACCGGTAGAGGTTCTTCTAGGACTCCCCCCTCACAACTGCTGAAACCCCACGGCTCCTTCCGTTTGAAATAACACCTTTGTATCTCTGTGTGGGGTTGCTAGTCCTAGCCTTGTTTTATTTACGGAACATTGTATGTTTTTATGTATAATAAATGTAATTGTTTTATTATATCGACTCATGTTATCAGTACAGAGAAAGTCCATTGATACACATCCTTACTAGGCAATAGTCTGTGTGAGTCTGTGGTACTAGCAGCCACTACCCCTCTATTCCTGGTGTCCCTTTATTTCCTAATTAATTTCGGATGATGGCACATTTTAATTTTTCCCATTAAACCTATCTGAGGCTATACTCAAACTCTTTGCATTTCTTTTTCTAGCCAGATACAAATTACATTAACGTTTGTTCCATCTCGATTTACCCTTCTTTGACCTACATGAAAACATTTATGCCTGCTAACCCTTGCACTCTCACATTCCAACATAATCTTAATATAAAGAACAAACCACTTACTGGAACTTTATCAGTTTTTGCTACACAGCTTTTCAACACTCACGCACAAAACTATGCCTGAACACTTAATTGTCTAACAGTGAAAAGCATATGGTATAAACTATCAGAACTATTCCATCCCATAGTATAAATACAGGAAGTTTAAGAAGATGTAAGAATCCGTGCTTAGGATGTATATAAATGAGCTGCTGCCTCCCTAAGGCCTTGTACACACGATCAGTCCAAACTGATGAAAACGGACTGATGGTCTGATGGTCTGATGTGCGTACACACCATCAGTTCAAAAACTGATCGAGTCCAACGCGGTGACGTAAAACACAACGGCGTGCTGAAAAAAACGAAGTTCAATGCTTCCAAGCATGCGTCGACTTGATTCTGAGCATGCGCGGGTTTTGAACCGATGCTTTTGCGTACTAACCATCGGATTTGACCGATCGGTCAGGCGTCCATCAGTCCGATTTTAAAGAAAGTTCTGAGGCCCTGTACACACGATCAGTCCAAACTGATGAAAACAGACTGAAGTTCAGTTTCATCAGTCCAATGTGTATGGCCCATCAGACTTTTGTCCTTCAGACCAAAGTTTTAAAACTTGCTTTAAAATCGGACTGATGGACTGATGACCGATCAGTCAAAAACGATGGTTAGTATGCAAAAGCATCGGTTCAAAACCCGTGCATGCTCAGAATCAAGTCGACGCATGCTTGGAAGCATTGAACTTCGTTTTTTTAGCACGTCATTGTGTTTTACGTCACCGCGTTGGACTCGATCAGATTTTGAACTGATGGTGTGTAGGCACATCAGACCATCAGTCCATCAGACTATCAGGCCTTGTACACACGACCGAACATGTCTGCTGAAACTGGTCCGCAGACCAGTTTCAGCGGACAGATCCGACCGTGTGTACAGCCTAGCAGACAGGTTTCCAGCAGACAAAAGTTTTAAAGCATGCTTTAAAACTTGTCGGATGGAAACCCGTCCATCCGACATGTCCGCTGGTTAGTACACCTAACCAGCGGACAGAAATCTCCCGCATGTGTCGAATGGATTCGACGCATGCGTGGAAGTATTTTACTTCCTGGTTTGGTGACGTGGCGGCGTCAACGTCACCGTGCTGTCTGTCGGCAGGGATTTCGGTTTGATGGTGTGTACAGCCATCAGACCAAAATCTACCAGCGGACATGTCCGATGAAAACGGTCCGTGGACCGTTTTCATCGGACATGTTCTATCGTGTGTACAGGACCTCAGACTTCAGCCTTCAGTCCGTTTTCAGCAGTTTGGACTGATCGTGTGTACAAGGCCTAAAACTTTGGACTGAAGGACAACAGTCCGATGGGCCATACACACGGTCGGTTTGGACTGATGAAACTGAACTTCAGTCCGTTTTCATCAGTTTGGACTGATCGTGTGTACAAGGCTTAAGAAGTCTCAAAGGAGAGACCAACAGAATTGATATGAAAACAATGGGATAGTGGCGCTGCTAAACCAACTGTAATTCAATAGAATGTGGGTAACCTGAGTTGTTATGCCTGTGTTGGGTAACCTAAATAAGGGATAAGTCCAATAAACGTGGACCCCCTTTTAAAACCACACGGAAAGAGTGTGTGTAAGTTACCCCGTTAATTGTGCCAAAAAGAAACTTGCTGCCAAGTAAGTGGCTAATTGATGGACCTCCACCGATAGTTGGTGTCCAAGTAGCAGATGTATTAATGAGAGAGATAATAGGTAATGATCAAAAATAGTTCAGGTCAGGACCCTGTGCAGGCCAATAATTGCAGAGTGGGCCTGTAATCAAAAAATGTGCTCGAGTGTACCTCAAATCCTAGTGCACCTAAATATATGCCTTAGTTGGGTTCCTAATTCCTAAAGAACACCATCCAAATATGTGAAAAAAAGAGGACAGTGACAAATAAAATTATAATAAAGTGTCTGATAAGGCTAGGATGAACATCAACGGCCTCTGGTGGCTCCTAGTAAGGGTGTGTGTGATTTAAGTTAATTGCATAAAAAATGGGTGATATGAAAAATGTGGTACCAGGTGTATGGTCAGGACACTGTGCAGGCCAGCCGGTGAAAATTGTGGCTGTGGCAATAAACCCTAATCAATTCTCAAAGCCTGGTAGTGAAAATAGACCACCAAAATATTACAGACAAATATGTGTCCTAAATCATAATGTCCGCCTGTCCCATAAAAGCTGCAAACCAGTGCTACCAACACCGCCGATGGTCTCCTCTGTGGGTGACTATCACACAAGCACGCACGCTAGCTCTCCTGCACGCCAACCATCCCAGCTGCTAGCTGCCCGGATTGACATGGACGCCCACGGAGGAGACCATCGGCGGTGTCGGTAGCACTGGTTTGCAGCTTTTATGGGACAGGTGGCCAACTAAGTGTACTATCTTTGCTTATTGTTTGTTTTTATTTGGGAGGAACCCAGGTACCTCTGGGACCTGCCGTGGAGTTTTTTCCACTTCGCATTTTTAACCCTTTCTTAAATGTAATTTTTGGAATTTCTTAAAAAACATCACGCTATGTGGACCTCCCTTTTTTTGCATTTCTGAGTGACACCATCATTGCCGCCCGAGTTACACCCCTAGTGGTTTTCATCTCTGAGGAGCTGCACTGCCGAGGATTCAACACAGAGCACTGTGCCACAGGAGTGATCAAGGTACCATCACCAACCGCCTTTTGCCCCCTGGGGGTGCCGAGATTTGGTGAGTGGGGACCTAAGCGGGGGAGCACAACAGTCACTGATTATTGGATTGCGAGGGATCGGCACACCAAGTCACTATTTATATTCTGCTATATCTTGTATCCAGGGATTGCACCTGATGTCTGAACTTTGATCTCACTATCTCCACCAGGAATAGTGGAACCCCTAGGGCTTATTTAGTTATCATCTTTGCAGACTTTAGCACTGTTAGGAGGGATTTTTATTCCTGTATTTATACTGGACAATTTTATGATTTAGGACACATATTTGTCTGTAATATTTTGGTGGTCTATTTTTACTACCAGGCTTCACAGCCACAATTTTTACCGGGTGGCCTGCACAGTGTCCTGACCATACACCTGGTACCACATTTTTCATATCACCCATTTTTATGCAATCAACTTAAATCACACACACCCTTACTAGGAGCCACCAGAGGCCGTTGATGTTCATCCTAGCCTTATCAGACACGTTATTATAATTTTATTTGTCACTGTCATCATTTTTTCACAGATTTGGATTGTGATCTTTAGGAATTAGGAACTCAACTAAGGCATATATTTAGGTGCACTAGGATTTGAGGTACACTCGAGCACATTTTTTGATTACAGGCCCACTCTGCAATTATTGGCCTGCACAGGGTCCTGACCTAAACTATTTTTGATTTTTGATCATTACCTATTATCTCTCTCATTAATACATCTGCTACTTGTACACCAACTATCGGTGGAGGTCCATCAATTAGCCACTTACTTGGCATCAAGTTTCTTTTTGGCACCATTAATGAGGTAACTTACACACACTCTTTCCATGTGGTTTTAAAAGGGGGTCAACGATTATTGAACTTATCCCTTATTTAGGTTACCTAACACAGGCATAACAACTCAGGTTACCCACATTCTATTGAATAAATATGGGAAGGTTTTCTAGCTGTTTTTTGGAACGCGGAAGAATAAAGCTTTTGCTAGTACAATGGAAAATATGTTTCACTGACTACATGAAACATCTCTCTGACACATTTTGTGTATTATTAAAATGTTTAAAAGAACAAACCAATATACATGATGGATGGAAAGCATCACATTTTTCATAATGTACTGTGTGAGCCGGGGGATGTAAAAATAATGCTATAGGGAACAGGCTTCATAAAACCCCAAAGGTCTTGTTTTTAGGTCATCAAATAGATAAACCCTGTCCCGAAGGATTCAGAACAGATTTAACCACTTCAGCCCCGGAAGGATTTGCCCCCCTAATGACCAGGCCATTTTTTGCGATAAGGCACTCCGTTGTTTAACAATTGCGTGGTCATACGAGGCTATACCCAAGTAAAATTAACATCCTTTTTTCCCACAAATAGATCTTTCTTTTGGTGGTATTTGATTACTTCTGTGGTTTTTATTTTTTACTCTATAAACAAAGAACAAAAATTTGGAAAAATCATTTATTTTTATTTTTGCTATAATACATATGCCAAAAAATATATAAAAAAACAAATGTATTCATCAGTTTAGGCCAATATATATTCTTCTACATATAGGCGTATATTGGTTAGCTTGCGCAAAACTTATCTTGTCTACAAACTATGGAATAGACAAATCTGACCCCAAATGACACTTTTTGGGGACCAGTGACCCCCAAAAATGCACTGATCAATGTAAAAATGACACTGGCAGGGAAGGGGTTAGCACTAGGGGGCGATCAAGTGTGTTCGCTTGGCTGTGTCTGTTTTTTTTGCACCCATTTGTTCACTGCTTCATATTTTATTAGTTTTCACACATTTTTGGTGCAACATCACTACCAATTATTTTATTATATTTGGCGCATATTCTGTTTTTTTTTTCTGTTTATAGTCTACCTCGCCTGATTGCACCAAACTGGCCTAGAAGAACCTGGTACACAGACATACTCAGACTGCTAAGAGATGACTGCTTGCCTCTTCCCAATAGGAAAGACCTTCTGTCTCAGGGCCCTGCATTTCATCCTGTTTCTCAGTCTCTGACTTTAACAGCATGGCTGTCGAAGTCCGGGTGTTATGCCGTGTACACACGACCGTTTTTTTTTTTAATGCCATTAAAAACGATTGTGTGTGGGCCCCAGAGCATTGTTTGCAACGTTAAAAATGGGCATTAAAAATTTAGAACATGCTCTAAATTTTTGCGTTGTTTTTAACGTTGTCGTTTTTAACATTGTAAAAAATGGTCATGTGTGTGGGCTTTAACGGCGTGAAAAAAATGTGCATGCTCAGAAGCAAGTTATGAGACGGGAGCGCTCGTTCTGGTAAAACTACCGTTCGTAATGGAGATAGCACATTCGCTATGTTCAAAATTATTGCAATCGTGTAATGCAGCGCATTCTTTTCTTCTTTTTAATGCTACACGAATCCAAATCTTTTGCTGCTGACATTTGCACATAGTTATGACAAGCTTGTTTCTTTATTATTTACTAGCTGAATACCCGGCGTTGCCTGGTCTTCCTATCTTAACCTTTTGGGGAGGAAAATCATAGTAATATAAATATACCCATATTTTATATAAGGGTGTAGGTAAGGGTTAATTTAACTGTCATATATTTTTATTTGGCATATAAGTAATATGTGTACCAGGTATTATTGAAATATCTCCAGGCGTACAGAAGTTATGTGGGAACATACATTTCCCATTGATTTGCATGGGACTTTAAACAAAAACCCCGACCCTCACAAATGGGGGTAGTTAAGGGATAAATTAACTATCCTATAGTTTAAGTGGACATATAAGTAACATGTGACCAAGTGTTATCGAAATATGTACAGCCGTTTGGAAGTTATGAAGTAACATGTATTTTGCCATAGAGTTGAATGGGACTTTAAAGAAAAACCCCGACCATGGCAAATGGGGGTGGGTAAGGGTTAAACCACCTATCCTATGTTTGTTGCTGACATATAAGTAACATGTGTGCCAAGTTTCATGTTAATATCTTTAGCCGTTTGGACGTGATGCTGGAACATACATACATACATACATACATACATACACACACACACACACACACGTTGAGTTTTATATATATAGATTGTTATCTTATGAATATTATTGATTTTTTGGGAGCCAGATCTCCCTCTAAAAAATGTTCAGCATATTTTAAATATTTTAATGGAGATCATCTTTTTTGGTAATTAATTGGATAATATTTTAGACTCCCTTCCATGTATTTTTTTTTTTTGGAGTGTGTCAAGTTACCACAACTACATTATTATTTATGGTAAAGGAAAAAAGTGCGCTTATCAAATACAATAAGTTATAGCTGCAAACTCAAAATGTTTATACAAACAAATAATGATATAGGTAAAAGATGGAGTTGCGCTGAAAAAACTGTGTCTTATGCAGATCACCAGTGAAAAAATAATAACAAAAAAGGAAGTCCAATGAACAATCTAGAGGATTTCTTCAGATGTGCATAAAAATATATAAAAAAGGTGATGTGGTAAACAGTTCAGTGTAAAAACAGCTTGTGAAAATGTGTTCCAGCAAAGAAATGTAGAAAAACCAAAATTAGTCCAGGATGCCTGGTGTTGCAGACCCTTACCAGAGTTAATGATCCACAGGATCAAAACGAGCGGATAGCCATACACCTGGGCTAGACAGGGAAACGGATCCACAGCCAGACACAGACACCCGATGATCCAGCAATGGTGAGCAACCAAAAAAAAGACAAAGCTCCAATAGTGTGATATTGTATGGTAAAAAGGTAAATACCCCAAGTGACTGGCAAACGGACAGTGTGACATAAACCTCCACCTCAGAACACACTGGTCCTTACCAGATTCATGTGAATAAAGGGCAAAGAAATTGTGGAAGATGACTATGCAGCTGTTGTAGGGAAACCTCACGTCCAGCAATCCTCAGAAAAGCACTCAGGGCAATGGTCCAACCATCAGAGAAAAAAGGCCACAATGGTGTGATATCGTTTGGTAAATTTAATAAATAAAATATCTCACTTACAGGTTAGTAGATAAATATCAGCAGACAAACAAAGTTCCGACCGGTACGGAACTGTTCCTCACAAGCGGTGACGTCAAACACGCCTCCTCCCAACGATTCATCCAATAGGACTTGATCACGGGGGTGTGAGGAGGCGTCTTGCGTCACCACTTAAATAGCACAACAATGGGCGGAGCAGGCGTGGGCCACGTCCCAGCAGCCAGCTACGCCAACAAATCAGAAAAAGGCAGGCGGAGCCAAGGTGGACACGCGTCCCGGACCGACGGCCAACGGCCATTTTGATTGAGGGAAAAACGAAGGGAAAAAAATGTATATATAAAAATGACCAGAAAACATAATTAGTGGTCACCGCATGAAATACATGCAAAAGTAGAAGTCCAATATAGCTCAGAGTTCAGGGGTGACTAGACTCAAGAAACAAAAAATACAAAAAATACAAGGCACAATGATGGAATTGGTAGGCGGAGCCAGCGAGGACTCTCGTCTCAGCTGTAAGCGCCTAATTGCATGATGGCAGATGAAGCAGGCAGATGAAGACAGTCCCCTATCGGCCATATTGATTGAAGGCAAGACAAGGGCAAATAGGTATAGGTAATACTAATCATGAGATGAGTAATGCCTTTATAATATGATGGGTCCGGTAAACCCGGAAAGAAGGATAAACCTCATGTTTGAGCAACAAAGGACGAAACATAAAATGGTGAAAAAATGTATATTAAAAAACGCATAACCAAATATCAATTAGATATGCCTATTCATGTAGTTGAAAATAGATATATATATATATATATATATATATATATATATATATATTGTGGTATAGTGCAGAACCTAAACAAAGAGAATTCCACACCAACGATAAATGTAAAAATATACATCTATATATTTAAGTGTGACTACAGAAAAATTAATTAATTATTAATTAAAAATAAAGGGATCTAAAAAAACCGCCAATCATGACGTATTAATAAAAAATAAAAAATAAATAAAAATTGGCGACCGATAAACGCCAGGTAAAAAAATCTTTGCGTTTACAAAGACTTGTTAGACCTATCAAAAGATGGACCGAACTCGGCCTATATGTAAAGTCTTGTGCGAATGCCAAGACCGGCATCAGAAACAACGACAGTTGAGCCAGAGACGCGTGTCCACCATATACAAAAAGGTAAAAACCATAATGTAATAACAAAAGTAAGATGTATTAAACATATAAATCGTTATCATATATTCAACCCCAATCAAGGGCTTACATAATAAAGGCATGAACTGGATATTTAGGAATTATCGATAAAACAATTCACGTCAACCTCTATATTTAAGCCATGAGGCTCATAACACTTAAGGGTATGCACCCACTGCATTTCAGACCTCGAAATGTTCCTGACGAGATCACTCCCTCTCCAGTGTGCCTGAAATTTATCTATGCCTATACATTTAATACCAGTAGGATCTTTTTTGTGACACAACAAAAAGTGCTTTGACACTGAATGGTTGGGGAAACCACTCAGAATATTGGTTAAATGTTCATTAAGGCGAATATGCAAAGCTCGCTTAGTCCTGCCTACGTATTGAAGCCCACAAGGGCATTCTAACAAATACACCACCCCAACACTCGAGCATGTGATGAAGGTCTCTATAGTGTATGTTTTGGGTGAGTGTCTGGAGTGGAAAGTCAAGGTTTTCTTAGGAATAGCCGTGTTGAAGGCACAGACTTGACATTTACCACACTTAAAGAAGCCGACAAGACCTGACAGAAACATTGAAGCAATCTTCGGAGGGTCCAGAACATTGGGGGCCAGTTTGTCTTTTAGTGATGTGGAACCCCTGAATACTACCCTTGGTTTGTCAGGGAGAATGGCACTGAGGGTTCTATCACTTTTCAAAACATGCCAATGTCTGGACACAATGTGTCTGACATTGGCATGTTGGCAGGAATAATCTGTTATGAACGGAGTTGTGAAGTTGGCCAGCTGGTCTGCCTTGGGTTTGGTCCGAAGCAAATCCTCACGTCTGGTCTGGCAAACCAGACCCAGTGTATTTTCAAGGGAGTTGTGACTATAACCCTTGTCCAGAAATCTTCTGGTCAAGACCCCTGCCTGTTCAACAAAGGTGTCATGTTTGCTGCAATTCCTCTTAAGACGAAGGAATTGGCCTTTCGGTACAGCCCGGAGCCAAGTTGTATGGTGGCAGCTATCATTAGGTATAAATGAATTCCTGTCTGTAGTTTTGAAAAAAGTAGAGGTAGCAAACATCCCCCCTTCAATCGAAATGGTGAGGTCCAGAAAATTAATGCTCTCTCTACTGGCTTCATATTTCAGAAGTATACCTCTGGTGTTACAGTTGAGGAAAGCCATAAAGGTGGAAAGTTCCTCCTCAGACCCCCTCCATAGGAGGAGGATGTCGTCAATGTATCTGGCCCACAGCATGATCTGGGGCCTAGAGACTACATCGACGACATCCTCCTCCCACTTGGCCATGAACAAATTTGCCAGGCTGGGGGCGTACTTGGCCACCATGGCAACGCCCCTATCTTGATGATAGAATTGTCCATTGTGCCAGAAAAAATTATGGGTCGCTGCAAACTGCAGCAATTCCATAATGTATGCAATCTGAACAGCAGGAAGCCCTGAGTCCCTATCCAAAAAATAACCTACTGCCTCAAGGCCTAAATCGTGAGGGATCACGGTGTAGAGGGATGTGACATCAGCTGTCACAAGCCACAGACCTGAGGAGGGTTGTAGGTTTGCCAAAATGTTGATGACCTGTCTGGTGTCTTTCAAAAAGGAAGGCATCTTTTGAACCAAGGGCTGCAGGAAAAAGTCGATATATTTGCCCACCCGGGACGTCACGGAGTCGATACCTCTGACTATCGGTCGACCCGGGGGGCAAATCGGGTCCTTGTGTACTTTTGGCAAATAATACATAATTGGGACCCGGGGAGCTCTCGGAACCAAAAACGCCTTTTCCTTTTTGTTCAAAACTTTTAAATTAAAGCCCTTATTAACTAGTTTAACTAAAGATTTTCTGTACTTGTCCCCCGGATCAAGGGGGAGACGAGTATAGGTATCTTCGTCACTAAGAATGCGGTGCATTTCTGCCAAGTAGTCTGCTTTATTCAGGACCACAATGCCACCGCCCTTTTCAGCAGGGCGTATCACCAGGTTTTTGTTGTCAGTCAGAGATTTAATGCCCTCCTCTAATTGCTGTTTGCATCTCACTTTTTTAACTTTGAGATTTTCCAGGTCCTTAAGGACCAAGTCCCTAAAGACCCTCAAAGAGGCAGGCAATTGACCAGGTGGGTTGTAAGTGGACGCATTCCTCAGATCAGAATGCGTAAAGTTGGAAGATGAAGTATTGGAGGGGTTAAACGGGTTAGAGGAGACATACCGTTGGATGTTGAGTTTTCTGATAAACTTATGCACATCCATGTATGTTTTAAATTTGCTGATGTTCTTGGGTGGGGCATATTTCAGGCCTTTATCAAGTACACACAGCTCAGGGTAGGTAAGTTGATGTGAACTAAGGTTAAATATGCCAGTCCCTGTTAGGTTTTTGACCTTTTTGGACTGAGAACGCTGTCCTCCCCTAGTCCCTCTTTTAACTCTGCAAGCCTTTTGGTTCCCTGTCCGGCCCGGGGAAAACCCCAGTTGGACTGGGAATGTAATATGGGTTGATTCGGATAGCCCAACTCATAAGGCACAGAGTATTGGGCCTGACTCGCAGTGGAGGTAGAAGCAATGTTGTCACCCCCAAAGCTGGCTAGTTCACCCAAAGGGAGGAAGCTGTTATGGGTGAGGATGTTATAGTCAGCCTCATAAGACCCTGTATAGTGTGTAACATTAGGATCTTTTTGTCTTTGAGTCACATTGGGGTGTGGGCCTAAACCCCGTGATCAAGTCCTATTGGATGAAACGTTGGGAGGAGGCGTGTTTGACGTCACCGCTTGTGAGGAACAGTTCCGTACCGGTCGGAACTTTGTTTGTCTGCTGATATTTATCTACTAACCTGTAAGTGAGATATTTTATTTTTTAAATTTACCAAACGATATCACACCATTGTGGCCTTTTTTCTCTGATGGTTGGACCATTGCCCTGAGTGCTTTTCTGAGGATTGCTGGACGTGAGGTTTCCCTACAACAGCTGAATAGTCATCTTCCACAATTTCTTTGCCCTTTATTCACATGAATCTGGTAAGGACCAGTGTGTTCAGAGGTGGAGTTTTATGTCACACTGTCCATTTGCCAGTCACTTGGGGTATTTACCTTTTTACCATACAATATCACACTATTGGAGCTTTGTCTTTTTTTTGGTTGCTCACCATTGCTGGATCATCGGGTGTCTGTGTCTGGCTGTGGATCCGTTTCCCTGTCTAGCCCAGGTGTATGGCTATCCGCTAGTTTTGATCCTGTGGATCATTAACTCTGGTAAGGGTCTGCAACACCAGGCATCCTGGACTAATTTTGGTTTTTCTACATTTCTTTGCTGGAACACGTTTTCACAAGCTGTTTTTACACTGAACTGTTTACCACATCACCTTTTTTATATATTTTTATGCACATCTGAAGAAATCCTCTAGATTGTTCATTGGACTTCCTTTTTTGTTATTTTTTCACTGGTGATCTGCATAAGACACAGTTTTTTCAGCGTAACTCCATCTTTTACCTACATTATTATTTAGTATTATTTACCCACAAGGAATCCCTTGTTAATTTGAAAATGTTTTTTTGAAATGTCCCTGCCTACTCACTAGCAAACTCTCTATTTATTTATTTTTAATAAAAACACATGGTCATGTTTTGTCAGAAAACATAAAATCCATTTACTCTGGTGCTAAATAAAATAAAGGCTGAAGGCAAACAAAAAACTCAGGTAAGGCAGGAAGGCAGCACTGGAGACCCTGCTTGAATTTGTGCAGACACAGATCTTCACAGCAAACAACCAAGGATGTCAAGAAAAAAATTGGGACCATGAGAGAATCACATATCTACTAATTTTCTGGTTTTGGTTTTAGCCTTCCCTGCAGTCTTTCCTGCAGCCTTCGATAACCGAGTCTTCAGAGGCTGTGTCCCTGGAGGAGAGGTTGTGTCAGGAGCAGGAACAAGAGCAGGATCAGGAATAGGAGCAGGAGCAGGAACAGGAGGAATGATCCACACAATGTCTGTGTCCAGCTTCCCCAACATGGCCATGTTCATAGCTTTAAAAATGAGTGTTTCACAGCGAAGACGCTGGCCCATCTCCATATTTTGCAGCTTGCCAGCAATTAGGGCCGCAAATCCCTCTTCTGCGGTGGGGGGCTCTCTGAGGGCCACAGTAGCCTCCCTAATAAGGGCCTGTGTCTCCTCCATTTGCAGAAGCCTCCTGGCCCTTTTCGCTAGAGTTTGGAGAGGAGGAATCTATGACATTGTGTACCGCCGTGCCTCCTCCTGTGTCCCACTGGGGCCTGCCTCCTCCTGTCTCCCACTGGGGTCTGCCTCCTCCTGGCTTTGCTCTGTCTGTGTATAAAAAAGGTACATAGTTAATTTTTGGTCTTCATCTATCACACACTTTTTTCACCTCATGACAGATGCAAATTGAATGTTAATAAATATTAAAGATAATCATTCTGACCCCTGGATTTTTCATTCTTGTCCCCATCATTTTTGGCCACTACTGTCTATTGATATGTCCAACACTTTTTGTTCAATCCTTACATTTTGAGCACTAGTAACATCTATTTGACAGCATTATACTTTTAGTACAAAAAATTGTTAGCAAATCACAATACCTGGCTCCATGTGGCACAATCAGGCTCCTCCAGGCACTCTGGTTGTTCCTCCGAAGATGGCTGCTCTTGGCTGCAGGGAAGGCTGGAGGGTTGGCTGCAGGGAAGGCTGGATCTACTTCTGGGGGGAAGGGTTGAAAGGGATTCCCTTGACTCCAGATGATCATCCAGGAAATGGAGTTGGCTGTAGTACCATAGGTTTGGCTTGTATATCTGATCAGCAGCTGCTCCTGACCTCATTGATTTGATGACTTTAGCTCGTTGAGACCGATATGTGCCCCTAATGGTCCCATATTTTTTATTGACATCCTTGATTGTTGCTGTGGGGATCTTTGTCTTCACAAATGCAAGCAGGCTCCCCAGTGCTTCATTCCTGGCTTCTTTGTTTGAATTGAGATTGCTTTTTCTCTGCCATAAAATTGGCAGATCCTTTAATCTCTGCAAAAACTCAGTCATAAAGTCCTGATCTTTGAAGGCTTGCATGATTTCTGCAAGTCAAAATCAATACAAAAAAAAATAATGTCGGGGCGTGGCTTGGAGCGCGAGCCGGATGGACGCGTGAGACCGGAGCTCCGGACAAGTGGGAACCAGAGCGGCACTTAGCAGCCCACATCAGGCCCGATTTCGCCACAAATTCCGGGAGGATATACCCGAGAACCCAGCGGTCATGACCGGGAAACGTCATGCGGCTCGGAAACCGCAACGGCTCACAGACTTTTTCGTTCCGCACGGAAGAGCCGGGAGGCAAGATGGCGCTGAGGCCTGCACGCCTGCACGATCCTCCACCCAGGGGAGACCACCTCCATCAGGTACTCGGGTAAAACTACTATTATCCCCTGATGACATGACATCTGCTCCCCCAACCCCAACCTCCCGCAGCCCAGCTAAATCCAAGCCTAGGCTTGATGATGGGGGATTCGATAGGGCCGCAGGCCTCGAGGGCAGTCAAGCCTCAGACTCTGGGGATGACACGCGGGATCTACCCGACTCCATAGTATCCTACCCCACACAGAACCAGCCAGTGATGGATACCGTCCTTAAAGACATGTTGATTTCACTGAGAAGCACATTGCAGTCAGACATGGCCTCCTGCATGCATCGCTTCAGTAAGGACATACAAGAAGTGGGCAGGAGGGTGGATCATATAGAGAACAAGATGGAGGAATATGCAACTACAATTAACGACCTGATTGATGCTAGTGAAGACAGGGATGGTGACTCAGAGTGGGTTAAAGCCAAATTAGCAGACTTAGAAGACAGGTCCAGGAGGAACAACCTGAAAATTAGAGGCATCCCTGAGTCGGTGCTACAGCCGGACCTGAATCGGTACGCCACTGACATGTTTAAGGCCCTCATACCGGATCTTGTTGATCTCGACGTTACTGTGGATAGGATTCACCGCCTGCCTAAACCATCTCATTTACCAGAGCAAATCCCCAGGGACGTGCTCCAAAAAAAAATAATGTCAGTCAAGCCTCTACTAATAATCTTTCTCACCATATATAGGCCACAACCTCATCCGCTGATCACTAAAGTCAAAATCATGTTACGTACCATCATTGTACACATTTGTTCCTTCTTCCACACACTGAACGTCGTTTTGACCCATGCGGATTTCCTTTATATACACTGAGCATGTGTGAAGCTCTGCACGTTTTCCCCGCCCCTGACGTTCATTCTAGTACTTTCCCCTCCCCTTCTCGGTCGTCCTGCAGGGCCCACTAACAGGCCAGGTTTTATGTATTACCTTGGGGAGATGCAGTCTAGAATACTGCAATAACTGAGGAGCAAATGATATCAGCTGTGATGTATTTCAGTTATCTTGCAAACCTGGCCTGTTAGTGGGCCCTGCAGGACAAGGTTGATGACCACTGGTCTAATGCAAGACAACATGGCAGACACTCGGCAAGTGGCAACCTCAACCGAGTGAACCTAGGCGGAACTACACACCAGATCCCGGAGATACAAGGCCACAAACATGGCGTTTGAGGAGATGGTGGAAATGGTGGCAATATTGAGGAGGGAGGATTATGATGCTAAACATGGCCCATACAAATACCCTAATAAGGTGAAGGCCCAAATAATGGACACAGTGGTCAAAACTCTGTACCACAAATTTGGGGTGCGCAGATCCAGAGTCATTAGAAAAAGTAAGTAATTTTCCTGTGTACTTCAGATTATTATTAATATCATGGTGTTGCATGTGCTTTTTCTTTCATGTTCAAGATGTCAAGTTTCATGTTCGTGGGCACAATAATTGGTCGTATAAATCATCGTTCATTCTCTCACTAATAATAAAATACGATCTTTTTGTCTGGTACAGTGTTTTAGAAATGTCATCATGCCTATTTAGGCATGGTCACATGTAGTTAACACTGTATCAGACAAAAATATTGTATTTTATTATTAGTGAGCGAATGAACGATGATTCATACGACCAATTAGGGTGTCACACACAGGTGATCCAGTGGATACTTGGTGTGTTTCCATGTGGGAAACTTGACCAAAAATAGATAAATGTACCAGCTTTGGTAATAGATACAATCATGTGTTCAGCTTAGAAGTATTGACAAAACAGACAATTGTACCACACTTCCAAAGAATGATTAATATTCCTCTTTCAGGCCTCAAATCTTTTTGACTCAAGTATCCCTTTTGTTTCAATCTCATAGGGCGTCAAAGAGCTTCCAGACAGGAGCCTAGGAACCCCACACCTCCAACCCAAGACCCACCCCCGCGGGATGTGGAGGAGGAAGCGGAGGAAGTAGAAACTGGCACCACAACAGGTCAGTGTCATACACCACAGCTTCAGGTAATAGATGTAGTGTTGTGTGTTTCAAAATTTTAGGAGCTTTTCTGGCTGCGGAACAATTTGACAGTCACAGTGCCCAGATGTTGATTGGTTATGGCCTGCTCTGCTGACCTGGATGAGATCAACAAAAGCTTGGTGCATATAAGGCAAAAGACCAAGCAGGTGGAGCAAAGGATAAAATATGTTATTGATGTTTTTGGGAGGGTTTAAAAAAATGATGTTCAAATATTTTATACTTTTAATTTTGTTTGTTGTTTTGTTGGTAATGTTTTAATTGTTTTTTTTTTTAAATTTTATAATCTAATTACATTTTTTAGAATCTGAATTTTTTGTTTTACTTGATGAAACGCATGAACAATGAAAAACTTGTAAAAGTTACATTGTTCATGCGTTTTAGCAAGAAAAACAAAAAGTTAAGATTATAAAAAAAATTAAATTATACTTTTTTCTTTTTAGATTATTATCAAAAAAAAAGGTTATATTTTTTTACCCCAAAAAATAGATATTTTGTGAAAAAAAAATATATACATTTTTAGAAAAAATAAATAAAAAAAAAGTTTATATTTTTAACAAAAAAAAATAGATATTTTTTGCAAAAAAAATATATGTTTTCACCAAAAAATAAATATATATATATTTTTAGAAAAAAAAAAGTTTAACCCAAAAAAAATTACACATTTAAAATGTGAAACAATAAAAAATATTTGATACTCAACAATGTGTAGCTTCTTATATCAATGTTGCCTAAGAGAACAAATAAATATTTGTGGTGTTTACATTGACAATGATGGGTATTTAGTAAAGGAAAATACACATGGCACTACAATGGCACTAGGATAACCTAGGAGAAAGATAAAAGAAACCCAAATACAAAAATTAAAATACAAAAAAACAGACTTTTTCATTAGAAAATACATTTTTATTTCACATTTTTCCTCAAACATCATCAGGCATTGCAATGGCCCCCCTACCCATAAAATAATCAACATATTGTTGCCAGACATCATGGGCGCTTTGGGGGGGCCAAGCCTGTAGGCAATGCCATTTGGGATTGTTGAGTGGCCTCATCAGGCCCAATGGATGATAAATAAAGTTATGGAGAATGCAACAGCATATCACTATATGATTCCATTTGTACTCGCAAGGTTGATGGAGGTGAGAAATAGGCGGAAACAGCTGGGCATGATGCCAAAGTCATTTTCTACCACTCTTCTGGCTCTGGCCAGCCTGTAATTAAACACCCTCCTCTCAGGGGTGAGGGTTCTTTGGGGAAAAGGCCTCATCAGATGGGGACCCAGCGCAAACGCCTCATCTGTAATGAACACAAAGGGTAGTCCCTCTTCATTCTCTGCTGCAGGTGGCAATGCCAGGTAATCTTATTGGAGCTGTTGGGCGAACTCCGTCTGGGCAAACACTCTGCCGTCAGACATCCGCCCATTTTTCCCCACATCCACAAATAGAAAATCATAATTGTCTGACACCACCGCCATCATCACAATACTGTGAAACCCTTTATAATTAAAATAATAGGATCCCGAACGGGGTGGTGGCACGATGCGGACGTGCTTGCCATCAATGGCTCCTCCACAGTTTGGAAAGTTCCAACGCTGGGAAAACTCTGATGCCACAGTCTGCCATTCCTGTGGTGTAGAAGGGAACTGTGGAGTAAAAAAAATATATACTTTGAGTCAAACATTGCAATCAGATTATACAAAAACATTTTTGCCAAAACATCAGTACATCATTAATTTGAAGGAGTATTTTAAGACAAAAAAATGGATCACTAATCAGATTCCTCACCACCTCTTATGGCCCAATAATTTTTTTTGGGGGGGAGGGGGTTCAAGATGAGTTGGGGACCTCAGAAATAAAGGCTCTAGCACTCTGTCTGAATTCCCAAAAAATATTACATGCACACATTTTAGCGGGGGGGGGGGGGGGGGTCAAGCACTACAATGGAGCAGACAAAACACATTGGGAAGTGACTAGGCTAGGTGTGTTTGGGCCCAGGATAGAATGCTGGAGAGGTTGGCTATTGGACATATGTCAATATGCAGCATTAAGGCCAAAAAAAGAGGCATTAAAAGCTTACAGCATGCATGGGGAAAAGGGGGGAAAGGGGAAATTCACAGCATATTACAATCATGTTAATTAGGGACTGTTTAAAAAAATACAATACATTAGCAAGCATTAAATACATAGATTGTGAGGTTAAAGGACAAAACTTACCTTAATATAGTCCTCCTGCAGCTAGCAGCTACTCACCTGGTTGGTGTGGCAGACCTCCTCTCTTTACTGTCATAAGAAATGTGAAGGCCAGGAAATGTTCTGTGAAAAAACACCAAGCAGGCATGCTGTCACTTATTGTAAACACAGAAGCAAGTTGTTGTAATATTAATATATATGTGTATATTGTATTATTATATTGTAGGTCCAAAATTGACCAGGCCAGATTTAAAACCTGTAATTACATATTACACATCAAAAGGTGTTTGCTGACCAAAAGGGTTAGTGGTCAAACACAGATTAAAGGAACAGCTAAGGACCCTTTGATGTGTTAATTTTATCTAAGACTAGGTGTTTGAGATGGCCTGGTACTTCCTTACATACATAAGGAAGTATTTATTGATGGTAATTAGACTTGTATGTTCGACTGTTCATCAAATTGCGAGTGTTATGGGCCGTTTGCGCCAAATTCGAGTGGCGCCGCCTGTACAGAGAGCTGTAATTGGCCAAAGCCAGGGTGGCTTTAGCCAATTATGCCTCAGGGGATTTAGTACATGCCCCACACTATATAGGGATTACCTGAATACAAATGCTGGTGTTCTCATACAAGTACAGGCAGGGAAATACAGTATTCAGGTTTATTGTCCTTTGCACAGTGTGCACCTAAAGCTACGTGAATACAATTGCTGGTGTTCTCATACTAATACCACAGGCAGGGATCTGCAAGTATTTTCACTTGGTGTACTGTGTCCTCTGCACAGTGTGCACCTAAAGCTACGTGAATACAATTGCTGGTGTTCTCATACTAATACCACAGGCAGGGATCTGCAAGTATTTTCACTTGGTGTACTGTGTCCTCTGCACAGTGTGCACCTAAAGCTACGTGAATACAATTGTTGGTGTTCTTTTTTTTTTTTTTACCCACTTCAGACTCCACCGACCATGAGACCTGCTCACAATCAAATTGCTTATTATGTCTCTATTTGGGTTTCGCATAATTTGTGGGTATTTTTTTTTTTATTTCTAAAACTCTGTATATAAGGAGGACAAGTATGTATTTTGTTTTTTTTTTCTTTTACAGAGCTTTAAACTTTTCTTCCTTAATTGTTGTATCCCTTCTGCCTGTTCTCTTCCCTCCCCCCGGACCTCCAGTTACCTTTCTATCTTTTCTGGTCAATCTCTTATTTTCTATCTTATTACTTTCTTGTATTATATCAATCCTTAAAGGTATGACAAAGTCTTATAAGGTCCTATGCACCCATTAAATCCGCAAATGTCATTGAATGTTTGAACGCTATCCATTTAGACCAGGTCTCTTCATATTCCTCTAGGCCAGACCTGGGCAAACTACGGCCCGCGGGCCGTATACGGCCCGGCGGACCTTTTAATCCGGCCCCCCCCGCCGCCGCCGAAATCGCCGCCGCCGCTGCTGCCACGTTAATCACCGCGGCGGGGAACATTACAGACAGCGTTCGTTTGAACAGCTGTTTTCCCCGCTGCGCATAGACACTCCCCCTTGGACGGATCTGTCCAATCGCGAGCAAGGGGGAGTCACATAGACACTCCCCCTTGCTCGCGATTGGACAGATCCGTCCAAGGGGGAGTGTCTATGCGCAGCGGGGAAAACAGCTGTTCAAACGAACGCTGTCTGTAATGTTCCCCGCTGCGGTGATAACAGTAGGCAGGGCCGGGAGGGGCCATCACACGCAGCCACTTGTGCCAACACACGCAGCCACTTGTGCCAACACATGCAGCCACTTGTGCCAACACATGCAGCCACTTGTGCCAACACATGCAGCCACTTGTGCCAACACACGCAGCCACTGTGCCACCATAAATTGTCCCAACTGTGCCAATCACACGCAGCCACTGTGCCAATCACACGCAGCCACTGTTCCCATCAAACGCAGCCACTGTGCCAATCACACGCAGCCACTGTGCAATCAATTGTTGCCACTGTTCCCAAACACAGCCACTGTGCCAATCACACGCAGCCACTGTGCCAATCACACGCAGCCACTGTGCCAATCACACGCAGCCACTGTGCCAATCACACGCAGCCACCGTGCCCATCACACGCAGCCACTGTGCCCATCAAACGCAGCAACTGTGCCATCACATGCAGCCACTGTGCCAACACACGCAGTCACTGTGCCAATCACACGCAGCCACTGTGCCAATCACATGCAGCCACTGTGCCAATCACATGCAGCCACTGTGCCCATCAAACGCAGCCACTGTGCCAATCACACGCAGCCACTGTGCCAATAACACGCAGCCACTCTGCCCATCAAACGCAGCCACTGTGCCCATCAAACGCAGCCACTGTGCCATCACATGCAGCCACTGTGCCAACACACGCAGTCATCTGTGCCATCAATTGTTGCCACTGTGCCCATCACACGCAGCCACTGTGCCATCAATTGTCGCCACTGTGCCCATCAAACGCAACCACTGTGCCATCACACGCAGCCACTGTGCCATCACATGCAGCCACTGTTTAATCAATTGTTATTGATTAAACAGTGGCTGCCTGTCCCCAGCCTCTGTCCCCCTCCTGTGTCATGTCCCCAGCCTCTGTCCCCCTCCTGTGTCATGTCCCCAGCCTCTGTCCCCCTCCTGTGTCATGTCCCCAGCCTCTGTCCCCCTCCTGTGCCATGTCCCCAGCCTCTGTCCCCCTCCTGTGCCATGTCCCCAGCCTCTGTCCCCCTCCTGTGTCATGTCCCCAGCCTCTGTCCCCCTCCTGTGTCATGTCCCCAGCCTCTGTCCCCCTCCTGTGTCATGTCCCCAGCCTCTGTCCCCCTCCTGTGTCATGTCCCCAGCCTCTGTCCCCCTCCTGTGCCATGTCCCCAGCCTCTGTCCCCCTCCTGTGCCATGTCCCCAGCCTCTGTCCCCCTCCTGTGCCATGTCCCCAGCCTCTGTCCCCCTCCTGTGCCATGTCCCCAGCCTCTGTCCCCCTCCTGTGCCATGTCCCCAGCCTCTGTCCCCCTCCTGTGTCATGTCCCCAGCCTCTGTCCCCCTCCTGTGTCATGTCCCCAGCCTCTGTCCCCCTCCTGTGCCATGTCCCCAGCCTCTGTCCCCCTCCTGTGCCATGTCCCCAGCCTCTGTCCCCCTCCTGTGTCATGTCCCCAGCCTCTGTCCCCCTCCTGTGTCATGTCCCCAGCCTCTGTCCCCCTCCTGTGCCATGTCCCCAGCCTCTGTCCCCCTCCTGTGCCATGTCCCCAGCCTCTGTCCCCCTCCTGTGCCATGTCCCCAGCCTCTGTCCCCCTCCTGTGCCATGTCTATAACAAGTACTCGTACCAGTTTTCCAACAATGATATTTACTGCTTTTTATAAAGAAATACAATTGATTTTATGCAGTATTGAGTTTAGCCTTTTGGCCCGGCCCTCCAAAATATTTTTAGTTTCTCATGTGGCCCCATCGAAAAAATAATTGCCCACCCCTGCTCTAGGCCGTCTATGTCAGAAAACCTTAAAAATTCTAAATTTTGAATGGAATTTATTTTATTGCACCATTCTCTAGTAGAGGGACTTTCCCTGTCTTGCCAGTGACTGGCTATCAGGCTTTTAGCAGCTGTTAACAGATGTGGTAATAGACTTTTCTGATATTGTTTATTTGGTAATCTGATCCTCTGGTGCAAGCATCCCCAGGGATCATCTGGAATCTCTATGTCCGTTATTTCGGTTATTAAATATCTAATCCTGCTCCAATACCGTTTGATTTTTGGACATCGCCACCATATATGAGCCATATCTCCGATCCGTCTGCATCCGCGCCAGCAAAATTCTGAGGCTTCTTTCTTATATTTGTGAGCTTTGTCTGGAGTAATATACCACCGTGTTAGACATTTATAATTTAATTCAATTATTTTATTGTTTGCTGACGAGGTATGCACTCTTCTCCATATTTGTTTTAGTTCTGGTATACTCAGAGAGGACCCCAATTCTTCCTCCCATTTTTTAATATATGGTGGAATGTCCAATTGCTCTACTTCTATTAAGTTTTTGTAGATCTTAAAGAACTCCTCTCCCTACTTCTCCTTCACTGATTCTCTCGAGGGGACGAAGGTTTTCCGCAGATCTACACGGCTGTGCCAGAGCCTCAAAGAAATGTTTTAACTGGGCATACCGCCATTCGTTTATCTCTATTACCTACCCTCTGCCCTTTAATTCCTCATAGGTGCTTAATTTATCTCGTGTCATGACATCTTTCAGCTGAGCATTTTTTTCCTAATCCATTTCCCTGATATCTTCTCTACCCCCGGTGCAAAGTATTTTGAGTCTTTTAATGGCATTAATGGTGAGTTGAAGTCCCATTTTCCCCTCTTGTGAACTTTATCCCAAATTTTAATAGCATGACGTGTAATGTTGAGTGATTGCTTACCTAACTCCCTGTATTTATCTGGAATCCAGATGACACTCCCTAGTGAGACATTGCTCATCTGGTATGCCATGCTTACCCACCTTTTTTGCTTAGTGTCCCAAATCCAGTCTATCACTCTTGTGAGAATTACTGCTTCATAATAACTTCTTATGTCTGGTGCTCCCCATCCACCTTGTGTCTTATTTTTTTTAAAGTTGCCCAGCTGATACAAGCTTTTTTACCCTGCCAGACAAATTTTAGTAAAATTGTTTGTAGAGTGTTAAAGTACTTCTGGGGTAGGGCATCTGTATCTTATACATGATTTTGGGCAAGATTACCACCTTAAAAATATTCATTTCCCCCCCCCCCCCAGGATATTTGTCCTACCGTGAGTCTACTAAGTTATGTCTTAATATCTTCCAGCATACAGTAGGTGCACGCGATATTGTGTCAATCTCGCTCCCTTTCTCGGCGAGATTGAGCACATACGAGCCCCATCGCGGGAGCCAGCGCCGAGCTGGCCAGCCGCGATGGAGACAAAGCCGTCATAGAAGCGACGGGAGATCCGACTTGGATTCCCGCCAATTCTACACGTGTGCGGCGTTTGTTATGAATCCTGAGGGGGAAGTCCCCGCCGGATTTTAAATAAAAATTTGGCATGGGTTCCCCCCTCAGGAGCATACCGGGCCCTTAGGTCTGTTATGGGTTGTAAGGAGAGCACCCCCTACGCCGAAAAAACGGCGTAGGGGGGTCCCCCTACAATCCATACCAGACCCTTATCCAAAGCACGCTACCCGGCCGGTCAGGAAGGGAGTGGGGACGAGCAAGGGCCCCCCCCTCCTGAGCCGTACCGGGCTGCATGCCCTTAACATGGGGGGGTTGGGTGCTCTGGGGCAGGGGGGCGCACTGCGGCCCCCCCACCCCAGAGTACCCTGTCTCCATATTGATGAGGACAGGGCCCCTTCCCGACAACCCTGGCCGTTGGTTGTCGGGGTATGCGGGCGGGAGGCTTATCGGAATCTGGGAGCCCCCTTTAATAAGGGGGCCCCCAGATACCGGCCCCCCACCCTAAGTGAATGAGTATGGGGTACATCGTACCCCTACCCATTCACCTGCAAGAAAAGTGGTAAAAACACAAATAAACCACACAGGGTATTAAAATATTTTATTAGTCTGCTCCGGAGGCCTCCCCTGTCTTCTTTAGCTCTTTTACCAGGGGAGGCTTCTTCTTCCGATTTCCGGGGGTCTTCTCCTGCTCTCCGGGGTCTTCACCGCTCTTCTGTGACGTCTTCTCCACTCCGGGGGGTCTTTTCAGCTCTTCTGTGACGTCTTCTCCGCTCCGGGGGTCTTCTCAGCTCTGGGGGGGTCTTCTTCTATGTTCACAGTCCCATCATGCTCCGGTAGGTACCACGTGGGTAGGTATCACATGGGTAGGTACCAGAGCATGATGGGACTGTGAGGCCTATATAAATCCGACGCAAGCCGCGCACTCGTCATTGCAGCGAGAAGAGCCGGCCGGCGTGTCAACATCTGGAGAAGACGGAAGACGAGAAGAGAAGAAGATGACGTCACAGAAGAGCGGACTGACCGCCGCCAGTATAGCGGCGGCCAGCCCTGAAGGAGAAGGAACCGGACAGCCGGAGGAAGAACCGGGGTGTGCCGAGTCAAGAGCGGAGAGCGGCGAACATAGAAGAAGACCCCCCCAGAGCTGAGAAGACCCCCGGAGCGGAGAAGACGTCACAGAAGAGCTGAGAAGACCCCCTGGAGCGGAGAAGACATCACAGAAGAGCGGTGAAGACCCCGGAGAGCAGGAGAAGACCCCCGGAAATCGGAAGAAGAAGCCTCCCCTGGTAAAAGAGCTAAAGAAGACAGGGGAGGCCTCCGGAGCAGACTAATAAAATATTTTAATACCCTGTGTGGTTTATTTGTGTTTTTACCACTTTTCTTGCAGGTGAATGGGTAGGGGTATGATGTACCCCATATCCATTCACTTAGGGTGGGGGGCCGGTATCTGGGGGCCCCCTTATTAAAGGGGGCTCCCAGATTCCGATAAGCCTCCCGCCCGCATACCCCGACAACCAACGGCCAGGGTTGTCGGGAAGGGGCCCTGTCCTCATCAACATGGGGACAGGGTGCTCTGGGGTGGGGGGCCCCCACAGTGCGCCCCCTGCCCCAGAGCACCCGACCCCCCCCATGTTGAGGGCATGCAGCCCTGTACGGCTCAGGAGGGGGGGGGGGGCGCTCGCTCGTCCCCACTACCTTCCTGACCGGCCGGGTAGCGTGCTTTGGATAAGGGTCTGGTATGGATTGTAGGGGGACCCCCCTACGCCGTTTTTTCGGCGTAGGGGGTGCTCTCCTTACAACCCATAACAGACCTAAGGGCCCGGTATGCTCCTGAGGGGGAACCCATGCCAAATTTTTATTTAAAATCCGGCGGGGACTTCCCCCTCAGGATTCATAACAAACGCCGCACACGTGTAGAATTGGCGGGAATCCAAGTCGGATCTTCCGTCGCTTCTATGACGCGCTTGCTGGAATGTGCTGTCACTATTCCAGTGAGTGTGAGATGTCGGCGAGATCTCGGCACCATGTCGCCGAGAATCAGCGCGATGCTGTCGTGCTAAAAACACAATATCACAAACACCTACTGTAGGTACGAAATTTACTTTGTAAATCCTCTCTTTTGACATAGCTATTTTTACTCCTAAATATTTTATCTCCTTTTTCCCCCACACAAATGGGAACTCCTTTTGATAAATATTTTGGTCTTTCTTAGCTATATTAATACTTAGGGTTTCGGATTTAGTTGGGTTCATTTTAAAATTGGACAGCTCTCCATATTGTTTCAATAATTTTAGTAAATTTGGTAACGTTATTCTCGGGCATGTTAAGTAGAACAGGATGTCATCCGCGTAAGCCGCGAGTTTATGTTCCTCCCGTCCTACTTCTATACCCTTTACATCTGGATTCTTCCTTATTCTCCTTAATAGTGGTTCTAATGCCAGGACGAACAATAAGGGGGACAGGGGACATCCCTGTCTTGTGCCATTGTAAAGTTCAAAAGCACCAGACAGGGTCCCATTGATTTTTACTCTTGCACCAGGTTTGTTATACAATACCTTAATCCAATTAACATTTTTGGACCTATTCCTATTCTCTCTAATGTCTTATATAAGAAACCCCAGTCTACTCTATCAAACGCTTTTTCCGCATCTACTGATAAGAGTAGACCTGGGGCTCCACTATCACTAATTTTCTGAATGGCTAACGATGATCCCATTATCTCTCCCCTCCCGTCCTGGTACAAAACCAACCTGGTCAGTGTGGATCAGGTCCTTCATTATTCCTTTCATCCTCTCTGCTAATATTTTGGAGAAAATCTTGGTGTCACAATTCAGAAGGGAGATTGGTCTGTAACTGGAGAAAAGTGTGCTATCCTTCCCCTCTTTCAGGATTAGAGTGATAGTAGCTTATCTAGCTTCTTTACAGATGTCCCACTTTTCACCTAAACCATTCATGTACGAACACATTTTCGGGGCCAAAATGTCAATGAACTTTTTGTAATAAAGAACCGTTAAACCATCCGGTCCTGGACTCTTACTGTTTGGCGCGTTTTTGACTATTTCTCTAATTTCCTTTTCTGAGATCGGGGCTTCAAGCTTATTGAAATTATCTTCAGATATTGCCTCCAACTCTATTTTCTTTAGAAATTCATATATTTTTTTTCCCTTTAAACTTAGCTCTTCCTTAGTCTCCTGTTTTTTGATTGAATAACGTTTTTCGTAGTATTCTTTAAAACTCTCCACTATTTCGCTGGTTTTATGCACTACTTCACCCCGACTTGTTTGTATTTTCTCAATAAAGTTAAGATTTTTTTTTTTTTTTTAATAAATTTGCTAGATGTTTCCCTGGTTTATTATCCCATAAGTACCTCTCTTTCTTTACTTGGTTAAATGTGCTTCTGGTTTCTTGTTCTCTTAACTCCTCTCTCTTGATATTTAATTTTAGTAAAGTTTCTTTATTTCTATCTTGTTTAAGTTGTTGTTCTAAGTTATAAATTTATTTTATGAGTGTTATTCTATTCTCCTTATTTTATTTTTTTTCCGCTCCAATCTTAATTAGTACTCCGCGCGCAAAAGCCTTATGGGTCTCCCAGACTATGGTCTCTGAGACATCCTCTGTTAAATTTATTTAAAAAAATTCCTCCAATTCCCCTTTTATTCTGGTTTCTATATCTTTGTCCTGAAGAAGTTCTTCGTTAAGCCTCCACTTCAAATTATTTACCCGTTTCTCCTCTATTTTTAGTCGTAATGACACTGGCGCATGGTCAGAGAAGGTTGCTATACCTATGCTGGAATCACTTATATTTTCTAAAAACCTATGCTCTACCAAAAAAAAGTCAATCCTCGAGTAAGTCTCGTGTACCGGGGAGCGGAATGTATAATCCTGCTGTTTATTATGTTGTATCCTCCATACATCTACTAATTGAGACTGATGGAGTTTTTTTTTTCAATTTGTTTCTCCATGCCATTCCGGTCCCCTGTGCACGAGATGTACTATCTAAGTCTGGATCCATGTGAAAATTAAAATCCCCTGCTATTATAGCTATTCCCCGTTTAAACTCCATGAACGCCGTTATCGTTTTCATTACATAGCAGATATGATTTTTGTTTGGGCAATATATGTTTGCCAATGAGATGTCTGCTTCATTCAGTTTTCCTCTCAGGAACAAGTATCTGCCCTCTGGATCTGCCCTTCTCTCATCTATTATAAACCTGATCTCTTTGGCAAAACCTATAGCGACCCCTTTCGCTCAGCTAATTGGAGAATCTCCAAAATACCATACCGGGTAAGATTGTGTCATATTTTTGCGGTTTGCTTCTATGGTGAGATGGGTCTCCTGCATCATGATCACATCCCCCTTCAATAAGCTAAGCTCCTTCATTATATTTGCACGCTTAATGGGTGCATTTAGGCCCCTGACATTATAAGATATTATGTTTATCTCCGACATTTTTTATGAAATATTCTTCTTGACATTTCGCGGAATTCTGGAGTCCCCCCTTCCCTTCTACGAGTTCCTCCCCCTCCATATCTACCCTTCCCCCTTCCATCTCCTTCCCACCTCCCTCCCCGCCCACCTTTCCCTTGGAGGAAATACTGGCCTCACTGAGGCCCTTGGCCGTGGCCCTCCTTTCCTTTTCCCAGCCCCTGGATGCTCCTCCTTGAGGTTGAGCTCTGAGGGATTACAGAAATCGAGCACCCTGCCCACCCATGTCCACCCACTCCAGCTCCATCCCTCCAAAGCATCTCCGCATATAAATCCCTCTACCTATGTGTCTCAAAATGAAAATATTTCTCTCACCCTTTTTTTTTTTTCCTTTTCTCTTTTTTAATATATATTTTTTTCTTTAACATAACGCCTTCTCTTGTGTATCTCCCCATTTCTATCTCTCCCTACATTTTCTTTCTACCCGGTGCTCTCTTCCATAACAGTTGCCATGCCTGCACTTCTTCTGGGCTATCTATTTGCTCCTGTTTCTCCCACCATCCTGGAATCTCAATTAGGTCTATATTCAATCTCCTGCAGAAATTTGGGGTCTCCTCTGGAAATCTTAATGTTGCCGAACAGCCCTCCTTACGGCCTGTCAAACATGCAGGAAAACCCCATGTGTACTGGATATTTTGTGATTTAAGTAAATCCAGTAATGGCTTTAATGTTTTTCTCTGGGATAGCGTTTCTCCTGATAAATCTGGGAAAACCTGTAGGCTAGTCTCTCGATATTTAGTCGGTTGGTTGGCTTTCATATAGCTATTTATTAGCTCCTTGTCCTGATAGTTATGGAATCTAGCTATCACATCTCTTGGGACCTCCGTCCCTACTTCTGGTGGTTTTCTGATCCGGTGTATCCTTTCAAACTTGATTTTACTTGGAGCCTCTTTTGTTCCCACCATGTGACCAAATATCTCGTCCAATTGTTCTTGTAAATTGTCTTCTCCTTGTTGTTCCGGTAGGCCTCTGATCCTTATATTCTTTCTTCTGTTCCTATTCTCCTGGTCCTCGATTTTGTACCTCATGTATCTCTGTTCTTTACATAAATCCTCTACTTGTTTCTTTAACCCTTTTATTTCTAGGATATGGAAGTCCATTCTTTCCTCTACTTCCTCCACTCTTTTCAACATATGTTTCATGTCCTCCCGTAGGCTGTTTATTTCCCCTTTTAAAGAGGACTCTAATCTTAGTTCCATGCTTGCTAGCATTTCTGCCATATCCCCCTTAGTTAATTGCTGCTTTTTTTGTCTTGTTTCCATTTCCCCGTCGTCCTCTAGTTCTTCTCTCAACAAACTGGCAGAGTCAGAGTTTGTTTTAGCACCTGCCTTATTACTAGGGCTGGCTTTTCCCCCTTCCTGTAGTATGTATTTTCCTATGGATCCGGGGCTCGCACTTGTTCTAGGTATATTTGCCACTGCTCCTCTCCCCGATCTCCCCCTCATCTTTAAACTCATGCAAGGAGTGCCCTGTATGTGCCCCTTCAGTAGGGGAGAATGAGGGATAACAAGGGTTATGAAGGCCTAGCGGGCAATATTAGACCTAACTTAGGTTAGTCTAACGTGAACTCTTTGAGCTCTCACTGCCCGTCAGTTACTGCTAGTGGTTGAAATTTCGGTTAGATACCCTTATAGGCTTGCTGATCAATACGGCTAGTGGGATTGGCCAGTAGTCTAGGGAGCACCAACACTAAAAACAAAAAAGTATGAAAACAACTGTGGAAGTATAAGGATCAAATATAGGACATCATATGTCCTAGTAGGACACAATTGGTATAATAGGGTCAATTAACCGAGAGTCTATTTTGACCCATATCAATTAGCAATATCTTATCAGTAGACCTCTGCCTCCTCTATTTTTTTTTCTGCGGACAGAAAGTCACAGATAGATACCCCAAATTATCAAGCACAGCATCAAGTATAGAGAAACTTGTACTTATAATGCCAGTAATTGCCAATAATTGCTGGTAGTTCCAAATGGGTATAGATATTAATACCGTGATAGAGATAGATAGAGAGCAGCGGGTGGACTCAGAGATCTCCTCGGAGAGCCGTATAGCAATATGGTAGTAGAAGTGATAGCATAAATGATCAATGATATTGATAATATTCGCAATACTGTCAGAATATCAAGGATAATATTGGGTATATAATTCAGTATACAATGCGCAAATGGTAGTAAATGATTGTATGATCTGCTGACAACTATTAGCAGAGATGGTAACAATCCTTTCCATCATATTCCATAATAACCATAGTATTTCAAAGATATTTTAGTTTCTAGTGTTTCTTTGCAGCCATACAATCTCCAGTCTCTCTGAGCATTTAGGGCCAGATTCTCAAAAGAGTTACGATGGTGTAACTCAGGAAACACCGTCGTATCTCTGTTTCTGAGCCCAGGTATCTATGCGAGTGATTCCTAGAATCATTTTCGCATAGATACGGCCAAGATCCGACAGGTGTAAGTCACTTACACCGTCGGATCTTAGATGTAATGCGACGCCGACTCATTTGTTTATGCAAATTAACCTGATACGCCGATTCCCGAACGAATTTGCGTCGCGTAGTCGTCGCGTACGTCGTTTCCGTAAACATAAGGTTACCCCTGCTATATGAGGGGTAACCTTACGCCAGTCCGCCGTATGCCATGTTAAGTATGGCGTCGGGTCCGCGTCGGCATTTTCCGTCAGTTACGTCATTTTCTTGAATACGACTTTACGTCAATGACGCTCACGTCGGCGTCATTGACGTTTTCCGTCGTGAGCTGGAGCATGCGAACTGGGCTATTTTTCAGCCCGGCGCATTCGCAGTTCAATCGGCGTGGGGGGGTGCTTAATTTGAATACAAGCCGCCCCCTTTGAATTACGCGGCCATACGCCAGGCCATTTACACTACGCCACCGCAAATTACAGAGCAAGTGCTTGGGGAATACGGCACTTGCTCCAGTAAGTTGCGGAGGCGTAGTGTAAATGGCTTACACTACGCCAACGCGGGATCTACAAGAATCTGGCCCTTAGTCATTTAGTCAGTTAGTCAATTGCACATTGTACCCCAGGCTAACGCCAATTAGATGCGTGCCAGACAGCTGTTGGGCCGTCGGGTCAACTGACCCCCCCTGCTCACCGCCACCCGAGAACCCGGGCGCCAAAAGCAGCAGCAGCAGTAGCACGGGTCTGCACGGGTCAGTACAGGTCCGTGCAGGTTAGAACGGGCTGTAATGGCGGGTGTCACGGATAGGTGTCACAGATCATAGAAGTTACCAGTGTCACGCACTGGTCAGAAACTGATCAGAAACTAATCAATTATTGATCTTGTGCAATGCTCTGCACTGTAGTGCTCTATGGTAAAAGGTCTCCGTAGGTGAGGCAGCAGCAGCAGCAGCGTGAGCGGCGGCAGCAGCGGAGGATGTAATGGATATGGTGGGCGGACAGCGAACAGTGAGGTATCCAGGAATTCAGGAAGCAGCGCCCAACAGTACCCAGCCCGACCCGGTCACTTACCCTCCACATCTACCATATCCCACATGCAGGGATACGATGCAACGATGTGACACGACCGGATCCACAGCAGACCCGCTACGGCTACGGTGTCACGGAAGCATGAATCAGACGTACAAAACAGATAAATGAATAAGAAGACTTTATTGAAAACCAAACAGCAAGGTCAAAGTCCACGCTGACAATCAAAACCGCCAGAAGAGTCGTCCAACAGTGCCAGGGTTGATAACCAGGGATGGAAGTCAGCCAAGCCGGAGTCTGTAGCCAGAGACGGGGTAGAACAAAGCCGAGGATCAGGAACCAGAAGAAACATCCGTAGCCGGGTCGGTAACCAGGAGCAAACAGCACGACCACAGAAGGGGTATCAGACGAGAGGCCCAAGCAAGGAACTGCTGCAGCTGCCGTCATATATATATGCTGAGCAGCCAGCTCCTCCCAGTGGGAAGGAGGAGCTACAGTGTGAGGCAGGTTACAAGAACCCCATGAAGCAAGATGGCTGCCAGCACATGTCAGTGATGAGAAGCCTGCAAAGAGGTAAGACCATGACATACGGTAAGGACATCAAAGACAAGAGAGTCTGTGCAGGTCTATGGCTGATTATGGCTCGATTGTGGGCGGGTAGGCCGGGTAGGAGACACAGAGTACCTGGCTTGTCGTGTGGCTGTCTTACGGTATGAAGACGAATGGCATGACGGCTTCTAGTCAGCCCGACTAATCAGCCCGAATGCTGTTGAGGATGAGGTTGAGGACGCGAGGATGCATGGACTGGATGGACGCTTGTGGCGGCTCTAGATCTCCATGCCGCCGGGAGGTGGTAAGAGCACGCTCAGCAGCGGCAGCTCCGTCTCTGCTCTCCCATCAGGCCCCTCCCTCCTCTAGATTACACTACAATGGTGACTTTCAATTGCTGGTGTTCTCATACTAATACCACAGGCAGGGATCTGCAAGTATTTTCACTTGGTGTACTGTGTCCTCTGCACAGTGTGCACCTAAAGCTACGTGAATACAATTGCTGGTGTTCTCATATTAATACCACAGGTGATCTGTGTCATGGATATTCAATAGTCTGGCAGCTTACCTGTTTCCATCTGTCCATTAAGAGGCCTGACTCTGTTCTGGTTACCTTCTTATGTCCTCTCCTTCCTGTATGGCCCCACCCAGGCCATCCCAGGAAGTCTATATTAACTGTTGCACTACAGGCCTGCAGTGCTGTTCAACAGTGTTGTTTGCTTTAGTTCCTGTCTGCAGTGTGCTACGATTATCTTCCTGTGTACCATTTTTGGCTCGTCCCTGACTTCTCATGTTTGCCTGTGATCTTGACCTTTTGCCTGTCCCTCGGTTACCCCTGTCTGCCTGTTGCCCTGACCTCAGCTTACCCATCACTACCGCTTGTCTGCTTGCTGCTTCCCCTCTCTCCCTGCGGAGCGTGACCTAGGGGATCCCAGGGGTCGCGCCCTTGATCCAGCTGCAGCGAAGGCCATCCTCACCACTAGAGGCTCTGGTGAACACAAAGCTGGGTCTTAGACTCCGCACCCTGGGCGATCTTGGGTTCACACTTCCTCTCTTATTGCAGCAGTCGGTCATAGGTTTTACTATCCTGTGGTGCATCCCTGACCCCAACGGGGTGCACTTGTCACCTGGCCACAGGTGACCTGACAATCTGCAAGTATTTTCACTTGGTGTTCTCTACACAGTGTTCACCTAAAAGCTACGTGATTACAATTGATGGTGTTTCCATATTAATACCACAGCCAGGGATCTGCAAGTATTGTCAGTATTTGTACAGCTTCATCTCCCTGCAGGCCTTTAGTATGTCTGGAAAGACAACAAGGAGAGGCAGAGAGTCATGAGCCGATAAAAGAGGGCAAGCAGGCTCTGCGTCTAGAGGCAACAGTGCTGGTCGTTGACACGGTGCATCCTCATCAGCACGTGGCCGTAGGACACGCTCGTCCTTTTTTCGGCAGCTGGCCGTGTTGAGCCGCAACATGCCGAACACTTGTAGAGTGAATGACCAATCCGTCCTCATCCTCCTCATCCTCTCTCACCCAGGCTCAGGGTACTTTGTATGGCAAAGCAGCTGCTGATGCGGCCTCTTCCCTCTGCTCAATGGCATCAGTCACTCCTTCCCTAGCCCCACCATGTACTCTTGAGGAGTCCCCCAAACTGTTTGACCACAGTGTTGGGTACATGCTGCAGGAGGATGCGCAGCGTTTTGAAGGCTCCAATGATGGTACCCAGCCAGAGGAAGGCAGTAACGTGAGCCCAGAGAGAGGGGTGCCCAAGAAGGACAGTCATGTTCCCCCAGCTGCAGCATACTGCCAGGTTTACTACAGTGATGAGGAGGGAGGGGATGATGAGGTTAATGACTCCACATGGGTGCCTGATAGGAGAGAGGAGGAGGAGGCACATCTCACACCGCAGAGCTCCGCATTTGCAGGGCGCTGGTGTGGGCCATTTTTGAGACGAGTGCATCAGATCGCACCGCTGCTATTTGCAACATATGTCGCAAGCGTATCTCACGTGGCCAAAACTTCACCTGCTTGGGCACCACATGCTTGACCAGACATATGTCAACCTGCCATGCAGTTTGTTGGCAAGTTTACCTAAAATACCCACACCAAAGAACAAAGCAGACCTCTCCTTGCTCCTCATCAGCTGGGATCTTCAATCCCACTATACATTCAGTCCTCTCTGAAGGCTGCACTGATAGGACTGAAGGTATAGAATTAGATGTGTCACAGCCAAGTACTTGCAGGAAACCTACTATCGGTACACCAACATCAGATTGTACCTGGCAAATTTCCCTGCCCCAGCTGCTGCAGCGCTGAAAGATGTTCTCTCCCAGCCATCCACATGCCCAGCCGTTGAATGCTAGCTTAGCTAAATTGCTAGCACTTCAACTGCTGCCTTTTTTAGTTGGTAGACTCTGCCCCCTTCCGTGAGTTTGTGATATGTGCGGTACCTCAGTGACAGGTTCCTAAACACCAGAGCGATTCTGGCTCTCTACCAGCATATGGAAGGCAATATCCATAAAAGTGATAAAAATTGTATGTGTAAATATTGCGCTAATTAAAATATAAAGGTGAATCAAGCAGCCAACATAACAAAGTGGATGCTCCGTGAATATAAAATGTAAAAAATGTGGCGCTAAAAGGAGACCCTAAAAGGGGCTAACCTGAGAAGGAAGTGAGTATAGATTGACCCAGCAAGGTCAACCAAGTGACTTATATAATATATGTATGGGTGTATCCCCAAATGTAGAGCCTGCAATCACTCTAAGCTCCACATGGGGGACCCACTTGGTGTCAACCAAATGGTGAAAATTGTTGACATGAAAAAAATAGGTGAATAGCAATATTAGTAAACAAAACAAAACTAAACCCCAAACAGTGTCTAGGGCACACTCAGTATATAAAAGCACCCGAACAGGCGCATAAACTGATAGTGTGCCTGAAGGCAAAATGTACCAGTGCAAAAGAAATCAGTGCTCAAAATTGTTATCTTTTCCAAAAACAATAAAGTCAAAGTTCACGTTATAATAACAATGAGGTGAGTCTCAAAAGCGGTGACCAAATGCACAGATGTAATAGTCCATTCAAGTAAACTGGATCAAAGTGCCATATGTTCTCTTCAAATAATGGGTGAAGCAGTAAACATCAGATACAATCTTCCGTGTTGGACATATGAATATGTGAGTAAATACTCTTACCGGAACCGATGGACCCTCTATCTCATCATACGATGGGAGGGTCGTCAGGGCTTGGTTAGACCGACTGTCTAGGCAGAACGTCTCCACGGAGTTGGTACGGGGCCAAGATGATTAGTGTTGCTCACGAATATTCGCATTGCGAATATTCGACTCGAATATAGCATATTCGAGAAATCGCGCTATATTTCGAATTTCGCGGTGAATATTCGCAATTCTGAATATTCGATTTTTTTTTTAAAACAGATCACATCCTAGATATCTCCATCGACGTCTAAAAGCATTGCTGGTATGATTAGAGACCCTGGGCCGAGTAGCTGAAGCGTTCATTGAATTTTGCCGAAAAATCGCAATGCGATTATTCGGCAAACGCAATATCGCGCGATTATTTTCTTCGCCCCTATCTTCCGCATCAGAGCGATTTTTACAGTTTCATTTTTAAAACAGATCATATCCTAGTGATCTCCATAGACGTCTAAAAGCATTGCTGGTATGATTAGAGACCTTGGGCCGAGTAGCTGAAGCGATCATTTTATATTGCCGAATATTCGCAATGCGAATATTCGGCAATAGGAATATTGCGCGATTATTTTCTCCGCCCTTTTGCATCAGAGCCAATCAGAGTTCTCCTTCCACACTCGTCAGAGGTTAGCAACCAATAGGAACCTGCCTGCACGGACATTATATAAGCTCACTCCCAGCACCATTTCACTGCAGATTCAGAAGCTGGCTAGAGAGTGTGGAGGCTGTTTCTGTGTTCCTGTGTCTGTTCCTGATTGATTTATATCATCACCAGCATAGTGCTGCATTGCTATTTAGTGATTCCAGTGCATCTTTTCCAGTATATCAACTGCTTTTTTCAAAGCAATAGACCCAAGAGCTTTTTTCAAAGCTACGTTTTGTGCTGTTTTGTGCTGTTTTGTTCATCTTGTGTTACTGTTTGATCTTGCATCTTCGCTGTTCAGTGATATTTGCTAGTGATTTCAGTGCACATTTTGCTTAGTTTTTCCTAAAGAGCTTTTCTAAAAGCTAAGTTTTGTGTTGTTCAGTTTAGTTAAATTTTGTGTAGTAAGTGTACACACTGTTAGTGTACATTTATTTCATCTAGCTTAGCTTAGTGTGTGTTTAGTGTCTGTGTTTTGTGTTAAAAAAAAAAAAGTTAGTGTTTGTTTAGTGCTTTTTTTTTTTTTTTAAATTTTGTAGTCCTTGTCTTTGGTGTACTACTTTTATTATAGTTTAGTAGCTGTCTGTGTACGTCTTTGTCTGCGTGCCTGTCTTGTAAAAAAAACACATAAAAACACATTTCCCCCCCCCCAATAAAGTTTACCCCCCCCCACACACATCAGCAATAATGAGCGGCATCCGTGGCCGTGGCAGCAGGGGTAGGGGAGTTACTCCCAGTGCTGGGTCACTGCCAGCACGGGGTACCTCTCGTGCCCCTACTAGTGGTAGAGGATCGGGTGCAAGGGGAGTCCGCCTGATCCGGGAGTTCTTCCCATCGGGCAGCCGCCCGATATTGCCATCTCAGGCTGAAGTAGTGGTGGATTACATGGGGCACAGCAGTGCCACTGAGTCGTCGGTCCCGACTCACAGTAGTACCACCATTACACCGGTGCCTGTAGTACCCCCCCCCCCCCCAGCCCCCAAGAGTCCAGCATCTTACTGTTCGACAGCGACAGTGAGAGGGATATCTTGGGGGAGGCCATGCATCAGGCAGACCTCCAGCTCTGTCCTGATGGTCAGGACCTTTTTGAAGGGATGGATGAGGAGGATGGGATACCTGCTGGCAGTATCCCAGAGACATCCCTTCAAACTGGTGCTGCTGTTTTGGTGCAGGAAACAGCAGCACCTAGTCAGACCCAGGCGTGGGTGAGGGGACAGCGGAGCCAGGCTAGAGGCTCCATGTCAGTTGGTTCCCTCAGACCAACACATCTCAGCCCTTGGTCTGACATCTCTGGGGGCAAAGAGGGTGACCCATCATGGTTGCCATCTGACGCGTCGGCTCACTACGTCAGTGACGACGGGGAAGGTAGGCACCCTGGTGAAATGGTGCGCCAGGTCACCACCAGGGAGACCATCGTCAGGGTCTCCACTGGTGATGGCAGCAGGAGGTGTCAGGAGGAGCAGCAGCAGCAGGCAGCTCCACCTGTGCGCACCGAGTCCCAGCAGGTGCAAGTAAGCGTCACCCCATCTGACAGGAGGGCGATGCTGAAGTCACCTGTCTGGAACTACTTTACCCTGGTGGCAGACAACCCTACCGTGGCCATCTGCCGGATTTGTAGAGTGAGGGTGAAGAGAGGGAAGTGTTTGGCTCGGGTGGGTACCACAGCCCTGAACCAGCACCTGAGGATAAACCACTGGGCGGTGTTTGACGAGATGAAGCGTGGTGGTGGTAGCAGCGCCACCACCACAAGTGAGCAGGGTACAGCAGCCCCTGCCACATCTTCATCTCTTTCCAGCAGGTCATGCCCCCCCGCTCCCTCTAGTAGAGGTACTGGTACCGGCAGCCAGACCTCTACTTCCACAGCAACCTCCGCGTCTGTGTCCCGCACTGCCGTCCGGCGCCAGGCGTCAATTTCAGACGCCTTTGACCGCACCACTCCCTTCCCCCCTGGAGACCGACGTGTGCGTTCCCTCAATGGGCTCCTGGCAAGGGTTATTGCCCAACATCTGCTGCCCTTCAACATAGTTGACAGCAACCCCTTCAGGCAGATGTTGGAGCAGGCCCAACCCCAATGGCGTGTCCCCAGCCGCCATTTCTTTGCCAGGACTGGTGTCCCTGCCCTACACCAGCACATTGTGCAGAATGTAACCCTGTCGCTGGATCACGCTGTCAGCGACAGGGTTCATCTGACAATGGATGGCTGGACCAGCAGGCATGGGCAGGGGCGCTACATCAGCTTCACGGCCCATTGGGTTTCCCTCCGAGGCGTCGGTGAGGGATCGGCGGCAACCGATCTTGTGGTGCCGCCCCGGGGTGTCCAGGGGAGAACTGCTGGTCTCCCTCAAGCCACTGTCTCCGCAGCTGCTGAGCCTCCCAGCAAGCGCCCCCGTAGCTACTCAAGTGTGGGGCACGTGCGCTGTCAGGCCGTGCTCCAGCTTGTTAGTTTAGGGGACCGGAGACACACTGGAGAAGAAGTGCTGAAAGCACTTCAGGCTCAGGTCCAGAAGTGGCTGACACCCCGAAGGCTCCAGGCAGGTATGGTTGTCTGCGATAACGGCAGCAACCTACTCGCCGCCCTCAGTGCTGGCAGTCTGACCCACGTGCCCTGTCTGGCACATGTCCTCAACCTGGTGGTGCAGAAGTTCCTGCGCACTTATCCCGGGTTGAGTGACATTGTGGCAAAGGCGCGTAGGATTGCCAGCCACTTCAGGCGCTCCCCAACCGCTACCTCGTCCCTGTCCGAGTTGCAGCGAAACTACAGTCTGCCCCTTCACAGGCTGATTGTGGACAGTGTGACGCGGTGGAACTCCACCCTCCACATGCTGAAGAGGTTGTGGGAGCAGCGAAGGGCGGTGAGGGAGTACCTGATGGACCTACGCACTGAGAGGGCTTCACCACAACTCCCTTTCATCGCCTGTGCGGAGTGGGGGCAGATAAACCAGGTCTGCCAAGTGTTGTCCTCCTTCGAGCAGGCGACCAAGATGGTCAGCAGTGAGCATGTCGGCCTCAATAACGTGCTGCCAATAGCGTTCATGCTGGAGAGGAAACTAGATCGCCTGCTCGAAGCTGGGGAGAGTGCCTTGGTGGAGCAGGAGGAGTCAGCAATGCTCCACCGAGACCAGGGCCAGGACGAGGAGGAGGAGGAGGATGATGATGATGAGGAGGAGGTGGTTGCTGGTGTCGTCCCGGAGTCAGGGCCTGGTCAGGAGGGAGAGCCGGTGTTGGGGGCACCGATAGTCCGGGGGTTGGGCATCTCTGAGCGTGACCAGCAGCGCCTCAGGGATGAAGAGTCGGACCTCATTCACCTGGGCAGCAGTGAGGAGTCACAGCGGGCTGTGCTCTTCCCCATGGCTGCCCACATGCTGAGATGCCTCAGGAGGGACCCCCGGGTTAAGACCATCAAGGCGAGGGATGATTTCTGGATGGCCACCCTTTTGGATCCCAGGTGCAAGGGGAAACTGGAGCAGTTCATCCCAGCCAGCCGGAGGCAGCACCGGATGGAGGAACTGCAGGCAGGCATTGTCAGCCGGTTGGAGCAGGCAACTCCCCGGCCCCCAGTTGTCCCCCCTCATCTCACCCAGCAGGTGGCTGCACCCAGCAGCAGCCGAGCAGGGGACCTAATGGATGAGATGAGGATGTTCTTCCAAACCGAGCGACCCAGTACCAGCACCAGCAGCAGCAGCAGTCACCACCAGCGGCTGGCCCACATGGTGGCAGACTACATGGCGTCCGTCGGTGCTTCTGACAGTATGAGCACCGACGACCCCATGGAGTACTGGGTTGCCAGATTGGACACCTCAGTATGCGCTGGAGTTATTGTCTTGCCCCCCCTCCAGCGTACTATCTGAGCGGACATTCAGCGCGGCAGGTGGGGTGGTCACGGACAAGAGGACCCGTCTGTCCACAGACTCCGTGGACAGACTCACATTCATAAAGATGAATGAGTCCTGGATCGGCGGTGACTTTCTGGCACCCGTCGTCGGTTCAGGGCGCTGAAGGGTCCCTTGTCATGCATTCCCTGATGGAGCCCCGGACCTGATGTATTTACGGTGCTGAATATAACTATTTTAACATCTGAGAAAATCAATGTTAATATTTGGTACAGTAGGCTTTCTTTGCAATTACAGCGGTCAAACCTTTCTTGTAGTTTTACACCAGCTTTGCACACACTGGAGGAGGGATTTTGGCCCACTCCTCCACACAGATCTTCTCTACATCAGCCAGGTTTCTGGGCTCTCGCTGAGAAACACGGAGTTTGAGCTCCCTCCAAAGATTCTCTATTGGGCTTAGGTCTGGAGACTGGCTAGGCCACGCCAAAACCTTGATATGCTCCTTACAGAGCCAATCCTTGGTTATCCTGGCTGTGTGCTTTGGGTCATTGTCATGTTGGAAGACCCAGCCTCGACCCATCTTCAAAGCTCTAACTCAGGGAAGGAGGTTGTTGCCCAAAATCTCGCAATACATGGCCACGGTCATCCTCTCCTTAATACAGTGCAGTCACCCTGTCCCATGTGCAGAAAAACACCACCAAAGCATGATGCTACCACCCCCATGCTTCACATTAGGGATGGCGTTCTTGGCATGGTACTCATCATTATTCTTCCTCCGAACACGGTTAGTGAAATTATGATCAAAAAGTTATATTATGGTCTCATCTGACCACATGATTTTCTCCCATGACTCCTCTGGATCAGTCAAGACACCTATGTCAGCAGTTATTTCACACCCTATATACTCTTATTAACACTGCTGTTCATCATGGCACCTCCTGCCCAAGTGATATGACTCTGTATCAACTACTACTGCTAATACTACTACTGCTGCTTCTGCTGCCCAGTCAAGACGCCTATGTCAGCAGTTATTTCACACCCTATATACTCTTATTAACACTGCTGTTCATCATGGCACCTCCTGTCCAAGTGATATGACTCTGTATCAACTACTACTGTTAATACTACTACTGCTGCTGCTCAGTCAAGACACCTATGTCAGCAGTTATTTCACACTCTATATACTCTTATTACCACTGCTGTTCATCATGGCACCTCCTGCCCAAGTGATATGACTCTGTATCAACTACTACTGCTAATACTACTACTGCTGCTTCTGCTGCCCAGTCAAGACACCTATGTCAGCAGTTATTTCACACCCTATATACTCTTATTAACACTGCTGTTCATCATGGCACCTCCTGCCCAAGTGATATGACTCTGTATCAACTACTACTGTTAATACTACTACTGCTGCTGCCCAGTCAAGACACCTATGTCATCAGTTATTTCACACTCTATATACTCCTATTACCACTGCTGTTCATCATGGCACCTCCTGCCCAAGTGATATGACTCTGTATCAACTACTACTGCTAATACTACTACTGCTGCTTCTGCTGCTGCTGCCCAGTCAAGACACCTATGTCAGCAGTTATTTCACACCCTATATACTCTTATTACCACTGCTGTTCATCATGGCACCTCCTGCCCAAGTGATATGACTCTGTATCAACTACTACTGCTAATGCTACTACTGCTGCTTCTGCTGCTGCTGCTGCTGCCCAGTCAAGACACCTATGTCATCAGTTATTTCACACTCTATATACTCCTATTACCACTGCTGTTCATCATGGCACCTCCTGCCCAAGTGATATGACTCTGTATCAACTACTACTGCTAATACTACTACTGCTGCTTCTGCTGCTGCTGCTGCTGCTGCCCAGTCAAGACACCTATGTCAGCAGTTATTTCACACCCTATATACTCTTATTAACACTGCTGTTCATCATAGCACCTCCTGCCCAAGTGATATGACTCTGTATCAACTACTACTGTTAATACTACTACTGCTGCTGCTCAGTCAAGACACCTATGTCAGCAGTTATTTCACACTCTATATACTCTTATTACCACTGCTGTTCATCATGGCACCTCCTGCCCAAGTGATATGACTCTGTATCAACTACTACTGCTAATACTACTACTGCTGCTTCTGCTGCTGCTGCTGCTGCCCAGTCAAGACACCTATGTCAGCAGTTATTTCACACCCTATATACTCTTATTAACACTGCTGTTCATCATGGTACCTCTTGCCCTAGTGATATGACTCTGTATCAACTACTACTGGTAATACTACTACTGCTGCTTCTGCTGCCCAGTCAAGACATCTATGTCAGCAGTTATTTCACACCCTATATACTCTTATTAACACTGCTGTTCATCATGGTACCTCTTGCCCTAGTGATATGACTCTGTATCAACTACTACTGCTAATACTACTACTGCTGCTGCTCAGTCAAGACACCTATGTCAGCAGTTATTTCACACCCTATATACTCTTATTAACACTGCTGTTCATCATGGTACCTCTTGCCCTAGTGATATGACTCTGTATCAACTACTACTGGTAATACTACTACTGCTGCTTCTGCTGCCCAGTCAAGACATCTATGTCAGCAGTTATTTCACACCCTATATACTCTTATTAACACTGCTGTTCATCATGGTACCTCTTGCCCTAGTGATATGACTCTGTATCAACTACTACTGCTAATACTACTACTGCTGCTGCTCAGTCAAGACACCTATGTCAGCAGTTATTTCACACCCTATATACTCTTATTACCACTGCTGTTCATCATGGCACCTCCTGCCCAAGTGATATGACTCTGTATCAACTACTACTGCTAATACTACTACTGCTGCTGCTTCTGCTGCTGCTGCTGCTGCCCAGTCAAGACACCTATGTCAGCAGTTATTTCACACCCTATATACTCTTATTACCACTGCTGTTCATCCTGGCACCTCCTGCCCAAGTGATATGACTCTGTATCAACTACTACTGCTAATACTACTACTGCTGCTTCTGCTGCTCAGTCAATACACCTATGTCAGCAGTTAATTCACACTCTATATACTCCTATTACCACTGCTGTTCATCATGGCACCTCCTGCCCAAGTGATATGACTCTGTATTGTCAATGTCTACTACTACTACTACTGCTCAATCAAGACACCTATGTCACTAGTTATTTGCCACTCTATACTACTATTACCACTACTGATGCTGCTGCTGCTGTTCATCATGGCACCTCTTGCCCGAGTGATTTGACACTGTATTGTCAATGTCTACTACTACTATTACAGCTCAGTCAAAACACCTGTGTCCCAATTTTTTGGTACACTATTGACTACTATGACCACTACTGATGCTGTAAAGTCTTCCCCAAGTGTTTTTATGCTATCTAGTACTATTACCACTACTGCTTGTAAATCCTGCCTGTGTGATACTTAGTGGGAATGCTTTAATAAGCATTCCCAGTATGGATACCCGTAAATGTATTAATCTTAATTAGTGTGAATGCTTTAATAAACATTTCCAGTATTGATATCCGTAAATTTAGTAATCTTATTATTCCTTACGTTTTTTGGTTCTGCGTAACTTCGGCATACTTTCAGCTATTGAGACCATTCAACTGTAAAAATGTTCGTCTCATTCAGCTAATGATGGGACTTCTTCAAGTTTTTTTCGACTATTTACACTTTTATAAATTTTAAGCTTTTAGACCCTTTTTTTTAACATTGAAGTCAATGAGAACATCCTTTTCCCCTTTGAATTCACATGCCCTGCCAAAAGTTTCAGCTACTTCATACTTTCACTTACAGACACTAAACAAACTTTAAAGCGGTCACAAAATATTTAGCTATCCGGCTATGACTTTTCAGATCGTTATCGTTTACAATTTTTTGGTGAAAACGCAATTTACGTTTGGCGAATTTTTTACAAAAATGCAATCGGTTATAATGTAATCCTATGGAGGGGATTTAGAGTCTGTCATGTGACCTTAACATTGGAGATCTTTGTAATTAAAAATATCTTTAGAAAAAGGGGAAACAAATTGCTCTCACGCCCACAAGATCTACTTTTCATACACAATTTTTATATCAAAACGTAGCTATGCTTGTCTGGTTTATGGCAATGTGATCAATTCTGCGATACGTATTTTAGTTTTAGTTATTGGAGCAACAGCCAGAAATTATGTCTCATAGACTCTCATGTTAAATTATCTAAAAAATGTTGCTGCAGAACTCACAAAGACGCTCTTTTCTAAATCGCAGACATGGCCACATTTTTAAGTTTATCAACATAAATTTCATATCGATGCGTTCACAAGGGCCGTGTATTTCAAACGGTGTAGTCGTTGTATCGATCGCATGTACGGTTGAGGATTTATTAAGCTTTGTTTGGAGGCTTAAATCATGTATTTGATCTGTGAATTAAAAGCGTTTGTAATGTTATTTCTTTCCATAAATAACTTTCCTGACCTCAGTGCAATATTCCTCCTCACTGACCTGGGGGGAGGGGAAACCTCTTGAGGGGGGAGGGGCGACCAGGAAGTCAGCATACTCTATACTTTGCAGATAGAGAAAGAAGCTGTGTGTCCTAAAGATAGTGTAGTGGTTATGGTGAATGTCTTTGGCAAGGGGCTCAGCAATTAAGCTATTCAGCATTCCCACTCGCATTTTCCTCAGGAAATGCATTGTCTAGTTATATTATATTTTAATACTACTGCTGCTGCCTCCATGCTGAGTAAAGCTTCATGACCTCTCTGGCACAGCGGATCCACCAACAGCCTCCGCTACAAGCTACCAGACCGGATCTAAACAGCAAGTGTAACTATAACAATGAACCTTATGTTAAACCCTGTTTTGCGGCATTTATACTGCAACCATTGGGCTGTCTGCAAGAGCTCATCTGCATTCTCTCTCTCTTTCTTGCTCTCCCTCTCTCTCTCTTTGTATATATATATATATTGTTGCTTTTGTTATGTTCATTTTTCAACAGTTTATTTTGTGTTCGTCGTGTCTGTGTCGTGTGCTTTAGTTTGTCCTAGGTTACTGTTAAATAAAATAATAGTATAAAATGTTTTTGCTTATTATGAAGTTAAATGTGTTGATGTTGATTTGTTTGATGTGAAGTTAGATGTGTTGAAAAACCTACAAATCTATCTCAAAAAGAAATGAAACATTTCCAAAAAATACGATTTTTTAATAAAAAAATAAATTCAGATATAACTCTGATTGCGTTTCTGAAGCCGTTCCATTTCCGCAATATTTTTGGATTGCTGCTGCTCTAGCAGCGCATTTTGTTGCGTCAGGTAGCGGATCTTGCGTTGGTTTCGCAGGATCCTCTGGTGGGTTTTCTTGATGAGTGTGTTCTGCCTCATCATCTCTCTTGATACTGTTAGGATATAATAAAAAAACATTTGGATTTCAAAGAACGTTACCAAATAAATAAAATATTTTTTTTGCTTATTAATCAATCATTATCATGTGTATACACTTGTTATGTGTCTAACACATCCCGGGAGTGCAGAATTATTAGGCAAATTAGTATTTGGACCACATCATCCTCTTTATGCATGTTGTCTTACTCCAAGCTGTATAGGCTCGAAAGCCTACTACCGATTAGGCATATTAGGTAATGTACATCTCTGTAATGAGAAGGTGTGTGGTCTAATGACATCAACACTCTATATCAGGTGTGCATAATTATTAGTCAATTTCCTTTTCTTTGGCAAAATGGGCCAAAAGAAGGACTTGACAGACTCTGAAAAGTCCAAAATAGAGAGATATCTAGCAGAGGGATGCAGCACTCTTAAAATTGCAAAGCTTCTGAAGCGTGATCATCAAACAAAAGAAGCGTGTGGAAAAACAAAGGTGCAAAATAACTGCCCATGAACAGAGAAAAGTTAAGCGTGCAGCTGCCAAGATGCCACTTGCCACCAGATTGGCCATATTTCAGAGCTGCAACATCACTGGGGTGCCCAAAAGCACAAGGTGTGCAATACCCAGAGACATGGCCAAGGTAAGAAAGGCTGAAAGACGACGACCACTGAACAAGACACACAAGCTGCAACGTCAAGACTGTGCCAATAAATATCTCAAGAAAGATTTTTCTAAGGTTTTATGGACTGCTGAAATGAGAGTGAGTCTTGATGGGCCAGATGGAAGAGCCCGTGGCTGGATTGGTAAAGGGCAGGGAGCTCCAGTCCGACTCAGACGCCAGCAAGGTGGTGGTGGAGTACTGGTTTGGGCTGGTATCATCAAAGATGAGCTTGTGGGGCCTTTTCGGATTGAGGATGGAGTCAAGCTCAACTCCCAGTCCTACTGCCAGATTATGGAAGAGACCTTCTTCAAGCAGTGGTACAGGAAGAAGTCACCATCCTTCAAGAAAAACATGATTTTCATGCAGGACAATGCTCCATCACACGTGTCAAAGTACTCCACAGCGTGGCTGGCAAGAAAGGGTATTAAATAAAAAAAAGTAATGACATGGCCTCCTTGTTCACCTGATCTGAACCCCATTGAGAACCTGTGGTCCATAATCAAATGTGGGATTTACAAGGAGGGAAAACAGTACACCTCTCTGAACAGTGTCTGGGAGGCTGTGGTTGCTGCTGCACGCAATGTTGATGGTGAACAGATCAAAACACTGACAGAATCCATGGATGTCAGGCTTTTGAGTGTCCTTGCAAAGAAAGGTGGCTATATTGGTCACTGATTTGTTTTTGTTTTGTTTTTAAATGTCAGAAATGTGTATTTGTGAATGTTGAGATGTTATATTGGTTTCACTGTTAAAAATAAATCATTGAAATGGGTATCTATTTATTTTTTTGTTAAGTTGCCTAATAATTCTGCACAGTAATAGTAGTCACCTGCACACACAGATATCCCCCGAAAATAGCTAACATTAAAAACAAACTAAAAACTACTTCCAAAAATATTCAGCTTTGATATTAATGAGTTTTTGGGGTTCATTGAGAACATGGTTGTTGTTCAATAATAAAATGAATCCTCAAAAATACAACTTGCCTAATAATTCTGCACTACCTGTATACTTCTATCATAAATACCATATTATGGTTCTACAATCTGACAGGTGCGCTTTATATGTTGTCCATTTTTATATCTACATTTTATTGTTGAAATGTTATTAATCATTGTGCACATATTTACCTTCCTGAGCGAGGCTCACAGGACCGCTGTCTTCCTCCTGCTCGTCTGCTTGAGAAGTTGGGGTGGGGGGGGGAAGCTCCTCAGCTTGCTCCTCAACAGGAGCTGGGGTTGGCGAGTGGGAGGGCCCTGGCTGCTCCTCCTCATCCATGTCCTCCTCTGCCGCATCCTCCTCTGCCGCATCCTCCTCCTCCTCCTCATCGGCCTGGCGCCTTCTGCGCTTGGCGCGAACAACTGGTATTGGAGCTCCTATAATAACACAATGTTCATATATTAGAAAAATGTTTTCTAATGACGTATGCAAATTCTGTGTACTCTGCTGTATTGTATATGAATACAAATTGATTTATATAGACAGTTAACCAATGGGACAATGTTATATTAAAGGGTCTTGTGGGCACTACAGGGGACTGAGCGTGAGCTGGGATGCCACCATGTTAAAATGAGCTGTTTTTGTCTCCTTTGTTTTGTTCAGACGATCTCATGTTAAAAAAAGGGCCTGATGGAGCACACGGGATTACTATAACAACCCCACGCCTAACACAGGAATTTAGTGGGAATCTATATATATAAAACTCAACGTGTGTGTGCATGTATGTATGTATGTATGTTCCAGCATCACGTACAAACGGCTAAAGATATTTACATGAAACTTGGCACACAGGTTACTTATATGTCAGCCACAAACATAGGATAGGTGGTTTAACCCTTACCCACCCCCATTTGCCATGGTCGGGGTTTTTCTTTAAAGTCCCATTCAACTCTATGGGAAATACATGTTACTTCATAACAGCTGTAGATATTTCAATAACACTTGGTCACATGTTACCTATACGTCCACTTAAAGTATAGGATCGTTAATTTATCCCTTAACTACCCACTTTGGTGATGGTCTGGGTTTTTCTTTAAAGTCCCATGCAAAGCAATGGGAAAAGTATGTTCCCACATAACTTCTGTGTTCCTGTCTGCTGTCCCATGTCTTTTTTCAACAGTACTATGAATACCTTGGCTGGTGGTGATATATGTTAGCACAACATGGCATCTTGGTTAACAACATCTGACCTTACATGAATTACATATGACCTTACATAACTGTCACCAAAGGAGCTGCGGTGGCTCCACGCGATTGCCACTGCGCTGACAAGCGATTCACCTCTGCAGCTAGGGGTTCGGATCCCGCTCTCGGCTACATGTGAATTGAGTTTGGTGGTCTCAGCCCCGCCCCCGGTGGGTGTGCTATGCGAGGTTGGGTTGGGAGGACCCCCTCACACCCGCCGTTGCCACCCGGGGCATGGAGAAAGGTGGCAGATTGCCTCTGGGGGAGGCCTCCCAACTCCTGCAGGCCGGCTCCTCTCTCTTTCGAGTTCACGCACAAAATACACTTTTGAAAAAAAAAACATAACTGTCAACAATAACTTACCTGGATGATATCTATCCCGAAGACGTCTGACCTGATCCATGTGGCGCCTCTTCAGGTCAGACCACTTCTTCACAATCGCCAGCTGATTGTATTGGCCGCCGAAGTCGGCCATTAGGGCGCTGACCACAGCCTTTTTCTCTGGCTGCCTGCGGAGCTGGTCGTACCCTGTTTCCAGGAACTTCTGCAAGATGAAGAACAAAGTATATTGTAATACTTCTGTTGACAGCCTTATGGATATATGACGTAAATGTATGCTATTCAACAATTGGAAGCATTCTCGCCTTATTAATCAATGACAGGGGTAACATGACAGATTTTATATCCTGCCATTTCGGTCGCCACCTTTTTTGCATAAATATAGCAGCCATTATCATTTGCATAATTATGTATATATTATTAACAACACAGGATACACGTATAGGGGAGATATGCGTTGCTAACTCTTTTCCCTGTCAGGAGCCTAACGCCCCGGGGGGTCAGAGACGGGACCTTTTCGGAGGACCACTGACGTATGTACCCGTCGCAGTTTTTTGTGATGTCACTCTTTAGGTGTGTGCACATTTTTCACTGCACCGGGTGGAGTTTTTGGGTTGTGTTTTGCACGCCACAGGCTTTTCAACAGAAAAAAAACAGCTGGAGGCAGAATGGTTGCAAAACACTACGGGTTTGTTACCTAACTCAGGGTTTCAAGACCAGTCCACCTCCAGCTGTTGCAAAACTACTACTCCCATCAGCCACGGTCTGTCAGTGCATGCTAAGAATTTTACTTTTGCTGCATCTAGGGTGCCACAGTTTAGAGACCCGTGCATAAAGGCCTGAAAAATGTGGGCCTGCAGAACTTACAATACTAGAAGTGCCAGCATTCCCAGGCATGCTGGAAGTTGTAGTTCTGCAACATCTAAAGGGCAATATGTATTCGAACGTCCTTGGGCCTTGAGGACACTGAAGTCAGGACGTTCGCATACGTCCTATGTCCAAAAAATTTTTAAATTCATTATGCTAAATAACAAGGAAAAGTGCCTAAATACACATTTACCAACCAGGTTGTCTGCAGCTGTCCAGGCATGCTGGGACTTGTAGTTTTGTAAAAGCAGGAGACACATTGTTTGTGAAATACTAATATCTGATCATATATACTAACTTTTAAACTAGACTAAAATGCAGTTGAAGATAATGAAATAACAGTGGTCAAAATACTTACACAAATCAGCATCTTTTCCTCAGATACAGTGAAATTACTTCCAACCATCTTGCTCTGCGATTGCGTTGCGATCATAAAGTTGGAAACTGGCAAGGGTCCAGGAAATGGTCGCGTGTTGTTCGCGTGTTGTTCGCGCGATTGCGCTGCTTGGACCGAGATGGGTCCATATGGCTTCGGCTGTATGGACCACAGTAACTCTTTTCCCTGTCAGGAGCCTAACCCCCCGGGGGGTCAGAGACGGGACCTTTTCGGAGGACCACTGACGTATGCAACCGTCGCAGTTTTTTGTGATGTCACTCTTTAGGTGTGTGCAAATTTTTCCTTGCACCGGGTGGAGTTTTTGGGTTGTGTTTTGCACGCCACAGGCTTTTCAACAGAAAAAAAACAGCTGGAGGCAGAATGGTTGCAAAACACTACGGGTTTGTTACCTAACTCAGGGTTTCAAGACCAGTCCACCTCCAGCTGTTGCAAAACTACTACTCCCATCAGCCATGGTCTGTCAGTGCATGCTAAGAATTTTACTTTTGCTGCATCTAGGGTGCCACAGTTTAGAGACCCGTGCATAAAGGCCTGAAAAATGTGGGCCTGCAGAACTTACAATACTAGAAGTGCCAGCATTCCCAGGCATGCTGGAAGTTGTAGTTCTGCAACATCTAAAGGGCAATATGTAGTCGAACGTCCTTGGGCCTTGAGGACGCTGAAGTCAGGACGTTCGCATACGTCCTATATCCAAAAAAATTTTAAATTCATTATGCTAAATAACAAGGAAAAGTGCCTAAATACACATTTACCAACCAGGGTGTCTGCAGCTGTCCAGGCATGCTGGGACTTGTAGTTTTGTAAAAGCAGGAGACACATTGTTTGTGAAATACTAATACCTGATCATATATACTAACTTTTAAACTAGACTAAAATGCAGTTGAAGATAATGAAATAACAGTGGTCAAAATACTTACACAAATCAGCATCTTTTCCTCAGATGCAGTGAAATTGCTTCCAACCATCTTGCTCTGCGATTGCGTTGCGATCATAAGTTGGAAACTGGCAAGGCTCCAGGAAATAGTCGCGTGTTGTTCGCGCGATTGCGCATGCGCGATCGAAAAATCGCAATCGCAATATGTTTTTTGGCTAAAATATCATAAATATTCGATTTCAGAGTGCTGCTACAGCAGTTTTCGAAATATCTGCAATCAATTTCGCATTCGCATTTTGTGAAATTGCGTTAAAATATCTTGAATATTCGATTTCAGAGTGAGCCAATCAGAGCGCTCCTACAGCATTTCTCGAAATTGCGCAATAAATATCGCATTCGCATGTTGCGATATTTCGATAAAATATAACGAATATTCTGAGCCAATCGGAGTGCTCCTACAGCATTTCTCGAAATTGCGCAATAAATATCGCATTCGCATGTTGCGATATTTCGATAAAATATAACGAATATTCTGAGCCAATCGGAGTGCTCCTACAGCATTTCTCGAAATTGCGCAATAAATATCGCATTCGCATGTTGCGATATTTCGATAAAATATCACGAATATTCGGAGCCAATCAGAGCGCTCCTCCAGCATTTGTCGAAATTGCGCAATAAATATCGCATTCGCATTTTGCGAAATTTCGATAAAATATCACGAATATTCTGAGCCAATCAGAGTGCTCCTACCGCAGTTATCAAAAAATCGCAATTATTTTCGCATTCGCAATAGCGAAAAATCGCAATCATTTAATTTCGATAAAATATCACGAATATTCGAATTTAGCGAATATATCTCGAATATTCGAATATATATTCGAGATATATCGCGAAATCGAATATGGCATATTCTGCTCAACACTAAAGATGATCACCATTCGGTTCCGTTTGTCACGACACTTGATTGTATCCGGAATCAACCAATAGCAGTTGCTCAAACACCCCAATTTTGAACGAGAGAAAAAAAGGAAAAGGAGGTGCTCCTCATAGTGTAAAAAGGTATTTAATAAAATTCCTCAAAATGTCCACACAAGTGACAAGTATTCAAATAAAAAAGTCAAACTTGCAGAAATCACACGTATAAAAGCAAACTGAAAAATGAATAACAGCAGCAACAAACTCCCACCCTGGATGGATGTGAGGAGTGTTCCAATAGAATGCAGTGGAGATGCGATAGAACAAAAAAACCCTACCGGTTTCGTCTCAGACTTCAACTGGGGTATCTATTCGTCCCATGCATCTCTCCTGCATTAAATACCTGTTGATCCTGCCTCCGTGAGAGTCCCAGCCCAATCCGCCATGTCCCCTCGGCGTGCGTTCCAAGGAGTCAGTCATTTCCTCGTTTGCATTCCACAGACCGGATAGAGAGAGGCGGGGCTAACTTGTATATATTCACGCCGTTTGAAACAGCGTCGAATATCATTAGTCAGCCCTCTAGGGCGGAAGAGACGTATCGCGCTTCCAGCCAGTCAAATGAGGGAGGAAGTGAGCACACCGTCTAGAGAGACATCGTCACTTTCTCCTCGTTGGCCGTATGTGGCAGAAGAGTGCTTAGAGCGCTCCCCACCAATGGGCGACATGCGCTCGTGTAACCACGCCCCCCGACATCAATACGTCGGCGTTGCGTGTCACGGTGCGGTCCAAGAGACACAAATGACGTGTCTTTCGATCTCACCCTTGCTGCTAGTTGGGGAAGCGTCGCACATCTCAGCGCGATCTAGGGGACACAAACATTGTGTCCCATGGTCTCAACCTTGCTGATCGGCATATATATATCCCAAGGTAGTGTTAAAAAGAAAAAAATATAAAAATATAAAAAATTATATAAATATCTTTACACTCTCAATTAGAACGTGATCCATTGTCAATGGATTGGAAATGTGGGCAGGAAGGGGTAACTGACTCTCACGAGGGAGGAACGTTTACATCTGAAAGACCATAACTTGTATATAAAAATACATAAATCGAGGAAATTCATGTATGGTATAACCCAAATACAATGGTAATTAATAAAATGTTAAAAAACATGAAAAAATAAGAATAAGAAATAACATTCTCATGGAACTTGTCCATGACCAAAAAAAGGTTATGACTGGTTTATAAACGCATTCACGTCCCATTCGACATTAAGTCCAAATGGGGTGTAACACTTGAGCGAATATATCCAGTAGACTTCTAATTTAGAGACCCCTCTGGTGCTTGGTTCGCCCCTCCAGTGTGGGACAAATTTATCTATAATTAGGAATGTTGTACCTTCAAGTTTTTTATTATGAACATGGAGGTAATGTCTGGGTACTGTATGCTTGGTGCAGCCCTTCTTAATTTTAGCGACATGTTCACCTACCCTTGTGGAAAAGCTCCATATGGTACGACCAACGTACTGTTTTCCACAAGGGCAGGTGATCAGGTATACTATGTGCGTGAATGCACACGTAAAAAACTGTTTCATGGAATATTCAATCCCAGTGGTGGTAGATTTGAAACAGATAGATTTCCTCCTTCCATGTGTGTTGTTCAGGCAAACCTTGCATTTTCTGCAAGGGTGAAAACCTTTTAGTTCCAATAGTTTTTATTGAAAAAAGTTTTCCAACACAGTTTACAAGCATCAGAAAGAAAATACATTACACAGGGCATTGGGTACCAGAAGGACAACTCCAGTTAAGTCTTGTACACATGTAATCCTAGAATGGTCACTCGGGGTTTGGAACAAGAGTCTCACCTCCCGCACCCCCCTTGCGATCCCTCTCAATGGTCGCTCCAGGGAGCGCAGCCAGCAAAACCCCCCCCCTTCCCCCCCCCATATGGAGATATGCCCCTTTTTGTGATTGTAGTTCCCATAGCAGTGGTACCTTACCCCCCCGTGAGCATATGTGGTAAACAGATGCAGGTTGAACACAGAGGACTAAAGTAACTGAGTTTCCTTGTATAGGAGTAGTATCAACAAAACAGAATAGAACAAAATTATATAAAACAGAACGAAACAAAACAAATTTCTCCCGCATTCAAGTCCCGAGCGACGTGTGCCTGTAGTCTACAGCAGCCTTAATAGTACCAGTATATAATATTATTTGGGACCCTTTACAAACAAGCACCTCCCTTATACCAATTCAACCAGCCCTCCCATTCCTTGGCCGTCTTATCATAGTTACCCATAGCTGAGGCATGAAGTACTTCATACGTGCCATGTGTATGTATGATATGTATGATCTCCGTGATCGTTGGTATCTCCACTGATTTCCAGTGTCTCAGAATAGCAAGACGAGTAGCCATAATAATATGCGATATAATGGTCCTATGTGTTGTCGGTATAGTATGTAGGTCCAGTGAAAGTATCGCCATGCCTGGTGATAACGTGCGGTGTACTCCGGTCACCACATCCATCAACCTTTCAGTCTGTTTCCAGACTCGGTACAATTTGGGACAGGACCATAGAATGTGGCACAGTGAACCTTTTCCCCCACAAACCCTCCAGCACAGCGGGGATGCTCCAGGGAAAATTCTCGACAATCTATACGGGGTAAGGTACCATCGGAGTGTGATTTTTTGTTGCAATTCCCTCAGGTTAGTACTTCTCGTAGATGCGTAGGTGAGTTTAAATGATCTTTCCCATTCCCATGCTGCATGCTCCACCCCCAATTCTCTTTCTCATGCTAGCATATGTTGAGATTTCTCGCACAATAATTTACTTTGCAGTGTGTTATATACAATAGAGATTCCTCCTGTCGAGCTCCGGAGGTCTTTGTAGAACCTCAAGATCCTCCCCGGTATGCTGGTCAGCAATCCCGGGGTGGCCCTCCACAAGTGGTCTATTTGCATGTAGGTATACTGGTCTGAAGCTGTAAGGTTATTTTCTGTCTGGAGTTTAGCAAATGGTCTAAGATGGGGCCCATCCACTATGTCCTCTACATATTGGAGCCCCCTATCTATCCAAGTCGTGACATTTAAGTTTGGTATCAAAAGTCCTAGTGCTGGTAATGGAAGTTTCACTGATGATATGTCCACTTCCCCTTTTGTATGTCCGAACAGGTATAACCACGCTCTGATCGAGGCCTGTATAGGTGGGGCTAATTTTGTGGTAAGTGATCCTGCAATTGGGGCTGTCAGTAGGAAGTTCATTAGATTCTTTTGTGGGACTTGGTCCTCTTCTAAATTTTTCCACAACGCTTCTGAGTGTGGTAAAAACCATTGTTTAAGTTGTGCCAATATGGCAGCAAAATAATAATCCTGGATGTGAACGTGGCCTATCCCCCCCTCTTTTCTATGTTTGACAAGCTTACTGAATGCACATCTCGCCCTCCCTCCTTGCCATAAGTAGTTGTTTATCAGGGATTGCATAGATTTAAAATAGGAGTTTGGTAAGACTATGGGGAGCGTGCGAAACAGGTACAACACCTGAGGGAGGATCTGCATTTTAAAGGCTGCTAGTCTACCCAGCCATGACAGTTCTGTTTTCGCTAGGGTCCTCAATTTGGTCTTTAGTGTTTCCAGAAAGGGAGTAAAGTTGGACCGCAGAAGGTCCCCTGTCTTGGGGGTCAGAGTAATGCCTAAATAGGTGATACCTTCTTGTTTCCACGTGTAGGGAACTTTCTTTCTAAGGGAACCCACATCCTCTTCTGGAATGCCCAGATTCAGAATGTACGATTTAGACTCGTTGACCTTATAGTACGATACTGTGTTAAATGCATGTAATGCCTCATGTACCGCTGGTAAGGAGGTTTCTGTCTTTGACAGCATCAGGATAACATCATCAGCAAAAAGGCTGATGACATGCTCCTTTCCCCCCGCTGTGATACCCGAGATATCAGGGTGTTTACGCAAATAGGAAGCGAGTGGTTCCATCAAAAGATTAAAAATCAATGGCGAGAGGGGACACCCCTGCCTTGTCCCATTGGATATGGTAAACGGAGTGGACAGCACTCCTGCTACATAGACCTGTGCAGAGGGAAGGGTATACAATGCCATTATTGCTGAGTAGATAAATCCCCTGAACCCAAACTTGTCCAACACTCTAGAGAGGAATTGCCAATGGATCCTATTGAACGCCTTCTCCGCATCCAGTGCCAGGAGCAGAGAAGGCGTTCCCCCACCAACCGCCACATGGATCACATTGATCAAACGGCGGGTGGCGTCTGATGTTTGACGTCCTCTAGTAAATCCAGATTGGTCTCTATCGATCAACCCGGGTAATGTCTACTAGCCTGTTTGCAAGTATTTTGGCATATATCTTAATATCATTGTTGAGCAATGATATTGGTCTAAAATTTTGAGGGGCATCTGGGTCTTTCCCGGGTTTTGGCAGCGCCACTATCATTGCCTTCAACATCTCAGGAGGAATAAGGGATTCTGCAGCCGCTGAGTTAAAGAGTTTCTCCAGATGTGGGACCAGGGTATCTTGAAAGAATCTATAGTACTCTCCCGTAAAGCCATCTGGCCCTGGAGACTTATTATTGGGAAGATTCTTGATGACATCACCTATCTCTGCTCCTGAGATAGGGGAGTTCAACTCCTCTAGGTGTTCAGGAGTGAGCTTCGGGAGGTCTATGCGTTGTAGGAATGAGTCTATCAGTGAGATGTTCGGTTGGGGGATATTAGGGTCATCTTTAAGATTATACAGCATACTGTAGTATTGGCTAAAGGCGTCCGCTATCTCCTGTGGGTGGTAGAGCTTAGTCTTTGTCACCGGGTGGATAATATAAGGGATCTGTGTCTTATGTCTCTGGCCCCTAAGCTTATTAGCCAGCATCTTGCCTGCTCTGTTGCCACTCGTGTAGTATTGTAGTTTTAGTCTCCTTGAGGACTTCTCAAAGTCCTCTTGGAACAGCAGTCGTAGGTCAGTACGGAGTTGTGACAGTTGAGCTGTAGTACTTGGGGACAATCTACTTTTATTTTGTTTCTCGAGGGCCTCTATGTCAGAGATAAGATTATTCATATGTGCCTGCCTCAACCTCTTACTCCTGGCCCCCTGCTGGATCAAGATCCCCCTCGCAAATGCCTTATGGGCATTCCAAAGCACCCCTGGATCTGACACCGATGGGCAATTTAGTGTGAAAAATTCTTTCAGCTGACCTTCAATCCTGGATCTGGTCGAACCATCCTGGAACAGTCTAGGGTTCGCTCTCCAAATGCGAGTACCTCTATTATTAGTATTGTTGCCGATAGACAGCGTGATCGAGGCATGGTCCGACCAGGTGATGGTATTGATATGGGCAGCTGTGCAGTCAAACAATAAGCATTTATCTACTATGAACAAATCAATTCTACTATATGTTCTATGGCAATTAGAAAAAAAATAAAAGTCCTTCTCATCCGCGTTGAGACACCTCCATGAATCGAATACTTCATGAGCCCTCAGGGATTCTCCCAAGGACGCCGGAGCTCGTTTGTGAACTGCCGTGGAGTCTACAGAAGGGTCCGGGGTGATGTTGAAGTCTCCACACAGTAAAACTCTACCCCTCTCTATAGCCCTTATTTTCTTCATAACCTTGTTGAAGAAACGGATTTGCCCATGGTTGGGAGCATAAATGTTCCCTATCGTGTAGGTAGTAGAGTCAATGTCACATACCAGAATCAAAAAACGACCCTGGGGGTCTGCTACCAATGAGTGTAGCTTAAAGGCTACAGAGTTCCTTATGGCTATCATCACTCCCTTCTTTTTCTCATCCGCATTGGCGTAAAAGTAGTGTTGGAATTGGGGATGACTGCACTTAGGGGGGGAAGACAGAGTGAAGTGAGTCTCCTGGACGCACAAGACGTCACAATGCTGGCATATAGCTTCTTTCCACAATGAACGCCTTTTCGCCGGGTGATTAAGGCCCTTGGCATTGATTGACATGAATTTTAGCGCCATTTGGTAGTGTGATATAGTGGGGTAGCATAAGGTGAACAGTTCTTACTCACAGTCAGGTGAATGTCCAGCTTTAGTTGTATTGGCTGAGGTGTCTGTTGAGGCCATCGATTCTTCAAGTGTCCAAATGGTATGGGCTCAAAGCATTTGTAGAGACGTCGGTTAGATCCGAATGGGGAGAAAAACAAGAACATAAGTATACAACAAAAAAAAAAACAGTCAACACAGGCTAATAGCCCAACTAGTGAAAAGTGAACAAGGCCACTCAAATAAACTGGGGTAAGAAAGTCCGAGCTGTAAGTGTCACACGAACCGCGCAGACTCCTCCCTCAGCAGGTGAATGTATGGCATGTTATGCCCATCCGAACTATTTATGGGTGCGGGCATTCCTCGAATTCACTTTGTGCCAGTCCTGATGTGGTGCAGAGCGACTTGGATTCGCTGGGTCTTGAGAGTGGGGGTCAGGTATAATCCCCCACGATTTGAGGAAGGCCAGGCCCCTTGCCATAGAGTCAATTACATAGTCCGTTCCCTCCTTAGTGACAATCAATTTTGTCGGGAAGCCCCACTTGTAGCTAAGGTTGTGGTTCCTGAGCGCCTTCGTTATTGTGTTTAAATTCCTGCGTTTCTGCAGCGTAAATTGCGACAAGTCAGCATAAAATTGTAGATTGTCGTATGGTGCTGGGATTTTCCCTTTCACCCTGGATGCTGCCATCAACTTTTCTTTGTTATAGTAAAAATGAAATCTCATAATAACATCTCTGGGTATGTTCTCTGATAGATAGGAGGGTTTGGGCAGACGGTGGATTCTGTCAACATTAAAGTCCAGCTCCTTCATGTCAGGGAGGGTTGCAGCCAGAAGCTGGGAGACATACTGGCGCAGCTCAGCCTGTTGCACTGTCTCAGGGATCCCCCTTATCTTAACGTTGTTCCTCCTGCTTCTGTCTTCTAAATCTGCCATTTTCGTTTTAAGTGCCTCCAGCTCATCCTCCCTCCCATCATTAGCATCCACCAGGTCATTTATTGTGTCAGCAAATTCTCCCATCTTAACTTCCACATGTGTCACCCTTTCTGTAACTGAGCCCAGTTCTTTGCTAAACTTGTGCAGGCATGACACCATGTCAGTGTGCAAGGAACTTCTCAGGGATACCAGCATTTCCTTTAGGACAGTGTCCATGACTGGCTGATTGGCTGTGGGGAATGTATCAATGGAGTCAGGGAGCTCCCTCGTGTCCTCCCTAGATTCCTCCCCAGAGATAAATAAAGCGCTCACCTCTTCATCCGCTGCATCCGCTCTGAACCTGGATTTTTCAGGGCTCCCCGAAGAAGGTGTAGGTGGGGGAGATGTGGATGATCTAGGAGGACTGCTCCTTTTGTTGGTTTTGCTGGCTGGGTATTGTTGTAGGCGCGGGCCCGCCATCGGCGTGGATGTCGCTCCGGCGCCATGTTGCTTGGCCTCGAGGGGATAAAACTCGGTCAGTTTCTGGGGACGATTCCCCGATTTTTTGGGCTTAGTCATGCCCGATGTGCAGGAGGTCTGCTCTGCCACTAATCCGCCGTGCAGGGCGGTGTTTTTGCTGCTCGGATGGGCTGCTATAAGCCGTTGTCTGCCTGCTGTTGCTGGAGCTCCGCTCTCAAGCGTCCATCGCGGTCCCCGGCTAGCTCCGCCCCCCCGGGTGAAAACCTTTTGATAGGGGAAAAAAAGATGATGGTTTAACCGGAGGGTCCGTGATATTGGGTGCAATTTTATTTTTCAAAGAAGAAGCTCCTCTATATATCACGGTAGCATTCGTAGGTAATGCTGGTTCAAGGATTTGATCTTCTTTCAGAATACTCCAATGTTTATAAATAATTTGTTTAATTTTTTTGTATTGCCCAGAGAAAGTGGTAAAGAAAGAGTTCCTAAATTTCGAATCGTGAGCTGCCTTCGCTTTTTCGATTGTTAACGTGGCACGGTCCAATCTTCCGATTTGTTTAATCTCTTCATCGATGTTATTCCCTGAGTAGCCCTTATCTAAGAACCTCTGTTTGAGGACTTGTGCCTGGATGTGAAAGTCCTTTACGTCAGAACAATTTCGTCGGATACGCATTAGTTGGCTCCTAGGGACCGACTTTAACCAGGCAGGATGGTGACAGCTGTCTATTGGGATATAACCATTACGGTCCGTACTCTTAAAGTACGTTTTGGTCACCAATTGATCATTCTGGGCTGAGATCTCTAGGTCCAGGAAGTGGATATTTGAAAAACTTGCCTCGTAGGTTAAGATAATTCCCACATCATTGTTGTTCAATATGGCCATAAATATATCAAGAGACTGTTGGTCTCCCCTCCATAGGAGGAGGATGTCGTCTATGTACCTAGCCCAGAGAACAATCTCCGGCCGGTTTAACGCATAGACGACATCCTCCTCCCATTTGGCCATAAAAATGTTGGCGAGGCTGGGGGCAACAATCGAAAAAGCGAAGGCAGCTCACGATTCGAAATTTAGGAACTCTTTCTTTACCACTTTCTCTGGGCAATACAAACAAATTAAACAAATTATTTATAAACATTGGAGTATTCTGAAAGAAGATCAAATCCTTGGACCAGAATTACCTACGAATGCTACCGTGATATATAGAGGAGCTTCTTCTTTGAAAAATAAAATTGCACCCAATATCACGGACCCTCCGGTTAAACCATCTTTTTTCCCCTATCAAAAGGTTTTCACCCTTGCAGAAAATGCAAGGTTTGCCTGAACAACACACATGGAAGGAGGAAATCTATCTGTTTCAAATCTACCACCACTGGGATTGAATATCCCATGAAACAGTTTTTTACGTGTGCATCCACACACATAGTATACCTGATCACCTGCCCTTGTGGAAAACAGTACGTTGGTCGTACCATATGGAGCTTTTCCACAAGGGTAGGTGAACATGTCGCTAAAATTAAGAAGGGCTGCACCAAGCATACAGTATCCAGACATTACCTCCATGTTCATAATAAAAAACTTGAAGGTACAACATTCCTAATTATAGATAAATTTGTCCCACACTGGAGGGGCGAATCAAGCACCAGAGGGGTCTCTAAATTAGAAGTCTACTGGATACATTCGCTCAAGTGTTACACCCCATTTGGACTTAATGTCGAATGGGACGTGAATGCGTTTATAAACCAGTCATAACTTTTTTTTGGTCATGGACAAGTTCGTAATAACCATGAGAATGTTATTTCTTATTCTTATTTTTTCATGTTTTTTAACATTTTATTAATTACCATTGTATTTGGGTTATACCATACATGAATTTCCTCGATTTATGTATTTTTATATACAAGTTATGGTCTTTCAGATGTAAACGTTCCTCCCTCGTGAGAGTCAGTTACCCCTTCCTGCCCACATTTCCAATCCATTGACAATGGATCACGTTCCAATTGAGAGTGTAAAGATATTTATATAATTTTTTATATTTTTATATTTTTTTCTTTTTAACACTACCTTGGGATATATATATGCCGATCAGCAGGGTTGAGACCATGGGACACAATGTTTGTGTCCCCTAGATCGCGCTGAGATGTGCGACGCTTCCCCTACTAGCAGCAGGGGTGAGATCGAAAGACACGCCATTTGTGTCTCTTGGACCGCACCGTGACACGCAACGCCGACGTATTGACGTCGGGGGGCGTGGTTACACGAGCGCATGTCGCCCATTGGTGAAGAGCGCTCTAAGCACTCTTCTGCCATATACGGCCAACGAGGAGGAAGTGACGCTGTCTCTCTAGACGGTGTGCTCACTTCCTCCCTCATTTGACTGGCTGGAAGCGCGATACGTCTCTTCCGCCCTAGAGGGCTGACTAATGATATTCGACGCTGTTTCAAACGGCGTGAATATATACAAGTTGGCCCCGCCTCTCTCTATCCGGTCTGTGGAATGCAAACGAGGAAATGACTGACTCCTTGGAACGCACGCCGAGGGGACATGGCGGATTGGGCTGGGACTCTCACGGAGGCAGGATCAACAGGTATTTAATGCAGGAGAGATGCATGGGACGAATAGATACCCCAGTTGAAGTCTTTCTGAGATGAAACCGGTAGGGTTTTTTTGTTCTATCGCATCTCCACTGCATTCTATTGGAACACTCCTCACATCCATCCAGGGTGGGAGTTTGTTGCTGCTGTTATTCATTTTTCAGTTTGCTTTTATACGTGTGATTTCTGCAAGTTTGACTTTTTTATTTGAATACTTGTCACTTGTGTGGACATTTTGAGGAATTTTATTAAATACTTTTTTACACTATGAGGAGCACCTCCTTTTCCTTTTTTTCTCTCGTTCAAAATTGGGGTGTTTGAGCAACTGCTATTGGTTGATTCCGGATACAATCAAGTGTAGTGACAAACAGAACCGAATGGTGATCATCTTGGCCCCGTACCATCTCCGTGGAGACGTTCTGCCTAGACAGTCGGTCTAACCAAGCCCTGACGACCCTCCCATCGTATGATGAGATAGAGGGTCCATCGGTTCCGGTAAGAGTATTTACTCACATATTCATGTCCAACACGGAAGATTGTATCTGATGTTTACTGCTTCACCCATTATTTGAAGAGAACATATGGCACTTTGATCCAGTTTACTTGAATGGACTATTACATCTGTGCATTTGGTCACCGCTTTTGAGACTCACCTCATTGTTATTATAACGTGAACTTTGACTTTATTGTTTTTGGAAAAGATAACAATTTTGAGCACTGATTTCTTTTGCACTGGTACATTTTGCCTTCAGGCACACTATCAGTTTATGCGCCTGTTCGGGTGCTTTTATATACTGAGTGTGCCCTAGACACTGTTTGGGGTTTAGTTTTGTTTTGTTTACTAATATTGCTATTCACCTATTTTTTTCATGTCAACAATTTTCACCATTTGGTTGACACCAAGTGGGTCCCCCATGTGGAGCTTAGAGTGATTGCAGGCTCTACATTTGGGGATACACCCATACATATATTATATAAGTCACTTGGTTGACCTTGCTGGGTCAATCTATTCTCACTTCATTCTCAGGTTAGCCCCTTTTAGGGTCTCCTTTTAGCGCCACATTTTTTACATTTTATAGGCAATATCCATGCCTTGCTGGACAGGGCGGTCAGCGGTAAGGTGCATATTACTGCTGACTCATGGTCCAGCAGGCATGGACAGGGATGTTGCCTATCCTTCGCGGTGCATTGGGTGACTCTGCTGGCAGCTGGGAAGGATTTAGGACAAGGTACAGTAGTGTTGGAGGTTGTTCCACGCCTCCAAAATGCTACTACTGGTGATTGTGACACACCTCTCTCCTCCACCCCCTCCTCTTTTTCTTCCGTGGCCTCTTCCTGTGCTGATTTGTCCTCGGTGCTTCATAGGCGTTCAAGGAGCTATGCAGGTACGCAGGCAAAAAGATGGCAAAACGGTGCTTGAGCTGGTGTGCTTGGGGGACAGGAGCCACACTGGGGCAAAGGTTCTGTCAGCTCTGAAGGGGCAGGCTCAGAGGTGGTTGATGCCACGCCAGCTTAAGCCAGGAATGGTGGTTTGCGACAATGGCACCAACCTCCTCTCCGCCCTCTGACAGGGACAATTGACCCATGTGCCCTGTTTTGCTCACGTCCTTAACTTGGTGGTGCAGCGGTTCTTGGGTAGGTACCCAGGCTTAGAGGATGATCTGAAGCAGGCCAGGAAACTATGTGCATTTGCAATGGTCATATAATGCCAGTGCTCGGCTGGCTGACCTCCAAGAGGAATACAACCTGTCCAAGAACCGCCTAATCTGTGACATGCCCACCAGGTGGAACTCTACGTTGGCCATGCTGCAGCAGCTGCACATACAGCAGAGGGCCATCAATGAGTATCTGTGCCAATATGGCACCAGGACAGGGTCAGGGGCCATGATTAGGGATTCATGCACTGTCCTGTCACCATTTGAGGAGGCCACAAGGATGGTGAGCAGTGACAGTGCATGCATTAGTGACACTGTCCCTCCTATCCACCTGTTGGAGCACACGCTACGTGGAATAATGGACAGGGCACTTGAGGCATGTAACGGTCACCACCGTTGACGACCTTCCATCCCAGTCACGACAGCTTATCGACACTCCAACCGACAGGACCCGATTCCCATTTCATTTGCCCAGAATCAAGACGAGACACGCAGCTCTGTACTTGTTCCAAATGTAAAGATACTTTAATGATTTCTCTCAGTCTTTTTATATAGTACAACAGGTCACAGAATTTACAGGACCACTCAAACTGCCCCCCCCCCAATCACACACTAAGGCCAATTACTAAACATTCCTCAATTACTAACAACAAAAGCCTTCACCCACTCCGTCTCCGCATACCGCTTGACACCTCTGAGCATCAATAGATTGTAGACAGGGTTATCACACATAAGCAGTCTTTAGTATGCATAATTAGAGTTCTGGGAGCAGATCTGGGATTAACACCTGTCCGTTACAACACCTTTACACAAGGACAATGGAATGTCCTCCAAGCCCTGATGCAATTAGCATGTCACTAGACTAATCATAGAAATGAGTCATAGAATATTGACTGGTTGGGGTCACAATTAACCAACATCTTGTAGTCTCTCAGGATCCTGCAATATGAACTGTCCGTGATGTCAAATCTCATGTAATCCATGAATTACGATTCACTTGCCACTCCATGCCCAAAGGGCACAGAGTGGACTCAGACCCAAGAGTTATCAGTGACGCTGACACAGGAGTATCCTCCATCCTCACAAAGTCTCTGTTTGTCCCGGGTCATTCCGTTACAAGGCAGAACAGAGGGAGGAAGAGGAGGACTTCCTTACCTCTCAATGCCCCCTTTATCCAGACAGTGTTCCTGCTTGCTCGCCTATCACACAGGAAGAGGACAAGGAGGAGGATTGCGTCAGCATGGAGGTGGAGCCTAGCACTCAGCATCAGCAGCAGTCTTCAAGGGATCAATTACAGTCCCAAGAAACCCATGGACTTGTGCGTGGGCTTGGAGGAGGTTGCTGCGGATCATGTCGTCCTCAGTGACCCGGAGGACTCCGCACCGAATGCCTCAGCAAACCTATGCTGCATGGCCTCCCTGATCCTACAAAGCCTGCGGAAGGATCCTCGTATTCGTGCTATCAAGGAGAGGCATCATTACTGGCTGGCAACCCTCCTTTATACACTTGACAAGGGTAAGGTTGCGGACCTTATCTTGCCGGCGCAGAGGGAGCAGAAGATGAAACCTCTTCGGGAGGCCTTGCGGAAAGGTCTGTGCAATGCGTTCCCAGAGACTGGGAGGTTACAAAATACTGGTCCTGGACAACGTGTTGCTGAGGCTTTGGTCAGTCAAAGAAGGAGCGGTGGAGAAGGTGGCCGTCTGATTGATGCATTCAGACATTTTTTTAGTCCGCAGCCCCATGGTATGACAGGTTCCAGCAACCATCACCAGCGTCTGTTTTACATGGTGCGAGAATACCTAGGGGCAAGATCAGCCTTGTACACCTTTCCCACCGAAAATCCTCTGGGTTACTGGGTCTTGAGGATGGATCACTGGCCAGAGCTTGCACAGTATGCAATTGAGCTACTGGCCTGTCCTGCATCCATGTTCTTTCAGAACGCACATTCAGTGCTGCTGGAGGCTTTGTGACCGATCACAGGGTGCACCTCTCCACCGACTCGGATGATCAACTGACCTTCATAAAAATGAATCACACTTGGATCACCACCAGCTACCAAGCACCTGATGCTGTTGTAACTGAATATTCCCTTCAATATTCCGCTAAAGAAGTCCTGTACCTTGGGACGATACGCGTGCGGGGGGCTTCCAATTTTGATGTCAGGACAGCCACCTACTTGGTATTTTATCGATATATGCTCATATTCTACGCACTAGGATATAGTGCCTCTTTTGTGAGTACTTTTATTTTAAATAAACTTATTGCATTTTGGTTACTATACGGAGAGCACTATGTGTCTACTTTATACTTTTTCATGCCATTCAACTACATGAGAGTATACCAGATGACCATCCGCCACTGAAAGTCGGTTTGGAGAAAAGGATCGACCGAGGAGGCACCGTTATCATCTTATAATACCCCCTTATTAGAGGGACAGCGCATTTGACCTGCTGCTCACCCACAGGTCCATCTGCTAAGGTGAGCGGCTTGTACTTTTATCTAAGGATACTTGACTGTTTTATAAGGAGTCTTCATCCGATCACCTATTGAGGTTCCAGAAGTCACCCTTATCCTCTCTTCATTTTGATTAATTATTTATTTATTTATTTTTTGGACTTTCATCATTTTGTTAGTAGCGCTGCACTGCTTTTTTTACATACGATCACAGGGTGCACCTCTCCACCGACTCGGATGATCAACTGACCTTCATAAAAATGAATCACACTTGGATCACCACCAGCTACCAAGCACCTGATGCTGTTGTAACTGAATATTCCCTTCAAGACTGCCTATGCAGATGCTGAGTGACTATCCTGTCATGCTGAGTGACTATCCTGTCATGCTGAGTGACTATCCTGTCATGCTGAGTGACAATCCTGTTATACTGAGTGACTATCCTTTTTCTCCTTAATGCTGGTAGCTTTTAAGAACATTTTTGGTTCTGGGCACCGCCACCAGTGGCTAAGGCCCAATTTTTCTGCCCCTGTTTAACAGGGGCATGTAATTAAAATTGTTGATGCAATACTTTGTAGCAGAGCTCATTCCTGCGCTACAACTAGAGTATCTGTGAGGGGTTACAGTGTTGTGGCACCAGCACCAGTGCCTAAGGCCCAATTTTTCTCCACCTGTTTAACTTTAATTTTTGATGCAATACTTTGCAGCAAGGCTCATTCCTGCGCCCCAACTAGAGTATCTGTGAAGGTTGGCTGTGTTGTGGAACCAGTGCCTAAGGCCCAATTTTTCTGCCTCTGTTCAACAGGGGCATGTAATTACAATTCTTAAACTAATATTTCACAGCAGAGCCCATTCCTGCGCCCATCAAGAGTAACTGTGAGGGCTTACAGTGTTGTGGCACCAGCACCACTAACAACAAAAACAAAGATATCTCCCCCTGGGTGGGATTTTAAAGGCCAAACAAAGTATAACGATAAAAAACGATCTTTAACCACTTAACCACCAGCCGCCGTCTACAAACGGCGGCAAGGTGGTTGCTTAACTGGGGGTCGCCGTTCTGAAACGGCGCCCACCAGAAGCAGTAATGCGCGCCGCCTCGGGCGCGCACACAGAAAATTCTGTGCGCGCCGGGTCTATGAGACCCGGCGCTACACAGATCACGGTAACTGACCGGCAACGCCGGTCTTTTACCATGTGATCGCGCCGTCCAATGACGGCGCGACCACAGGTAAACAAACCGGCGTCATTTGATGACGCCGGTTCCTCCCTCCTCTCGCTGTACCGATCGGTACAGTGTGAGAGGAGAGCGCGGATGGCAGCAGCAGTGTGGGATGGATCTGTGACTATTGCAGTCACAGATCCATCCATCCCTGCTCAGCCATCCCTGCATTAACCCCTGCAATACTCTGCCTTCCCTGCGCAATACTCTGCAATGCTCTGCCTTCCCTGCAATACCCCCGCGCAATACTCTGCAAAACACCCGCGCAATACTCTGCAAAACACCCGCGCAATACTCTGCAAAACACCCGCGCAATACTCTGCAAAACACCCGCGCAATACTCTGCAAAACACCCGCGCAATACTCTGCAAAACACCCGCGCAATACTCTGCAAAACACCCGCGCAATACTCTGCAATACCCCCGCGCAATACTCTGCAATACCCCCGCGCAATACTCTGCAAAACACCCGCGCAATACTCTGCAAAACACCCGCGCATTACTCTGCAATACCCCCGCGCAATACTCTGCAAAACACCCGCGCAATACTCTGCAAAACACCCGCGCAATACTCTGCAAAACACCCGCGCAATACTCTGCAAAACACCCGCGCAATACTCTGCAAAACACCCGCGCAATACTCTGCAATACCCCCGCGCAATACTCTGCAATACCCCCGCGCAATACTCTGCAGTACCCCTTGCGCAATACTCTGCAATACCCCCGCGCAATACTCTGCAGTACCCCTTGCGCAATACTCTGCAATACCCCCGCGCAATACTCTGCAATACCTCCGCGCAATACTCTGCAATACCCCCGCGCAATACTCTGCAATACCCCCGCGCAATACTCTGCAGTACCCCCTGCCAGTACTCTGCAGTACCCCTTGCGCAATACTCTGCAATACCCCCCGCGCAATACTCTGCAATACCCCCGCGCAATACTCTGCAATACCCCCCGCGCAATACTCTGCAGTACCCCCCGCGCAATACTCTGCAATACCCCACTCGCAATACTCTGCAATACCCCACGCACAATACTCTGCAATACCCCACGCACAATACTCTGCAATACCCCACGCACAATACTCTGCAATACCCCCCACACAATACTCTGCAATACCCCCGCACCAATACTCTGCAATACCCCCGCACCAATACTCTGCAATACCCCCGCACCATACTCTGCAATACCCCCCACACAATACTCTGCAATACCCCACGCACAATACTCTGCAATACCCCACGCACAATACTCTGCAATACCCCCGCACCATACTCTGCAATACCCCCCACACAATACTCTGCAATACCCCCGCACCAATACTCTGCAATACCCCCGCACCAATACTCTGCAATACCCCCGCACCAATACTCTGCAATACCCCCGCACCAATACTCTGCAATACCCCCGCACCAATACTCTGCAATACCCCCGCACCATACTCTGCAATACCCCCGCACCATACTCTGCAATACCCCCACACCAATACTTTGCAATACCCCGGCCAATACTTTGCAATACCCAGAAAATACTCTGGGGAAAAAAAATGTGTTTTAACCACTTCTCGCCCACGTCATATGAGGTCCTTGACTTTGTGCAGGGATATCTAAATGATGCCTGCAGCTACAGGCATCATTCAGATATCATTTTTTTCAGCCGGCGATTCTCTACACCATAAGAACGATCATGGCGGCTGTTCCGCCTCTTGATCGTTCTTACGGGAGGCAAAAAGGGACGTCCCCACTCCCTTCGCCCTCCGGTGCTTCTTCTGACTCACCACTGCGATCGAAGCCAGGATCGTTTTTTTTCTTGTTTTTTTCCAAGCTTCCCAGCCTAGAGGTGAGATGTGGGGTCTTATTGACCCCATATCTCACTGTAAAGAGGACCTGTCATGCTATATTCCTATTACAAGGGATGTTTACATTCCTTGTAATTGGAATAAAAGTGATCAAAACATTTATTTTTGGGGAAAAACGTGTCAAACTAAAATAAATTAAGTAAAATGAACAATAAAAATAAAAAATAAATATTTAAAGCGCCCCTGTTCCCGCGTGCTCGTATACAGAAGCGAATGTGTACGTAAGTCCCGCCCACATATGAAAACTGAGTTCAAACCACACATGTGGGGTATCGCTGCGAACGTTAGAGCGAGAGCAATCATTTTGGCCCCAGACCTCCTCTGTAACTAAAAACATGTAACCAGTAAAAACATTTAAAACGTCACCTATGGGGATTTTTAAGTAGCGAAGTTTGGCGCCATTCCACAAGCGTGTGCAATATTGAAGGGTGACATGTTGGGTATCTATTTACTCGGCGTAACTTCGTCTTTCATATTATGCAAAAACATTGGGCTAACTTTAATGTTTTTTTTTTTTAAAAAGCACAAAACTGTTTTATTTCCCAAAAAAATGCGTTCGAAAAATTGCTGTGCAAATACCATGCGCGATAAAAAGTTGCAACGACCGCCATTGTATTCTCTAGGGTCTTTGCTAAAAAAGCATATATAATGTTTTGGGGTTCTATGTAATTTTCTAGCAAATAAATGATGATTTTTACATGTAGGAGAGGAATGTCAGAATTGGTCTGGGTGTTCCAGAACGCCTGATGGTGCTCCCTGCATGTCGGGCCTCTGTATGTGGCCACGCTGTGTAAAAGTCTCACACATGTGGTATCGCCATACTCGGGAGGAATAGCAGAATGTGTTTTGGGGTGTAATTTGTGGTATGCATATGCTGTGTGTGAGAAATAACCTGCTAATATGAAACTTTTGTGGAAAAAAAACAAAAAAAAAAAAAACCTTGATTTTGCAAAGAATTGTGGGAAAAAATGACAACTTCAAAAAACTCACCATGCCTCTTTCTAAATACCTTGGAATGTCTTCTTTCCAAAAAGGGGTCATTTAGGGGGTATTTGTACTTTTCTGGCATGTTAGGGTCTCAAGAAATGAGAGAGGCCGTCAGTACTTCAGATGTGATCAAATTGATCAATTTTCAGTAATTGGTACCATAGCTTGTAGACCCTATAACTTTCACCCAGACTAAATAATATCCAAATTTTTTTTTTTTTTTTTACCAAAGATATGTAGCAGTATACATTTTAGGCCAAATTTATGAAGAAAAATTCATTTTTTGCAAAATCTTATAATAGAAATGAAGAAAAATTCATTTTTTTACAAAATTTTCGTTCTTTTTTCATTTATAGCGAAAAAAATAAAAACCGCAGAGGTGATCAAATACCACCAAAAGAAAGCTCTATTTGTGGGAAAAAAAGGACAAAAATTTCATTTGGTTACAGTGTTGTATGACTGAGTTATTGTCATTCAAAATGTGAGAGCACCGAAAGCTGAAAATTGGTCTGGTTATTAAGGGTGTTTAAGTGCCCAGTTGTCAAGTGGTTAATGGAAAAATAGTACAAAAACTGGCACTAGATGTTGAGGCACACAGTACGCACCTATGGTGCATATAAAAGCAACAAATGTACAAATACAAAAAACAATAACACTAAAACAGTACATATGCCACAGACAATGGCAAATAAACAAAAAAGCACTCTCGTAGTGGATGATGTGTGTATTTCCAACGCGTTTCTGGTTGTCGACCGTTATCAGGGGCCACGGAGGAAGAGTAGTGCAAATCGTAGTTCAGACCACGTAGTAAACTGGATGTGGACCCCCTTCATTTTGTTATAGAGTTGTGTGGGGATGGAGTAATGTCCGAGCGTCCCTCATAACCAGAGGAGTGGAACATGGAGGGGCCCAGAACCTTCCGGTGTATAACTAGCCGGGTCACGTCCTGCCCAATTCCAAAGACTTGCCGCTGCCTGAATCCCCATTCGGTCTAAATAGACCCAATGACTCTATTAGGTCCAAAGGTGAGGTGTGCCTCGGGCACCTATTCACTTAGGGCAACGCCACTCGACACCTCATCCTTGGACCTAATAGAGTCATTGGGTCTATTTAGACCCAAATGGGAATACAGGCAGTGGCGAGTCTTTGGAATTGGACGGGACTTGACCCGGCTAGTTATACACCAGAAGGTTCTGGGCCCCTCTATGTTCCACTCCTCTGGTTATGAGGGACGCTCGGACGTTATTTCATCCCCACACAACTCTATAATCAAATAAAAGGGGTCTACATCCAGTTTACTACCTGGTCTGAACTACGATTTGCACTACTCTTCCTCCATGGCCCCTGATGACGGTCGACAACCAGAAATGCATCGGGCATACACACATCATCCACTAGGAGAGTGTTTTTTTGTTTATTTGCCATTGTCTGTGGCATATGTACTGTTTTAGTGTTATTGTTTTTGTATTTGTACATTTGTTGCTTTTATATGCACCATAGGTGCATACTGTGTGCCTCAACATCTAGTGCCAGGTTTTTGTACTATTTTCCCATTAAAGATCATTTTTTATCTTTATACTTTGTTTGGCCTTTAAAATCCCACCCAGGGGAGATACTTTCTTTTTGTTATATATCGCTAAGGGATGTGGCCAATACAAATGTTATTGGATCAGTAAGCACCTCTTCCTCTTTACCACCACTAACAAAGGCCCAATTTTTCTGCCCTTGTTCAACAGGGGCATGTAATTACAGTTCATGATCTAATATTTACCAGCAGGGCCCATTCCTGCGTTCACCAAGAGTAACTGTGAGGACTTATAGTGTTGTGGCACCAGCACCAAAGGCCCAATTTTTCTACCACTGTTCAATAATGGCATGTAATTACAATTCTTGATATATTCGTTCACAGCAGGGCGTTCCAGCGCCCACCAAGACTAACTGTGAGGGCTTACAGTGATTTGGCAACACCAACACCTAAGGGACAAATTTCTGCAGAGTATATACGGCAGGGCCCTACATTCAAACATCCAACTTACAAACGACTCTTACTTGCAAACGGAAGGAGACAACAGGAAATGAGAGGAAATCTATCCCTAGGAAGGGAAATTCTCCTCTGTAAGGCCTCGTACACACGACAGAGTTTCTCGGCAGAATTCACCGAGAAACTCGGTCAAAACCCGGATTCTGCCGAGAAACTCTGTCGTCTGTACAGTTTTGGCTCGATGGAGCCGCCGAGGAGCTCGACGAGAAAATAGAGAACATGTTCTCTATTTTCTCGTTGTCCGCGTTGTTGGGAGAAGGCGGCCCGCCGAGCTCCTCGGCGGCTTCATCCCAAAACTCATCCCAAAACTCGACGAGGAACTCGACGTGCCAAGCACGTCAAGTTCCTCTGTCGTGTGTACGGGGCCTCCGAGGTGTCTCCTGTCCACTGATGCTTTATCACCAATCCTTGTTTCACTGAAAAACCCACATTTTCAAAAAAACATTTGTCATTGGGACAGAAAGTGAGATGCAATCTTTTAAACAGATTCGCACAAACAGCAAAACAAATGTTACAGGGGTGATAACCCTTCTCTATGTTTTCCAAAAAGCTTAAAAATAGATTTTTTGGCTGGAGCTACACTTTAAAAATGTTCAAAATTACAATTGTTCAAAATTACAATCAGATTCTACTTAACAACAAACCTACAGTCCCTGTCTTGTTTGCACTACCTGTATACTGCTGTTCAGATTATAAAGGGCCTGAAAGTCGTTTTCTTTGCTCAAGAAAACGTCTTTCCTTTTCCGCTTAATATCCATACAAGACCCAAAGGGGCTGGTAATGACCTGGGGGGAGGGGACCCATGCTATTTTTCTCAATGATTTTCATCCATATTGCATTGACCAAACATCACATTAAAGGGTCACTAAAGGAAAAAATGTTTTTTTTGCTGAAATGACTGTTTACAGGGTATAGAGACATAATAGTTAACTGATTCCTTTTAAAAACGATTAAAAATAGATAAAAAATCAATCATATAATGTGCCTCTAGTTTCACTTTCGTTTTTGCAGCTAGCTTTGTTTTGCATGTAATTTAATGCCTCTGTGCTGGACAGAGGCATAGAGAGTGATGGATAGGAAAACAAAACTAGAATCTCCCAGTACTGTGGTGATCAGGAAACAGACAACCAGGAAGTGTCCAGAACAGAGCAGAATTACAGCAACATCAGAGCAAAAACGAACAATGAGGACATGAAACCAGGATTGCAGTAAGGTAAAGGAAGCTATTTAGCTAAAAAAAAAATTCCTTTAGTGACTCTTTAAAGCCGCAAGCAGTTTTAAATTACTTTTTTCCTATAGAAATGTAATTTTGTGCAGGGACAGTTCTGAACAAGGGAAACACGTGCCACTTCACAGGCATACTATAGACACCCAGCAGGTGCAATATTTAAAGCAATATTTCATTTTTTTTTTACTTTAAGCATCATTAAAATCACTGCTCCCAAATAAAGTCTGTTTTTAAAACTTTTTTTGCATTGATACCTGTTCCCTGGGGCAAGACCCGGGTCCCCAAATACATTTTAGGACAATAACATGCTTATTAGCCTTTAAAATTAGAACTTTTGATTTCGAGTTCCATAGACCTCAATGGGGTTCTAAAGTTTGCACGAATGTTCGCTCCGTTCGAAGGTTCTGATGCGAACCAAACCAGGGGGTGTTTGGCTCATCACTAATCACAACCCCGGACCAAGGTGATCCAGAGCCAGGATTACAGGAACACGCACCCCCGGCCAGGAGGGCCACACACGGGGTGGTGGGACGACAGACCCAGGATCGACGACCTCGGTCCAATGACGTCTGTCCCTTAAGTACCTCTCCCCGGCATGCACATCGAGACGATCAACCCCCACTGATTGGCTGCCGAGAGGAGGCACCCAAATCACCTTGACCTAGCTGCTGCCACCCTTGGCCTGAGGTGGTAACAACACCTCAGGCAAACAATAGTAGTCACTCACAGCACAGCCATGGCTGGAACAGAGGCCCAATTTGCTCAAAATCATACATATCTGAGTTAACTAACTCTCAGACTTCCCTCTAAATTTAAAGCAGTGCCAGCCCAACAGGAGCAGGCCGTTACATACTCCCCCACTAAATTAGACACTGTCCCCAGTGTCATGAACCATGGCGTCTCAAGCCTGAGTGCCAGCACCTGAAGCCATATAAAGGACAAAAGGGTAAAAAAAGAAATAAAAGCACAACAGGTATCCTAACATGATAAATCACAATTTTACAGTGTTATTCCTATCTATCTAGTCTGCCCCATTCTCCGACAGTCTTGATAGAAGATCAGCTGGTTCTGAAAAACAACCAAAAAAAACACACAATCCTGTGCCTAAATTATATACGTTTCCGAGGCAGAGCAAAACTGCACCTTCTGTAAAGTTAGAGATTTCCTTTAGCTCCTAATGACCATTAAAACCTAAGTGCTAGGTGAAAATATGAAAAAAAAAGTCCATCCCTACTATGACTAAACACTGCCCTCTGGTGGCAAAGCTTATAATCCACAAGTGCTGTACAAGCTCCTAAGCAAAGATATCTCTTGATCACAAAGTCCTCAGAGGCCCTTGCAACGAAACGTCCCATACTCCGATTGAGTGCTTCCGTTTAGGGATGACCTGAACATACCCGCGTTCGGTTCGCACCAGAACGTTCGAACAGACCGACCGTTCGCGCAAACATTTAGAACCCCATTGAAGTCTATGGGACTCGAACTTTCGAATTCAAAAGTGCTCATTTTAAAGCCCAATATTCCAGTTATTGTTGGAAAACGTCTTTGAGAACCCGGGTCTTGCCCCAGGGAACATGTATTAATGGAAATTTTTTTTAAAAACTGTAGTTTTTTCTGGAGCAGCGATTTTAATGATGCTTAAAGTAAAAAAAAAATCAAAAATTCCTTTAAATATCGTACCTGCTGGGTGTCTATTCTAGTAGTGGCACGTGCTTAGAAATGTCCCTGCACAACATGAGATTACTCTCAGAAAAAAGTAATTTAATACTGCTTGCGGCTTTAATGTAATGTTTGGTCCCTGCAATATGGATAGAAATCATGGAAAAAAATAGCATGAGTTTCCCCGCCACCACTCCCCCCAGGTCATTAGACCCTTTGGCTCTATATACTTTGAACAGCAGTATACAGGCAGTGCAAACAAGATAAGGACTGTAGGTTTGTTAAGTAGAATCTGAACCATGTCAGACTTTGCTGCTGCATATTGCAGAATTTCCTAAAGAGACCCTCAACAAACTACATGACACTTGTGCCTGATGAGGCCACTGATGTTCCAGTGGTGGTGGCCCGTGAGACTGTCTATGCAGGCTTGGCCCCCCAAAGCGCACGTGCTGTGTTGCAACAATATGTTGATTATTTTAGGGTTGGGGGGCCATTACAATGCCAGATCTTGGCTCAATATTTTTTTTTATTTTGGGAAAGAAAAATTCTAGAAAAAAGGGGGGTTGCCATCCAGGGCCCCCTTTGAACAAATTCCGTGAAGAACTCCTGTTCTCTGAAGGCCTCCATTATTTCTGCAAGTTCAAATTAAGCAAAAAAAGCTAATGCCAGTCAAGCCTTAGCTTTCTCCCCATATCTAACCCACAAACTCATCCACTGATCATAAAGCCCAAAAATCAAGTTTCGTATCGTCGTACTGCACGATAGTTTTCCCGACTGCGAACGACGTTCTCATTCACGCAATATCCCTTCACTACGCATGCAAGAAGCTCCGCACGTCTCCCCGCCCATGACGATTGTGCTAGTAATTCTCCACGCCCCTTTTCGGTCGGTCAATGCACTTCACTGAAGACACGATGGAGGACACTCAGGAGAGACAGGAAGCTGCAACCACAAGTAAGGAGAGAGGCCAGGCACATACCAGGAGCAAGAGGAGGTACAAAGCCACCAACATGGCTTTCGATGAAATGGTGGAGATGGTTGCCATCCTTAAAAAGGAGGACTATGACTGTCTAAAAAGGCCTTACAAGAACCCCAAGAAGGTCAAGGCCAAGATAATGGAGAATGTTCAGAGGACTCTCCATCAGAAATTTAAGGTGCAGAGGTCAAGGGAGCAGTTGAGAAAGAGGTGGTCAGACCTCAAAAGAAGAGAACCGGAGCAGCTCGAGAGAATTCAAAGAGTCCTCAGAAGAAATAAGTTATTTAAAAGTGTACTCTGATTATTTGTTTTTATTATTTTGCAGCATGTGCTTTTTCTTTCAGGTTGTGTGTATATATACAGTTCAAGAATAGATGTCTCAATGTTCATGTTTGTGGGCATAAGAATTGGTTGTTCATTCCATATATATGATCATTTTATGTGAGACCAATTTTTTATTTAATGCAGATGTGTTATTAACTAGATTTAAATAATCCTACTTAAGTCAATATACAGTAAAAGGAGAGTATGCTCAGCACAGCAGTTGATTACACATATGGACTCAGTAGCACAATGGTTGGCATGGCCGATCCGCCCTATAGGCTCACTATGCAAGCCGCTTAGGGCCCCGCAAAGCTGGCAAGGGCCCCCCAAATAACTAGAGGCCCCGTCTGGTAAGAAGTCATTTTCGCCCCCTCACCCTGCTTCTCAACTCGCTGGCTGCATGGGAGAAGAGGCAAGAAGTCGGCACCAATTGCTTCTCAATTTAATGTAAGATGTCATTTCCTACAGTAGAACACCCCCTCCCCCAATTCTCAACTTTCTTTAATGTGACATGTCACTATCGTCAGTGCCCCCCGATTCCCATTTTTAATGTGCCATGTCATTTTGCTTTGGGCCCCAGGGAGGTCAGGATCGGCACTGAGTGTTGGTCACAAGAACAACCTAGTTAGGGTGTCACACAAAGGTGATCCAGCGTATACTTGTTGTTTTTCCATGTAGGAAACTTGGCCAAAGATAGAGAAATGCAGCAGCTTTGGTAATGGATAAAATCCTGTGTTAAGCTTAGAAGGATTGTAAAAACAGACAATTGTACCACACATTTTAAAAAGAATGATTGATATTCCTCTTTCAGGCCTCTAATCTTTTTGATTCATCTATCCCTTTTTTTACAATCTCATAGGCCGCAATCAAGCTGCAGCAGTGGAGCCGACCAACCCCACACAGAGCCAAGCCCCACCCTCGCCGGATGTGCAGGAAGTGCAAAATGCCACCACATCAGGTCAGTGTCATACAGCACAGCTTCAGGTAATACATGTAGGCCTGCATAATTTTAATACATGTTTTTTTCCAAATTTCAGGAGGTGTTCGAGCTGTTTAGGGCGGCTTAGACACCTACAGTGCCCAGGTGCTAATTGGGGAGATCATGTCCAGCAGGGCAGAAATAGAGGACACAAACCTCGCCCTCGAGAAGATCATTAAGAAAAACCGAAATGTGGATCAAAACCTCAAGAATCTGATTGATGTTCTGGGGAGGGTTTTTTAAAAAAATAGATGTAGACAAGTATTTAAAAGCAAAAATATAGTTCTTAAAAAAAATAAAAAATTAAACAATTTCTATTAAGATATTTTTTGAAAAAATGAAAATGACAAATTTTAAGTGTGATACAATAAATATTTTTGGATACTCAACAATGTGTGGCTTCTTATTATATCAATGCTGCCTAAAAGAACAAATCTAGATTTGTGGTGTTTGCATTGACAATGATGAGTATTTAGTACAGGAAAATAAACATGACACTATGATAACGTAGGAGAAAGCTAGAATGAACTCCAAATTAGAAAAGAATCAAACAAAGAAAAGTACTAGAACAGGGGCAGAAAACTTGGGTCTTAGGCCCCATACTCACGACCAAACATGTCTGCTGAAACTGGTCCGCAGGCCAGTTTCAGCAGACATGTTTGGTCGTGTGTGGGCGCGAGCGGGCCGAATTCCAGCAAACATTTGCCCGCCGGGCCTTTTCCCAGCGGACAAATATTCCTGGACTTGTTTTAAAACAGTCCGCTGGAATCCTGCCCGCTCGGACATGTACAGACCTACCGTACATGTCCAGGCGCCCGCCGTCCCTCGCATGCGTCGAATGACTTCGACGCATGCGTGGAAGCATTTTAAAGGCGGGCCGCCCACGTCGCTGCGTCATTGTCGCGGCGACACCGCGTCATCGACGCGGCGACACCGCGGACACGCCCCGCGTATTGTTTAAGCGCGGACTTCTGTACGATGGTGTGTACAACCATCGTACAGAAGCCCTCTGGCAGACATGTATGGTGAAAACGGTCCGACGGACCGCTTTCACCATACATGTTTGTCCGTGTGTACCCGGCCTTAGGCACAACACAACACTGTAACCCCTCAGATACTGTAATTGGAGCGCAGCAAAGAGCCACATGCAAAGTATTGCATCAAAAATTGTTATTAGACGCCCCTGTTAAACAGGGGCAGAAAACTTAGGCCTTAGGCACAACACAACACTGCAACCCCTCAGATACTGTAATTGGAGCGCAGAGAAGAGCCACATGCAAAGTATTGCATCAAAAATTGTTATTAGACGCCCCTGTTAAACAGGGGCAGAAAACTTGGGCCTTAGGCACAACACAACACTGCAACCCCTCAGATGCTGTAATTGGAGCGCAGCAAAGAGCCACATGCAAAGTATTGCATCAACATTTTTTATTAGATGCCCCTGTTAAACAGGGGCATACAAATTGGGCCTTAGGCACAACACAACACTGCAACCCCTCAGATACTGTAATTGGAGCGCAGCAAAGAGACACATGCAAAGTATTGCATCAAAAATTGTTATTAGATGCCCCTGTTAAACAGGGGCAGAAAACTTGGGCCTTAGGCACAACACAACACTGCAACCCCTCAGATACTGTAATTGGAGCGCAGCAAAGAGCCACATGCAAAGTATTGCATCAAAAATTGTTATTAGACGCCCCTGTTAAACAGGGGCAGAAAACTTGGGCCTTAGGCACTGGTGGAGGAGTCCAGAAACAAAAATGTTCTTATTAGCTATCAGCAAGACCAGTGAGGAGGAAAATGATATTCAGTCAGCAGCATAACAGGACAGTCACTCAGCATCAGCATAGGCAGTCTCCAAGGGATTTTTCATTTCAAAGGTATTCATGCACCATGTAAACCAAACGCTGGCAATGGTTGCTGGAACTGGTCATACCTTGGGGCTGCGGACTATAAAATTGTCTGAACGCATCGGTCAGATGGCCACCTTCTCCACCGCTCCTTCTGTGACTAACTAAAGCCTCAGCAACACGTTGTCCAGGAACAGGATTTGGTAATCCCCCAGGTTCTGGGAACACGTTGCACAGACCCTTCTGCAAGGCCTCCTGAAGATGTTTCATCTTCTGCTCCCTCTGCGACGGCAAGATAAGCTCCGCAACCTTACTCTTGTAACGTGGATCAAGGAGAGTTGCCAGCCAGGAATGATCCCTCTCCTTGTTACCACGAACACGGGGATCCTTACGCAGGCTTTGCAGAATCAGGGAGGCCATGCAGCGTAGGTTTGCTGAGGCATTCAGGGGCACAGTCCTCTGGGTCACTGAGGACGACAGGATCCACAGCCACCTCATCCCAGCCAGGTAAAAGTCCACGGGTTCCTTGGGACTCTAAGTGATCCCTTGAAGACTGCTGCTGCTGAGTGCTAGGCTTCACCTCCATGCTCCTGATACAATCCTCCTCCTCCAACTCGTCCTCCTCGTCCTCTTCCTGTGTGCTAAGCAGGCATGCAGGACCACTGTCTGGATAAAGGGGGCCTTGAGAGGTAAGGAAGTCCTCTTCCTCCCTCTGTTCTGCCTCAAGGGCCCTGTCCATTATTTCACGTAGCGTGTGCTCCAAAAGGTGAATAAGAGGGACAGTCTCACTGATGCATGCACTGTCATTGCTCACCATCCTCGTGGCCTCCTCAAATGGTGAAAGGACAGTGCATGCATCCCTGATCAAGGCCCACTGGCGTGGGGGAAAAAAAACAAGCTCACCCTGACCCAGTTCTTCTGCCATATTGGCACAGGTACTCATTGATGGCCCTCTGCTGCATGTGCAACCGCTGCAGCATGGCCAATGTAGAGTTCCATCTGGTGGGCATGTCACAGATTCGGCAGTTCTTGGGCAGGTTGTATTCCCTTTGGAGGTCTGTCAGCCAAGCAGTGGCATTGTATGACCTTCGGAAATGCACACAGACTTTCCTGGCCTGCTTCAGGACATCCTGCAAGCACGGGTACCTGCCCAAGACCCGCTGCACCACCAAATTCAGAACATGAGCAAGACAGGGCACATGGGTCAGTTTTCCCTGTCACAGGGCAGAGAGGAGGTTGGTGCCATTGTCGCTAACCACCATTCCTGGCTTAATCTGCTGTGGCATCAACCACCTCTGTGCCTGCCCCTGTAGGGCTGACAGAACCTCTTTTCCTCGTTCAGAAGAGGCCACAGAGGAAGAAAAAGAGGAGGGGTGGAGGAGAGAGGTGTGTCACAACCAGTAGTAGTGTTTTGGAGGCGTGGTGGCGGAAAAACCTCCAACACTACTGTACCTTGCCCTGCGTCCTTCCCAGCTGCCAGCAGAGTCACCCAATGCGCCCTGAAAGAGAGGTAACATCCCTGTCCATGCCTGCTGGACCATGAGTCAGCGATAAGATGCACCTTACCACTGACCGCTCTGTCCAGCGAGGCATTGACATTGCCTTCCACATGCTGGTAGAGAGTGGGAATCGCCTTCCATGAGAAAAAGTGGCGTTTGGGTACTTGCCACTGAGGTACCGCACATTCCACAAACTCACGGAAGGGGGCATAATCTACCAATTGAAAAGGTAGCAGTTGAAGTGCTAGAAATTTCGCTAAGCTAGCATTCAACCGCTGGGCATGTGGATGGCTGGGAGAGTACATCTTTCGGCGCTGCAGCAGCTGGGGCAGGGAAATTTGTCTGCTACCATCAGTAGTTTTCCCGCATGTACTACTAGGTTGTGACACACCTATTTCTACACCTTCAGTCCTATCAGTGCAGGCTTCTGAGAGGACCGAGGGTCTAGTGGGGTTGGAGCTCCCAACTGATGAGGGGCAAGGAGAGGTCCGCTTTGTTCTTTGGTGTGGGTCTTTCAGGTATGCTTGCCAACGAACTGCATGGCAGGTCGACATATGTCTGGTCAAGCATGTGGTGCCCAAGCGGGTGATGTTTTGGCCACGCGAGATACGCTTGAGACATATGTTGCAAATAGCAACGGTGTGATCTGATGCACATGTCTCAAAAAAGGCCCACACCAAAGAACTTTTACAGTACCATTGAGACACAGCAGCGCCCTGCACAGGCGTAGCTCTGCGATGTAATGCAGTTGGTGTGCTGCCCTTAAGCTGGCCCCTGGAGGGCATTCTGCCTCTTTGGAGATGTGCCTGTGCCTCTTCCTCCTCCTCCTCTTCCTCCTCCTCTCTCCTATCAGGCACCCACATCGAGTCAGTGACCTCATCATCCCCTCCCTCCTCATCACTGTCAAAAACCTGGCAGTATTCTGCAGCTGGGGGAACATGACTGCCAGATTGCTGTCCCTCTCAGGCACCAACTCTCTCTGGGCTCACATAAATGCCTTCCTCTATCTGTGTTCCATCATCAGAGCCTTCAAAACGCTGCGCATCTTCATGTAGCATGTACCCAACACTGTGTTGAAACAGTTCGGGGGACTCCTCAGGAGGACATGGTGGGACTAGGGAAGGATTGTGTGATGCCATTGTGCAGAGGGAAGAGGACGCCTTGGCAGCTGCTTTGCCAGATAAACTAAGCTCAGCCTGGGTGAGAGCGGATGAGGAGGATGAGGACGGCTTGGTCATCCACTCTACTAATTTCTCTGCATGTTGAGGCTCAACACGGCCAGCTCCCGAAAAGAAGAACGAGCGTGTCAGATGGCCACGTCCTGAATTGGATGCACCGTGTCCACCATCAGCGTTGCCTCTAGATGCAGAGCCTGCTTGCCCTCGTGACTCTCTGCCTCTCTTTGTTGTCCTTCCAGACATTTTAATAGCCTGCACAGGACAAAATCAGAAATAAATAGCACTTGTGCAGTAAGAGCGACTGCGTTTATGGGCAAAAACACAGCAAACGTGCATTAATAGCGACTGCGTTTATGGCCAAAAACACAGCAAACGCGCAGTAAGAGCGACTGCGTTTATGGCCAAAAACACAGCAAACATGCACTAACAGCAACTGCGTTTATGGGCAAAAACACAGCAAACGTGCAGTAAGAGCGACTGCATTTATAAGCAAAAACACAGCAAACGTGCAGTAATAGCAACTGCGTTCATGGGCCAAAACACAGCAAATGTGCAGTAAGAGCGACTGCGTTTATGGGCAAAAACACAGCAAACGTGCAGTAAGAGCAACTGCGTTTATGAGCAAAAAAACAGCACACGTGCAGTAAGAGTGACTGCGTTTATGGCCAAAAACACAGTAAACGTGCACTAACAGCAACTGCGTTTATGGGCAAAAACACAGCAAACGTGCAGTAAGAGCGACTGCGTTTATGGCCAAAAACACAGCAAACGTGCACTAACAGCAACTGCGTTTAATGGGCAAAAACACAGCAAATGTGCAGTAAGAGCGACTGCGTTTATAAGCATAAACAAAGCAAACGTGCAGTAAGAGCGACTGCATTTATGGGCAAAAACACAGCAAACGTGCAGTAAGAGCGAATGCATTTATGGGCAAAAACACAGCAAACGTGCAGTAAGAGCAACTGCGTTTATGGGCAAAAACACAGCAAATGTGCAGTAAGAGCGACTGCGTTTATGGCCAAAAACACAGCAAACGTGCACTAACAGCAACTGCGTTTATGGGCAAAAACTTAGCAAACGTGCACTAACAGCGACTGCGTTTATGGCCTAAAAAACAGCACACGTGCAGTAAGAGCGACTGCATTTATGTGCAATTAAATAGCCCACGTGCATTAACAGCGACTGCGTTTATGCGCAAATAAATAGCACATGTGCAGTAACAGCTAATGCGTTTATGTGCAATTATATAGCACACTTGCAGTAACAGCAACTGCGTGTATGTGCAATTAAATAGCACACGTCCACTAACACTGAGTACTATGTTTAGGTGTAAGGTGTAAATTAAACACATGGGGTGGATTCAGGTACGAATTGCGCCCTCTTGCGGAGGCGCAGCGTACCGTTTTAACGCTGCGCCTCCTTAAATTACCTGCGCTACGCTTCATTCATGAAGCAGTAGCTACGTAATTTGCGCGGGCGCTCCTTAAAACTGCCCGGCGTAAGGGCGCGTAATTTAAATGATCCCGTAGGGGGCGTGGATCATTTAAATTAGGCGCGTTCCCACGCCGAACGTAGTGCACAAGGACGTCATTTGCTTCAATGTGAACGTAAATGGTGTCCAGCGCCATTCACGATTCACTTACGCAAACGACGTAATTTTCAAACATCGCGACGCGGGAACCATGGGTATACTTGGCATTGGCTGCCCCTGCTAATAGCATGAGCAGCCTTACGCGGAACCCGACGAACGTAAACTATGTAAAATGCATACGTAGGGCGCGCGTATGGTTGTGAATCGGCGTTAGTATGCAATTTGCATACTCTACGCTGACCATTACGGGAACGCCACCTAGCGGCCATCGCAAGAATGCAGCCTACGATACGACGGCATAAGAGCCTTATGCCAGTCATATCTTAAGCTGCAGTCGGCGTAAAGAGCTTTCTGAATACAGAAAAGTCGTTACACCGGCGCAACTAAGCAATTGCGCTGCGTAACTATGGTTACGCAGACACAATTGCTTACTGAATCCACCCCTATGCAGGTAATACAACACGTTAGAGCACTGCAGCTAGCACAATCTACTGCCTAACAATAGGAATAGCTGATCTAGCTAAGCTATACAGTGTATAAATATATGTACAACGCTGGAATGTAAATATATCCTCTACACACTGTAAATTTAACTAAACTCACTGCTCTATCTATCTATCTATCTATCTATCTAGTAGAAAAGACACTGTGGGCTAGATTCAGATAGGTAAAAGGATCTTTAGGGGGCGTGTAACATTTAAATCAGACGCGTCCCCGCGCCGAACAAACTGCGCATGCGCCGGCCGCGACTGAATCCCAGTGCGCATGCTCCAAATGACGTCGGCAAATCGTCATGCTTTCGATGTGAACGTAAATTACGTCCATCCGTATTCGCGAACGACTTACGCAAACGGCGTAAAAAATTCAAAACTCGGCGCGGGAACGACAGCCATTCTTAACATTAGCTACGCCTCATATAGCAGGGGTAACTATACGCCGGAACATATTCTACACCTGAAAAAGAAGTGCAAATTCAAGACCCCACTTCAAGTAGACCCATTAAGCATATGGGTTGGCAAGCTAAAGCACCTGTAGTTGAAAGACCTGAACAGGAACAACAAAACCCCCAAAAAAATAGCGAAGGATCCAGTCATCAAACACCCCATAACAATAGACACAAGAAATGGAAAGGGATTTCTCTGTATAGACAGAAAAAAACACTGCGCTAACGTGTAAATAAATTAACAGTGAAAAAAATTAATTTCTGTGAAAAGCTGCCAGTATTAATACTAAAATACCATAGTAAACAAAGAAACAAAAAACAAGATAATACGGCGCTAATATTTAAACCTGTGAAAAATATATATGTGAAATATATCTTAAAAAGTTGAATGCAACATTCATAAAAATAAATGTAAAATAAATGACCAAAAGAATGATCAAAAATTTGATAAAAGAATTGACAATATGGTATTCAATGTGACAAATCCAACCATATAAATAAATGAAGTGACAAAGAAATAGTCCATAAAAAATCAGTGCAAATTAAGTCCAATTAAGGTGAGCATCTGTGATTAATCAGGAAAGGGATCCTCCACCAAAAAGGTCACCCAATGTGTGGGAAATGAAATCTCCTTACCAGAGACAAAGACCGGGCTTTCAACGGTCTAATTCAGCATAAGGATGTTTAAAGTCTTCCTTGAAAAGACTATTCCAGACACTGCTATGAATCACCAGTATTGATAACTCCAAAAGATAGAATCCCATTCAAATCCGCTGTTTATTATCAGTAAAGGAGTCTGTCATTTGCAGGTCAAAAAGTAGCAGATCTCGTAGCTCCCTGTGAATGGATTCGCGAAGTAGCCGCTACATCCAGCGCATACAGGTGAAGGGTCACTTTGATTTACAAGTTTATTTGCCACTGAAAGCTTATGAATGTTGCATTCAACTTTTTAAGATATATTTCACATATATATTTTTCACAGGTTTAAATATTAGCGCCGTATTATCTTGTTTTTAATAGACACAAGAAACCCTTCAAAAAACCTTTTAAAAAATCAAATTGGAACCGTCGTAATTCTGAGAGGGAGTATAGGGATAATAGAGGACCAGTCTACCATCCACCGCCCCCTAACCCTCTACCCTATTACCCCCAGTACTACAATCATTCACAACGGAGTCCAATCTCTACTTATAACCGATATGAGCCCCTACGGCACTATCAAGAGCACCATTATCCAACACATCAATATAGTTATGATCCCCAAAGGTCTTTTTTAGACAGAGATCGAAGGGATCACTCCCCAAGGAGATATCCTCAGGAAACTTATCGATCCCCGAGGAGATACACTCAAGAAGACCAATCACCCTCAAGGAGAACCAAGGAACCGCACAGATCCTTAAGAAGATCCAGGGACGTAAGAGCAATTCGAACACCAGAAGAAAATGGGGATGCAGAGCGGGAAAGAGATCCCAAAAGAAAGAGAGTGGAAAAGGGGAGGGGGCCTTCAACATAAGTGACAAAGTATTGACTGCTGATGAGTTAGCAGTGTTGGATGGGGGTCTCAAACATGCACCTGTAAAAAATCTAAATAAGTTCGATACGTACATAAACATCCAAAAATATATCAGAAAGGTTAATATTAAGAAGTAATTTCTAGGAAACCCAGCCAAATGTCAATCATCTACATCCACAGCAACAGATTGTGTACAACACAGTACTCTTCGGAATAACTCTCTGTTCAACCCTCAGGTTGGCAACAGCCAACATATAGAGGTTTTTAAGAAGTTAGTGCTCCAAGATTTGGACGGTCTCAAATTAAAGAAAGTCTCGGACCCCCCACATATAAAAAGGGGTATCCAAAGCCTAAGAAAACGGAAAGATATTGTGATCCGCCCCGCGGACAAAGGGGGAGGAGTAGTTGTCCAATCCAAGGAGCAATACCATCAGGAGCTCCTTGGACAACTTGGAGATGAGGACACATACACAAAATTATTAGGAAACCCCATTGCTAAGTATAAATCACAACTAAAGCAACTTAACCACCTAGGCAAGAAAAAAGACATTCTTTTTTTTTTTTTTTTTTACACTTCAGACTCCAACCTCATAGAGTATGCGTATATGCGCTCATGTTCTGTTTGCCAGCCCTTAACGTCTCTAGTTTTGGTTTCGCATCATTAGTGTGTCTCTTTTTTGATTTGTTTAAATTACTTTTCCCTGTGTCTTTTATTTTTTTTTCCATGATATAATATGTTGTAATAAGACATTTACACATTTATCCCCTTGTCCTTCCCTCCCCCCTTCCCCTTTCCCTCCCCTCCCGCCCCCTATCTCACCTTAAATAATCTCTGATGCCACCTAAATTTCTCCCTTTTTTTTGATGTTATCTTAACTTGCCTCCCTTAATTTTTCAGCATAACTCCAAGATTTCTTGAATGTCCTCCAGTTATCCCATTTCTTAACTTGTGTTATGTTAATGCCTTTCAGTCCCTCTCTCAGTTCTTCCATTCTATACGTCTCTTCCACCGAATCAATCCATTCCCAAATTGAGGGACAGTCTACCTCCTGCCATTTTCTCGGTATTAGCCTCTTGGCTGCGTTAAGTAGGTATGGGACTAGGGATTTCCTATATTTTTTGATTCCTTCCTCTCCCCCATGAAACAGTACCACCCAGGGGTCCAACTTAATTTTCCCCTTTGTAATTTCTTTTATGCACCCCAGGATTTTTTGCCAAAATTCCTCCACTTTGGGACACTTCCACCATAGGTGGGCCATGTTTCCCGGGAGACCACATCCCCTCCAGCAGTTTCCTGTTTGCCCCTCATTAAATTTAGATAGTTTGTCTGGGGTCATGTACCACCCAGTGATGCATTTATAGCTCATCTCCGCTGTGCGGCTATCTACTGCCGAGGAGTGTACCAGAGTCAGCATTTTGTCTATTGTGACCATATCTCTTTGTGACCCAAGTTCCCTTTCCCATTTTTCAATGAATGGAGGGGTCGTTCGCCTGTCCACCTTCAACAAGATCTTGTATAGTTTTGAAATAGATACCTTAGCCCTCTCCGCTGTACACAATTTTTCCAGTTCGGTCAGCTGTTCCCCTGACCTCAGTGGATGCGGCAGAGTTTTGATGAAGTGGTCTAGCTGCTGATACCTCCATTCGTTGATTTCTATAAAGTCTTTTCTCCCTTTTAATTCTTGTAGTGATACTAGGTGCCCTTCTTTAATTACATCCCTTAATTGCATAGTGTCCTTTTTTATCCAATTTCCTCTGATCTGTGTTTTAACCGGTGCAAAATAATCATTATTTTTTAATGCTATTAAGGGTGAGTTATATTCCTTTTCCATTTTTTTATATATTTTGTCCCATGTTTTTAGTGCGTTTTTTGTTATCTCATGTGTGTTCTTATCAAGTGCCCTAAATTGAGGCGGGTTCCATATAATCTTATCTAGCCTCGTCTTTGACAGTTCATTTTCAATATTGACCCACCTTTTTTCTTTGCTGGCTCTGGCCCACTCCACCACCCTCGCCATCATCACTGCGTCGTAATATGTTTTAATGTCCGGTACTGCTAATCCCCCCTTATTTTTTGGTTGTCTTAGGGTCTGAAGGGCAATTCTATGTTTCCTATCTTTCCAAATAAAATTCATCATCTGTTTCTTAAGAGCTGAGAGAAGTATTCCAGGCAAACTTATAGGGATCATCTGAAACCTGTAGGTAATTTTTGGAAGTATAACCATTTTACAATAGTTGATTCGCCCTATCCAGGATATTGGTCTATTTTTCACCTTCCCTATTTCTTTCCTGATTTCATTTAACAAGGGGATAAAATTTATCGCGTACATTTTTTTAATTGATTTTGCTAAGAAAATACCCAGGTACTTAAGTTTTTTTACCCACGAAAATTGATGCTTCATTCTAAGGTCCTTCTCTTCTTGCCTATTTATGTTAATATTCAGGATTTCGGTTTTAGCTATATTGATTTTAAAGTTTGATATTTCTCCGTACTGTGTACATAAGTCTAGTAACTTTGAAATTGAAGTTTTGGGGTTTGTCAGATAGAAGAGGACGTCGTCTGCAAATGCAGAGAGTTTATGTTCGTCCTCTCCTATCTCAACTCCTCCAATATCGGGACAATTACGTACCCTAGCCAGCAGTGGTTCTAGGGAAAGCACAAACAAGAGTTGCGATAGGGCCTTGTTCCATTTTTCATTGTCAGTGCTTGGGAGAGGCTACCATTTATTTTAATTTTTGCCTTAGGTTCTTGATAGAGCGTTGCTATCCACTCCCTCATCCTTTGGCCGAATCCCATTTCCTCCAGAGTGCATGAGTCCTCCATGAGTCCCCAGTCTACCCTGTCAAATGCCTTTTCTGCATCTATAGACAGGAGTAGACCTGGGGACCCAGTCGCTTTCATTTTCTGAATTATCAATATTGCTCTAACTCCATTATCCCTCCCCTCTCTTCCTTGGATGAATCCTGTCTGGTCTGGGTGTACCAGATTTATCATTTCCTGTTTGACTCTCTCTGCCAGGACCTTGGCAAAAATGTTATATCGTTATTTAACAAAGATATCGGTCGATACCCTGCGCACTCCCTCCTATCCTTACCCTCCTTAGGGATAACCGTAATGGTTGCCTCTGAGGCCTCTCTGCTTAAGTTAAAGTTTTTTCCAAGTCCGCTAAAATATTGACATCGTTTAGGGATAAGGATCTTCTTACATTTTTTGTAGTATAATATGGTAAAACCATCGGGGCCTGGGCTTTTACCTGAAGCTGAGCCTGCCAGGGCCAGCTCGATCTCCTTTTCCGTTATTGGCCTATCCGTCACGGATGCATCGCTTCTACTAATCTTTGACAGCCCTGCTTCCTTCAGGAATTTAGCGATTTTATTTATTTTTTCCCCTTTCTGTCCATTCTTTTGTTCCACAGAGTACAATTTTTCATAATATACTCTGAAGGTTTCTGCTATATCTTTTGTTGTGTGCATCACCTCTCCTTTTTAATTTTTAATTTTATCTATATATTTTTTTGATTTCTTTTTCTGCACCATCCTTGCTAGATGTTTATTTGTTTTATTCCCCCACATGTATCTTTCCCTAGCTATTAAATTAAAATCCCTTCTAGTTTCTTGGTCCAAAAGTTCTTTTAATTCGTTACGTTTATTAACCAAGTCCAAATACATGTCTCTTTGCTTTACCATTTTCTTATGTTTTTGTTCTAGCAAGAAGATCTCTTCTATCAGTTTTTCTTTTTTACAGCTTTTTTCTTTTTTTTTCCTCGCTCCCTCTGAGATCAGGACCCCTCTTATCACCACTTTGTGTGCGTCCCACAATGTTGCTACTGAAACTTCATCTGACTCGTTTAGCCTGAAATACTCTTCCAGCTCCTTTTGGACCCTTATTAGACTGGTCTTGTCTATCAGCAAATATTCGTTTAACCTCCAATTTTGAAATGACCTCTGATTTCCTGGGATGTCTATTGAGATGCTAACCGGGCATGGTCAGAGATCGTCATGGTTTCTATTTTCGTCTCTACCACTATTTCTAACGTTCTATGATCCACCAATATATGGTCGATCCTCGAATAAGTTCCATGCACCGGGGAGTAAAATGTAAAATCTCGTTGGTCTGGATTTAAAGCTCTCCAGACATCAATCAATTGACTCCTGTATAGGGCATCTTTTAGCTTTCTTAATTGTACACTTTGTACACCCGGTGTCTGGGACGTCTTGTCTATTTTTGGTTTCATACATACATTAAAATCTCCACCCATGGGGGGCGTGGCCAAGACCGGCATGTGAGAGGACGCACTTCTCACAGCTCCTGCCTGATCCGACCATTGATCCTTCCCCGGCGTCTCTGATCCGGCTCTCTTGGATCCATCCGCTGGCTACCGAGTCCCTGCACCGCCCGGATCCACCCCCGGCCCTCTGTACTAGGGGAAAGACCCGCTGCGGAACGGCAGAGATGACGGGACCGGACATCCAAGATGGCGCCGCCGCGGCCCTCACACAGCGCACTCCTCGAGCGGCTGAAAAATCCAAAGATGGCACCGCCAAGAAGGCACCAAAGGCACAGGGTAAGGAGCAGCCGAGGGACATGCTCTTCTTTGCTCAAAAGCTCAAGGGCCCTGCTTGCACTGGGGTGGGGGGGTCGGCAGATGGCGGAGGTGGAGGAGGCCGCACAGCTAGAGTGGGGACATGAGACGGAGGAAGCTCCCCATAGCTCCAGGGCAGAGGCAGACGCTGACGCTCCCCCCCCCTCAGATGACACACAGGACAATGTGGGGCAACCGACGCTGGCAGACATACTAAAGGCGGTGCAGGTGGGCAATGCTGACATGAAGGAGCAGTTTGGGGGCCTGAGAGAGGAGGTGTCCCTTCTGCAGCAGGACCTCCAAAAGGTCAGGGAGAGAGCTACCGCTGTTGAGAGCAGAGTGAGTGACCTGGAGGATAAGCTCCCACATATAGCGACTGAAGCCAGAACAGCGCATCGTATGGCCCAAGACACGCTTAGCAGAGCTGAGGACACGGAAAATCGCTTACGCAGAAATAACGTTCGCATTGTTGGTCTCCCTGAGAAGACAGAGGGCAGAGATCCCACCATGTTTGTGGAGAACTGGCTTATAGAAGTGTTCGGCAGGGAAGTTTTCTCGCCATTTTTCACCATGGAGAGAGCTCATAGAGTGCCAGGCAGACCCCTCCCACAAGGGGCCCCCCCGGTCGATGCTGGCCAAGCTTTTGCACTACCGCGACAGAGAGGCGGTTCTCCGCTGCGCGCGGGAACGAGGAAATGTTACCTTTAATGGGGTCAGAGTGTCGTTCTACCCGGACTTCTCGGCCAAGGTGCAGAGGAGCAGAGCAAGATTTGTTGAAGTGAAAAAACGCCTGAAGGCCCTGCAGTTACCATATGCCATGCTCTATCCGGCCAAGTTGCGAGTAACCGCAGAGGGCCATGCGCAATTCTTTGAGTCCCCCAGGGAGGCTATGGCCTGGCTGGATCACAATGAGCAGGCCCTGCGCCATCGCAGGGCTGACGCTGGAGGAGACTGACCTTGTCATGATCCGTGACACACTGACTGTGCTTTTGTAATGGGATTAATAATTTCCTCACACTGATGAGCCGTTGCTCTGACTTTTGGGCTATCCTTTCTTCAGGTCCGGCTCTCCTTTTTTTTTGTACCAGTTGCCGGGGAAACACCTTTACCTTCATAAAGCGCTAGGAAACAAACTGTGACTTTAATCCAACGTATGAGTAGGAATTCAGCTGAAATGTTGAGGAGAGTAGTGGGCTCACGTTTGAGCCGGGTTGTAGTGCCTGGACTTGCCCTGTTGGCAATATCGCTATGCCTGACCATGTTCGGGTTCCATCTGGGTGCTCCCGGGAACTGGGATGGCCTGCCTGGATGGGGCCTGCCTAAGCACCATTGCACTACTGTTGGTGGGCACCGTTGTGCCTGGTTGTATTTTGCAGTATTCACTGTCCTGCAGTCCAAGGGATTATTGTTTTTCCTAATGTCTTTTTCTCTTTTATTTTTTCTATTTTGGCCACCTGATATTTTGCTGCCGCGAAAGACTACCCGCATCGCCCCTCATGCCCGATCACTATTTTTGCTTCTGCAATGGAGGGTACCCCCCTGATCTCCTGGAATGTTAGGGGCATGAACTCCCCCCTGAAACGTACAATGATATTTACATGTATGAAGAAGTTTTACCCTGCTATCTTATGTTTTCAGGAAACGCATTTGACACATGACACCAAAAGCTGTTTGAAATACTCATGGGTGGGCAGGGCATACCACTCCACTCACACCTCCTTTTCCCGGGGTGTGAGTGTACTGGTACACAGGTCCCTGGACTACCAGGAATACGCTTCTAAGGTTGACCCAGAAGGGAGGTTTGTGTTTTTGCATTGTCGTGTGGGAATTTTGAAATGTATTTTGGCGTGTGTGTACATTCCTCCCCCATTTGACGCTCGGGTGTTGAGGCTTCTCCTAGAGTTTCTGGAGGGTAGGCCGGATCTCCCGATGCTGCTTGTGGGGGACTTTAATATCTGGTTGGACCCGGGACTGGACAAACATCTGGCACCCGGGCCGAACCCTCATAGGGCTACCCCGTTGGCTAGGCTGTTACGGGAGGTGGGCTGGCTGGATGTGTGGAGACACCGGAACCCCACAGTTAGACAATTCTCATGTTTCACAAAGGCTCACGGGTCGTTATCTAGGATAGATCTGGCGGTGGGAAACTCTGCGATGCTCCCCTCGATTTCGGAAGTTGCGTACAGACCTAGATGTATTTCTGATCACTCATACATGGTGATAACTATTACGGTGTCTCATCCATCTACTCTTTCCAGAGCACCCTGGAAGTTTAATGCCTTTTGGCTTCAGTTATTTAGTGCCCCGGAAGAACTAGAGGGGAGCATCCGGAGGTTTTTTTCAGACCAGCCCGATCCAGAATCTATCCTTACTGAATGGGAATCATTTAAAGTGTACCTTAGACGTCTGCTTAGTGGGGAGGTCAATAAGGTTAAGAGGCGCTCGGAGGCTCTCAGGGAGGCTCTGGAACTGCAGGTCCACACATTAGAGACTAAGTATGTCCAGGACCCCACTGAGACGGCTAGAGGGGCGTGGCAGTCGGCTCAATCTGCGTATGAGCACCTGCTCGCCTCCACGGCCGAAAAAAAACGCTTTTTCACCAAGACAGCATTTTTCGAGGAGGGAGAGACGACGGGCCGCCTTCTGGCTAGGATAGCGAACTCTGAACAGAAGACCCTGGCTATTGGGACATTGCGGACCGCAGCTGGGCGACTGGTTCAATCCCCTGACCTAATCATACAGACGCTAGCAGACTTTTATGAACAGCTGTATCGCCCGGCCTCGATGTATAGCGCTGAGGAGCTGTCCGACTACCTGGACGGAATAGCATTTCAGCGTCTCTCCCTTTCCCAAAGCTCAGAGCTCGACTCTCCGTTGGTTCTAAAAGAACTGCAGGAGGCAGTTGCGGCCTTCCCCAACTGTAAAGCCCCGGGGAGATGGAATCCCCATGGAGATTTACAAGCAATATTCTGAGATCTTACTGCCTAGGCTACTGAGTGTGTTTAATGCTTCTCGGGAGGCCAGTGCCCTCCCATCATCCATGGCTAAGGCACACATTGTGCTAATCCTTAAACCAGGCAAGGACCCAGTGGACCCGGCCTCATACAGGCCGATTTCACTACTCCAGTCCGATATCAAACTCCTGGCGAAGGTACTGGCCCTCAGGTTAAATAAGGTAATTACCTCAGTCATACACCCGGATCAGGCGGGATTTATGCCCAACAAATCTATGGCCATAAACCTCAGAAGGCTATTTCTTAACATGCAGTCCCGGGCAGATAATGTGGGGAGGAGAGCTCTGCTGTCACTCGACGCTATGAAGGCCTTTGATAGCGTGGAGTGGCCGTATCTCTGGGGGGTGCTGCAGCGATTCGGAGAGGTGTTCATCTCCTGGGTGCGGCTGCTGTATCATCTCCCTCAGGCGGCTATCAGAGAGGCTGGTAGAGTTTCGGTGTCGTTTGCTCTGGGCCGGGGTACGCGGCAGGGGTGTCCATTGTCCCCCCTGCTGTTTGCCCTAGCAATAGAGCCACTGGCGATTCAGATCAGAGACCATAGGGATATCACCGGCTTCTGTTATGGAGACAGACAGGAGAAGGTGATGCTATATGCAGACGACACGATGATCCTGCTGGGGGATACCGAGCAATCCCTGAGCACGACAATGGAAACGGTAGTTAAATTTGGGGAGTTCTCGGGCCTAAAAATAAACTGGTCTAAGTTCGCTTTGATGCCCATGGATGACGCCCAGCTGCAACATGGAGACAGGGTGGGTGGTATCCCTGTAGCTACTACCTTTAAGTACCTAGGAATACAGGTGACGCCGCGTATCGGGGAATATGGCTTGTTGAACATTTCCCCGCTGCTGGCTAGATTTCGCTCCCGTGCCAAGACGTGGAATGCTTTGTGTATGTCGGTTGCGGGCAAAGTGAATCTGATTAAGATGATTCTCATGCCCCAACTGCTTTACATGCTGCACAATTCCCCGCTGGTAATTCCCCTAAAGACCTTCAGGATAATTAATACCATCTTTCGAGAATTGATCTGGAAGAACCGCCCGCCCAGGATAAAATTAGAGCATCTGCAGTGTCCCAAGGATGAGGGGGGTCTTGCCCTGCCGAATCCTTGGCTGTACTACCTGGCGTCGCAACTGCAGCACTTGATAGGTACCATGGTCCCAGAGGGGGGACGGTCGGACAGGGTCCCCAGCGCCTCTGAGCATATTATGCTCAGGACGGTGGGGGGAGAGTCAATCCAGACAGCGCTTGAGTCCTTGGCCTTTGAAAGATCCCATAAAAGCTTTCCCACATATAGCCTAATACAAAAGATATGGAACAAGACCAAGTATTTACAAGGGGCCTCGGGGGTTACCGAGTTTAGCCCTATTTGGGCAAATTACTCCTATCCCGAACTAGCCAAACTGCAACAAGGGGAAAGGTGGAAGAGGTATGGGATCTGCTATTTAACACAGATTTTGGGTAATGGTGGCTTATTGCCTTTTGAGACGCTGAGGGAGACATACCAGCTACCAGCGAGCATGTTCTTCTACTACATGCAGCTTAGACATGCATTTGTCGCCCAGTCCAGGGCCTCGGAGTGGCATGTGGACTCCCTTCCAATCCTCTCCCAGCTTAAGAGCGCAGAGACGTCTAAGGGGTTTATATCCCAGAGCTATAATATACTGCTTTGCAGGTACCTTAAGAAACATCCTCTGACAGTTAGGAGGAAGTGGGAAGTGGACGTAGGCCACCTGGATGAGGAGCAGTGGGAGGAGGCCCTGCAATCGGTTACCAGCTGTTCCCTGAATGTAACACAGCGCCTGACACAACTGTATACACTCCTAAGAGTATACTATACGCCCCACAGATTGCATATTATGGGAGTGTGGCCCACACCGACATGTGCAAGATGTAAAAGGGATCACAGGGATTTGATACACATGCTTTGGCGCTGCCCCAATTTGCACACCTACTGGGTGGGAGTGACAGACACACTAAATACAGTGTTCCAGGTTTCGATCCCATTAGACCCTAAGCAGTGTCTCCTGAATCTTCTGGACGAGCTAGAGTGGGAACCCCACACGAGAGAGGCCATCGCCAGGGCCCTATTCATGGCCAGGAAACTGATTATGCTGCATTGGATATCCGAGGAGCCCCCCACGGTTAGGGAGTGGATCACTGCACTTGGTAATACGTTAAGGATGGAAAAGGTTATATACCAGCATAGGGGTTCCTCCGGAAAATTTGAACGGTTGTGGGACTTGTGGTTGGGAACGCCGGGGCTAGCCCCGAACGACCTAGTCATGGACAGACTCTTGGGCTAATGGGACAGGAGGGGGTGTGGGGGTGGGAAGCGGTCTATAGGTCCTTTCAGTATGTTGTTTTATATCTACATTTACCACTGCTTTGTATGTGGCCATGTATGGGTCTGCTATATTGGTTATGATGACGGTACTTTGGACTGTATGTGTCAAATTTGTGATTAATAAACTTGTTTTTGGATCAAAAAAAAAAATCTCCACCCATAATTACTCTCCCCTTCCTAAAGTCTGTTAACTTCCCCAGTATTCCCAAGAGGAATTTTATCGGTAGGGCATTTGGGGCATATATGTTTACTAAGGTACACTCCATCTCTTCCAGTTTTCCCCTTAAAAAGAGGAATCTCCCCTCCGGATCAATCAGTCTCTCAGTTAATTCAAACCGTGTCCTGTTTGAGATTCCAATCGCGATTCCTCTGGCTCTTTTGGAGATAGTATCTCCATAGTACCAGATAGGGAAGTCTGGGGCGTATAATCTGACATTTGATCCCAGAGTAATATGAGTTTCCTGTAAAAAGGCAATACCTGTTTTATATCTTTTCAGTTCCTTAAGCACCTTATGTCTTTTAATTGGGCTGTTAAGACCGAAAAAAGACATTCTAAATAAAAAAGAGGCCACCTTTCTGTTACCAGAAACCTGCAGAATTCCTGTCATTTACACTATCCCGAAATTACATAAAGATAAGAACAATCCACCGGGCAGACCGATTGTTAACGGGATTGATTCCCTGACAGCAAGGATGGGTCAATACCTTGACCACTTCCTTCAACCGGCGATTCAGCAAACGAAGGCCTATTTGAGGGACACAAAACATGTCCTTCAATTATTGGAAGAGATACCTGTCTCAGAAGGGATCACATTAATAGCCACTGCAGATGTGTCTTCTCTATACACTATCGTGAAACACCACCAAGCTTGTAGCGCAACTAAATGGCTACTGAAGAATTATACCATTTTAGTTTGTAAGCAACGCAAGTTCCTTATTGAATGTCTAGAATTCTGTTTAAAATCCAATTATTTTTGGTATAACCAAACCTATTACAATCAAAAGACCGGCATTGCCATGGGGGCTAAATTTGCCCCGTCCGTGGCCAATGCGTTTATGGCACAGTGGGAAGAAAGCGCAGTGTATTCCAATACCCCACCAGAATTAATCTTCTATAAAAGATACATTGACGACGTGCTGATTGTTTGGAATGGGTCCAAGAATGCTTTGGAAGAATTCTTCACAGGTCTCAATTCAAATGACCAAAACATTAAATTGGAGGTGAATATCGGTGACAAATCAGTAATTTTTTTAGATCTGGATATCACAATAACAGAGAAAAAGCTCATAACCAAAACTAATTTTAAAAGCATCGACACTAACAGCTATTTATCACTGAACAGCTGTCACTACAAATCATGGCTATTGAACATCCCAAAAGGACAGTTAGTTATTAGACGGAACTGCACTAAGGAGACAGACTTCTTCACCCAAGCTGAATTCATTGGGGAAAGATTTAAAAAGAAAGGATATTCTGAGCATTTCATCCAACAACAGATTCAAACTGTTGCTGGATTAGACAGGAATTCCATGTTACAAGGGAGTATGAAAACACAACGCAAACTAGAAGCACCTGTTATCATTCTGGACTACAATGTCCAACATAAGGATGTGGAAAAACTGTTTAGGAAGCATTGGCATGTATTAACAGCAGACAAACACCTGAAGAAAATTCTGCCTGCTAAACCAAACATTGTCTATAAGAGAGCACCCACTATTAGAGACATGTTGGTTAAAAATGTTGTTGACCCTCCCTCTAGGAGTGGTTACACGTTTTTTAATAAAAAGGGTTTATTTCCCTGTAAGTACTGTTTTGCGTGTTCACATGCAAAAGGCCCTCAGTTGAAAAGAACTGAATTTCTGGGTACCCACACCAATGTATGGCACCCTATTAAGGATTTCATCAGCTGCCACACGGAAGGTGTGGTTTACGTATTACAGTGCACATGTAATCTCCAGTATGTAGGGAGAACCAAAAGACCTTTGATGGTCCGTATTAAGGAACATATTAAAAACATTTTGAAGGGTTTTGACAAGCACAATGTCAGTAGACATTTTGCTGAGGTCCATAATAAAGATCCACGACATCTATCCTTTTGGGCTATAGATAAGTTAAAAAAAAACATGGAGAGGGGAGCATATGGTTAGAACTATCAGCCAAAAGGAATCTCAATGGATACACACCTTACACACATTGGTGCCTGATGGATTAAATGTGGACTTTGATGTCAACTGTTTTTTGAGTAATTTTTTATCTAATTGATAATTTTATTATGATATCAACTTTTATTGTTAAGGATAGGGTGAAGTTGCACCCCGGTCTAGTCTTCTAGTCCCAGTCATATCCCCTTTTCCATATTTTGGGTAGCCACCTCTTATCTTAATAGAGGTTGCTGGCCTGCCCATTCCACTTTTATGTAGTGGTTAATGGGGCTGGGCAATGAAAACCAGATTTTATCCATTTTATGAATTTTAATTTCCTATTAAGATTCTGGATCCACCATTAGTGATTGTCTACGATCATCGATCATTAATTTTTATTTCTAGGTTGTTATGTTTCATGTCATCACAGGCATCGATCATTATGTCTATTTTGGTCTGATGCAGTTTTAATATACCCTGTCAATTTCTCTATTATCATGTCCATGAGATAGGTTATTGAGAATGACTTTTATTTGTCCATATTATTTAGCTTGTCCTGGCATGCCCACTTGTTTGTTATTGCATCTTCACTAGATTCCCTTGTGAAAGATGGCCGCGGCTCGGCCTAAGGGCATCCAGCTTTCAAAATGGCCGCTATCTACATCCGCCCACTGGTCTATATAAGGATAGCCAGTCTAGCCAATCCCCAGCCTCTGATGAAGTCACGTGTCGTGACGTAACGCGTAAGGCCCTGCTAGACGTGACCGGAAGTGACGCGACATCCCGTCCGCACATCCGAAACCTTGTCACCTCACGTTTGATATTTTTACTATTTTGATGCTAAGCATAAACTTTTTGATCACCGATTTTATATTTTAATAAACCTTTTTCGTGGATTGCTTCACTATTGGAGCCTTTTTTCTCCTTTCCATCGCTCCGGGGATATCCTGTCTGTGTTTACACACGGAGCCTCCATTTTGGTGAAGCCCAAAGCCGGACACACAGGGAGAAGCACGCTATTCCTGACACATGCTCCAGGGGAGGACCCATAGGATCGTGGCCGCATATCCAGGCGGGGAGAAAGCTTCTGGACTACATCCCATCCGAGGATCCATTAAGGCTGTTTTCCCATGACAGGGAGGTAAGCGCTCTGTGAGCCCAGCTGTCCTGTGGATTGTTTGTTTTCACCTGCACACAGATATACAGTTTACTGCTGCTATTTGGGACATTTCAATTTGTTTATTTGGGACACTTTATTTTGATAAAATTTTTGAGTCACATTTGCATCATCACAAAAAAAAAGGTAGGGAGAGAGAGAAAAAAAACACAAAGAAAAAACGAAAACAACAGAAACAAAAAAAAAAACCCTATTCGCCGCCTCACCCCTCCCCCCCCACCCGCCCCCTAGCCTCTCCACCCCAGACTAATCCTTCCCTATTTCAGGAGAATAATATATCCACCCTGCCCATATATCCTTAAATTTGTGTTGTTGGTCCTTGACCGTGTGTACCCATCTCTCTGCCTCCATTATCCTCTCTACCTCGTTTTTCCATTCCATTATATTGGGGACTTTAGGTTGTTTCCAATATCTAGGTATCAATGCCTTCGCTGCATTTAATAGGTGTGGTGTGACACTCCTTTTATAGAACTTCATAGATGATGGCATTCCATGAAACAGAAAATGCAATGGGGATTGCTCAATCGGTCTTAATGTCAGTTTTTTTATCCACGGAGATATCTCCTCACAAAATCTTCTGATCTTAGGACACTGCCACCATATATGAAGGAATGACCCTCTTTGATTGCACCCCCTCCAGCAGTTGGCATCCATTGATAGGTAAATCTGGGTCAGACGGGTCGGTGTATGATACCATCTAGTCAGAAACTTATACGACATCTCCTGTATATATGAACTTATTGAGGACTGGTGTGTTATTTCCATCAACCTATTCAATTGTTCCGCTGTAAATTTGAGGCCCAACTCCCTTTCCCATTCACGCATGTAATATGGGATTATCTTATCTTGGGCACTCTGAACCATTCTATAGGGTCATGGTGCATGCTTGATCAATCATCAGCGCGCAATGTCGTAGAGAATTATGGGCCGACGCGTGTCACTCGAATTTGGCGCGAATGACACGTTTTGTTCGAAATTCGTCGAACATACGAACAGACGATGTTCCAGTTGAACATACGTTCGAGTCGAACACAAAGCTCATCCCTACGTCTGTCATATACCGCTTCCTATCAGTCTGGATATAGATATCAGATATTCCAGCTGCCCTCAACACACAACGAGACGAGTCTTGTTTGTGTGCTAAACATGGATAGCCAGATTCATAAACATCAATAGATACGCCTTCGTAAGTCCGAATGCGCATCGTCGTATCTATAAGCGTATTCTCAAACTGATATACGCTTCACTGTTGCTAAGATACGACCGGCGTAAGTCTCCTACGCTGTCATATCTAGCTGCATATTTACGCTGGCCGCTAGGGGCGTGTACGTGGATTTACACCTAGAATATGCAAATTACCTAGATACGCCGATTCACGAACATACTTGCGCCCGATACGCTGTTTACGTAAGGCGTTTTTCCGGCGTAAAGATAAACCACCAAAAAGATGGCACAGCCCATGCAATGTATGGATGACAAAACAGCCGTCATATTTTACGTCGCTTGCGTAAGCGTACGTGAATGGGTCTGGGCGTAGGTTACATTCACGTCAAAAGCAAGGAGTATTTGCGACGTGATTCTGAGCATGCGCGCGCATGCGCCGTACCAACGGCCCACATTTACATGGGGTCACGGGTAATTTACATGGAGCACGCCCCCTACCTGCCTATTTTGAATTAGGCGGGGTTACGCCGGGCCATTTGCGCTACGCCAACGTAACTTAGGGAGCAAGTGCAGTACTTGCCTCACTATGTTACGTCGGCGTAGTGCAAATGGGATGCGCTACGCCGGCATAAAGATACGTGACTCTACGTGAATCTGGCCAGAAGTGTTTAATGGAACCAAGAATGCAACCTTATATACAGATTAAAGAGGAGGTAACCAGAACATAAATTAACATGAGCTAATTAACTAATCATTTACCCAGACTAGGCGACTCTGATATGACCTTTTAGAGTAGACGTCCCGTCTCCGCTCACCTGCTATACAATACACATTATCATAAGTGTAAACACGGGACATCTTCACACAATAGCAGGGTCAATTAGCATGTAACAGTATGTGTCCCCACATGATGAATGAGTCTCTTACAATTAACCCCTTGAGTTCACAATCAACAAACAGTAAATAGTTATTTAACGATATCCTGGAGAATATTGTGGATAATTAGTACTGCCCCATCTCAGGTAGTCCAAGATGTAATTTATCATTCATCCTATGCCCCTAGTGGACATAGGACATTTTAGACATAAGATGGTTCGGGGATGTCCCGGGTGAGTCTGTCACATTTCTCCCCCATCAAAAGTCGACTAACAAGGTCCCAGACCTCCAACTGGTCTGGACATGCGTTAGTCAGACAAAGTGAACGCACATAGTCTGTCCGCATGGCCTCCAATCTTGGCTGCAAGGAGTAGTTGACACCAGTAGGTGTGGGGCAAAGGTCATTGACTCTGTCCGGCTGCCAGCACTTCAGCTGGGTGGTTTTTAACATTCCGGGGCTTGATCTTCTGCTGGGCAGAGGGGCCGACCACACCAGCTTCCTGAAGCTGTAGAGACACTGTAGGTGCTAGGCAGGGGCCAGTGGCGCCCTGCCCTTTTGCCAGCACTTCTGCTGGGGACTCCACATCATCCGCTCCGGCTAACTATTGGGGAAGGAGGCTGGATTTCTCAACACCCAAACTGTGTAGCTGCCATTGTGGAGGTGAGCTGGCTGCTTCCTTTTCCGTTCCCTCATCTGGCTGCTGGGACAACATGTTTGTGGTACTGTCTCCCAGGTGCACGGATCTTTGCTGGGGAGGAAAGACTGTGTTCTCCACCCTGGCCAACAGTTGGGGAGGGACGAGGAACAATTTCTTTCCCTTCTCCCCCTGTATCTGCTGCTGGGAAGTGATCGCCACCTTCTCACCCTGAGCCTCCGGAACTGCCACAGGTGTGGGGCAGAGGTCTTGAACCCTCTGTCCGGTGACCAGCGCTTCAGCTGGGAAAGTTCCTTGCAACTCCACAGATACTGCCCTTGGTGCTGGGCAGAGCACAGTGAGGTTTTGCCCTGATACCAGCTCTTCTGCTGGAGGCTCCTCAGGTTGGTGTCTGGGGATAAAGGTTCACCATCTCCTGTCCATGGAACCCAGAAGATGCTATAGGTACTGGGCAGAGGTTAGCAGAGCTCTGCCCTGCGGTCAGCACTTCAGCTTTGGCAATCTCCAGACTTTCCACTGCCGATTCTCTGGCATGCCGCTGGACAGGCACATTCCTCCATTCAAGATCATCCCATGCAGAAACAGGATCATCAAGGTCAGTCAGCACTTGCTGCATCCGCCATAAGACCTCCGCGTCCATAGCTGTGGGCGATCTCCAGCTCCCATTCCTGAATGGCCAGAAACTCCAAATCTTCCAGTGCCCAGTGCACTTCCGAGACTTTCATTATCATTAGCCCTTCTCTGAAATCCATGATTTCGTCCAACCGCCACTCCAAATCACTCCCAAAGTTAGAGTCCCCTGTCAGCTTCACATACAACAGTCCCAGGCCGCCATAGCTGTCATCCGCTATCCAGGGACATGCTTGGGATACATGCCACCAAAGGGCTCTGTAGCTCTCATCCAGCCGCATCTCTGCCCAGACCAGCGTGCTTAATTCATCTGTCTGTTCCTTTTGCGGTTTTTCTCCCAACAACAGCACCCGCAATCCATACTGCGACCAGTACCTTTCCCGGTTGGAGGGGAGAACTTTTCCCTGGTGTCGCTGTTCATGGTCTAGCGCTTCTTTCCAGAGTTTGCAGCATACAGAATCCGACCATCCCAGCAGGACCTGCTCTGATACTGGTCCTCTATGCTGTATCTGCTTCTCTCGCAACTAGTGTTGCTCACGAATATTCGCATTGCGAATATTCGGCTCGAATATGGCATATTCGAGTATTCGCGAATGTTTCGAATTTCGCGGTCAATATTCGCTATTCCGAATATTTGGATTTTTTCAATTTTATTTTTAGAACAGATCACATCCTAGAGATCTCCATCGACGTCTAAAAGCATTGCTGGTATGATTAGAGACCCTGGGCCGAGTAGCTGAAGCGATCATTTTATATTGCTGAAAATTCGCAATGCGATTATTCGGCAATAGGAATATTTCGCGATTATTTTCTTCGCCCTTCTTCTGCATCAGAGCGATTTTTTCAATTTTATTTTTAGAACAGATCACATCCTAGAGATCTCCATCGACGTCTAAAAGCATTGCTGGTATGATTAGAGACCTTGGGCCGAGTAGCTGAAGCGATCATTTTATATTGCCGAATATTCGCAATGCGAATATTCGGCAATAGGAATATTGCGCGATTATTTTCTCCGCCCTTCTTTTGCATCAGAGTTCTCCTACCACAGTTGTCATAGGTTAGCAACCTCCATAGCAACCAATAGGAACCTGCCTGCACGGCCATTATATAAGGTCACTCCCAGCAGCATTTCATTGCAGGGTGGCTTGAGAGTGTGGAGTGTTTCTGTGTTTCTGTGTGATCTTGCAGCATCAGCATTGTGCTTCATTGCTAGTGATTCCAGTTCATATTATCCTTCTTCTAAACTGCTTTTTTCAAAGCAAAAGACCCAACAGCTTTTTTAAAAGCTACGTTTTGTGTTGTATTGTCCACTGTCCAGGTTAGTTTAGCTTAGTGTTAGATAGATTTCTGTGTAGTAAGTGTACATACTGTTAGTGTACATTTCTTTCAGCTAGCTTAGTTTAGTGTTTGTTTAGTGCATATTTTTTATTTATTTTTGTAGTTGTAGTCCTTGTCAGTCAGTGTAAAAAAAAAAAAAAAAAAAAATTAGCTTTAGTTTATAGTCATATAACTTTGTGTAAGCCTTGTTTTATTATAGTTTAGTACAGTGGCGGCCCGTCCATAGGGGCGCCCGGGCGCCGCCCCCCATCCCCCAGTCAGTAAAAAAAAAAAAAAATGTTTTAAATCTGTCCCTTTAAGAAAAAAATAAATTCCAAAAAAGGGCCTTATGTGCACTGTGTCCGCGCGCCGGACGCCGGGCACAGTGCTGTAGGAGTAGCGCCATGTCTGTGCAATCACGGGATTGCAGACGCGGCGCTACATTGGTAAAAAAAATATGGCTTTGTGGCGTTCTCCATCGCGCCACTTGCTTCCGGCGCGATGGAGTGTATTGTTATGGCCGGGCGGGTGCATACACTTTCTGTGTGCACCCGCCCGTCTCTGTGCTCGTTCCGACGTCACTTGAAAAACAGGAAGTGACGTCGGGACAGCTCGAGCTCAGTGCGCCCGACCGAGGAACAGGTAAGCCTGCCTGTCTCTAAGCATCGGCGGCCGCTCCACAACACCCCACCCGCTTATACAGCAGCTTCTAACCTCCCCCGTGATTTCCACAACGTTTTTCTTATTCGGCCGCCGGCACCCCCCTCCGCTTATTTAAAAAAATATATAATATTTAATAAAAAATATAATATTCGGCGGCTGGCGTCCAATCTCCACCACATCCCCCCCCACCCTCCGCTTAATCCAATTTTTTTTTAATATTTAATATTTAATATTCAGCAAAAATAATGCCAGGCAACAACAAATCAATCAATGTTTTTTTTTAGATTTAATATTAGTTAAATATATTAAGCTTATTAACAGTTTATTTTTTAGATTTGATTCAATTTAGCAATAAGTATAAAAAACGTTTTTTTTTTAATAACTGGGGGGGTGGTCTGGTGGGGTAGTGTTACCGGCCGCTATTTGTGCTGTAATGAATTTTTACATAGAAAAGAAATGTTGTTAATAAGTGTGTAAATTAATTATAAAAAAAGTTTTTTTCAATAACCGGCTTTTTTTATAATTCATTTACCCACTTATTAACAACATTTCTTTTCTATGTAAAAATTCATTACAGCACAAATAGCGGCCGGTAACACTACCCCACCAGACCACCCCCCCAGTTATTAAAAAAAAAATCTTTTTTTATACTTAATGTGCAGGGAAAATATCGGCCGTCAACACCACACCACCCCCCGCTTGCAAATTGTCCTGCGACTTGGGACTGGAAAGTTGCAGGATGAGTTGGACCCGATGATTTCCAATGAGAACTGTTCATATCTGTGCAACTTTGAAGTAGTCCCTGCATTACTTTTGTCCCACTTTGATGTGACTTGAGGTCCATAGACCTCCAGAATACATAGGCATTGCTTCAAGTCGCTGCAAAATCGCACCAAAAAATTGTGGCAGAATCTTGCAACTTTCAGGCTAATGCAGTCTGAAAGTTGCACAATTCTACTGCAATTTTGATGTGACTTAAAGCAATGCCTGTGTATTCTGGAGGTCTATGGACCTCAAGTTGCATCAATGTGGGACCAAAGTAATGCAGGGACTACTTTGAAGTCGCACAGATATGAACGGTTCTCATTGGAAATCATGGGGTACGACTTGTCATGCAACATTTAAGTCCCAAGTCGCAGGACAAGTAATTCCTGCAGTCTCTGGTAATCTTGTGCAGTATGTCCGCAGTCTCTGGTAATCTTGTGCAGTATGTCCGCAGTCTCTGGTAATCTCCTGCAGTATGTCCGCAGTCTCTGGTAATCTCCTGCAGTATGTCCGCAGTCTCTGGTAATCTTGTGCAGTATGTCCACAGTCTCTGGTAATCTCCTGCAGTATGTCCGCAGTCTCTGGTAATCTCCTGCAGTATGTCCGCAGTCTCTGGTAATCTCCTGCAGTATGTCCACAGTCTCTGGTAATCTTTTGCAGTATGTCTGCAGTCTCTGGTAATCTCCTGCAGTATGTCCGCAGTCTCTGGTAATCTCCTGCAGTATGTCCGCAGTCTCTGGTAATCTTGTGTAGTATGTCCGCAGTCTCTGGTAATCTTGTGTAGTATGTCCGCAGTCTCTGGTAATCTTGTGTCGTATGTCCGCAGTCTCTGGTAATCTTGTGTAGTATGTCCGCAGTCTCTGGTAATCTTGTGTAGTATGTCCGCAGTCTCTGGTAATCTTTTGCAGTATGTCTGCAGTCTCTGGTAATCTCCTGCAGTATGTCCGCAGTCTCTGGTAATCTTCTGCAGTATGTCCGCAGTCTCTGGTAATCTTGTGCAGTATGTCCGCAGTCTCTGGTAATCCTGTGCAGTATGTCCGCAGTTTCTGATAATCTCCTGCAGTATGTCCACAGTCTCTGGTAATCTCCTGCCCATTTCGAGTCCTTCATTACTAACAGTGTCATATTTTAGTTTGTTTGCACCGATCTGTAAGGCTGCGCTATATACCATGATTTGTGATGCTGGGGCTATATACTCTGTGCTGTGACGCTGAGCTGTATACTCCTGACATTGAGTGGAAGCAAGTGGAATACAGGGGACGGAGTGGTGGATTATATAAGGGGTGTGGCTTATGAGAAGTGGGAGGGACCAAATGTGGAAGGACGTAGCTGTCTGTCTACGTCTTTGTCTGCGTGCCTGTCTTTTAAAAAAAAAAAATCCTTCCTCACATTTCCCCCCCAATAAAGTTTACCCCCCCTCCATATCAGCAATTATGAGCGGCATACGTGGCCGTGGCCGTGGCAGCAGGGGTAGGGGAGTTACTCCCAGTGCTGGGTCGCTGCCAGCACGGGGTACCTCTCGCGCCCCTACTATTGGTAGAGGATCAGGTGGAACGGGAGTCCGCCTCATCCGGGATTTTTTTTCATCGGGCAGCCGCCCGATATTGCCCTCTCAGGCTCCAGTAGTGGTGGACTATATGGGGCACAGCAGTGCCACTGAGTCGTCAGTCCCGACTCCGAGTAGTACCACCACTACACCGGTGCCTTTAGTACCCCCCCCAGCCCCCAAGAGTCCAGCCTCTTACTGTTTGACAGCGACAGTGAGAGGGATATCTTGGGGGATGCCATGCATCAGGCAGGCATGCAGTTCTGCACTGATGGTCAGGACCTTTTTGAAGGGATGATGGAGCCGGAGGATGGGATACCTGCTGTCAGTATCCCAGAGACATCCCTTCCAAGTGGTGCTGGTGTTTTAGTGCAGGAAACACCCGCACCTAGTCAGACCCAGGCGTCGGTGAGGGGACAGCGGAGCCAGGCTAGCGGCTCCATGTCAGCTGGTCCCCTCAGACCACCACATTTCAGCCCTGGGTCTGACATATCTGGGGGCGAAGACAATGGTGACACAACATGGGTGCCACAGCAGCAGTGACGATGAGCAAGGTAGGCACCCTGTGGAAACGGTGCGCCAGGTCACCAGGGAGACCAGCGTCAGGGTCTCCACTGGTGATGGCAGCAGGAGGTGTCAGCAGCAGCAGCAGCAGCAGGCAGCTCCACCTGTGCGCACCGAGTCCCAGCAGGTGCAAGTCAGCGTCACCCCATCTGACAGGAGGGCGGCGCTGAAGTCACCTGTCTGGGCCTACTTCACCCTGGTGGCAGATAACCCTACCATGGCCATCTGCCAGATCTGTCATGTCAGGGTGAAGAGAGGGAAGTGTTTGGCTCGGGTGGGTACCACAGCCCTGAACCAGCACCTGAGAATCAATCACTGGCGGGAGTATGACCAGATGAAGCGTGGTGGTGGTAGCAGCGCCACCACCACAAGTGAGCAGGGTACAGCAGCCCCTGCCACAGCTTCATCTGTTCCCAGCAGGTCATGCCCCCCCGCTCCCTCTAGTAGAGGTACTGGTACCGGCATCCAGACCTCTACTTCCACAGCACCCTCCTCGTCTGTGTCCTGCACTGCTGTCCGGCGCCAGGCGTCACTTTCCGACGCCTTTGAACGCACCACTCCATTCACCCCTGGAGACCGACGTGTGCGTTCCCTCAATGGGCTCCTGGCAAGGGTTATTGCCCAACAACTGCTGCCCTTCAACATTGTTGACAGCAACCCCTTCAGGCAGATGTTGGAGCAGGCCCAACCCCAATGGCGTGTCCCCAGCCGCCATTTCTTTGCCAGGACTGGTGTCCCTGCCCTACACCAGCACATTGTGCAGAATGTAACCCTGTCGCTGGATCACGCTGTCAGCGACAGGGTGCATCTCACAATGGATGGCTGGACCAGCAGGCATGGGCAGGGGCGCTACATCAGTTTCACGGCCCATTGGGTTTCCCTCCGAGGCGCCGGGGAGGGATCGGCGGCAACAGATTTTGTGGTGCCGCCCCGGGATGTCCAGGGGAGAACTGCTGGTCTCCCTCAAGCCACTGTCTCCGCAGCTGCTGAGCCTCCCAGCAAGCGCCCCCGTAGCTACTCGAGTGTGGGGCACGTGCGCTGTCAGGCCGTGCTCCAGCTTGTTAGTTTAGGGGACTGGAGACACACTGGCCCTGCAGTGCTGACCGTACTTCAGGCTCAGGTCCAGAAGTGGCTGACACCCCGAAGGCTCAAGGCAGGTATGGTTGTCTGTGATATCGGCAGCAACCTACTCTCCGCCCTCCATGCTGGCAATCTGACCCACGTGCCCTGTCTGGCACATGTCCTCAACCTTGTGGTGCAGAAGTTTCTGCGCACCTATCCCGGGTTGAGTGACATTGTGCTAAGGGTGCGTAGGATTGCCAGCCACTTCAGGCGCTCCCCAACCGCTACCGCGTCCCTGTCCAAGTTGCAGCGGGTCAACAGGCTGCCCCTTCACAGGCTGATTGTGGACAGTGTGACGCGGTGGAACTCCACCCTCCACATGCTGCAGAGGTTTTGGGAGCAGCGAAGGGCGGTGAGGGAGTACCTGCTGGAAATAGTCACTGACGGGCCTTCACAAACCCTCCCGTACATCACCTGTGCGGTGTGGGGGCAGATACACCAGGTCTGCCATGTGTTGGCCCCTTTCGAGCAGGCGACCAAGATGGTCAGCAGGGAGCATGTCGGCCTCAATGACGTGCTCCCTATAGTGTTCCTGCTGGACAGCACACTAGATCGCCTGCTCGAAGCTGGGGAGAGTGCCTTGGTGGAGCAAGAGGAGGCAACACTGCTCCACCAAGACCAGGCCCAGGACGAGGAGGAGGATGATGATGAGGAGGTTACTGGTGTCGTCCTGGAGTCAGGGCCTGGTCAGGAGGGAGAGCCGGTGTTGGGGGCACCGATAGTCCGGGGGTTGGGCATCTCTGAGCGTGAGCAGAAGCTCCTCCGGGATGAAGAGTCGGACGTGATTGACCCGGGCAGCCTTGCGGAGTCACAGCGGGCTGTGCTCTTCCCCATGGCTGCCCACATGCTGAGATGCCTCAGGAGGGACCCCGGGTTAAGACCATCAAGGAGAGGGATGAATTTTGGATGGCCACCCTTTTAGAGCAGTTTATCCCAGCCAGCCGGAGGCAGCGCCGGATGGAGGAACTGCAGGCAGGCATAGTCAGCCAGTTGGAGCAGGCAACTCCCCGGCCTGCAGTTGTCCCCCCTCATCTCACCCAGCACGTGGCTGCACCCAGCAGCAGCCGAGCAGGGGACCTAATGGGTGAGATAAGGATGTTCTTCCAATCTGAGCGACCCAGTACCAGCAGCAGCAGCAGCAGCAGTCACCACCAGCGGCTGGCCCACATGGTGGCAGATTACATGGCGTCCGTCGGTGCTTCTGACAGTATGATTACCGACGACCCCATGGAGTACTGGGTTGCCAGATTGGACACCTGCCGCAAGCTCGCTCAGTATGCGCTGGAGTTATTGTCTTGCCCCCCCTCCAGCGTACTATCTGAGCAGACATTCAGCGCGGCAGGTGGGGTGGTCACGGACAAGAGGACCCGTCTGTCCACAGACTCCGTGGACAGACTCACATTCATCAAGATGAGTCCTGGATCGGCGGTGACTTTCTGGCACCTGCCGTCGGTTCAGGGCGCTGAAGGGTCCCTTGTCATGCATTCCCTGATGTATTTACAGTGATGAAAATAATTATTTGCACACCTGAGAAAATCATTGTTAATAATTGGTACAGTAGCCTTTGTTTGCAATTACAGAGGTCAAACCTTTCTTGTAGTTTTTCACCAGCTTTGCACACACTGGAGGAGGGATTTTGGCCCACTCCTCCACACAGATCTTCTCTAGATCAGTCAGGTTTCTGGGCTGTCGCTGAGAAACACAGAGTTTGAGCTCCCTCCAAAGATTCTCTATTGGGTTTAGGTCTGGAGACTGGCTAGGCCACGCCAGAACCTTGATATGCTTCTTACAGAGCCACTCCTTGGTTATCCTGGCTGTGTGCTTCGGGTTATTGTCATGTTGGAAGACCCAGCCTCGACCCATCTTCAAAGCTCTAACTGAGGGAAGGAGGTTGTTGCCCAAAATCTCGCAATACATGGCCCCGGTGATCCTCTCCTTAATACAGTGCAGTCACCCTGTCCCATGTGCAGAAAAACACCCCCAAAGCATGATACTACCACCCCCATGCTTCACAGTAGGGATGGCGTTCTTGGCATGGTACTCATTATTCTTCTTTCTCCAAACACGGTTAGTGGAATTATGACCAAAAAGTTCTATTATGGTCTCATCTGACCACATGACTTTCTCCCATGACTCCTCTGGATCATCCAAATGGTCATTGGCAAACTTAAGACGGGCCTTGACATGTGCTGATTTAAGCAGGGGAACCTTCCGTGCCATGCATGATTTCAAACCATGACGTCTTAGTGTATTACCAACAGTAACCTTGGAAACGGTGGTCCCAGCTCTTTTCAGGTCATTGACCAGCTCCTCCCGTGTAGTCCTGGGCTGATTTCTCACCTTTCTTAGGATCATTGAGACCCCACGAGGTGAGATTTTGCATGGAGCCCCAGTCCGAGGGAGATTGACAGTCATGTTTAGCTTCTTCCATTTTCTAATGATTGCTCCAACAGTGGACCCTTTTTCACCAAGCTGCTTGGCAATTTCCCCGTAGCCCTTTCCAGCCTTGTGGTGGTGTACAAATTTGTCTCTAGTGTCTTTGGACAGCTCTTTGGTCTTGGCCATGTTAGTAGTTCGATTCTTGCTGATTGTATAAGGTGGACAGGTGTCACTCTTTATGCAGCTAATGACCTCAAACAGGTGCATCTAATTTAGCATAATAAACGGAGTGGAGGTGGACATTTTAAAGGTAGACTAACAGGTCTTTGAGGCTCAGAAATCTAGCTGATAGACATGTGTTCAAATACTTATTTTCCTCACTGTATACCTTTGAAACTCATAGTGGGCAGGTAGTGTTAAGGGCATAAATATTTCCATGGTGTGTCATTAAGCCACTATAAGGAGTCCTGATGCTGCTGCCACATTATTTTGAAAAGTAATTGCTCATCATGAATTTAAAAAGTCACGGATGGCATAGAAATTACGTTAATCAAACTTTTAAATTATGAGGCACTATGGTATAGTCAGGCTACAGCTACTTAAGGCCTGTGTCATTCTGCTTTTCAAATTTAATCACCATGCTACTGCAACTTAAAGCTTTTGTAATTTTGCCACCATATGGGCTCCTACTGCTAATGCCAAAAGGCTGAGTGATTATGTACCGATATATTACTCATACTGCTGCTGTCACCTTTTGTCCGAGAGATTTGCCACTTTCTATTACTACTGCTGCTGCTGATGGCACCTCTTGGCCGAGCTATTTGCCATTTTTATTACTCTTACCACTGCTCCTGTTCATTGCATCTCTTGCCCGAGTGATTTGACACTATATTGTCTTGTACTACTACTGCTGATGCTCAGTCAAGACAACTGTGTCACAAGTTATTTGCCACTCTATACTACTATTGCCACTGCTGCTGCTGCTCATCATGGCACCTCTTGCCCAAGTGATTTGACACAGTATTGTCAATGTCTACTACTACTACTACTGCTGCTCAGTCAAGACACCTATGTCACAAGTTATTTGCCACGCTATACTACTATTACCACTGCTGCTGCTGCTGCTGTTCATCATGGCACCTCTTGCCCAAGTGATTTGACACAGTATTGTCAATGTCTACTACTACTACTACTGCTGCTCAGTCAAGACACCTATGTCACAAGTTATTTGCCACTCTATACTACTATTACCACTGCTGCTGCTGCTGTTCATCATGGCACCTCTTGCCCAAGTGATTTGACACAGTATTGTCAATGTCTACTACTACTACTACTGCTGCTCAGTCAAGACACCTATGTCACAAGTTATTTGCCACTCTATACTACTATTACCACTGCTGCTGCTGTTCATCATGGCACCTCTTGCCCAAGTGATTTGACATAGTATTGTCAATGTCTACTACTACTACTACTGCTGCTCAGTCAAGACACCTATGTCACAAGTTATTTGCCACTCTATACTACTATTACCACTGCTGCTCATCATGGCACCTCTTGCCCAAGTGATTTGACTCTGAATTGTCTACTACTACTATTGCTGCTCAGTCAAGACACCTATGTCACAAGTTATTTGCCACTCTATACTACTATTACCACTGCTGCTGCTGTTTATCATGGCACCTCTTGCCCAAGTGATTTGACACTATATTGTCTACTGTTACTACTACTGCTGCTGCTCACGACACCTATGTCACAAGTTATTTGACACTATTGACTACTATGGCCACTACTGATGCTGTAAAGTCTTGCCCAAGTGTTTAGATGCTATCTAGTACTATTACCACTACTGCTTGTAAATGTTGCCTGTGTGATAATTACATTATATTTTAATACTACTGCTGCTGCCTCCATGCTGAGTAATGCTTCATGACCTCTCTGGCACAGCGGATCCACCAACAGCCTCCGCTACAAGCTACCAGACCGGATCGTAACAGCAAGTGTAACTAAAAAAATGAACTTTATGTTAAACCCTGGTTTGCGGCCTTTATACTGCAACCATTAGCCTTTCTGCAAGAGCAAATCTGCACTCTCTCTCTCTTTCTTGCTCTCTCTCTCTATATCTATATATATATATTGTTGCTTTTGTTATGTTCATTTTTCAACAGTTTAGTTTGTGTTCATCGTGTCTGTGTCCGTGTACTTTAGTTTGTCCTAGGTTTGTGTTAAATAAAATAATAGTATAAAATGTTTTTGCTTATTATGAAGTTAGATGTGTTGATGTTGATGTGTTAGATGTGAAGTTAGATGTGTTGAAAAACCTAACAATCTATCTCAAAAAGAAAGGAAACATTTAAAAAAAATAACATTGTTTAAAAAAAAAAAAATCAAACATGATTAAGCAGGAGCTGCTGAAGCTCTTCCATCTCTGCATAATTTTTTATTTGTTCCTGCTCCAGCTGCTGATTCAGCTGGTCCAGATAGCGCATTTGTTTTTGGTTCGATAAGATCTTCTTTTGCGTTCTCCGGATAACAGCTTGCTTCAGCAGCATCTTTTTTACAACTGTTAGGATATAAGAAAAAAACATTTGGATTTCAAACACCATTACCAAATAAATAAAATATTTATGTTGCTTATTAAACAATCATTATCATGTATACACAATTGTTATGTGTCTAGCACATACTGTATACTTCTATCATAAATACCATATTATGGTTCTGAAATCTGACGGGTGCGCTTTAAATGTTGTCCATTTTTATATCTACATTTTATTGTTGAAATGTTATTAATCTTTGTGCACATATTTACCCTCCTGACCGAGGCTCATAGCAACGGTCTCTTCCTCCTGCTCGACTTCCCCTGCAGCCGTAACTTCACCAGAAATTTGGGGGGGAGGGAAACTCCTCATCAGGAGCTGGGGGTGGCGAGTGGGAGGGCCCTGGCTGCTCCTCCTCATCCTCTCCTCCTCTGCCGCATCATCCTCATTCTGCTCCTCCTCTTCATCCTCCTCCTGTACGGCCTGTCGCCTTGTGCGCTTGGGCGCACAGCTGGTAATGGAGCTCCTATAATAACACAATGTTCATATATGTAAAAATGTTTTCTAATGACGTATGCAAATTCTGTGTACTCTGCCGTATTGTATATGAATACAAATTAATTTATATAGACAGTTAACCAATGGGACAATGTTATATTAAAGGGTCTTGTGGGCACTACAGGGGACTGAGCGTGAGCTGGGCTGCCACCATAGTAAAATGAGCTGTTTTTGTCTCCTTTGTTTTGTTCAGACGATCTCATGTTAAAAAAAGGGCCTGATGGAGCACACGGGATTACTATAACAACCCCACGCCTAACACAGGAATTTAGTGGGAATCTATATATATAAAACTCAACGTGTGTGTGCATGTATGTATGTATGTATGTATGTTCCAGCATCACGTCCAAACGGCTAAAGATATTTACATGAAACTTGGCACACAGGTTACTTATATGTCAGCCACAAACATAGGATAGGTGGTTTAACCCTTACCCACCCCCATTTGCCATGGTCGGGGTTTTTCTTTAAAGTCCCATTCAACTCTATGGGAAATACATGTTACTTCATAACAGCTGTAGATATTTCGATAACACTTGGTCACATGTTACTTATACGTCCACTTAAAGTATAGGATCGTTAATTTATCCCTTAACTACCCCCATTGGTGAGGGTCGGGGTTTTTGTTTAAAGTCCCATGCAAAGCAATGGGAAAAGTATGTTCCCACATAACTTCTGTGTTCCTGTCTGCTGTCCCATGTCTTTTTTCAACAGTACTATGAATACCTTGGCTGGTGGTGATATATGTTACCACAACATGGCGTCTGGGTTAACAACATCTGACCTTACATTAATTACATATGACCTTACATAACTGTCACCAATAACTTACCTGGATGATATTTATTCCGTACCCGTTTGACCCGGTCCATGTGGCACCTCTTGAGGTCAGACCATTTTTTTAAAACGGCCATGCGGTCGTGTGTGCTGCACTCCAGGTTGAATAACTCCCGCATTACGGATAAAAGAATAATAGAGCCCACATAGTGAAGTACATTTAGGCTGGAGGTTTTAATGGATAAAAAATACACTTACAGAATCATAAGCAGTTAAAAGCAGAGAAATAAGCCGGCCGGCTCGGAACAAACGCCCGTCCACTCTGAACACCACGTCCTGCGTCAGGTAGCGTGCTGACGCAGGACGTGGTGTTCAGAGTGGACGGGCGTTTGTTCCGAGCCGGCCGGCTTATTTCTCTGCTTTTAACTGCTTATGATTCTGTAAGTGTATTTTTTATCCATTAAAACCTCCAGCCTAAATGTACTTCACTATGTGGGCTCTATTATTCTTTTTATATACTTGTTGAACACGGAGGATTTCCAGTGATTGTCACTATATCCCAGGACCCTTAAAGGCCCAGGCTAGGGTTTTAGCCACATGCTGACTATTTCTTAAACTCTGGTAAGCCTCCGATTTATAGGGTGTCGGTGATGGTGGTTCTCAAGTCACTATTTATATATTTGATCCATGATATACTTCACCATTGAGTGTTTCTTTTTGTAACACGGTACAACTAATCGTGGACTCGATTGGGGGTTCAACATCCTTTTCTTCCCCCCTCCCCTTCGTGAGGATCGTTTAAAGGCCCTGGCTGGGGTTTGCAGCCGCAAGCATTCACTGCTTGCCTTGGGGTAAGCCTCCAATCTTTATCACATCGTGGTAGTGGCTGTTTCATCTCCTTTTAACATTTGTCCACCTTTATATGAACTTTATTTGGTGCGGGCATATTGAGACTTTTTCATACAGCTTCCCATTAATTTGGGTCCACTGGTTTAATTTTCACATATATCAATCCTTGTTTATATTAATTAATCATCAGCGCAACTTCTTTTCCCTCTGTTTCTATTTACCATTACCAACCAGGGTGTCTGCAGCTGTCCAGGCATGCTGGGAGTTGTAGTTTTACAACAGCAGGAGACACAATGTTTGGGAAATACTAAGATCTGATCTTATGTACTAACTTTTAAACTAGTCTAAAATGCAGTTAAAGATAATGAAATAACAGTGGTGATTGGTGTGAATACTTACACTGATCAACAGTTTCTCCTCACTAGGTGAAAAATTACTCCCCACCATTTTTTTCGCTTCGCAGTGCAGCTTAAAGTACATGCGAAATTAGACTGGCATAGATCCAGGAAGTGCTCTCCGTTTCCGCGTGTTGTTCGCGCGTCTGCGCATGCACAAGATCGCAATAAATTCGCATTTGCGAAATTTCGATAAAATATCAGGAATATTCGATTTCAGAATGATACAATCAGAGTGCTCCTACAGCAGTTGTCGAAATTCCGCAATAAATTTTGCATTTGCGAAATTTCGATAAAATATCAGGAATATTCGATTTCAGAATGAGCCAATCAGAGTGCTCCTACAGCAGTTCTCGAAATTCCGCAATCAATTTCGCATTTGCATTTTGCGAAATTTCGATAAAATATCAGGAATATTCGATTTCAGAATGAGCCAATCAAAGTGCTCCTACAGCAGTTCTCGAAATTCCGCAATCAATTTCGCATTCGCATTTTGCGAAATTTCGATAAAATATCACGAATATTCGATTTCAGAATGAGCCAATCAGAGTGCCCCTACAGCAGTTGTCGAAATGTCGCAATTATTTTCGCATTCGCAATAGCGAAATTTCGCAAAAATTTCATTTAGAAAAAATATCACGAATATTCGATTTTAGCGAATATTTCTCAAATATTCGGCTATATATTCGTGATTTATCGCGAAATCGAATATGGCGTATTCCGCTCAGCACTACTCGCAACCTCCTTCCGAATTCCTCTTTCATGGCGGCTGGTATCTGTACCTCTCCTCTCCTGCTATCTGAACCTTGGATCCAGGTGGAGGTTGGATGTCTCCGACTGCAGGAAGCATCCCGCTGCTAGCCACCAATGTAACGGAACGTCCCACACTCCGATTGAGTGCTTCCGTCATATACCGCTTCCTATTAGTCTGGATATAGATATCAGGTATTCCAGCTACCCCCAACACACAACGAGATGAGACTTGTTTGTGTGCTAAACATGGATAGCCAGATTCATAAACACTTACGACGGCGTATCAGTAGCTAATTCAGATACAATGGCGCATCTTTACGCCGGTGTAGCGCATCTTATTTCCGCTACGCCGGACCAGTGCGGAGAGGCATGTACTGTATTCAGAAAGATATTACTCACCAAGATGCACCAGCGGGTCGCATTTTCGACGGCGTAAGGCGGCGTAACTGTAAGTGGGCGTCACCCCATGCAAATGATGGTCCGACCGTGTCGCAGAGAGATACGTCGGGCGTATCTTAAACGGCGCATGCGCTGTGACGTCACCGGACTGTCTGCCCCCATCTGCGCATGCGCACAACTGCGCCCGGCATAACCCCTAAGATATGCCAGCCCACTGCCTACGCCCAGTGCATTAATACGCCCAGACATGCGCCCGTCAAGTGCAAAATTACCCAAGCATTTTTTGTTACTGCTAGGTCTTTTGCATCTTGATTTTTGGGGGAAGTATGGCTGCAGCAGAGTCTTCAGGTGACCGGAGGATGTCAAATTTCAGCCCAGAGGAGAAGGCTGTTATTATAGATGGGCTCTCCCAACATGGTGCCCGCCTCTATAGGCCACAGAGTGGCACACTGGCAGAGCAGTCAAAACCCGCATCTATGCGGAGCTAACCACACAGGTTAATGCTCTCTGTGTGGCGGTGAGGGAGTCGAAGCATATCCGCAAAAAGATTAATGACCTGCGGAGACAGGTTAAAGGCAAATTAGTGCCGATGAAGAATCATGCCAGTGGCATAGGTGGAGGACCAGCCACAAGGATCACCTTGATGCCAGAGGACATGGTCATGGCCAGGTTCCTGGATAGGGAGCTGGTGGAGGGCCTGGAGGGCTTTCGATTCTGGGGATCAGCCCTTGAGGACAGGTAAGTGTGTTTTATCTTCTTTCTGGTGTGTAGCATGTGTGGGGGGGACATGTGACAAGTGTGTGGGTCCACCAACATGTGAATGTTTTGTTTCATCCACAGATGTGCAGGATGGAGTTGGGCCGTCATCGGCTGCAGGGCGACCCACCCCATCCATGGTGGAGAGTGCCCCTACCTCAATACTTGAGGAAGTTGAGGAGGAGCACGTCGGGGTAGAGAAGGATGCCGTTTATTTGATGGAGGAGACCCCCATACCTGGCCCCTCCCAAACCTCCCCCCCATGAGAGTTACCCCCTCACGGGTCTCAATCCCTATCAGGGATTCCCCATCAAGGGACGCCATTCCCCTCCAGGGATTCCCCATCAAGGGACACCATCCCCTCCAGGGATTCCCCATCAAGGGACACCATCCCCTCCAGGGATACCCCATCAAGGGACACCATCCCCTCCAGGGATACCCCATCAAGGGACCTCCCCTCCAGTCGGCCTCAAGCCTCTCCGGCCCCTAGGAAGGCTAGCAAAAAAAACGTGTGGAGTCCTTGAGGAGTTTGAGGACCATGTGGCGAGGGACCAGATAAGGCAGACCCGCCATATTGGGTGTCTTGCGGGGGATCTGCATAGGGTCGCAGATAGCCTGGCCTCCTCGGCCGAGAGCCAGGCTGCCTGCACTGTGGCTGTGCAGGAGGTCATCACCCAGCAGGCTGGCCAGAGTCGGGACATTAATGAAAGCCTGCAGGACATGGTTGGGAACGGGGCAGCCCTTCTGTCCTGTCTGGTGGACCTGCAGGCCACAACATCTGGCCTGGTCTCTGAGGTCCGGAGCCTGGCAGCTGCTGTCCGAGAGGAGGGGAGGCTGACACGGCACCAGCAGCGCAGCAATACAACCCGCAGGCTGCGACAAATTCATACCTCCACCGGCTAGCCGTGGCAATGGAGGGCAGCCAGGCAGCCAGGGAGAAACTGGGGGAGGTTCCACCACCAGCCCCCCCAGCCCCCCACCTGAGGCTCGCCCCAGGCAACTGCACCCAGGAGCCTAGGGACAAGACGCAGCCCATGACAGAGCCGTTGATTTTTTTAATATTTTCTTTGATAATGAGTTTTATTTATTTTTATACTCAGGTTATGAGTTTTCTATTTTCTTTTATACTCAGGTTATGAGTTTTATTTATTTTTATACTCAGGTGATGAGTTGTATTTATTTTTATATCCCTGCACACGGTCAGTAGTGCAGGCTACAGTGTGAATGGTGTGTGAATGTGGGGGGGGTGACACTCCTGCCAGTAAGGTTTGTCACCCTCAGTCGTTGGGGAGAAGTGATCCCCACGACCCGTGTGAATGGTGTATGAATGTGCAGCGACATAATTGGAGCCTTGGCGTGGCGTTGCTGCTCCCAAGTACCGTGCGGTGTACTTTGGTCTAATCCAATTTGATGTGGGGTGTGTGTGCTAGGGACCACAGTGGTGTGCATGCGTGCATTCTCATTGTGCCATGATGAATGTGAGTGTTTAACGTGAAAAGAAGCCTACCACGAGGCATCTCCTGACTGCTCTTCCCTCAGCAGACGGGGTACCCACGGGCAGGGGGGGACTGTGTGGTTCGGGGGTCAGGTCATCACGTAGGTCAATCTGCAGGCCCCTTCTCATGGCGAAGTTGTGCAGAATGCAACATGCCCCGATGATCTGGCACACAAAGTTTGGGGAATACAACAGGGTACCCCCAGACTTATCCAGGCATCGGAAACGGGACTTCAGGAGGCCAAATGTGCGTTCCACCACTCCACGGGTACATGCGTGTGCTTCATTCTCTCTCCTGGGGTTTGGGGGTTCCGGAATGAAGTCATGAGATGGGGTCCAAGTGCATATGCTGCGTCACCTGGAAGGGAAAAGACAGGAGGATGTTAGTCGTGCATGTGCCCCTCGTGATGTCTGCATCATGGGAGTGGACAGTCATGTCTGACACCCATGTCACTCACCAACCAGCCAGCTGTCCCCATACACGTTCTGTTCAAATTCTGTGGGGATGTTGCTTTGACGGTATATGAAGCTGTCATGGCTGGACCCTGGGTGTTTGGCACGGACGTGCCATATGAGGCATTGGGCATCTGCTATCACCTGTACGTTGATGGAATGCCAGTGCTTCCGATTACAGTATATGTGCTCTGTGTCACAGGGGGGCCGTAGTGCCACATGTGTGCAATCAATGGCCCCCACGGTGCGTGGGAATCTGGCAATTCTGTAGAAATCTGTCATTGCCTTCTGCCGCAGGTCCTCCTGGGTGGGTTTGATGAAGTGGTGGGACATGCGTCTAAGGATTGCGGGGATAACCTGGTGCACACATCTGCTCATGGTGGATTGTGACAAACCACTCCACTTGTTCTTTGAAAAGATCCACTGGCGAGGAAATGCAGTGTTGCCAGGACCTTGACCAGTGGCTGCACTGTATGTACGCGGTGTGTCTTGCAGGTGATGTCATCCTGCAGGGTTGTGGTTAATTCCATGATGGCTTCAGGGCTGAATCTGAAGATGTGATACACCTCCAAATCACCCATGCCAAAGACGTCAATGCGCGTTCGGAATATCCTCTCCCGTGCCCTCCTACGTGCCCATCGACGCAGTAGTGCTATGACCACTACTGCCCCTGGCATATTGGCATACAGATGTGTTGTCCTGCAAGTGGGGTTGCTCAGGTCGTCTGTAACGGTGCTGCTGTAGCTGCTCTCCAGCTGACCTGTGCAACTCTGGTGCAAAGTTATCCCTGCTTTTTGAGGGGTAACTTTGCGCCGGAATTTCCAGTTACACGCACCGGGCGTAGCCTGCGCCGGCCAAACGTACTTTTCTGAATCGGTGTATCTCCCTCATTTGCATATTTGAATACAAAATCCATGGGCGCGCCAAACCCGTCCAGCGTTATTTACCCAGACTAGGCGACTCAGATATGACCTTTCAGAGTAGACGTCCTGCCTCCGCTCACCTGCTATACAATACACATTATCATAAGTATAAACACAGGACATCTTCACACAATAGCAGGGTCAATTAGCATGTAACAGTATGTGTCCCCACATGATGAATGAGTCTCTTACAATTAACCCATTGAGTTCAGAATCAACAAACAGTAAAAAGTTATTTAACGATATCCTGGAATATATTGTGGATAATCATTACTGCCCCATCTCAGGTAGTCCAAGATATAATTTCTCAGTCATCCTATGCCCCTAGTGGACATAGGATGATTTTAGACATCAGATGGTTCGGGGATGTGCCAGGTGAGTCTGTCACAGCCCTATCCTAACTGACTTGGTTCTTTCCCCCCCAAAGTCAAACAGTACTCTCTATAGCAACAAGGAAGAAAAATGTAGTTCCCTATGGACTTCTTGAAAAGGGAAAACAAATCCCTATAAACGAGTTCTGCCAGTTTTTTTTTTCTTTACGAATAGAACCGAGGATTTGGCAAAGTAAGGGTTTTTCCCTGGTCATCAAGGGTAGTGATTGAGTAGACCCGGTCATCCTTTCCAGGCCTCTGGATAACCACCCAATCCGAATAAATGTGGCGACCATAGCTCTAGCATTCCCGACATCCCTCAAACCGGTGACGGTGAGCCCTCATGAAAGAAAAACTGACATTACGGAATGGCTTAGGCACTTTAAGATAGTCCCAAATGGCTTCCTGATACCATTTCTCATCATTTTCATCAATCTCCTTCGTGGTAGCTTCTGGCACATAAGGGAACTCCCACCCATAGTCAAAAGCACCCCTTTTCATTAGAATCGTCTGCAGCGTAGCAAGTTTAGGCAAAGTGAGTGAGTGAGTGAAAAACTTATATAGCGCTGCACATGCGAACTTAATCGCCTCTGGGCGCTATGGTAGACCATTTCTCCTTTGACCTCAAAAGAGATGGGTTTTGATCAATCTCCTAAAGGCCAAGTGGTTCTCCTCCAACCGAATGGAGGTTGGTAAAGTGTTCCAAAGTCGAGGGCCTTGGACAGCAAATCTTCTTTCTCCTTTGAACTTGTATCTGGTTTTGGGGATTTGGAGTAGATTTTGGTTGGAGGATCGCAGAACGCGATTGGGGTTGTAAGCCTTTAGTTTTTCGCATAGATATTTGGGGGCATTTCCCAAAATACATTTATAGGTCAGACAGAGCGCTTTGAAAGTGATTCTGTCTTTCACTGGTAGCCAGTGAAGGCTTCTCAGTGAGGGTGAGATTGATTCCCATGTTTTTTTCCCAGTCACAAGTCGCGCGGCCGTATTCTGAACGACCTGCAGGCGAGTGATTTGGTACTTTGGGAGTCCGAGGTAAAGGGCATTTGCATAGTCAAGTCTGGAGTTAACAATTGTTCCCACCACGACTGCTATGTCTTCTTTAGGAATAAATGGAATAAGTCTGGGAAGTAGGCGCAGCAGATGATGCGATCCACTGACTACTGACCCTATTTGTGCATCCATTGTCATGTAGGTGTCAAAGATGACTTCGAGTCTTTTGACTTTGGTGCTAGGGGTGATGATTTTACCCAGAATGGGCAGAGGTGTCCAGGTTATTGCAAGTTGATTCTTTCGATTGGCGTGAAACAGGAGAAGTTCTGTTTTCAAACTGTTGAGTTTGAGATAACTTTTTGTCATCCAGTTCTCTATCAAAGAGAGGCAATTCTCTAGACCGAGATGATGATCCTTTTTGTTGCAGATGCGAAAGTACAATTGTGTGTCATCTGCATATGAGTGGTAGAGCAGCTTTTGGCTGCTGATGATTTCAAAAAGAGGGCGGAGATAGATATTGAACAGCACTGGCGACAGAGGGGATCCTTGAGGGACTCCGCATGACACCGTGCGTTTTTCAGAGGTGAATGGTCCCAGTTTCACTACTTGTGATCGGTTTTTCAAAAAGGAGGAGAACCAGGATAAGTCACATTCCGCGACTCTGGCTACTTCAGCTAGCCGAGTCAGTAATAGTTTGTGGTTTACTGTGTCAAAAGCTGCGCTAAGGTCCAACAGTACTAGAAGACAAGATTCTCTTTCGTCTGCGGCCTCGAGAGCATCATCCCATACTTTGAGCAATGCTGTTTCCATCCCATGCCCTGGACGGAAACCCGATTGAAAAAGATCGAGCAAATTATGGGTGTCTAAATGCTGTTGCAGCTGTTGTACCACTACTTTCTCCATTACCTTGGAGAAGACGTTCAGGCCTGTTATGGGATGACGGTGTTCAGGGTCCTTGGGGTCAAGGGTGGGTTTCTTTAAGATGGGTTTGATTATGCCTTGTTTTAACAGGGCGGGCACTATGCCTTCCTTGAATGACTGGTTTATCAGCTGCTTGATAGGTGGTGCCAGAATATCGGCACATTCCTTCAGCAGTTTGGTAGGGATAATATCATTAGGTGCTGTGCTATTTTGCAGGGCGCTGATGATATTTTTTGTGGCGTCGATGGAGATGGGTTTTAGAGTAAACATTGTTGATTGCGGCTGATTTCTGTGGGAATCGGGCAGTTGACTAAGGGGGGGTTGAGGGGGGTACTGTTTTGCTGAATGCTTTCACGGATCCTTTCAATTTTGTTAACAAAATGATCCGATAATTCATTGCAAAATTCTTGGGTATCTGAATTAGGGGCTTCCAGACAGACTGGATTCATGGTCTGAGTGACTAAGTTGAAGAGTTCGCGGGGACGGTTTAGGGCATTGGTGATGATCTTGGAAAAAAGTATGGGAGTGTCCCAGTCCCGGCATCACACAAGCTTCCGGGGACCTTTTCAAAACAGGCATATTGGTTGAGGCACATCTTTTCCTCCTATAATGATTCCTGCATCCATCACAACCTCCCAATTCACACCCAGGGTTTCCGCCCGAGGTGTTGTGTTTCTCGAGTCCATGGGAGAATGTTTCCCTGAACTACGGGAAGCGGCAGCTTTAAATCTCTTATCCCATGTTAGTTCAGGTAACCCCAAATCAAACCAATGATCGTCACCGGCATCGGACAATGAATCCAGATCGGAGTCTGCATACTCCTCTGTGGGCAAATATGTACGCACAACTTTTATGACATTGTTCCCATCCCGCTTACCAGTTCCCTGTCTCCACGAGGGCAGCATCTTCCTTGGAGTCCGGTCCCAGCAAACACTGGGGGAGGCCTCGACCACAGCCGTGGGAAGCCTCCACGTAACCCACCTTCTTTCTGGCAGGCATGGCAGGTACGACCTCTGTACAAACATTCTCTGTAGTCACTTCTGCTGATGGACCAAAAACATTTTAATCAACAAGAGGCATGGCAGGTGTAGTTAGCAGTAGTAGTAGTAGTTGTAGTAGTTACAGGCCAAGGAGTAACATCCTCCAAAGTGATGGCAACTGTAACCCAGTCCAACCGATATACACGGGGTGATTTGGTGGGCTGGTCCACCACAAATAAACACTCTCCACACTGTAAGCATCGGCCAAAGGGTCGGATTTGTAGGCACGACACACCAAATGACTCCACATTAGTGATGGACGAACACCTTATGGGGCGGTTCGCGAACACTAACCGCAAACTTTGTCAAATGTTCGCGAACGGCAAGTTTTGCGGTGGGCCCCATTGACTTTAATGGCAGGCGAACATTAAAAACTTGCAGGTCATATGTGCAGCCACAAAATACTTACTAGCTGTGCACAAATAGTCCCACAACATGGACACTGACCTACCAAAAGTATTAAGCGAAAAACCGGATACAGAAGTAAGTGTCGGCCATCATAGGCCCCAAAAATTAGCCGACAGGCGTTCACCTGACAGCAAACAACTTTGTATTCTGTGGCTGGTGGTACATTAGGCATTCACTGGATACAGAAGTGCAGGCCCCAAAAATTAGACATTCAACGAACATAAAAGGCCTTTTATGCCGCTGTATTTACCTAAGACAAGGACCATGAAGTGTTATTGGTGGTGGCAGATATTTGTGGCCTGTCATGAGAAATTTGAATCAAACATGGTCTACTAGTCACATGTGTTGAATTCCACCGAGATCCATTCCTCATTCATTTTTATAAATGTGAGGTAGTCAACACTGTCGTGAGCTAGGCGAGTGCGCTTATCGGTCACGACCCCCCCTGCTGCGCTGAACGTCCTTTCGGACAGGACACTGGACGAGGGGCAAGCCAACAGTTCCATTGCAAATTGTGCAAGCTCTGGCCAGAGGTCAAGCCTGCCCACCCAGTAGTCCAGGGGTTCATCACTTCTCAGTGCATCCACATCGGCCGTTAACTCGATGTAGTTGGACAACTGTCGGTCTAGGCGTTCCCTGATGCTGGATCCGGAGGACAGCTGTCGATGGGTCGGCTGAAAGAATGATCTCATATCATTAGTGACCAACAGATCTTCAAACCGCCCTCTTCTTGCAGGCGCTGTTGGATTGGTACCGGCAACTGTTTCTCTGTGAGTTGAAATTCCTCTGCCAGTGCACGCAAAAGCAGAATTCAGCATTTCCCCAAAGCAAGGCCTGGAAGTGCTGCATTCTGATAGCCCTCTGTGATGGTGGTAACATTTCCACCATGTGTTGTTTGTACCGGGGGTCTAATTACGTTGCCACCCAGTACTGGTCCTTGCCCTTTATGCTTTTTATACGGGGGTCCCTCTTAAAACACTGGAGCATGAAGGCCCCCATTTGCACTAAACTGGAAGCAGTGTAGTGGCTTCGCTCCTGCTCATCATCCAGGATAATATCGTCCTCGTTCTCCTACCCCCATCCACGGACAACACCAGGGATCCCAGAAAAGTTTAAAGCATGCTCTTCTTGCTCCTCCTCATCCGCCCCGGCACCATCCTCCTCTGACTCCTCTTCAGACTCCCGTTGTCGACTTGTCTCAGGTGGAGTAGCCCCCCCTGGGAATTCATCCAGCATTGTGTCTTCCTCATCTTCCTGCTCCTGCTCCTCGACGGCTTGATCAATGACACGATGCAATGCAAGCTTCAGAAAGAAGGCGTAAGTTACGATGTCACTTATGGCGCCCTGGCTGCGACTGACCAGTTTGGTGATCTCATCAAATGGCCGCAGAAGTCTGGATGAGTCGCGCATGAGCAGCCACTGGCGCGGTGAAAAAAAACAAGCTCCCCAGAACCTGTCCTGCCGCAGAGTTCGTACAGGTAGTCGTTAACTGCACGTTTCTGCTGGAGCAGCCTATCAAGCATATACAATGTTGAGTTCCATCGCGTCGGGCAGTCACAAATAAGACGTCTGACGGGCAGGTTGTGTCGCCGCTGAATGTCAGCAAGGCGAGCCATGGCCATGTAAGATCTTCTGAAATGGCCTGAGATATTCCTGTCCTGGACCCCACTTTACCAACTGTCAAATTGAGCGGTCTTAGCCTCTGATCTGCCTGTGAACGCAAAGCTAAAAGGAGTGCAGGACCAGTGTGGCTCTTGTCTTCCAGGCACAACAGGCGTAGCACAGCATGGCTTAATGTTGATAAATGTAAAGTTATGCATTTGGGGGCTAAGAATATGCATGCATCATACATACTAGGAGGAGTACAACTGGGGGGATACAAAGTGAAGAAGGAACTGGGGGTTTTAGTTGATCATAAGCTCAATTATGGCATGCAATGCCAAGCTGCGGTTTCCAAAGCGAGCAAAGTCCTTTCTTGTATTAAGAGAGATATGGACTCCAGAGATAGAGATATCATTTTGCCCCTGTACAAATCATTAGTAAGACCTCATCTGGAATATGCAGTCTAGTTTTGGGCACCAGTTCTCAAAAAGGATATCGGGGAACTGGAGAAAGTGCAGAGAAGGGCAACCAAACTGATAAGAGGCATGGAGGGGCTCAGCTATGAGGAAAGATTAGAAGAACTAAATTTATTCACTATTGAGAAGAGAATAATAAGGGGGGATATGATCAACATGTACAAATATAAAAGGGGTCCATATAGTGAACTTGGTGTTGAGTTATTCACTTTACGGTCAACACTGAGGACAAGGGGGCACTCTTGTACGGAAAGGTTTCTTCACAGTAAGAGCTGTGAAAATGTGGAACAGACTCCCTCCAGACATGGTTCTGGCCAGCTCAGTAGATTGCTTTAAGAAAGGCCTGGATACTTTCCTAAATGTACATAATATAACTGAGTACTAAGATTTGTAAGTAAAGTTGATCCAGGGTAAATCCGATTGCCTCGCGGGGGATCAGGAAGGAATTTTTTCCCCTGCTGTAACAAATTGGATAATGCTCTGCTGGGGTTTTTTGCCTTCCTCCGGATCAACTGTGGGTATGAAATTGGGTGTATGGGATTGTACTGTGTTTTTTTTTTTTGTGGTTGGACTGGATGGACTTGTGTCTTTTTTCAACCTGATTAACTATGTAACTAATTATGTAACTATGGCAACGTCTCACCTGGCATGTCGAATAGGTTCTGGGGATCTTGGGCGGTGCAGCAGAAGAGACGGTAGCATCGGAAAAGGAGGAGTCAGCCGAGAAGGAGAGGGAGGATGGAGTAGGAGGAGGAGGAGAAGAGGCAGGCCTGCATGCAATCCGTGGCGGAAAAAAAACAAATCTACATGGGTGCCACGGGTTACATGCTTGACGGCCGTCAGAAGGTTCACCCAGGGGGCAGTAAATGTTATATACCTTCCCTGCCCGTGTTTGCTAGACCACGTGTCTGTGGTCAGATGTATCTTGGCACTGACACTGTGTGCCAGAGATACATTCACTTGCCGCTGAACATGGCCATATAGCTCTGGGATGCCCTTCTGTGTAAAATATTTCCTTCTTGGGACCTTCCATTGTGGTGTTCCAATGAGCCACTCAACCAAGTCTGGTGCTTCCTTTGACATAATCGAACGCACCTTGTGCCACTTCCAATTTGGCTCCGGCCTGGTGCTCCTGCCCTACCCCTACCACCCCTGCAGAAGGGCCTGCCTCTTCCTCTGCCTGTCATTTTTTAAATGACCCTGTGACAAAAGTGGAAAAAGGGGCACCGGAGGATAGGATGGTAACGGCTGCTAGTACCTTAAACCAAAAATAACTATCACCCGGAAAATAATTTAATATGGACTTTCTTTGTACTGATGACACAGATAGATACAGTAAAAAATTCATTTATTGTACATAAAAAAATATAGGCCCGAATTCACAAAGCACTTATGCCGACGTATCTCGAGATACGCCACGTAAGTGTAAGTATGCGCCGTCGTATCTATGCGCCGTGCCCATAAACTGAGATACGCCTGAAAATAGGCTTCATCCGACCGACGTAACTTTCCTACACCGGCATATCGTGGGCGCATATTTACGCTCCCATTGATTTTATATGCACATATGCAAATGAGGGGATATGCCGATTCACGAACGTACTTGCGCCCGGCGCATTATATACGCGGTTTGCGTAAGTCGTACGTCCGGTATAAAGTTATTCCCCATATAGGAGGCGCAACCCATGCAAAGGTATGGACTTAGGGATGAGCTTTATGTTCGACTCGAACGTATGTTCGACTCGAACATTGTCTGTTCGACTCGAACATTGTCTGTTCGTACGTTCGACGAATTTCGAACAAAACGTGTCGTTCGCGCCAAATTCGAGTGACGCGCAACGGGCCATAATTCACTGCGGCATTGCGCTCTGATGATTGGTCAAGCATGCACGATGACCCTGCATGCTTGGCCAATCACAGCGCGCAAAAAACGAAGAAACATAATTGGCCAAAGGCAGGGTGGCTTTGGCCAATTATGGCTCAGGGGATTTAGTACACGCCCCACACTATATAAGGCCGCCTACAAGGCGGCTGCGTGTAGTGTGTTTCGGCTTTGTTAAAGAGAAGTCAGTCAGTCAGTTAGAGAGAGAGAGATAGAGAGAGACACAGTGGCCCGTAATCAGATAGAATTGTCTATCTATCTGCGGGCGTAACGTATCGCAGATATGTTACGCCGCGGTAAATTAAGGCGCAAGTTCCGTATTCAGAAAGGACTTGCGGCCTTAGTTACGGCAGCGTAACGTATGTGTGTCGGCGTAAGCCCGCCTAATTCAAATGTGGATGATGTGGGCGTGTTTTATTTAAATGAATAGTATTGACGTATTTTACGAACGGTGCATAGTTACGACCACGCACACTCAGAGATACAACGGTGTATCCGGAGATACGCCGGCGTATCTCGTTTCTGAATCCGGACCAGTGTCTTTTCTACCAGATAGATAGATAGATAGATAGATAGATAGATACAGTAGATAGATATATAGATAGAGCAGGCAGGCTAGTGCGTTTAGTTAAATTTACAGTGTGTAGAGGATATATATACATCCTAGCGTTGAACATATATTTATACACTGTATAGCTTAGCTAGATCAGCTATTCCTATTGTTAGGCAGTAGATTGTGCTAGCTGCAGTGCTGTTGTATTGCTTGCATGCTGTTTAGTTTACACCTAAACATAGTACTCAGTGTTAGTGGACATGTGCTATTTAATTGCACATACACATAGTTGCTGTTAGTGCATGTGTGATATTTAATTGCACATACACGCAGTTGCTGTTACTGCACATGTGCTATTTAATTGCACATAAACGCATTAGCTGTTACTGCACATGTGCTATTTATTTGCACATAAGCGCAGTTGCTGTTACTGCACGTGGGCTATTTAATTGCACATGAACGCAGTTGCTTTTACTGCACATGGGCTATTTAATTGCACATAAATGCAGTCGCTCTTACTGCACGTGTGCTGTTTTTTTGCACATAAACGCATTAGCTGTTACTGCACGTGGGCTATTTAATTGCACATAAACGCAGTTGCTGTTACTGCACGTGGGCTATTTTATTGCCCATAAACGCAGTCGCTCTTACTGCACATGTTTTTTTGCCCATAAACGCAGTCACTCTTACTGCACGTTTGCTGTGTTTTTGCCCATACACACAGTCGCTCTTACTACACGTGTGCTGTTTTTTTGCCCATAAACGCAGTCGCTCTTACTGCACGTTTGCTGTGTTTTTGCCCATAAACGCATTAGCTGTTACTGCATGTGGGCTATTTAATTGCACATAAACGCAGTTGCTGTTACTGCACGTGGGCTATTTAATTGCCCATAAACGCAGTCGCTCTTACTGCATGTGTGCTGTTTTTTTGCCCATAAACGCAGTCGCTCTTACTGCATGTGTGCTGTTTTTTTGCCCATAAACGCAGTCGCTCTTACTGCACGTTTGCTTTGTTTTTGCCCATAAACGCAGTCGGCCTTAGGGAAATCTATGCGTAACTGATTCTCAATCAGTCGCATAGTTACGACCACGCACACTCAGAGATACGACGGCGTATCTCATTTCTGAGTCCGGGTCAGTGTCTTTCTACCAGATAGATAGATAGATAGATAGATAGAGCAGGCAGGCTAGTGAGTTTAGTTAAATTTACAGTGTTTAGAGGATATATATACATTATAGCGTTGTACATATATTTATACACTGTATAGCTTAGCTAGATCAGCTATTCCTATTGTTAAGCAGTAGATTGTGCTAGCTGCAATGCTCTAACGTGTTGTATTGCCTGCATGCTGTTTAGTTTACACCTAAACATAGTACTCAGTGTTAGTGGACGTGTGTTATTTAATTGCACATACTACCAGATGCTGTTACTGCACGTGTGCTATTTAATTGCACATAAACGCATTAGCTGTTACTGCATTTGTGCTATTTGATTGCACATAAACACAGTTGATGTTAGTGCATGTGTGCTATTTAATTGTACATACACGCAGTTGCTGTTACTGCACCTGTGCTATTTAATTGCACATAAACGCATTAGCTGTTACTGCACATGTGCTATTTATTTGCACATAAACGCAGTTGCTGTTACTGCACGTGGGCTATTTAATTGCACATAAACGCAGTTGCTGTTACTGCATGTGGGCTATTTAATTGCACATAAATTTAGTTGCTCTTACTGCACGTGTGCTGTTTTTTTACACATAAACGCATTAGCTGTTACTGCACGTGGGCTATTTAATTGCACATAAACACAGCCGCTCTTACTACACGTGTGCTGTTTTTTTGCCCATTAACGCAGTCGCTCTTACTGCACGTTTGCTGTGTTTTTGCCCATAAACGCAGTCGCTCTTACTGCACGTGTGCTGTTTTTTTTGCACATAAATGCATTAGCTGTTACTGCATGTGGGCTATTAAATTGCATATAAACGCAGTTGCTGTTACTGCACATGGGCTATTTAATTGCCCATAAACGCAGTCGCTCTTACTGCACGTGTTTTTTTGCCCATAAACGCAGTCACTCTTACTGCATGTTTGCTGTGTTTTTGCCAATAAACACAGTCGCTCTTACTGCACGTGTGCTGTTTTCTTTGCCCATAAACGCATTAGCTGTTACTGCATGTGGGCTATTTAATTGCACATAAACGCAATCGCTCTTACTGCATGTGTGCTGTTTTTTTGCCCATGAACACAGTCGCACTTACTGCACGTTTGCTGTGTTTTTGCCCATAAACGCAGTCGCTCTTATTGCATGTTTGCTGTGTTTTTGCCCATAAACGCAGTCCCTTTTACTGCACATTTGCTGTGTTTTTGCCCATAAACGCATTAGCTTTTACTGCACGTGGGCTATTTAATTGCACATAAACGCAGTTGCTGTTACTGCACGTGGGCTATTTAATTGCCCATAAATGCAGTCGCTCTTACTGCACGTGTGCTGTTTTTTGCCCATAAACGCAGTCGCTCTTACTGCACGTTTGCTGTGTTTTTGCCCATAAACGCAGTCGCTCTTACTGCACGTGTGCTGTTTTTTGCCCATAAACGCAGTCGCTCTTACTGCACGTTTGCTGTGTTTTTGCCCATAAACGCAGTCGCTCTTACTGAACGTTTGCTGTGTTTTTGCCCATAAACGCAGTTGCTCTTACTGCACGTGTGATGTTTTTTTGCCCATAAACGCATTAGCTGTTACTGCACGTGGGCTATTTAATTGCACATAAACGCATTAGCTGTTACTGCACGTGGGCTATTTAATTGCACATAAACGCAGTTGCTGTTACTGCACGTGGGCAATTTAATTGCACATAAACGCAGTCACTCTTACTGCACGTTTGCTGTGTTTTTGCCAATAAACACAGTCGCTCTTACTGCACGTGTGCTGTTTTTTTGCCCATAAACGCATTAGCTGTTACTGCACGTGGGCTAATTAATTGCACATAAATGCAGTTGCTGTTACTGCACGTGGGCTATTTAATTGCACATAAACGCAATCGCTCTTACTGCACGTGTGCTGTTTTTTTGCCCATGAACACAGTCGCACTTACTGCACGTGTGCTGTTTTTTGCCCATAAACGCAGTCGCTCTTACTGCACGTTTGCTGTGTTTTTGCCCATAAACGCAGTCGCTCTTACTGCACGTTTGCTGTGTTTTTGCCCATAAACGCAGTCCCTCTTAAGGGCACATTTGCTGTGTTTTTGCCCATAAATGCAGTCACTCTTACTGCACGTTTGCTGTGCTTTTGCCCATAAACGCATTAGCTTTTACTGCACATGGGCTATTTAATTGCACATAAACGCAGTTGCTGTTACTGCACGTGGGCTATTTAATTGCCCATAAATGCAGTCACTCTTACTGCACGTGTGCTGTTTTTTGCCCATAAACACAGTCGCTCTTACTGCACGTGTGCTGTTTTTTTGCCCATAAACGTAGTCGCTCTTACAAACTAAACTGCGTTCATGGGCAAAAACACAGCAAACGTGCAGTTTGCTGTGTTTTTGCCCATAAACGCATTAGCTATTACTGCATGTGGGCTATTTAATTGCACATAAACACAGTTGATGTTAGTGCACATGTGTTATTTAATTGCACATAAACGCAGTCGCTCTTACTGCACGTGTGCTGTTTATTTCACGTGGGCTAATTAATTGCACATAAATGCAGTTGCTGTTACTGCACGTGGGCTATTTAATTGCACATAAACGCAATCGCTCTTACTGCACGTGTGCTGTTTTTTTGCCCATAAACACAGTAGCAATTACTGCACGTGTGCTGTTTTTTCCCCATAAACGCAGTCGCTCTTACTGCACGTTTGCTGTGTTTTTGCCCATAAATGCAGTCCCTCTTACTGCACATTTGCTGTGTTTTTGCCCATAAACGCAGTCACTCTTACTGCACGTTTGCTGTGTTTTTGCCCATAAACGCATTAGCTTTTACTTCACGTGGGCTATTTAACCACTAGCCGACCAGCCACCGTCATTATACGGCGGCAGGTCGGCTCTCCTGGGCGAGAGCCCGTAGCTATACGTCCGCTCTTCGAGCGGCCACTAGTGGGCGCGTGCGCGCCGCCGGGGGCGCGCGCGCCCCCCGCTCGCCCCCGACTCCCGTGCGTGTGCCCGGCGGGCGCGATCGCCGCCGGGCACACGCGATCGCTCGTTACAGAGCGGGGACCGGGAGCTGTGTGTGTAAACACACAGCTCTCGGTCCTGTCAGCGGGGGAAATGCTGATTTTCTGTTCATACAATGTATGAACAGAAGATCAGTGTTTCCCCTAGTGAGGCCACCCCCCCCCACAGTAAGAACACACCCAGGCATACTTAACCCCTTCCCCACCCCCTAGTGTTAACCCCTTCACTGCCAGTGGCATTTTTATAGTAATCCAATGCATTTTTATAGCACTGATCGCTATAAAAATGCCAATGGTCCCAAAAATTTGTCAAAAGTGTCCGAAGTGTCCGCCATAATGTCGCAGTAACGAAAAAAAAATCGCTGATCACCGCCATTACTAGTAAAAAAAATATATTAATAAAAATGCCATAAATATACCCCCTATTTTGTAAACGCTATAACTTTTGCGCAAACCAATCAATAAACGCTTATTGCGATTTTTTTTACGAAAAATATGTAGAAGAATACGTATCGGCCTAAACTAAGGAAAAAAATTTTTTTTTATATATTTTTGGGGGATATTTATTACAGCAAAATGTAAAAAATATTATTTTTTTTCAAAATTGTCGCTCTATTTTTGTTTATGGCGCAAAAAATAAAAACCGCAGAGGTGATCAAATACCACCAAAAGAAAGCTCTATTTGTGGGAAAAAAAGGACGCCAATTTTGTTTGGGAGCCACGTCGCACGACCGCGCAATTGTCAGTTAAAGCGTCGCAGTCCCGAATCGCAAAAAGTGCTCTGGTCTTTGACCAGCAATATGGTCCGGGGGTTAAGTAGTTAATTGCACATAAAAGCAGTTGCTGTTACTGCACGTGGGCTATTTAATTGCCCATAAATGCAGTCGCTCTTACTGCACGTGTGCTGTTTTTTTGCCCATAAACGCAGTCGCTCTTACTGCACGTGTGCTGTTTTTTTGCCCATAAACGTAGTCGCTCTTACAAACTAAACTGCGTTTATGGGCAAAAACACAGCAAACGTGCAGTTTGCTGTGTTTTTGCCCATAAACGCATTAGCTATTACTGCACGTGGGCTATTTAATTGCACATAAACGCAGTCGCTCTTACTGAACGTGTGCTGTTTTTTTTTCCATAAATGCAGTCGCTCTTACTGCACGTTTGCTATGTTTTTGCCCATAAATGCAGTCACTCTTACTGCACATTTGCTGTGTTTTTACCCATAAACGCAGTCGCTCTTACTGCACGTGTGCTGTTTTTTGCCCATGAACGCATTAGCTGTTACTGTGGGCTATTTAATTGCACATAAACGCAGTTGCTGTTAGTGCACATGTGTTATTTAATTGCACATAAACGCAGTCGCTCTTACTGCACGTGTGCTGTTTATTTCTGATTTTGTCCTGTGCAGGCCATTAAAATGTCTGGAAGGACAACAAAGAGAGGCAGAGAGTCACGAGGGCAAGCAGGCTCTGCATCTAGAGGCAACGCTGGTGGTGGACACGGTGCATCCTCTTCAGCACGTGGCCGTCTGACATGCTCGTCCTTCTTTTCGGGAGCTGGCTGTGTTGAGCCTCAACATGCAGAGAAATTAGTAGAGTGGATGACCAAGCCATCCTCATCCTCCTCATCCTCTCTCACCCAGGCTGAGCTTAGTTTGTCTGGCAAAGCAGCTGCCAAGGCGTCCTCTTCCCTCTGCACAAAGGCATCACACAATCCTTCCCTAGTTCTACCATGTCCTCCTGAGGAGTTCCCCGAACTGTTTCAACACAGTGTTGGATACATGCTACATGAAGATGCGCAGCGTTTTGAAGGCTCCGATGACGGAACACAGATAGAGGAAGGCATTGATGTGAGCCCAGAGAGAGCGGGTGCCCGAGAGGGACAGCAATCTGGCAGTCATGTTCCCTCAGCTGCAGCATACTGCCAGGTTTTTGACAGTGATGAGGAGGGAGGGGATGATGAGGTCACTGACTCGACGTGGGTGCCTGATAGGAGAGATGAGGAGGAGGAGGAGGAGGAGGAAGAGGCAGAGGCACATCTCCAAAGAGGCAGGATGCCCTCCAGGGGCCAGCTTAAGGGCAGCACACCAACTGCATTACATTGCAGAGCTACGCCTGTGCAGGGCACTGCTGTGTCTCAACGATACTGCAAAAGTTATTTGGTGTGGGCCTTTTTTGAGACATGTGCATCAGATCGCACAGTTGCTATTTGCAACATATGTCTCAAGCGTATCTCGCATGGCCAAAACATCACCCGCTTGGGCACCACATGCTTGACCAGACATATGTCGACCTGCCATGCAGTTCATTGGCAAGCATACCTGAAAGACCCACACCAAAGAACAAAGCGGACCTCCCCTTGCCCCTCATCAGCTGGGAGCTCCAACCCCACTAGACTCTCAGTCCTCTCTGAAGCCTGCACTGATAGAACTGAAGGTGTAGAAATAGGTGTGTCACAACCTAGTAGTAAATGCTGGAAATCTACTGATGGTAGCAGACAAATTTCCGTGCCCCAGCTGCTGCAGCGCCGAAAGAAGTACTCTCCCAGCCATCCACATGCCCAGCGGTTGAATGCTAGCTTAGCGACATTGCTAGCACTTCAACTGCTACCTTTTCAGTTGGTGGATTCTGCCCCCTTCCGTGAGTTTGTGGAATGTGCGGTACCTCAGGGGCAAGTATCCAATTGCCACTTTTTCTCATGGAAGGCGATTCCCGCTCTCTACCGGCATGTGGAAGGCAATGTCCATGCCTCGCTGGACAGGGCGGTCAGTGGTAAGGTGCATCTTACCGCTGACTCATGGTTCAGCAGGCATGGACAGGGACGTTACCTCTCTTTCACGATGCATTGGGTGCTGGCAGTTGGGAAGGATGCAGGGCAAGGTACAGTAGTGTTGGAGGTTGTTCCGCCACCACGCCTCCAAAACACTACTACTGTTTGTGACACACCTCTCTCCTCCACCCCCTCCTCTTCTTCTTCCTCTGTGGCCTCTTCCTGTGCTGATGTTTCCTCTGAACCAGCCGTGCTCCATAGGCGTACGAGGGGCTACACAGAAATGCAGGCCAAGAGATGCCATGCGGTGCTAGAGCTGGTGTGCTTGGGAGACAGGAGCCACACTGGGGCAGAGGTTCTGTCAGCTCTACAGGGGCAGGCTCAGAGGTGGTTGACGCCACGCCAGCTTAAGCCAGGAATGGTGGTTAGCGACAATGGCACCAACCTCCTCTCTGCCCTGCGACAGGGAAAACTGACCCATGTGCCCTGTTTTGCTCATGTTCTCAATTTGGTGGTTCAGCGGTTTTTGGGCAGGTACCTGGGCTTACAGGATGTCCTGAAGCAGGCCAGGAAAGTCTGTGTGCATTTCCGAAGGTCATACAATGCCACTGCTCGGCTGACAGACCTCCAAAGGGAATACAACCTGCCCAAGAACCGCCTAATCTGTGACATGCCCACCAGATGGAACTCTACATTGACCATGCTGCAGCGGCTGCACACGCAGCAAGAGGGCCATCAATGGGTACCTGTGCCAATATGGCAGCAGAACTGGGTCAGGGGAGCTTGGGTTATTTTCCCCACGCCAGTGGGCCTTGATCAGGGATGCATGCACTGTCCTGTCACCATTTAAGGAGGCCACGAGGATGGTGAGCAGTGACAGTGCATGCATCAGTGAGACTGTCCCTCTTATTCACCTGTTGGAGCACACGCTACATGGAATAATGGACAGGGCCCTTGAGGCAGAACAGAGGGAGGAAGAGGAGGACTTCCTTACCTCTCAAGGCCTTCTTTATCCAGACAGTGGTCCTGCATGCCCGCCTAGCACACAGGAAGAGGATGAGTAGGACGAGGTAGAGGAGGAGGAGGATGATTGTATCAGCAGCATGGAGGTGGAGCCTAGCACTCAGCAGCAGCAGTCTTCAAGGGATCACTAAGGCCCCGTACACACGATAGAATCCATCCGCGGATAAATCCCAGCAAATGGGTTTCAGCGGATAGATCCTATGGTGTGTACACTCCAGCAGATCTGTTTCCGCGGATATTCATCCGTCGACTCGCTTTTCAGCAGATCGAATATTTGCTGACATGCTAAACAAATCTATCCGCTGCGAATCTATCCGACGGACAGATCCGTTGGTTAGTACACAATATCCGCGGATAAGAACCACGCGCATGCTCAGACAAAATAAGGGGATGGGAGCACTCGTTCAGGTAAAACTCTTGTTTGTTTGTGATATGGCACATTCGTCCTTTTAAATATCTAGTGTGTCGTTTATTGCCTCTTGTTTTTTCAGCGTTCTCTTGCTAGAATAAACCCGTTCTCTTGCTGATGCTATCTATCCAGATGTTGGAACTTTGGGCCAAATTCTCAAAAGAGATACGCGGACTTAACTAAAGTTTTCTAAATTTACACGGCGCGTATCTTTGCGCCCGATCTTCAAAACGAGTTAAGCCTAGATTTCCGGATTTTCAGTCCTACCTAAAATAGTTACACCTGCGCATCCCCGGGCGCAAATTACGCTAGTCTCGCCGCTGTTTTTGATAGGCAAAGATGCAAATGAGGGGGTTAGGGCGATTCTCAAAATTAAGTGTGTGCGGCGTATTTTCCGCCCTGTGCGCACCTGTTAGTTTCCCTGTGTAAATTTCCACATTATAAAAGCAGCCCTAATTTTACACATGCCGTGGAAGGGTTTGCTGAAGGTAGTGACTAGAGCTATAGTTGTGAAGGATCTGTCTGGAAAAATGCCTGGGACATCAATGATTCTGACGGCACTTGCCACCTTACAGGCACAAAGGAGGAGGAGGGCACAGAGGAGGAGGATGAGGGCACAGGAGAGAGTTTATCAGCCACGGCGTGATCTGTTTCAAATGCCAGATTATGAGGTGTATGGCAACTACAGGTTTGATAGGGAAGCCATCCTGGAGATCACCCAACTACTTCAGTAGGATCTTATCACCCCAACCAGATGCTCCCATGCCCTGACACCTCTACATAAAGTGATGGCAACCCTCCATTTTTTATCCAGTGGCTCATTCCAGCGTGCATCTGGAGGTCTGGCTGGGATGGTGCAGTCGACAATGAGCCAATGTGTCCATCAGGTGGTCCCTGCCATACTGCGGCGCATGATCAACCAATTTGTCAAGCCCACCCAGGAGGAGCAGCGTCTGCAAGCCATGACTGACTTTTACAGCATTGCTGGCTTCCCAAGGACCATCAGGCGATAGACTGCACCCATGTGGCACTATAGCCCCCCCCATGAAACTGAACACCTGTTCAGAAACAGAAAAGGGTGGCATTCCATCAACGTCCAGATGATTGTAGATGCCCATGGCCTCATCTGGCACGTTTGTGCCAAGTTTCCAGGGTCGTGCCACAACAGTTTTATTCTACGGCAGACCAAGATCTACCAAGACTTGGAGATGAACGTTTATGGAGACAGCTGGCTGATTGGTGAGTGACATTGGTGTCAGGTATGCCCCCCCCATGATGCAGACATCACAAGGGGCACATGCATGACTAATATCCTCCTGTCTTTTCCCTTACAGGTGACTCTGGATATGCGTTGGGACCCCATCTCATGACCCCTTTTAGGAACCCCCAAACACCCGGAGAACGGAAATTCAACGAGGTGCACATCCAGACCCGGTCAATAGTAGAGCGGACATTTGGCCTTCTCAAGTCCAGATAGAGAGGCCTTGACAAGACTGGGGGTACACTCTTGTATTCCCCAGACTTTGTCTGTCAAATTATTGGGGCATGTTGCATCCTCCATAATTTTGCTCTGAGAAGGGGCCTGCATGTTGAGATATGTCCTGACCTAACCCCCCACCCAGGCAATCCCCCCCCCCAACCACCTCTACCCGGTCTGCTGAGGGCCAGGCAATAAGGAGACAACTGGCTGAAGGCATCTTTGCCCAGTAAATGGACCTTAATTATCTTTATTTTTTTGCTTTGCCAACAAAAAATCACAGAGATTATGTGACCTTTAAACATTTACTTTGCACATAAAATGCACATTACTTATATGACAATGAGAATGTCTTTTTTTATACAAAACGCACATTAATTATCTCACAATGAGAATGCATGAATGCACGCCACTGTGGTCCCTAGCACAGACACATCACATTCACATCGAATTGGATTAGATCCAAGTACCCCCCCCCCCTTTGGTACGGGTCTGGTGCACATCCAGACCCGGTCAATAGTAGAGCGGACATTTGGCCTTCTCAAGTCCAGATAGAGAGGCCTTGACAAGACTGGGGGTACACTCTTGTATTCCCCAGACTTTGTCTGTCAAATTATTGGGGCATGTTGCATCCTCCATAATTTTGCTCTGAGAAGGGGCCTGCATGTTGAGATATGTCCTGACCTAACCCCCCACCCAGGCAATCCCCCCCCCCAACCACCTCTACCCGGTCTGCTGAGGGCCAGGCAATAAGGAGACAACTGGCTGAAGGCATCTTTGCCCAGTAAATGGACCTTAATTATCTTTATTTTTTTGCTTTGCCAACAAAAAATCACAGAGATTATGTGACCTTTAAACATTTACTTTGCACATAAAATGCACATTACTTATATGACAATGAGAATGTCTTTTTTTATACAAAACGCACATTAATTATCTCACAATGAGAATGCATGAATGCACGCCACTGTGGTCCCTAGCACAGACACATCACATTCACATCGAATTGGATTAGATCCAAGTACCCCCCCCCCTTTGGTACTTGGGAGCAGTAACGCCCCGCCACGGCTCCAATTATGTCACTGTGCATTCATATACCATTCAGGAACCTGGGATGACTTCTCCCTGGTCCTGGGGATCCCTACTCCACCAAAACTGAGGGTGACACCCTTATGTTATCAGGAATGCCACCCCCCCACATTCACACATCATTCACACACATAAACCAAATCATAAGTACAGTATAATAAAAAAAAAAAATCAAAAGTACCCCTGCAACTTACTGATGTTGCCGAGTGCTCCTTCTGGGCTGACCACGGGCACGGGCACGGGCACGGGCACAGCCGACTGGGGGATCTTCATGGGGGGGGTCTGTGCAGGGGAGGGAGTATCTTCACGGGGGGGTCTGTGCAGGGGAGGGAATATCTTCACGGGGGGGTCTGTGCAGGGGAAGAAGGAGCCTCCCCTGGTGTCTGTCCTCCTGCTGGCCTGCCCTCCAAGGCCACGGCTATCCTTGTCAGACAGGCAGTCATGTCAGCCGTATTAGCCTGGCCAGCCCGGGTATTGGCCTGCACAGCCCGAGTATTGGCCTGCACAGCCTGGGTCAGGGCAGTCACCTCCTGGGCCACGCCTGTTGTGGCGTTCTTCAGGTCCCACAAACACATGATATGCTTCTCTGCCACTGTAAAATTCACCCGAAAAACAATCAACAATACACACACAACAAAGAAAAAAAAAACAAGCAAAAAAAAAAAAACACAAACAGACAGCTACTATAAATTCAAAAACAAACAGGCAAAAAAGGGAAAGAAAAAACAATCACACACCAAAAAAGAAACACTTATCAAAAACAAACAGGCAAAAAAGGGAAAGAAAAAACAATCACACACCAAAAAAGAAACACTTATCAAAAACAAACAGGCAAACAATCAAAACAAATACCAAATTATCAAAAACAAACACCAACTATACTCTACAACTCCTCAACAACTTTTCTCACAAACAAATCTTACCAACAAACACTGACAAACGTTCAAAGCAGAAGCAACTTGCTTTAGGAAGGGAACACAGGGAAATACTTTTGCAAGGGAAGTGTGTTTGACTGGGGCTATTTAGACACAGGGCGATCCTCAAACTAAGTACGCTTGGCCTTTTACCTATCTCACTGATTGCGATGAGCAAAGTTCTGCACATGCCCAGTGAGGTCCAGATTCGTGCGCGCATGCGCAGTACGGCCGGCCCTTCATTTGCATGGGGTCACGGCTCATTACAATGAAGCACGCCCACTTCATTCCCACTTGCCATAACCACGCCTTACGCCTTGGAATTTAGGTTAAGGATGGCGCAATTTTGTACGCAAATGCGCTGAGGATACGGCACTTACGACACCAACTTAGGGCGCCGTAACTTAAATGACATAAGTTAGGTAATACTAAATTTGCACAGCTTTTTGAGAATTTGGCCCTTTCTTTTTGTCCTCCACATGTCAATGTTTATATTTTTTGGTTTTTAATTTAATGTTGCTTCTTTTTTTTTCCTTTTTTTTTTTTTTTTGTGCAATTTATGTCACCATTGTTTTTTCTTGCATTTTTTTTTTCTTTATTTTTTTTGTGCAAGTTATGTCACCATTGTTTTTTCTTGCACATTTTTTTTTATTTTTTTTTTGTGCAATTTATGTCACCATTGTTTTTTCTTGCACTTTTTTTTATTTTATTTTTTTGTGCAATTTATGTCACCATTGTTTTTTCTTGCACATTTTATTTTTTAGATTTTTTTGTTGTGCAAGTTATGTCACCATTGTTTTTTCTTGCACAATTTTTTTTTTTTTGTGCAATTTATGTCACCATTGTTTTTTCGTGCATTTTTTTTTTTTTTTGCAATTTATGTCACCATTGTTTTTTCTTGCACATTTTTTTTTATTTTATTTTTTTGTGCAATTTATGTCACCATTGTTTTTTCTTGCATTTTTTTTTCTTTTTTTTTGTCAAGTTATGTCACCATTTTATTTTGGCGTGTGTTTTTCCTTTTTTGTTTTCCCAAGTTGGTACGCCAAATGTACCCCCCCCCCCCCAAGGAGTTGGTGTCCTTTCTAAATGACACATATTATTTGCTAAAATGTTTCATGCCTAATCACCACAGTATTAAAACACAATAGACAAGGTATTTCAGTAAATCAAATAACCATTTATTTTGGCCATAAACAAAAATAAATTACCTAGAACGGCAGCACTTGATGAGAGTGCTCATCAAGTGCTGCCGTTCTAGGTAATTTATTTTTGTTTATGGCCAAAATAAATGGTTATTTGATGCAGACTTGTGTTCCAGACTGCACAGGCAACATAGTCAAGGAGAAAATGGCAAACCTTGAGGACCACATACCGAGAACTAAAAAGAACAACCACAAAAACAAAAACCAGGAGCAGCAGCAAGTGAGCCAATGGAGCCCAGGCTGTGGTAGTCCAAAAAAAAACAAAGTTTTTGGGGGATCAAATGGAAGGCCGGGAATCATCTTCTCCTGTTCCTTGTAACCCTCCTTGCAGCCTGCATTGCAGCAGATCTTCCACGGACCCATCCACGGCCCCTTGCAGGTCGGGATGATGTGGCAGCAGGAGGAGTTAGCAGGTGTTGGGCAGGATGGGCCGGGTCACTCAGCTCTGTGTCATTGGTCAGCCAGCCCTGGTGCAGCCATAAAAGCACCTGGTTCACCAGGTTCCTGGCACGCCTCTGACTGGCCTCCCCCGCTTGGGACAATTCGTGTGCCACATAGGCACTGTAGGCCTCAGTGGGGTTGAGGGGGGCCCTCATTAAGGCGCTAGCCTCCCGAATCATCTCGAGGCTCTCATCCTCCACTTGCCTCCTGCGCCTCATTAGGCCTGTTTGCCTGACCCGTGGGGGAGGGCCTTGCCTGGTGGTGCTGACCCTGGGCCTGGGGCCCTCCTGACTGGTGCTGGGCCCGGCCTCCTCCTCCTGGCTGCCAATGACCCCTTCCTCCTGGCTGGCATGCATCTCAGCATCAGTAGCCGAAATATCATGGCAGCTCCCTTCTTCCTGTGGCAAAAAAAGTGACATGTTTTACAATTTGGCACAAGCAAATCACACACATTTTCATGCTCTAGACTGGTTTGTTTTATCTTACTTTAAACTTGAATAGACTCTCCTTCTGATCCCTGCACTTGGCATCCATGACCCCTATTTTTATGCCCATGACTTTTATAGTCCATTTTTTGTTTTGGGATTACAATATCAACTCAATAAACAAACAAGAATTAGCAGCCCAATAAAATTGATAAAAATACTCTACCTCATCAGAAGTGGAGAGTCGCAGATTTTCATGCCTGCCAGCCAGCCCCTCACCGTCCTCCTCCTGGCTGTGGTGATCCGTGGAAGGTCTGCTGCGATGCCGGCTGGAAGGAAGGCTTGACATTGATCGCCGGCCCTCCATTTGATCCCCCAAAAACTCAAGCTCTTGGTAGTACCACAGACTGGGCTCCGTGGACTCGCTTGCTGCTGCTCCTGATCTTTGTTTCCGTAGTTCTCTTCTTTTGGTTCGGTATGCGGCCCTCAGGTTATTCATTTTCTTCTTGACCATCTCGCCTGTGCAGCCGGGAACTCATGTCTGCATATATGTAGCTATCTCATCAAGTGCTGCCGTTCGTCGGTCCCGCTTAGAATACAGGGGATGTTTTGAATTTTTGATGTTTTGAAATTATGTCTTTTCCCACGATGTGTTCCATTTTTTTTTTCTTTGTCAAATTTCAAGATTAACACTGTTAAACAAAAAATAATTAAGCATTAAAAAATGCACAGCATTCACATTGTAATAATATGTGGCCCCATATTTATCAAGTACTATGCAAACACAGTGTCTCCTGCAGCTAAAATGCTGGCCAGCTCTTCCCATTGTTGTGACCAAAAATGAGTTCACATGCAGACCCTTTTTGAAATAAGTTTGCTAAATACGTGTAATCTAGAACCATCCACAATTTTTTATATTTAGACCTTTCCTCAAGGCACTATTTCATGTGTACCTAGCATGCCCCTCATCATTCCTGACATATAAATACACTTCCTAATAACCTCTGGCCAACCAGCACAGAACAATACTTGCATGATCACAATACACCTGGCAAAAAATACAAATAGGTAGAGCATTCTTCACATCTAGATTTAAGTGATGTGTGAAAGCATTGTGAGAAGTAGATACCGTTTTGGGGACACAAGAAACATAAGTAGCGTTAAAAGGGTGCAAACAACAGACAAAACCCCAATCCCATGGCTCTCAAGTTTCTAGGCCTCTGCTGATCCCATGTTGTAATTTCTTACCTTATTATCTCTAGCTCCTCGTGAAGCACGATCAAATAATCTCCGCGTAACCTACGTAAGCACGTCGGTTCCCTTTTATACACTCCGCGTGTGCGTGACACACCGCCTTCGTCTCCATTGCCATGCCCCCTAATCAATGTTAACTCAAAAAATATGGCGTTAACTGTGTAACTTCTGTCAAATGTTCTAATAATCTCCGCGTAAGCTACGTAATCACGTAGGTTCCCTTTAATAGACTCCGTGTGTGCGTGACACACCGCCTTCGTCTCCATTGCCATGCCCCCTAATCAATGTTAACTAAAAAAATATGGCGTTAACTGTGTAACTTCTGTCAAATGTTCTAATAATCTCCGCGTAAGCTACGTAATCACGTAGGTTCCCTTTAATAGACTCTGTGTGTGCGTGACACACCGCCTTCGTCTCCATTGCCATGCCCCCTAATCAATGTTAACTCAAAAAATATGGCGTTAACTGTGTAACTTCTGTCAAATGTTCTAATAATCTCCGCGTAAGCTACGTAATCACGAAGGTTCCCTTTAACAGACTCCGCGTGTGCGTGACACACCGCCTTTGTCTCCATTGCCATGCCCCCTAATCAATGTTAACTCAAAAAATATGGCGTTAACTGTGTAACTTCTGTCAAATGTTCTAATAATCTCCGCGTAAGCTACGTAATCACGTAGGTTCCCTTTAACAGACTCCGCGTGTGCGTGACACACCGCTTTTGTCACCATTGCCATGCCCCCTAATCAATGTTAACTCAAAAAATATGGCGTGAACTATGTTACTTCTGTGAAACGGGCGAATAATCTCCGCGTAACCTACGTAATCACGTCTTATTCATTCTCTACACTCCGCGCATGCATGAACCGCCGCCCTCGTCCCCGCCCATGACGGGACATTTCCTGTTTTCCACGCCCCTAATCTCTGTGGGAAGGAAAGATGGCGATGTCACACAAGCGTGCACAGAGCTCTCAGGCCGCAAGTGAGGTGACAGAGGCAGGAACGTCGCGATCCAGGCCAAAACGTTATAAGGCCACTAATATGTCTTTCGACGAAATGGTGGAGCTTGTAGACATTATGCGGAGGAAGGACTATGATGGGCAATATGGGCCATACAAGACCCCAAACCGCAGGAAGGGGAAAATTATGGAGAAGGTGGCAAGGAAAATGCAGAGGATGTTCGGGATCACCAGGTCCAAGGAGCAGCTACGGAAGCGGTGGTCCGACTTAAAACTCTGTGAGCCACATCAATTGAAGAAAATCAAAAAAATTCTAAAAAAAGTAAGTTCTTTTTTTGTTTGTGGGGGGGGGGGACAATTTTATTAGTTTAATGTTTGGTCAGGTACATTTCTACATCTGTATCCTTGGCCTGGTTGTACTTCTGAACACATGTTGAAATAGTATTTTTTCTAAAAATATAATTTGCTTGGCCAACGAGTGTTAATAGGAAACCTTGTTCACATCAGATTGCTTCTCACCAATACGATGTTGGCCCAGGAACAACACACCTGGACATGCCTCTCTGGCCAAAAACATTGTTTGTGAACATTGTGTAAAAATATAATTTTGTAAAATTTGAATCCTAGAATGGGAAATGCAAACAGTGCTACTAAGCAGGTGTTTTCATATCTGTAATCCAGAGCACCTGTGTCTCCCCCAAAATATTACACTAAAATTTGTATGGTCTCAGAGCCAAAATTTTAAGGGGGGGACATCCATGTGTGTCACTTTGCTAAAAAGGGACTAAATCAGAGCTTGGCATAGAAGTCATCCAAAAATTTAGGTTTGGGGTGATAAGACACCAAAACTCAAAAAAAAAAGCCTCGAAACTTCTATGCAATGTGTGCGATTTCTGCTCTACAATATCTGTGTGCTGATGAGTATACCTTTTTTTTTGTGTTATTTATAGGGGAAAGAAGACGCCAGCATTTCGAGGAGGCAGAGAGGGCCAGACACGCAAGAAATGAACCATCTGGCCATGTGGAGGAGGAGGAAGGAAGAGAGGAGGATTTGGAGGAGGAGGATGTGGAGGAGGAGGAGGAAGGAAGAGATGAGGATGTGGAGGAGGAGGTGGAAGGAAGAGAGGAGGATGTGGAGGAGGAGGAGGAAGGAAGAGAGGAGGATGTGGAGGAGGAGGTGGAAGGAAGAGAGGAGGAAGGAAGAGAGGAGGATGGAGTAATTTTAAATCTGGTAGTTGTGGAGGATGAAGATGAAATTGAAGAAGATGATTTTGAAGATGGTGGATTGGTGGAAGAAGAAGAAGGAGGAGTCGTGGAGGATGAGGGGGAAGTGGTTCAAGAAGGAGGAGTTATTGAAGATGGAGAAGTGGTGGAGGAGGAGGAAATCGGCACATCAGGTCAGTGTCACCCCAGCTTTATAGGGCAAAACAGATGTAGATAGGGTTGCCACCTCATCCTTTTAATCCCGAACACATATGGATTACACATGTTCTGTGGCTAATGTAATGCAGATATGGCACCAGGTGAGTTAAATTACCACCTTTTAATCAGCCACAGAACCTGTGTAATTAATATGTGTTCTGGTTTAAAGGGATGAGGTGGCAACCCTAGATGTATATAGGCCGGTAAAATTGGTAATTTTATATTTTTGATTCATTTTGTAGGGGATGAAGATGCTGTTCCACATTTTTCTCGCGCAAGTGCGGGAATAATTATCCAGCAAGTGATGGAGTGCAGCAGTGAAATGGAGAATATGCGGCAACAGATGGTTCTCATGGAACAGAATGTGAGAAATGTAATTGTGGAGTGCTGCACCGAGCTGGACACTATGCGGCAAAGAATGGTGGTTATAGAACAAAACTATAAAAACATCATTGACATGATGGGCCGTGTCAAAGACTGAACACCCCCCCCCGCCCATCCCCCAACCTGTTTTAATTTTTGACTCAGCAACACGCCAAAATTTGAAGATGCACACACATGGGGGCTGATTTACCAAGCCTTTACTCCATGACTCATGGAGTAAAAGCAGGAGTAGCAGCCGTTTGGTGATTTACTAAAGAAATACGCTGCTAGTGCAGTGTATTTCCCTAGTTACTTATGTGCTCCGTGCGCCCAGGAGAGGGTGCATTGTGCACCAGTACAGACCTGGCGCACGGCACATTAAACTGTAAATTGCGGGGGTTCGGGCGGGAGTTTATTAGGGGGGGAGGTGGGGGGATGCAGGGGAAGTGAAGTGACATGTGTTTTGAAGTGTTTGGCGGGCCGAATTGAAAGGGAAAGTGTTTTTTGAAAACAGATCCCCGTACGCTTGCACAGTGCGCCTGAACCTCGGGAGGTTCATTTGCATACTGGGCATGCGCAGAGAGAAAAGTCAGGGATTCCCGTGCGCCTTGTCAGTACGCCGTGAAAATCTTGGTAAATACCAAGCGGCGTACCCGTGAATGCGCTGCGTGACGCGGCGCACGGGAATCTCCGAGCTGTTTTCAGCCCTGAAGGGGAACTCCGCGCCAAATTTCAAACTTGAAATCGGCGCGGGTCCCCCTCCAGGGCTACATTAGGCTCTTAGGCTTGGTCCGGAACGTGAGGGGTTAAACCCGCGCCGAATTGGCGCGGGGGTCCCCCCCAGATCCAAACCAAGCCCTCATCCCAAGCATGCAGTCTGGCCCGGACAGGAATGGGGGCGGGGACGAGCGAGCGCCCCCCCCCTCCTGAGCCGTACCAGACCGCATGCCCTCAACATGGGGGAGTGTGTGCTGTGGGGGAGGGGGGCACTGCCCCCCCACCCCACAGCACTCTTGCCCCCATGTCGATAGGGACAAGAGCCTCTTCCCGACAACCCTTGCCATTGGTTGTCGGGGTATGCGGGCGGGGCTAATCGGAATCTGCGAGCTCCCTTTAATAAGGGGGCTCCCAGATGCCGGCCCCCCACCCTAAGTGAATGGATATGGGGTACATCGTACCTCTACCCATTCACCTGGGGGAAAATGTAAAGTAAAATAAAACACCACACAGAATAAAATATTTTATTAATCTGCTCCGGAGCCCCCCCTTTCTTCTTTAGCTCTCTTAGAAGGGGGGGTTTCTTCTCTCCCGATCTTCTGCCGGGACCCTGGGCTTCTGTGATTTCTGCCGGGGGAGGGCGCCATCCCTCGGTCCTCTCCGGAGCCTTCCGCCGGATGCCCCCACCCCATTTAAGCTCTTTTTCATTAGGGAGGGGCATCCGGACTTCGGGGTCTTCTGCCGGGGGATGGCGCCTATCCCCCGGTCTTTCCGGTGCCTTCCGCCAGGGTTCCGGTCTTCCTGGTCTTCTGCCGGGGGTGCGCCAACTCCCCGGTCTTTTCTCTTCTGTCTTCTCTGCTCCCTCTTCTGCCTGGCTCCCCCGCGGAGCCAGGGCTTTCTTCCGTCTTCTTTCTTCTCTCTTCCTTCTTCTGCCTGTCTCCTCCGGGAGCACAGGGCTTGTCTCCGCTGTCTTCTTCCTTCTCTTCCATTGGATGTTGACACGACGAGGTTCCGCGCTGACATGCCGTGTCAGCGGCGGGCATGGACTTATATAGGGTAATGCCACCATGTGACCTCAACCCATGTGACATCACATTCCCTGGGCATGATGGGAATGTGATGTCACATGGGTTGAGGTCACATGGTGGCATTGCCCTATATAAGTCCATGCCCACTGCTCAGACGGCATTCCAGCGCCGGACCTCGTCGTGTCAACATCGAATGGAAGAGAAGGGAGAAGACAGCGGAGACAAGCCCTGTGCTCCGCGGAGGAGACAGGCAGAAGCGGAAGGCATCGCAGAAGCCCGGAGAGTGGCGCCCTCCGGCGGAAGACACCGTACAAGCCCGGGACACTCCCCCAAAGGCAGGAGCCTCCCTGGTGAAGGGGGTCCCGGTGAATTACGTCGCTGAAGACGGGGGTGGGGTGCCAGTGCACCCCCCCCCCGCAGAAACCGTCGTGGAAGCCCGGGACCCTCCCCCAAAGGCAGGAGCCTCCCTGGTGAAGGGGGTCCCGGTGAATTACGTCGCTGAAGACGGGGGTGGGGTGCCAGTGCACCCCCCCCCCCCCGCAGAAACCGTCGTGGAAGCCCGGGACCCTCCCCCAAAGGCAGGAGCCTCCCTGGTGAAGTGGGTCCCGGTGAATTACGTCGCTGAAGACGGGGGTGGGGTGCCAGTGCACCCCCCCCGCAGAAACCGTCGTAGTAGCCCGGGACCCTCCCCCAAAGGCAGGAGCCTCCCTGGTGAAGGGGGTTCCGGCAGAAGATGGCGAAGCCCGGGGCCTAATGGGGTGGTGGTGGGGGGCCCCGGCAGAAGACCCCCGGCTGACTAATAAATTAATTTATTCATGTGTGGTGTATTATTTTTTTCCCCAGGTGAATGGGTAGGGGTACGATGTACCCCATACTCATTCACATAGGGTGGGGGGCCGGAATCTGGGGACCCCTTTATTAAAGGGGTCTCTCAGATTCTGATAAGCCCTCCGCCCGCATACCCCGACAACCAACGGCCAGGGTTGTCGGGAAGAGGCTCTTGTCCCTATCGACATGGGGACAAGAGTGCTTTGGGGTGGGGGGGGCAGTGCCCCCCTCCCCCACAGCACACACTCCCCCATGTTGAAGGCATGTGGTCTGGTATGGCTCAGGAGGGAGGGGGGCGCTCGCTCGTCCCCACCCCCATTCCTGTCTGACCAGACTGCGTGCCTGGGATAAGGGCTTGGTTTGGATCTTGGGGGGGACCCCACGCTATTGTTTTTGGCGCGGGTTTAACCCCTTATGTTCCAGACCAAGCCTAAGAGCCTGGTATGCACCTGGAGGGAACCCACCTAATTTTTTTTGGGGGGGTCTGGAGTTCCCCTTCATGAACAGCGATCTGTCATTTACACATGTCAGTCCCACCCCCCCCTACAGTTAGAACACACCCAGGGAACATATTTAACCCCTCCCTCGCACCTAGTGTTAACCCCTTCCCTGCCAGTGGCATTTTTAGAGTAAGCAATGCATTTTTACAGCACTGATCGATAGAAAAATGCCAATGGTTCCAAAAAAGTGTTCGATGTGTCCGCCATAATGTCGCAGTACTGATAAAAATCGCTGATCGCCCCAATAACTAGTTAAAACAAAAAAAAAAATATTTTGTAGACGCTATAACTTTTGCCAAAACCAAACACTAAACGCTATTTGCGATTTTTTGGAACCAAAAAGATGTAGAATACGTATCGGCCTAAACTGAGGGTTTTTTTATTTTTTAGAATATATATTTTTGGGGATATTTATTATAGCAAAAAGTAAAAATAATTTTTACATATGTGGGCGGGACTTACGCAAGTCCCGCCCACATATATAAACATCGTTCAAACCACACATGTGAGGTATTGACGCGTGCGTTAGAGCGAGAGCAATACTTTTACCACTAGACCTTCTTTGTAACTATAAACTGGTAACCTGGAAAAAAAATAAAAGGTCGCCTATGGGGATATTCACGGAATTCATTTTGGCCCCATTGCAGGAGTTTTTCCAATAGTAAAGCGTGACATGTAAGGTATCTATTTACTCAGTGTAACATCATCTTTCACATTATCCCCAAAAATTGGGCTCACTTTTGTGTTTTGTTAATTTTTAACCACTTGAGCCCGGACCATATTTCTGGTCAATGACCGGGCAAGTTTTTGTGATTCGGCACGGCGTCGCTTTAACTGACAATTGCGCAGTCGTGCGACGTGGCTCCCAAACAAAATTGGCAACCTTTTTTTTTCCACAAATAGATTATTAAATGTGCGTGTTTACTTCTGTCTTTAACACCTCCCCTTCAGGCTGGAAAGCATCAGATCAGGGGAAACAAAAAAAAAAAAAGCTCTCATTCCATTGCAGCTTGGTTCCTACATGTGTGATGAACTGAGCATGCTCAAACACTTAGAAAAAAAATATCCTTTCTTTTTAAAAGGTGAAAAACACTCCTTGGATGCTCATAGAGCGTGGTTTGGGTTAATTGCAGGTGTGCCCAATTACAAGCTCACCCAAACTAGAGACTGCAATTTGTTCATGTGATTTCAATTGCTTCATTACTAGCACTGTTATAAAAAGCTTGGATCGATCAGTCCTCAGCTGCCCTCAGAAGGGGCAGGCTGGCAGAAATGCTGTTGCTAAACACAAATGTGGTTTGTTGCATGGGTTTTGTTTTATTTTGCCAATGGTTTTGGTTTATTTTTAAATGATGTTCACTTTGATGTATTTGTCTATGTGGCCTTATTTTATGAAAAATGTGTGAAGCTATGGTTATTTAGAATTTTGAAATGTATTTTTGTTTGTGTTTGTTTGTTTGTCTTTTTTCGCTTTCCTTGTTTTGTTGACCAATAAAAATTACTTTTGTTACTTTTTCATGCTACATATGTTGACAGCTGCAGCTGAAATCGGTTTGGGCCTAACAAATTATGTGTGTCTAAGCTTCTTTCCTGGTGTGCAATCATGAAATGTTTGCCATGTTTATTCTCCATGACTTTAAAGACAAAACTGGTCATTTTATTTTTTCTGCAGTGGTCCTCAGCCCTCAAGTACCCCCGACAGGACATGTTTTGGGGATTTCTCTTATCAAGAATTGCTGTCCAGACTGTATTTTAAAGCACATGTGCAAGATGAAGGAAAACCTGCAAACATGGCCTGTGGGGGGGTTTGCTATTGGACAGGCTTGACGTGCTGATTTACAGCACTGTGCTTAAATCTAGCACAAGGCAATCCTATTCAAATTGTGGGTGTTTGAGGGAAGCCAAGTGAGTGTTAGAACCCCTGCTTTGTGTTTTTTTATTTTTGTGTTGAGCTTTGTGTCCCTTTTCTTAAAATTGGCTTCACTTCCTGTCACACAGCTGAACAGGAAGTGAGGTTAAAACCCTACCAGTGTCATTTCTTGGGGACACAGGTCAATCTAACTAGTGTCCCCATTAAGCAAATTGCACTCCAGCACTGCTGTGTACACCCCAAATCATGGGTCTTCAAACTACGGCCCTCCAGTTGTTCAGGAACTACAATTCCCATCATGCCTAGTCATGTCTGTGAATGTCAGTGCATTACAAGGCCTCATGGGATGTGTAGTTCTACAACAGCTGGAGGGCCGTAGTATGAGGATCCCTGCCCCAAATGATTATTTAGTTTGGGGTTTAGTAAAGGCAAAGCCACTCTGCAGTACAAGCATAGTTGCTGAAAATCAGAGAGGAAGCACTGATGGTTTTAACATCCAATCCTGTAGAAGCAAAGTTGTTTTGTTTTCTTTCTTCCTTGCTTTGCACTTGTAGTGCAAAGTGGATTTGCCTTTTGGACCCCAAAGTCCAAGATCCCTAATAATTTGGGGTGTACACAGCAAAATGCTAGAGTGCAATTTACATAATGGGAAACTATTTAGATTGATCTCTGTGTCCCCAAGAAAAGATATTAGTAAGGTTTTACCCTCACTTCCTGTTTGGCTATGTGACAGGAAGTGAATGAATTAGAAAGGGTGAAGACACCTCACAAATGTTGTCACTATCAGGGGTGCAGACATCCCCAAAAAAATTAGCAGATAATACTTATTTGCAAATTAATAATTTTTTAGTTAACATTGGGTGGGGTGCTCTAACACACACATTCATACATATTAGCCACGCTCTATCCTGGCCTATTGGCATGGTTATATTTTCTTAGGGCTCTCAATAAAACTCTATGAAATTTGTGCTTAAACTAGAACCAGGGGCGGACTGACAACTCATGGGGCCCCTGGGCAATAGAAGATTATGGGGCCCCTCTGGCTTACAGATGACCACCACGCCAGGAGGTAGTGCAGAGGCGGGCAGCTAAAATCTTGGGATATTCACATTAAAAGCATGTCATTTTCGGACATATCAGGGACAGATCTAAAAAAAACACAGATTTTTACATACTGTCCCTGGTTTTACTGAGCCTGGCAACCCGGATGGGGCCCCCTAGTGGCATGGGGCCCTCGGGCAGTGCACGAGTGACTCAATGGTCAGTCCGCCCCTGACAAGAACTATAATCAACAAGTTTTATTTTCTTTAATTTTGGATAGTGAGGAAGGGTTATAGGCCCTGTCAGTTTATTTTGTATTATCTGTGTCCAATTGGGGAGATTTGCCTTCACTTCCTGCCCCATAGCCAAACAGGAAGTGAGAGAAAAACTATGCAAATTAACCACTTCCCGCCCAGCCTATGGCCGATTTACGTCCGGGAAGTGGTTACACAATCCTGACAGGACGTCCTGCAGGATTTCATGCCGCGCGCGCCTGTGGGGGCACGCAGCGCGGCGATCGGTGATGCGGGGTGTCAGTCTGACACCCTGCATCTCCGATCTCGGTAAAGAGTCTCTCACGGAGACAGACGCGAGTACAGGAGAGCCGATCGGCGGCTCTCCTGACAGGGGGCGTTCGCGCTGATTGTTTATCAGCGCAGCCCCCCCTCGGATCACCACACTGGACCACCAGGGATGCCCACCCTGGACCACCAGGGTGTGCAAAAAAAAAAAAATATAGAAAAAAAAAAAAAAAGCATTAAAAAAAAAAGAAAAAAGATGCCAATCAGTGCCCACAAATGGGCACTGACTGGCAACCTGGGAAAATCAGTGCCACCCCACAGTGTCCATCAGTGCCACCCCACAGTGTCCATCAGTGCCACCCCACAGTGCCCACCTATCTGTGCCCACCTGTGCCACCCATAAGTATCCATCAGTGCCACCCATAAGTGCCGCCCATAAGTATCCATCAGTGCCACCCATAAGTGCCGCCCATGAGTGCCCATCTGTGCCGCCCATGAGTGCCCATCAGTGCCGCCTATGAGTTCCCATCAGTGCCGCATAGCAGCGCCGCCAATCAATGCCACCTCATCTGTGCCCGTCAGTACTACCTCATCGATGTCCATCAGTGCCATCTCATCGGTGCCCATCAGTGCCGCCATATCAGTGCCCGTAATTGAAAGAGAAAAACTTATTTACAAAAAAATTAACCTAAAAAAATAAAAACGTTTTTTTGCTTTAAAATTTGCAGTATTTTTTTAGTTGTTGCGCAAAAAAAAAATTGCAGAGGTGATCAAATAACAAAAAAAGAAAGCTCTATTTGTGGGGGAAAAAGGACGCCAATTTTGTTTGGGTACAGTGTTGTATGACCGCGCAATTGCCATTCAAAGTGCGACAGTGTTGAAAGCTGAAAATTGGCTTGGGCGGGAAGGCGCGTAAGTGCCTGGTACGGAAGTGGTTAAGGGAATCCAGTGCCCCCCCAGAACTAGTGTGTGGGTCCCCTGAAAATTACTGGGCGGGTCATACAAAAACAGGGTGTGGCTTTGACAGGAAGGGGTGGGTCATTTTTCTATTAGGAGGTGCAGATATGTAGTCAGGCCTAGGGCAGAACAAAACCTAAATATACTACTGCATATTAGGGCTTATTTAGACCGGATCTGATTTACAGCGTGTTTTTATATTGTGGGAGGAAACCCACGCAGGCACAGGGAGAACATGCAAACTCCATGCAGATGCTGTCACGGGCGGGATTCGAACCAACGACTCTTTTGCTGCTAGGTCAAAGTGCTATACACTACACCACTGTGCTGAACGAACATGATTGCAGCTGAAAGCATGAGAACTTTTATTTTTTTTTTCAATACCATGCTTTCCAGCCTTATTGACCCCGCCTCTCTCCATAAAGAGGACCTGTCACACACTAGTCCTATTACAAAGGATGTTTACATTCCTTGTAATAGGAAGAAAAGTGATCCAAAATCAAAAAAAGTGTCAAAAAAGTGCAAGAATAAAAATATGAGGTAAAAAAAAAAAAAAAATAACGCCCCTGTCCCTAGAAGCTCGCACTCAGAAGCAAATATGCATGTAAGTCCCGCCCACATATGTAAACACCATTCAAACCACACATGTGAGGTATTGACGCGTGCGTTAGAGCGAGAGCAATAATTCTAGCCCTAGACCTCCTCTGTAACTCTGAACTGGTCACCTGTAAAAAAAAAAACAAGCATCGCCTATGGATATTTTTATGTCCCGAAGTTTGGCGCCATTCCATGAGTGTGTACAATATTAAAGCGTGACAAGTTAGGTATCTATTTACTCGGTGTAACATCATCTTTAACATTATCCATAAAAATTGGGCTAACTTTACTTTTTTTTTTTTTTTTATTCATGAACCGTGTTTTTTTTTTGGGCCAAAAAAAAGTAGTTTGAAAAATTATTGCGCAAATACCGTTGGAAATCAAATAAAAAATGACCGCTAACTTTATTCCCTAGGGTGTCTGCTAAGAAATTATATATAATGTTTGGGGGTCCTGATTAATTTCCCAGGAACAAAATATAATTTTTACATGAAGGAGAGAAGTGCCAGAATAGGCGCGGTATGGAAGTGGTTAAAGTGAAATAATAAAAGTGAAATATTCCTTTAAATTTTATACAGGGGGGGAGGGGGGGTACAAGCATGTTTCCCGTGCTTAGAACTGTCCCTGTACAAGATGTCATTTCTGAAGTGAAACAAAAAAAAAGGAAGTTTAAAGTACTCATGGCTATAAAGAATACAGTCATTGCTCATTAAAAAAAAAAAAAAAAAAAAAAAAAAGGGGGTCCCTCCAAATTAAATTACCAGGCCCTTCAGGTCTGGAATGGATATTAAGGGGAACCCCGCCGTAAAAACCCCCCCAAAAAATGGCGTGGGGTCCCCCCAAATATCCATACCAGACCCTTCAGGTCTGGTGTGGATTTTAAGGGGAACTCCACCCCAAATTGAAAAAAAAAATGGCGTGGGGTCCCCCCAAATATCCATACCAGACCCTTCAGGTCTGGTGTGGATTTTAAGGGGAACTCCACCCCAAATTGAGAAAAAAAATGGCGTGGAGTCCCCCTAAAAATCCACACCAGACCCTTATCCGAGCACGTTGACCTGGCCGGCCGCAGAAAAGAGGGGGGGACAGAGTGCGGCCCCCCCCTCTCCTGAACCGCACCAGGCCACATGCCCTCAACATGGGGAGGATGTCCCCATGTTGATGGGGACAAGGGTCTCATCCCCACAACCCTTGCCCGGTGGTTGTGGGGGTATGCGGGCGGGAGGTTTATCAGAATCTGGAAGACCCCTTTAACAAAGGGGACCCCCAGATCCTGACCCCCCCTGTGTGAAATGGTAATGGGGTACATTGTACCTCTACCATTTCACCCCAAAAAAAATGTCAAAGTGTTAAAAATGACAGTAGCCGGTTTTTGACAAATCTTTTAATAAAATCTTCTTTTCTTCTTTCCTTCGGGTTTCTTCCGCTGCTTCTTTCTTCTCGTCCACATCTTGCCCGACGTCTTCTTCTATCTTCTCCGTCCGTCCTTCAGCCTTCTGGTCCCGCATCTTGCCCGTTGTCTTGTCCTGTCTTCTTCTCCGTCCGTCCGCCAGCCTCCTCGTCCACATCTTGTGTCTTCTGCGGTCTTCTTCTCGGTCCGCCAGCCTTCTCGTCCGCATCTTGTGTCTTCTCCGGACCCAGCGTTTGAATTTGAATTGGCCGCCGTCTTCCCGCTCCTGGGACCCGCCCCCCTCTGACGCCACAAGTAAACTCCTTAGAAGGTCATGTGCGTCAGAGGGGGGCGGGGTCACATGAGTGTGACACGGCGGGAACTTCTTCTCCGGGCGGCGCGATTGAAATTGAATTCCCCCGCTGTGTAACGCTCTGTGACCCCGCCCCCCTCTGACGGCCATGACCTTCTAAGGAGTTTACTTGTGGCGTCAGAGGGGGGCGGGTCCCAGGAGCGGGAAGACGGCGGCCAATTCAAATTCAAACGCTGGGTCCGGAGAAGACACAAGATGCAGACGAGAAGGCTGGCGGACCGAGAAGAAGACCGCAGAAGACACAAGATGCGGACGAGGAGGCTGGCGGACGGACGGAGAAGAAGACAGGACAAGACAACGGGCAAGATGCGGGACCAGAAGGCTGAAGGACGGACGGAGAAGATAGAAGAAGACGTCGGGCAAGATGTGGACGAGAAGAAAGAAGCAGCGGAAGAAACCCGAAGGAAAGAAGAAAAGAAGATTTTATTAAAAGATTTGTCAAAAACCGGCTACTGTCATTTTTAACACTTTGACATTTTTTTTGGGGTGAAATGGTAGAGGTACAATGTACCCCATTACCATTTCACACAGGGGGGGGTCAGGATCTGGGGGTCCCCTTTGTTAAAGGGGTCTTCCAGATTCTGATAAACCTCCCGCCCGCATACCCCCACAACCACCGGGCAAGGGTTGTGGGGATGAGACCCTTGTCCCCATCAACATGGGGACATCCTCCCCATGTTGAGGGCATGTGGCCTGGTGCGGTTCAGGAGAGGGGGGGCCGCACTCTGTCCCCCCCTCTTTTCTGCGGCCAGCCAGGTCAACGTGCTCGGATAAGGGTCTGGTGTGGATTTTTAGGGGGACTCCACGCCATTTTTTTTTTCAATTTGGGGTGGAGTTCCCCTTAAAATCCACACCAGACCTGAAGGGCCTGGAATGGATATTTGCCGGGAACCGCACGTCTTTTTTTTTTTGTTTTTTACGGCGGGGTTCCCCTTAATATCCATTCCAGACCTGAAGGGCCTGGTAATTTAATTTGGGGGAACCCCTACACATTTTTTTGTTTGTTTTATGAATGAATCCCTTTAGAATTGTCAGAGCCGACAATTCATTATAGCCGCGTGTGAATTTTTAAATGACTTTTTTCCTTCTGAATGTCATTTTGTGCAGGGGGAGTTCTAAGTGCGGGAAAAATGCGCTATTTCACACGCTGACATTACACCCCCCCTAGGTATGAAATTTAAAGGAATATTTCACTTTTATTGTTTCACTTTAAGAATTATTAATTTCACTGCTCCCGAAAAAACGGCCGTTTTAAAAAATAAAAAAAGCATTGATACATGTTCCCTGGGACAGGACTGAGGTCCCCAAACACTTTTTAGGACAAAACTAGCAGATTAGCCTTTAAAATGAACACTTTTGATTTCTCCCATAGACTTCTATAGGGAGTTTGGCGCGGCTTTACATATTAGTTTCAATGCGCCGGCTGCTACGCTGGTTCATGCGCCCAATTAAGCCTCCACCCGGCGCACTAATTAACGCATGAACCAGCGCAGCGCACAGAGCATAGTAAATCAGGCCCAGTGTGTCAACATGTGCTATCTGCCATCACAGAATATCGAATATCTGTGCTTTGTGGGTACAACCCCCTCCTCGATTGTCAATTAGTTTTCGAGGAAGGGTTTGCTCCCAGAAAACACAGACATTGATCACCCATGATGGCAGATAGCACATGTCGCCCTTTTTCTGTCTTTCTATGTTGTAGAACTGACATTTGGCGAATTGCACTGAATGTGTGCATCTTCAAATTTTGGCGGGTTCAGGTGTGAAATCACACCATGACTGTTATTGTGAATGTAAAAGTGACACATTTGTGTTTTTAAGTTTTTGGACATGTTTTATTTTTTGTAGTAAAAAAATGGCTTCCAATCAACAAGCCTAAAAAATCATAAAAAGTTAAAAAAAATATTTTAATAAACAAATTAGTTTTAAAAAAAAAATGGGTATATATCCAAAAAATGTTACCAATCTTTTTTTTTTTACAAAAAAAAAATATATAATTAATAAATAATTATTCAACATTTAATTAAAATTTTATAAAAAAATATATAAAAATAAAAAAAAAAATAAAAAAATTTGTTAAACAAATATATTAAAAAAATGGTAGCAATATTTTTGATAATAATTACCCACAAAAATTTAGAAAAAAATAAAGAGATCAAAAATCTCAAACATATTTTGGGAAAAAAAACAAAAATTATTAAAAAAAAAAAAAACATTTGGTTAAGTTTACACTTGGTAAATAGAATATTTGTGTGAAAAATGGTACAATTGTACTACATTGTTTGTGAACACCAAAAAAATTTAAAAAAATTGTTTGGACAAAAAAAAAAAAATGAGAAAAAAAAAAAAAAAAAAAAGCCTTGCAAACTAAAAATGTTGGCATGTTTATTACTAAAAATCTTCTTAAAAAACAAGGAAAATGAAAAAGCTGAAAATAAAAAAAGCTTTTCCAAAATCCTAAAAATGAGTGGCTTTATTCTTTTATATGCTGGATACCCAGTTTGGAGATGAGTGAATAATGTGCAATTGTGTTTATTTACTAAAACCTGAACCATACATTTGGCACTAGAAGTGCACTATTTTTGGTGATAACCAGGAAGACAGATAAAAAGAGAAAAAGCAGTAATGACAAACAACTGTATAAAGTCCAATGGTCTAATTATTTATTAGTTCTGTGAATATTTCTTTCTTTTGGGGGCCGAATTAGAAAGAAATATGATCTGGCGTAGCAATGGCCCCCCGACCCATGAAGTACTCAACATATTTGTTGCGTACCTCACGAGCTGATTGGGTGGCAAAGCCAGCGCGACCAGTGTCCAGCCCAGGGAGAGGATCTGAGAGTAGTCTTGCCTCAGAAACGCTGTCGGGTAGGTACGTCTGGGAGTGCCTGCGTAAAAAGTTGTGCAAAATGCAGCAGGCCAATACAATGGTGTTCAATTTATATTCCGCCAGATGTATCGCTATCAGGAACAGGCAGAACCGGTTGGTGAGGATCCCAAAGGCATTCTCGACTACCCTCCGAGCCCTGGCCAACCGAAAATTAAACACCCTCCTCTCTGAGGTGAGGGTCCTCTGGGGAAAAGGCCGCATTAGGTGAGGTTCAAGCCCGAAAGCTTTGTCCGCTAGGAACACAAACGGAAGTCCTTCCACATTATCTTCATCTGGTGGCAATGCCAGACCCCCAGTTTGTAGACGATCGTAGAATTCAGTCCGTGAGAACACTCCCCCATCTGACAGCCGGCCGTTCTTCCCCACGTCCACATATAGAAACTCATACTGTGCCGACACCACCGCCATCAACACAATACTATGATAACCCTTGTAGTTATAATAGTAGGACCCCGAGTGGGGTGGGGGCACAATGCGGACGTGCTTCCCATCTATTGCTCCACCGCAGTTCGGAAAATCACAACGCTGGGAAAATTGGGAAGCCACAGACTGCCATTCCTGTGGTGTGGAGGGTAGCTGTGGGGACAAACAAATAAAGAGATTTAGTACTTTGGCACATAAACATTGCAAACAAAATACAAAAACCATCATTGTGCAACATCAACAACAGGATTCACATTTCCTACAAGCATTGTGAAGTGAGTATTTCTTTACAAAAATATAGGCCCACTTAATTATCAGACTCCACATCCCTCTGATGATAGAGCAATAAACAATTTTCGGGGGGGAGGAGGGGGGGGGGGGTCAGAGCTACAATGGATTAGCCAAAAAAACACCAAAAAATTGGCTAGGTGTGTTTGGGCCTAGGAAAGCATGCTGGACAGGTTTATGGTGGGTAAGGACAAAATATGCAGGTAGGCCCAAAACAAACATGTAAAGGTTAACAACATGCATGGGGAGAAAAGGGAACATCCAACACACAGCATATTACAATCTCATGGTTATTAAGGAAGAAAAAAATATTAGACTTTCTCACACATTTAAAAAAAAATACATTGTGAGGTTAAAATGAGTGAACTTACCTTAATATACTCCTCCTTCAAAACACGTATGATGGCAGTACACGTCTCCGGTATGATGACCCCAAGCGACTGGGGAGAGATGCCTGTCGAGAACTTGAGGTCCTGCAGGCTCCTCCCAGTCGCCAGGTACCGCAACGTGGCAATAAGCCTCTGCTCGGCCGTGATGGCTTGGCGCATCACAGTGTCCTGCCTCGTGATATAGGGGGACAGAAGTTCCAGCAGACGGTTGAATACGGGGTCCGTCATGCGGAGAAAATTCCTAAAGTCATTAGGATTATTCTCCTGGAGTTCCCTAAGCAGAGGCATATGAGAAAACTGGTCACGCTGGCGCAACCAATTCTTGGCCCAGAAACGCCTCCTCCCAATGTTCCTGGCCAATAAACAGGTTCGCTGGACATGGCCAGAAGCAATCCCATAACCAGCACCAATTCGCGAGAATCGACGCTGCTGCTCCATCATGGCTTCAAACCGGCCGGCTGGTCAGTCAAGAACACACTCCAACAGAAAGCACCCCCAATTCCAGCACAACCTGCTAAGCCCGCACGACAAACAGATACGAGCGCACAGTACGCAGAAACGTGCTGAAAGCCTGTGCCCGAATGCCAACTGCAAACCCGCAAGCAAACGCACTGAATCAGAGAATACCTACTATCAAAACGCGGAGACTGAAAAGCACGAATCGGCTCTAACCAAACCTTGACTAGCACGCGGTAACACGGAACTAGCAAAAGCGGAACAGAGGGCGGCGCCGTTGACTTTGGTCTTCCCCTTTATAGTGACGTCTTACGTGGTTTACGTTGCATACGTTCTGGTTCGCAGGGATTTTTTGGCGCTAGTGTGTACGTTCCAGCGGACCAACAGATAAATCCGCCGATCCGCTGAAACCGATCCGCGGATAAATTTCAGCGGATGGATTCTATCGTGTGTACGGGGCCTTAGAGTCCCAAGGAACCCGTGGACTTTTATGTGGCTGGGATGAGGTGGCTGCGGATCCTGTCGTCCTCAGTGACAAAGAGGACTGTGCCCCGAATGCCTCAGCAAACCTACGCTGCAGGGCCTCCCTGATCCTGCAAAGCCTGCGTAAGGATCCTCGTGTTCGTGGTTTCAAGGAGAGGGATCATTACTGGCTGGCAACTCTCCTTTATCCACGTTACAAGCGTAAGGTTGCGGAGCTTATCTTGCCATCGCAGAGGGAGCAGAAGATGAAACGTCTTCGGGAGGCCTTGCAGAAGGGTCTGTGCAACGCGTTGCCAGAACCTGGGGGATTACCAAATCCTGTTCCTGGACAAAGTGTTGCTGAGGCTTCGGTGAGTCACAGAAGGAGCGGTGGAGAAGGTGGCCATCTGACCGAAGCGTTCAGACAATTTTTTAGTCCACAACCCCAAGGTATGACCAGTTCCAGCAACCATCGCCAGCGTTTGGTTTACATGGTGCGTGAATACCTAGGGGCAAGATCAGACTTGGACACCTTCCCCACCGAAAATCCTCTGGCTTACTGGGTCTTGAGGATGGATCACTGGCCAGAGCTTGCACAGTACGCAATTGAGCTACTGGCTTGCCCTGCATCCAGCGTTCTTTCAGAACGCACATTCAGTGCTGCTGGAGGCTTTGTGACCGATCACAGGGTGCGCCTCTCCACCAACTCCGTCGATCGACTGACCTTCATAAAAATGAATCAGGCTTGGATCAACACTAGCTACCAAGCACCTGATGCTGATTTAACTGAATAATTTTTTGGAAATGACAGATCCCTTGGAGACTGCCTATGCTGATGCCGAGTGACTGTCCTGTTATGCTGCTGACTGAATATCCTTTTCCTCCTCACTGATCTTGCTGATAGCTAGTAAGAATTTTTTTCTGGGCTCCCCCACCAGTGCCTAAGGCCCAATTTGTATGCCCCTGTTTAACAGGGGCGTCTAATAACAATTTTTGATGCAATACTTTGCATGTGGCTTTTTGCTGTGCTCCAATTACAGTATCTGTGAGGGGTTGCAGTGTTGTGTTGTGCCTAAGGCCCAATTTTTATGCCCCTGTTTAACAGGGGCGTCTAATAACAATTTTTGATGCAATACTTTGCATGTGGCTCTTTGCTGCGCTCCAATTACAGTATCTGTGAGGGGTTGTAGTGTTGTGTTGTGCCTAAGGCCCAATTTTTATGCCCCTGTTTAACAGGGGCATCTAATAACAATTTTTGATGCAATACTTTGCATGTGGCTCTTTGCTGCGCTCCAATTACAGTATCTGTGAGGGGTTGCAGTGTTGTGTTGTGCCTAAGGCCCAATTTGTATGCCCCTGTTTAACAGGGGCGTCTAATAACAATTTTTGATGCAATACTTTGCATGTGGCTCTTTGCTACACTCCATTTACAGTATCTGTGAGGGGTTGCAGTGTTGTGTTGTGCCTAAGGCCAAATTGTTTTGCCCCTGTTTAACAGGGGTGTCTAATAACAATTTTTGATGCAATACTTTGCATGTGGCTCTTTGCTGCGCTCCAATTACAGTATCTGTGAGGGCTTGCAGTGTTGTGCTGTGCCTAAGGCCCAATTGTTATGCCCCTGTTTAACAGGGGCATCTAATAACATTTTTTTTCCATTTAAAGATGTTTATTAAGAATTTTTTTTAACAGAGTACAAGTATGTGAGTAAACACAAGAAAGAAAAAGTAAAAGGTATTAAAAAAATAAAAAATAAAAATAAGCAACAACAAATAGAAGCACATAGTCAGAGCGAAAGTTGTTATGCATCTAAAGTCATTAGAAACTTAAGAACCAATACATTCAGATATTCAGGCAGTATTAAGGTTGCTAGTCCAGATATCCCACAGATCGTCGAATTTACTACATTTGAGCGAGTTAATAGCTAAAAGTCGTTCGAATGTGTAGTTCTGGTGGACTTTTCTAGTTACATCAGTAAGATTGGCTACGCGGGTGTTTTTCCAATTTTGAAGTATCAAGGACCTGGTAGCTAGTAGGATGTGAGATACCACATGCCTCATAGTGTACGGAAAGTTTTCCAGACCAATATGCAGTATGGCTAGTAATGGGTTGGGGGGTGTGAGTATTCCCATAATGGATGAAATAAGTTTTAATACTTGATTCCAGAGGCTAATTAAGCTGGGACAGTCCCAGAGCATGTGAAGGAGGTGGCCTTTGTGTCCGCATTCTCTCCAGCACAGAGGTGAGGAGGTGGGAAACATTTTTGCTATCCTACAGGGTGTATAATGCCAATGATTTACAATTTTTATCATTAATTCCCAATTGTTAATACAGTGTGATGTGTGTTGTATAGTTTGAAATGCAAACTTCCATTGTTCATCTGTAGTATTAGTGTCTAGATCAGTGTCCCATTTCATGTGTACAGCTGATTTTTTAAATACCCTTTTTGTTTTGAAGTAGATTATAATATAATGATATACCCTTATTGTGTAGAGAGCCACTGGTAAGGCCCTGTACACACGAGAGGATATCCGATGGAAACGGTCCGCCGGACCGTTTCCATCTGACATTTCTGCTCCGGATTTTGATCTGATGGCTGTACACACCATCAGATCAAAATCCCCGCGGTAAACATCCGCGGTGACGTGGCCGCGACGATGATGCGGCGACGTGCGCAACCCTGGAAGGTAAATACTTCCACGCACGCGTCGAATCACTTCGACGCATGAGAGGGATGGGGATCGGTCGGACTTATCCGGTGAGTCTGTACAGACGACCGGATAAGTCCGACGGACTGGTTTCCAGCGGATGGATTTCTTAGCATGCTAAGAAATTTTTATCCGCTGGAAAACGGTCGGCTGGAAAAATGTCCGCCGAAAAATGTCCGCTAGGCCGTATACACGACCGGCTTTGTCTGCTGGAACTGATCCGCGGATAAATCCCAGCGGACAGATCCGGTCGTGTGTAAGATGTCGCCAAACTGCAGTTGGTAGGTAAGTAATAGGGGGAGAGTTCACTCGCATAAAGTGAACCACTCGCATGCATGTGAAAAGCATGTGATTGGGAACATTAAATTCCCTCTTTAAACAGTCCAGTGATTTTGGGCCTGTATTGTGGAGCAAGTCTCGCACTGTGGTTATCCCATGGGAGGGGAATGAATTTAGGGACAACATTGGTATATTAGCTTCAATTATGCTTAGAGGGAGTTTGAAGTCTATCTTTTTGCAGTTGCTAAGTTGGCGGGTGAGGAGGAATCTCCAGGCCTGCAAGGAGATGGAGATAGTGGGGGATGTTTTCCTGGTGTCCCAGGGTATCCAAGAGTCTCCCATAAGGACCGCTGGGAGATCCGGTATAGGAGCCAGGAATGTTTCAATTTCCACCCAAAGCGGTGTGTCAGTGGAGGAAAACCAGCATTTAAGTTGGTCGAGTCTAGTAGCCCACATGTAATCATGGATATCGGTTAGTCCCGCCCCCCTGCGCTTTTGTGGGGAATTGGGTTAGTCCGTGAGCATCTGGCTTTCTTAGTGCCCCATAGGAGTCTCCATTGAAGATTGGAAAGGGCCTGTAGGTACTGTGCTGGGACGGCCACTGGGAGCGCCCTGAAAATGTATAAGATCTGTGGCAAGATAAGCATTTTAAATGCTGCCAATCTACCCATCCAGGACAGTTCATGTTTGGCTATGTTACTGGTTTGGGTTTCTATTTTGCTAAGAAGGGGTTTTAGGTTAGAAACCACTAGCGAGCTAGTGGTACTAGTTAGGATGATGCCCAAGTATGGTAGACCCTTTTCAGTCCATGAGTATGGAAGTGATTGTTGTAACTGGAGGCAGTCTTTGGATGGTACTCACAGATTCAAGATGAGGGATTTGGCGAATAGGAAACGTCCCCGAATGATTTCAATACGTCATGTGCCATAGGAAGTGATACGAGTAGGTTTGTTAACAGCAGGATCACATAATCTGCAAACAGGTTTATAACGTGGGAGTTAGAACCAAAGTGGAAACCTTGAATGCTGTCATGCGTTCTGACGGTTTCCGCCAGGGGTTCAATCATGAGGTTGAAAATTGTTGGGAGCAAGGGACAACCCTGGCGGGTTCCATTGGTTATCAGGAACGGGGTGGAGAGCATGCTGGACGTGTATACCTGTGCTGAGAGACAGGAATATAGGGCTAGAACTGCATTCGGTATGTGACCACAAAATCCGAACTTGGACAGTGTCATTGACATGCATTCCCAATGCACTCTGTCAAACGCCTTCTCTGCATCTATGGAAAGAAGTAGAGAAGGCTTTTTGTTTTTTTTGAGCATGGTGAATTATATTAATAAGTCTCCTGGTAGCATCTGAGGTTTGTCTCCCCTTCACGAAGCCCATCTGGTCACTCTGGATAAGAGATGGGATGAAATCAGCTAGTCGTTTGGCTAAGATTTTGGCATAAATTTTTACATCTGTATTCAACAGAGAGATGGAGCGAAAATTGGGTGGTGTATTGGGTTCTTTGCCCCCTTTGGGGAGAGTAACTATGTATGCTTGTAACATTTCTGGGGGAAAAGACGCAGTGTCCGCTGCTTTAGTGAAGACTATTTGCATATGAGGTGTAAGGCATGAACTGAATGTTTTAAAGTATTCATTGGAAAATCCGTCAGGTCCGGGCGACTTGCCATTCGGTAATGAAGCTATGACCGCTGCTATCTCAGATAAGGTGAATGGAGAGTTTAGTGAGAGAATTTGGGTCTCCGAGAGAGAAGGTAGCTTTAGTTTCTGTAGGAATGCCTGGATATATTTGCAGTTGTGGGCTGATGCGTAGATGCTATTATACAGATTACTATAATACGTAGCAAATTGGTTCGCGATTTCTTGTGGGTTGACGATTTTGTGTTTAAGAGTGGGGTGTATCAAGTGGGCAATTCTTGTTCTAGTGTGTGCTGCCTTGATTCTATTGGCTAAATATTTGCCTGCTCTTTTGGCATTGGCATACAAATTCAGTTTCAGGCGCCTTAGGTGGTAGTCATATTGTTGGGATAGAAGTGTTCTTAGTGTCTCTCTTAGTTGGGAGAGTTTTTGGGATAGGGTATGGGCAGGTGCTTGTTTGTTCTGAGTTTTTAGGGCATGTATATCAGTTAGGATGGAGTTGATACGAGAAGTGTGACGTTTCTTTTCTCTCGCACCGATTTGTATTAAAATGCCCCTCATGTATGCCTTATGGGCATTCCAGAGGGTAAAGGGATTCACCACAGAGTCCTTATTGTTTATAAAAAAGGTGTTAAGGTGTTGGGAGAGTGATGCAGATATTTTGGGTTCTTGCAATAATCTGACATTGTTACGCCAGATGGGTGGGGAAGAGGAGACAACCTGATCGTTAATAGCAATAGTAACAGCTGCGTGGTCAGACCACGTAATATCATGTATCAACGCAGAGGATATTATTTGCAGCAACCATTTATCCATTAAGAATAAGTCAATGCGTGAGTACGAACAGTGGGCCAGATTCATGTAGATCAGCGGATCTTTAGATCCGCCAGATCTACCTGTTTTACGATCCGCCGGTGCAATTTAGCGAGGCTAGTGCATGATTCATAAAGCACTTACCTCGCAAATTGCACCGTCGGATCCTAACTCCCCCCGGCGGAATGCAAATTCCGCGGCTAGGGGGAGTGTACAATTTAAATCAGGCGCGTTCCCGCGCTGATTTAACTGTGCATGCGCCGCCGGCGAAAAAGCCCAGTGCGCATGCTCCAAATGACGTCGCTAGGACGTCATTGTTTTCGGCGGCTAGGTTACTTACGGCCATCCGTATTCCCGACGTACTTACGCAAACAACGTAACAAATTAAAAACATTAGCTACCCCTCATATTAGCAGGGGTAGCTCTCCGCCGGAAAAAACCGAACGCAAACGACGTTGAAAAAGAGCGACAGGCAGGCGTACGGACGTGAATCGACGGTTCTCCTCATTTGCATATGCAACGTTTAAAAAAAAGCGACGACACCTAGCGGCCAGCGGGAGATTACAGCCTAAGATTCGACTGGTGTAAGTCACTTACACCAGTCGGATCTAAGGGAGATCTATGCAGAACTGATTCTTATGAATCAGTCGCATAGCTCCGACCGTGGGATCTCACAGATCCGACCGTCGGCTCTCACAGATACGACGGCGGATCAGGAGATCCGCCGTCGTATCTCTTGATGAATCCGCCCCACTGTCTGTGGGAAAAAAAGTGTAATCCCGTGCATTCGCATTCAGACATCTCCAAACATCGAACAATTCCGTGTTATGTATAGTTTTGCTCAGATAAGAGGAGCTATTCGTTTTGTGTGTAGATGTATCCATTTGCGGGTCAACGATGAGATTGAAGTCACCACAGACAATAAGATTGCCATATTGTTGAGACTTGATCTTCTTCATTAGTCGACTAAGGAAACGGATCCGATGTGAGTTTGGAGCGTATAGAGATACTAGCGTGTACGGACGTGAATTGATATCTTCCTTCAATATATGGATCAAAAATGGTTTCTTTATGTTGAAAGGACAGGGTATTCCTCAATGCAATCAGCACTCCTCCCTTTTTGTGGCCCGGTGTGCACGCCAAAAATACATAAGGGTAATATTTATGTGAGCATTTTGGAGCTTTGGTTCCTGGAAATGAGTCTCCTGGACACACAGAATGTCTGCCCTGTGTTTTTTTGCTTCTGTCCACATGGATAGTCTTTTTTCAGGATGGTTCAGCCCCATAGCATTGATAGACAGGCAGTTAATGGGCATAGGAAGGGTTGTGAGAGGTCTGCAATGTCATGTAGTGTGTATACTCACTGTGACCATGTTCAATAACCGGGAGGGAGGTATTCATTCTGGTTTCATTCAGGGTGGAGTAAAAGTTCACTGCTGATCGCCGTGCTTCAAACAGAAAACAAGCAAAACATAAATCATAATAAAGAGAAAACAAACTCAATGATGCATATTCAAAAAATGCAATAAGAAAAGGATCAATGAACCGATCCATGTGCAGGCGTAACTGCTATGAAGAATCTAGGGGGAGAAAACAGGGATTACAACTGGGAACCCCTGTGTCCGGAGAGAAATTAGTGATTTCAGTTGCAATAAACTCACACTTTACCACCGGTGCTTTTTTTTTAAGAGCGTTTGCGAGAGACCACCTGCCAGTCCTCTGGTATCGGACTAGGATTCGGGGCTGGAGCAGTTGGCGGAGCGTGATCGGGTAGAATGTCCCATCTGCGTAATGCTGCGATACCTTCTTCCAGCGTTGAGATGAGGACCGACGTGCCATTGTGGGTAACCGATAATTTGGCGGGATATTTCCATTTATGGAGAATGTTGTGGTTCCGCAGAGCCTTAGTTATCGTCGCTAGGTTGCGACGTTGTTGTAGCGTGTGCTTTGAGAGATCCGGGAGCAGTTGTATTTCCGCATATTGCGGGTGTTTGTTTTCGGTTCTGCGGAAAGTTGTTAGGATTTGCTCCTTAATGTGGTAGTAGTGTACCCTGAGCAGCACATCTCTGGGAGTGATGTCAGGGAGGAAGAAAGGTTTGGGAATGCGGTGGATACGGTCCACAATGAGGTCTTGTGGTGACAGGGATGGCAGTAACGTTGAAAATAGTGCCTGAGCAGGTACGGTTTCAGGGATCCACCTGATCTTAACGTTGTTCCTTCTGGAACGATCTTCTAAGTCTGAAACTTTGTTTTTAAGCCACGATATCTCCTCACTGTGGTTGCTATGGGCATCCACCATTGTGTTAAAGGATGAGGTAAGGTCACTCATGCGCTGTTCAATGTGGTCCACCCTGCTGCCCAAGGCCTGTACTTCTCTTTGGCAGTGATTTATTCCATCAGTCATGTCAGCATGTAATGAGGCTTTCAGGGCTTTCATATCTTTAAGGACTGTTTCAGACACTGGCCTGTCAGAGGTTGGGTATTCAGCCATAGGGTCCTGATCCCCGTGTGGCTTTGTCACCTCAGTAGCACCATGCGCGCTTACCTCCATGACATGTTCCATCAGCTGCCTGTCAGGTGAGGAAATCCTTAACTTTTGTTCGGCCGGGCTCCTGGTGGATGGGCTGGCGGTCCCCGAGGAGGACCCGCTATGTAGTAGCTCCCCCTGAGGGTGGTTAGACAGGCCGGATCGACCGTCAGATGTGCTCGCTGCCCGCGGCACTGTACTGCTCTCTGAGGCGCCGGCGCCATTTTGTTGGTGTCCGCTCGCCGTGAAGAAATCCTTGAGCTTCTGGGGATTCTGCAGGTTTTTCCGCTGGTGAGTCATCTCGGCAGATGCAGCGGGTCTCGGTGGGTCAGCGGCTGCTCTTTGATGAGCAGTTGGCGCCGGTGGCGGTGTACGGCGGTGAGTTCTCTCCGGCGGCCGAGCGGAGCTCTCTAATCAAGCGTCCATGACAGAGCTCGGTCACCACGCCCCGTCTAATAACAATTTTTGATGCAATACTTTGCATGTGGCTCTTTGCTGCGCTCCAATTACAGTATCTGTGAGGGGTTGCAGTGTTGTGACACCGCCACCAGTGCCTAATTTTTCTGCCCCTGTTCTAGTACTTTTCTTTGTTTGATTCTTTTCTAATTTGAGTTCATTCTAGCTTTCTCCTACGTTATCATAGTGTCATGTTTATTTTCCTGTACTAAATACTCATCATTGTCAATGTAAACACCACAAATCTAGATTTTTTCTTTTAGGCAGCATTGATATAATAAGAAGCCACACATTGTTGAGTATCCAAAAATATTTATTGTGTCACACTTGAAATGTGTCATTTTAATTTTTTCAAAAAATATCTTAATTTAAATTCTTGAATTTTTTTTGTCAAGAAATATATTTTTGCTTTTAAATACTTGTCTACATCTATATATTTTTAAATTTTTATATATATATATATTATTTTTAAACCCTCCCCAGCACATCAATGAGATTCTTGAGGTTTTGGTCCACCTTTCGGTTTTTCTTTATAATCTTCTCTAACGCAAGGTTTGTTTCCTCTATTTCTGCCCTGCAGGACATGATCTCCCCAATTAGGATATGGGCACTGTAGGTGTCTAATCCGCCCCCAACAGCTCGAACACCTCCTGAAATTTGGAAAAAAAAACATGTATTACAATTATGCAGGCCTACATGTATTACCTGAAGCTGTGCTGTATGACACTGACCTGATGTGGTGGCATTTTGCACTTCCTGCACATCCGGCGAAGGCGGGGCTTGGCTCTGTGTGGGGTTGGTCGGGTCCACTGCTGCAGCTTAAATTGCGGCCTATGAGATTGTAAAAAAGGGATACATGAATCAAACGATTAGAGACCTGAAAGAGGAATATCAATCATTCTTTTTAAAAAGTGTGGTACAATTGTCTGTTTTTACAATCCTTCTAAGCTTAACACAGGATTTTATCCATTACCAAAGCTGCTGCATTTCTCTATCTTTGGCCAAGTCTCCTACATGGAAAAACAACAAGTATACACTGGATCACCTCTGTGTGACACCCTAACTAACTAGTTTGTTCTTGTGGCCGATCCTGACCTCCCTGTGGCCCGAAGCAAAATGACATGGCACATTAAAAATGAGAAGGGGGGGCGCTGACGACAGTAACATGTCACATTAACCACTTCCATACCAGGCACTTGCGCACCTTCCCGCCCAAGCCAATTTTCAGCTTTCAGCGCTGTCGCACTTTGAATGGCAATTGCGCGGTCATGCTATACTGTATAAAGAAAAATTATTCAGCGCTGGAATGTAAATATAAACTAAAAAATGCGAGCCAGCACTAAGGTAAATTCAAATAAAACACCTCACATTGACATAAAATAATAATAGTGCAGCGCAAAACAAACAATTTTAAACTATACATACAGAAAGTTAAAACATATGATATATGATATATAATTAAAAATTATATAATAGAGTCCATATAAAGTGCTCAAGTGCAAAAAGATGATCCAAATCGGAATATAATAGTGCAAAAATCCAAAGGGTGATATCCAGAAGGAACCTCCACCAAATAGCAGGAATGGCCTCTCACCTTACAACTTCGACCTGCAATTGGTCACAAAGCATAACCAGAGAACCACCTGTTCTCAGAGGACAGCAAGCAATGCAGCAGTAGAACCACGATATCAGTCAGACTCAGGATCAGGACATGGCAATCAGGGCATAAAAAACAAAGGAGAGGAAATCTAGTGCTCTCTGAAGCCAAAATACATTTATTTAAGAATAAAAAACGAATACACTCACTGTATAAGCACTCTCAAACGAGTGCAGCGAAACAGCATAAAACATCCATAAGAGCATGGGTTTCAGTCTAGGTCGGCGATCGCGGGTGACGTCACATGTGGCCCCTTCCCCTCGTACGACGTTACGTCCCTATGAGTGGGACTTCATCAGCGTGGGGTGAAAAAAGGCAGCATGCAAACGTCCCGCTGTCTAGGTATAAGAAGCCTGTGGCTGCCATGACACACCCACTAGTAATCAAGCCCTCCCATTAATCCTAATTAGACAACAAAGACTGTGCGCAAAGGAAGGCACAAACTGCACCATGATGGAAAAAAGTGACAGATTCGATCATAATGGGAAAAAGGAAACACATTTGATCGGAATACTATCAAAGGGCAGACTCCTAAATACCAAAAGTTATATATATGCAATAAGGATAGAAATCCTCAAAGGCAAAAAAGACCCCTTTAAAAAGAAATCTTACATAAAAAATATAAATGACGTCAGCCACGATCGCACACCCAAATTACATAAAATACATCAAAAACACATATGTAAATCCTTATATATTAACCCATTAAGGTCTCGAAAAGGAACACTACGTGTAACAGATAGATACTGGACATAAATGTTAAGAATATTAAAAATAAAAATATTAATAATATTAAAATATATATATATATATATATATATATATATATAAAATATAATATATACAAAATATAATTAAAAATATTTAAAAATATTTAAAAATATACAGATACATAAGAAAGGGGGGATTATCTATTGGAAATGAAACAATTAAGGTCAAACTCTACATTTAAACCAGCTGGCGAGGATACTTTAGTCTCATATATCCAATAAGACTCACGCCGACTCAATTGGCGGATGTAATGTCCCCCTCGCCAATGTTTTGTAACTTTTTCAATGCCCCAGAATTTTAACCCTTTGGGATTCCTCTGGTGACACTGCCTAAAGTGTTTAGATACACTGTGACACCTAATACCCCTTTTGATATTGCTGATATGTTCCCCCACTCTCACATGCAATGCCCGTGACGTGCGACCCACATACTGCAAGCCGCACTCACACTCAAGCATATAAACTACGCCGATAGTATCGCACGTAATTAATTGCTTGATGGGATACTCTAACTGGGTCACATTGGAACAGAAAGACTTCCGTTTCTTAATATGCTGTTTGACATGCTTGCAGGTCGCACAGCGACCGCAAGCATAAAATCCAGATAGGAAGTCAAAAAGTTTTGGCTGTGCAACAACTGGCGGGTCAATTTCACCAGGGGCTAGACTATCCCTCAGAGAGGGGGCTTTTCTATAGATGAATTGTGGCCGATCCGGAAGGGCCGGACCCAAAACAACATCGCCCTTCAAGATGGGCCAGTGTTTGGCCACTATTTTTTCAAATTTCTTATACTGAATGTTATAGTCAAGCACCAGTCGCAGGAATTATCTAATCGATTTGTGTCCAAAGGTTACTCTCGCCCCTTGATTATGCAAGAAATGGAAAACGTTAGGCTGTTAGAGAGGAGTGTTATTGTAGCTGACAAACCACCCATTACTGATAAGGAGCCATCTAACTTCAAAATGGTGCTTGACTATAACATTCAGTATAAGAAATTTGAAAAAATAGTGGCCAAACACTGGCCCATCTTGAAGGGCGATGTTGTTTTGGGTCCGGCCCTTCCGGATCGGCCACAATTCATCTATAGAAAAGCCCCCTCTCTGAGGGATAGTCTAGCCCCTGGTGTAATTGACCCGCCAGTTGTTGCACAGCCAAAACTTTTTGACTTCCTATCTGGATTTTATGCTTGCGGTCGCTGTGCGTCCTGCAAGCATGTCAAACAGCATATTAAGAAACGGAAGTCTTTCTGTTCCAATGTGACCCAGTTAGAGTATCCCATCAAGCAATTAATTACGTGCGATACTATCGGCGTAGTTTATATGCTTGAGTGTGAGTGCGGCTTGCAGTATGTGGGTCGCACGTCACGGGCATTGCATGTGAGAGTGGGGGAACATATCAGCAATATCAAAAGGGGTATTAGGAGTCACAGTGTATCTAAACACTTTAGGCAGTGTCACCAGAGGAATCCCAAAGGGTTAAAATTCTGGGGCATTGAAAAAGTTACAAAACATTGGCGAGGGGGACATTACATCCGCCAATTGAGTCGGCGTGAGTCTTATTGGATATATGAGACTAAAGTATCCTCGCCAGCTGGTTTAAATGTAGAGTTTGACCTTAATTGTTTCATTTCCAATAGATAATCCCCCCTTTCTTATGTATCTGTATATTTTTAAATATTTTTAAATATTTTTAATTATATTTTGTATATATTATATTTTATATATATATATATATATTTTAATATTATTAATATTTTTATTTTTAATATTCTTAACATTTATGTCCAGTATCTATCTGTTCCACGTAGTGTTCCTTTTCGAGACCTTAATGGGTTAATATATAAGGATTTACATATGTGTTTTTGATGTATTTTATGTAATTTGGGTGTGCGATCGTGGCTGACGTCATTTATATTTTTTATGTAAGATTTCTTTTTAAAGGGGTCTTTTTTGCCTTTGAGGATTTCTATCCTTATTGCATATATATAACTTTTGGTATTTAGGAGTCTGCCCTTTGATAGTATTCCGATCGAATGTGTTTCCTTTTTCCCATTATGATCGAATCTGTCACTTTTTTCCATCATGGTGCAGTTTGTGCCTTCCTTTGCTGACAGTCTTTGTTGTCTAATTAGGATTGATGGGAGGGCTTGATTACTAGTGGGTGTGTCATGGCAGCCACAGGCTTTTTATACCTAGACAGCGGGACGTTTGCATGCTGCCTTTTTTCACCCCACGCTGATGAAGTCCCACTCATAGGGACGTAACGTCGTACGAGGGGAAGGGGCCACATGTGACGTCACCCGCGATCGCCGACCTAGACTGAAACCCATGCTCTTATGGATGTTTTATGCTGTTTCGCTGCACTCGTTTGAGAGTGCTTATACAGTGAGTGTATTCGTTTTTTATTCTTAAATAAATGTATTTTGGCTTCAGAGAGCACTAGATTTCCTCTCCTTTGTTTTTTATGCCCTGATTGCCATGTCCTGATCTTGAGTCTGACTGATATCGTGGTTCTACTGCTGCATTGCTTGCTGTCCTCTGAGAACAGGTGGTTCTCTGATTATGCTTTGTGACCTATTGCAGGTCGAAGTTGTAAGGTGAGAGGCCATTCCTGCTATTTGGTGGAGTTTCCTTCTGGATATCACCCTTTGGATTTTTGCACTATTATATTCCGATTTGGATCATCTTTTTGCACTTGAGCACTTTATATGCACTCTATTATATAATTTTTAATTATATATCATATATCATATGTTTTAACTTTCTGTATGTATAGTTTAAAATTGTTTGTTTTGCGCTGCACTATTATTATTTTATGTCATGCTATACTGTACCCAAACAAAATATGCGTTCCTTTTTCCCCACAAATAGAGCTTTCTTTTGGTGGTATTTGATCACCTCTGCATTTTTTTTGCGCAACAACTAAAAAAAAGACAGAAAATTTTGAAAAAAATTACGTTTTTTTTTCCCTGTAATTTTTTTTGTAAATACGTATGTTTTCTCTTTCAATTACAGGCACTGGTATGGCGGCACTGATGGGCAGCGATGAGGTAGTACTGATGGGCACCGATGAGGTGGCACTGATTGGCGGCGCTGGTATGCGGCACTGATGGGCACTCATAGGCGGCACTGATGGGCACTCATGGGCGGCACTGATGGACACTCATGGGCGGCACTGATGGGCACTCATGGGCGGCACTGATGCGCACTCATGGGCGGCACTGATGGGCACTCATAGGCGGCACTGGGCACTCATAGGCGGCACAGATGGGGGCTTCCCTGGTGGTCCAGTGTGGCAATCCGAGGGGGGGCCGCGCTGATAAACAATCAGCGCAAACCCCCCCTGTCAGGCGAGCCGCCGATCGGCTCTCCTCTACTCGCGTCTGTCAGATGCGAGTCAGGGAGGGGCAATAAACGGCTCTTCCTGTTTACATCGTGATCAGCCGTGATTGGACACGGCTGATCACGTAGTAAAGAGCCTCCGCCGGAGGCTCTTTACCGAAATCGGAGATGCAGACTGACACCGTGCATCACCGATCGCCGCGATGCACGACCTCACGGGCGCGCGTGGCATGAAATCCTGCAGGACGTCCATAGACGTCCAGTCAGGATTGTGTAACCACTTCCCGGATGTAAATTTCCCATTGACCGGGCGGGAAGTGGTTAAAGAAAGTTGAGAAGTGGGGGGAGGGGGTGTTCTGCTGTCGGAAATTACATCTTACATTAAATTGAGAAGCAAGGGTGCTGACTTCTTGCCTCTTCTCCCATGCAGCCAGCAAGTTGAGAAGCGGGGTGAGGGGGCGAAAATGGCTTCTTACCAGACGGGGCCTCTAGTTATTTGGGGGGCCCTTCGCAGCTTTGCGGGGCCCTAAGCGGCTTGCATAGTGAGCCTATTGGGCGGATCGACCATGCCAACCATTGTGCTACTGAGTCCATATGTGTAATCAACTGCTGTGCTGAGCATACTCTCCTTTTACTGTATATTGACTTAAGTTGGATTATTTAAATCTAGTTAATAACACATCTACATTAAATAAAAAATTGGTCTCACATAAAATGATCATAAATAGAATGAACAACCGATTATTATGCCCACAAACATGAACCTTGAGACATCTATTCTTGAACTGTATATATACACAACCTGAAAGAAAAAACACATGCCGCAAAATAATAAAAACAAATAATCAGAGTACACATTAAATTACTTACGTCTTCTGAGGACTCTTTGAATACTCTCCAGCTGCTCCGGCTCTCTTCTTTTGAGGTCTGACCACCTCTTCCTCAACTGCTCCCTTGACCTCTGCACCTTGAATTTCTGATGGAGAGTCCTCTGAACACTCTCCATTATCTTGGCCTTGACCTTCTTGGGGTTCTTGTAAGGCCCTTTCTCACAATCATAGTCCTCCTTTTTGAGAATGCAGCCATCTCCACCATCTCATCGAAGGTCATGTTGGTGGCTTTGTACCTCCTCCTGCTCCTGGTGTGTGCCTGGCCTTGAGGTTGCAGCTTCCTGCCTTAGAGGTTGCAGCTTCCTGTCTCTCCTGAGTAAGGATGAGCTCCGGCGTGTTCGCATAGAACACGTGCAGAGCCCGCCAGGAACTCGGCACCCACGCTGCGCTAATCACAGCCAGGCAGACATTGTCCGATGCTCGGCTGCAGAGATCGGGAAATGTCTGCCTGGCTGTGATTAGCGCAGCGCGGGTGCCGACTTCCTGGCGGGCTCTGCACGTGTTCTATGCGAACACGCCGTTGCTCATCCTTACTCCTGAGTCTCCTCCATAGTGTCTTCAGTGAAGTGCATTGACCCACCGAAAAGGGGCATGGCAATTACTAGCACGATCGTCATGGCGGGAATACGTGCAGAGCTTCTTGCATGCGCAGTGTATAAAGGGATATTGCGTGAGTGAGAACGTCGTTCGCAGTCGGTAGAAAACGATCGTGCAGTACGACGATACGAAACTTGATTTTTGGACTTAATGATTTTTTGCTAAATTTTGACTTGCAGAAATAATGGAGGCCTTCAGAGAACAGAAGTTCTTCACAGAATTTGTTCAAAGGGGGCCCTGGATGGCTTTTTTCTAGAATTTTTCTTTCCCAAAAAAATAATTTATTCAGCCAAGATCTGGCATTGTAGGGCCCCCCCACCCCTAAAATAATCGACATATTGTTGCCACACAGCACGTGCGCTTTGGGGGGCCAAGCCTGTATGGCCACAGGCTCACGGGCCACCACTGGAACATCAATGGCCTCATTACCAGGCACAAGTGTCATGTAGTTTGTTGAGGGTCTCTTTAGGAAATTGTGCAATATGCAGCAGCAAAGTATGACATGGTTCAGATTCTACTTAACAAACCTACAGTCCTTGTCTTGTTTGCACCACCTGTATACTGCTGTTCAAAGTATATAGGGCCAAAGGGTCTTGTCAGGGCCGATCCTCCCTATAGGCTCACTATGCAAGCCGCTTAGGGCCCCGCAAAGCTGCAAAGGGCCCCCCAAATTACTAGAGGCCCTGCCTGGTGAGAAGTCATTTTCGCCCCCTCACCCCGCTTTTAAACTCGCTGGCTGAGTCATTTCCGACAGCAGAACACTCCCTCCCCCCGCTTCTCAACTTTCTTTAATGTGACATGTCACTGTCGTCAGCGCCCCCTGCTTCTCAATTTAAATGTGCCATGTCATTTTGCTTAGGGCCCCAGGGAGGTCGGGATCGGCACTGGGTCTTGTAATGACCTGGGGGGAGTGGTGGCGGGGAAACTCATGCTATTTTTTTCAATGATTTTTATCCATATTGCAGGGACCAAACATTACATTAAAGCCGCAAGCAGTATTAAATTTATTTTTTCTTATAGTAATCTCATGTTGTACAGGGACATTTCTAAACACGTGTCACTACTATAGACACCCAGCAGGTATGATATTTAAAGGAATTTTTGATTTTTTTTTTCACTTTAAGCATCATTAAAATCGCTGCTCCAGAAAAAAATACAGTTTTTAACGTTTTTTTTCCATTGATACATGTTCCCTGGGGCAAGACCCGGGTTCTCAAAGACGTTTTCCAACAATAACTTGAATATTGGGCTTTAAAATTAGCACTTTTGAATTCGAATGTTCGAGTCCCATAGACTTCAATGGGGTTCTAAATGTTCGCGCGAACGTTCGGTCCGTTCGAAAGTTCTGGTGCGAACCAAACGCGGGTATGTTCGGCTCATCCCTAGTATGGACCAGGGAACACAAGCCGTCGTATCTTTTGTCGTTTACGTTTTACGTGAATATGACACATCGTAGGCAGTGATCCGGCGTATCTTAGGGAGTAGTTCCGGCGTGATTCTGCGCATGCGCACTGGGATGCGGCCATGGGACGGCGCATGCGCCGTTCATTTTAAGTACTTCTATGGCGCTTGCCCCATCATTTGCATGGGTTCACGCCTCATTTGAATGGCTCACGCCCACTTCCACCTACGCTGGCTTACGCCGATGAAATCCAGCGTATCTTTAAGAGCGAGAGAAAGCAAGTGCTTTGTGAATCCAGTGCTTGCCTCTGTGCGCTGCGTCGGCGTAGCGTATATTAGATACGCTATGGTGGCATTAATTTGCGCCGATGTATGTGAATCTGGGCCAGTCAGTTTAAAAACAGCTATGACAATCAACCTCACACTAGTTACAGCAGTGGAACGTAAACGGAAATCCGTAAGGTATCTGGTAGTGAGGTGAAGTCAAAAGTAGACCTCTACCGGTTTTGCGGATGACCGCTTCTTCAGGAGGTAATCTGTACAACAAATAACATCATATCATGACTAGCAAAAAACACAAATGATAACAAAATAACATTATTGTACTGTAAGGCCCCGTACACACGACCGAACATGTCTGCTGAATCTGGTCCGACGGACCAGTTTCAGCAGACATGTTCGGTCGTGTGTACGGCCGACCGGACAATTGTCCGGCGGATCGGACAGTTTCCAGCGGACAAATGTTTCTTAGCATGCTAAGAAACATGTCCGCTGGAAGCCTGTCCGTCGGACATGTTCGGTCGTCTGTACAGACTCACCGGACATGTCCGCTCGGCCCAAAGCCCTCGCATGCGTCAAAGTGATTCGACGCATGCGTGGAAGCATTGACCTTCCAGGGCTGCGCACGTCGCCGCGTCATCGTCGCGGCGACGGTGCGGCACGTCACCACGTATCCTGCCCGAGGGGATTTCTGTTTGATGGTGTGTACAACCATCAGACAGAAATCTCAGAGCGGACATGTCCGCTGAAAACGGTCCGGCGGACCGTTTTCAGTGGACTGTCCGCTCGTCTGTACAGGGCCTAAGATGTCAAGTATGCAAGAACTGACATGGAGCGCGCCGGATAAAATCCCTCAACGGCGGACAAGGGGGAAAAAATGTGTTCTCTGATAGAGTAATAATATTTAGAGGTAAGTAGTCTTAATTATTGTATAGGGAGGAGGGCACCACGTGAGTGAAGGAAAGGTAGTGTGTGATGAGCAACACCAAAGGAAGGCAAGGAAGGGGGAGGGGGGAGGGAAAGGGGAGGGAGGGGGAGAGGAGAGGCGAGAAGGAAAAAGGGGGAAGGAGGGAAGGGGGATGGGAATGGGGGGGGGAAGAGGCAAGGAAGGGAAAAGGTGAGGGAGAAGGGATAAGAAAGAGAGGGAAAGGGGGGGAAAGGGGGAGAAGGGGAAGGGAGAAGGAAAGGAAGGGGGAGAGGGGGAGGGAAAGAGGGGGGGAAAAGAGAGGAGGGGAAAAGGGGAGGGAAGGGAGAAGTGGAAGAGGGGGAGGGGGAGGGAAGGGGGAGAAGGGGGGACTTGAGAGAAGAGGGAAGCAAGGAGGGGGGGAGGGGAGGTAAAAGGAGGGGGGAAGGGGGGGAAGGGGGCGAGGGAAGGAGGAGGGGGGAGAGGGGAAAAGAAAACCGGGAGGAGGGAGGGGGTAAGGCAGGGAAGGAAGAGGGAAGAAACACCCATGTACCAACATAGCAACTGCTATTAACACCAGGTAGTGAGGTAATATGATACAAAAATGTGGTTACAAATCTAACTGACTCCTGAGTGGTTTGAGGTCTTGGGGGTTTGAAGAGCAGGGAGTGTCTTGAGTGTGAATATTAACCACTTAAGCCCCGGACCAATATGCAGCTAAAGGACCAAAGGTGTTTTTACAATTTGGCACTGTGCTGCTTTAACTGGTAATTGCGCGGTCTTGCAATGCTGTACCGAAACAAAATTTGCGTCCTTTTCTTCCCACAAATAGAGCATTCTTTTGATGGTATTTGATTGCCTCTGCAATTTTTATTTTTTGCGATATAAACGGAAAAAGACTGTAAATTTTGAAAAAAATTATTTTCTTATAACAAAAAGTAAAAAATATCGAATAAACTAAATTTTAGTCAAACATTTAGGCCAAAATGTATTCAGCCACATATCTTTAGTAAAAAAAAATCGCAATAAGCGTATATTTATTGGTTTTCGCAAAAGTTATAGCGTCTACAAACTAGGGTACATTTTCTGTAATTTACACAGCTTTTATTTTATGACTCATTTCTTGAGGTGCTAAAATGGCAGGGCAGTACAAAACCCCCCAAATTACCCCATTTTGGAAAGTAGACACCCCAAGGAAACTGCTGAGAGGCATGTTGAGTCCATTGAATATATTTTTTTGTCCCAAGTGATTGAATAATGACAAAAAAAAAAATGTTACAAAAAGTTGTCACTAAATGATATATTGCTCACACATGCCATGGTTATATGTGGAATTGCACCCCAAAATACATTCTGCTATTTCTCCTGAGTACGGGATACCACATGTTTGGGACTTTTTGGGAGCCTAGCCGCGTATGGGGCCCTAAAAACCAAGCACCGCCTTCAGCATTTCTAAGGGTGCAAATTTTTGATTTCACTCCTCACTACCTATCACAGTTTCGAAGGCCATAAAATGCCAAAATAGCACAAAACCCCCCCCAAATGACCCAATTTTGGAAAGTAGACACCCCAAGCTATTTGCTGAGAGTCATGTCGAGTCCATGGAATATTTTATATTTTGACACAAGTTGCGGGAATATGACAAATTGATTTCACTCCTCACTACCTATCACAGTTTTGAAGGCCATAAAATGCCAAGATGGCACACAACCCCCCCAAATTAACCTATTTTGGAAAGAAGACACCCCAAGCTATTTGCTGAGAGGCATGTTGAGTCCATGGAATATTACATTTTTTTGCCCCAAGTGATTGAATAATGACCAAAAAAAACAAAATTTACAAAACGTTGTCACTAAATGATATATTTCTCACATATGCCATGTGCATATGTAGAATTACACCCCAAAATACATTCTGCTGCTTCTCCTGAGTTCGGGGATACCATATGTGTGGGACTTTTTGGGAGCCTAGCCGCGTACGGGCCCCCGAAAACCAAGCACTGCCTTCAAGATTTGTGTGAGTGAAATCAAAAATGTATGACCTTAGAAATCTTAGAAAACCATGGCATGTGCGAGAAATATATCATTTAGTGACAACTTTGTGCAAAAAAAAATCAGTTTGTCATATTCCCGAAACTTGTGTCAAAATATAAAATATTCCATGGACTCGACATGCCTCTCAGCAAATAGCTTGGGATGTCTACTTTCCAAAATGGGGTCATTTGGGGGGGTTTTGTGCTATTTGGCATTTTATGGCCTTCGAAACTGTGATAGGTAGTGAGGAGTGAAATCAAAAATTGACACCCTTAGAAAGCTTGAAGGCGGTCCCGTACGTGGCTAGGCTCCCAAAAAGTCTCACACATGTGGTATCCCTGTACTCAGGAGAGGCAGCAGAATGTATTTTGGGGTGTAATTCCAAATATGCCCATGGCATGTTTAAGAAATATATCATTTAGTGACAACTTTGCGAAAAACAAATATATATATTTATTTTTCCCGCAACTTGGGTCAAAATATAAAATATTCCATGGACTCGAGATTCCTCTCAGCAAATAGCTTGGGGTGTCTACTTTCCAAAATGGTGTAATTTGGGGGGGTTTTGAATTGTCCTGGCATTTTATGCACAACATTTAGAAGCTTATGTCTTCAATCTAACCACTTGAAGACAAAGCCCTTTCTGACACTGTTTGTCTACATAAAAACATTTTTTTTTTGCAAGAAAAATAAGTTGAACCCCCAAACATTATATATTTTTTTAAAGCAAAGGCCCTACAGATTAAAATGGTGGGTATGACTTCCGGTTCCGGCGCCGTATGTAGGAGACGCTAGCTCCGGAGGCTCCGCACTCACCGCCAGATAATTCTGCCTACAAAGCCCCGGCATAGCCCCGGACCACAGAACTATACATCCCCACATCCCGCGGGAACCCCGGCGGATGGAGAGATACCTCACTCAAGCCCGAGCGGCCAGAGGACCGGGCGCCACGGACCCGACAGTGGAGGCCTCGACTCTGGGCAACATGGCCGCTGCAGAGATCACACGCGGCACTACCTCGACACACGGAGGCCCTCAGCCAGGCTCCTTCAGCCCTCAGCCGGACAGCGGACCACAACCAGAAGGTATGGACACCTCACTCCCCGCTATGCCTGACCACGCAAGCACCCATGAACGGATTGCAAAGGCAGTGGCTGCGCTGCTCTCACCCACCATCACAGCGGCGGTGGACAGGGCGGTAGCGGAGGGCATACAACAGCTCAGGAGAGAGCTGGGAGAGCATTCCACGAGGCTGGACACAATAGAACACCGGGTGTCCTCGGTAGAGGAAGATCACCACAGCATGGAGACGGCCCTGGAGCGATTCACCCAGGACCAACAAATCCTACACGAACGTATGGAAGACCTCGAGAATCGCTCCAGGAGAAATAATTTGCGTATAATAGGCCTCCCTGAGTCACACAAGCAGGGCTCCCTGATGGACATTTGTTCAGAGGCTTTGCCGCAGATTTTAGGCCTTAATCACAGATGCGTGGTGGAAAGAGCGCATCGCATTGGCGCGCAATCGGAAGACCAGGCCCGCCACAGACCCGTTATTGCCAAGTACCTAAACTATGCTGACCGAACGGAGATGCTCCAGGCCTTTCGCAAATCCAGGTTGCTGGAGTTTGAGGGTCACAAAATTCTACTATTTGCTGATTATTCGGCAGAGGTATCGCGCAAAAGAAAGGACTTTCAGCCTATCTGTGCAGATTTGTATAAAAGAGGTCTCCGCTTCACGCTGGCCTACCCAGCGGTGCTACGCCTACAAGCTCCGGATGGAAAACAGCTCACAATTCAATCGATTGAGAAGGCCAGAGCATTCCTGCAATCGCTGTCCATCGTACAAGAGCCATCAAGCACATACGCAGATCGAGTGAAACAAGGCCCAAGAGATCAGAGAAGCCCGCGTAAGGAACCACCAAAATGCCTCAAGCAAACGCAGACATCTGAACATCAAGGCTCCGGATGATTCTCCCCCACTCCTTCTGGGATACCAACAGATCGCCTGTATTGATCCTTTATTTGCTCTCTTTATGTCCCCACTTCCTTAAGGGGTTATTTTAATGCCAGTACTACAGGTCCATTGCGGCGCGCACTATCACCCAGATGCTCATCCTGTGGTTATCACCCTAAGCGTCATGCTGCAAAACCGGCTGATTACCTGCAGTCTGTTATGGCATTGCGATCATTAGATCATTTAATTTGTTACAGTTTTACTTTATTTTCCTCTGTTTTTATGCAATATTGTTTATCTAGCCGAGGGCACTTGTTCAGACGAACCTGCTCACCTCATAGTTTAAAGACAGGGCTAGTACTATAATTACGGCTGATGCCGAAGTGTCAGGTTTGTATAGCATTCAGTAGGGATGTACTCTCATCACAAGATAACCCGCAATCACAATTAATGGAAAACCAGTCCGAGACTAGTACACAGGCGTCGGCGAGGTTTTTCACATGAATACGGCTATGCCAGTACAATTAGCCCCCCCTACTGGCGGTGTAGCGGTACGTCCGGTGGGGAGAGTACATACGGAAAAAAGCGAAGTCAGTTGTTTATTGTATGGTTGTGATGAAGTTAATTTCTCTCTCTTCTTTTTTCCTTTCCGTCTCTCTTGACACCTTTCTTTTCCCCACGAGAAGACGGTCTTACCAATGCAAATGTGAGCTCGAAAGCTTCCTATTACCATCCACACCTGAAAACACCTCCAAGAATCAGGGTAAGAACACTATAAATCTCTACATCTTTATCCCCACACCACACTCACCATGACCCAACTACAAGTAATTTCCTGGAATGTCAAAGGGTTAAGAGCACCGACAAAGCGAATGAAAATACTCAGGCACCTTAAACGTTTAAAGGCAGATATAGCTTTACTACAGGAAACACACCTAGAGGATAAGGATTTTTTTCGAATGAAAAAACTGTGGGTAGGGAAAGTGGTGGGATCGACTTCGATCAACCGTAAGGCAGGCACACTCATTTTGATCCATAAAAACCTGGTCTATGATCTAATCTCTACCACCAGTGACACAGAAGGGAGGTATACAACTATACATCTTAGACTCCCCTCAGGAGACATTAAGATCTCCAACATCTACGCCCCCAACTCTCCTGACCAGGGATACTTCTCACGACTGACGCCACTACTACAACTACATGACCCCACCCCCCATCTTGTGGGGGGTGATTTCAATTCAACTCTCAATGACCAGGAAGACAGGTCCGGACCTAGACTACAATCTCGATCAACCCATTCCTCCCGACCCACCCCACTATGGCACATGACACAGGCAACGAACCTTATTGATACGTGGAGGTTGCAACATCCCATAGACACGGGCTTCACTTTTTACTCACCGGTCCACAAGACTTTTGCAAGAATTGATTACTTTTTGTGCACACACGCTCTCCTACCGCGCATACACGACACGATCATACATGATTTGGTGATCTCTGATCACTCCCCAATCGCGATTTCACTCAACTATCATAGGCCAACTACTTCTCCCCCTCAATGGAGATTCCCAGCTTATCTAGCCCATGACGATGGTCTTAAAGCTATGCTGACCGCGGCTTGGGTGGAATACTCACGAGACAATGCCCAACACATAGACAACCCTAACCTATTCTGGGAAGCGGGTAAAGCTTACCTGAGAGGTAGGATTATCTCATACGCAGCGGGATACAAAAAGAACGCACAAAGACAATTTGTGGCAGCTAATAACCAACTGCGCATGGCACAGCAAAACCTAAATAACAACCGCACAGACAGCAATTTCAAGGAATGGGTAACAGCCAAAGAAAAATTTGATAGTTGGGCGGAAAGAGTGGAAAAGATAAAACAATCAGCAACACAATTACTCTTCCACAAATTTGGGAACAAAGCAGGCAAACTTCTAGCCAGACTCACTAGGGGCCCCTATACGCCGACACACATTGACAAGCTCAGGAATCCCGACGGCTCTTTATCTACAACACCCAAAGATGTCAATAAGACACTGGAAAGCTTTTATAGCACATTGTATAGCGCAGAACCGGTGAATAGGGATCTGGCCGAAACCCTGTTAAAAACCACCAAACTTCCCTTGATAGACCCCGAACAGCTAGAACAACTAAATGCGCCCATATCCCTAGCAGAAATCAAACGGGCAATGGGTGGTCTTTCCAATGGAAAAGCGCCTGGACCAGATGGGTACACACCCGAATTTTACAAACTCCTAAACCCAGACCTTTTACCCACCCTCCACACGGTTTTCAATCACATTTGGGCAGGGGGACCATATCTTCCTACGGGCCATCTGGCCAACATCAAACTTATTGCAAAGAAGGGGAAAGACCCACTAGACCCAGGATCCTTTCGCCCCATCTCACTACTAAATATAGACTCCAAGATACTATCTAAGATTATAGCCACCAGACTGGGAGACATTATGCCATCACTTATACACAACGCCCAATCAGGATTTACAAAAGGCAGATCCGCCGCGGCCAACATCCGCAAAGTACTGATGGCCCTCGAATACGCACAGACACACCCCTCTGACGATACGGCAATAGTTACCCTTGACGCGGAGAAAGCATTCGATAACGTTAGTTTCGAGTGGCTTTCTCTGGTTATGCAACGTTTGGGTCTGAAGGGATCATTTTATTCCTTCATCCAAAACATATACTCAGCCCCCTCCGCCACGGTCACTGCAGCAGGCTTACAGTCCCCACCCTTCCGTCTACACAGAGGAACGAGGCAGGGGTGCCCTCTTTCCCCTCTGCTCTTCAATCTCGCTATAGAACCCCTATCTCGCCTCCTTTCGCTATCCCCCCTGTTGCATGGTCTTCACATAGGGCAGGAGGAACTAAGAGTTGCTCTCTTCGCAGATGACATACTAATATTTACATCATCTCCCCACACGGACATACCAGCCATACAAGATATTTTTGAGAACTTCCGTAAGTGCTCGGGACTCAAAATTAACTTTTCGAAGAGCGAGATTCTCCCCTTAGGTATTACCCCCCAGCGCCACGTCCACCCCCCCTCTTCTTTAAGAATAGCGAAGACATATATAACATACCTAGGCTTGCGAATTGGCAAAACACCGTCTTCTCTATACACTCTGAATTATCCTCCTTTGATTGATAGGTTAGTGGGTGAACTTGAAACATGGACGGAGCTTCCTCTCTCTCTCTTCGGGAGATGCGCATTATTTAAAATGGTCAGTTTTGCCCGCCTACTATATCCCCTACAGACATTGCCCCTACTGCTGAAACATAAAGATATCCAAATACTAAACAAAGCCATAACCAAATTTATCTGGAAGAGGGCCAAGCCGAGAATAGCTCTGACCAAAATGTTTCTCCCGAAGAGTGAGGGTGGAGTGGGCCTCCCCAATATACGGCTATATAATTTGGCCTGCCTAATGAGGGTCGGGCTGGACTGGATACTGGGTTCCTCTAAATACTCTAACTTTAATCTTGAGTCATCACTGGTCAGGCCTTCTGGTCTAGCGGCTATACTTCATAGCCCACTTCAGAAATTACCAGTGTCAATCAAACACAACCTGCTCTTCAGAGACACCCTAGTGGCCTGGCGAGAAGTCAGAAAAAAACTGGGGCTACCTCCACTATTCTCTAAGCACCTCCCGATTTTTGGGAATCCTATGTTTACACCCAGTCTCCAGTACGAACCCTTCTCTAAATGGAGGGACAAAGGTTTAGAGAAGATTCACTCCCTTTTCCAGGATCCCTCAGGCACTATCAAATCATTCTCCCAGCTGTCACTGGAATTCCACCTTCCCCAAAGCCACTACTTCCCATACATGCAATATGTAGCCTTTATAAACAAAATATGCCCGAATAAAACTGTTCGCCTCCGAGCATCATTCATCGATACCCTTGTTAAAAATGACACCTACTCAATTTCGGACATATACACTCCACTGCTTGGTAAACTCTCAGTACCCCTACAAAAAACCTCCGTGTCGTCATGGGTCAAAGACCTGCCAGGTACCGTGGAAGTGGAGGACATTATACATGGATACAATCTTACCAGGTCCATCATTCAAAATGAGTCTTGGAGAGAGACCCAATTTAAGATCATCCATAGGGCGTACTACCCTTTTTCCGCAGCAAAAGCACCTGACATAGGCCCGGCCTGTCCCTGGTGCCTAACTATCAAACCAACGCTTCTACACAGACTCTGGAACTGTCCAACAATAGTGCTGTTCTGGACGTCGGTTATTCGCCTAGTAACCAAAGTGACTCAGTATTGCCCCGTGATGGACCCGACACTCCTACTTTTTGGTTGCCCCCCCCACACGGAACCACACTCTTCCATATACCACCGCCTGCCCAGACACACGCGGCAATGGATGCTCCTAGCCCTGCTCACGGCTCGCAGGACGATTCTCCAACACTGGATCACTTCAACCCCTCCCTCTATACTAGCCACGATAAAAGAACTGAAAATATTGCTACTCAGAGAAAATATGGATACTCTCTCCTCCCCCAACCACTCCAAACTTCAGTTTGAACTAAAATGGTCAGCTTTCATCATGCATTGCCTATCTATATCAGAAAGAAATGCTTTATCCTTAGGTTCCTTTGCATTTACAACTCCTCAACCTACGTGAACACCCCTCAGCCGAGGTGCTATGATATCATAATGTGATTTTCCTCCCCTCCCCCCATTGCCCTCTATTTCTGACTAATGAGCCAATTTTATATATGGTGCTTCAAGGTGTTAAAGCTATGGTTCTCACTATGGTGTATCTAGAATGTATAAAGATCTCTGCTTGCTCTCCTCCCTCTCTCTACTTCTTTCTTTAGCCTTTACTTACCTTTATCTTTACCTTTGCCTCTCCCTGGAGGTCTGTCTTATAGTCCTAAACTATTCCAACAATCAAACAAGTCCGTGAAATATCTTTACCCATATGTTAACGCTGTACACCACTGGACTATGTACAATTCTTTGTGGACTAGTCATTGTACCCTAGTTCTTTTGTCTTTGTTATAAGATTTTCCTGTAAAACCAATAAAATATTTTGGAAAAAAAAAAATGGTGGGTATTGCATTTTTTTTCCACACAGTATTTGCGCAGCGATTTTTCAAACGCATTTTTTGGGGAAAAATACACATTGTTTTTATTTTAAAGCACTAAAACACACTATATTGCCCAAATTATTGATGAAATAAAAAAGATGATCTTAGGCCGAGTACATGGATACCAAACACGACATACTTTAAAAATGCGCACAAACGCGCAGTGGCGACAAACTACATACATTTTTAAAAGCCTTTAAAAGCCTTTACAGGTTACCACATTAGATTTACAGAGGAGGTCTACTGCTAAAATGACTGCCCTTGATCTTCCCTTTGCGGTGATACCTCACATGCATGGTGCAATTGCTGTTTACATATGACTCCAGACCGACGCTTGCGTTCGCCTTTGCGCAAGAGCAGGGGGGACAGGGATGCTTTTTTTTTTTGTTTTATATTTATTTAGTTTTTTTTATTTTATTTGTAAACTGTTCCCTTCCATTTTATTTACTTTTTACCATTTTTATTGGGTAATGTAAATATCCCTTATGATAACAATAGTTAGATCTTTCCTCTGCCCTCAAAGCATCTGACCACACCAAGATAGGTGTTATAAAATGCTTTCCCAATTTCCCAATGGCGCTGTTTATATCTGGGGGGGGAATTCCCTCCCACTGAATGTACAAGCAGTCTAGAGGCTAATTAGCCACTAGGACTGCTTTTACATGAAAGACGACCGCTGGCTGAAAAGAATGATACCAAGATGATACCTAAACCCACAGGCATCATTCTGGTATAACCATTCAAAGTCCAGCAACATACCAGTACGTTGATCGTTGGACATGTATTGTAATCTTTTTTTTCATGCAGCCTGTTGGCTGAACGAAAAAAAGATTGATCGGTGGGTATGCCCACCATTAGAATACCTCCCTTCATCCACCCACTTCTAATGATGGGCATACATGCACCATTTATATATGCCGAAGCATGAGGGCATCCTCCCGCAAAAAAATAATGCCGCATACACACGGTCGGACTTTTCTATGCCGTGTACACATGGTCAGACTTTTCCACAGGAAAGCCTCCGAAGGAATGTCAACCGTATGTACGCGGCATTAGGAGGAAAATCGCTCCTCCGCCCCTAATGCCCCCATGCTTCGGCATATATATGCTCTTTTTTTAACTGTGGTGGTGAAATCACCTCCTACAGCGTTGGAGTCGCTGCTTTATATATCGTGGGAGCAAACGCTGTTGCTGTCACGCTAAATAAATCCGCGCTGCAACTGCTACCTGCTAAGCAAATGATGGTTAGCATTAAAACAAAGTAACATTACAGTATAACAGTAAGATCATACCATTCCTGCAAAGCAAATACCAAAAAAAAACATAGTAACAAATAAAACATTTTTTAACGCAACCTGTGCCTAAATATATATATGCCGAAGCATGGGGGCATCCTCCCGCAAAAAAGTTATGCCACATACACACGGTCTGACTTTTCCACGGGCAAGCCTCCGTAGGAATGTCGACCGTATATACGCGGCATTAGGAGCAAAATCACTTCTCCATCCCTAATGCCCCCATGCTTCGGCATATATGCTCTTTTTTTAACTGTGGTGGTGAAATCACCTCCTACAGCACTGGATTCACGGATTTATATATCGTGGGAGCAAACGCTGTTGCTGCCAAGATAAATAAGTCCGCGCAACAGCTGAATGGCGTACCTAAAAACAGTAAAGTAAATTACATGAAAAGAAAGCATGAAAAAACATAACAACAATAAAACTTTGCAGAATAGAATACAGTAAAAAAGAGCAGAACAATAGAGAGAGAATAGAGAGGGAGAGAACAATAAAACGACAACTATTTTTTTTTTTTTGCCTCTCATGCAGTCGGCTTACTGTATTTGGTAGGGGATGGTGAGGTGCAGAACCGCCTGGATACAGGAGTTCTGTGATGATCTCCTCCTAGAAGTCAAGGAAGGATCCATTCCGTCCTGAATAGGGTTGAGCGAACCCGAACTGTAAAGTTCAGGTTCGGTATGGACTTTTTTTTTTTTTTGTACCCAAACCCGAATAATTGGAAAAAGTTCAGGTTCGGCATTTGTTTTACTAGTGTGACTAGGAAGCCAGCATGTGACCAACCTCTATATCAGATAGAGGCACACAACACAGTCGTCACTCTGCTTTAGCTAGTGTAGGGAGAGGCTGCTGCTGATTGAGGGACAGTGTCAGAAATCTACTCCACCACTGTTTATTTCTGTGAGATCTGCATCTTACCGTTTAGGGACTGTGCATTACATCGTTTAGGGCTCGTCAGTCTGCTTTAGCTAGGGTAGGGACAGGCTGCTGCTGATTGAGGGAGAGTGTCAGATAGGATTATCCTGCTTCACAAATTTACACTAGCACGGTTTATTTCTGTGAGATCTGCATCTTATCGTTTAGGGACTGTGCATTACGTTGTTTAGGGCTCGTCAGTCTGCTTTAGCTAGGGTAGGGACAGGCTGCTGCTGATTGAGGGAGAGTGTTAGATAGGATTATCCTGCTTCAGAAATCTACATCAGCACTGTTTATTTCTGTGAGATCTGCATCTTATAGTTTAGGGACAGGTTCCTGCTATTTGCTATAGGGACAGCAATATATAGGCGACTCTCTGCATATTTCACCAGCACTGCACCTGTCACCTGTGATATACTGTGTGTGTCCAGTACATTGTTTAGGGACAGGTTCCTGCTATTTGCTATAGGGAGAGAAATATATAGGTGAATCTCTGCATATTTCACCAGCACTCCACCTGTCCCCTGTGATATACTGTCTGTCCAGTACATTGTTTAGGGCTAGGTTCCTGCTTCTTGCTATAGGGAAATAATTATATAGGTGAATCTCTGCATATTTCACCAGCACTCCACCTGTCCCCTGTGATATACTGTCTGTCCATTACATTGTTTAGGGCTAGGTTCCTGCTTCTTGCTATAGGGAAATAATTATATAGGTGAATCTCTTCATATTTCACCAGCACTCCACCTGTCCCCTGTGATATACTGTCTGTCCAGTACATTGTTTAGGGCTAGGTTCCTGCTTCTTGCTATAGGGAGAGAAATATATAGGTGAATCTCTGAATATTTCACCAGCACTCCACCTGTCCCCTGTGATATACTGTCTGTCCAGTACATTGTTTAGGGCTAGGTTCCTGCTTCTTGCTATAGGGAGAGAAATATATAGGTGAATCTCTGCATATTTCACCAGCACTCCACCTGTCCCCTGTGATATACTGTCTGTACAGTACATTGTTTAGGGCTAGGTTCCTGCTTCTTGCTATAGGGAAAGAATTATATAGGTGAATCTCTGCATATTTCACCAGCACTCCACCTGTCCTCTGTGATATACTGTCTGTACAGTACATTGTTTAGGGCTAGGTTCCTGTTTCTTGCTATAGGGAGAAATATATAGGTGAATCTCTGCATATTTCACCAGCACTCCACCTGTCCCTTGTGATATATTGTCTGTACAGTACATTGTTTAGGGCTAGGTTCCTGCTACTTGCTATAGGGAAGGAATTATATAGGTGAATCTCTGCATATTTCACCAGCACTCCACCTGTCCCCTGTGATATACTGTCTGTCCAGTACATTGTTTATTTTTTTTCATTTTTTTACTTACTTAATATTATGACATGACTAGTCTCCTTTTTGCTTACAATTCCTCCAGCAGAGCTCTGAGTTTTTTGGATGGATTTTACTCATTCTTAATGGGGTCAGGTGCCATCGAACCATACACTTATAATTTGCTTCTATGGTAGTTATATCTAAGGCATGATTGTAAACTGCACCTATCATTTGTGATTTGTCAATCCTTTTACCCAAATCGCTTTCCCATTTTTCTAAACAGGGCAATGTTTCCTGGGTCTCGAGCTCCGTTAATATTCCATATGCCTTTGATATACCATGTATCAGAGGCTTATCTGTATTGCATATTTTTTCTATTGGATATAATGTTTTATCTTCCCTAATCCGCTGTGGTAATGTGCTCACAAAGTGATTTAACTGTAGATACTCCCATTCACTCATCAGTTGATCCCCTTTTTATGTCCTGTCTTGCTTTTATTTTTCCCCGTGTGACAATATCTTTTAATTTTTTCTCACCCAGTTGCTTTCCAAAACGTGTTCCATTGCCTGGTGGGAAAAAATTTGTGCCTGCTAATGGGATTAATGGGGAGTTATACTCCCATTTTTCCCATCTAAATACTGTGTCCCATATTTTAAAAACATTCTTTGTTATACTATGTGTGTTTGTGCCCAGTTTTCTCATCTTCGGTGGTATCCAAATATTTCTGTTTAATTGTGTCATACTTAATATGTCTTCCATACGTGCCCATTTTTTTTTTGGTGGGTGTGTTTGTCCATTCTACTAACCTGGCTAAATTTACGGCAATATCTTTTTATGTCGGGGAGCCCCAACCCGCCTCCTTTTTTTTTCATGCTCAGCTGTGTATAGCTTATTCTAGCCTTTTTACCTGCCCATATATATTTCAAGATTACTGTTTTAATTACCTTAAAAAAACTTTGCGGTATTTTTATTGGGAGCATTTGAAGTTTATATGTTATCTTCGGTAGTATCATCATTTTAAACGCATTAATCTTACCGATCCAGGAGATGTGTTTTCTTACGAGATTTTTCAAGTCTTGGTTAATGTCATTAATTAAGGGGACAAAGTTGGCCAAGTAAAGTTTTTCAACTGTTGGTGTGATCAGGCCTTTTTTTCAGGGGGAACTTGAGGGAACTCAGTTCCACCACCTCTGGCTCAGACCTTTTGGTGCCCGCTCACCACAATCACTTGTAAACACAGAAGTCTGGTTTCTGTGTTTACAAGTGACAGCTCTGCACTCTGTGTGTAACCCCCTGAACTCTGCACTCTGTATGTAATGCAATCCTGGTATTTAATGCCCCTTTTAATACCCTTCTACTGTTTGTGAAATCTGAACGGGGTCGTGAGTTGAGTTCCTGCACCTATTTTCTGAGAAAAAAAGCTCTGGGTGTGATCTTTATTCCTAAATATGTTATAGCTTCTTTTTCCCATGTAAATGGGAAATCTTTCTGCAGTTCTTCTGCTTCTTTTTTTTCTATCCCCAAATTCAGGATTACTGTTTTTATCGGGTTTATTTTAAAGTTGGAAAGTTCACTGTATCTTTTTATTTCCTTTATGACGTTAGGGAGGGAAACTCTAGGTTTGGTCAAATATAGGAGTATGTCGTCTGCGTACGCCGCCACCTTGTTTTCATCATCTCCCACTCTCACCCCCCTATGTCCGGGTTTTCCCGGATTTTTGCTAACAACGGTTCCAGTGCTATTACATATAGGAGGGGTGAGAGCGGGCACCCCTGTCTGGTTCCGTTTTTCATTTCAAACGCAGACGACATACTCCCATTGACCTTCACCCTTGCCGTCGGGTGGCTATATAGATTCTTTACCCATTTCATAAACTTTGGTCCCAGACCTATATTTTGTAAAGTTTCCATCATAAACCCCCAGTCGACTCTGTCAAATGCTTTTTCAGCATCTAAAGACATGAGTACGACTGGGGGTTTCTTTTTTGGATCTTGTTGTAATAACAGCAGGGTCCTTATCCTATTATCTCTCCCTTCTCTGCCTGTTACAAAGCCTGCCTGATCTGTATTTATTAATTCCGGCATTAAACTTTTTATCCTAGTTGCTAATATTTTCGCATATACCTTCAGGTCTGCATTTAACAATGCTATTGGTCGGTAATTAGAACACAAAGTTCCATCTTTTCCTGTTTTAGGGATAATAGAAATACTTGCAAGCCGAGATTCTTTTCTTATTTCCTCTTCCTCTCCTATTTTATTAAAGTAGTTACACATCTCTGGGACCAGAAGTTCTTTAAATTTTTTATAATATTTGATCGGCAAGCCGTCAGGGCCTGGACTCTTACCACCCGGTGTTTCCTGGAAGGCTCTATAGATCTCATCCTGAGTTATAGAGGCCTCCAAGGATTCAATATCGTTTTGTGATATTTTAGGTAAATTCACTTCTTTTAAGTATTCCTTAATTTTCCTTTTTCTAATATTTTCTTGCTCTTTAGTTTCTTTGATTCTTATTGAGTATAATGTGCTATAAAAAGTCTGAAAAGCTTCCGCGATTTCAGATGTCTTATATTTCATAAGGCCGTCTTGATTTTTTATTTTTTCAATGTAATTTTTTTTTTTTCCCCTAGATATTCTGGCTAAATATTTCCCTGGTTTGTTCCCCCATTTATACCTCTTTTCTGACATTTTTGAATATGTTCCTTGTTTCAACCTTCATCAACTCTCTGAGCTGGGCCCTCTTTATCACTATTTCTTGATATACATCGTTTTCTCCTCGCTCTTTATGCGTTTGCTCCAGTTCAAATAACTCAGTTGTTAATTTTTTCATGTTTAATTTTCTTATCTTTTTTTCCCCTGCTCCTATAGAAATTAGTTTCCCTCTAATGTATGCCTTATGGGCCTCCCATACAGTAGCCATCCTTACTTCAGATGTGTTATTAAGAGTGAAATATTGTTCCAAGTCGATTCTTACTGTGTTGTTTATCTCTGTGTCCTCTATGAGTTCTTCGTTTAAATTCCACGTTCCTTTTCTTTGCTCTATCTCTTTGAATCTTATTTTCACTATTACCGGAGCGTGATCTGAAATTGTGGTTACCCCTCTTGAAGTTTTAACTATATCTTCCAATAACTCGTGGTCTACCATTATATAATCCAATCTTGAGTATGTTCCGTGCACAGAAGAGTAATATGTATAGTCCTTTTTGTTTGGATATGTAATCCTCCAAGGATCTATTAAACAGTGGCTATGCATTTTTTTTCCCAATATTCTAAGCTGTTTAATATTTCGCCTCTGTGCACCGGACGTACTATCAAGATGATAGTCCATTGAAAGATTGAGGTCTCCTGCTAGTATTACATGACCTTGTTTGAAATCCATTAAAGCGTTCAAGATCCCCCTCAGATATTTATGTGGTTGTCTGTTTGGGCAGTATATGTTTGCGAGCGTATATTTTTTCCCTTGGAGTTCCCCTCTCAGAAACAAATAGCGTCCATCTGGGTCGACTTTCCTATCTTCTACTGTAAAAGAGATGTTCTTCCCTATTCCTATGGTGACCCCCTTAGCTCTCTTCTTTGGAGAGTCCCCGTAGTACCAAGTGGGGACTGCCCGAGAATACAGTCTAACATTAGAGTCCAATGTTATGTGTCTCTTGCAGAAAAACTATTTCAGCAGAGTACCTTTCAACCTCTCTTAATACCATATGCCTTTTTTCCGGGCAACTGAGACCTCTTACATTGTATGTTATAAAATTTATATTTGTCATATCTTTCTCTTTTTTTTTTTAATCTTTCTCAGGTAGGTGTGTTTTTTTTCTGTTGCATGACACACAGATCTAAGTCCCCTTCCCCCCTCCTAATCTTCCCCTCCCCCCTCTCCCCCTTACCCCTCCTCCCTTCTCCTCCCCCCCCACCCTCCCCTCCAATCGTACTTTGCCCCTTTGGTCTTCATGTGGGGCTTTCTCCCCCCCTCCCCCTCCCCTCCTTCCCCCTGGTCAATCCTTGACCCTATGGTTACTTGGAGCTTTTTTTTTTCTATTTGGCGCTTTTGGCGCTCTTTTGCTTCTCTGGCTATGGTGGAGTTCTATTTTAGCCCGGTCTCTTATCCCCCAATACTGGGGAACTGGTGAAGGAGTACTCTCCGGGTCCCCCCTCTCCCCTATCCCCAGCTGGTTGCTTACTATATTGACCCCTCCCATCCCCCCCCACCCCCCTCAAAAAAGATTCCTCAGGCAGCCAAGATCATCAATATTTTTTTGGTATTGGGATGCCTAAACTATTACAAAATTCTGGTATTTCCTCAATAAACCTCAGTCTTGCCGAAATCCCGTTTTTCCTCCCTATTAAGCACGCTGGGAATCCCCAGTTATACTGAATATCGTATTCCTGCAGGATCCCCAACAGTGGTTTTAAGCTTCTTCTTCTTTTTAATGTCTCTTGGGACAGATCTTGGTAAATTTGAATATTATGTTGATCGTATTCTAATGGTGACTTCCCTCTCAGATTTCTCCAAAGTTGGTTTTTCTCTTCCCAGCTTTCAAATCGAACAATAATGTCTCTTGGGTATTCCTGTGGTCTCTCTCTGGATCGTCTTATCCTGTGCGCTCGTTCTATTCTTAAAGGGGCAGTTGTTTCTCTTTCTAATATTGGATTACAAATTTTCCTTATTATTTCTGGCAAGTCCTCAGCTTGTGTTGTATCTGGAACTCTGCGTATTCTAATATTCTTCCTTCTGTCTCTATTTTCCTGATCTTCTAATTTATACGCCTGTTCTCGTTGATTCATTTTTAATGCTTTTATTTCATCTTCTAATTTTTTAACTGAGGTAACATTATAGTCGACTTTTTTCTCTACTTCTTCCACTCTTTCCAATATATGCCCCATATTTCTCTCCATTCTTTCCATTTGCGATTTGAGTGATCTTTCTAAGGCGGCGAACATTCCTTCCATTTCCATTTTTGTTGGTAGAAGTGTCATGTCCTGCGTTTCTTCCTTGTTGCCCTGTTCTAGTTCAATTTCTCCGTCCTGGTCAGTTCTAGTCTCTGAGAATGTTTCTGAGAGTGTTTCTAAGTCTGCCAGTGTATTAGTGGCCCCCTTTTTCTTGTCCTTTTTCTTATCTTTTTCTGCCTGGCCTCCTCTACCAGTTAGTGGTTTTTCAACGGGCTGGCTATCTCCATTTTTCCCGTGTCACAAATTTACACATCGGGCCTGGGCTTTGGCTTAACCGGGGGACCTTTGGGGTTGCCCCACCTTTCGCTCCCTTTCCCCTTGTGGTTATCTTTCACCCCTCTTGGTCTTACAATAGTCTTATTTACCCGTGCTTCTTACCGTGCCCAAGATATGACTACCAAGGATTTATGGACATTTTATAGTGATTCCGTTTTAAGCCTGAGGGGGCATGCCAGCCTATATGTACACCCTTTCTCTCTCTTTCTCTCTCTTTTTTTTCCTTCCTTCTCTCCTCTTCCCCCTCCCTTCTCCTCCCTCTTCTGTCGCAGTATATAAAAAAAAAAAAAACGCACATCAAAATAATACACAAAAAAAAAAAAAAGGGGGGGGAGAGAAGAGGACAAACAGAAAAGAGCTCCAAATGGCTTTTCCTTTATATAAAGTTACAGGGCCGGCAGGGAAGTTCTGGGAATAGCAACCCAAGAGGATCCCGCTGGGTTTGTCACTCGAGTAAGCTACCTGCCGGCAAAGCACTTTTGTAGCTGAAATGAACTACGTTTTTACCAAAACTTATCAGAGCATTCTCCTTATCTTAGTACTGTTCACTGCCAGGGCCTGGGTGCATTTCCTACAAGGGGGTATAGCTGTGAGCCATGCGGCTTTACATCCCACTGGCAGGCTTTCAAGCGTGTTCTCAAAAAATCTTGAATACCACACGCATAAACTTCCAATATGCAATTCAGCTGATAAAGTTGCCTATAGCATCTATGCGCGAGTGTCCACTGCTGCCTGTTTATGTACAGCCTGTATGTAGCTTTCTTTAAAACTTCTGTCCAGTTTCTCTTTGATTTTTACTCTTAGGTACTTTTATTCAGCGTGCTCTCCCTTTTGGTGTTTTCTCATGACACAGATTAAAGTTGCTATGATATTTCTGCCCTTACCATTGAGTTGGAGATATTCAGGGCACACAGATGCTGACCCCTCTTATTTTATACCAAAATATAATATAAACTAAGAAAAACATCACAGTCTTCCCGGGGGGTTCCACGCATGTTCCACATGTATTCAAAATAAATCTCACTGTGTCTTAATTAATTATCCCAATAGAAAAGGAAAGATAGCAAGGGAGGGAGCCGCCAACAAACAATATGGTTACGCACACTGGGAGTAATCTTAATAAGCACATATCCCTTATGTCACTTATTACTTATCTTCATTCCAGTCCCGTAAGAATTGTTAACTCCTCTATTGCAAATGTCCCATTAATATTTATTTTTTCCATTAGTTCCTGAAAAAGCGTTGTACTCACCACTCTGATAAATGCAGTGTACTCACCATTCTGTTAGTTTTCAAAAGACCAAATAGAAACTGCTGCAATTAGTTTCTGATCTTACCCTCCTGTTGGTAGTACTCGTGGGGACAGTAACAGATACAATCTTCTCTCTTTTGGTTAGCTTAGGTTACTTAGGCTGCAAGGCTGCGAGGTGCTGGATCTCCCTCTCGTCAGCCTCCGCTCCCCATGTGGGGACGGTGCTGGCACCCACACGCCACGGTCCACCACAACACAGCGCAGCCGCCCGCACACTCCGCAGAACCGGGGGGCTACAGAGCGCCACAAACTGCTTTGCTGTCACGGAGGGCTCGGACCCCGACTCGCCTCACTTCAGCCTCTCCCGCTCTGTACGTCGAGACGTCCCCAAGCGCCGTCCTCGCTATGCTACACGCCACCTCCACTGCTCAGCTGGTAGAGCCGCACGTGCTGCGGGTATTGAGGATCTCAGGCAGACCTGACCGGGAAGAGGGGGGTGAAGTTTCGGCACAGGAACAGCATCTCCGAGCCGGGGGGGGTGATCAAGCGGGGAGAGGGAGAGGTTCTGGCCCTTCACTTCACATCACGTCTCCAAAATCAGCGCAGGGTTGGAGAGCAAGGGCTCCCGTCTAGCTGCTCCTCCACTCCGACCGCACCATTCCAAGACTCCTCCCTTCCTGATTGCCTACCTTCCTGCGAGTACATTGTTTAGGGCTAGGTTCCTGCTTCTTGCTATAGGGAGAGAAATATATAGGTGAATCTCTGCATATTTCACCAGCACTCCACCTGTCCCCTGTGATATACTGTCTGTCCAGTACATTGTTTAGGGCTAGGTTCCAGCTTCTTGCTCTAGGGAAAGAATTATATAGGTGAATCTCTGCAAATTACACCATATTACACTATTGTTGTATATTAAAAAACACCCATTTAGGGCAAGATCCTACATTTGAGAAATATGTGGAAAACGTCAAATAAGGGACGTGGCCGTGGTCATGGTGCTGCTGGTGGAGCTCTTGTTAAAGGGAGAGGACGTGGTCGATCTGTGCCAGCTACACGCACAAGTGAAACACCTTTCTCAGGTGTGAGTAGGCGACAGAGCCTGCAGCGGTATTTGGTCGGGCCTAATCCAGCTCTACGAATGTTGAGGTCAGGAGCAGAACAGATTGGGTTGCTGACAGTCCCTCCAGTTCCTTCACATTGTCTCCCAACCAGTCTTGTGCTGAAAGTTCAGAGTTGGCGCCTGCAGCCGATGTCCACCATCAGTCTTTCACCCCACCCCCTTGCAAATCAGCCGAGCAGTCTGAGCCCCAAATCATGCAGCAGTCTCTTCTTCTTTTTGATGAGTCTGTTAGCATGTGTTCCCAGGGCCATCCACCTAGCCCAGCCCCAGAAGTGGAAGAAATTAAGTGCACTGATGCCCAACCACTTATATTTCAAGATGAGTACATGGGGGGACCATCACAGCACATCTTGGATGATGATGAAACACAGTTGCCAACTGCTGGTGCTTTTGCAATTGTGCAGACCGACAAGGAGGGCAGTGGTGAAGACTGGGTGGAAGATGATGTGGAGGACCATGAGGTCCTCGACCCGACATGGAATCAACCTCATGCAGGTGACCCATGTAGTTCGGAGGAAGAGGCGGTGGTCGCACAGAGCCACCAGCACAGCAGAAAGGGGGCAGGGTGCCAAAGCAGAGCGTCCATCCCCTAGACAGTACGCCTGCTACTGCCCAACGCAGCAAGGGACCGAGCACACCAAAGCCAGGTCCAAGGAGTTCCCTAGCGTGGCAGTTCTTCACACAATGTGCTGATGACAAGACACAAGTGGTTTGCACGTTGTGCAATCAGAGCCTGAAGCGAGGCATAAACGTTCTCAACCTGAGCACAACCTGCATGACCAGGCATCTAAGTGCAAAGCACGAGCTGCAGTGGAGTAGACACCTCAAAAAACAAGAAAGGTCTCTGGCTCCTCCTGCTTCCTCGTCTGCATCAGTCTCGGGCCTCTCGGCCTCTTCATCCACCTCTGTAGTGACCGTGCCACCTGCCACCCCTCAATTAGAGGACCGGCAAGCAACACTACCACCTGGGTCACCAAACATCTCCACAATGTCCCATGGAAGCATTTAGCTCTCTATCTCCCAAACACTGGAGCGGAAGAGGAAGTACCCCCCTACCCACCTGCGACCCCTGGCCCTGAATGCCAGAATTTCAAAATTACTGGCCTTTGAAATGCTGTCATTCCATCTGGTGGAGACGCAGAATTTTAAAAGCCTGATGGCATTGGCTGTCCCACAGTACGTTGTGCCCAGCCGCCACTACTTTTCCAGGTGAGCCATCCCTTCCCTGCACAACCAAGTGGGGGACAAAATCAGGTGTGCACTGCACAACGCCATCTGTGCCAAGGTCCACCTAACTACGGATACGTGGACCAGTAAGCACGGTCAGGGACGTTATATCTCCCTAACAGCGCACTGGGTAAATGCAGTGGTGGCTGGGCCTGAGGCGGATAGCAGTTTGGCGCATGTCCTTCCACCACCGAGGATTGCAGGGCGCTTCAGTTTGCCTCCTGTTCCTAACTCCTCCTACTCCGCTTCCTCATCCTCTACTGCCTCCTCATCCAGTCAGCGTAACAAATTCACCACCAACTTCAGCACAGCCATGGGTAAACGCCAGCAGGCAGTTTTAAAACTTTCCTGTTTGGGGGAAAAACCACACACCGCGCAGGAGTTGTGGAGGGACATGGAACAACAGACCGATGACTGGTTGGCGTCAGTGAGCCTCAAGCCAGGCCTGGTGGTGTGCGATAATGGGTGAAATCTCGTTGCAGCTCTGGGCCTAGCCGGTATGACGCACATCCCTTGCCTGGCACATGTGCTGAATTGGGTGGTGCAGAGGTTCCTGAAAACTTACCCCGATATGCCACAGCTGCTGCAGAAAGTGCGGGTCGTCTGTGTGCACTTTTGGCGTTCTCACCCTGCTGCTGCTCGCCTGTCAGCGCTGCAGCGTAACTTCGGCCTTCCCGCTCACCGCCTCATATGTGATGTGGCCACAAGGTGGAACTCCACCTTGCACATGCTGGCCAGATAGTGGCGATAGTGGAGTTTCAGCTGCAGCATGCACGCGTGAGTCGCTCTGCGGAACAGAACCACTTCACCACCAATAACTGGGCCTCCATGCGAGACCTGTGTGCCTTGTTGCACTGTTTTGAGTACTCCACCAACACCAACCAGTGCCGATGACGCCACTCTCAGCGTGACTATCCCAGTTCTATGCCTCCTTGAAAAAATGCTACGAGCGATGATGGAAGAGTATGTGGCACAGGAGGAGGAGGAGGAATCGGGATCATTTCCAAGGCTTTCAGGGCAGTCATTCACAAGTGGCTCCGAGGGTGGGTTTGTGCACCAACAAAGGCCAGGTACACAATTGTCCAGCAAGAACACAGTTCTGGAGGATGACGCGGTGGAGGATGAGGAAGACATGGAGGAGGAGGAGGAACCATGTTCACAGCAGGATGGCATCCAGACCAGCTCATGGCCATCACTGGTGCGTGGCTGGGGGGATACAGAGGACACAGATGATACACCTCCCACAGAGGACAGCTTTTCGTTGCCTCTGGGCAGCCTGGCACACATGAGCGATTACATGCTGCAGTGTCTCCGCAACGACCGGCGTGTTGCGCACATTTTAACAGGTGCTGATTACTGGGTGGCCATGCTGCTGGATCCCCGTCACAAGGACAATGTACCGTCCTTAATTCCCTCACTGGAGCGTGATCGCAAGATGCGCGTGTACAAGCGCAAGCTGGTAGACGCACTGCTGGTGCAATTCCCACCTGGCAGCGGGGGCACAGTGGAAGCAGAAGGCGAAGGCAGAGGAGGAGGAAGAGGTCGCCAACGCAGAAGGGGCACCGCCAGCACCTCAAAAGGCAGGGTTAGCATGGCCGAAATGTGGAAAAGCTTTGTCAGCAGGCCACAACAAACAGCACCACCAGCTGATATGGAACGTTTTAGCAGGACGCAGCATTTCAGCAACATGGTGGAGCAGTATGTGTGCACATGCCTACACGTACTGAATGACGGCTATGCCCCCTTAAACTTCTGGGTCTCCAAATTGGGCATATGGCCTGAGCTTGCCCTTTACGCCTTGGAGGTTCTGGCCTGCGCTGTGGCCAGTGTATTGTCTGAACGGGTATTTAGCATGGCAGGGGGCGTTATCACAGACAAGCGCAGCCGCCTGTCCAGAGCCAATGTGGACAAGCTCACGTTCATTAAAATGAACCAGGCATGGATCCCAGAGAACTTGTCCATACCTTGTGCAGAATAGACACCGGGCTGGCCTTACCCAGCCATTGTTTTTTTTCTGATCTTTCTAGGGATCTCATCCCTTTAAAAGCAAAAACATATTAATTACACAGGTTCTCTGGCTGATTAAGGTGCTGCTAATTAAACTCACTTGGTGCCTTATCGACATTAAATTTGCCCCAGAGCCTGTGTAATTACTCTGTGTTCAGGTTTAAAGGGATGAGGTAGCAACCCTAGATCTTTCTCACTCTTTTGGGGTTTACCTAATTTAAAAATAAATCAATTAAAAAACAAAACCTGCTGTGTTGGCTACCTCCTCCTCCTCCTCCACCGCCGCTTCCACCTACACCACCACATCCACCTCAACCTCCTACTACATATGGACCTCGTCCTCCTAGGTCAAAATGATTTTATTTTTTATTTTTATTTTTTTTTAATTATTTCCCTATCCACATTTATTTCCATAGTACTTGCCATGCTCTTCCCGACATTTTTTGTTTACAAAAGTTTATTTGTATATAAATGTGGATAAGCAAACACATATTAAGAACATATGGACAGTACATATTTCAGCATAGTTTCATTGAAAATCAAAACATACAACAATATGACTTAGTCAAGTAGTGCCTATGTGACATGAAAATAAGTACTTGTTACTTCATAAAACACAAGGTTAAATATTTAAGAGACATCGGAGATGTAGGGGGCAAGAGTTATGGGAGAAGGGGTGGTAACCGAGTGTAGGTTTATTGACCAGAGGGCCAACTAGACCATTTAGAGTCAAATATTTGTAGACTATCATTGAGGGTATGAAAAATTCTCTCAGTAAGTTTTAGGATCTCCATCCTATCTAACACCTGTTGCCAAGATGTGTTATTGGATCTCCAGTTCAGTGCAATCATCCACTGCACCGAACTACATAGGGAGTGTAGTAGTCTAAGTTGTGGGGTGGGGATGTCAGGGACCTCAGCATATAGAATGCAGATTTGGGGAGTGAGGGAGATTTTATGACCACTTGTCTCCTCAAATTTCTCTGCAGTAGTTCTCCAAATTTGTTTGAGGAGTGGACAGCTCCAAAATGTGTGTAGCATAGTGCCCTGTTCAGAGCAGCCTCTGAAACAATTCGGGGAGACAGATGGATAGAAGGAGTGCAGTTTATGGGGTGTGAGGTACCACCTAGAAAATATTTTAATCGGTGTTTCCCTAAAGGAGACAGCCTTATTGCATTTCCGTAAGTTTTCTGCCATGGTATACCACGTTTCCGGGGGGAAAGTGACTCCCAAGTCCGATTCCCAATGTAGCATTTGTGGAGATTTTATCTCCATTCTAAGGTTATTAATATAACTGTATATCAGAGAAATCATCCCTTTGTCCCGAGATGAGGATAGACATATTCTCTCAAATAACGTTTTGTTAGGGAGGGTGGTTAGTGAGAAATGGTCTGCATAGAAAGTTTTTATGAGTTCGTAGCTTCCTATTTCCGAGCGGGGGAGACCATGGTCCCTTTGAATCATCTCAAAGGTTTTAAACTTCCACTTAGATTGTAGTGAGGCTAGGGTGGTTAGGTTTTTATCCAGCCATAGTGAAAAGTGCCTTCTGTTAGTGAAGGCTAAGTTGAGTCTAACGTCACCTAAAAAGGAGGTAAGAGGGGATACAGGGGAGGAGAGCAGGAAGGGGATCTTAATTTTAACCCATAGTTGGAGTAGGTGTGCTACTACTAGGTTCAGTTTGGAGAGTTTCTTATAAAGGACGTTGTTTGACCACAGGATACCTTGAAGGTGATATGGGAGGACAGAGGTGGTTTCAAACCTCATCCAGGGTATGTCCTGTTTAGGGGAAAACCATTGTGATAGTTGGGAGATTTTTGTGGCCAGATAATAGTGCCAGAGGTTGGGAAGGCCTATACCGCCCTTTGATTGAGGTCTGTGTAGAAGTGCGTAACTATACCTGGGTTTTTTACCCTCCCATATGAATTTATTGATTGATCTCTGAATGCCTTCAATTTTAGTTTTGGGTACCAGTATGGGAAGGGAACGAAAATAGTATAAAAGTTTAGGAATTATGCTCATTTTGATAGCACAAACTCTTCCCAGGAAAGAGATGTGATGGGAGGACCAGGAGTTCATGAGGTGATCGATACGTGCAATGATAGGGGGGTAATTTGCCTTGTACAGTTGTGAGTATAAGGAGGTGATATTAACTCCCAAATATTTTAATGAGTGGGGGTTCCAAATAAACGAGAAATTATTGCCCAATCTGGTCAACAAGTCAGGGGGTAGGTTTAGTGAAAGAGCTGAGCACTTATTTGGATTAACCTTTAGACCAGAGACTTCGTGAAAAGTCTTCAGGGTATTTAACAATACTGGGATGGAGAGGAGGGGTTCGGTGAGGAACACCAGCGCATCGTCTGCGTATAAACTAATCTTGAACTCCGAGTCCTTTATAGGGTATCCGCGTATGTCGCTATTGTGTCTGATCGAATGTGCTAAGGGTTCAATGGCTAAGGCGAAGAGGAGAGGGGATAGGGGGCATCCCTGCCTGGTTCCTCTGCTCAGGGGGAAGAATTCTGAGTTGTGGCCTGGAATTTTGATGCGTGTCTGTGGGGCATGGTAAAGGGCATTGAAACCCTGTAAAAATTTGCCTGTGATACCAAATTTGGGAAGAAGTTTATTTAAGTAGGACCAGCTGACGCTATCAAATGCCTTGTGAATATCCAAACTCAAGAGGCAAGCCTGTTTCGAGTTTAGATTAGCATCTTGCACTATGTTAGTCACTAGCCTTATATTGTCTACTATCTGCCTACCCGGGATGAAGCCAGATTGATCTTGGTGTATTAATGGGGAAATAACATAGGCAAGTCTGTCGGCAAGAATTCTACCAAAAATCTTGAGATCATTGTTTAAAACTGAGATGGGGCGGAAATTTTGTGGGAGAGTGTGGTCCTTATCAGGTTTGGGAATTAGGGAGAGGTTTGCCAATAGCATCTCGTCTGGGAATTGATTACCTTCTAGGACATAATTAAAGAGTTTCATAAGGCCGGGTGCTAGCTGGGTGGCAAATTTCTTATAATAGGAGGTTGTAAAACCGTCTGGGCCTGGGGCCGTTGAAGTCTTGAGGGATTTAATTACATTGGCTATCTCCTCTGTAGTACAAGGTTTGTTCAAGGATTCGGACTGGTTGGGATCAAGTGAGGGGAGTCTAATGTCATTTAGCCACGAGTCTGCAATTGTATTTGGATTTGTACCTGGGTCCGACAGCAGTTTTTTGTAGAAGTCTGTGAATATGCTAAGTACTCCTTTGGGGTGTGTCACCATGTTACCCTGGGTGTCACGCAATTTGTAAATATGGGTAGGATTGGTGTCTTGGGTTAATTTTCTGGCAAACATTGCCGAGGGAGAGTTACTGTGTAACAGAAATTTAGCTCTCGAGAATCTCAGGGACCTTTCTGTGTTGGTTGACAATATGTTATCTAGGGTCTTACGTTTGGATTGGATCTGTTGTGTGATCTCAGGTGAAACAGAATGATGTAATTTGTGATATAGTTGATTTAGGTCATTTGTCAGTTGTCTTATAGTCGCCAGTCTTTCCTTGTTTTTTGTAGCAGCTATCTGAATGATTTGTCCCCTAAGGACTGCCTTATGAGCTACCCAAACGGAGGAAGGGGGTGTGATTTCATTATTGTTGTCTTCAAAGTAGTTGTCTATATGGGATGCGATCAAGTCTCTATTTTTCAAATCTGTTAGTAGGGCATCGTTGAGTCTCCAGGTGTATGTCGAGGGGGCGAGGCCTATGTGCGAAGTATCAAAGGATATAATGTCGTGGTCTGACCATGGGCAAGGGTGCATATGCGCGTGTGAAGAGTTGGCCAACAAAACAGGGGTGCAGTAGATATAGTCTATTCTGGCATAGCACTCATGCGGGTGTGAATAATGGGAAAAGGCCTTAATTCCTACATTGTGGGCCCTCCAAGTGTCAATTAGCTGATTATTATTGAGCAGCTTATTAATAGTTTTCGAAAATGATTTCGAAGAGGGTGAGATTTTGCTTCTATCTAATACTGAGTGTGCTGTTAGGTTAAAGTCACCACCCAGGATCATATGTGGTGAGTGGTATCTATCCAGAATATTGAAAAAATTTGAAAAAAACGTCGTTTGGGATTCGTTTGGGGCGTAGATAGAAGCAATTGTTATCCCTTTGTTGTTAATGGTGCCTTTAAGGATAATAAATCGGCTATCTGGATCTTTATAAATTTGTTGAACGTCGAAAATGATTGAGTTTCGAATAAAGATTGCGACCCCGCGTGTTTTGTTAGAGTGGGTGGTGTAATAATGCTGGCCAAATGTTCTATTGAAAAATGTGGGGTGGTTAGCCGTGGCAAAATGAGTTTCCTGGAGTAGGATAACGTCTGCTCCAATTCTCTTGTAATGTTGGAATGCTTTTTTCCGTTTGTGGGGTGAATTAAATCCTTGTGTGTTGTGGGAGACTATTTTAAGGACCATGAGACCATAATAAGAGGACTATCAGCTGGGCGTATCCTATTAGGACAGCATGCCACAAAATAATGTTGTATAACAATTTTGTTATATCACACTGACAATTGCCATTATGGAAAGATGTATGTTCATATGGAAAGGGTGAGTTTAGGTCTTTTGAAATATGTGTAGCTGAGAAGTCACAAGAGGCACGATGTGACAGCAAGAAACCAGCGTAAAAAAGGTATTTAGATGACTGTCTCTGAACAAGCTTATCTGAAACAAGTAAGGCCCTAGTGGCCAACAATATGCATAATATAGTTATCACATTAGTAAGATACATTTTGGGGACAGGAGATGTCCTGTCAAACATTTTACAACAAATAGTTGTATAAGGTGGGACTGAAATGTCCCTGGACCACAAACTGCTCGGGTGATGTCCCATCCGTGGATGGAGCAGCAATCGAGAACAGCTGCGGAAGTGGGGTCAATCTAGCGACGACGGATGTTCTAGGCATCTTGAAATAGGTGCATATAAAAAGAAAAAAAGATTACTAGAGAAAAAAAACAATGGTGCATTGTTAGAATACAAAATTATCATATGACTGGGAGAAGCGGTCAAGAAAGGGAAAAAAAAAGAAAAAAATTAATACAACATGAGAAAATGAAAAAAATAAATTGTTTCTCCCTTTCAAAAAAAAGGTTGTGAAGGGCGGGAACCCCCCTCCTACCATCATGTGCTGTTGAGCGGAATGTTCCATCCAGGACTAGTTATGTGGAGACAAAAGGAGTAGGGGAGTGCGTGTAGTCCCAAAGGGGCAACCTGGCCACCGCAGATTCACATGTAGGTTATGACAGGAATAGAAAAAAAAAAATTATATATATATTTGCCCGCAGAATAAGTGGGTAAAAAAGAAAAACGAAAAATCCTATTATTGTAAGGACTTAGTTAGTCAACAATACGCAGCGGTCCAGAGTTCCTTGAGCACGTCGAACATCTGGAGCAGCGGAACGGTATACTGTCGGTATACAGCGTCGGCTGTGGAGGATCATCTGGATTCAGAATGTGTCAAGCTTGAAAGGAATGGATCAGTCTCCTCTGGTCCCTCTGGTTACGTCTGGTAGGCGGGGTCGACCAAATGGGTGAAGGCCTGGGTGTTGCAGGTGGACGGGCAGGGGTGTTTTGGGTGATCAGGCCCAGCTTTACCAGGAGCTCCTTCCCTTCAATGACATTGTATACCGTGTATGTCGATCCGTTATGTGGGATCGTGAGCTTAAAGGGGAAACCCCAACGGTATCTAATTCTGGCAGCCTGCAGCACAGTGGTAACTTCCTTCATCCTGCGCCTCCTGTCCAGGGTTGCAGGTGATATATCTGGGTAAACCTGGACCCTCTTGCCATCCATATGTAGGTTGTGGGAATTTCTGGCAACGCGCATTATGTCCTCTTTAATCAGAAAGTCCCTCATACACATCACTATGTCCCTGGGGGGGCCTTCCGGGGGAGGTTTAGGGCGCAGTGCTCTGTGAATTCTGTCACAAATAAAGGCTGAAGGGGGTTTATCCGGTAGCAGTTCTTGAAAAAATTTTGCGACTGCAGGCATCAGGTCTGTGACTGTCTCAGGGACCCCACACAGCCTAATATTATGGCGGCGATTTCTATTATCAAGGTCCTCGACCTGTGCCTGCATAAAGGCAAAATTGTCTGCTAAGTTTTCAAAGTCCCTCCTGAGATCATTGTGAGCAAGGGAGAGCTCATCATGCTTTGTCTCTAGCATGTCTGTACGGCTGCCTATGCTAGCAATTTCCTGAGATAGAGCCGCTGTGGATTTGTGAACTTCTTGTTCAATTTTATCCACCAATTTATTAAAAACCGCGGTCAGGCTATCATCTAGGTCCGCCTTGGACAACGGTGGATTGTACTCACTGTCACGAGGGCGAGCAGAGGTTGCCTTGGATGGATGGTCCTCTGTGCAGGGCTGTGTCCACATGTGCTGGTCGGCGCCATCTTGGGACGTCTGCTTGCTTCTCTGCTCCATGGTGAGGAGAAAGTTTGTTAAAGTATGCCCTGAGTGCCGATTCCGCTTCTTCCTAGCGGATGGCATGCACTGGATGTTCCCGCAGGGGTGCTGGGTGTATTCGCTGCTGAAAGGGCTAAATTGCCCTGGGGAATCCGCCTAGAAAGCCCGGGTCTCTCGGAGCACGGCTCAGGCCAGTCCGGTCAGCATCGCGCCGCGCATGCGCCCCCTCTTCCCGACATTTTGCTGCCATTTGCAGCCCTTCAACCCTTTCCCTTAATTTTTTAGAGACATTTTAGTAGTCAAAAGTCCGGGTCCCCATTGACTTCAATGGGGTTCGAGTTCGGGTCCCGAACCCGAACTTCTTTTTTCAAAGTTCGGGTTCGGGTCCGAACCCGAACATCCAGGTGTCCGCTCAACTCTAGTCCTGAAGCTTTGTATAAGACAAAAGCATTCAGTAAAGTCAATTGAAATAAATATTGAGACACTTTTTTGTACCAGCGTCTCGCCTTACGGGCAATATGATACGGCGCACCCCTCTCATATTTTTGTTATATTCGTGGACACAGAGGGGTTTCTCCACAACACCAGTCGCTGTACGAATTTGTACTGTCGTGTCTGCGTGAAGGGTGGTAAGAACGAAAACATTCTTATTGTCCCGCCACTTCACAGCGAGCAAATTATTACACCTGCAGCAGGCTCTCGCCCCCAGCCTAAGAGGGGAATCTACAAGCGCTGGGGAAAGCCCCGGCGATTAGGTTGCACGGTGCCACGATCAAACAAGTGACTAAAAAGTGACACGCTGCTGTAGTAATTGTCCACATACAAGTGGTACCCCTTTCCGAATAAGGGTGACACCAAGTCCCACACGATCTTGCCAGCGCTCCCTATGTAATCTGGGCAGTCCTCCGGCTCTACCTGACTATCTTTGCCCTCATAAACCCTAAAGCTCCATGTGTAGCCTGTTGCCCTGTTACAAAGCTTATAGAGCTTGACCCCGTATCTGGCACGCTTGCTGGGTACTGCTTGAAAGACAAACGGGCAGAAAATTTAATCAGGGACTCATCAACGCATACAACTTGCTGGGGATTAAACAAGGCTGCATAACGTTCGTTTAAATGGTTTATGAGGGGCCGAATTTTGTAGAGCCGGTCAAATTCAGGGTCTTTACGCGGAAGACAAAGTGCATTGTCACTGAAATGCAAGAACCGCAGGATCGCCTCGTATCGATTCCTGGCCATGTGAGCAGAGAATATGGGCATATGGTGAAGTGGATGTGTGGACCAATACATCCGCAACTTCGGAAATTGGTGTATGCCCATGTTGAGGGTAAGGCCCAGAAAGGTCTTAAATTCGGAAACCGTAGGTGGTTTCCATTCTCTGGCAAGGAAGGACTGGGGATTAGCGGCGATGTATGTACCAGCATATAAATTACTCTGGTCCACAATAGATCTATAGAGATCTTCCGTGAAATACAGCGAATAAAAATCAAGTGACATAAAATTAGCTGTATCCACCTGAATACTGGGTTGGCCAGTGAATGGGGGAAGTACGGGTGCTGCAGAAGTGGTGGGGACCCAATCAGGATAGGCAAATTCTGCAGGAAGGGCACTATGGGCACGACCAGCCTGTCTTTGTCTTCTTTTTCTTGGTGGCAGCGGGACACTACTTGTGCTTGCCACCTCACCAGCTTGAACTGCACTTATGGGACTCGCCACGTCACCATGTGATACTGCAGTGCTGGATGAACGACCAGGGTGTACTAGGCCGCTGGTGCTTGCCAGTTCACCAGAAGGAATAGCGGCGCTAGTACTTGACTAGTGTAGTTTCAATGTGCCACTCTCTCCTATTCCCCCTCCCTCCATTACATAGCTCCCTTTATACCACCCCCCATTTTCCCCATAACCATTTCAACCCAGTAATGAGACCAACACAGTAAATTGGAGTAAAAATTGGCCACAACAGCCATTTTTTTACTTTATAACCAAATAAATATTTAACCAAATTTTAATGATAGGAATTTCCAACAATTCCCACTTTAACTATTAACAACTTTTTACCAAACACTTTTAATATTTAAAACCAGTCCCAATTGGTCTTAGACAGTAACCCCCATTAACCTTTTCACCACCACACTGCGGTACCATTACCATACCCAGGCCTCCAGCCGACCCAGCTCTGAGACACCTTTTTAACCCGCAGTGCACCGTACCGTATTGCAGCAGACACCGTTCCACTGCAATAACCCCCATAGGGGGCCCATCCCACCGATGAGCCCCCCAACCATTTCCATTCCATCAGTTAACTGTCACCATCAAAGACCAAGGACACCACCTCCGCTGTCGTGACAACCCTTCCTTTGACCTGAAAGAGAAGAACACAGACCGACCACACAACATAAAACAAACAAGGGAGGGTGGGTGGTAAATCCTGCCTCCCTGCGTTCTCCCTCTGCCTGTGTGGTTTTTGGTGCCGCTCCCGCCCCCTATATATATCGCTCCACCCCCTCCACTGAACTTCATCTACAGCCACTCCCCTGAGAGCTCTCCTGTAACCTTAACCCTCCGTTGCCCAGATTCCACTCCAGTCATGCCAGCCCTACGTTAATTCTTTTTGTCCTGTCACTCCGGGCTTTTCTTGACTAGTGTAGTTTCAATGTGCCACTCTCTCCTATTCCCCCTCCCTCCATTACATAGCTCCCTTTATACCACCCCCCATTTTCCCCATAACCATTTCAACCCAGTAATGAGACCGACACAGTAAATTGGAGTAAATATTGGCCACAACAGCCATTTTTTTGTTTTATAACCAAATAAATATTTAACTAAATTTTAATGATAGGAATTTCCAACAATTCCCTGTTTAACTATTAACAACTTTTTACCAAACACTTTTAATATTTAAAACCAGTCCCAATTGGTCTTAGACAGTAACCCCCATTAACCTTTTCACCACCACACTGCGGTACCATTACCTTACCCAGGCCTCCAGCCGACCCAGCTCTGAGACACCTTTTTAACCCGCAGTGCACCGTACCGTATTGCAGCAGACACCGTTCCACTGCAATAACCCCCATAGGGGGCCCATCCCACCGATGAGCCGCCCAACCATTTCCATTCCATCAGTTAACTGTCACCATCAAAGACCAAGGACACCGCCACAGCCCGGAAGGGAAACCCCCCTTTTTCTTACGGGCCCCTCCACACCAGCAGGGCCCTCTGAACCCCCTCCTGTACACCCATCATCCACAAATCTGTACCCACATCAGTCAGGTGAACACCATCCCGGAGCAGGTACAGACCCACATTCAACTCCAACTCCCTGTGTCGCACCACTAAACCTCCATGTTTAGCCACAAACCTCCCCAGTACCTTGTTTACCTTCACCCTTCCCTTATTGACCCGATCCACTGACCTTGCCATGCGCCACGTCGTTCGCGCGACAATGTCCGACCAGATGAACAACATCCTGGGAAAAGATGCCCGCAGCGTCAAGATGTCCGCCTTAACTGCCGTCATCAAGTCCCCTATAGGCCGAATCCCCAGGTTGTTCCCCCCAACGTGTAACAGCAACACATCCGGGGGTCGGTCGAGCCGAGCATAGCGCTACACTTCAGACAGCACCCTGCCCCAACCCATCCCAGGGATACCCAACCACCGAATCGCAGCCTCCTGCCTGGAAATCCCCAATTGCCTTCCCCCTGGCCTAGCATCCACTCTCCTGGCCCCCCTACAGACAAAAGAATGCCACATGATCCACACGAGGCGCGCCTGCCTTCCACCTGAAAAACAAAACAATAATCATGACTATCATAACTCACCCCACACAGAACATCCCGGCATCTCAGGCAAGCTTCCCCCACCTTTGTATTAATCCATCACCAAATGCGGGCGAACATAAGAACGGAATCTCCTCGACTCCCATCTCCCAATTCGTTTTACTGCCGCCTCATCCAACCCTCACCGGGCCGCCTCCGTCGCCGCCCCGATGCGGAAGGAGTGTGAGGCAAACAGCCGCTCGTCTAACCCCACTGTCTTTAAACATTTTCTAAAAATCGCAATAAATTGAAAATGCAATACAAAAGGACCATCCACATATACCCAAAACGCCCCCCCCCAGGGCGTCCCTCTGCATATTCCCGTACCACCCTTACCGGACACATCTCCGAACCCGGCATAGAGTACAAAATTACGTCCATCCCCTTTCCCCTCTGATCCGTCTTTGACCGCCTCAGCCGAAAAACCCCCCTGTCGTCCGCCGACCTTACGTCTTCCGACAAAAAACCCCCGGCCATCCGTTTTGAGGGACTAACTAGCTCCCCTACCCGAAACGCCCCAAAAAATGCCACCGAAAAAAACGCCCGAAACAACCGTACTTCGTATTCCGATGAACAAACATCCCCTAAAACCCCAAAAATCCTGCGCAATATTGAGAATGACACCGGCCTCCGCACATCCTTGCTCTGGCGCCCCTTTTTGTAACCCTTTACCACCTGTTTTACCCCCAAAAAAATTGTGAGATCATTCTTACCCTCCAATTTAAACCAAAATGCCAAGGCTGACAGTTTTTTCTCCAATGAAGACACGGACCCTCCCCTCTCCATGTGCCTAACCACAAAATATACCACCAACCAACCCATTTCTCCCTCCCCCAGCTTGGCGTCCGCCAGCCGTCTGAAACTGGTCCATTCTTCCCATACCTTCGAGTACGCGGCCCATGTCTGCCCACTCACCGACCTCCTGATCCAGTCTGCCGCGACTCCCTGAACCTGTCCCACTGAAATCGAGAAAAGGCATCAGCGAGTCTGTTATCCACCCCCGGGATGTGTACAGCATACAAGAATATGTTCCACTGCAAACAACGCAACACGAGATGGCGCAGTAATCGCACCACCGGTACTGATGAACCGGAAATCCGATTAATGACCTGCACCACACCCATGTTATCGCAATTTAACCTGATCTTCAAATTCCTGCATTCCTCCCCCCATAGCTCGATTGCCACCACCACCGGGAATAGTTCTAGCAGCACCAGGTTCTTTTCAAAACCCGCAGCCACCCAGGACTCATGCCACGCCTCTGCACTTCACTGTCCCTTGAAAAAGGCTCCATAACCCGTGGACCCGGCCGCATCTGTGACCAAGTCCAGGTCAAAGTTGCTGACGGGCCCTGACATCCAGATTGCCCTCCCGTTATACGTTTCCAGAAACGTGTGCCAGATATGCAGATCCGCTTTTAGCTCTCCCGTCAAGCGCATATAATGCTTAGGAGCCTTCACCCCCGCTGTTGCTGCCAACAGCCGTCGGCAAAAGACCCTCCCCATAGGGATGATGCGGCAGGCGAAATTCAACTTGCCCAACAACGACTGCAAGGACCGCAGCTGAACCTTGTCCCGCCCCAGCATCCCCCGAATCTCCATCCGAAGATTCTCCACCTTGTCCACTGGAAGCCTGCATTCCATAGCCTCGGAATCAATCATGATTCCCAAAAAACTCAATGCCATTGCTGGACCCTCCGTCTTGTCGGCTGCCAAGGGCACCCCAAACTTTTCCGCCATGTGCTGCAACATTGACAACAATATTGCGCACACATTGGACGATGGAGTGCCCACGCACAGGAAGACATCCATGTAGTGAATAACTGAATCCGCACCTGCCACATCCCTGACCACCCACTCCAAGAAAGAGCTAAACGTTTCGAAAAACGCGCAAGAAATCGAGCAGCCCATCGGCAAACATCGATCCACGTAGAACTCATCCCGCCACCAACAACCCAACAGCCTAAAACTGTCCGGGTGAACTGGCAGTAAGCGGAACGCGGCCTCAACGTCCGACTTTGCCATCGGGGCCCCCCTTCCATACCGCCGCACCCATCGTACTGCCGCATCAAACGACGTGTATGATACCGTGCATGCCTCGGGATCTATAGCGTCATTCACCGACCCCCCCTTCGGAAAGGACAGGTGGTGAATGAGGCAAAACTTGTTCGGTTCCTTCTTGGGCACCACCCCCAGAGGCGACACCACCAAATCTGGCAGCGGCATCTCTGTGAACGGCCCCGCCATCCTACCCAGCTCAACTTCCTTTGCCAATTTTGCTGACACCACCGCCGGGTTCTCCAAGGCAGACCGCAGATTCCTAGCCAAGGGTGGCGCCTTCGACAAGGAACAGGGAATGACAAATCCCTCTGAAAACCCGCCAGCGAGCAGCCGCGCCGCCGCCCTGTCTGGGTACCTATCTAGAAAAGGCCCCATCCTTTCCCCCCTCACTGGCGTTGTCCCCCTTTCCAACAGCATCCCCCGCCCGCTTCCCCTTTTTAAAGCAACGCGACAAGGGGTGAGGCCCCCCGCATCCGGAGCACTCGTGTTTAAAACGACAGGTTCCTCCAAATTTGCAGGAACCCTCATTAAACTTCCAGCACCCCCCCATCTTTTTCCGGCCGGTGATCCGGAGGAGGGAGTACCCCCGGCCCCGCCCTGAAAAAACGGAGTATTAGTCCGGGGCGCGGAAATCATCCGCATCCACAGACTGATATCCTTGTGGTCCCAACGTATAGTAGGACGCACAGCCCGCCGCTGGCGAAACTGCTCGTCATACCTCAACCACCCTGTCCCCCCATATACCCTATACGCTTCACCTATCGCGTCCAGATAGCAGAACAGCGCAGAACAGTGTTCCGGGCTCTTCTGCCCTATGACGCTGGCCATGATTGCAAACGCTTGTTACCAATTGCTGAACGTACGAGGAATCAGCCTGTACCTTCGCTTTTCCTCGTCGTCCTTTTTGGAACTGTCTGGCTTCACCCTATCCAGGTTAAACTTCTCTAGCGGCAAAAGGGAAAAAATCTCCACATACTCACCCTTCTCGATTTTTTTCCCTAACCTCCCGCTTCAGATGAGACCCCAGCGGCCCTTCAAAGCAGACATATACTTCACCTTTAGCCTCATCAGCCATCCGGACCACATCCGTCCTGACCCCCCCCCGTTTTCTCACCCCCCGTGTCACTACCTGAACTGCTGTCCGGCACCACCCCCGTGCTCCCCCCCCACTGGGGCAGGTACCCCCCCCAGCCACAGGAACCCCCCAGCCGACCCCCCCAACCCAGGGTGCAGCCTGAGGAGTGCCTCCCTGCGTTCTCACTCTGCCTGTGTGGTTTTTGGCGCCACTCCCACCCCCTATATATATATCGCTCCACCCCCTCCACTGAACTGCACCTACAGCCACTCCCCTGAGAGCTCTCCTGTAACCTTAACCCTCCGTTGCCCAGATTCCACTCCAGTCATGCCAGCCCTACGTTAATTATTTTTGTCCTGTCACTCCGGGCTTTTCTTCTCTGCTCCATACAAGGGTCCTGCGGTTCTTGCTGCTCAACAACATCAGAACAGGGTCGGGTACTCCTGGCCTTAGCACGGACCACAACTTCGTCGTCAGAGCTATCTAGCATGGAGCCGCTGTCGTAAATAGGATCGTATTCTGAGCCAGAATCTGACAGATGCGTGACCTCCTCTTCACTATCTGTCATGCTCAAAATCCTGAAGGCCTCTTCACCACTGTACATTCGCTTTGCCATTTTGGGCTCTAAATTTAGTGGTACAGTGGTGATGATTCACAGGTAAAAAAGCACCTGACTGTAGAAAAGCAAATGTAGAAAACGCTTCCAAAAAAAACTGTTAGCGATCGCAGGGATCAGGCCTGTCTCTGCAAACGCTGCAGTTATGTGTGTTGTGTTTTTGAAGTTACAGTGATCGATCGATACTGCACTTGGGTGGGCTGGGCTGGGCTGGGCTGAGGGGCAGGAGCTAGCGGGTATCTGGGCTGATCCCGCTAACAATGCGTTTTTGGGAACCCTAAACTGCTGGGTACGCTAGTATAGATCTGATCAGATCAGATATTGATCTGTTCAGATACTATACCACTAAGGGGGGTGTATGCTTTGCGAGTTGGTGTAAGCGTTACTGGCACTAACCAAATGCTAAAAAAAAAAAAAAGGCAAGGAGAGAGGCGCCTCTGGGTGTAGTAGCTTAAAAACAATTTAATGGTTAAAAACAGATACATGTGGTTGTTACACTCACATTTGAGCAGTATGGAACAGGCATGTAATGGTTTCTTTAAGCTGGGTGAGCAGTCATCCGAGGAGGTGAGTTCCTTTTCCAGTCAGAGGGAGCGCTGTGCGGGGAGGTCACTGCTTCATCAGAAGGATGGCATCCATGGGGATGTAGATGGTTCTCAACCCGAGGTCTGGAGCGCACGTGGAGGGTTGGCGAGGGCGGATGACGTCACTGGTATGCCTAGGCAACATGGTCTCTGTTCCCCTCTGATGGCAGCCCTGGAAGTGTTTTACCCATCTCAATTTTAAACACAGACTTCCTGATCAGTTTATCCCAAACTGTCACCTTCTGACTTTTATTACCATCTCCCGCTACCTCATATTTGATATTTATGCTGTATCTGATACCTAAGGTTTATGTGTACCTATGCGCATTATTTACTTGTTTCTGTTCTTTCACTAACCAAATGCTGCCTGGGGCGACGCAGACCCTGACTGACGCTAAAATTTAATTGATATCACCCGCCGGGCGATCAGGGGGTTAAACCTTTATTGGGTTATATACGGCAGGTGCCCTGATGCTATAAACAGCAAACTAACTAACCAGCGTCAACTGTAACACTTATACGGTGATCACTGGCGAAAGGGTTAACTAGGGGGCAATCAGGGGGTTAAAACCTTTATTAGGTAATATATGGGGGTACCTGACATTTTCTAAAAACCTGGCGGCGAACCTAAAATAACTAAATAACTAACTGGCTAACCTGCGTCACCAGTGACACTTATACGGTGATCACTGGTGAAAGGGTTAACTCTAGGGGCAATCAGGGGTTTAAACTTTTATTTATGGGGATACCTAACGCTATAGAAACCTGGCAGCGAACCTCAAAAAAAACTAGCTACCTAGCGGCAACAGTGACACTAATACAGTGATCAGAAAACCGATCGCTTAGTGACACTGGCAATAGGGGGTGAAAGGGTTAACTAGGGCGGTGATCAAGGGGCTACCCTGGACCTAAAGGGGCCTAAAGCTAACTGCCCTAACACCTTTTTCTGTCACAAATGACACTAAATGCAGTGATCAGAAAATAAATGATCACTGCGACAGGGGGCTGGGGGGGGGTGATCGGGGGGTGACTGGGGGGGTTGGTGCCTATGTGTGACTGTGTCAGTGTACTGTTAAGTGCAACTCACAGTTCTGATGTCTTCTCTCCTCAAGCGTCGGTCAAAAAGACCGCCACGAGGAAAGATGACATCACTTCCCCCTGCCTGTGTTTACACTTACACAGGCAGGGCGGACAGAGGCGGCAAATGATTCGCTGGGAGCGATCGCAAGGGGATGGCTAGAAACTAATAGCTGCCCCCTCATCCCGGATCGCTCCCAGACGATTACCGATCGCCGCATGTACCGGGGGGGTCCCGATCGGACCCCCAACCCACGTCTAGGCAGGGACGTACCGGCACATCCATCTGCCTGTACATGCCATTCTGCCGACGTATATTTACATGGTTAAGTGGTTAAAAGCTTTTTTCAAGTTAGTAGCCTACTAACTTGAAAAAAGCTTTTAATAAGGCCTATTCACACTCAAGACACTCCCTGCTCTTCAAACCACCAAGACATCAAACCACTCAGGAGTAAGTTTGATTTGTAACCACATTTTCGGCACATCACAGTACTTTACATTCAATACTTGCCAATCACTGGCATCTCTTGACAGACCATAATATCTTGTGTAAGCATGTCAAATCCAATCCTGAATTGGTCTTTCGTCGAGCATATTCTTTACGTGACCGCCTGACCCAGAGTCACTATGCACCCGATACTGCTCTGAAGGTGGGACTTAACGGCACTTTCAAATGTGACGGATGCCCTCGTTGTCCGTGGGTATTAGAGGGTGAACAATTCACTTTACCGAATGGAGAAACCCTTCGCCCACGGGTGCATGCTGACTGTGATACAAGGGGTGTTATCTATTTAATGCTCTGTCAATGCCAAGCTTTTTATGTCGGCAAGACCATTAGACAATTCAGGCAGTGGATTGGGGACCACTTATATGACTCTGGTGGAGGCAAACTCACGACCATCGGGAGACATATTGTTCTATATCACCGATATGATCTGTCGGTGGTCCGCTTCCTAGTCCTTGAGGTGGTTCCTCCGAGTCCGAGGGGGGGTGATTGGGATAGGACAATTTTGCAGAGGGAAACACTCTGGATTGAACGCTTAAATGCCACCACCCCCCCTGGACTCAATGAAATGATCTCTTACAGACCTTTTCTGTGAATATGAGATGATATGCGATTTTTCTTGTGGTCCTGACATGATTACGTTTTTCTCCTCCCCCCCCCCCCCCCTCCCTTCCCTCCCTTTTGCTTGTATTCCGTTCTTTGTTTATCCCCCTTCTTTTTAATTTGTAAATTGGGTAATAGACCTATTGTCTTCGCATCTGCTGCAAAATGTCCCTGTCTTAGTTAATTGGCAATGGCCCTTCAATGTCATATAGGAGGTGTAACGGTCACCACCGTTTATGACCTTCCATCAACCCACGACAGCTCATCTGACGCTCCAACCATCCAACAGACATCAGACATCCCATTTCCCAGAATAACGAGACTTGCTCTGTGTTCTGGTTTCAAATGCAAGACAACTTTAATGGTTAGCTCTCAAGTTTTTATACAGTTGAAGCATGAAAGGAACAATCAAACTCTCCACCCACACATCACACCCTAGGGGGGCTTCAATACACCTCCAGATGGCTAATTGCTAAACATTCCAGACTTCTCGGTCTATAATTAACATGACATAATCACTGCACCTGAGAAGTCACATTCCTTCATTAACAGAATTCAAACAAAACACCATCACACAATGATATCCCCTCAATCCCCATCTTTAGACAGACGGTCCGTCTCCGACAGAAAGGTATTCACACCTCTGAGCTTCAAAAGGCTTTAAACAGTGTTATCACACAATGAAAGGCCTTTCAAGAGCCAGCCTCATTTAACATGTCAACAGTCTACATGGAGAGATGAGTCATAAAATATTCTTTGCAGACATTAAGGAATATACTGTAGATCACTGTCCACGCCAAAATAATCCAACATATGTCCCCCATCTCCTGGCTCAATCTGTGCCTAAAAGTCACTCCTGTTACATGGCTCCCTCCTTGTGGAACACTCCGGCAGACCCGGCTTGATCCTTTTCGAGTCAACTTGGGGATGTCTGGAACTAGGAGGTCGGGATGACGTCTGTTTGCCGGGATAACTCATCAGCATTGCCATCTGGCTTACCAGGTCGGTAGCTGATGGTGAAGGTGAATAATGGAATTCAGTTCTGGAACAGTCACTTGCTTTGCTCTCTCAATGGCTCCCAAAACCTGTTGCTCATGCTCTTGGGAGAGATAAGGCACAACCTGAGCGCAAATTCCATTTAACCTTTTGACAATTTCAGCCTGTTTGTGCATTTCAATATTCAAGCCACTGGACATCTCATAATACATGACGTAGTGTCGTTGCATCTCCGATTTCTCACTGGCCAACTTGTCACATTCCCATTTTAGAGTGTGATATTGTGCCGGATCTACAGTACATGTCGGGGAAGGTAGTCTTACCCGGGTCTCAGCAGCAAGCGAGTTGGTTCCAGCAACGCGGGTCGGGGCACAGGTAGTTACTGTGTGGGCTTCAGCGGGGCATATCAGGGCGTATGCAGAAACAAGGGGGGCCAAATCATTCCCTAGTAGTATATTGGCTGGCAAATCCTTCATCACCCCCACATTCACATGTCCCGAACCAACCCCCCAATCCAGGTGAACCCGGGCAACGGGTAGCCGGAAGACGGTGCCTCCCGCTACTCTTACGGCTACAGTGTCTCCGGGGTGTGCTGGCTCTCTGGGATGAGTTTCTTCTGTAGCAGTGTCGTCATGGCCCCAGTATCACGTAGCCCATTGGCTACCTTTTCATTGACCCAGACCGTCTGCCTGTGTTGCTGCCTGTTGTCCTGGTTAGCTGCTTGTATCGGATCTGCCTCGTGGAGAACGCCTCAATGTTCTTCCTCCTCAACGCAGTGGGCCACAGGCATGGGTGTGTGGGGGTTCCCCCTTTCTAACTGCCTCCATGACTGTGACTGCCTGGGTGGATTCAATGGACAGTCTAGCTTTCTGTGTCCTAGCTGTTTACACCCAAAACACCTGAAGGGCTGTGAGTAGTCCTGGGAGTTGAACCTGGGCTGCTGAGGATAAGTGGCTGCTGGAGGTGGTGTTGTAGGACGGTCCGACTGGGGTTTGTAGGCAATAGCCGGCGGGGGTGCCGCTGATCGATAATCCACCCGAGCTGTTGTCTTGACCACAGAGTTGTCCAGTTTGTGGGCGTCTGTGTATTCGTCTGCCAGGCAAGCTGCTTCAGACAAGGAGAAAGGGTTTCTGTCCCGGACCCACTCTCTGACTTCTCGGGACAGTTTGTCAAAGAAGTGCTCCAGCAGGAACACCTGCAGCACCTCTTCCCCGGATTCTGCTTGGCATCCATCGACCCAGTGGGATGCTGTGCGGTGTAAGTGGCATGCCCACTCGGTATATGAGTCTCCAGTCTGCTTGCTCGTCTCTCGGAACCGCCTCCGGTATGCCTCTGGTGTGACGGCATACCTGGCCAAAAGTGCTTCTTTTACCAGTCCATAGTTCATAATATCCTTGTATGGGATGGCCCTGAACGCTTCACTGGCCCGGCCGGACAATTTCCCAGACAAAATGGTAACCCATTCCTCTGTGGGCACCCGGTGTAGGGCACATTGCCATTCAAAATCAGCAAGGTACCCATCAATCTCCCCTTCAGTTTCAATGAAGTTCTTAAAAGCAGCAAAATGTCTTTTTCCTTTCAGTTGGTGCTGCTGTGACTTCTGCTGCTGCAGAACCTCTTTGCCGTAGCCAATTTGCGTCCACAGCAGCTATAACTCGGTCTATGATCTCCAGTGGAGGGTTAGGACCATAGTGTGCCAGTCTTAGTTTGACGACCCGATCAAAATTTGCCTCCTCCGGGGTCCTGTCTGTTACGCTGGGCCTTTCCGTTAAGTTGGGTCTTTCAGATCCATCCATTTGGACAAGTTCTGTGATCACGTCCATCTTCTTATGGTTGCTGGCCGGTCTGCCACGGTTCTCCAGTAGTCCTTGTAGCTGTCCTTTAAACAATGGAATTATCCCACCGCTGCCACCACTTGTAACAGTCATCACCGTTTACGACCTTCCATCAACCCACGACAGCTCATCTGACACTCCAACCATCCAACAGACATCAGACATCCCATTTCCCAGAATAACGAGACTTGCTCTGTGTTCTGGTTTCAAACAACTTTAAGGGTTAGCTCTCAAGTTTATATACAGTTTAACCACTTGACCACTGGGCACGAAAACCCCCTTAATCACCAGACCAATTTTCAGCTTTCGGTGCTCTCACAATTTGAATGACAATTACTCAGTCATACAACATTGTACCCATCTGAAATTTTTGTCCTTTTTTTCCACACAAATAGAGCTTTCTTTTGGTGGTATTTGATCACCTCTGCGGTTTTTATTTTTTGCGCTATAAAAGAAAAAAGACTGAAAATTCTGTAAAAATAAAAAAAAAATTCTAGTTTCTGTCATATTAGCAGGTTATTTCTCACACACATCATATGCATACTACAAATTACACCCCAAAACACATTCTGCTATTCCTCCCGAGTATGGCGATACCACATGTGTGAGACTTTTACACAGCGTGGCCACATACGGAGGCCCAACGTGCAGGGAGCACCATCAGGCGTTCTGGAGCACCCAGGCCAATTTTGACATTTCTCTCCTACATGTAAAAATCATCATTTATTTGCTAAAAAATTACATAGAACCCCAAAACATTATATATGTTTTTTTTTCAAATACCCTAGAGAATACAATGACGGTTGTTGCAACTTTTTATCTTGCACGGTATTTTCGCAGCAATTTTTTGAACGCGTGTTTTTAAAAAAAAAACTGTTTTGTGCTTAAAAAAAAAAAAACAGTAAAGTTAGCCCAATGTTTTTGCATAATATGAAAGATGAAGTTACGCCGAGTAAATAGATACCCAACATGTCACCCTTCAAAATTGCACACGCTCGTGAAATTGCGCCAAACGTTGCTACTTAAAAATCCCCATAGGCGACGTATTGCAAGGTATTGGAGTATTGAGGGTATTGCGGAGTATTGGGGGGGTATTGCAGAGTATGGGGGGGTATTGCAGAGTATGGGGGGGTATTGCAGAGTATGGGGGGGTATTGCAGAGTATGGGGGGGGTGGTATTGCAGAGTATGGGGGGGGTGGTATTGCAGAGTATGGGGGGGGTGGTATTGCAGAGTATGGGGGGGTATTGCAGAGTATGGGGGGGTATTGCAGAGTATGGGGGGGTATTGCAAAGTATGGGGGGGGTATTGCAAAGTATGGGGGGGGTATTGCAGAGTATGGGGGGGGGTATTGCAGAGTATGGGGGGGGGGTATTGCAGAGTATGGGGTGGTATTGCAGAGTATGGGGGGGGTATTGCAGAGTATGGGGGGGGTATTGCAGAGTATGGGGGGGGGTATTGCAGAGTATGGGGGGGGGGTATTGCAGAGTATGGGGGGTATTGCAGAGTATTGCACTTTACTTTACTTTATCATTTTTTTTTTTACTGCAGAGTATTGCGCAGGGATGGCTGGATCTGTGACTGCAATTGTCACAGATCCAGCCCACAGTGCGGCGGCTGCTGCTGCCGCCCGATCCCCCCCCCCCCTCCCTCTCCTCTCACACTGTACCGAACGGTACAGAGAGGAGAGGGAGGAACCGGCGTCATTACATGACGCCGGTTTGTTTACAAGTGATCGCGCCGTCATTGGACGGCGCGATCACGTGGTAAGGAGCCGCTTCCATTGGCTCCTTACCGCGATCCGTGTTGCTGCGGGTCCCGTGGACCCAGCGAGCGCCGGTGATCGCGTGTGCGCGCCCGCTCGGGCGCGCAATTCCGACTCTCTGGGAGGACGTATATTGACGCCCTCCTAGAGTTAGGGAACCGCCTTGTAGCCGTATTTCGGCTATAGGGCGGTTACCAAGTAGTTAAGCATGAAAGGACAAATCAAACTCTCCACCCACCCATCACACCCTGGGGGGGGCTTTAATACACCTTCAGATGGCTAATTGCTAAACATTCCAGACTTCTCTGTGCCGGTCTATAATTAACATGACCTAATCACTGCACCTGAGAAGTCACATTCCTTCATTAACAGAATTCAAACAAAACACCATCACACAATGATGTCCTCTCAATCCACATCTTTAGACAGACAGTCTGTCTCTGACAGAAAGGTAATCACACCTCTGAGCTTCAAAAGGCTTTAAACAGTGTTATCACACAATGAAAGGCCTTTCAAGAGCCAGCCTCATTTAACATGTCAACAGTCTACCACAGAGAGATGAGTCATAGAATATTCTTTGCAGACATTAAGGAATATACTGTAGATCACTGTCCATGCCAAAACAATCCAACATATGTCCCCCCTCTCCTGGCTCAATCTGTGCCCAAAAGTCACTCCTGTTACAGAAGGTCCTTGTGTCTTTTACCTCCCAATTAGGATTGGGTCTTTGATCCCCCTTTATTCGTGGCGATTCTCAGACCTGGCTCTCCCAGGTCTGAGGCTAAATAATTATTAACCTATTTTAATTCAGCAAGTTTAAATCACTGACATTTAAAAAGAATATTCTTCATGTTATGTGTTTTACATGTTCTCTATTACTGTGATTAGGTCTGGCTGCAATGTGGGTTCTCTACCTGCAGAGGTTGCCTGGCTGCTGGGGCTGGCCGTTTTTCCTTCCCTCCCATTGGTGGACAAGTACTCACTTCTTGGCTGGGATGTTGGTTTTGACCAATCCCAGCGTGCCTCTGTGGACCAGGCCTCTGGCCAATGGCGCTTCTCGAGGCATTTGATGCAGCACTGAATGGTGTCTGGCATCACAGGGGTGTGTTGACCCTGTGACATCACACGTCGCTCCGTCCGAGCGGCGTGCAATGACGGCGGGGTTGGGGAAACACATTTAAGGGCTCCGGCTGGAGGCCATTGTGTGAGCTCTCTGACTCTCCATGGGCTGTATTCCTGGGATCTGAGAGTTGGGGTAAGTTATTTTGTTCTGTGCATTGTGTTTTTTTAAGCTGCCGATTTACTCCCCTTATCTGATCCTTTGTTCCTCACTTTTGGCTCCTTAGTGCGGTCCCTGCTTGTAATTAGTCCTCACACTGTAAATTAACCATGCAGTGTTTTGGGACTTTACTGCGTTGATGACCCTCAGCTGATTATCCTCCGCTGCCCTGTCACAACAGACTTGCCCTTACACTTGTTGTAACGCTCACATCCCAGCAGCCCTAATCAAGTGCTGTTACCGGCCTTGGTAAGATGTCTGAGTTTTATTTATTTTTGTATCATATTACCTCACTACCTGGTGTTAATAGCAGTTGCTATGTTGGTACATGGGTGTTTCTTCCCTCCTCCTTCCCTGCCTTACCCCCTCCCCCCCTCCCAGTTTTCTTTTCCCCTCTCACCCCCTCCCCCTCATCCTTCCCTTGCCCCCTGCCCCCCTTCCCCCCTCCTCCTTCCCCCTTTTCCCTCCCCCTCCCCCCTCCTTGCTTCCCTCTTCTTTCCCTTCTATCAAGTCCCCCCCTTCCCCATTTCCATCCCCCCTCTTCCCCTTCTCCCTTTCCTCCCCTTTTCCCCTCCTCTCCTTTCACCCTCTTTCCCTCCCCCTCTCCCCTTCCTTTCCTTCTCCATTTCCCTTCTCCCCCTTCCCCCCCTTTCCCCCTCTTTCTTACCCCTTCTCCCTCACCTTTTCCCTTCCTTGCCTCTTCCCCCCCTTTCCCATCCCCCTTCCCCCCTTCCCTCCTTCCCCCTTTTTCCTTCTCTCCTCTCCCCCTCCCTCCCCTTTCCCACCCCCCCTTCCTTGCCTTCCTTTGGTGTTGCTCGTCACACGCTACCTTTCCTTCACTCACGTGGGGCCCTCCTCCCTATACAATAATTAAGACTATTAACCTCTAAATATTATTACTCTATCGGAGAACACATTTTTTCCTCCTTGTCCGCCGTTGAGGGATTTTATCCGGCGTGCTCCATGTCGGTCCTTGACCCTCTAGTGGTAAGCAGATCTATGTCAATTTGCATACTTAACCTCTTAGGCCTTGTACACACGGTCGTTCCAAACCAATGAGAATGGTCCCATGGACCGTTTTCATCGGTTCACCGCTGAAGTGGCCTGATGGTCTGATGTGCGTACACACCATAGTTCCAAAAACCGATCGGGTCAGAACGCGGTGACATCAAACACATGACGTGCTGAATAAAACAAAGTTAAATGCTTCCAAGCATGCGTCGACTTGATTCTGAGCATGCGCGGGTTTTGAACCGGTGCTTTTCTGTACTAACCATCGGTTTGGACCTCTAGACCTCCTCTGTAACTCTAAACATGTAACCTGTAAAAAAAATTAAAGCATCGCTTAGGACAGTGGCCATCATCCCTGTCCTCAGGACCCACTAAGGCCTCGTACACACGACCGAACATGTTTGCTGAAACTGGTCCGTGGACCAGTTTCCGCCGACATGTTCGGTCGTCTGTACGGCCGACCGGACCGGATTCCCGGCCGAGCGGACAGGTTTCCAGCGGACAAATGTTTCTTAGCATGCTAAGAAACATGTCCGCTGGAAGCCTGTCCGTCGGACATGTTCGGTCGTCTGTATGACTCACCGGACATGTCCGCTCGGCCGAAAGCCCTTGCATGCGTCAAAGTGATTTGACGCATGCGGGGACATCACCGTGTATCCTGTTCGCGGGAAATTTGGTCTGATGTTGTGTACAGCCATCAGACCAAATGATCCCAGCGGACATGTCTGATGAAAACGGTCAGCGGACCGTTTTCATCAGAGAGGTCCCGTTGTGTGTACGAGGCCTAACAGGCCAGGTTTGCAAGACACGATGTGTTTGGGTGGGTAATTGCATGAGTGCTCATGTGTATATAAGGGGAGCCCTTGGAAGGGTCTAAACTGCTTGGGCTCTGATGAAGAGGTCCTTGTAGCCTTCGAAACGCATCAGCCGGCAGTGACACACCTTTATCCCCCCTATTTGGAGTGTGGTTTGAGGGGTATCCATCACAGCGTTGTCGATAACCTACTATGTTGCTCTCCTTGTGAGTAGTTTTTTATTCTCTTTTTTTTTTATTCTATTTTTATTCTATTAAATTGTCAACGGTAACACACTAGGCTGGGGCGCCTTTTTTTTCTCTTTTCTTTTGTTTGCTACCAGGATATTCCCCATCCATGAAGGGCAGCAAGGCCACTGTTACCATTATTGGCATGTTTTCCCATGGAACATTGACTGTTGGATAAATCCACTTGTGCGCAGGAGTTTTTTTGTTTTCTGTGTTCAGGTTTGCAAGATAACTGAAATACATCACAGGTGATATAATTTGCTGCTCAGTGATTGCAGTATTCTAGTCTGCAAGGTAATTCATGAAACCTGGCCTGTTAGTGGGCCCTGAGGACAGGGTTGGTGACCACTGGCTTAGAATACAAAATAAAAACGTGCTAACTTTAGTGTTTTTATATACTGTGTATGTATATATATATATATATATATATATATATATATATATATATATATATATATATATATATATATATATATATATATATATATATTGTAACAGAATGACCCGGGACAAACAGAGACTTTGTAAGGATGAGGGGTACTCCTGTACCGGCGTCACCAAGGAGTCTTATGTCTAGGGTCACCTTATGTCCGATAGGGCCATAGGGTGACTGAGAAATTATATCCTAAATTACAGGACAGGGGACATCACTGATAGTTCATATTGCAGGATCTTGAGATATTGCAAGTTGTTGGTTAATTGTGACCCAACCAGTCAATAGTGACTGGTTTCTATGATTAGCCCTGGCTAGTGACATGCTAATTGAGTCTGCTTCTGAAAGACCTCTCATTGTGTGATGCTGCTTTGTGTGAATTCTATTGATATAAGATGTGTAATGGAACTTGCCAAGCTGTATGCGGAGACAGAACGTCTGTCTAGGGATGTGGATTGAGAAGAGATCATTGTGTGATGGTGTTTTGTTTGAGTTCTGTTAATGAAGGAATGTTCAGTGATTAGGTCATGATAATTATAGCCCGGCACCGAGATGTCTAGAATGTTTAGCAATTAGCCATCTGAAGGTGTATTGAAGCCCCCCAGGGTGTGGGTGGAGAATTTTATTGTTCATGTGCCTTGAAAACTGTATAAAAGCTGAGAGTGAACCATTAAAGTTGTCTTCATTTTGGAACAAGTAGACAGCTGCGTGTCTCGTCTTGATTCTGGGGAAATGGGATGGATCGAGTCCTGTTGGTTGGAGTGTCGATAAGCTGTCTTGGATGTGATGGAAGGTCGTAAACGGTGGTGACCGTTACATATATATATATCATCCTATCAGTTTGTGCTGCAGAGTGTGTGTGAGCTTGTATTTAAACTGGCCGCTCTGTATGTAACTTATGACAGGCTGCGCAAGCAGCCCCGTATCTCCAGAACCATAAATGATAGGAGCCCCACATGACGAGTGGTGGGGTGGGTCTTCAGCTTCATACCCCCCAAATGTGGGGTCTCTGTGACCCCTGGTCGCAGAGCTACAATCCTCGAAGTCGATCTTTTTTTTTTTGTGATTTTTTTTCTTTTTTGGGAAAATGGGCCTATCTTGAGGAAGGGGCCTGGAGCTACAGCTCCAATAGCCCCTATGTTAATCCGGCCCTGTCTCCCCAGGCTGATTGTCCCCGGCCTTCGATTCACTTGATTTCAGTTCTTCAGTCATGTAGGCACAGCATCACATATGGGCATTACCTATGGTAAGGTGACCAGATTTTTAAAATGAAATCCGGGGACATATTTTTTATTTTCTAGTAATGGCAACAATCAGCGACTCTCTGCCCTGTCGCCGCCCGCCTCACAGCCTGTCAGGTCTTACTCTTTGGGCCCCGGCTACTACTGGATGGGAAGCGGAGGAAGATCACTCGGCCAGGGAAGGCAAGGAGATAGGCAGGTGGCTGGCCAGGATTTGAGCCAAGGCAGAAGAACATGCAAGCAAAGTTAAATGGGCATGCGCCCGAAACTGAAGAAATATTCCCTCTGCTCTGACCAGCACATGATCATCAGAAAAGGGCACAGATATTGGGAAAAATACAACCCCCCTATGCTAGTAAGCACGGCGGAGCAGGGGTGTCTAATTTTTTTATTTTAATTCTGCACTGATTGGCTTTGAAATTGCCCCTGCCCCCTATTAAATCCAATCTGGGAACAAAACCAGGGACAGACTTGGTCCGGTGACAGTGTCCTCAATCAGGGGACTGTCCCCTGAAACTAGGAAAAACTGCGCCAAGAAGTATAAATAAGACACAACAACAGTAGTCCTTGTGAATAAAGAGTATTAGTCCAATAAACTGATGCTTGAAACAGACAACACCCAGGTGCTTGCAAGATCCAGTGAACCACCACCACATGGACAGAGGCTTACCAAAAGGTAATGAAGTATCAGCATAAATATATTCCACAGCCGTTCATGGATCACAGGCAGATGACAGCAAATTCAATCCAGGAAAACAGCCACATAGAGAGTCCTCAGTACTGGTACAGGTTAACATCAGCTCATAGACGAAGGTAATTTCGGTCGTATAAAAACAAATGCCGGCCGGCATAGAGAGGAGCCCTTCCTCGTAGCGTCGAACGCGGTGACGTCACTGCACGCTGTGTACCCAGACGCGTTTTGTCATAAAATGAAGTTCTCAATGGGGATGGGCTCTGCAGTGATCCACCGCTATTTAAATACCCAAGCCTCGCTTTGGATACCAGGAAACAGAAATACCAAAACTCCATTTTGGAAGTGGGAAACTAACAGAGAGACCGCCACATATCAGCAGCAGACTCTGTGAAAAGTGAGGCAAAACGTGAAATAAAATAGAAGAACTTTGGGGTATTAATCCAAAGTTAACATATTAGAAAACTAAAATAATCTAAACGTATATATATAAATTACCGAATTGATGATCATTACAAGTTAATATAGGTTTATAAAGATACGATAGTGGCCTCCCAAACGATACCTAACAACAAGAAAAAGTAATTATTGGGTTTAAAATAACTATATATATATATATATATATATATATATATATATATATATATATATACTAGAAATTATATCCACTTAATGGACACAATATAAGGACATAATGGACAAAGTATAATAAATATCAAAAAATATATTAAATATTTTGAATATGAACAAGGAAAAAGATTTTATGTTTTGTTTTTACAGTAATTGATACTGGTAAGTGAAAAAATACTAAAAATAGACATTCAAAAATATTCTTAATTGATCTCTATCCTGGTATATCAAACCAAGACTTGTACACATAGGAATATATTAAAACTTTACACAGAAGACATTATATTACAAAAAGGATCAGGCATTATTAATAAAAGCGTTGACATCGGTTTCAATGTTTAAACCATAAGGCGTGTAACATTTTAAACGATGAATCCAAGACATCTCGAGTTTAGAGATTTCTCTCACTAGAGCACTACCCCTCCAATGAGGCTTAAATTTGTCGATACCCAGAAACAGTGTTTTTGAGGGATCCTTATTATGCTTCAAGAGGTAGTGTTTTGACACTGAATGGTCTTTAAACCCATTAATAATGTTGGTAATATGTTCATTTAACCGGACTTGTAACGGTCTTTTGGTCCTGCCCACATACTGAAGACCACATGGGCACTGTAAGAGATAAACAACACCGGTAGTCTTACAGGTAATAAAAGGTTTTATACCATGTACTTTACCCGTAGATGAAGATGTGACCACAGTAGTTCTTCTATTTCTACAAGATTTATTAGAACAAACTCTACAACGTCTGCATTGATAATAGCCAGTTATTTGTTCAAAGAAAGATCTACCAGCATCACGTGGAGGGTTCAGAACATTGGGTGCAATAAAGTGGCGTAATGATGGTGCACCCTTAAAGATTACCCTAGGTCTCTCAGGGAGAAGATCTTTTAGTACAGGGTCATTCCTAGCTAAATGCCAGTGTTTGTTGATTAGCTGCTTTACGCCTCCATGTTGAATGGAGTATGGGGTAACAAAAGGAATGCCTACTGGGAATAGATCACGCTCCTCAAAAGCACATTCTTTTAAAAGATCGGTTCGTGGAACGGAACTAACCTTCCTCAAAGTCTCTTCGTATCCCTTTTCCAGGAACCTCTCAGTCAAGACTTTGGCCTGTTCAAAGAATTCAATCAGGTCAGAGCAATTCCTCTGAAGCCTTAGGTATTGGCTCTTAGGGATAGCTCTAAGCCATTGGTTATGATGGCAACTCCTTAATGGGATAAAGGAGTTGCGATCCGTCACCTTAAAAAAGTGGATGTGTTAAACCCATTATCCCAAATCTTTACAGTGAGGTCTAAATAATGAACCTCAGATTGGCTAGTTTCAAACTTTAATTTAATCCCTCTCTGATTGAGGTTCAGATGAGCCATGAAACTCTCCAAACTGGCAAGGGGGCCATCCCATAGGAGGAGGATGTCATCAATATACCTGGCCCATGGGGGTGTGGTTTGGAGCGCGAGCCGGATGGACGCGTGAGACCGGAGCTCCGGACCATCGGGAACAAGAGCAGCATCTAGCAGCCCGTACGAGGCCCACATACACCTCCCAAATACCTGGAGAACCTGCCCGGGAGATCCGCCGCTATGACCGGGAAGCGTCACACGGAACGAAAGCCGCAGAGGCTTACCGACTTCTTCGTCCCGCATGGAAGAGCCGGAATCCAAGATAGCGCTGGGGCCTGCTCGCCTGCACATACATCCTCGCAGAAGAAGACACCTAATGCAGGTACCCGCAACCAAATCTTGCTATCCCCAGACGCTACACTATCTGCTCCCTTGACCCCGACCACCCGTAGCCCAGCTAAATCTAGACCTAGGCTGGATGAGGGGGGATACGACAAGGCCGCAAGCCTGGAAAGGAGCCAGGCCTCAGACTCTGGGGATGACACGCGGGATTTACCCGACTCTATAGTCTCCTTTCCCACACAGAACCAACCTGTAGGCGATACGGTTTTAAAGGACATGTTAATATCATTGAGAAGCACTTTACAGTCAGACATGGCTTCCTGCATGCATCACCTTGGTAAAGACATACAAGAAGTGGGCAGGAGGGTGGATCACATTGAGACTAAAATGGAGGAGTATGCCACAACTATAAATGATCTGGTGGATGCGAATGAGGGCAGGGACGGTGACTCTGAATGGGTTAAAGCGAAATTTGCGGATTTGAAGGACAGATCCAGGAGGAAAAACCTGAAAATTAGAGGGATCCCAGAATCTGTGTTGCAACCTGACCTGGGTCACTATGCCTCCACCATGTTTAAAGCCCTCATACCAGAATCACAGGATCATATACCGCTGGGGATACCCAACTAAACTCTCTGTCACTAAGGACAACCGCACCTTCATAATTCCGTCCTTAGAAAAGGGCCTTGACCTGCTCAGAGAATGGGGTATTCTGCCTGAAAATGGTGAAGGGCCTGCCTCAGACCGCAACCCCCGCCGGATAGAGCTCGAATGGAGACAAGTTACAGCCAGGAATGGTAAGTCACACACCTGATGTGGGCCAGGGTCTCTAACTACACCTAGGTTCCTACTACCCGGAACCGACTCAGTCTGTTCTAACTTTCCCCCCGTTGCGAATAGTGTTGCTCAAGAATATTCGCATTGCGAATATTCGTTACGAATATGGCATATTCGAGTATTCGCGAATAACTCGAATTTCGCGGCCAATATTCGCTATTCCGAATATTCGTATTTTTTCAATTTTATTTTTAAAACAGATCACATCCTAGTGATCTCCATCGACGTCTAAAAGCATTGCTGGTATGATTAGAGACCCTGGGCCGAGTAGCTGAGGCGATCCTTTTATATTGCCGAATATTCGCAATGCGAATATTCGGCAAAAGGAATATTGCGCGATTATTTTCTCCGCCCTTCTTTTGCATCAGAGCCAATCAGAGATCTCCTACCACAGTTGTCAGAGGTTAGCAACCTCCATAGCAACCAATAGGAACCTGCCTGCACGACCATTATATAAGATCACTCCCAGCAGTATTTCAGTGCAGATTCACAAGGTGGCTAGAGAGAGTGGAGTGTTTCTGTGTGATCTTACAGCTTACAGCATCAGCATTGTGCTTCACTAGATTTCAGTTCAGATTTTCCAGCTTCTAAACTGCTTTTTTCAAAGCAAAAGACCCAACAGCTTTTTTAAAAGCTCAGATTTGTGTTGTTTTGTCCAGGTTAGTGTAGCTTAGTGTTAGATAGATTTCTGTGTAGTTAGTGAAAGTGTACATAGTGTAAGTGTACATTTCTTTAAGGTAGCTTAGTTTAGTGTGTGTTTAGTGTCTGTGTTTTGTGTAAAAAAAAAAAAAAAAAATAGCTTTAGTTTAGCCATATAACTTTGTGTAAGTAGTTAGTGTTTGTTTAGTGCATATTAGTTTAGTATTTGTAGTCCTCGTCTTTGTCCTTGTCAGTCAGTGTAAAAAAAAAAAAAAAATTAGCTTTAGTTTAGCCATATAACTTTGTGTAAGTAGTTGGTGTTTGTTTAGTGCATATTAGTTTAGTATTTGTAGTCCTCGTCTTTGTCCTTGTCAGTCAGTGTAAAAAAAAAAAAAAATGTTTAGGTGTAGTAGTTTTATTATAGTTTAGTAGCTGTCTACGTCTTTGTCTGCGTCTTTGTCTGCGTGCCTGTCTTGCTAAAAAAACAAACACTCCTTTCTCACATTCCCCCCCCCAATAAAGTTTACCCCCCCCCACATCAGCAAGTATGAGCAGCATACGTGGCCGTGGCAGCAGGGGTAGGGGAGTTACTTCCAGTGCTGGGTCGCTGCCAGCACGGGGTACCTCTCGCGCCCCTACTAGTGGTAGAGAATCAGGTGGAAGGGGAGTCCGCCTCATCCGCGATTTTTTTCCCTCGGGCAGCCGCCCGATATTGCCTTCTCAGGCTCCAGTAGTGGTGGAGTATATGGGGCACAGCAGTGACACTGAGTCGTAAGTCCCGACTCCCAGTAGCACCACCAGTACACCGGTGCCTTTAGTACCCAGCCCCCAAGAGTCCAGCCTCGTACTGTTTGACAGCGACAGTGAGAGGGATATCTTGGGGGAGGCCCTGCATCAGGCAGACATCCAGTTCTGTCCTGATGGTCAGGACCTTTTTGAAGGGATGATGGAGGAGGAGGATGGGGTACCTGCTGTCAGTATCCCAGAGACATCCCTTCCAAGTGGTGCTGGTGTTTTTGTGCAGGAAACACCCGCACCTAGTCAGACCCAGGCGTCGGTGAGGGGACAGCGGAGCCAGGCTAGCGGCTCCATGTCAGCTGTTTCCCTCAGACCACCACATTCCAGCCCTGGGTCTGACATATCTGGGGGCGAAGATGATGGTGACACAACATGGGTGCCACCTGCCAGTGCCTTGTCGGTTCACAGCAGCAGTGACGATGAGGAAGGTAGGCACCCTGGGGAAACGGTGCGCCAGGTCACCAGGGAGACCAGCGTCAGGGTCTCCACTGGTGATGGCAGCAGGAGGTGTCAGCAGCAGCAGGCAGCTCCACCTGTGTGCACCGAGTCCCAGCAGGTGCAAGTCAGCGTCACCCCATCTGACAGGAGGGCAGCGCTGAAGTCACCTGTCTGGGCCTACTTCACCCTGGTAGCAGATAACCATACTGTAGCCATCTGCCAGATCTGTCGTGCCAGGGTGAAGAGAGGGAAGTGCATGGCTCGGGTGGGTACCATAGCTCTCAACCAGCAACCTGAGAATTAACCACTGGCGGGAGTATGACCAGATGAAGCGTGGTGGTGGTAGCAGCGCCACCACCACAAGTGAGCAGGGTACAGCAGCCCCTGCCACAGCTTCATCTGTTCCCAGCAGGTCATGCCCCCCCGCTCCCTCTAGTAGAGGTACTGGTACCGGCAGCCAGACCTCTACTTCCACAGCACCCTCCTCGTCTGTGTCCTGCACTGCAGTCCTGCGCCAGGTGTCGCTTTCCGACGCCTTCGAACGCACCACTCCCTTCCCCCCTGTAGACCGACGTGTGCGTTCCCTCCATGGGCTCCTGGCAAGGGTTATTGGAGGCCCAACCCCAATGGCGTCTCCCCAGCTGCCATTTCTTTGCCAGGACTGGTGTCCCTGCCCTACACCAGCACATTGTGCAGAATGTAACCCTGTCGCTGGATCACGCTGTCAGCGACAGGGTGCATCTCACAATGGATGGCTGGACCAGCAGGCATGGGCAGGGCCGGTACATCAGCTTCACGGCCCATTGGGTTTCCCTCCGAGGCGCCGGGGAGGGATCAGCGGCATCAGATTTTGTGGTGCCGCCCCGGGGTGTCCAGGGGAGAACTGCTGGTCTCCGTCAAGCCACTGTCTCCGCAGCTGCTGAGCCTCCCAGCAAGCGCCCCCGTAGCTACTCAAGTGTGGGGCACGTGCGCTGTCAGGCCGTGCTCCAGCTTGTTAGTTTAGGGGACCGGAGACACACTGGACAAGAAGTACTGACCGCACTTCAGGCTCAGGTCCAGAAGTGGCTGAAACCCCGAAGGCTCCAGGCAGGTATGGTTGTCTGTGACAATGGCAGCAACCTACTCTCCGCCCTCCAGGCTGGCAGTCTGACCCACGTGCCCTGTCTGGCACATGTCCTCAACCTTGTGGTGCAGAAGTTCCTGCGCACCTATCCCGGGTTGAGTGACATTGTGCTAAGGGTGCGTAGGATTGCCAGCCACTTCAGGCGCTCCCCAACCGCTACCGCGTCCCTGTCCAAGTTGCAGCGGGACAAGCGGGACAACAGCCTGCCCCTTCACAGGCTGATTGTGGACAGTGTGACGCGGTGGAACTCCACCCTCCACATGCTGGAGAGGTTGTGGGAGCAGCGAAGGGCGGTGAAGGAATACCTGCTGGAGCAAGGCACTGCTGGGCCATCACAAACACTCCCGTACATCACCAGTGCGGAGTGGGGGCAGATACACCAGGTCTGCCATGTGTTGGCCCCTTTCGAGCAGGCGACCAAGATAGTCAGCAGGGAGCATGTCGGCCTCAATGACGTGCTCCCTATAGTGTTCCTGCTGGACAGGGCACTAGATCGCCTGCTCGAAGCTGGGGAGAGTGCCTTGGTTGAGCAGGAGGAGGCAACACTGCTCCAGCAAGACCAGGCCCAGGACGAGGAGGAGGAGTATGATGATGATGAGGAGGTTACTGGTGACGTCCTGGAGTCAGGGCCTTGTCAGGAGGGAGAGCCGGTGTTGGGGGCACCGATAGTCCGGGGGTTGGGCATCTCTGAGCGCGAGCAGCAGCGCCTCCAGCATGAAGAGTCGGACGTCATGGACCCGGGCAGCCATGAGGAGTCACAGCGGGTTGTGCTCTTCCCCATGGCTGCCCACATGCTGAGATGCCTCAGGAGGGACCCCCGGGTTCAGACTATCAAGGAGATGGATAATTTTTGGATGGCCACCCTTTTAGATCCAAGATGCAAGGGGAAACTGGAGCAGTTCCTCCCAGCCAGCCGGAGGCAGCGCCGGATGGAGAAACTGCAGGCACGCATAGTCAGCCGGTTGGAGCAGGCAACTCCCCGGCCTCCAGTTGTCCCCCCTCATCTCACCCAGCAGGTGGCTGCACCCAGCAGCAGCAGCAGCCGAGCAGGGGACCTAATGGGTGAGATGAGGATGTTCTTCCAATCTGAGCGACCCAGTACCAGCAGCAGCAGCAGTCGCCACCAGCGGCTGGCCCACATGGTGGCAGATTGCATGGGGTCCGTCGGTGCTTCTGACAGTATGAGCACCGATGACCCCATGGAGTACTGGGTTGCCAGATTGGACACCTGCCGCGAGTTTGCTCAGTATGCGCTGGAGTTATTGTCTTGCCCCCCCTCCAGCATACTATCTGAGCGGACATTCAGCGCGGCAGGTGGAGTGGTCACGGACAAGAGGACCCGTCTGTCCACAGACTCCGTGGACAGACTCACATTCATCAAGATGAATGAGTCCTGGATCGGCGGTGACTTTCTGGCACCCGCCGTCGGTTCAGGGCGCTGAAGGGTCCCTTGTCATTCATTCCCTGATGTATTTATACCTTTGAAACTCATAGTGGGCTTGTAGTGTTAAGGGCATAAATATTTCCATGCTGTGTCATTAAGCCACTATAAGGAGTCCTGATGCTGCTGCCACATTATTTTGAAAAGTAATTGCTCATCATGAATTTAAAAAGTCACGTATAGCATAGAAATAACGTTAATCAAACTTTTAAATTATGAGGCACTATGGTATAGTCAGGCTACAGCTACTTAAGGCCTGTGTCATTCTGCTTTTCAAATTTAATCACCATGCTACTGCAACTTAAAGCTTTTGTAATTTTGCCACCATATGGGCTCCTACTACTAATGCCAAAAGGCTGAGTGATTATGTACCGATATATTACTCATACTGCTGCTGTCACCTTTTGTCCGAGAGATTTGCCACTTTCTATTACTGCTGCTGCTGCTGATGGCACCTCTTGCCCGAGCGATTTGACACTATATTGTCTACTATTACTACTACTGCTGCTGCGCACGACACCTATGTCACGAGTTATTTGCCACTCTATACTACTATTACCACTGCTGCTGCTACTGTTCATCATGGTACCTCTTGCCCGAGTGATTTGACACTATATTGTCTACTACTACTACTGCTCAGTCACGACACCTATGTCACAAGTTATTTGCCACTCTATACTAGTATTACCACTGCTGCTGCTACTGTTCATCATGGTACCTCTTGCCCGAGTGATTTGACACTATATTGTCTACTACTACTACTGCTGCTGCTCAGTCACGACACCTATGTCACGAGTTATTTGCCACTCTATACTACTATTACCACTGCTGCTGCTGCTGTTCATCATGGCACCTCTTGCCCGAGTGATTTGACACTATATTGTCTAATATTACTACTACTGCTGCTGCTCACGACACCTATGTCACAAGTTATTTGCCACTCTATACTACTATTACCACTGCTGCTGCTGCTGTTCATCATGGCACCTCTTTCCCGAGTGATTGACACTATATTGTCTACTACTACTACTGCTGCTGCTCAGTCACGACACCTATGTCACGAGTTATTTGCCACTATATACTACTATTACCACTGCTGCTGCTGCTGTTCATCATGGCACCTCTTTCCCGAGTGATATAACACTATATTGTCTACTATTACTACTACTGCTGCTGCTCACGACACCTATGTCACGACACGAGTTATTTGCCACTATATACTACTATTACCACTGCTGCTGCTGCTGCTGTTCATGGCACCTCTTTCCCGAGTGATTTTACACTATATTGTCTACTATTACTACTACTGCTGCTGCTCAGTCACGACACCTATGTCACGAGTTATTTGCCACTCTAAACTACTATTACCACTGCTGCTGCTGCTGTTCATGGCACCTCTTTCCCGAGTGATAAAACACTATATTGTCTACTATTACTACTACTGCTGCTGCTCACGACACCTATGTCACGACACGAGTTATTTGCCACTATATACTACTATTACCACTGCTGCTGCTGCTGCTGTTCATGGCACCTCTTTCCCGAGTGATTTGACACTATATTGTCTACTATTACTACTACTGCTGCTGCTCAGACACCTATGTCACAAGTTATTTGCCACTCTATACTACTATTACCACTGCTGCTGCTGCTGCTGTTTATGGCACCTCTTTCCCGAGTGATTTGACACTATATTGTCTACTACTACTACTGCTGCTGCTCAGTCACGACACCTATGTCACAAGTTATTTGGCACTATATACTACTATTACCACTGCTGCTGCTGCTGCTGCTGTTCATGGCACCTCTTTCCCAAGTGATAAAACACTATATTGTCTACTATTACTACTACTGCTGCTGCTCACGACACCTATGTCACGACACGAGTTATTTGCCACTATATACTACTATTACCACTGCTGCTGCTGCTGCTGTTCATGGCACCTCTTTCCCGAGTGATTTGACACTATATTGTCTACTATTACTACTACTGCTGCTGCTCAGACACCTATGTCACAAGTTATTTGCCACTATATACTACTATTACCAATACTGCTGCTGTAAAGTCTTGCCCAAGTGTTTAGATGCTATCTAGTACTATTACCACTACTGCTTGTAAATGTTGCCTGTGTGATAATTACATTATATTTTAATACTACTGCTGCTGCCTTAATGCTGAGTAATGCTTCATGACCTCTCTGGCACAGCGGATCCACCGCTACAAGCTACCAGACCGGATCGTAACAGCAAGTGTGACTAAAACACTGAACTTTATGTTAAACCCTGGTTTGCGGCCTTTATACTGCAACCATTAGCCTGTCTGCAAGAGCAAATCTGCACTCTCTCTCTCTTTCTCTCTCTCTCTCTATATATCTATATATATATATATTGTTGCTTTTGTTATATTCATTTTTCAACAGTTTAGTTTGTGTTAGTCGTGTCTGTGTCCGTGTATTTTAGTTTGTCTTAGGTTTGTGTTAAATAAAATAATAGTATAAAATGTTTTTGGTTATTATGAAGTTAGATGTGTTGATGTTGATGTGTTAGATGTGAAGTTAGATTTGTTGAAAAACCTAACAATCTCAATAAGAAAGGAAACATTTTAAAAGAATAACATTTTTTATTAAAAGAAAAAAAAATTAAATGTAATTATGCATGAGCTTCTGAAGCTCAGCCATCTCGTCAAAAATCTTGCTCTGCTGTTGCTCCAGCTGTTGATTTTGGAGGTCTAGGATCCGCATTTTCCGGCGATTTGAGCAGATTTTCTCATTGTTCCTCTGGAGGAGTCTTTGTTTTTCCTCCATCTTTTTTAAAACTGTTAGGATACAAGAAAAAAAAAATAGGATTTCAAAGACCGTTACCAAATAAATAAAATATTTATGTTGCTTATTAAACAATCATTATCATGTCTATACAATTGTTATGTGTCACTGTCTAGCACATATACTTCTATCATAAATACCATATTATTGTTCTGAAATCTGACGGGTGCGCTTTAAATGCTGTCCATTTTTAGATCTACATCTTATTGTTGAAATGTTATTAATCTTTGTGCACATATTTACCCTCCTGACTGAGGCTCACAGGAACCGTCTCATCCTCCTGCTCCTCTTCTCCATCACCCGATTCACCACCAGGAGTTTGGGGGGGGGGTTGCAGCTCCTCCTCTTGCTCCTCAACAGGAGCTGGGGGTGGTGACTGGGAGGGCCCTGGCTGCTCCTCATCCCTCTCCTCCTCTGCATCCTCCTCCTGCTCCTCCTCTTCATCCTCCTCCTCCTCCTCTGCGGCCTGTCGCCTTGTGCCCTTGGTAGAGGAGCTCCTATAATAACACAATGGGCCTGATTTACCAAGCCTTTACTCCATGACTCATGGAGTAAAAGCAGGAGTAGCAGCCGTTTGGCCATTTACTAAAGAAATACGCTGCTAGTGCAGTGTATTTCCCTAGTTACTAATGTGCTCCGTGCGCCCAGGAGAGGGTGCATTGTGCACCAGTACAGACCTGGCGCACGGCACATTAAACTGTAAATTGCGGGGGTTCGGGCGGGAGTTTATTAGGGGGGAGGTGGGGGGATGCAGGGGAAGTGAAGTGACATGTGTTTTAAAGTGTTTGGCGGGCCGAATTGAAAGGGAAAGTGTTTTTTTGAAAACCGATTCCCGTACGCTTGCACAGTGCGCCTGAACCTCGGGAGGTTCATTTGCATACTGGGCATGCGCAGTACGCCGTGTCAGTACGCCGTGAAAATCTTGGTAAATACCAAGCGGCATACCCGTGATTGCGCTGCGTGACGCGGCGCACGGGAATCTCCGAGCTGTTTTCAGCCATGAAGGGGAACTCCGCGCCAAATTTCAAACTTGAAATCGGCGCGGGTCCCCCTCCAGGGCTACATTAGGCTCTTAGGCTTGGTCCGGAACGTGAGGGGTTAAACCCGCGCCGATTCGGCGCGGGGTTCCCCCCCAGATCCAAACCAAGCCCTCATCCCAAGCATGCAGTCTGGCCCGGACAGGAATGGGGACGAGCGAGCGGCCCCCCCCCTCCTGAGCCGTACCAGACCGCATGCCCTCAACATGGGGGAGTGTGTGCTGTGGGGGAGGGGGGCACTGCCCCCCCACCCCACAGCACTCTTGCCCCCATGTCGATAGGGACAAGAGCCTCTTCCCGACAACCCTTGCCATTGGTTGTCGGGGTATGCGGGCGGGGCTAATCGGAATCTGCGAGCTCCCTTTAATAAGGGGGCCCCCAGATGCCGGCCCCCCCACCCTATGTGAATGAGTATGGGGTACATCTTACCTCTACCCATTCACATGGGGGAAATGTAAAGTAAAATAAAACACCACACAATAAAATATTTTATTAATCTGCTCCGGAGCCCCCCCTTTCTTCTTTAGCTCTCTTAGAAGGGGGGGTTTCTTCTCTCCCGATCTTCTGCCGGGACCCTGGGCTTCGGTGATTTCTGCCGGGGGAGGGCGCCATCCCTCGGTCCTCTCCGGAGCCTTCCGCCGGATGCCCCCACCCCATTTAAGCTCTTTTTCATTAGGGAGGGGCATCCGGACTTCGGGGTCTTCTGCCGGGGGATGGCGCCTATCCCCCGGTCTTTCCGGTGCCTTCCGCCAGGGTTCCGGTCTTCCTGGTCTTCTGCCGGGGGTGCGCCAACTCCCCGGTCTTTTCTCTGCTCCCTCTTCTGCCACATATATAAACATTGTTCAAACCACACATGTGAGGTATTGACGCGTGCGTTAGAGCGAGAGCAATACTTTTACCACTAGACCTTCTTTGTAACTATAAACTGGTAACCTGGAAAAAAAAGAAAAAGGTCGCCTATGGGGATATTCACGGAATTCATTTTGGCCCCATTGCAGGAGTGTTTCCAATAGTAAAGCGTGACATGTAAGGTATCTATTTACTCAGTGTAACATCATCTTTCACATTATCCCCAAAAATTGGGCTCACTTTTGTGTTTTTGTTAATTTTTAACCACTTGAGCCCGGACCATATTTCTGGTCAATGACCGGGCAAGTTTTTGTGATTCGGCACGGCGTCGCTTTAACTGACAATTGCGCAGTCGTGCGACGTGGCTCCCAAACAAAATTGGCAACCTTTTTTTTCCCACAAATAGATTATTAAATGTGCGTGTTTACTTCTGTCTTTAACACCTCCCCTTCAGGCTGGAAAGCATCAGATCAGGGGAAACAAAAAAACTCTCATTCCATTGCAGCTTGGTTCCTACATGTGTGATGAACTGAGCATGCTCAAACACTTAGAAAAAAAATATCCTTTCTTTTTAAAAGGTGAAAAACACTCCTTGGATGCTCATAGAGCGTGGTTTGGGTTAATTGCAGGTGTGCCCAATTACAAGCTCACCCAAACTAGAGACTGCAATTTGTTCATGTGATTTCAATTGCTTCATTACTAGCACTGTTATAAAAAGCTTGGATCGATCAGTCCTCAGCTGCCCTCAGAAGGGGCAGGCTGGCAGAAATGCTGTTGCTAAACACAAATGTGGTTTGTTGCATGGGTTTTGTTTTATTTTGCCAATGGTTTTGGTTTATTTTTAAATGATGTTCACTTTGATGTATTTGTCTATGTGGCCTTATTTTATGAAAAATGTGTGAAGCTATGGTTATTTAGAATTTTGAAATGTATTTTTGTTTGTGTTTGTTTGTTTGTCTTTTTTTCGCTTTCCTTGTTTTGTTGACCAATAAAAATTACTTTAAAATTGTTAAGTTTGTCTTTTGTTACTTTTTCATGCTACATATGTTGACGGCTGCAGCTGAAATCGGTTTGGGCCTAACAAATTATGTGTGATTTTTGTCTAAGCTTCTTTCCTGGTGTGTAATCATGAAATGTTTGCCATGTTTATTCTCCATGACTTTAAAGACAAAACTGGTAATTATTTTATTTTTTCTGCAGTGGTCCTCAGCCCTCAAGTACCCCCGACAGGACATGTTTTGTGGATTTCTCTTATCAAGAATTGCTGTCCAGACTGTATTTTAAAGCACATGTGCAAGATGAAGGAAAACCTGCAAACATGGCCTGTGGGGGGGGGGTTTGCTATTGGTGGACAGGCTTGACGTGCTGATTTACAGCACTGTGCTTAAATCTAGCGCAAGGCAATCCTATTCAAATTGTGGGTGTTTGAGGGAAGCCAAGTGAGTGTTAGAACCCCTGCTTTGTGTTTTTTTATTTTGTGTTGAGCTTTGTGTCCCTTTTCTTAAAATTGGCTTCACTTCCTGTCACACAGCTGAACAGGAAGTGAGGTTAAAACCCTACCAGTGTCATTTCTTGGGGACACAGGTCAATCTAACTAGTGTCCCCATTAGGCAAATTGCACTCCAGCACTGTTGTGTACACCCCAAATCATGGGTCTTCAAACTACGGCCCTCCAGTTGTTCAGGAACTACAATTCCCATCATGCCTAGTCATGTCTGTGAATGTCAGTGCATTACAAGGCCTCATGGGATGTGTAGTTCTACAACAGCTGGAGGGCCGTAGTTTGAGGATCCCTGCCCCAAATGATTATTTAGTTTGGGGTTTAGTAAAGGCAAAGCCACTCTGCAGTACAAGCATAGTTGCTGAAAATCGGAGAGGAAGCACTGATGGTTTTAACATCCAATCCTGTAGAAGCAAAGTTGTTTTGTTTTTCTTTCTTCCTTGCTTTGCACTTGTAGTGCAAAGTGGATTTGCCTTTAGTAAATGGACCCCAAAGTCCAAGATCCCTAATAATTTGGGGTGTACACAGCAAAATGCTAGAGTGCAATTTACATAATGGGAAACTATTTAGATTGATCTCTGTGTCCCCAAGAAAAGATATTAGTAAGGTTTTACCCTCACTTCCTGTTTGGCTATGTGACAGGAAGTGAATGAATTAGAAAGGGTGAAGACACCTCACAAATGTTGTCACTATCAGGGGTGCAGACATCCCCAAAAAAATTAGCAGATAATACTTATTTGCAAATTAATAATTTTTTAGTTAACATTGGGTGGGGTGCTCTAACACACACATTCCTACATATTAGCAACGCTCTATCCTGGCCTATTGGCATGGTTATATTTTCTTAGGGCTCTCAATAAAACTCTATGAAATTTGTGCTTAAACTAGAACCAGGGGCGGACTGACAACTCATGGGGCCCCTGGGCAATAGAAGATTATGGGGCCCCTCTGGCTTACAGATGATCACCACGCCAGGAGGTAGTGCAGAGGCGGGCAGCTAAAATCTTGGGATATTCACATTAAAAGCATGTCATTTTCGGACATATCAGGGACAGATCTAAAAAAAACACAGATTTTTACATACTGTCCCTGGTTTTACTAAGCCTGGCAACCCGGATGGGGCCCCCCTAGTGGCATGGGGCCCTCGGGCAGTGCCCGAGTGACTCAATGGTCAGTCCGCCCCTGACAAGAACTATAATCAACAAGTTTTATTTTCTTTAATTTTGGATAGAGTGAGGGAGGGTTATAGGCCCTGTCAGTTTATTTTGTATTATCTGTGTCCAATTGGGGAGATTTGCTTCACTTCCTGCCCCATAGCCAAACAGGAAGTGAGAGAAAACTATGCAAATTAACCACTTCCCGCCCAGCCTATGGCCGATTTACGTCCGGGACGTGGTTACACAATCCTGACAGGACGTCCTGCAGGATTTCATGCCGCGCGCGCCTGTGGGGGCACGCAGCGCGGCGATCGGTGATGCGGGGTGTCAGTCTGACACCCCGCATCTCCGATCTCGGTAAAGAGTCTCTCACGGAGACGGAGACTCTTTACCACGTGATCAGCCATGTCCAATCACGGCTGATCACGATGTAAACAGGAAGAGCCATCGATGGCTCTTCCTCACTCGCGTCTGACAGACGTGAGTATAGGAGAGCCGATCGGCGGCTCTCCTGACAGGGGGCGTTCGCGCTGATTGTTTATCAGCGCAGCCCCCCCCTCGGATGACCACACTGCGACCACCAGGGATGCCCACCCTGGACCACCAGGGTGTGCAAAAATAAAAAAATATAGAAAAAAAAACAAAAAGCATTAAAAAAAAAGAAAAAAAGATGCCAATCAGTGCCACAAATGGGCACTGACTGGCAACCTGGGAAAATCAGTGCCACCCACAGTGTCCATCAGTGCCACCCCCACAGTGTCATCAGTGCCACCCCACAGTGCCCATCATGCACAGTGCCCACCTATCAGTGCCACCTGTGCCACCCATAAGTATCCATCAGTGCCACCCATAAGTGCCGCCATAAGTATCCATCAGTGCCACCCATCTGTGCCGCCATGAGTGCCCATCTGTGCCGCCCATGAGTGCCCATCTGTGCCGCCCATGAGTGCCCATCAGTGCCGCCTATGAGTGCCCATCAGTGCCGCATAGCAGCGCCGCCAATCCAATGCCACCTCATCTGTGCCCGTCAGTACTACCTCATCGATGTCCATCAGTGCCATCTCATCGGTGCCCACAGTGCGCCATATCAGTGCCCGTAATTGAAAGAGAAAAACTTATTTACAAAAAAATTACCTAAAAAATAAAAACGTTTTTTTTGTTTCAAAATTTGCAGTCTTTTTTTAGTTGTTGCGCCAAAAAAAAATCGCAGAGGTGATCAAATAACAACAAAAGAAAGCTCTATTTGTGGGGGAAAAAGGACGCCAATTTTGTTGGGGTACAGTGTTGTATGACCCCGCGCAATTGCCATTCAAAGTGCGACAGTGTTGAAAGCTGAAAATTGGCTTGGGCGGGAAGGTGCGTAAGTGCCTGGTATGGAAGTGGTTAAGGGAATCCAGTGCCCCCCCAGAACTAGTGTGTGGGTCCCCTGAAAATTCCTGGGCGGGTCATACAAAAACAGGGTGTGGCTTTGACAGGAAGGGGTGGGTCATTTTTCTATTAGGAGGTGCAAGATATGTAGTCAGGCCTAGGGCAGAACAAAACCTAAATATACTACTGCATATTAGGGCTTATTTAGACCGGATCCGATTTACAGCGTGTTTTTATATTGTGGGAGGAAACCCACGCAGGCACCCGGGAGAACATGCAAACTCAATGCAGAGTGCTGTCACGGGCGGGATTCGAACCAACGACTCTTTTGCTGCTAGGTCAAAGTGCTATACACTACACCACTGTGCTGAACGAACATGATTGCAGCTGAAAGCATGAGAACTTTTTTTTTTTTTTTCAATACCATGCTTTCCAGCCTTATTGACCCCGCCTCTCTCCATAAAGAGGACCTGTCACACACTAGTCCTATTACAAGGGATGTTTACATTCCTTGTAATAGGAAGAAAAGTGATCCAAAATCAAAAAAAGTGTAAAAAAAGTGCAAGAATAAAAATATGAGGTAAAAAAAAAAAACAAATAAATAAAATAACGCCCCTGTCCCTAGAAGCTCGCACTCAGAAGCAAATATGCATGTAAGTCCCGCCCACATATGTAAACACCATTCAAACCACACATGTGAGGTATTGACGCGTGCGTTAGAGCGAGAGCGAGAGCAATAATTCTAGCCCTAGACCTCCTCTGTAACTCTGAACTGGTCACCTGTAAAAAAAAAAACAAGCATCGCCTATGGATATTTTTATGTCCCGAAGTTTGGCGCCATTCCATGAGTGTGTACAATATTAAAGCGTGACAAGTTAGGTATCTATTTACTCGGTGTAACATCATCTTTAACATTATCCATAAAAATTGGGCTAACTTTACTGTTTTTTTTTTAATTCATGAACCGTGTTTTTTTTTTGGGCCAAAAAAATGGCGTTTGAAAAATTATTGCGCAAATACCGTTGGAAATCAAATAAAAAATGACCGCTAACTTAAAAAATTATATATAATGTTTGGGGGTCCTGATTAATTTCCCAGGAACAAAATATAATTTTTACATGAAGGAGAGAAGTGCCAGAATAGGCGCGGTATGGAAGTGGTTAAAGTGAAATAATAAAAGTGAAATATTCCTTTAAATTTCATACAGGGGGGGAGGGGGGGTACACGCATGTTTCCCGTGCTTAGAACTGTCCCTGTACAAGATGTCATTTCTGAAGTGAAACAAAAAAAAGGAAGTTTAAAGTACTCATGGCTATAAAGAATACAGTCATTGCTCATTAAAAAAAAAAAAAAAAGGGGGTCCCTCCAAATTAAATTACCAGGCCCTTCAGGTCTGGAATGGATATTAAGGGGAACCCCGCCATAAAAACCCCCCCAAAAAATGGCGTGGGGTCCCCCCAAATATCCATACCAGACCCTTCAGGTCTGGTTTGGATTTTAAGGGGAACTCCACCCCAAATTGAAAAAAAAAATGGCGTGGAGTCCCCCTAAAAATCCACACCAGACCCTTATCCGAGCACGTTGACCTGGCCGGCCGCAGAAAAGAGGGGGGGGACAGAGTGCGGCCCCCCCTCTCCTGAACCGCACCAGGCCACATGCCCTCAACATGGGGAGGATGTCCCCATGTTGATGGGGACAAGGGCCTCATCCCCACAACCCTTGCCCGGTGGTTGTGGGGGTCTGCGGGCGGGGGGCTTATCAGAATCTGGAAGACCCCTTTAACAAAGGGGACCCCCAGATCCTGGCCCCCCCCCCCTATGTGAAATGGTAATGGGGTACATTGTACCTCTACCATTTCACCCCAAAAAAAATGTCAAAGTGTTAAAAATGACAGTAGCCGGTTTTTGACAAATCTTTTAATAAAATCTTCTTTTCTTCTTTCCTTCGGGTTTCTTCCGCTGCTTCATTCTTGGGTCTTCTCGTCCACATCTTGCCCGACGTGTTCTTCTATCTTCTCCGTCCGTCCTTCAGCCTTCTGGTCCCGCATCTTGCCCGTTGTCTTGTCCTGTCTTCTTCTCCGTCCGTCCGTCAGCCTCCTCGTCCGCATCTTGTGTCTTCTGCGGTCTTCTTCTCGGTCCGCCAGCCTTCTCGTCCCCGGACCCAGCGTTTGAATTTGATTTGGCCGCCGTGTTCCCGCTCCTGGGACCCGCCCCCCTCTGACGCCACAAGTAAACTCTTTAGAAGGTCATGTGCGTCAGAGGGGGGCGGGGTCACATGAGTGTGACACGGCGGGAACTTCTTCTCCGGGCTGCGCGATTGAAATTGAATTCCCCCGCTGTGTGACGCTCTGTGACCCCGCCCCCCTCTGACGCACATGACCTTCTAAGGAGTTTACTTGTTGCGTCAGAGGGGGGCGGGTCCCAGGAGTGGGAACACGGCGGCCAAATCAAATTCAAACGCTGGGTCCGGGGACGAGAAGGCTGGCGGACCGAGAAGAAGACCGCAGAAGACACAAGATGCGGACGAGGAGGCTGGCGGACGGACGGAGAAGAAGACAGGACAAGACAACGGGCAAGATGCGGGACCAGAAGGCTGAAGGACGGACGGAGAAGATAGAAGAACACGTCGGGCAAGATGTGGACGAGAAGACCCAAGAAAGAAGCAGCGGAAGAAACCCGAAGGAAAGAAGAAAAGAAGATTTTATTAAAAGATTTGTCAAAAACCGGCTACTGTCATTTTTAACACTTTGACATTTTTTTGGGGGGTGAAATGGTAGAGGTACAATGTACCCCATTACCATTTCACATAGGGGGGGGGCAGGATCTGGGGGTCCCCTTTGTTAAAGGGGTCTTCCAGATTCTGATAAGCCCCCCGCCCGCAGACCCCCACAACCACCGGGCAAGGGTTGTGGGGATGAGGCCCTTGTCCCCATCAACATGGGGACATCCTCCCCATGTTGAGGGCATGTGGCCTGGTGCGGTTCAGGAGAGGGGGGGGGCGCACTCTGTCCCCCCCTCTTTTCTGCGGCCGGCCAGGTCAACGTGCTCGGATAAGGGTCTGGTGTGGATTTTTAGGGGGACTCCACGCCATTTTTTTTCAATTTGGGGTGGAGTTCCCCTTAAAATCCACACCAGACCTGAAGGGCCTGGAATGGATATTTGCCGGGAACCGCACGTCTTTTTTTTTTTTGTTTTTTACGGCGGGGTTCCCCTTAATATCCATTCCAGACCTGAAGGGCCTGGTAATTTAATTTGGGGGAACCCCTACACATTTTTTTTGTTTGTTTTATGAATGAATCCCTTTAGAATTGTCAGAGCCGACAATTCATTATAGCCGCGTGTGAATTTTTAAATGACTTTTTTCCTTCTGAATGTCACTTTGTGCAGGGGGAGTTCTAAGTGCGGGAAAAATGCGCTATTTCACATGCTGACATTACACCCCCCCTAGGTACGAAATTTAAAGGAATATTTCACTTTTATTGTTTCACTTTAAGAATTATTAATTTCACTGCTCCCGAAAAAACGGCCGTTTTAAAAAATAAACAAAGCATTGATACATGTTCCCTGGGACAGGACTGAGGTCCCCAAACACTTTTTAGGACAAAACTTGCAGATTAGCCTTTAAAATGAACACTTTTGATTTCTCCCATAGACTTCTATAGGGAGTTCGGCGCGGCTTTACATATTACTTTCAATGCGCCGGCTGCTACGCTGGTTCATGCGCCCAATTAAGCCTCCACCCGGAGTACTAATTAACGCATGAACCAGCGCAGCGCACAGAGCATAGTAAATCAGGCCCAATGTTCATATATGTAAAAATTATTTCTAATAACGTATGCAAATTCTGTGTACTCTGCTGTATTGTATATGAATACAAATTTATTTATATAGACAGTTAACCAATGGGATAATGTTATATTAAAGGGTCTTGCTGGCACTATAGGGGACTAAGTGTGAGCTGGGCTGCCACCATGGTAAAATGAGCTGTTTGTGTTTCCTTTGTATTATTCAGACAATCTCATGTTAAAAAAAGGGCCTGATGGATTACACGGAATTACTATGATAACCCCATGCCTACCACAGGAATTTAGTGGTAATTGAGTTATAAAATACCACCCCTTCCCCTTTAACCCACCACACCACCACTTTAATTCCATGGTTTAACTTGATGGAATAATGATAGAAAAGGGGGAGAAGGTTTCAATTCCCCCTTTTCTCATGGGAAAGCGGCAGGACTTAATAAAATTAGTAGTGACGGTTCCAAGTTCCCCTTTTGGGAACCTAATAGGGCTCTTTAGGTGTAAGATGGTCCTCACGTGGCCTAGTTAGCTGGAAAACATGTTTTTCACATTTTTTTTGGTGAGCACGAGGTGATCACGTGGCCTACACGTGCTTTTCCCGCACTTTTTAGGCCTGTGGGCCTGGTACCAGTTGGTTCTGGAAAAATTCAGTGTTAGTTAGGGGTATATAAGTAGGGTTCCGTCAGCCTTGCTCTCAGTCGCCTCAGTAGACGGGACTGTGGTGTTCCCCAACCCCCCCCCTTTTTCTTTTCTTTTTGTCGCGGCTGCTAATTATGTGGGATGGTCAGTTGGTCACCTTTGTTTTTAAAAAAATAAATAAAAAATATTAAATTATACAAAGGGGGACAAATCTGTTTAGTTTAGTTGTTGTTGGATACATTTTAAAGTTGGAATATATTTAGGTACAGCCTGAGCCGTAGTGACTAGGCTGTTTTTTAAGTTATTAAAGTATTTCTTTAAAATATATGTCTGAAATCCAATAATAAAGCAGCCTCGGCCAGTATTAGTACATTAATGGTGTGTCTTGTTTATTTAGTTTAATTATAGTTAATAAGTGTTCCTGTCTGCTGTCTCATGTCTTATTTCAACAGTACTATGAATACCTTGGGTGGTGATATATGTTACCACAACATGGCGTCTGGGTTAACAACATCTGCCCTAAGGTTAATTACATATGACCTTACATAACTGTCACCAATAACTTACCTGGATGAAATTCATCACGGATCTGTCTGACCTGGGCCATGTGGCGCCTCTTTAGGTCAGACCACTTTTTTAGAATGGTCATGTGGTCATGTGTGCGGCCATGGACTTTCTGCAACTCCCGCAATAGGGAGCAGACAATTATTTTTTTTCCTGCTGCCTCCGAATTTGATCGTATCCCTGTTGCAGGAACCTCTGCAAGATGAAGAACAAAGTATATTTTAATACTTTTGTTTAAACCCTTATGGATATATGACGTTAATGTATGGTATTCAACAATTGGAAGCATTCTCGCCTTATTAATCACTGACAGGGGTAACATGACAGATTTTATATCTTGCCATTTTGGTCGCCACCTTTTTTGCATAAATATAGCAGCCATTATCATTTGCATAATTATGTATATATGAGTAACATCACAGGATACACGTATAGGGGAGAAATGAATTGCTATTCATCTGACCGCTATAATTATTTTTTGACCCTTATACAATAGATTATTTTTTTTCATCCCTATCTTTACATATGAACAATAATATGTTAGTTTCTTTTGACTTTTTGATGAATTAATTTTGAATAAATAATGGAGTTGATGTTATTTAAAAACTACAACTACCATCATGCTCTGATACACCATGTAGCTCAACGTCACCAGCTGTACCACAATTATACTTTAACTCCCAGCATGCCTGGACAGTCAATGGCTGTCCGGTAATACTGGGGAGTTGTTTTGCAACAGCTGTAGGCTCCGTTTAGGAAACAGTGCCGTACCAGACGTTTTTCTTTTTTATTGTGGAGGGGAGGGGGGCTATGTAGGGGTATGTGTATATGTTGTGTTTTTTAATTTTTATTTAGTGTGGTGTAGTGTTTTTATGGTACAGTCAGAGGGACGTGGGGTTCACAGTAGTTTCCCACTGAGGGTTTGAGCTGCAGCGCCAAATTTGCTTCAGCTAGAAGCACACTGTAAGCCCCAGCCCATGTGAATGTACCCTGTACATTCACATTGGGGGAGAGGGAGGGGGGTTATTGCAGCCAGTTGCATGCAGGGAGTTGTAGTTTTGCAACAGCTGGAGGCACAATGGTTGCAAAACACTGCGAGTTTGTTACCTAACTCAGGGTTTCAAGACCAGTGCGCCTCCAGCTGTTGCAAAACTACTACTCCCATCAGGCATGGTCTGTCAGTGCATGCTAAGAATTTTACTTTGCTGCATCTAGAGTGCCACAGTTTAGAGACCCGTGTATTGTAGTCTGAAAAATGTGGGCCTGCAGAACTTGCAAAACTAGAAGTCCCAGCATGCCCAGGCATGCTGGAAGTTGTAGTTCTGCAACATCTAAAGGGCAATATGTATTCGAACGTCCTTGGGCCTTAAGGACCCTAAAGTCAGGACGTTTGCATACGTCCTATGTCCACAACATGTTAATTATGCTAAATAGCAAGGAAAGTGCCTAAATACACATTTACCAACCAGGGTGTCTGCAGCTGTCCAGGCATGCTGGGAGTTGTAGTTTTGCAAGAGCTGGAGACACACTGTTTGGGAAATACTAATATCTGATCTTATATCCTAACTTTTAAACTAGTCTAAAATGCAGTTAAAGATAATGAAAAAACAGTGGTGAAATTACTTACACTAATCAGCAGTTTTTCCTCACTGGATGAAAAGTTACTCCCCACAATCTTCGCTTCGCAGTGCAGCACAAAATCGCGATCCGAAATTCGACTGGCAAAGATCCATGAAATGATCTCCGTTTTCGCGTGTTGTTCGCGCGCCTGCGCATGCGCGGACGAGAATTTCGCAATCATTTTCGCATTCGCATTAGCGAAATTTCGCAATGTTGTTTATTCGATAAAATATCACGAATATTCGATTTTAGCGAATATTCGTCTATATATTCGTGATATATCGCGAAATCGAATATGCCGTATTCCGCTCAACACTAGTTGCGAATTGCAATTTGCAGCGTACCGCTGCTGAAGGGAACTATCCTTCTGTTTAGCTGCTGCTAGTACCGCAGTAACACTGTTGTGGTTAACATGGTTTTGTTTTTTTTCCTCTTTTCACGCCTTTTTGGTTCATTAACCAGTTCTTCTCTTCCTCTCTACACTGGATGCCGGATGAAGCACCACAAACTTCCCCCAACGGTCGTCACAGAGTATGTTCCTCAGACCTGTCACCAGTTCGGCCTACCCCACGCACCTGGTCATGTGAGTACTATCTTTCTGATAATAAATCCACTGTTGTGTGATAATGCCGCCTACTCAGGAATGGTTGTGGCAGATTCCGCGAGACTTTTCACTAATACCCTACGCCATCCGGTAGCACTTCCTACTCCCGAACACCATGCCACTTAACATATTATCCATGAATACTAAGGGGCTTAATCACCCAGTTAAAAGGAAGTCCCTATGGAAAGAAGGTCTTTCCCATCACTGTGACATTATCTGCGCCCAAGAAACGCACTTTTGTGCAAAGGCCCCACCAAAATGCTCCCATGGGAGCTTTCCGCATGTGTTTATGGCCAATGCGGATTCCAAAACCAAAGGAGTTATGACTGCCATCAGGGATACTGTTGCTTTCAAACTGCATGATATCATCAGAGACCCCTTAGGAAGATTCCTGATTCTGATCTGTGAATTAGATACTACCACTTACACTATAGTCAACGTCTACTCCCCTAACAAACGCCAGGTGCACTTTTTCAACAAATTGATGAAGACAGTCCAAAGGGTCCAACAAGGCCTACTTATCCTATGCGGTGACTTCAACATGACTCCCGATCCGACTATGGATTCCACTACTTCCCCCACACGCCACCTCCCAACATTGTCTCTGTCAATCACCAAGAACAACCTCTATGACGCTTGGCGTTGTCTACACGATAACGAAAAGGACTTTACTTTTTTCTCCACCCCCACTGTGTTTATACGAGAATTGATCTATTTTTAGTGGAACAGAGGGTCTTGTTTCAGGTTAAGTCGGTTAAGATTAATGATATATCCTGGAGTGATCATGCATCTTTAGTATTGTCTTTAGCTGATTTTGCTTCCTGTAGACACACTCCGGTTTGGCGACTCAATACCTTCCTGCTGCAAGACAGGGAGATTAGAGACCGTCTACGGACCCAATTAGCCAAGTACTTTGGGAACAATCTAGGCACTGTGCAAAGCCCTTTCACACTATGGAACGCCCATAAGGCATTTATGAGAGGCATATTCATCCAAACAGGGGCGAGGTAAAAGAGGCAGAGGCAGAGACGTTTTACGGAGCTTATGAGTCAAATATCAGATCTAAATAGCAAAAACAAACAGAACCCAACTAGCATAAAATCTGACCAACTTACCAAACTTCGATTCAATCTTAGACTTCATCTACTGGAAAACTTTGAGCGAGCCTCTAAGCGCTTAAAGATGACCTATTATTATGCTTTGGGTAATAAAGCAGGGAAATTGCTGTCCAGGGCCCTCAAGGGCCATAGGTATAAAATGAAGGTCCCGTTTGTAATACACCCTGACTCCGCCCAGAAGGTGTTCCACCCCCAACAAATTGCTGACGCCTTCAGCTGCTATTATAGCAAACTGTATAATCTTAAGGATGACTCGTCCACTTTCCAGCCAACCCCTGAGATTATCGGACAATTCCTAGAGAATTTAGACATACCTAGGTTGTCGAAGGATCAGCTTGATTTTCTTAATCTTCCCTTCAGCGAAAGCGAAATATCTAAAATAGACTCCCTACCTCTTAATAAATCACCTGGCCCTGACGGCTTTAGTAGCGAATACTACAAAGAATTCAAACCCTTATTATCACCGTGCTTAGTACAGATGTTTCAGTCGGCGGCTGCCTCTGCCTCTTTTCCACCAGAAATATTAGAAGCCCTCATAGTAGCTCTACCTAAACCGGTAAAGAACCCACTTCCCCGGCAAACTTTAGGCCAATCTCACTTCTCAATATAGATCTCAAAATATACGCCAAACTACTTTCTACACGTTTAGTGGACATTATGCCCACGTTGATTCACCCAGATCAATCTGGCTTCACCAAAAATAGGCAAACATCAGATGCCACAAGGCGCATGGTCAACATAATTCACTTAGCAAAAGCGCAGCAAAGGCCTTCTCTGCTCCTATCTTTGGATGCAGAGAAGGCCTTTGATAGGATTCATTGGTTGTACCTGTCCAGGACTCTAGAGTCGTTCGGATTTAGCGGCAACATACTCACAGCAGTCCTGGCCTTGTATGCTAAACCATCGGCTAAAGTGTACATGTCGGGTATATTGTCAGCTCCATTTAATATAACCAATGGTACGAGACAGGGGTGTCCCTTGTCCCCCTTCATTTTTAACCTGTTAATGGATCCACTGGCCATATCAGTAAGATCACACCCTGAGATAACCGGGTTTAAAGTCAATAAGGAGCAACATTCTATCAGTCTCTTTGCAGATGATGTAATAATGATTATGACAAATGTAGAAACATCGCTAGCAGCAACGCAGGGCATATTAGGTCTCTTCAACAAGGTTTCCTACTATAAAGTCAATGAAAGCAAATCGTATATTTTGGGTTTTGGCTTAAATGATGATTTGTCCACCAAGATTAAGCACCAATATCCGTATACTTGGAGCACTAACGGTATCAAATACTTAGGTATTACATTAACAGATGACACAGAACACCTAGTTCGAAGCCAATTACAATTCTTTCTTACTCTCTTTACCCTCTAAACTTAGGGAGCTTTCCTGGACTGAATCCTCATGGGCGGGACGTTTAGCGGCGTTCAAGATGGTACTACTGCCCCAATTCCTCTACCTGTTCAGGAATCTACCCATCTTGGTCCCAGATATATTTTTTTCCTCAGCCCAATCTCAAGTGAATAGGTTCCTCTGGCAAGGAAGGAGGGCCAGATGCGCCTTTCATAAGCTGGTTAAGTCTAAGTCTGCGGGAGGGGTCGGGCACGTGCACCTTAAAGACTACTACTCGGCCGCAATCCTAGCACAACTGAGATGCTGGTTCCAAAGCGGAACCCATTCGAGGTGGCTAACATTGGAAGTCTCCCAGAGCCCAAACCTCAGCATATCTAATTTGCTACTAGCTAGCCCGCATATGACCAAACTACCCCCATCCATTTCCCCAACTATCAGAGCAGCTCTCAAAGCTTGGGGAAAATTTATAGTGGAACCTGTGAATGATCCCAACCCCCAAACCATGCCATTCCCTATAACTCGCCTGCAACTACTAATCCCTGACCTCAACATCAAACACTGGGTGGACAAGGGTATCAAAACTGTTGCAGATATCCGAATCGGCCTGGGGACCAAGACATTTCGATCCCTACAAATAGAATATGGCTTATCCTCCAGAGATCACTACACGATTATTCAAGTAGCACATCTTCTAGAAACTACTCCGGAGCTGTCGGTTGTCGTTCCTTGGAGAGTATTCCTATACCTCACTAACCCAATTACATCCATAAAAGGCATATCCTTATTTTATGGTCTACTAGGCCAGAAAACCTTGCTGACTAAGACACCTTCTATGAGATCTTGGGAATGGGACCTTGCTAGTACATATGACATACCCCAGTGGAAACTTGCAATTTCCTCGGTGTACAAAGCTACTAGATGCGCTAATCTCTGGGAATTATACCAGAAAATCGTGTTGCGCTGGTATTTGACCCCCACATGGCAAGCAAACTTTCAAGCTCAGTCCTCTCCTTTGTGTTGGCGATTATGCGGACACAGAGGCTCGATACTGCATATACTGGGAAAATGCCCTAAGTTGAGGAAATATTGGAACGAAGTGTTTGCCCTTATCGGTTCGATCACAAACTGTAAATGCCCTCTTAGGCCCCGTACACACGACCAAACATGTATGCTGAAACTGGTCCGCGGGCCAGTTTCAGCATACATGTTCGGTCGTGTGTAGGCGCGAGCGGGCCGAATTCCAGCAAACATTTGCCCGCCGGGCCTTTTCCCAGCGGGCAAATATTCCTGGACGTGTTTTAAAACCGTCCGCTGGAATCCTGCCCGCTCAGACATGTACGGTCGTCAGTACAGACCTACCGTACATGTCCAGGCGCCCGCCGTCCCTCGCATGCGGCGAATGACTTCGACGCATGCGTAGAAGCCTTTAAATGGCAGGCCCGCCCACGTCTCCGCGTCATCGCCACGTCATCGTCGCGGCGACGACGCGGACACGCCCCGCGTATTGTTTACGCGCGGAATTCTGTACGATGGTTAGTACAACCATCGTACAGAAGCCCTCTGGCAGGCATGTACGGTGAAAACGGTCCGATGGACCGCTTTCACCGTACATGTTTGCTCTTGTGTACCGGGCCTTAGAATGGAATTGGCTATTTTGTCGTTGGGAATAGATTTATTCCCTATGCCCCACAGACTGATAGTTACACATATCCTCCTGAGTGCTAGATTGGAACTAACAAGAAAGTGGAGGTTTCCCCTGAGGTTCCTACTCTGAGGGAGGTGGTTAGATCCACAAATCTTCACATTAGCCATGAAATACTGTTCGAAGCGTCGCAACACAGGCTTAGGAAAGGGGACCAGATCAGGAAACCTTGGGTAGACTGGTACAAGACCAACGAGCATAGGTTTTAGACCTAATATGTTTCTTCTCTTTCTCGCATTTTCCCCTTTTTTTAACACACACATCGAGATGGCACATCCAGTACATGTTCCTTTCCTATACTTTTCTCTCCCTATCCTTCCTATCCTCATCCACTTTCCTTACTCTACTTTCTCTCTCCTTTTATTTTTATCTTACCTCCTATACTACCTACTCCCTACTTCACCTGCATATACAACATTCAGGTTCTTTTTTTGAATACCGTAGATGCAACTGTTGGCTTAATGTCATACTGTTTGCTTAATGTTGATACTTAGCTGGCATGGGTAAGAGTAGCTCCTTCGCTGTTAGCGCAGTTTTGTTTCCGATAGGGGCGCTGGCAGTGTGAGGGGCCCAATTCCGCTTCGATTCGTCTCGACTCGATTCGATTCGATTGAAACTGAGCTCATGAGTGTCCAAATGTTATTGAGCTAACCTAAGACTTGGCTAACTATACTTGATACATATGTTTGTTATTATATATGTTTATGGATTATCTTCTTATTAACGTCAAGTTAGAACACCTTAGGGTAACAATCAGTATTTTTGAACTGTTATGCCTTATTATGCATCTTTGCGACCTAAGATGAGATATATTTCTCACAAATGTATGCACGGTCTGTTGTATTATACAAAATTGTCAATAAAAACTATTGAAACAATATACCTGGCCCATAAGATGAGTTCAGGCATATCAGCAACATGGATGACATCCTCCTCCCATTTAGCCATAAAAAGATTCGCCAAACTCGTGGCGTACTTAGCCCCCATGGCAACTCCAGTTTCTTGTTTGTAGAACCCTCCATCAAACCAAAAGTAGTTAGACCGAGTCGCAAATTTCAAAAGAGATATAATAAAGTCAATTTGAACTGTGGGAAGACTCAAATCCAAGCTTGTGTGGGATAATAGTATAAAGTGACGTAACGTCTATAGTGGCCATCCACATACCCCGCTTAGGTGAGAGCCCAGAAAATAAGTTGATAATATGTCTAGAATTACATAGGATGGAATCCTTTTAACCAGGGGTTGTAGGAAAAAATCCACATATCTACCCACCCGAGACATCACCGAGTCAATGCCACTAACAATGGGACGTCCCGGGGGGCAGACAGGGTCCTTATGGATCTTGGGCAAATAATAGATGGTAGGGGTACGAGGGGCTATAGGGATCAAGTACAACCTCTCCTTAGGAGTAAGTATCCCCTCATAGAACCCTCTAGCCACCAAGGCTTCAAGTTCTCTCTTAAATTTCTCTAAGATAGTCGGATCGATCCAACACCACAATACCCCCCCCCCCCCTTATCTGCTGGTCTTACAACCAGTTCCTTGTTCTTACAAAGTGAATCAAGTCCCTCCTGCATATTTTTATTTAAACACGCCTCCATTTGGTCTAAATCTCTAAGCAAAACATCACAAAAGACTTTGAGGGAAGGTGCCAAATTACCTGGAGGGTTAAAGAGGGAAGCATTAGACAACCCTGAGTGAGTGTATTCCTCGGGGTTGGCTGAATTGGAAAAAGTATTAGTAGCCATATATCTTTTAATATGTAATTTTCGCACACATTTATGAATATCCATATATGTGTGGAATTTATCTAAGCCCTTAGGAGGGGCAAATTTAAGACCCTGATCCAAAATTATTTGTTCAGATTCAGTCAAGATCTTAGAGCTTAGATTAAAAATACCTTGTCCCAATTTTAAGTTTTTGGCCGCTTTGGTACCTCTAAGCCGCCTCCCCACTCTGGTTCCTCGCCTCTTTCGCCCTGTCTTTTTTTGCCTTGGGTTGGCTTGTGAAAACCCCATCCTGCTTGGTCATTGGGGAGCGGAGGACCAAGGGGCCCAAAATTATATTGCTGGGAATGGGGAAATTGGGTACCATAACCCCAGTCAACCTCTGGACAATCCTGGTCACTAAGGGGAAAAAAGGAATTCTGAACAGGCACATTATAATCCCAACCTGACGAACCGCCCATTTGATGTACGGAAGGGGACTGTAACCCCCACTCAGATCAATGGCCCTGTCTCCAACCATCTGATTGTTGAGTATAGGATCCCCGACCCCCTTGTGGGTTATGATTCCATCCCCTACCTTGGGTATTTTGTCCTCTGGGCCTAAGGGAAACAGCCTGGTGTGGGGGGTCTGGATCCTGCCTAGGGGGAGGACCATTCGAAGTGGTCGGACGAGCTGGGTACCCATATCCAGTACCACCTTAAGGTGCACTCGACCCTCTTCTCGGCGATTGGTGAACAGGGCCACCTCTTGATCTCATATTAGCCTGTCCTCTCCTGGATGCAATGAAGGGGGCCTGCGGGTGGACCAAGGCACCCCCAACTTATGGTGGGGCAGATGTGTCCATCTCACCGGCAGATGTCTTAGCAAGCTCCTCCAGGAGTTTCTTTTGCCAATTGAAAACAATATGGCCCTGGTAATCACCCATATCCCTATTATATTTTTTCTTCTTTTTAACTCTCTGTTCCCTATCCTCTTTCTCTAAAACTTTGAGGAGAGCTAGAGATTTCTCCATATATTCGTCATTACCAATATGAGGACCTAATTTGACTTTGATAGTCTTAATCTCCTCATCAAGTTTTAGTAATTTGGCAGATTTCCTTTTGACCAAAAACCTGAAGAATGAGACACCAGCTGTGTTAAAATATTTATACCAGTCCTCTAGGTCTGTGTCACCCTTTTGTGGTGCCACATCCCATCGGAGGCTACGTGGAACCATTTGTATTTTGATATAGGTGTCCAAATAGGCAATGTCCCACTTAGTATGGTTCTCTGACACTAAAAGATTTTTGAGTCTAGTGAAGATGCCACTAAGATCACCCTCATCATCCTTATAGGGTTCAAAGACACCATCCAATTTTACCATATTAGTGGCGCGAAACTCAAAAATAATCATTTGAAGGGATATGGTAAGCAGCAATAATAATAAAAAACAGTAAATAAAGAAAAAAATTGTGCTAAACCAATGTAAATAGAAAATTATTTCCTAAGAGGCAGCAGTAAACGTGTAAACCACAAATAACATAAGAAAAAAGTAAAAACTGCGCCAAGAAGTGTAAATAAGACACAACAACACTAGTCCTTGTGAATAAAGAGTATTAGTCCAATAAACTGATGCTTGAAACAGACAACACCCAGGTGCTTGCAAGATCCAGTGAACCACCACCACATGGACAAAGGCTTACCAAAAGGTAATGAAGTGTCAGCATGAATATATTCCACAGCCGTTCATGGATCACAGGCAGATGACAGCAAATTCAATCCAGGAAAACAGCCACATAGAGAGTCCTCAGCACTGGTACAGGTTAACATCAGCTCATAGACTAAGGTAATTTCGGTCGTATAAACACAAATGCCGGCCGGCATAGAGAGGAGCCCTTCCTCGTAGCGTCGAACGCGGTGACGTCACTGCACGCCATGTACCCAGACACGTTTCGTCATAAAATGACGTTCTCAATGGGGATGGGCTCTGCAGTGATCCACCGCTATTTAACCACTTCCATACAGGGCTTTTATACACACCTCCATACCGGGTCTATTCTGGCACTTCTCTCCTACATGTACAAATCATATTTTTTTTGCTAGAAAATTACGCAGAACCCCCAAACATTATATATGTTTTTTTAGCAGACACCCTAGGGAATAAAACGACGGTCATTGAAACGTTTTATCTTGCACGGTATTTGCGCAATAATTTTTCGAACGCCTTTTTTTTGGAAAAAAATTGTTTCATGAATTAAAAAAATAACAAAACAGTAAAGTTAGCCCAATTTTTTTGTAAAATATGAAAGATGATGTTACACCGAGTAAATAGATACCTAACATGTCACGCTTTAAAATTGCACACACTCATGGAATGGCGCCAAGCTTCGGTACTTAAAAATCTCCATAGGCAACGCTTTGAAATTTTTTACAGGTTACCAGTTTAGATTTACAGAGGAGATCTAGTGCTAGAATTGTTGCTGGCACTCTAACGCACGCGGCGATACCTCACATATGTGGTTTAAACAGCATTTACATATGTCGGCGGGACTTGCGTGTGCGTTCGCTTCTGCGCACAAGCTACTGGGGACTGGGGCGTTAAATTTTTTTTTTTTTACATATTTATTTATTTTTTTACACTTTTTTTTTATTTTTATTTTTTTATTATCACTTTTATTCCTATTACAAGGAATGTAAACATCCCTTGTAATAGGAATGTGTGTGACAGGTACTCTTTATGGAGAGATGCGGGGTCAATAAGACCCTGCATCTCTCCTCCAGGCCTGAAAGCATGAAATCGGTGAAAAAAAATTCACCAATCTCATGATTACAGTTGCTTAGCAGCCGCAATCGCGGCTTTGTTTACTTACGGGGACCCGGGCGTGACGTCATCACATCGCGCCCGGGTCCTCCGACGGTCATAGAGATGACTGGTGATCATCTGGTCACCAGTCATCTCTATGCTTCCTGCCAGCGCCGGACGATTCATTCTCCGGGCCCCCGATGGCACGGGAGAGCCTGGAGAAGCACCGGATGGCGGCGGGAGGGGGGGAACCGCCGCTATGATCATTCTTACGTTGTGCAGAATCGCTGGGAGAAGAGAAGGATATCTGAATGATGCCTCTAGCTGCAGGCATCATTCAGATATCCTCCCACAAAGCCCAGGACGTCATATGACGTCCAGGAAGAAATGCTAAACTAAAGCTAAAGTGGGACTTTAAATGAGGCAAAACCTAGTATATACCTCCATCCCCGATAAATTGAAGAAAGAATTGCTAAATGTTGGGACTTTAAATGAGGCACACTGCTGAACTCGATGAATCAACTGAAGTAAATACATTTATTGGTTACAGATAGGGCATGACAAACGCCACCAAGGAGTAGGTAAGTATAATAGTAATGAGTTACAAAAACTAGAGTCTAAACAGTGCATGGTAGTACCTAATAATAAAAGCGTACATGGTAATGCATAGCAATTGTAGGTTACACTGAATATATATTAGACAGTACATAATTGTAAAAATATCTCATAAAAACAGAGCATGACAATAAACCTGGCGTGTGAAGACCGAAGCTGTATTGGTAACACGTAAATAAATAATATGGTAGTTGATCCATGGAGATAATTGGTAAGGTAAAGGATAGGCCTATACTGTGACATATCATAGTGTAGAAGCTCTACGCGTTTCGTGGTTTGTACCACTCGTCAGGAGCAGATATGCAGTATGGGGGTATCTACAATAGAAAGAAAATGCCAAAATAATAAAATGGTAATGAAACTATAAAACATATACAATGAATAAAAGAAAGAGGGGGAGCAAACAAGGACCCAAACACTCTTACCTAATGGTAGCATGATAATGTGATGATAGAATAATATCAATGGTAGGGGGCAGCTATGGACAGTATCTTCCCTGGGAGCTGAGATGGTTAAACCCAAGGGTCCAGCGGCTGCATCAGCAGAAGGTGAAAGACGGGGTAAATGATCGGTCGTCATCAGAAATGTATCAAATAATATAAACCATTCCCAGAGGTATCTGTGGAGATGGGTGGATAACAATAATTGGTAATGTAGCTTGTGTTTTGGAAGAGAAATTCCAAGTGTAACTCATTACTATTATACTTACCTACTCCTTAGTGGCGTTTGTCATGCCCTATCTGTAACCAATAAATGTATTTACTTCAGTTGATTCATCGAGTTCAGCAGTGTGCCTCATTTAAAGTCCCAACATTTAGCAATTCTTTCTTCGTCATATGACGTCCACTCTGAACGGTAGAGGTCCTTTGTGGACGTCATTTTACAATGGGCCGGTATTGAAGTGGTTAAATACCCAAGCCTCGCTTTGGATACCAGGAAACGGAAATATCAAAAACTCCATTTTGGAAGTGGGAAACTAACAGAGAGACCGCCACATATCAGCAGCAGACTCTGTGAAAAGTGAGGCAAAACGTGAAATAAAATAGAAGAACTTTGGGGTATTAATCCAAAGTTAACATATTAGAAAACTAAAATAATCTAAACGTATATATACAAATGACCGAATTGATGATCATTACAAGTTAATATAGGTTTATAAAGATACGATGGTGGCCTCCCAAACGATACCTAACACCCCCTAGTGGGGAGAAAAAGTAATTAGTGTAAATTAGTGTAAAATAACAATATATATATATATAAATGAGATATTAAAAAGTATTCACAACACTGAAATCAAGTCTGTTTCCAATGAAAAATACAAAACAGCGTTGATGTTGGATCAAAGGTGGCCAACACCACCATACAGTAGATAATAGATGGAGATCCTCTCCCAGGTGTTTTGAAATAAAAGGGGAAGAAACAGTCCACTTAGTAGTAGTATGAAGAGATAGGTAGCGCGCACCTTCCACCACACTCACGATCCACCACGTGTGAGACAAACTCCCTGCAGGGTTTTAAACTCACCAGAAGATTAAATTGATCAGGCCTTTCAGTGAGATAAACTCATCAATAGAAGACTGCTGGAATAACCATCTATTTGGAAGCCTCTTGAATGGAATCAACCTCAGATGCAGTGAATGAACACAGAAAGGACAAACATAGCGTGATTCTGTTTAATAAAATTCACCCCTTCCATCAAGATCCCCCATACATCATGACTATAGTATAACAGATGTCCCAAATTAAACCAACCAAAATTACCTTTAAACCACCCAACCTTCTTCCCATTAATTGGAGACCACACCATTCTTGTTGGGTAAAAATTAGGCCGTAGCAGCCTGCTTTTATTAAAGGTAAATAATTATTTAACATTTTCTTAAAATAAACAACCTGTCACACTAACTAAACTGCTGTTGGTCTCCGCAGGCAAAAGGCCTCTAAATATAACCACTCTGTATATATATAAACATATATATACCTCTATATACATATAAATAACTTCTCTATAGCACTGCGGTCTCTCGTGCCCTTCTGACTGGCCTCAAGCCGATGCTGGCTCAAAGACCCTCCCGACCGCAGTGCTCCATATTCATTCCCCCCAGTTAACCTCCGTTAGCTGGGCCCATCATATCCACTGTCACCGACAGGTCTAAAACACATCTTTAAACCGGCTCTTCCTTCACCCGCAGAGACCAAAACCACGCCACAGCAACCAAGGGTAAAACCTTATCTTTGGGTGCCCCTCCACACCCTAACAGCCCTTTGTATGCCATCCTGCAAACCCAAGAACCACATATCAATGCCCACATCCGTCAGGTGCACTCCATCGCCCCGCAGGTACCTCCAGGTTTCTTCTTCCATCTCCATATGGCGGACTACCAGCCCCCCATTACGCACCACAAACCTGCCCACATCCCGGTTTATCTTCTGTCGGGCCCTGTTTAACCTGCTCACTGACCTAGCCAATCTCCATGATGTCCAAGCGATAATGTCGGACCAGATAATGACTGTGTCCGGGAAGGACATGCGCAATCTCAGGATATCAAATTTGATATCCCGAGTGATCTCTAACATGGACCTGACTCCCAAATCGTTGCCCCCAACGTGCAGTAACAACACATCAGGTGCCCGGTCCAGACGTGCATAACGATGTACCTCTGGGACAACTTTTCCCCACAGCATCCCCGGGACTCCCAGCCAGCGAACGCAGGCTTCCTCCCTCGGGAAGCCCAGCTGCCGACCATCCGGCCTAACATCCGCCCGCCTTGCTCCCCATACTACATATGAGTGCCCCAGGATCCACACCAATGCCGGGGAACCACCTGAAAGAAAGATAACACAAACCGGGTAACACACTGAGCACCCCAACATGGATACCCGCACATTGCCCCTCACCCATGCACACTCATGTAACCAACTGCTCTGAAATACTTACCGATCGAGCAGGTGGGGACGCACATAACTCTGAAATCTCCTTGACTCCCACCTGCCAATACGCTTAACTGCCTCCACACTAAAACCACATCTGGATGCTTCCGTTGCTGCCCCAATGCGGAAAGAGTGAGAAGAAAAACCTTTCTCGTCTACTCCCAACGCTCGCAGCCCTTTTTTCAAAATGAACCCGAATTGATACCTGGAAAGAGGAGTCCCATCACCATGAATCAAAAAGGGGCCCGGAACCCCAGGGCGTATATCAATGAAGGCCCGAACTGCCTGAACCGGGCACAATTTGGACCCGGGTAGAGCAAATACGCGAATCTCCCGCCCCTTACCTGCCTGGTCCGTTTTCGCCCTTCGCAGCCATATTGACAACCTGTCTATCCCACAACTCACCTCATGAAATCCCAGCCCGCCGGGTGACTTCTTAGATGGGCTGACCAGCTCCCCAATCCTAAATGCCCCAAAGAACGCTAGTGAGAACGCAACCCTGAACAAAACCATCTCGTATTCAGACGAACAGATTGTCGGTAATTGTTCCAATAAACCCTGCAGTATCCAAAATGAAACCGGGCGCCTTGAATCCTTTGTCACTCTGGCTTTTCTGTACCCTTTTAGAGCCTGCCGAACCCAAAACTCTTTGGTGAAGTCTTGGCAACCCCGTAATTTAAAAAGAAATGCCAACCCAGCCATCTTCTTATTTAATGCCGACACTGACACCCCCTCCTCCATGTCCCTTGACACCAAGTAAAAAAGCAAAGCCCAAAAGGTTTCACTGCCGCCCAGCCTGCCAAAGCCTCCCACTCCTGCCATACCTTGCTGTATGCCATCCATGTAGCTTCACTTACCGACCTCCTGTGCCATTTAGAGATCACGCCAAAGCAATCCTCCATAGCCCCTCGGGACAAGGTACTCCGTGTTGCTCCGCCTCCGGCACCAACTCCCGGAACCTGTCCCACTGGAAACGAGATAAGGCGTCAGCAATGACGTTCTCCACTCCCGGGATATGCACTGCATGAATAAAAACATTCAATTGCAAGCACCGCAGCACCAAGCCGAAACCCGATTGATCGCCTGTACCCAGGGCCGCCATCGGATTGAGAAGCGGGGGGGCCCTTTACACAAAAAAGAAGATATAAAGAAAAAAATGTATAAAAAAAGGGGGTAGCCATCTGGGGCCCTTTAATAATATATATAAATGTTTGTGTGTGTGTGTATGTATGTGTATATATATATATATATATATATATATATATATATATATAAAGAAATTACAAAAAAGGGGGGTTGCCATCCGGGACCTCTGGGCCCTTTAATAAAAATGAAAAAAAGAAACCTCTGGGCCCTTTAATAATAAAAAAAAAAAATTATATATATATATATATATATATATATATATATATATATATATATATATATATATATATTAAAATAAACATTTATGAAAAAAAAGGGGGGTTGCCATCTGGGGACCTCAGGGCCCTTTAATAAAAAAAATAAAAATATATATATATATATATATATATATATAAATAAAAAAATAAACATTTATAAAAAAAAAGGGGGGGATTTGCCACACATGGGGCCCTGGGGACCTCTGAGCCCTTTAATAATATATATATATATATATATATATATATATATATATATATATATATATATATATAAATAAATATATATAAAGACAAAAAAATATATATATAAAAAAAATATATATAAAAAAATATAATTTTTTTATTAAAAAAGGGGGGTTGCCATCCGGGGCCCTATAAAAAAATATATAAAGACAAAAATATATATATATATATATATATATATATATATACGTATATATATATATATATATATATATATATATATATAAATATATATTTTTTTTTATAAAAAAAGGGGGGTTGCCACCCGGGGCCCTGGGGACCTCTGGGCCCTTTAATAATAATAATAATAATATTATATATATATGGGGACCTCCGGACCTCTAAAAAAAAAAAATGGCCCTTTATTAAAAAATAAAATAAAAATATATAAATAAAATATTTTTTTTATAAAAAATAAATAAAAAAAGGGGGGTTGCCATCCGGGGCCTCCGGGCCCCTGGGGACCTCCGGACCTCTAAAAAAAAAATTGGCCCCTAAAAAAAAATATATATTTTTTTTTTTTTTTAAAGGGGGTTGCCATCCGGGCCCCTTACAGGGCCCCTGATGGCGGCCCTGCCTGTACCACTCCCAGATTGTCGCAATGGAATCTCACTTTTTTGTCCCTCAAATCCGACCTCCACAGTTCCAACGCCAGCACCACCGGAAACAGTTCCAGCAGCACCAGGTTCCTCGTAAAGCCCGCTTCCACCCAGCTCACCGGCCAAGGCCCCGCACTCCACCTGCCTTGGAAGAAGGCTCCAAAAGCGGAGAACCCCGCCGCATCCGTGTAGAGTTCCAGGTCAAAATTGCTGACCGGGCCCGACATCCACAACGCCCTACCGTTAAAAGATTCCAAAAAGGAATGCCACACCCGCAAGTCCTCCCTGTGTATCCTCTGCAGGCTAACAAAATGATTGGGCGACACCACCCCGGACGTGCTAGCCGACAGCCGTCGGCAGAAAACCCGCCCCATTGGCAAAATGCGGCACGCAAAATTCAGCTTGCCCAGCAACGACTGGAGCACCCTAAGCCGAACCTTGCGCAGCCCCAGCATGCCCCTAACTTCCGCCTTGAGCGCCACAACCTTGTCCTCTGGGAGTCTGCATTCCATGGCCCTCCGTCTTTTCGGGGGCTAAGGGGACCCCGAAACGATCAGCGACGTGCTCCAGCGTCGCCAGGAGCACTGCAGCCACTCTGGATGAAGCCGGCCCCACGCACAGAAAGTCATCCAGGTAATGGATAACTTAATTGAGACCTGAGACGTCCCGAACCACCCACTCTAGAAAGGAACTGAACATCTCAAAAAACGCACAGGAGATTGAACACCACATTGGGAGGCACTGGTCAACGTAAAACTGTCCCTCCCAACAACACCCCAACAGCCGGAAGCTGTCCGGGTGCACTGGCAACAGCCGAGAGGCCGCCTCGATGTCAGACTTCGCCATCAAAGCGCCCTGCCCGTACCGCCGAACCCAGTAAACCGCAGCATCAAACGACGTGTAGCTAACCGTGCACGCCTCGGGATCAATGGCGTCATTAACCGACCCACCTTTTGGAAACGAAAGGTGGTGTATCAGCCAAAATTTGTTGGGTTCCTTTTTGGGAACCACCCCCAGCGGGGAGACCACCAAATCCTGCAAGGGTGCCGCCGGAAAGGGGCCGGCCATGTGTCCCAGAGCCACTTCCTTCCGCAGTTTATCTGAAACCACTTCCGGATGTAGCAACGCAGACCTTAAATTGCACGGCACCGGAGGAACCCCCTCCAGCCTGCACGGGATCACAAACCCCTCCGAAAAACCCCTCTCCAAAATGCCCGCTACCTCTTTGTCCGGATACCTACCGAGAAACGGCCGCATCCTTTCCACCCTCACCGGAGTCTTCCCTCTTGCTAGCAGGGTCCCCAGCATGACCCTTGCTCTGTTTGAAACATTTTGAAAGGGGGTGGGAGCCGCCGCAACCTGAGCACTCGTGCTTGTACCGACAAGTTCCCCCAAATCGACAGGTGCCGGAGTTGAACTGCCAACACACCCCTTTTGCACGGTTGGCCGGTTGCCCCTGGGTAGAGGCACCCCCGGCCCCCCCTGAAAAAACTGACCCAGGGCCCTAGCTGCTGTCATTAAGCACAACCATAGATTCATGCCTTTCTGATTCCAGCGCAAGTCAGTCCTGACCGCCATCCTCTGACGAAATTGCTCGTCGTACCGTAGCCACGCCGAACCCCCATAGACCCTCTGAGCCTCTCTGATCGCGTTCTGGTAAATAAACAACCCCGAACAGAACTCCGGCTTCTTCTCCCCCAACACGCATGCTAGGATGCTAAATGCCTGTAACCAGTTGGCGAAAGTGCACGGGATCAGACGATACCTGCGCCTTTCTTCCTCCTCCTTTTTAGACTCGTCAGGCTTTCCCCTATCCAAATTGAACTTCTCTAACGGCAGAAGAGAGAAAATCTCCACATACTCACCTTTCCATATTTTTTCCCTGACTTCTGGCTTGAGATGGGTCCCCAACGAAGCCTCATAACAAACATAGACCTCGCATTTTGCCGCGTCCGCTAATCGGATTATCTCCTGTCTAGCCGCCTCCCCTTTTTCCGCAGTCGCCACGGGGGTTGCCGTGCCAGAAGTAGCTGCCACGCTAGGAGTAGCTACCCCGGGGGCCACCACCGGCGGGGGCACTGACGCCACCACCGGCGGGGCTGTCGCCACTGCCGCCAACACTGTACCAGGCCCAACCCCCGCGGGAGCGACCCAAGCCGTAGCCGGACTGGGCACCGCCCCTCCCCCCGCAGGTTTAAACTTGCCCACTAGTGCTTTTATACCAGCCAAAAACCCCGCAAACCCCCCAAACCCGCGTCTACCCCCCTTCCCCCGACAAGCCAGGGGACAAGGCACCGCCGCCCCCACATGTAACCCCCCATCCGACATATCCAACCCATCATTTAAAACTGTAGGTGAAATGGACTTACCATGCTGCCTAGGGGTAGGGCCACTAGCCGATCGTCCCGTCTCCATCGCCGATACCCCCCTCCTGGGGGGGAGATCCTCATCGGAGTCACTCAGCTCGCCCTCAGACCGCACCGCAGCAGGCTCTTCACCCTCCTCAGACAGCCAGCCAGGAGAGGGATCCCTGGCCGCCGCGAGCCCGGCGCCGGCACGGGCACCCGACCCGTTCACCGACTTCCCCGTCGCCTTCCGCGGGCCGGGGGGGGTGCCCCCAGCCCCGACGTCCCCAACGCTGCTGGTACCGGCGACCCCTCCGTCCGTCCTCCCTGGAGCCGGATTGCAGGCCGCGGAGGCTGTGGGCCCTACAAACGCGCCCCTCGACCTCCCGCGCTGAGGCCCCGCACCGCGCGCGGCACCGCGGAGGGGGGCCCACTACCTCAGACTCCACACGCTGGGCGGGGGAATGGGCCGCCCGAGGGCTGACAGAGCGGCCACCCGCCGTGCCCCGACCACGAGGGGGAATCCTCCCGGTCCCCCCCTTTTCTGGCAGCGCCGCACGTTTTGCAAAGCGGGACTCCCAGTTGGCCGCAGGGCTCTCGGAGACACCTCAGGGGAGAAGCGCTCCGGGGGCCGGGACCTCCGAAGCCATCCCGATTCGCGCCCCCCGTCCGTACCTGTCGCTGGCTGACCCCCCAAAATAGGCCGCAGCTGGTTCTGTAACCATTAAGGGCCATGAAGTGCTGCCTCGGCCTGAAGTTGGGCCCAAATGCTAGCAAGCTCCGACATGATGTCTCTCCTGAACTTTCCTCCACGCTGTGCTTGCCGGGTGGGGTGGGGACTACCTTTTATCAACTCCTCTCTCTTGTTCCCCTGTTCCCTTAGTCATGTGGGCCCTGCACAGATTCCCTGCGGTCCTAGCTCCGGGCTGTCTTACGTACAATGTAACTTAAAATTAAGAGCAGAATGGAAATAACTTCACCAGTTCCCAGAGTTACGAACGACGTTCCTTAGCGCTTTCACCGGCTGGTTTACAGGTGGATGGTATCCTTCCTGGTTCCCATCAGTGGAGCGCAAGCGTCATTTCCGGCGTGACGTCTAGCTCACGCCCTTACTAGTTTCGTCGTAACGTGACTTCAACGGTGGGCGTGGCTACACGAACGTACACGCTGGTTTAAATTCTCATTTCCACTCCGCTCATCACCCAATCGGAGACTCGGGGGCGTGTCAAAGGTACACGACACGCCACTCAGGGCACACCCCACATTGAGGAGATAAACATAGAGCAGAGCAGGGCGAGGAAAACACAGATTAATGTGTAACAGCACAGCATTTAACCCCTGCTCGCGGCAGTGGACCCAATAGGGCAGCTTCAATAAAAACACATTATATCCGTGTTTGCACAATCGGGGTAAAATTTAACAATATAGATAAATAACAATACATTTATAAAAACACGGGGTGGATTGAAAAAACCCATATAGTACTAATTAAAATATCAGCCGTGTCAATGCAACAAAATATGAGGCAAATAAACTGCACTCAAATAAATATAGAATAAACACATATAAATAATTATAAATAACTATACGTATAAATATAGAAAAAATACAAATATATATAGAAATGGAATAAAATGGCTATAGTTAGACTCATGACCATACAGATGAATACTACAAAACTCATAATTCATAATCATCTACCAATATGTATGTCAAAAATAGGATAAAAGAATCTAAAAATCACTGATGAAGCAATTTATATCAAGGTCTATGTTTAACCCTTTTGGTGATAAAGTATCTACAGAGAATATCCACCGAGTTTCTCTTTGGGAGAGGTCTCTGACAAGGTTAGAGCCCCTCCATACAGGTTTAAGGTGATCTATGCCCCAAAATTTCAAGCCTAGGGGGTTTCGGTCATGGAAGAGCTTGAAATGCAGGGACACGTTGTGGTCCTTAAACCCATTCATAATGTTCACGACATGCTCAGCGATCCTAATTTTTAATTTTCGTTTCGTGCGACCTATATAGGTCAAACCGCATGGGCACTGGAGAGCATAGACCACAAACTCAGTATTGCAGGTAATAAATTTGTCAGTTGAAGGGGGCGTGGCCTGACTGGCAATGGAGTAGGAAGCAGGGTGCCGGAGCTCCTCTCGCCGAATCTCCTGATCCACAGCCTGAGACAGCCATCGGGGTTGTAAAGAGCCCACAATACAGCTCAGACGTCTCCGGGACCGGAACGGAGGATGTCCCCACCGAAAAAGTTGTCCGCAGCGGCAGATAAGTTGGCTAAGTACAGGCACGGGGGAGGAAGAGCAGGCCAAAGATGGCGCTGACGAACCTCCGGGAGAAGGGCGCCATGCGGAGGACACTTCGAAAGCGTTAGAGGCCATAGCCACGCTGCAAAGCACACTCACAGCCAAGATTGACAAGGTGAAGATAGATATCTCCCTCATGAGACAGGATCTGTCCACGGTCAGGGAGCGGGTCACTGAAATGGAGGCCCGAATCAGCGCGGCAGAGGATGTTCTGATCCCCATGCAAGAAGCCACAGAGGACATGTAGCAGCAGATACGGCAGCTCCATGCCCATCAGGATGAAATGGAGAACAGGCTTTGCCGCTGTAATTTGCGGTTCATAGGCCTTCCTGAGAGAGCAGAGGGCAGGGAACCAGCAGAATTCCTGGAGAATCTCCTCATAGGGAGAGATGCATTCTCAGTGATGTTTGCGGTGGAAAGGAGCACCCCCCCCCCGTACGTTTATTGCCAAATTCCTGAACTTCAGGGATAGGGATAAAATTATGCGCCTGTCAAGAGAAAAGGGGAATATGAAGATGGGCAATGGCCATGTGGCGGTGTTCCCGGATTTTCCAATGAGGTGCAAAAGAAACGAGCGCAATACCAGGATGTGAAGCGTCGTCTGAGAGTGCTACACCTGAAGTACGCCATGTTATTTCCAGCAAGGCTCAGAGTGGAAGAAGATGGAAGGGCGCAGTTCTTTGATACACCCGCCGCAGCTGCGGCGTGGCTGGACCGCAAAGGAAGACAGGAATAATGCCTGCTACGGTGAACCGTGAGTACTGTTTCCTGGAGTTCGGTGGGACTCTACGTTTTTCTGTCAGGGGCCCGAATGTTTAGGGCCTAGACGACGAGGAGCACAAGAAGGCTGGGACCCCAAGTTTATTTTTCATTTTACTTTGCTTCAGTTTTGACCGTCCCAGACCCCTCGGTCTCCCACAGGAGTCCCCCCCTCTTGATCCTATCTCTACCTCACTCTTGTCTCAGCCCCTGAATCACGGTCCAACAGGACCTGTTCTTTCTATTAAGCTCCTGCGGATATTTGCTGCGGGCGGTGAGACATGGATGGGAAGGAATCAGTCGCATGTAAAACTTAGGGGGGGGGGGGGACAGAAGACGATGTGAAAGTTCTTGTATACATATATAACTTCCACCCTTTTGGGGGGTCTGTTTTTCTACCACCATATATACATATATTTTTCACAATATGCCTGCGGACGAACAGTGGATCCGGAGAGGTCATGCTGGAAGAGGTGGGGAGGGCACAAAGTGTAACACACTGTTGGGCGGGGGGAACAGGGCCCTTACTTTTTTTTTTTTTTTTCGTTTCTCTTATCGGAGAGCATGGGCCCCATTCCCCTTTTTTTCACCATCATGGGAATGTTAACTTTTTCCAGCTCCGATTCCATGTGTTGCTCAGTGAACAACCACCCCCACGTAACAAACTGGTTTTGTGTTGTAAAGTCTGTCATAGATTTCAAGATATGTGCCTCCAGTCAGGGGTATCTGCTGGAAGAAATGATTAGACACTATTTTGTGTTGGGTACACAGTTAAGGGATCAAATGCTCACACCAGGTTGGGGAGGTGATGGGCTGGGAGGGGGAGGGGGAGGCAAGTTGGCTGGGCCACCGTTGTGACCCACATAGGTTTATGAGATGTGTGAAATGCTATAGAGATGTAAGGGGACATATACATGATGCTGTAATGAGAAGGGGATACCCGTATGACGCTGGGTTAATGTGCTTGATGTATTCCTGTGCTACCCTGCTGATCCGACAGTACAATATTCACCTGGTGACACCATGACATCAATTAAATTTCTAACGTGGAATGTCAGGGGGATGAGAAATAAAATTAAGCGAACTGCAGCTTTGGCCTATTTGAAAGCACAGAAAGCTAACATAATGGCGCTGACTGAGACGCATGTCACAGGTCATCTGCAGGCAGCATTGAAGCGCCCATGGATTGGCTGGGCGTATCACAGCACGCATACCAGCTTCTCTAGGAGGGTTTCGTTACTAGTGACAAAGGCCACCCCATTTGAATTACTATCCCTGGAGTCGGATCGGCAGGGGAAATATGTGTTTGTACATGCCCGTGTGGGAGGAATACCTATGCTGCTAATAGCGTGCTATATCCCCCCCCCCCCCCCGTACAGCTCGGAAGTCGTCACGACGAGCTTGGCATTTATGGCTAAGCACCCGACGGTGCCGGCTGTGTGGATGGGGGATTTTAACATGACCATGGATCCATTCCTGGACAGACCGGCACAGGCGGGAGGGGATCCGGGGGGGCCCAGACTGAGCAGACTGGGCCGCCTGGTGAAGGAATTCGCCCTGACAGACATATGGAGGCTAAGAAACCCAGAGACTAGGGCATACACATGCCATTCTACCAGCCACGCCACAATGTCCCGTATTGATTACATTCTGGTATCAACGCCCCTTGTGCCCAGGGTGGGGGGGGGTCGGGTTTGCTCCCAGAGCACTGTCAGATCATTCACCATGTTGGATGCAGTTATCTCTGCTGGGGGAGGCCCCTAGGAGGGTATGGAGACTTAACCCGTTTTGGTTGAAAGCCCTGCAGGATCATGACAGTATCGAACGGGAATTAAAATTATTTTTTCCAGAAGACCGGGACCCCTCAACAATTAACTCCCAGTGGGATACATTTAAAACACACGCGAGTAGGGTGCTAGACACTAGAATTAAAAGACTGAAACTTTCGTGTCAGATAATAGTGTGTCAGAGGAAGTGCTGCGGAAGCTAGAGGAAACATTTAATACACAGCCTACCCCAGAGAATCTTGATAAGGTAAAGGTGCAGGCCAGAGTAGTGACACAACTACACATGGAAAAAGACAAACAGCGTATTTTCTTTTGTAAGACACGGGTCTACGAGCACGGGGAAAAGGCAGGGAAGATGCTGGCCTATCTGGCACATTTGGAAGACAGACCTCCTGTGGTGGTTTCTCTGGCTGAGACGGACGGCTCGATGGTCACGGACCCCCCGCAGGTGGCGGACAGGTTTATGAGATTTTACAGAGACTTATATAGCTCCCAAAGTCACCAACCACCGAGGGAAATTCAGGCATATTTACATGCGCTACAGTTCCCACAGTTAAAGGCATACATGTAAAAAGAAAGACAGGAAAAAAAGCGCCTCTGAGTCATCTGGTTTAATTACATTGATTGGTATAAATATCCAACACTTACATGAAGTATTGCAGGAACAGGAGTGCAAGTGAGGAAGTATGGCGTAGAGCCAGCTCGTGTCTCAATCCTGGTGAGGAGCGAACAAATCAGCTGGAAGAGAAGCCGGGTCTGATGGCTGTGTAAGAGCGGTGCTGAAGCACAGCGCTCAATCCAATGAGGTTAGCAGGACGGTGGCCGATAAGGGCCAAAGCAGTACAGTTCAGAGCAAATGCAAGTGCACGGCGCTCGTTCCGGAGGTAGTGACGTCAGCGGGACGGTGGCCGACAAGGACCAATGTAACACACAACGCGTTTCAGAGCCTAGCGTCAGTCAATGACAAGACCGCGCGCTCCTTTTTCAAGTGTAAAGAGGAAGAGGCCTTACAGGATTATAAAGGGAAGAACATGTGATGGTGGTTAGCCAATGGGGAGCCTGGAAATACGATCGGTGTAAACAAGTAAGAAAAGAAGGAGAAGAATTAAAGAGGAGAACCATTAATGGCTGTAAAGAGGAGAGACACCTATAATTATTATAGGAGCGGTCAGGTAAATGTAATATGTGGAATTAGAAGATACTTAGATGGAATAATACATATATGTGTCTGGGAAGGATTAGGCAAATTATAGCCATACTTTAAAACTTGCAAGGGTGCCAGATCAACTAATAATAATTGAGTGCGATCTTGAAGAGGGGGGTATTGGTTTCGATCTCCCCATCTCAGAAGGTATCACACTTGTTCCTCTTACATAGAGTATACTATACCCCCAGGAGAATGTTTAATCTCGGGTGGAGAAGTACTGACGAATGCCCAAGGTGCAGAGCGACAGGCAATCTTATCCACATGATGTGGAAATGTCCTAAGCTATTTAGATACTGGGAGGAGGTGGTGGACACAATAAATACAACTTTTAAAACTAAGCTAGAAGCTGAGTCTAAGACATGCTTGTTAGGCAGCATAGAGGAAAATAGAGTGCCAGCCAGTTCCCTTGAAGTGGTACTGAGATGCCTCTTCCAGGCGAGGAAGTTAATTGCTTTGAGGTGGCAGGCCCAGATGCCACCCACTGTCAAATCTTGGGTTGAAACTATTAACACAATGATTTGGAGTGAGAGAGTGACACTTACCCGACAGGGGAATTATAGTAAGTTCGTGAGGATGTGGAAACCCTGGCTAGACGAAACAGGATGTTCTATATAAAAATCGCCATTCAAATTCAATAAATATCTTAACCCGCTATCGGGCATTCCTTTATGGGGAAGACGTATTTAACGAAGTAGATTAACTTCAGAAACCTGCACAGGGTGTGATGGGAGGGTGGGAGGGCGGGTGAGGGTTTGCGGGGTGGGAGGTGAGCTATAGTTCAGAAACAAGTGGTCTTTCATTTATTCACAATATTATAAAGAACGAGGGTAGGAAAAGATAAGGGGAAAATAGGGAAAAACGTTTGGTTGTGTATTGTTATAATACGTACGAGGATGTAACACTTTTTGTATCTTTTTATATGCAAACAACAATAAAAAAAACATTGAAATTAAAAAAAAATAATATAAAAATAGAGATATAATGATATCAAGGCATCCAAAAAAATAATAATAATAATTTAACAGTCATTTAAAAAAATCATTAAAAGAATATATATATATATATATATATATATATATATATATATATACACACATATATACATATATACATACATATACATACATATATGCACTGGGAAAATTAATATCAAGAAAGAAATTGATAGATAGAGAATCATTCATATGGTAATAGCCAGCAATGCTATATGGGAAATTATTAATAAAATTATATATATCACAATAATAACAGCAGGTTATGCATCATGCAAATTATCCACATTATAAGGGATACAGGAATTATAGAGATCAGAAAAAAACACCGGTTACTATTATCTATATTTTTGTATATTATAAGATGGTATTTATGTCCAGTTCCTCATTTAATCCGAGAGGGGCGAGACAATTAAGCGTGAATATCCAAAAGGTTTCGCGCTCACAAAGGCGCGAAAAACGCTCAGCCTCCGACAACTTTTTGGGTATTGATTCAATGACCCATACCCGCAAGCCATCAGTCGACTGATCATGGTGTTGCAGAAAATGGCGGGGGACGCTATGCTCATCGCAGCCTGCTTGGACAAGACGACGATGTGTACCAAAGCGTTTGTCTGAGTGGGTTGATTGTACGGCCCACATACAGAAGGTTGCATGGACAAGAAAGGCAATACACAACGTAATCGGTGGAACAGTTGTAGAAGTTTTCTAGCTTGTAGGTTTTTTCATTATGGACAAAATGTTTTTGGCCATGGGTAACGAAGTGGCAAGTTTTGCAGCGAGATTTATTGCATCTATACATTCCAGTCAGATGAGTCAGGCAAGTGGTGCTGGTTAATGTAAGATCTTTAAGTTTACTTTGAGCTATTTTATTTTTAAGGGTGGGGGCCCTCCTATATGTGATTTTAGGCTTGTCACCTAAAGTGGAAACTAAATGTGGGTCTTGTTTTAGGATATTCCAATGTTTAATTAAGATGTGTTCCATTTTCTTATATTGTTCATGGTATCCAGTGATGAAGCGTACGGTAGATGTTTCAGGTGATTTTTTCTGTTTTGGTTTTATTCCGGGTAAGAAAATATTGTGTGCTTGATCAATCAATGGTTCTGGGTATCCTTTTTCTAGAAATTTTCGTTTTAGATGTTGACTTTGTATAATATAATCACTGTCCCTTGTGCAGTTATGTCTTAATCTACAGAATTGCCCCTTAGGTATATTTTTAATCCATATAGGGTGATGACAGCTGTGGTAGTGAAGATATGAATTGCCCACAGTTGGTTTTGTATAGTTTCGTGTAAATATGCGTCCATCTTCATGACTCAATTCAAGATCGAGAAAAGCCAAACTTTCTATATTCCACACAAAGGTAAAGGAAAGGCCTAGATTGTTATCATTACAGTATTCAACCAATGGACTTACTGTAGATTGAGGGCCATCCCAAATGATGATTACGTCATCAATATATCGGCCATAAAAAAATATGTGCCGTGAAAAGGGATTATCTTTCAGAATAAAACGTTTTTCCCAATATCCCATGGTTAAATTTGCGTAAGAGGGGGCAAAATTAGCGCCCATAGCAGTTCCGTGGGTTTGAAGATAAAAACTGCCGTCAAAGTAAAAATAATTGTGTTCAAGGCAGAAGGTGGTAGCCTCTAAAATAAAGGCCATCTGCCTGGGGTTGAGCAAAGGATCAGAATAAAGAAACTCTCGAACAGCTACCAAACCTATATCATGAGGTATAGATGTATATAGTGAGTTTACATCAAGGGATAGCCAAGAGTAGCCATTTTCCCAAGTATATGGGGATAAGAGTTCCATTAAATGAATAGAATCTCTTATATAGGACGGGAGTTGTTGAGCTAGAGGTTGTAAAAAGGAGTCTATGTATAACGAAAAACCACTGGTGATGCTGTTCATTGAGGCCACGATAGGTCTTCCTGGGGGATGTAGGGAGTCCTTATGTACTTTCGGCAAGTGATAGAAATATGGTGTACTATAATAGTCTTTACGGAGAAAGGAGACTTCATTTTTGTCAATGACTGAATCCGTTAGGGCTTTTTGGATCAATGCATCGGATTCCAAACGAAAAGATGGAAGAGGGTCATTAGTGAGTTTTTTGTATGTATCTTGATTTGCCAGCAGTCTTAAAGCTTCTGATACATAAGTGGTGCGATCTTGGATGACAATACCGCCCCCCTTATCAGCTGACTTAATAATAAGTTCAGGATTATTAAGGAAGAGTTTGAGTGACTGTCTTTCTCCCGGACTCAGATTAGACTTATGTTGTTTAGTGGTGGACTGGAGGCAAAGTTCCTGGAGTTCCGCAAACACGACTCTATAATAAAACTCTAGATAAGGGCCTTTAGATTTAGTGGGATAAAACAATGATCTAGATTTAAAAGGGGTATGTAAAATCTTTGGAGAAGTAATAAGATGCTGAGTTAAGTGATTAAATTCAAAATCGGAATCATATTCATCTGAAACGGAATGCAGTATACTGCTATGGGTAGTTTCATGAATGGAAAAATATGGAAACGTATCATCAGAGGACAGGGGTTGGATGGGAGGTTCGGTAGATGAAGGGGTTTCTTTAAGGGACTGCATGTGAAAAAATCTCTTAAGCGTTAAATTTCTAATAAACTTGTTGAGGTCTTTGAATAACTGAAAAGAATTGGGTTGTGTGGTAGGAGAAAACGTAAGGCCTCTACTCAACAAAGCTGAGTCATTTGATGAGAGAACATGAGAAGATAAGTTAAATATTTTTATAGTTTCGGTTGTTTGGCGCTTACGGTGTTGTTTTTTGCGTCCTCCTCTACATCCTCTTCTATGTACTTTCTTTTTAGGCGATGATTGTGATGTAGACCCTTCTCTAAAAAAGGCGAAAAGGACGCTGTGGCAGAAAAAGACGGTATCTCCTCTAAGTTAAGGTCACCCACAATAAGATCAAAAGGAGCTTGGGAGACAACTGATGGAAGGACAGGACCTTCATCGGGGTTCAAGGGCTGGCCCTTAGAAGGAGAGCTGGACTTAATAGGACAAGTTATCAGAGTGTCTGGGATACTACTGTTCATATTACCTGGGGATTTGAAAGTAGAGGGTATATCTTTAGGTGCGGTATGGACTGGATTCATACTTGGTGATAATGTATTAGGACAAACTGCAGGTTGACATCTGGACCCATGTATGGGTTTTGTTCTTTGGGGTAATGGACAGGCTTTTGAAGGTATAGTGGCCTTATTGGACATGGTGTTGGACAAAACGCATGGTAAAACTTTAGAGAACGGATCAAGCGACATTAGGGCTGGTATGGTATTATTGTTGTTCTTCCAATAAAAGATCTTTTTATGGGTGGTAATCATTAAGATCTCTGTGAAATTTCCCCAATTTGGTTTTGATAAGGGAATTTTCATGGGATTTGGTGTTCTTTTTAAGGGTTTCTAGCCAGGTGGGTGGTAGTTTTTGTTGAAATGAGGTGATATCTAATGAGATCATCTGTGTCTGGTGTACTAGTTCATCATATTTGATGTGTCTCTGGCTGATGAGAACCCCTATTAGTTTATTGGTGCAGAATTCTGCTATACCTTCCCATTCAGTGTTGTGGGATGTATCTAAGAAGGAACAAGTTTTTAGGATTCTCAAACCTCTAGGAGAGATTTTATATTCTAGATATTTTTTCAGAAAAAATTTGTCCCACCATTGTGTATTGGTGGAATTAATCAGTCTTTCTAACTTTTTAAACTTGCCACAAAGTATATATCTATCCGGACGTGTGAGTTTGGAAGTATTACAGAAGATATCTGGGGGTAAACTGGTATATAAGGAATCAAGTATATCATATTTGTGAAACTCAATCTCATCAATTAATTCCATTATCAAAAACGATTTTTTATATAAAAAAGCAAGGTTATTTCAAAAGGAAAAAAATGCACATAAAAAATGCACATTTAGAGTGATGCACAATTATAATGTGTGCTCGAGAAAATTGTGATGGTAAAAAATTATTATATCAAAAGCAGGGGAAAAGAAAGAAAAAAAACAAAAAAGCAGAAAAAAAAACCTTCTGTATGTGGGCCGTACAATCAACCCACTCAGACAACGCTTTGGTACACATCGTCGTCTTGTCCAAGCAGGCTGCGATGAGCATAGCGTCCCCCGCCATTTTCTGAAACACCATGATCAGTCGACTGATGGCTTGCGGGTATGGGTCATTGAATCAATACCCAAAAAGTTGTCGGAGGCTGAGCGTTTTTCGCGCCTTTGTGAGCGCGAAACCTTTTGGATATTCACGCTTAATTGTCTCGCCCCTCTCGGATTAAATGAGGAACTGGACGTAAATACCATCTTATAACATACAAAAATATAGATAATAGTAACCGGTGTTTTTTCTGATCTCTATAATTCCTGTATCCCTTATAATGTGGATAATTTGCATGATGCATAACCTGCTGTTATTATTGTGATATATATAATTTTATTAATAATTTCCCATATAGCCTTGCTGGCTATTACCATATGAATGATTCTCTATCTATCAGTTTCTTTCTTGATATTAATTTTCCCAGTGCATATATGTATGTATATGTATGTATATATGTATATATGTGTGTATATATATATATATATATATATATATATATATATATTCGTTTAATGATTTTTTTAAATGACTGTTAAATTATTATTATTATTTTTTTGGATGCCTTGATATCATTATATCTCTATTTTTACATTATTAATCTCCATGAATGTATCCTCGATATGAACTTTAAATTTTTTATTAATTTCCTGCTCCGTTTTTCACGTGTATACAGGAAGTGCCGTTTATTTATATATATTTATTATTATTAGTTGATCTGGCACCCTTGCAAGTTTTAAAGTATGGCTATAATTTGCCTAATCCTTCCCAGACACATATATGTATTATTCCATCTAAGTATCTTCTAATTCCACATATTACATTTACCTGACCGCTCCTATAATAATTATAGGTGTCTCTCCTCTTTACAGCCATTAATGGTTCTCCTCTTTAATTCTTCTCCTTCTTTTCTTACTTGTTTACACCGATCGTATTTCCAGGCTCCCCATTGGCTAACCACCATCACATGTTCTCCCCTTTATAATCCTGTAAGGCCTCTTCCTCTTTACACTTGAAAAAGGAGCGCGCAGTCTTGTCATTGACTGACGCTAGGCTCTGAAACACGTTGTGTGTTACATTGGTCCTTGTCGGCCACCGTCCCGCTGACGTCACTACCTCCGGAACGAGCGCTGTGCACTTGCATTTGCTCTGAACTGTACTGCTTTGGCCCTTATCGGCCACTGTCCTGCTAACCTCATTGGATTGAGCGCTGTGCTTCAGCACCGCTCTTACACAGCCATCAGACCCGGCTTCTCTTCCAGCTGATTTGTTCGCTCCTCACCAGGATTGAGACACGAGCTGGCTCTACGCCATACTTCCTCACTTGCACTCCTGTTCCTGCAATACTTCATGTAAGTGTTGGATATTTATACCAATCAATGTAATTAAACCAGATGACTCAGAGGCGCTTTTTTTCCTGTCTTTCTTTTTACATGTATGCCTGAGTTGACTTCACTCTTGGAGAGCAGCCCTTGGTCATCTATTGAAATTTGCCCAGAGAATACAGCTTCAATGCATGGACTGATTGTATTCTCACTCTTGAATTTTTAACCACTAATTTTTATACATAATTGCTGCTGTCACTTTATCTCGTATTTTTAACCCCTGCTAACTGATTGTTGTCATTGGATTACTCTGAGCGCTGTTTTCTTGTGATTTTCCACAGTTAAAGGCAGAGCAGGTGCAGCAGCTTGAAGCCCCTATCACCGCCCAGGATGTTGCAAATGCAATATCACAACTAGCCAAGTCTAAGGCCCCAGGATTGGATGGCCTACCATTGGAGTTCTATGCCACTTATTCAGAAATACTGGTGCCCAAGTTGAGGGATGTATTTCAATCCATTTTTGACTTGGGTATCCTCCCCGTATCTATGCAGGAAGCTCAGATAATAGTCCTTCCCAAACCAGGTAAGGATCATAGATATCCCGAATCGTACAGACCTATATCACTATTACCGGTTGACATCAAGATATTGGCTAAGATTCTGGCCTCCAGACTAAATGTAGTGATTCTTTCCCTGATACACCCGGACCAGACCGGGTTTATGCCGGGTAAGAATACGGCCATGAATATCAGGAGACTGTTCATGAATATACAGGCACAACATGACAACGTGGGGACTAGGGTGGTGGTGTCCTTGGATACGGCCAAGGCCTTCGACTCAGTCGAGTGGCTGTATCTTTGGGAGTGCCTGAGATGTTACGGGTTTGGCCCGAATTTTATTAGGTGGGTCCAGCTTTTGTACCAGACGCCCAAAGCCAGAATCTTTGTCAACGGGTGGCTGTCGGAGCAGATTGCATTGGAGCGGGGCACGAGACTAGCCATTGCAATTAGGGCGAGTCCAGACGTGATAGGCCTCAGAAAAGGAGATACATGGGAAAAGATAGGATTATACACAGACGACACTGTCCTCTATTTGGCAGATCAGGGCCCATCGCTAAGTGCAGCCCTGCTTATAATAGAAGAGGCGGGTAAATATTCGGGGTTAAAGATTAACTGGGACAATACCCGAATCCTCCCACTGGATCAGTTTCCCCCGTCGGCTTCGTCTCCAGAGCTGCCTTTGCAGAGGGTGGCGGAGGTTAAATATTTGGGGGTCAGTGTGACCAGGAATCTCAGGGATTATGTCCCTTTGAATATAGAGCCCCTATTTGCTATTATTAAAGCTCGAACACAGGCATGGGCCAGGCTACCCCTGGGAGTAATGGGTAGAATAAATCTAGTGAAAATGATTTTACTGCCCAAAATTCTATATATGGTTTGGCATGCCCCATTGTACATACCTCTAAAAGTGTTTAAACAAATGGAAGCAATCCTAAACTCATTTGTGTGGGGTTCAAGTCAACATAAATTGGCGTGGCACGTACTTAAAAACCCTACATTGGAGGGGGGATGCTCCCTTCCAGACCTACAAGATTACTACATTGCATTGCAATTGTCCCATGTCTATCATTTTAAAACATCGGAAGTGCAGAGGCATAGGTCGTTAGTATGTAATAGACCAGGTAGCCCTCTCCATACCCCGGTACAGGCAATATTTAGAACGGGACATGGAGGGTGCAAGTCGGCGCACTTCGGGGCAGACATGCTAACGCACCAACAAAAAATCTGGGATATAGCCCTTAAAAAACTGGACAGGACACATGTACACTCTCATACACCACTGTGGAGAAATGGAAGCCTACCCGAATTAGGAACAGTACCGGACCCAGGGATATGGGCGGCATATGGAATACTTTTTCTGTCACAGGTCTTAACTGAAACAGGACCTAAATCCTTTTCAAACCTTAGGGAAGAATTTTCTCTCCCGCCCCAATTTATTTGTAGGTATTTGCAGCTTCGGCATGCACTTAGAACACAAATGGAACAGGTCGTTGTAGATTTGAGTAGGCCACAGGTGCTGGATGTCATCTTTGGGGCTGATTCAACAAAACTCACATCCAACTTATACTATACTATTCGACTGAAAAAGGTAGGCAAGGTGTCACAGACGGCAAAGATAAAATGGGAACAGGACCTGGGACAGATAGATGACACTGACTGGGGAGAGATATTAGAGGGAGTGAAGACGTCATCCCCCAAACTATCGGACAGGCTAACACAGCTATATATAATTCACCGGGCATATCTGACGCCTATGAGACTTGCGAAATTTCAGCCCATACGAAGTACTGCTTGCCCCATGTGTGCCGCTGCTGCAGCCTCGTTCTACCACTTGTTGTGGCACTGCCCGGACGTGCAGGCCTACTGGCTGCAGGTAACACAGTTCCTCCATGACAATATGGGATCACCGGTGGGTATGGACCCGAAGTTATGTCTGTTGGGACTAGTCCCAGATGTGGAAATAGATAAATACCAGAATATTTTTATTTGTGAATCACTATTCATGGCCAGAAAGGTGGTGGCAAAGGCATGGATGAGGGATAGGGCCCCAACACTGGAGGACTGGAAAAGGGAAGTGAACACCACTCTTCCCTATAGGAAGATGATTTATATTCATAGGGGGCGCCCACAGAAGTTCTCCAGTGTTTGGGACAGGTGGCTAGAAGATGGGGAAACATGTACGGTATGAGTCTCTGACAGGTGGAGAGGGTCGGTGGAAGGAGGGTGGCGAGGTTGGTTTGTTACATGTATTAGGTCTCTGGAGTGTGTAGGGTTTCTTCTTATACGTGTGATAATGTTAAGCCCATGTGCACGGGGCCTGGTGTGAAACGGTATGCGAGCCTGAATTGTAAAATGTATATCTGTAAAAATGTATCAGTTATTGATCAATGTTGATCAAATGCCTACCGTGTATGTACCTCTTATTTTCTACATCTCAATAAACTTGGTTTTGAAGTTAAAAAAAAATGTGTCAGTTGAAAATTCTTTATGGTTTGAAGTGGAAATTAATTTTTCAACTACCCCCCTTGGTCGGTTGGCTTCCTTGCAAGCACAGCATTTTTCGCAAGCAAAAAAGCCATTCCGATCCCAAAAAGAAGAGGGACGAGATGGAGGATCCAGTACTTTGTGGACTATTTTATCTGCAAAGCTCGAGGCTCTCCGGTATACAAAACCCGGTTGGGAGGTAACACTGGGGCAAGAGTCTTGTCCATCGTAAGAATGTGCCAGTGAGTGAAAAAAATGTCCTCCACCTCCTTATATTGGGAGTGGAAGTCTGAGAGGAAATTCCACTCACGTCCATTATCTCTTTGTGGTCGACTTACATCACATAGGAAAGTTTCTCTAGGTGCTGAGGCCAGCTCTGAGATGATGGAGTCCAAAATGACTTCTTGATATCCCTTTTCTGTAAATTTGTTTTTTATAGTTTGAGCTTGTAACAGAAAATCTTCTTGCTCAGAACAGTTTCTCTTTACTCTGGTTAATTGGCCCTTAGGGATATTTCTCAGCCACATTGGATGATGACCGCTACTAGTTGGCAGATAGCTGTTTGAGTCCGTGGGCTTAAAGAATACTTTAGTGCTTAGTCTATTTCCTACTCAAAATATGTCAACATATTAGTAGAACTGAATTCACTAGTCAACTTGATGTTATTATTGTTCATATTTAATTCCTCGAGGAAGAGTAGCAATGTATCCGATGTCCCATCCCAGATGAAAAAAATCATCTATGTACAGTTGTGTTCACAATTATTCAACCCCCCAATGCTGTAAAGGGTTTTTGGGAATTTAGTGTACATTTGTAATTGTATTCAGAATGAAATCCTACAAGGACTTCTTAAAGAACCATATGCAACTAAAATGACATCAATTGGTTTTGTAATACAGTAGTAAATGTTTATTTTGTGAATTCTCTGAAGAACAGAGGTTCATTGAAGTGTTTTCAATCAGGTATTGAAAACACCTGTGGATGTCAGGGAGCAGCAATAAAGCCTAATAAGCACCAATCAGACAGCTTTAAAATGACTGTGATACTCAGCTCCTTCTAGACATTTACTGGTGTGGTTACAAACATGGTGAAGCCAAGGGAATGGTCCAGGAAGACAATAGAAGAGGTGATTACTCTTCACAGGAAGGGCAATGGCTATAAGAAGATTGCAAAGATGTTAAACATACCAAGAGACACCATAGGAAACATCATTCGCAAATTCAAGGCAAAGGGCACTGTTGAAACACTAACTGGTCGTGGCAGAAAGAAGATGCTGACTTTGACTGCTGTGCGCTACCTGAAGCTTAGAGTGGAGAAAAGTCCCCTTGTGACTGCTGAGGAACTGAGAAAAGATTTGTCAGATGTGGGTACTGAAGTTTCTGCTCGGACAATACGGCGCACACTGCGTAATGAAGGCCTCCATGCCAGAACTCCCAGGCGCACCCCCTTGCTGTCTCCAAAGAATAAGAAGAGTCGACTGCAGTATGCAAAAATCATGTGGACAAACCACAGAAGTTTTGGGATTGTGTTCTGTGGACTGATGAAACAAAATTAGAAGTGTTTGGGCCCATGGATCAACGCTATGTTTGGAGAAGGAAGAACAAGGCCTATGATGAAAAGAACACCTTGCCTACTGTGAAGCATGGTGGGGGGTTAATCATGCTTTGGGGCTGTTTTGCTTCTGCAGGTACAGGGAAGCTTCAGCGTGTGAAAGGTACCATGAATTCTCTTCAGTAACAGGAGATAGTGGATAACAATGTGATGCAGTCCGTCACAAACCTGAGGCTTTATTATCCTTTTGTTACCCCGTACTCCATTCAACATGGAGGCGTAAAGCCGCTAATCAACAAACACTGGCATTTAGCTAGGAATGACCCTGTACTAAAAGATCTTCTCCCTGAGAGACCTAGGGTAATCTTTAAGGGTGCACCATCATTACGCCACTTTATTGCACCCAATGTTCTGAACCCTCCACGTGATGCTGGTAGATCTTTCTTTGAACAACTAACTGGCTATTATCAATGCAGACGTTGTAGAGTTTGTTCTAATAACTCTTGTAGAATTAGAAGAACTACTGTGGTCACATCTTCATCTACGGGTAAAGTACATGGTATAAAACCTTTTATTACCTGTAAGACTACCAGTGTTGTTTATCTCTTACAGTGCCCATGTGGTCTTCAGTATGTGGGCAGGACCAAAAGACCGTTACAAGGCCGGTTAAATGAACATATTACCAACATTATTAATGGGTTTAAAGACCATTCAGTGTCAAAACACTACCTCTTGAAGCATAATAAGGATCCCTCAAATACACTGTTTCTGGGTATCGACAAATTTAAGCCTCATTGGAGGGGTAGTGCTCTAGTGAGAGAAATCTCTAAACTCGAGATGTCTTGGATTCATTGTTTAAAATGTTACACGCCTTATGGTTTAAACATTGAAACCGATGTCAACGCTTTTATTAATAATGCCTGATCCTTTTTGTAATATAATGTCTTCTGTGTAAAGTTTTAATATATTCCTATGTGTACAAGTCTCGGTTTGATATACCAGGATAGAGATCAATTAAGAATATTTTTGGATGTCTATTTTTAGTATTTTTTCACTTACCAGTATCAATTACTGTAAAAACAAAACATAAAATCGTTTTCCTTGTTCATTTTTAAAATATTTAAAATATTTTTGGATATTTATTATCCTTTGTCCCTTATGTCCTTATATTGTGTCCATTAAGTGGATATAATTTCTAGTATTTATATATATATATATTGTTATTTTAAACCCAATAATTACTTTTTCTCCCCACTAGGGGGTGTTAGGTATCGTTTGGGAGGCCACTATCGTATCTTTATAAACCTATATTAACTTGTAATGATCATCAATTCGGTCATTTATATATATACGTTTAGATTATTTTAGTTTTCTAATATGTTAACTTTGGATTAATACCCCAAAGTTCTTCTATTTTATTTATCATTTTGTCTCACTTTTCACAGAGTCTGCTGCGGATATGTGGCGGTCTCTCTGTTAGTTTCCCACTTCCAAAATGGAGTTTTTGGTATTTCCGTTTCCTGGTATCCAAAGCGAGGCTTGGGTATTTAAATAGCGGTGGATCACTGCAGAGCCCATCCCCATTGAGAACGTCATTTTATGACGAAACTTGTCTGGGTACACGGCGTGCAGTGACGTCACCGCGTTCGACGCTATGAGGAAGGGCTCCTCTCTATGCCGACCGGCATTTGTTTTTATACAACCAAAATTACCTTTGTCTATGAGCTGATGTTAACCTGTACCAGTACTGAGGACTCTCTATGTGGCTGTTTTCCTGGATTGAATTTGCTGTCATCTGCCTGTGATCCATGAACGGCTGTGGAATATATTTATGCTGACACTTCATTACCTTTTGGTAAGCCTCTGTCCATGTGGTGGTGGTTCACTGGATCTTGCAAGCACCTGGGTGTTGTCTGTTTCAAGCATCAGTTTATTGGACTAATACTCTTTATTCACAAGGACTAGTGTTGTTGTGTCTTATTTACACTTCTTGGCGCAGTTTTTACTTTTTTCTAGGGCTGTTACTGATCAAAATGTTTCTGTTCGATTAATCGTTTGTTTTTTTAATCGATTAATCGACTAATTTTGATTAATTATAACGCACATACAGATCCAACTACTTTTAGCTGATCTCCTTGCAGGCTGATTCCCAGTGCAGCTACCAACCACTGGAAAAATGGATAGCAGGATACAAAAAACACACAAATGCAGCGCTCGATGGGAATAGCATTAAAACTTTTATAGTCTTCAAGTAGGTAACCAAATAAATATTGCACTGGAGATAACATCGATGTAGCTACATAAACTGTAAAAATGGTGCGAGTAATACCAAATGGTACCAAAAGCAGTCATAAAAACATGTAGCTAAGTATGATACTGGTATAAAAATGTGTACAACGATACCACTGCTGAATCCATATGAGGAGAAGTTAACATCAGTCCGTCGGCATGTAGATGTCCTGTGAAGTGAACTATCACAACTCCCAGTGGATGGCTGTAGAATCCCAGGTTGATAGAGGGAAGTGATAGAGGGAAGTGTAACAGCCTTGCGTGTGGCAGATAGTAAGGTCCCGCCGGCATGCAGATATGAAGGCACAGCAAAGGAGCCCTTCAGATGGACACGGCAAGCCCCGCTGGTGTCCGTGACGTTACTGGACCTCCGACGGAACTCCCTGAAGGACCAGAAGCCGGCGGAGAGGTGAGTACCAATCAAAAGAATTTTAATCGATCAAAAAGATTTTGATCGATCAAAAAAATTAAAGATTAATCGATTAATTAAAAGTTAATTTGCACAGCCCTACTTTTTTCTTATGTTATTTGTGGTTTACACGTTTACTGCTGCCTCTTAGGAAATCATTTTCTATTTACATTGGTTTAGCGCAATTTTTTTCTTTATTTATTGTCCCCTGAAACTGGGGATGTCTGGTCACCCTAACCTATGTAAGAGCCAGCCTACTGCTTGCATCTTGAGAGGTATACTGGTGCAGGCTGTTGTGATGTTTTAAAAAAGCTATGTATTGCATACAAAAACACAGAGACACAGTGTTGACGATACTGGATCTAAAATACATTATGTTATGTAAACAAGTTTTATTTAAAATGGCATTTTCAGGTTGATGAGGGAGGGACCAGGAAATAGCAAATATAGACAGATTAAACTTTTGCTTTAAGGATTAACTTCACAAGAGAGACTTCGTAACAGAATAATGTGAGAAGATAGTCTAGAAACAGGCAGTCTGTCTCCTCTTGAAATGTTAATGTTTTATGACTCATAATTTGCATTGACCTGGCTCTTCTACCATGTTATAGGTAAATAGGAACATTGCTTCATGATTACAGACATGCCACATATGGGTCAGCTTTTCTGCCAATTATTTCTTGTCAGGATAATCTATAGCTATAAAGTAGAACGGCTTGACTGGAATTAATCTACCTCAAAGAAAACATTAAAAAATAGTCACAAAAAGCAATATTTGTTTTCTCTGTCTCTCCATCACAGCAGCCTTTCCAAGTCATCAAGCTGTTATAAAAAATAAAAAAAAAATATTTTTTTGAAGGAAAGTTGGAGAGCTGCTGTAATTTCCCTTCGAACTGCAAAGATCTTCCTTGCCAAGAATGTGCAATATGCTTTTCTCAGAATTATGTGACCACAGGCTTGACACTTTATGGGCAATGCAGTAGCTGAAGTTTTTACTGCATTCTTGTGTGCTGGAAGATGTAAATTCTCATCCAAATGAAGCAGGGAAATGTGTTTTTGGAAGGGCGTTGTTAATCATACAGATGTCTGTACAAACTAAAACTTTGTGGTGCAAGTACATTGAAATCTGTAAAGTATTCAGAATATTCTAAATTGCAATGCTACTGATATTAATAAGCATTCAAGAATGTGGGGAACACATGTATAGTCTTGATTCTGTGTCAAGAAAAGGCAGCAGACCTGCATTAAAGTTGAAGTCTACATACTCATCAGATTATGTTATGTTAAAGTGGAGGTTCACCCTCAAAAAAATTTCTGACATCACACGGAGTCGCGCCATCCTACCGACAGAATGCCGGTGTTTTTTTTTTTTCTCAGCACATACCTCTTAACCCCATTTTTCACCTCACAGCAATCCCGCGGGAGTGGGCGTTCCCAAGCACTGCCTGTGATTGACAGGCTTCCGAACGGCGCATACTGCGTGTCACAGGTTGCCGAAAAAACCCAAACGTCGGTGCGGCTCTATACGGTGCCTGCGCACCGACGTTCGGGTTCTGTCGGCAACCTGTGATGCGCAGTATGCGCCGTTCGGAAGCCAATCAATCACAGGCAGTGCTTGGGAATGCCCACTCCCGCGGGATTGCCGTGAGGTGAAAATCGGGATAAAGAGGTATGTGCTGAGAAAAAAAAAACACCGGCATTGTGTCGGTAGGATGGCGCGACTCCGTGTGATGTCAGAATTTTTTTTAAAGCAGTAGTAAACCACATAAAAAAAAGGCACCAGGCAGTTCAAGTCATATAGCTGGATTCAAATAGACAGCCGCATCTTTGCGGCGGCATAGCGTATCGTATTTACACTACGCCGCCGTAAGTTAGCTAGGCAAGTACTGTATTCACAAAGTACTTGCCTGCTAAGTTACGGCGGCGTAGCTGAAATGCGGCCGGCGTAAACGAGCCTAATTCAAATTAGGCTGAGGGGTCGTGTTTTATGTTAATGGGGGGTGACCTGACGTGATTGACCTTTTTTAAGAACGGCGCATGCGCCGTCCGTGTACATATCACAGTGTGCATTGCGGCAAAGTACGCCGCAAGGACGTATTGGTTTCAACATGGACGTAAATTACGTCCAGCCCTATTCACGGACGACTTACGCAAACGATGTAAATTTTTAAAATTTCGACGTGGGAACGACGGCCATACTTAACAATACTAGTCCAGCTATTTGATGGAATAACTTTATGCCTGAAAATGCCTTACGTAAACGGTGTATCTTTACTGCGACAGGCGCGCGTACGTTCGTGAATAGGCGTATCTAGTGATTTACATATTCTACGCCGAGCGCAATGGAAGCGCCACCTAGCGGCCAGCCTAAATATTGCACCCTAAGATACGACGGCGCAAGCCGTCATATCTTAGATAGGTTTAAGTGTATCTCAGTTTGAGAATACACTTAAACTTAGGTCGGCGCAGATTTTGAGTTAGGTCAGCGTATCTACTGATACGCCGGCCTAACTCTATCTGAATCCACCTAATAATGTCCTAGTATGCATTGCATACTATCACATTATGACAATGCATCGCTACCCCCGGAGGAGCCGCTTAATCTATGTTTGATTCTGTACTCTGCCTCTCAACCCCAAGAACGGTCTCATCCCCTCTGACTCACCTGTTTGATAATATTGTATGAATAAAGGGTGATGAGCGCAAACTGAAAATCTAACAGTGAATAACAAGACAGTCCATAGGGACTGATAACAATCTATTTATAAACCAAATCAATGGGCTGTGTATTAAAGTGAAAAAACACCCATATAAAAAACTCAATAATAAAGTCCAAAATTTAAGTGAATAAAAGTGCTATGTCAATGATGGACAAGTCTTCTGTCCTTGGATCACTTTTATTAAACCCAGAAGTGCTTACATACTTCACTATGAGAGCTTTTTATTTCCATATTTGCTCCTGATATATGGTGTGGCTATCCTGCTGAGTTGACTTCGCTTTTGCCTGGACCTGTACTGGCAGTAGACACAGAGAACATCCCTGGATTCCACCTCAGCACTTGGAAGACTCTGTGGAATACGAGTTATCCACTGTTTGGATCCTGCCCCAGGCCTTGGAGGATTTCGTTGATGCACATTACCCAGTGACTGGAGGTAAGCGCTCTGTGAGCCCAGGCTTAGCGAAGTGTATCCAGATTCTTCACATTGATGATCCAAGGACAGAAGACTTGTCCATCATTGACATAGCACTTTTATTCACTTAAATTTTGGACTTTATTATTGAGTTTTTTATATGGGTGTTTTTTTAACTTTAATGCACAGCCCATTGATTTGGTTTATAAATAGATTGTTATCAGTCCCTATGGACTGTCTTGTTATTCACTGTTAGATTTTCAGTTTGCGCTCATCACCCTTTATTCATACCTTTATTTGTTGTTAGCACATTTTAGATTTGAGCAGCATTTTGTTTATATTTGTTCACTGGTTACACATTAATTTTCATGGTTGGCCAGCGCTTTAGTTTACTTACTTTTCTGTTTGATAATATTAGTGTGGAACCCAGCAACAGAGAGAAAGAAGAATAATGATAAATCATGAAGTATATTTACCAAGGCCCTGGGTTCCGTCACTTCATCAGCTGTGGTAGTAAATAGAGACTCACACACAATATCAATGAACCACTTGTAAATGTTTACTATGGTAAAGAATAACATAAGGAATTGGTATAAGTAACAGATGAATAAACACAGGTTATTATTGGCAGGAGGTATTTGTTCAATGCAATAATACCTGAAGGCCTGTACACACGGGTGAGAATCCCGTCATTAAAAAAAAAAAAACATTTTCTCCATGGGATTCTTGTCAAGCTTGACGTGATTCTTGTCTAGCTTTCCTTGCATACACACTATCAAGCCAAAATCTTGTTGTTCTAAAACGCGGTGACATACAACACGTACGATGGCAGTATAAAGGGAAGGTTCGATTCCACTGGCGCCACCCTTGGGGCTGCTTTTGCTAATCTCGTGTTACTGTGTGTTAGTAAAAGTTTGGGGAGAGACAATTCGCGCTTTTCAGTCTTTGTGCTTTCAGATCATTTTCTGTTGTTCAGTTTGTGCTTGTGGGTTCATATCTTGTCTTTCAGGGCATGTAGTCAATTCGTATTTGCTTTACAGTGAGTTCCTGTCCGCTCGTTTCTGATTTTCACTTCGTTCTTAATAGGACTTGCTGTTATTTAGTGCATTCTGTTTAGTTCGTTCTGATCAGACGTTCGTTTTCTAGCCATGCTGCGGGTACATTCTCGTTCTAGAGTTCGTGCTGTGCAGTCAGTTTGTGTTGGTCTTCTTGTTTTAGTATTTTGTTTGGTATGTTAATGAGAGTTTATACAAAACTCTCATTAACATACCACAAAATACAACAATGTAAACCTCTAGGCAATATCTCAGACATTCTAGTTTTTCAAAAATGTCTATCTGCCCTTAATAAGATGGGGTGTTGTCACCCCTGAACAAGCCAAAATTTGAAGATGCACACAGTTTTTTTGAGGTTAAAAATGGGTATTTCCCTCCTGATCCCTATTGTCAACATGTGCTATCTGTCATCATGGGTGATTAATGGACATGTTTTGTGGGTGCAACCCCTTCTTCCTTTCACCTACTTGAGTTGTAAGGAAGGGGTTGCACCCACAAAACACGTGCTTGTTTGAAAAAGTGGCTTGTTTAAAAAAGTGCAAAAAAATGTAATACAAACTGGGAACAAAAAAAAGGGGGGTTTTATTCGATTTGCCCCCAGACATCAATGATGTCCTTAAAGGTTTGCTCAACAAAAAACATCTTTTTTTTTTATTGATGACGTCCATTTCCCTACTACACGCCATTATTTGGAGGAAGATGTTTTGGGCACTAGAACTGGAGAAACGAGGCCTTTCTTCAAAATGTTCATCCCCCACTACTTCTGGTTCCGGCGCCACATGAGACAGCGGTAGCCAGACACAGCTCTCGCCGCCCTCCTTTATGATTTTGGCTAAAAAGCCCGGCCAGAGCTTCGGGGTAACCCCCATCCACTCCCGCTATACAGCGGGCACACTTTGTCACCGCTTGGACAACGCTTTGTGGGAGCGATCGTACGCTCGAGAGGTCTCCTCGGCACCCCCTCCAGGCTTAGCCAAAATGGCGGCCGTTCAGTGTACAGGGGAATCCTCTCAGCTGCACGCTGCTCCAGAACCACAGGCAATTGATCCTGCATCACCAGCAGGCATTGCCCATGAAGTAGTCGCCCTGCTGGGACCCACTCTGGCTGCCACTGTAGGTTTCGCAATACACAGGGGGCTAAAGCAGCTCCACCTGGATGTACAAGCACAAGCCCAGAGAAATCACACAGGCAGAGGACAGGATGTCTTCCCTGGAGGATGATACAACTGCACAGTCAGCAGTAATAGCCCGCATAACCGCTGAAAACAGAGAATTATGGGACAAGTTGGACGATCTCGAAAATCATTCCAGAAGAAACAATTTACGCATAATTGGACTGCCAGAGTCAATAGCTAATAATCCGCTCACAAACATATGCGCTAAAGATATCCCTGAACAACTGGGACTCCGCATACCCTGCACTATCGAGCGTGCCCATCGCATCGGTCAGTACGTGGAAAATCACACCAAACACAGACACGTCATCGTTAAGTATCTAAATTGCGCTGACAAAACCGCCATTATGCAGGCATTCCACCGCACGCGATCCCTTTCACTGGATGGGGGGAAACTGTTGATCTTTGCGGACTACTCGATCGAGGTGATGAAACAACGTAAAGCGTTCTCCACAATCTGCTCAACTTTGCACCACAATCAAGTGAAATTCTCCCTGGCATATTCGGCCACCCTGCGCATCCAAACGCAGTCAGGGGAACACTTTTACCTCACCTGATGAAGCGGATCGATTCCTTGCATCAAATGGCACAGAAATGGACCACACCAACTCTGTGGAGGACTCCTCCTCAACTGCGGCTACTTCTTCTGCATCCCGCAAACAACCCGGCAGCCCAACTAAGTCACTATACAAGTGAAGTCGCTTTACCCATCGGGCGGATCGTTCTCAGGGACTACCTATTGGAGGAGGCTCATGGGAGACGGGTAGTATTGTCATCTTTCTCCCTCCTTGAGATGACCCTTTAAATGTACTGAAACCTCCCAGAACCTAAACCCTCCATCCTTCTCTGCGTTGATACCTACCTAATCCCCACTCAAGTAGCAATCACCCATTTACCCTCCCTTTTCCCCCTCCACCCTTTTTCCCCTATCCCCTCCCCTTACCTTTCCTCCTCTGAAGCTCACACTTCTTCCTTAGGAAGGGAGCGGGCATATGGAGGGGACTCTGCCATGCGCTCTAATCTCATGTGGAAAAAAGTGAGGTGCTTATTGTTTGATAGGTGCTTTTTGCACCGGACCTTTGTTTTGTTTTTTTTGTATTGTAATAGTTTAATGTTTGTAATGTTTCTGATTACCTGTCTTGTGCCTATAACCTCAGGAAACTTTCAATACTTGGGTGACTCTCGGATTGATGATGCCTGAAGGTAGACTTCATTCAACGCTTCAAGCTCAATACATATCTCCAGCCCGGACATGGCCTCCTCAACCGATAGGAATCACCTAAAGATTGTATCATGCAGTGGCGGCTGGTGCTCCATTTTTTTGGGGGGGGCGCAAACAATACCACAACCACCCCCCCCAATCACTCGCCCGCAATAGGGCCTACAGACAGACAGGTAGATAGATACATAGATAGATAGATAGATAGACATGTAGATAGATAGATAACTAGAGAGACATACATGTAGATAGATAGATAGATAGATAGACAAACATGTAGATAGATAGATAGATAGATAGATAGATAGATAGATAGATAGATAGATAGATAGATAGATAGATAGATAGATAGATAGATAGATAGATAGATAGATAGATAGATAGATAGATAGATAGATAGATAGATAGATATGAAGATAGATATGAAGATAGATAGATAGATAGATAGATATGAAGATAGATAGATAGATAGATAGATATGAAGATAGATAGATATGAAGATAGATAGATAGATATGAAGATAGATAGATAGATATGAAGATAGATAGATAGATATGAAGATAGATAGATAGATATGAAGATAGATAGATAGATAGATAGATAGATATGAAGATAGATAGATGAGAGAGGGAGATGCATCACTGTCCTTCACCAGGGAATTAGTAATGAATAAGAGAAGCATTAGATCAATCCCCCATGGCCCCCCTTCTCTCCCCTCTCCTGCCTGACACTGTCGGGTGAATGGCTGATTTTAGGGCAGAGTTGATTCCCGGGACACAGAAGCAGATCTCCCTCCACCTGCAGTCCGATCATCACAGATCACAGTACAAGGTGCTGCTGTATGACACTGACAGGATAACACACGCTCTGCTCTGCTCAGATCAGATCACAGTACCTCCATCACCCCGCATACCAACCCCCACACTCCACTGCACATGATCCTCACCCTTTCCTCTTGCTATGACCCCTCTGGTTGCATGTCACCATTTCATTTATCACTGCACTGATTTCACTACGACAGTGATGCACCCTTCTGTATTCAACAAACAGTCAGGGACACTTTTGCTAATTACTGAGCCTGCTTCTGTACCTGTAGAACGGCTGGCTCACGGGGATGTGTTGTTCACGGGGATGTGTGGCTGACAGGGATGCGTCCCTCTGAGTTGCAGAGTGCCGACGTCACTTCCTGATGTCGGCACTATGCACAGCAATATACTGGGTGCAGTGCACCCGCCCGGCCACAATATAGTTCAATACGCCGGAAGCTGTGGCGCGATCGGCTCCGCCACAAATGCATTTTTTTCCTGCCAATGTAGCGCCTCGTCTGCAATCTTGTGATTGCACAGACGTGGTGCTACTCGTACCGAACTGCACCCGGCGCCTGGCGCCTGACACAGTGCACATAAAGACCTTTTTTTGCTTTTTTATTTTTTAAAGGGACATGTTTAAAAAAAATATTATTATTATCATTTTTTAACTGACTTGGGGAGGGGGGGCGGCGCCCGGACACCCCCTATGGACGGGCCGCCACTGGTATCATGGAACGTTAAGTGGCTTCACTCTCCAAGCAAGCACATTTCCATTCTTACACACTTGAAGCGTCTCCGGACAGATGTGGCCCGGCTTCAGGAGACCAATCTCTCCGCAGACGATTTGACCCGGTTACGCAAATTGTGGGTGGGAACTGTATATGGCTCACCAGCCGTAGGGGGCAAAGCTGGAGTAGCCATCTTACTGCACAAAAATCTGAAACATACTATTAAGGACGTGAAGACTGATCTGACAAGCCGTAAAATTACGCTACATATGACCTTAGCTAACAAGGAAATAGCTATCACTAATAAATATGCTCTCAACTCGCCAGACACCTCATTCTTCCAAGACATGGAGGCTTGGATATTAGCTACCCCAGGTACTCTACATTTAGTAGGAGGGGACTTTAATTCAGTTATGTCCACAACAATCGACCGAGTAGGTGACACGACACATAGGACGACCAGAAATACAGCACCAACTTCGACCTCGACACTCCTAACACAAGCCATTGGTTCCATGCACTTGATCGACGTATGGCGATTAGCACATCTGACGGACTGGGACTATACCTTTTACTCCCCCCCCACAACTCCTTCTCTCGCATCGACTATTTTTTTGCCTCCCCTGCACTTCTCCCACTGCTATGCAAAATCAGAAATCAACGATGCCAGAATCTCAGACCACAGCCCCATTGCAATACATTTGATCAATGCTCAACCTTCTTCTCTGTAACGACAGTGTCGTTACCTTGTGCAGATCGAGCGCAGTTGTATCTATTCTAAGCAACTGGGCTCCGTTCTGTAGTACGTCCGCGTCACTTACGGTGCGCGGACGTATGCGCTCCACGCTGGAACGCGGAAGCGCGTCCTGGCGTCCTGCAGCTCATTCCCCGCGAATTGCAACTATTTAAAACCCTCAGAGATGACGGCAGGTTGTTCCGCTATTCTTGTTGGACGCCTGCCGTCACCTGGGACTCCGGACTGAGCACCCCTGAACCTCACAGCCTGTGGACATCTCGTCCCTCTGTTCCTCCATGGTCCAAACCTCCAGCTTCCTACAGCCTGTGACACTGCAGCATGGAACCACAGACTTTGAATATCTGAACCAGAGACCAGATCTCCACCTTGCTGCGTTCTGAGACTCTCTTGCATGTTCTCTTCTAAGCAGCTAACCAGTGTACCTCTGCAGACAGCAGAACCGCAAGTATCTTGTTTTGATTTATTACAAGCATTGACTGTCTATGCTCTGTCTTGTTAGTCTGAAGGGACATTGGAAGTCTGTATTACCTCCTTGCCTGAAATTGAAACTCATAATCATATGGACTGTGCCAGTACTTACTAATCTGCCAATTAGTGTGATGTAACACTATGATATTTACCATAGACTGAGAACGCAGCCACAATATACATCACTCCAACTTCACCTTTGCAAGCTAGGAGATTTACCATTGACTCATGAAATAATACATAATTATATATACTGCCTTGCAACCTAGGAGACTTACCTATTTACGTTCCAGAGAGACATTCATATTATTTATTTTTACTTGCCATGCTTATGACGGAATAAGCTATCCTAAGCTTTATGTTGGTTATCTATAGGAGGTTGTGATGACTTAAACCCAAAACTCTCTGCTCATATAAGAGAGTGAACTGAAGGTTTATACCTGTGAAGCCTCTGCAGCTAAGATTCAACCGTATTAAATTTATACATAGCAGAGTCCTAACATTCTCCCACACGCATATGGCGCTTCCCTTCTTACCTAGCGGACAGTGAGGACTTCTGTCAGATGCTCTATGGAGCGTGGGAAGAATATGCCTCTACCAACGCGATGCACCTTACAGACCCAAACCTATTCTGGGAGGCTGGGAAAGCCTTCTTGAGAGGGAAAAATATTTCTTACACCACGCAATTAAAGAGGAATGCCAAACAACACTACTAGGGATGAGTCGAAAACCCCCCGTTCGGTTCGCACCAGAACCTTCGAACGGACCGAATGTTCGCACAAACTTTAGAACCCCATTGAAGTCTATGGGACTCGAACATTTGAAATTAAAAGTGCTAATTTTAAAGGCTAATATGCAAGTTATTGTCTTAAAACGGGTTTGGGGATCCGGGTCTAAAAAAAAAAAATATGGAAAAGACACACATAGCAGAGACGAAAGAGCTGCACACCGAAAATAAATGTGAATGGAAAGTTTCCCCAGTGGGGCTTTGGACAGCAATGTAACAGGATCAGAAATTCAAATAATAAAAGGAGTTGTTTATTGGAAGTGTGATGCAGTAGCATGAATAAAATACAATAGAATTTAATCTGGTCCAATGATACAGTATATGTACAGTACAAATACAATTAAATGCAATAAAAGAACATAATTGTGCACATCGTTACATAGCATATGCTATGGGGTTTGCAAGCCCCGACGCGTTTCGACCTCTATTCAGTCTCCTCGGGGGACAATTGGCTCTAAAAAATACATACATTACATTAATTACATAATTTAAAGTTTAGAAAAACGTCATACATATTGTTAAATAAATCATAATGGTATATTTACCACTCAACGGTGAAATAACTATTCCTGTGACCAGAGATAATAATGCTGTTGAAGAATCCAGGGGGCTGGATTGCCACCCACATCCCCCCCGAAGCACCACCAAAAGGAAAAGGGGACCACCCCAAGGGGCTTGCAAGGAGCCACACAGAAAACGTCCACTGAAAAGAGGAGGAGTCGGCACCTGTAAAGGCCACCCAGATAATAGCCATGTGTTAGTGAAAAGATTAAAAAAGTAAACTCATAGCATATTAAGCCTGAGAGTAAGTTTAACTATAAACATTTCTGAATGTTTGTATGCCCATATAAGTATATGTAGGGACTAACGGCAAATAGGAATTGCCGATGTGCTAAATCCTCTAGGTATCATTGGCGTACCATAGGGATAAGTAGCCAATGTTAAAAGTAATTGGTTAAAGTAATGTAGTGGTATAGTAGTCCAAAAAATTGTATAGGTAGGTGATCATGTGAATGAATATAGTGGTAAACAAACAGTGCAATGGTGTGTCAAGGAGACTGACAGTATACAGTCAGACAAAGCACTATGTGCTCAGTGATGTTGAGGATTGAAAAATTACCTTAGGGTAAGAAAACATTTATTCTAACACCAGGGTGTGCTCCAGCTGTTTGCTGGTGAGTGACCAAAAATAATGTTAAAAAAAACTAAAACAAAAGTAAGGGTGTGGTAAAAGGTAATGAAATTTACCTGTGCAATAGTATAGAAGTAATATAGGTTTGTTTGGTCTTGTAGGGTTCCTTTGTATTTGGAGACCTCATTGCAATTATGCAGGAAAAGATTCGGATGCCACTAGGGAATAAATGCAATAACGTCCATACTGGCCTGCTTGGAATCATTTTGGAGTCTCAAGCTTAAAGTCTTATTTGGGCTAGTAGGTCTAATGATAGGGATGATCACACACAGGTGCCAGTGAACTCCCCCTCCCCCACAGGAAAGACTTGCAGACTGTTGAGAGAAAAAAACAAACAGCCCACGTGTGGCTCCCTCGGCGTCCCGGAAGCCCCGAACGTTGTCTTCAACTCCTCCGCAATAAACGGGATATCATGGCGACGTGCGCACATAGCATGAAGCGCATGCGCACCTTGCCACAAGCAGTCTGGAGGTGAACACGGGATGCCGCCGGCAGGGCGAAGCTGACGTCAGTGGCTGAGAGTGGCCATTCAGTCGCCGACTGGAGCAGACAAGGGGGGACACAGACAATGGTCTCATCCCCCCGCCCTGCCAGGAAGCCACAAGGGGTCAGAACCAAATCCCAAAGGAGGGGGGGAAAGAGGAGCACAACCCAAACCCCACCAGGATACCAACAGCCATAGGTCAGCCATGGGGACCCGGGTCTTGCCCTAGGGAACATGTATTAATGCAAAAAAAGTTTTTAAAAAAATTATGTTTTTTTGGGAGCAGTGATTTTAATAATGCTTAAAGTGAAAAAATAAATAAAAATGCCATTAAATATTGTACCTGCTGGGTGTCTATACAGTAGTATGCCTGTGAAGTGGCACATGTTTCCCATGTTTAGAACTGTCCCTGAACAAAATGACATTACTATAAGAAAAAAGTCATTTAAAACTGCTTGCGGCTTTAATGTAATGTCTGGTCCTTGCCACATGGATGAAAATCATTGAGAAAAATAGCATGCCCCCCCCCCCAGTTCCCCCCAGGTCATTAAGGAAAAAGAGAGGAGTTGTTGCGCTAGTTAATTAATTAGATCTAAACAAAGATTGAATAAAAATTTAAACCAGTAAGCCCAAATTAATGGGAAGCTGTGAAAAGAAGATGAAAAATAGTCCCAGTGTGTCCACAATAAATAAAGTTCATATGAGAGTGAACAAATGTTGAAGAGCAAATGAGACAGCCACCACCACGATTCAATAAAAATTGGAGGCTTACCACATGGCAAGCAATGAATGCTTGCGGCTGCAAACCCCAGCCAGGGCCTTTAGGCGATCCTCACGGGGGGGGGGGAGAAAGATGTTGAAACCCCCAAACGAATCCACTGATCTCCATGTGTTCATTACCTCTAAGTGTATTGTGTATGTTGCAGCTCCGTTAGTAATTTTGATTGTTCCTTAGCGCGGTAATCCTTTTTTTCATTTTTTTTCACCCCCCAGGTCATTACCAGCCCCTTTGGCCCTATATACTTTTAACAGCAGTATACAGCCGGTGCAAACAAGACAGGAATTGTAGGTTTGTTGTTAAGTGGAATCTGTTTGTAATTTGGAACTGGTACTTTTTTAACCACTTAAAGCGGAGGTTCACCCAAAAATCAACTTTCTGCCATTAGATCCAACATACTGCTGACATCTGCAGTATGCTGTTTTTTTTTTTTTTACGTTTTTGTGTTGGGTTTACGGCGCCTGCGCCTGCCATGTAGAGCTGACTGCGCAGGCGCCGTAAACACTCGAGTGTCACTTTGGGTATTTTCGGAAGGCGTGACGCGCTTTAGCAGCCCGTCAATCAACTCCGCTTGGCTTAGAAACGCCTATACCCGGAATAAATCCCCGCTCGGAGCCGGATAACAGCGGCTGATAAAACGATAAGTACAAAAAAAAATCAGCATACTGCAGATGTCAGCAGTATGCTGGATCTAATGGCAGAAAGTTGATTTTTGGGTGAACCTCCGCTTTAAGGACAGAAGGTGTTTTTCAGATTCGGCGTTTACAAGACTAAAATATTTTTTTTGCCAAAAAATTATTTAAAACCCCCAAACATTATATATTTTTTTTCTAAAACCCTAGAGAACAAAATGGCGGTCATTGCAATACTTTTTGTCACACTGTATTTGCGCAGCGGTCTTACAAGCGCACTTTTTTGGAAAAAATTCACTTTTTTGAATTAAAAAATAAAACAACAATAAATGTGGCCCAATTTTTTTATATATTTTGAAAGATAATGTTACGCCGAGTAAAATGATACCCAACATGTCACGCTTAAAAATTGCGCCCGCTCGTGGCATGGCGTCAAACTTTTACCCTTAAAAATCTTGATAGGCGACGTTTAAAAAATTCTATAGGTTGCATTTTTTGAGCTACAGAGTAGGTCTAGGGCTAGAATTATTGCTCTTGCTCTAACGATCGCGGCGATACCTCACTTGTGTGGTTTGAACACCGTTTTCATATGCAGGCGCTACTCGCGTATGCGTTCACTTCTGCACGCAAGCTCGTCGGTACGGGGCGCTTTAAAAAAAATATTTTTTTGTTTTCTTATTTATTTTTATTGATTTTATCATTTTTTACACTGAAATAAAAAAAAACTGATCACTTTTATTCCTATTACAAGGAATGTAAACATCCCTTGTAATAGAAAAAATCATGACAGGTCCTCTTAAATATGAGATCTGGGGTCAAAAAGACCTCAGATCTCATATTTAGACTTCAATGCAAAAAAAAATGGAAATTTTGTCATTTAAAAAAATGACAACAAAAAAATGTCTCTTTAAGACGCTGGGCGGGACTGACGTTTTGACGTCACTTCTGCCCAGCAATGCTATGAGGACGGGTGGGGGCCATCTTGCCCTCACTCGCATCCTCACACAGTAGGCAGCAGCACCCGATCGCCTCCGCCGCTACCGACGGCTCCGGTAAGCGGTGGAGGGCGCGGGAGAGCGGCGGGAGAGGGGGGTGCCCTTCTCCCGCCACCGATAACGGCGATCTTGCGATGAATCCGCCGCGGAGACCACCGTTATCGTTTACAGGACCGCTCACTGAAGAGATGGATATCTCGGTTGTGGCAGCAGCTGCTGCCGTTACCGAGATATCTATCTTTAAAGTACCGACGTATATTTACAGTGGGCGGCCGGTTTTTAAAGTGTAGCTAGAGCAAAAAAATCTATTTTTAAGCTTTTTGGAAAACATAGAGAAGGGTTATCACCCCTGTAACATTTGTTTTGCGGTCTGTGGGCATCTGTTCAGAAGATTGCACTTCACTTTCTGTCCCAATGACAAATGTTTTTTTTAGTGAAACAAGGATTGGTGATAAATAGGGTTGAGCGTACCGGAGTTCGGGTTCGGGTTCGAGTCCGGTGTTCGGCAATGCAATGGCGTGCTGCAAGGCAGCCAATCACCGTGTGTTTTACTTGTGTGACCTAGAAGCCATCACAGCTATGCCTACTAATGGCATGGCTGTGATTGGCCAGTACAGCCTGTGACCCAGCATGTGACCCAGCCTCTATATAAGCTAAAGGCACATAGTACAGCTCGTCACTCTGATTTAGAGTAGGGAAAGGCTGCTGCTGCTGCTCTGAGGGAGAGAATTAGATAGGAGTCAGACTGTCCTGCTTCAGAAATCAAATTACTCAGAGATCTACATATGTGCAAGTCACTCTGCTTTAGATAATTTAGGGAAAGGTTCCTGATTTTACTTGTAGGGGGAGAAATATATAGGAGTCAGTCCTGCTTCAGGAATCAAATTACACCAGCACTGCACATGTTACTGAGAGATACTCTGCTTTAGATACTTTAGGGAAAGGTTCCTGCTTTTGCTTGTAGGGAGAGACATATATAGGAGTCAGTCCTGCTTCAGGAATCAAATTACACCAGCACTGCACATGTTACTGTGAGATACTCTGCATTAGATACTTTAGGGAAAGGTTCCTGCTTTTGCTTGTAGGGAGAGAAATATATAGGAGTCAGTCCTGCTTCAGAAATCAAATTACACCAGCACTGCATACAGTGGGTGACTGCGATATTGTGTTTTAAGCACGACAGAATCGCGCTGATTCTCGGCGACAGGGTGCCGACATCTCGCACTCGCTGGAATAGACAAAGCACATTCCAGCGAGCGCGTCATAGAAGCGACGGGAGATCCGACTTGGATTCCCGCCAATTCTAGCGTCGGCATTTGGTATGCATTCCTGAGGGGGAGAACTCCACGACAATTTTTAAATAAAAAACCGGCATGGGTTCCCCCCCCCCAGAAGCATACCAGGCCCTTAGGTCTGGTATGGGTTGTAGAGAGACCCCCCCTACGCCGAAAAACCAAAGCACGCTACCCGGCCGGCCAGGAAGGGAGTGGGGACGAGCGAGCGCCCCCCCCTCTTGAGCCGTACCAGGCTGCATGCCCTCAACATGGGGAGGTCGGGTGCTCTGGGGCAGGGGGGCGCATTGCGGGCCCCCCCACCCCAGAGCACCCTGTCCCCATGTTGATAAGGACAGGGCCTCTTCCCGACAACCCTGGCCGTTGGTTGTCGGGGTCTGCGGGCGGGGGGCTTATCGGAATCTGGGAGCCCCCTCAAATAAGGGGGCCCCCAGATACCGGCCCCCCACCCTAAGTGAATGAGTACGGGGTACATCGTACCCCTACCCATTCACCTGCAAGAAAAGTGTTAACACAAATAAACAACACAGGGTATTAAAATATTTTATTAGTCTGCTCCGGAGGCCCCCCTGTCTTCTTTAGCTCTTTCAGCAGGGGGGCTTCTTCTCCACCGCTGTCTGGATCTCCTCCGCTCTCCGGGGGTCTTCTCCGCTCTCCAGGAGTCTTCTTCTATTTTCGCCGCTCTCCGCTGTTGACTCGGCACACCCCGGTTCTTCCTCCCGCTGTCCGGTGCCTTCTCCTTCAGGGCTGGCCGCTGCTATACTAGCGGCAGCCAGTCCGCTCTTCTGTGACGTCATCTTCTTCACTTCTCTTCTTCAGCCTTCTCCCGATGTTGACCCGCCGTCTCTTCTCGCTGCAATGACCGGTGCCCGGCTTGCATCCGACTTATATAGGCCTCACAGTCCCATCATGCTCCGGTACCTACCCATGTGGTACCTACCCACGTGGGTAGGTACCGGAGCATGATGGGACTGTGAGGCCTATATAAGTCGGATGCAAGCCGCGCACCCGTCATTGCAGCGAGAAGAGCCGGCGGGTCAACATCGGGAGAAGGCTGAAGAAGAGAAGTGAAGAAGATGACGTCACAGAAGAGCGGACTGGCTGCCGCTAGTATAGCGGCGGCCAGCCCTGAAGGAGAAGGCACCGGACAGCGGGAGGAAGAACCGGGGTGCGCCGAATCAACAGCGGAGAGCGGCGAAAATAGAAGAAGACTCCTGGAGAGCGGAGAAGACCCCCGGAGAGCGGAGGAGACCCCCGGACAGCGGAAGAAGAAGCCACCCCCCGGAGAGCGGAAGAGAACCAGACGGTGGTGAAGAAGAAGCCCCCCCTGCTGAAAGAGCTAAAGAAGACAGGGGGGGGCCTCCGGAGCAGACTAATTGTCACGTACCTGGTATCGGGCAGAGCCTGACGTGCAGGGAATGGCCTCTCTTGCTCCTCTGACCCCAGAACCCCTGGTAGGGTAGACAGGGAGCGCCGTGGTACAGAGTCGCACGAGCGCCTGGCAAGGATGCTGTGCAGGAACTGCGGAGGTCTCCTGTAGACTCCAGGAAGATGTCAACGGTGCTGGGACAGCAGGACAGCAGACAGCTGGAGCTTGGTGCAGGTAACCGGAAGCCGCAAGGTGGCAGGTAGCCGGAGCGTGGTGCAGGTAACTGGAAACAGTCAGCAGGAGGGAGGTGTACTGTAGTACCGGTACAGACAGGGTCAGGCAGGCCGGGTCAGACACAGGCGGGCAGATCAGGTACAAGGCGGAGGCAGTAGCAGAGTTGTGGTTCAGGCCGGATCGGTAACAGGAGGGCAGTGACTAACTTGAAGGGTAAGGCAGGAGCAGCGTCAGACAAGCCAGAGGTCAGGGCAGGCGGAGGTCAGGAGTATCAGAGACAAGCCGGGTTCACAGGAACAGAAGTCAATCAGGTAATGGGTAACAGGAGGGTAACGGGAACGCTGAAGACCGAGCAGCAAGAGGCTATGGGATGAGCCCCATTAAATAGCCTGAACTGGCGCCAAAATGGCGTCAGTACGTGCCCGCGCGCCGCTGCTGCTATTGCGCGTGCCCGTGCACGCCGATCTGCCGCGAACGCGCGCTCCCGTGCGTGCTGGTGCGCCATTGCGCGCGCCTGTGCGTGCTGGTGCGCCATTGCGCGCGCCCGTGCGCGCAACTGCGCCGTTAGCGCCACCTAGTGGCCGGCCACGTCTATGACACTAATAAAATATTTTAATACCCTGTGTTGTTTATTTGTGTTAACACATTTCTTGCAGGTGAATGGGTAGGGGTACGATGTACCCCATACTCATTCACTTAGGGTGGGGGGCCGGTATCTGAGGGCCCCCTTATTTGAGGGGGCTCCCAGATTCTGATAAACCCCCCGCCCGCAGACCCCGACAACCAATGGCCAGGGTTGTCGGGAAGAGGCCCTGTCCTTATCAACATGGGGACAGGTGCTCTGGGGTGGGGGGGGCCCCGCAGTGTGCCCCCCTGCCCCAGAGCACCCGACCCCCCCATGTTGAGGGCATGCAGCCTGGTACGGTTTAGGAGGGGGGGGCGCTCGCTCGTCCCCACTCCCTTCCTGGCTGGCCGGGTAGCGTGCTTTGGATACGGGTCTGGTATGGATTGTAGGGGGACCCCCTATGTCGGTTTTTCGGCGTAGGGGGGGTCTCCCTACAACCCATACCAGACCTAAGGGCCTGGTATGCTCCTGGGGGGGGGGGGGACCCATGCCGGTTTTTTATTAAAAAATTGGCGTGTAGTTCTCCCTCTCGGGAATGCATACCAAATGCCGACACTAGAATTGGCGGGAATCCAAGTCGGATCTCCTGTCGCTTCCATGGCGGCTTTGTCTCTATCGCGGCTGGCCAGCTCGGCGCTGGCTCCCGCGATGGGGCTCGTAGGTGCTCAATCTCGCCGAGAAAGGGAGCGAGATTGACACAATATCGCGGTCACCCACTGTATGTTACTGTGAGATACTCTGCATTAGATACTTTAGAGAAAGGTTCCTGCTTTTGCTTGTAGGGAGAGAAATATATAGGAGTCAGTTCTGCTTCAGAAATCATATTACACCAGCACTGCATATGTTACTGTGAGATACTCTGCATTAGAAACTTTAGGGAAAGGTTCCTGCTTTTGCTTGTAGGGAGACAAATATATAGGAGTCAGTCCTGCTTCAGAAATCAAATTACACCAGCACTGCATATGTTACTGTGAGATACACCCTTTAGATACTTTTCTTCTATTGTGCTATTCCAAAAACATCCATTTAGGGGAAAAAATGTTTTGCAGTGTTTCCTCCAGTGTTTGCAGTGTTTCCTCCATATCTGTACATGTGAGATAAACACTTTGGGGCAGATTCACAAACGAGATACGACGGCGTATCTCTGAGTTGCGCCGTCGTATCTATGCGCCTGATTCTTAGAATCAGTTACGCATAGATTTCCCTTAGATCCGACAGGCGTAAGTCTCTTACGCCGTCGGATTGTAACTGCATATTTACGTTGGCCGCTAGGGGCGTGTACGCTGATTTACGCGTCAAAATATGTAAATCAGCTAGATACGCAAATTCACGAACGTAGCGCGAGCTACAGTATGCCGGTCTTACATTTTTTATCCCCGTACTCACTGCGCTATTGCACATTGAAGATTCCGGGGAATGGGCGTTCCTATGGTGAGAGAAGGTGATTGACGGCCGGCCCTGGCACGTCACGCTTCTCCGGAAATAGCCGAAATAGGCTTGGCTCTTCACGGCGCCTGCGCATAGCCTGTGCGCAGGCGCCGTGAAGAGCCGAGACCTACTCCGGCTGTCTTCGGGGAGCGTGACGTGCCAGAGCAGGCCGTCAATCATCCTCCCTCTCCATAGGCACGCCCATTCCCCGCGGGAGTCGGAATATTCACTGTGCAATAGCGCAGTGAGTACGGGGATAAAAAATGTAAGACCGGCATACTGTAGCTCGCGCTACGATGCCGAATGTAATGCTGCATTGTTGTTAAGGAGGGTGAACCACCGCTTTAAGTATTTGAAAATTTTACGTTGTTTGCGTAACTCGTCCCTGAATGGGGCTGGACGTAATTTACGTTCACGTCAAAACCAAAGGTCCTTGCGGCGTATTAGGAGCAATGCACACTGGGATATTTCCACGGACGGCGCATGCGCCGTTCGTGAAAAACGTCAAGCACGTCGGGTCATGGTTATTTTACATAACACACGCCCCCCTGTTCCAAATGTGAATTAGATGGGCTTACGCCGGCCGATTTACGCTACGCCGCTGCAACTTACGGAGCAAGTGCTTTGAGAATACAGCACTTGCCCGTCTAAGTTGCGGAGGCGTAACGTAAATCGGATATGTTACGCCCGCGTAAAGATATGCTGATCTACGACAATCTGGCTAGTGTTCTTCTATTGTGCTATTCAAAAAAAAAACATTTAGGGCAAAAAATTATATTTTGCAGTGTTTCCTCCAGTGTTTGCAGTGTTTCCTCCATATCCGTACGTGTGAGATAAACACTATGGGCCAGATCCACATAGAAATGGATTGGCGCAGCGTATCAGAGGTACCTTACCTGGCGTTCTTTCAAATCCTCAAAGATTTTGCGCCGTAAGTTACGGCGGCTTAGTGTATTTCTGGCGGCGGAATTCAAATTGGCGATTAGGGGGCGGGTTTCATTTAAATGAAGCGCGTCCCTGCGCTGAATGAACTGCGCATGCGCCGTCCCGAAATTTCCCGGTGTGCATTGCGCTAAACTTAGACGGGACTTAGTCGTGGTTAATGATTCTTACTCTGAATGGTCCAAGGTTATCAGTGGTGTACCCCAAGGTTCAGTGCTGGGACCCTTACTTTTCAATATACTTATAAATGATATTGGGTCTGAGATCAAAAGTAACATTTCTGTCTTTGCAGATGACACCAAGCTATGCAGTGGAATAACGTCCTTGCAGGATGTCTCCAATTTACAAGCCGTCCTCAATGCTCTGTCTAATTGGGCGACTAAGTGGCAGATGAGGTTTAATGTAGATAAATGTAAAGTTATGCACTTGGGGGCTAAGAATATGCATGCATCATACATACTAGGGGGAGTACAACTGGGGGGATCTGTAGTGGAGAAGGATCTGGGGGTTTTAGTTGATCATAAGCTCAATAATGGCATGCAATGCCAAGCTGCGGTTTCCAAAGCGAGCAAAGTCCTTTCTTGTATTAAGAGAGGTATGGACTCCAGAGACAGAGATATAATTTTGCCCCTGTACAAATCATTAGTAAGACCTCATCTGAAATATGCAGTTCAGTTTTGGGCACCAGTTCTCAAAAAGGACATCGGAGAACTTGAGAAAGTGCAGAGAAGAGCAACCAAACTGATAAGAGGCATGGAGGAGCTCAGCTATGAGGAAAGATTAGAGGAACTGAATTTATTCACTCTTGAGAAGAGGAGAATAAGGGGGGATATGATCAACATGTACAAATATATAAGAGGTCCATACAGTGAACTTGGTGTTGAATTATTCACTTTACGGTCAACACTGAGGACAAGGGGGCACTCTTTACGTCTAGAGGAAAAGAGATTTCACCTCCAAATACGGAAAGGTTTTTTCACAGTAAGAGCTGTGAAAATGTGGAACAGACTCCCTCCAGAGGTGGTTCTGGCCAGCTCAGTAGATTGCCTGGTAGAAAGGCCTGGATTATTTCCTAAATGTACAGAATATAACTGAGTACTAAGATTTGTAGGTAAAGTTGATGCAGGGTAAATCCGATTGCCTCTCGGGGGATCAGGAAGGAATTGTTTCCCCTGCTGTAGCAAATTGGATCATGCTCTGCTGGGGTTTTTTGCCTTCCTCTGGATCAACTGTGGGTATGGAGTTGGGTGTATAGGATTTTACTGTGTTTTTTTATTTATTTTTTATTTTTTGTGGTTGAACTGGATGGACTTGTGTCTTTTTTCAACCTGACTAACTATGTAACTATGTAACATACATTCCGATTCACGGACGACTTACGCAAAAAAAAAAAATCACATTTCGACGTGGGAACGACGGCCATACTTAACATGGCAAATCTAACTATACGCCGCAAAATACCAGCTTTAACTATACGCCGGAAAAAGCCGACTAGAGACGACGTAAGAGAATGCGATGGCCGCGCGTACGTTCGCGGATCGACGGAAATCGCTAATTTGCAAACCCGACGCGGCAAACGACGAGAACTCCACCCAGCGGAAGGCCGAAGTATTGCATCTACGATCCGAAGGCGTACGAAGCTGTACGCCTGTCGGATCGAACCCAGATGCCGTCGTATCTTGGTTTGAGGATTCAAACTAAAGATACGATGCGGGAAATTTGAAAGTACGCCGGCGTATCAGTAGATACGCAGGCGTACTTTCACTGTGGATCTGGCCCTTTAGCTACTGTTCTTCTATTGTTCTATTAAAAAAAACACCCATTTAGGGCAAAATAAAATATTTTGCAATGTTTCCTCCGGTGTTTGCAGTGTTTCCTCCATATCTGTACGTGTGAGATACACACTTTTAGGTGGATTCAGATAGAGTTAGGCCGGCGTATCAGTAGATACGCCAACCTAACTCGGAATCTGCGCCGACCTAAGTTTAAGTGTATTCTCAAACTGAGATACACTTAAACCTATCTAAAATACGACGGCCCGCGCCGTCGTATCTTAGGGTGCAAAATTCAGGCTGGCCGCAAGGTGGCGCTTCCATTGCGCTCAGTGTAGAATATGTAAATCACTAGATACGCCTATTCACGAACATACAGCAAAGATACGCCGTTTACGTAAGGCATTTTCAGGCGTAAAGTTATTCCATCAAATAGCTGGACTAGTAATGTTAAGTATGGGCGTCATTCTCGCGTCGAAATTTGAAAATTTTACGTTGTTTGCGTAAGTCGTCCGTGAATAGGGCTGGACGTAATTTACGTCCACGTTGAAACCAATACATCCTTGCGGCATACTTTGCCGCAATGCACACTGGGATATGTACATGGACAGCGCATGCGTCGTTCGTAAAAAACGTCAATCACGTCAGGTCACCCTCCATTAGCATAAAACACGCCCCCTCAGCCTAATTTGAATTAGGCGCGCTTACGCCGGCCGCATTTACGCTACGCCGACGTAACTTAGCAGGCAAGTACTTTGTGAATACAGTACTTGCCTAGCTAACTTACGGCGGCGTAGTGTAAATACGATACACTACGTCGCCGCAAAGATGCGGCGGGCTACTTGAATCCAGCTATTTAGCTAGTGTTCTTCTATTGTTCTATTCAAAAAACACCCATTTAGGGCAAAAAATATATATTTTGCAGTGTTTCCTCCAGTGTTTGCAGTGTTTCCTGCATATCTGTACGTGTGAGATACACATTTTAGATACTGTTCTTCTATTGTGCTATTCAAAAAACACCCATTTAGGGCAAGATCCTACATTTGAGAAATATGAGGAGAACGTCAAATAAGGGACGTGGCCCCGGTCGTGGTGCTGCTGGTGGAGCTCCTGTTGCAGGGAGAGGACGTGATCTGTGCCAGCTACACGCACAAGTGAAACACCTTGTGAGTAGGCGACAGAGCCTGCAGCAGTATTTGGTCGGGGTTTAATCCGGATCTACGAATGTTGAGGCCAGGAGCAGAACAGGCGGTAGTAAATTGGGTTGCTGACAGTGCCTCCAGTTCCTTCACATTGTCTCCCAACTAGGGTTGAGCGAACCCGAACTGTAAAGTTCGGGTTCGGTACGGACTTTGGGTTTTTCCCGAACCCGGACCCGAACCCGAATAATTGGAAAAAGTCTGGGTTCGGGTTCGGAGTTCGGGTATGTTTTGGCGCGCTGCATGGCAGCCAATCGCCATTCGTGTTACTTCTGTGACTGGGAACTGATCACAGCCATGCCTACTTATGGCATGGCTGTGATTGGCCAGTGCAGCATGTGACCCATCATGTGACCAGTCTCTATATTAGATAGAGGCACACAGCACAGATCGTCACTCTGCTTCACTCATGATAGGGAAAGGCTGCTGGAATCTGCTGCTTAGGGAAAGTCTTAGGTGTATCTGGCTCGTTGTCACTGTGCTTCACTTATGTGAGGGAAAGGCTGCTGAATCTGCTCAGAGACAGTGTTAGGTGTATGCTGCTATGCTGCTCCAGAAATATCAAGAAGCACACTTTATTTCTTTGATATCTGCATCATCTTATGGCATCTGGCTCGTTGTCACTGCTTCACTTATGTGAGGGAAAGGCTGCTGAATCTGCTTAGGGACAGTTTTAGGTGTATGCTGCTCCAGAAATATCAACAAGCACTTTATTCCTGTGACATCTGCTGTGCTTCATATAGTTTAGGAATTTTGTTCAGCTATAGGGGCAGTTTGCAATCTATAGGTGACTCTGAATATTTCAACAGCACTGCACCTGCCACACCACCTGTGCACCTGTGACATACTGTGTTTTTGTCAAGTACATAGTCAGGGACAGGTTCCTGAAATATTTTTCCTATAGGGGCAGTCAGCACTCTATAGGTGACTGAGTATTTCAACAGCAGTACACCTGCCACACCACCTGTGCACCTGTGATATACTGTGTTTCTGTCAAGTACATAGTCAGGGACAGGTTCCTGAAATATTTCTCCTATAGGGGCAGTCAGCACTCTATAGGTGACCGAGTATTTCAACAGCACTGCACCTGCCACACCACCTGTGCACCTGTGATATACTGTGTTTCTGTCAAGTACATAGTCAGGGACAGGTTCCTTAAATATTTTTCCTATAGGGGCAGTCAGCACTCTATAGGTGACTGAGTATTTCAACAGCACTGCACCTGCCACACCACCTGTGAACCTGTGATATACTGTGTTTTTGTCAAGTACATAGTCAGGGACAGGTTCCTGAAATATTTTTCCTATAGGGGCAGTCAGAACTCTATAGGTGACTGAGTATTTCAACAGCACTAGACCTGCCACACCAACTGTGCACCTGTGATATACCGTGTTTCTGTCAAGTACATAGTCAGGGACAGGTTCCTGAAATATTTTTCCTATAGGGGCAGTCAGCACTCTATAGGTGACTGAGTATTTCAACAGCACTGCACCTGCCACACCACCTGTGCACCTGTGATATACTGTGTTTTTGTCAAGTACATAGTCAGGGACAGGTTCCTGAAATATTTTTCCTATAGGGGCAGTCAGCACTCTATAGGTGACTCTGTATATTTCAACAGCACTACACCTGTCCCCTGTGATATACTGTCTGTGCAGTACATTGTTTAGTGCTGGCTTCCTGCTTATTGCTATAGGTAAAGACATATATAGGTGAATCTCTGCCTATTTCACCAGCTTACACTATTTTTGTATTTAAAATTTCTCAAAATTAGGGCAAGACCCTAAATTTGAGAAATATGAGGAAAACGTCAAATAAGGGACGTGGCCGCAGTCGTGGTGCTGCTGGTGGAGCTCCTGTTACAGGGAGAGGACGTGGTCGATCTGTGCCAGCTACAAGCACAAGTGAAACACCTTTCTCAGGTGCGAGTAGCCGACAGAGCCTGCAGCGGTATTTGGTCGGGCCTAATCCAGCTCTACGAATGTTGAGGCCAGGAGCAGAACAGGCGGTAGTAGCATTGGTGGTTGCTGACAGTGCTTCCAGTTCCTTCACATTGTTTTCCAACCAGTTCATGTGCTGAAAGCTCAGAGTTGGCGCCTGCAGCCGATGTCCACCATCAGTCTTTCACCTCACCCCTTGCAAATCAGCCAAGCAGTCTAAAACCCCAAAGCATGCAGCAGCTCTTCTTCTTTTTGATGAGTCTGTTAGCATGTGTTCCCAGGGCCATCCACCTAGCCCAGCCCAGAAGCGGAAGAGATTGAGTGCACCGATGCCCAACCACTTATATTTCAGGATGAGTTCATGGGGGGACCATCGCAGCACGTCTTGCATGATGATAATGAAACACAGTTGCCAACTGCTGGTGCTTTTGCAATTGTGCAGACCGACAAGGAGGGCAGTGGTGAAGACTGGGTGGAAGATGATGTGGAGGACGATGAGGTCCTCGACCCGACATGGAATCAACCTCATGCAGGTGACCCATGTAGTTCGGAGGAAGAGGCGGTGGTCGCACAGAGCCACCAGCACAGCAGAAGAGGGAGCAGGGTGCCAAAGCAGAGCGTCCGTTCCCTAGACAGTACGCCTGCTACTGCCCAACGCAGCAAGGGACGAGCACACCAAAGCCAGGTCCAAGGAGTTCCTAGCGTGGCAGTTCTTCACACAATGTGCTGATGACAAGGACACGTGTTGTTTGCACGTTGTGCAATCAGAGCCTGAAGCGAGGCATAAACGTTCTCACCTGAGCACAACCTGCATGACCAGGCACTAGGTGCAAAGCACGAGCTGCAGTGGAGTAGACACCTCAAAACCAAGAAAGGTCTCTGGCTCCTCCTGCTTCCTCTTCTTGCATCAGTCTCGGGCCTCTCTGCCTCTCATCCACCTCCGTAGTGACAGTGCCACCTGCCACCCCTCAAATTAGAGGACCGGCAAGCAACACTACACACTGGGTCACCAAACATCTCCACAATTGTCCCATGGAAGCATTCAGCTCTCCATCTCCCCAAACACTGGAGCGTAAGAGGAAGTACCCCTCTAAACACCCACGATCCCTGGCCCTGAATGCCAGCATTTCAAATTACTGGCCTTTGAAATGCTGTCATTCCGTCTGGTGGAGACGCAGAGTTTTAAAAGCCTGATGGCATTGGCTGTCCCACAGTACGTCGTGCCCAGCCGCCACTTCTTTTCCAGGCGAGCCATCCCTTCCCTGCCCATCCAAGTGGGGGACAAATATCAGGTGTGCACTGCGCAACGCCATCTGTGCCAAGGTCCACCTAACTACGGATACGTGGACAGTAAGCACGGTCAGAGACGTTATATCTCCCTAACAGCGCACTGGGTAAATGTAGTGGCGGCTGGGGCCTGAGGCGGATAGCAGTTTGACCGCATGTCCTTCCCACCACCGAGGATTGCAGGCGCTTCAGTTTGCCTTCTGTTCCTAACTCCTTCTACTCCGCTTCCTCATCCTCTACCGCCTCCTCATCCAGTCAGCGTAACAAATTCACCACCAACTTCAGCACAGCCATGGGTATACGCCAGCAGGCAGTTTTAAAACGTTCCTGTTTGGGAGAAAAACCACACACCGTGCTGAGGAGTTGTGGAGGGACATGGAACAACAGACCGATGAAGTGGTTGGCGTCAGTGAGCCTCAAGCCGGGCCGTGAGTGGTGTGCAATAACGGGCGAAATCTCGTAGCAGCTCTGGGCCTAGCCGGTTTGACGCACATCCCTTGCCTGGCGCATGTGCTGAATTTGGTGGTGCAGAGTTTCCTGAAAACTTACCCCGATATGCCACAGCTGCCTGCAGAAAGTGTGGGGCCGTCTGTGCGCACTTTCGGCGTTCTCACCTGCTGCTGCTCGCCTGGCAGCGCTGCAGCGTAACTTCGGCCTTCCCGCTCACCGCCTCATATGTGATGTGCCCACAAGGTGGAACTCCACCTTGCACATGCTGGCCAGACTGTGCGAGCAGCAGCAGGCGATAGTGGAGTTCCAGCTGCAGCACGCACGCGTGAGTTGCTCTGCGGAACAGAACCACTTTACCACCAATAACTGGCCTCCATGCGAGACCTGTATGCCTTGTTGCGCTGTTTTGAGTACTCCACCAACATGGCCACTGCAATGACGCCGCTCTCAGCGTGACTATCCCACTTCTCTGCCTCCTTGAAAAAATGCTACGGGCGATGATGGAAGAGGATGTGGCACAGGAGGAGGAATCGGATAATTTGCAAGGCTTTCAGGGCAGTCATTCACAAGTGGCTCCGAGGGTGGGTTTGTGCCACCAACAAAGGCCAGGTACACAATTGTCTAGCAAGGGCACAGTTCTGGAGGATGACGCGGTGGAGGATGAGGAGGAGGAAGACATGGAGGAGGAGGAACCATGTTCACAGCAGGATGGCATCCAGACCAGCTCATGGCATTACTGGTGCGTGGCTGGGGGGATACAGAGGACACAGATGATACACCTCCCACAGAGGACAGCTTTTCTTTGCATCTGGGCAGCCTGGCACACATGAGCAATTACATGCTGCAGTGTCTCCGCAACGACCGGCGTGTTTCGCACATTATGACAGGTGCTGATTACTGGGGTGGCCACGCTGCTGGATCCCCGTTACAAGGGACAATGTACCGTCCTTAATCCCCTCACTGGAGCGTGAAGCAAGATGCGCGAGTACAAGCGCACGCTGTTTAGACGCGCTGCTGGTGCAATTCCCACCTGGCAGCGGGGGCACTGAGCTGGAAGCAGAACGGCCGAAGGCAGAGGAGGAGGAAGAGGTCGCCAAGGCAGCAGGGGCACCGCCAGCACCTCAGAAGGCAGGGTTAGCATTGCTGAAATGTGGAAAAGCTTTGTCAGCACGCCACAACAAACAGCACCACCAGCTGATATGGAACGTTTTAGCAGGAGGCAGCATTTCAGCAACATGGTGGAGCAGTATGTGAGCACACCCCTGCACGTACTGAATGACGGCTATGCCCCCTTAAACTTCTGGCTCTCCAAATTGGGCACATGGCCTGAGCTTGCCCTTTACGCCTTGGAGGTGCTGGCCTGCCCTCCGGCCAGGGTATTGTCTGAACGTGTATTTAGCACGGCAGGGGGCGTTATCACAGACAAGCGCAGCCGCCTGTCCAGAGCCAATGTGGACAAGCTCACATTCATTAAAATGAACCAGGCATGGATCCCAGAGGAATTGTCCGTACCTTGTGCAGAATAGACACCGGGCCGGCCTTACCCAGCCATTGTTTTTTTCTGAGCTTTCTAGGGTTGCCATCTCATCCCTTTCAAAGCAAAAACATATTAATTACACAGGTACTCTGGCTGATTAAGGTGCTGTTAATTAAACTCACTTGGTGCCTTATCGAGTCTATCGACATTAAATTAGCCCCAGAACCTGTGTAACTCTGTGTTCAGGTTTAAAGGGATGAGGTAGCAACCCTAGATCTGTCTCACTATTTTGGGGTTTACCCTAATTTAAAAAATAAATCAATTAAAAACCAAAACCTGCTGTGTTGGCTACCTCCTCCTGTTCCTCCTCCACCGCCGCTTCCACCTTCAGTCACATTCTTAGGCTTGCGCACTGCAATTGCTTTCTTTAAGTCCCACCAGAGGTTCTCAATCGGATTTAAGTCTGGTGACTGCGATGGCTACTCCAAAATGTTCCAGCCTTTAATCTGCAACCATGCTCTAATGGAGTTGGAGGTATGCTTGGGATCATTGTCCTGTTGAAAGGTCCAACGTCTCCCAAGCCTCAGGTTTGTGACGGACTGCATCACATTGTCATCCAATATCTCCTGGTACTGAAGAGAATTCATGGTACCTTGCACACGCTGAAGCTTCCCTGTACCTGCAGAAGCAAAACAGCCCCAAAGCATGATTGATCCCCCGCCATGCTTCACAGTAGGCAAGGTGTTCTTTTCATCATAGGCCTTGTTCTTCCTCCTCCAAACATAGCGTTGATCCATGGGCCCAAACAGTTGTAATTTTGTTTCATCAGTCCACAGAACACAATCCCAAAACGTGTGTGGTTTGCCCACATGACTTTCGGCATACTGCAGTCGACTCTTATTCTTTGGAGACAGCAAGGGGGTGCGCCTGGGAGTTCTGGCATGGAGGCCTTCATTACGCAGTGTGCGCCGTATTGTCTGAGCAGAAACTTCAGTACCCACATCTGACAAATATTTTCTCAGTTCCTCAGCAGTCACACGGGGACTTTTCTCCACTCTACGCTTCAGGTAGCGCACAGCAGTCAAGTCAGCATCTTCTTTCTGCCACGACCAGGTAGCGTTTCAACAGTGCCCATTGCCTTGAATTTTGCATTTACTACTGTATTACAAAACCAATTGATGTCATATTAGTTGCATATGGTTCTTTATGAAGTCCTTGTAGGATTTCATTCTGAATACAATTACAAATGTACACTAAATTCCCTAAAACCCTTTAAATCATTATATTTTTTATTTAAAATTTTTTTATGTTATTTTAAGTTATTTCCCTATCCACATTTATTTCCAGAGTATTTGCCATGCTCTTCCCGACATTTTGCTGCCATTTGCAGCCCTCCAGCCCTTTCCCTTAGTTTTTTTAGAGACATTTTTGTAGTCAAAAGTCCGGGTCCCCATTGACTTCAATGGGGTTCGGGTTTGGGTCAAAGTCCGGGTTCGGTCCCGAAAAACGGAATTTTTTTTTCAAGGTCCGGGTTCGGGTCCGAACCCGAACATCCAGGTGTCCGCTCAACTCTACTCCCAACCAGTCTTGTGCTGAAAGGTCAGAGTTGGCACCTGCAGCCGATGTCCATCATTCTTTCACCTCACCCCCTTGCAAATCAGCCAAGCAGTCTGAGCCCCAAATCAAGCAGCAGTCTCTTCTGCTTTTTGATGACTCTGTTAGCATGTTTTCCCAGCACCATCCACCTAGCCCTGCCCCAGAAGTGGAAGAGATTGAGTGCACCGATGCCCAACCACTTATGTTTCAAGATGAGTACATGGGGGGACCATCACAGCACGTCTCGGATGATGAAGAAACAGTTGCCAACTGCTGCTGCTTTCGCAATTGTGCAGACCGACAAGGGGGGTAGTGGTGAAGACTGGGTGGAAGATGATGTGGAGGACGATAAGGTCTTCGACCCCACATGGAATCAACGTCATGCAGGTGACCTGTGTGGTTCGGAAGAAGAGGCGGTGGTCGCACAGAGCCACCAGCACAGCAGAAGAGGGAGCAGGGTGCAAAATCGGAGCGTCCATCCCCTAGACAGTACACCTGCTACTGCTTAACGCAGCAAGGGACCGAGCACACCAAATCCAGGTCCAAGGAGTTCCCTAGCGTGGCACCTGCCACCCCTCAATCAGAGGATCGGCAAGCAACACTACCACCTGGGTCACCAAACATCTCCACAATGTCCCATGGAAGCGTTCAGCTCTCTATCTCTCAAACACTGGAGCGGAAGAGGAAGTACCCCCCTACCCACCCGCGATCCCTGGCCCTGAATGCCATCATTTCAAAATTACTGGCCTTTGAAATGATGTCATTCCGTCTGGTGGAGACGCCGAGTTTTAAAAGCCTGATGGCATTGGCTGTCACACAGTACCTTGTGTCCAGCCGCCACTACTTTTCCAGGTGAGCCATCCCTTCCCTGCACAACCAAGTGGGGGACAAAATCAGGTGTGCACTGCGCAATGCCATCTGTGGCAAGGTCCACCTAACTACGGATACGTGGACCAGTATGCACGGTCAGGAACGTTATATCTCCCTAACAGCACACTGGGTAAATGCAGTGGCAGCTGGGCCTGAGGCGGATAGCAGTTTGGCGCATGTCCTTCCACCACTGAGGATTGCAGGGCGCTTCAGTTTGCCTCCTGTTGCTAACTCCTCCTACTCCACTTCCTCATCCTCTACCGCCTCCTCATCCGGTCAGCGTAACACATTCACCACCAACTTCAGCACAGCCATGGGTAAACGACAGCAGGCAGTTTTAAAACGTTCCTGTTTTGGGGAAAAAACCCACACCGCGCAGGAGTTGTGGAGGGACATGGAACAGACCGATGAGTGGTTGGCGGAAGTGAGCCTCAAGCCGGGCTTGGTGGTGTGCGATAATGGGCGAAATCTATTAGCAGCTCTGAGCCTAGCCAGTTTGACGCACATCCCTTGCCTGGCGCATGTGCTAAATTTGGTAGTGCAGAGGTTCCTTAAAACTTACCCCGATATGCAACAGCTGCTGCAGAAAGTGTGAGCCGTCTGTGTGCACTTTCGGCGTTCTCACCCTGCTGCTGCTCGCCTGTCAGCGCTGCAGCTTAACTTCGGCCTTCCCGCTCACCGCCTCATATGTGACGTGCCCACTAGATGGAACTCCACCTTGCACATGCTGGCCAGACTGTGCAAGCAGCAACAGGCAATAGCAGAGTTTCAGCTGCAGCACGCACGCGTGAGTCGCTCTGTGGAACAGAACCACTTCACCACCAATAACTGGGCCTCCATGCGAGACCTGTGTGCCTTGTTGCGCTGTTTCGAGTACTCCACCAACATGGCCAGTGCCGATGACGCCGTTCTCAGCGTTACTATCCCAGTTCTATGCCTGTGGCACAGGAGGAGGATCATTTCCAAGGCTTTCAGGGCAGTCATTCACAAGTGGCTCCGAGGGTGGGTTGCTGCACCAACAAACGGCAGGTCCACAATTGTCCAGCAAGGGCACAGTTCTGGAGAATGACGAGGTGGAGGATGAGGGGGAGGAGATGGAGGAGGAGGAACCATGTTCACAGCAGGGTGGCACCCAGACCAGCTCATGGCCATCACTGGTGCGTGGCTGGGGGGGATACAGAGGACACAGACGATACACCTCCCAGAGAGGACACCTTTACGTTGCCTCTGGGCAGCCTGGCACACATGAGCGATTACATGCTGCAGTGTCTCCGCGACGACCGCCGTGTTTCGCAATTTTTAAAAGGGGCTGATAACTGGGTGGCCACGCTGCTGGATCCCCGTTACAAGGACAATGTACCTTCCTTAATTCCCTCTCTGGAGCGTGATCGCAAGCGCACGCTGGTAGACGCGCTGCTGGTGGAATGCCCACCTGACAGCGGGGGCACAGTGGAAGCACAAGGCGAAGGTAGAGGAGGAGGAAGAGGTCGCCAACGCAGCTGGGGCACCGCCAGCACCTCAGATGGCAGGGTTAGCATGGCTGAAATGTGGAAAAGCTTTGTCAGCACGCCACAACAACCAGCACCACCAGCTGATATGGAACGTTTTAGCAGGAGGCAGCATTTCACCAACATGGTTGAGCAGTATGTGTGCACACGCCTACACGTACTGAATGACGGGTCTGCCCCCTTAAACTTCTGGGTCTCCAAATTGGGCACATGGCCTGAGCTTGCCCTTTACGCCTTGGAGGTGTTGGCCTGCCCTGCAGCCAGTGTATTATCTGAATGTGTATTTAGCACTGCAGGGGGCGTTATCACAGACAAGTTCAGCCGCCTGTCCAGAGCCAATTTGGACAAGCTCACGTTCATTAAAATGAACCAGGCATGGATCCCACAGGACTTGTCCGTACCTTGTGCAGAATAGACACGTATACCGGCCTTACCCAGCCATTCTTTTATTTCTCATCTTTCTCACTCTTTTGGACTGTACCCTAATTCAAAAAATAAATAAATGAAAAACAAAAACCTGTGTTGGCTACCTCGTCCTCCTCCACCGCCACTTCCACCTACACCGCCACATCCACCGCCACCTCAACCTCCTACTCCATATGGACCTCGTCCTCCTAGGTTTTTTTAGGTATTTTATGTTATTTTAAGTTATTTCCCTATCCACATTTGTTTGCAGAGTACTTGCCATGCTCTTACCAACATTTTGCTGCCATTTGCAGCCCTCTAGCCCTTTCCATTCGTTTTTTAGAGACATTTTAGTACTGAAAATTTCGGTGTCCCCATTGACTTCAATGGGGTTTGGGGTCAAGTTCGGGTTCCGAACCCGGACTTTTTTCCGAAGTTCGGCCGAACCCGTCGAATCCAGGTGTCCGCTCAACTCTAGTGATAAAGCATCAGTGGACAGGAGACACCTCTTACAGAAGAGAATTTCCCTTCCTAAGGGTAGATTTCCTCTCACTTCCTGTTGTCTCCTTCCGTTTCAAGTAGGAGTCTTTTGTAAGTTGGATGTTTGAAAGTAGGGGGCTGCCGTATATACTCTGCAGAAATTTGGGCCCTAGGTGTTGGTGTTGCCACAACACTGTAAGCCCTCACAGTTAGTCTTGGGCGCTGGAACGCCCTGCTGTGAACTATTATATCAATAATTGTAATTACATGCCATTGTTGAACAGTGGTAGAAAAATTGGGCCTTTGGTGCTGGTGCCACAACACTGTAAGTCCTCACAGTTACTCTTGGTGGGCGCAGGAATGAGCCCTGCTGTGAAATATTAGATCAAGAATTGTAATTACATGCCCCTGTTGAACAGGGGCAAAAAAATCGGGCCTTTGTTAGTGGTGGTGGTGGTGCTGGTGCCACAACACTGTAAGCCCTCACAGATATTTTTGGTGGGCGCAGGAATGGGCCCTGCTGTGAAATATTAGATCAAGAATTGTAAGAAAAATTGGGTCTTAGACACTGGTGCTGGTGCCACAACACTGCAACCCCTCACATATACTCTAGTTGGAGTGCATGACTATGGTATCCCATAATTTACCCTTTTACTGCTAAGACCCCACCACTTCTACTCCCCCTCAACCTTTAATAAATAATGAGACCACCACTGTAACTTGGAGTAAAAACTCGCCGTAGCAGCCTCCTTTATTTAAATAACTTTAAATATTAAATAATAAATAACATATAAACTAGGGTTGTCCCGATACCGATACTAGTATTGGTATCGGGACCGATTCCGAGTATTTGCGGGAGTACTCGTACTCCCGCAAATACCCCCGATACCGAAATAGAATACTCCCCCCCCCCCGCCGCCGCCGCCGTTACGCCGCATCCCGCCGCCGTTACGTCGCATCCCGCCGCATCCGCGCTGCCGCGGACTGTTTAATACGCGCGGGGAACATTACAGCTGTAATGATTGGCGCCGCGCCGCGTATAGACTCTCCCCCTTGCTCGGGTGAACTGTCCAATCCCGAGCAAGTGGGAGTGTCTGTACGCAGCGCGGCACGAATCATTACAGCTGTAATGATTGGCGCCGCGCCGCGTATAGACACTCCCCCTTGCTCGGGTGAACTGTCCAATCCCGAGCAAGGGGGAGTGTCTGTACGCAGCGCGGCGCCAATCATTACACTCCCCGCGTGTGTTAAACATTCGGCGGCAGCGCGGATGCAGGTAAGGGGGATATGGGGGGAGGCAGGATTCCCCAGTCTGCTTGAGTTTCTTCACTTTCCTCCAGTCTTTTAATACTGAACGTGGTATGCCAGCTGAAAGCATATAACAATCATCATGGAAGAAGGACAAGGGTGGCATTCACATGAGGAAGAGGTTAGCAGGAAAGCAACATTTGCCATTTACATGGATAAGACCCAGCATGCATATTATAAGCAAACTTATTATTCCAAGGAAATCAGCAATGTCAGCGATTTTAATGAAAGTTCACAGTGATGCTCTGTAACCCACAACTACCCAGCTCCTCAGCAATAGATACAGGGTTTTTACATCCAAAAATATTGTAAGTCTACACATAGCTTCTACTGTACTCTCCCTCTGAAAATGCCTGTTGCCACATACTTGGAGCGGTGAAGGAGCAATGTGTATACCACTCCTCCATCGCTACTGGTGGGAGACATTGCTGCATGGGGGGAGACAATGGCTGCATATGGGGGGAGACAGTGGCTGGATAATGGGGGGAGACAGTGGCTGGATAATGGGGGGAGACAATAGTTGCATATGGGGGGAGACAATGGCTGGATATGGGGGGAGACATGGCTGGATATGGGGGGACATGGCTGGATATGGGGGGAGACATGGCTGCATATGGGGGGGACATGGCTGCATCTGTGGGGGGACATGGCTGCATATGGAGACACATTTAAAAAAAAGTATCGGTATTCGGTATCGGCGACTACTTAAAAAAAAGTATCGGTACTCGTACTCAGTCCTAAAAAAGTGGTATCGGGACAACCCTAATATAAACCACATGTTCCTGAGACAACAGTTTTAACCCACCTAGTGCTGGACTTTGCAGGCACCACTAAACACTAACTTGTAACCATTTTAACATTATAACATTTTTGGGCACTGCGGTACCAAACCTCTGTTCATAGGCCTCAAGCCGACAAGCTGGCTCAGAGACAACCACTGACCGCAGTGCCCCCATTAACCAACCTCCCAGCTACACTTGGTAAACTGGCAAATAACACACCTTCAGAACCCATACCACCGCTGGGTAATGGCATCCATCTTTGGGGTAATTTCTTCTCCTGCAAAGTCCAAACACCCGCCACCGCCACGACATCATAAACCTCGTACCTGTATAGGAGAAACAAAAACAAGGAAAGCACCCAAAACAAAACCAACTAACACAAACCTTTATAAACTACCATACCAGCAAATCCGTAAACAAGGGAGGGTGGGTGGGAACGTTCTCCCACGCTGTGTTGACCGGAAAGAGGGGAGAAGGAATTTATCACCTCTCCTCCCCTCCCCACTGCCCTCTCCCTAACCACTCCTACCTGCTTGCAAAGGGTTTTCTGTTAACCCTGTCATGCCGGCCCTACGCCTATTGCAGACTTGTCTTCTGCTCCGGGCCTTTCTGGAATGAGCCCTGCTGCAAAGTATTGTATCAAAAATTGGCAGGGGCAGAAAAATGTGGGCCTTAGCCACTGGTGGCGGTGCCCAGAACCAAAAATGTTCTTACAAGCTATCAGCATGATCATTGAGGAGGACAAGGATAGTCACTCAGCATAAAAGGATAGTCACTCAGCATCAGCATAGGTAGTCTTGAAGGGATCTGACATTTCAAAAAAATATTGAGTTACATCAGCATCAGGTGCTTGGTAGCTGGTGGTGACCCAAGCCTGATTCATTTTTATGAAGGTCAGTCGATCGACCGAGTCGGTGGAGAGGCGCACCCTGTGATCGGTTACAAAGCCCCCAGTAGCACTGAATGTGCGTTCCATAAAAACGATGGATGCAGGACAGGCCAGTAGCTCAATTGCATACTGTGCAAGCTCTGGCCAGTGATCCATCCTCAAGACCCAGTAAGCAAGAGGATTTTCGGTGGGAAAGGTGTCCAAGTCTGATCTTGCCCCTAGGTTTTCCCGCACCCTGTAAAACAGACGCTGGCAATGGTTGCTGGAACCGGTCAGACTAAAAAATTATCTGAACGCATCGGTCAGACGGCCACCTTCTCCACTGCTCCTTCTATGACTGACCGAAGCCTCAGCAACACATTGTCCAGGACCAGGATTTTGTAACCTCCCAGTCTCTGGGAACACATTGCACAGACCTTTCTGCAAGGCCTCCCGAAGATGTTTCATCTTCTGTTCCCTCTGCGCCGGCAAGATAAGGTCCGCAACCTTACCCTTGTAACGTGGATCAAGGAGGGTTGCCAGCCAGTAATGATCCCTCTCCTTGATAGCACAAATGCAGGCTTTGCAGGATCAGGGAGGCCATACAGCGTAGGTTTGCTGAGACATTCGGTGCGGAGTCCTCTGGGTCTCTGAGGACGACAGGATCCGCAGCCACCTCGTCCCAGTCATGTACAAGTCCATGGGTTTCTTGGGACTGTAATTGATCCCTTGAAGACTGCTTCTGATGCTGAGTGCAAGGCTCCACCTCCATGAGGGGTAAGGAAGTCCTCCTCTTCCTCCCTCTGTTCTGCCTCAAGGGCCCTATCCATTATTCCATGCAGCATGTGCTCCAACAGGTGGATAAGAGGGACAGTGTCACTGATGCATGCACTGTCACTGCTCACCATCCTTGTGGCCTCCTCAAATGATGACAGGACAGTGCATGCATCCCTGATCATGGCCCACTGGCATGGGGGAAAAACCCAAGCTCCCCTGACCCTGTCCTGCTGCCATATTGGCACAGATACACATTGATGGCCCTCTGCTGCATGTGATGAAAGATAAAGTGACGAGCGCAATAATATGACTGTGTATCCAATGTGTTAATCAGTGAATCAAACTGATAATTAACTAAAAATGAAACACAGTGCCAAAAAACATAAATAATGAATAAATAACTTAGCCAGCATGTGGCCAGTGAAAAAACATGCACAAAACAACTGCGGAATGTTAGCAGACAAAATAAAACTCAATAAGTCCTGGGGAAATAGGCTAGTAATTAAGCCTTTGAGTACCATGTGCATAAATAAACGAACAAAATTCAATATGATAAAAAAGTTCCATAAAGCAAAAGCTCTCCAAAGATAGTGATGTGGTGTTTTCAAGGATCTTCTAATGTGGATCTTCAAATAATATGTGCTCACAAAGCGCTTACCTTCCCAAAGAAGTAATCAAGCCTTGATTATATGGATGTCCATAAGAGGTGCTGTTGGATCTGCAACTGGCTATGGGTGTCCAAGACGTCCTGTATAATCCTGTGTTTGTACGCTCCAAACTTCTAGTGGGCAACGATGGTGCTCAGCATGGGGAAATAAAAGAAATAGCTTCCCATAGTGCAGTAAACAAGGGCTGGTTTATTTGTAACAAACGCTACACTTGCATTTTCAAAAGCAAGATAAAAACGAAAGGAAAAAACAGCTGATCACAGCTTCCTGGTGTGTTGCTATAGTAAGTCCGTCCCTTACATGTTACGCCACGTCACGTGGCTTCATCAGAGGTGACGGATTGGTTGTTGGGCTTGTCTTTTATAAGAGACAGCAGGAAATAGTTCGATCGCCATTTTGCCAGAGAAAGTGTCTCTGTACTGGCGGCGGCCATTTTAACGGTGGGCTTGCATCAATATGACCGTGTCAATGGGTCCAGAGCGCTGTGAATTCCCGGCGGCCATCTTATTGTAGCCCCAAACTGGACAGCAAGTAATTGGCTCATATAAGCCTGGAAATAAACAGCAATGTAGATGATCTGGAGCTGACAATGGCCAGAATATAGCGATGGAACTATCTGTTGTGAGAGCCACATACATGTTATCATGAGTAGTTAATGAATATTAAAGCAATACATCATAATAAATAATCAATCAAAGTTAATAAACACTATATATAAATAAAACCACGTGATATATCTGTATAATATCGACTAATAAATACATAATAGGAAAATATACATACATTCATATGGTATATAATTAAAAAAATGGATGAGGGATAAAAATATATTTAAAATTGCAATATGCATAAAATATAAAAATATATATTAAAAATTACTTAAGAAACAATTTAGATCAAATTCTACATTCATACCATCAGGTACCATGGTCTGTAAGCTGTGTATCCATCTAGATTCTTTCTGGCTGATGGACCTTACCATGTGTGCCCCTCTCCAAGGTTTTTTATATTTTTCTATGCCCCAAAAAGTAAGGTGTTTGGGGTCTTTATTGTGAAAAAGTGCAAAGTGCTTACTGACATTATGTTTCGGAAAACCATTAAAAATGTTTTGAATATGTTCTTTTATCCTAACCATGAGTGGTCTTTTTGTTCGGCCTACGTACTGTAAATTGCAAGTACACTGTAGTACATAGACCACTCCTTCTGTATGACAACTAATAAAATCATTGATAATGAATTTTTGGCCAGTTTTGGTACAAATGAAGTCTTCCCTTTTCTTTTGTGGTTTTTTGGAGTGTCTACATGCATAGCAATATTTGCATGGTACAAACCCTTTACTTGTGAAGAAGGTGTAACCACTTTTTGGTGGAGGTACCACCACATTTTTGACAATCAGGTCTCTCAAAGTCGGAGCTCTTTTATAAACTATATTTGGTCTATCCGGTAATATATATTACCGGTCTATCCGGTAATATAGTTTGTAGGTTTCTGTCACTTCTCAGAATGTGCCAGTGTTTCTTTATTAATTTTTCCACTTCTCGGTGCTGGATGTTGTAATCTAAAACAATAAATGGAGCCTCATTTTTGTGTTTTTTCATTTTTGGTCCTTGTAGTAGGGTATTTCTATCCGTTTTGGATACCTTCTCAATCTGTTTTTGGATGAAATTATCTGTGTAACCCTTTTCCTTAAATCTGTTTCCAATAAATGTGGCTTGTTTTTCATAGTCCTCTTGGTGTGTGCAGTTTCTCTTTAATCTTGTTAGTTGTCCCTTAGGTATGTTGAAAAGCCATGATTTATGGTGACAGCTTTTTACGGATAAATAGCTGTTGGTGTCAATATTTTTGAAATGTGTTTTTGTCACCAATTTGTTGTCTACAATCGAGATGTCCAAATCTAGGAAATTAACCATAGTATCACTGATGTTCCACGTAAGTGTGATATTTTTATCATTTTGGTTCAATTTAGACAAAAACTTTTCTAGTGCTGGCTGAGTTCCATTCCACACTATGAGTATATCATCAATATACCTTTTGTACAGTGTTAATTTCATTGGTATATCAGAGTATATTGATCCTTCCTCCCACTGTGCCATAAAGGCATTGGCCACACTTGGGGCACAAAATGGCTTTTGAGAGAATTCACCACTCTAATATGCAAACAAAGAAAGTTCTTGATAAAATGCATAGATTTCTGCCTGAAACACAATTACTTCTGGCATGACCAGACGTATTATAGGCAGATAACAGGCATTGCGATGGGAGCTAAATTTGCCCCAAGTGTGGCCAATGCCTTTATGGCACAGTGGGAGGAAGGATCAATATACTCTGATATACCAATGGAATTAACACTGTACAAAAGGTATATTGATGATATACTCATAGTATGGAATGGAACTCAGCCAGCACTAGAAAAGTTTTTGTCTAAATTGAACCAAAATGATAAAAATATCACACTTACGTGGAACATCAGTGATACTATGGTTAATTTCCTAGATTTGGACATCTCGATTGTAGACAACAAATTGGTGACAAAAACACATTTCAAAAATATTGACACCAAGAGCTATTTATCCGTAAAAAGCTGTCACCATAAATCATGGCTTTTCAACATACCTAAGGGACAACTAACAAGATTAAAGAGAAACTGCACACACCAAGAGGACTATGAAAAACAAGCCACATTTATTGGAAACAGATTTAAGGAAAAGGGTTACACAGATAATTTCATCCAAAAACAGATTGAGAAGGTATCCAAAACGGATAGAAATACCCTACTACAAGGACCAAAAATGAAAAAACACAAAAATGAGGCTCCATTTATTGTTTTAGATTACAACATCCAGCACCGAGAAGTGGAAAAATTAATAAAGAAACACTGGCACATTCTGAGAAGTGACAGAAACCTACAAACTATATTACCGGATAGACCAAATATAGTTTATAAAAGAGCTCCGACTTTGAGAGACCTGATTGTCAAAAATGTGGTGGTACCTCCACCAAAAAGTGGTTACACCTTCTTCACAAGTAAAGGGTTTGTACCATGCAAATATTGCTATGCATGTAGACACTCCAAAAAACCACAAAAGAAAAGGGAAGACTTCATTTGTACCAAAACTGGCCAAAAATTCATTATCAATGATTTTATTAGTTGTCATACAGAAGGAGTGGTCTATGTACTACAGTGTACTTGCAATTTACAGTACGTAGGCCGAACAAAAAGACCACTCATGGTTAGGATAAAAGAACATATTCAAAACATTTTTAATGGTTTTCCGAAACATAATGTCAGTAAGCACTTTGCACTTTTTCACAATAAAGACCCCAAACACCTTACTTTTTGGGGCATAGAAAAATATAAAAAACCTTGGAGAGGGGCACACATGGTAAGGTCCATCAGCCAGAAAGAATCTAGATGGATACACAGCTTACAGACCATGGTACCTGATGGTATGAATGTAGAATTTGATCTAAATTGTTTCTTAAGTAATTTTTAATATATATTTTTATATTTTATGCATATTGCAATTTTAAATATATTTTTATCCCTCATCCATTTTTTTAATTATATACCATATGAATGTATGTATATTTTCCTATTATGTATTTATTAGTCGATATTATACAGATATATCACGTGGTTTTATTTATATATAGTGTTTATTAACTTTGATTGATTATTTATTATGATGTATTGCTTTAATATTCATTAACTACTCATGATAACATGTATGTGGCTCTCACAACAGATAGTTCCATTGCTATATTCTGGCCATTGTCAGCTCCAGATCATCTACATTGCTGTTTATTTCCAGGCTTATATGAGCCAATTACTTGCTGTCCAGTTTGGGGCTACAATAAGATGGCCGCCGGGAATTCACAGCGCTCTGGACCCATTGACACGGTCATATTGATGCAAGCCCACCGTTAAAATGGCCGCCGCCAGTACAGAGACACTTTCTCTGGCAAAATGGCGATCAAACTATTTCCTGCTGTCTCTTATAAAAGACAAGCCCAACAACCAATCCGTCACCTCTGATGAAGCCACGTGACGTGGCGTAACATGTAAGGGACGGACTTACTATAGCAACACACCAGGAAGCTGTGATCAGCTGTTTTTTCCTTTCGTTTTTATCTTGCTTTTGAAAATGCAAATGTAGCGTTTGTTACAAATAAACCAGCCCTTGTTTACTGCACTATGGGAAGCTATTTCTTTTATTTCCCCATGCTGAGCACCATCGTTGCCCACTAGAAGTTTGGAGCGTACAAACACAGGATTATACAGGACGTCTTGGACACCCATAGCCAGTTGCAGATCCAACAGCACCTCTTATGGACATCCATATAATCAAGGCTTGATTACTTCTTTGGGAAGGTAAGCGCTTTGTGAGCACATATTATTTGAAGATCCACATTAGAAGATCCTTGAAAACACCACATCACTATCTTTGGAGAGCTTTTGCTTTATGGAACTTTTTTATCATATTGCATTTTGTTTGTTTATTTATGCACATGGTACTCAAAGGCTTAATTACTAGCCTATTTCCCCAGGACTTATTGAGTTTTATTTTGTCTGCTAACATTCCGCAGTTGTTTTGTGCATGTTTTTTCACTGGCCACATGCTGGCTAAGTTATTTATTCATTATTTATGTTTTTTGGCACTGTGTTTCATTTTTAGTTAATTATCAGTTTGATTCACTGATTAACACATTGGATACACAGTCATATTATTGCGCTCGTCACTTTATCTTTCATCACTTTACTGTATTTTTATTTATATTTATACACCATTAGATTGAGCAGTATTATCACTCATTTTATTACACTATTTGACTTCTCATCTTAAGTTTTATTAGGTAGGCGCGAGAGCACCCCCACACTTTCATCCTCTGCTGCATGTGCAGCAGCTGCAGCATGGCCAACGTAGATTTCCACCTGGTGGGCATGTCACAGATTAGGCGGTTCTTGGGCACCCGTCGCAGGATACCGACAACATTGGAGTGGGGATCTTGAGTAGATTACCACCGCTGGATTTTTTTTCTTTTTTAATAAAGGACTTTTTCCACGGTGTGAGTGTGTGTTTTTACAATACTTTACACTTCCTTAATGAATTGGTAGAAGTACAATGTACCCCATTATATATTCACATAGGGGGGGCCGGGATCTGGGGGTCCCCTTTGCTAAAAGGGTCTTCCAGATTCCGATAAGCCCCCTGCCCACAGACCCCCACAACCACAAGGGCTGTGGGGATGAGGCCCTTGTCCCCATCAACATGGGGACATCCTCCCCATGTTGAGGGCATGTGGCCTGGTACGGTTCAGGAGGAGGGGGTCGCTCTCTCGTCCCCCCCTTTTTTCCTGCGGCCGGTCAGGTTGCGTTCTCGGATAAGGGGTCTGGTGTGGATATTTGGGGGAACGCCTCGCCATTGTTTCTTTAAATTTTGGGTGGAGTTCCCCTTAAAATCCACACCAGACCTGAAGGGTCTGGAATGGATATTTGGGGGAACCCCATGTCATTTTTTTATTTAATTTGACGCTGGGTTTTCCTTAACCACTTGCTTACTGAGCACATATACCCCCTTCCTGACCAGAGGACTTTTTGCGATTCGGCACTGCGTCGCTTTAACTGACAATTTCTCGGTCATGCAACGTGGCTCCCAAACAAAATTGACATCCTTTTTTTCCCACAAATAGAGCTTTCTTTTGGTGGTATTTGATCAACTTTGCGGTTTTTATTTTTTGCGCTATAAACAAAAATAGAGCGACAATTTTGAAAAAAAAATAATATTTTTTACTTGTTGCTGTAATAAATAGATACATTTTTTATTTTTTTTTCTCAGTCTAGGCCGATACGTATTCTACATTTTTGGTAAAAAAAAAAAAATTGCAATAAGAGACTGGTTTGCGCAAAAGTTATAGCGCCTACAAAATAGGGGACAGAATTATTATTATTTTTTTTTTACTAGTAATGGCGGCGATCTGCGATTTTTATCGGTACTGCGACATTATGGCGGACACATCGGACACGTTTGACACATTTTTGGCGCCATTCACATTATACTGTGATCAGTGCTATAAATATGCACTAATTACTGTATAAATGTGACTGGCATTGAAGGGGTTAACACTAGGGGGTGAGAAAGGGGTTAAATATGTACCCTATATAGTGTTACTAACTGTGGGGGAAGGGGACTGTGATGGTAGTAGAAAATATCCCCGTCAAGCATTCCCTTCTTCCCATAAAGAAAATCACCCAATATTCCACGAGTAGGAATCCCTGGAATCGCCCAATAATCCACACATGAGCCAAAGCTTAATGCTGGAACAAGACACACTTTAATGGCAGCATTCAGCTAGTTATATACAGTTTACAAGCTAATCATCAATCAAAGAACAATGAAATCTCCACCCCCTTTCCACACACTGGGGGCTCCCATACAGATTATAGGTAGACACTTTGGAGCCGACCCTGACAAGGCACATTTCTTTAGATAATGACATCAGTGAAGTTAATTACTACAACGAAGCAATCAGAATAATTAAAATTAGTCAATTATCTAATCATTTAGCCTGACGATACAATACACATCTCTTAAGGGTAAACACAGGTCTTCTTCACACACACAATAGATCAATTACCCTTTAGAATAGAGATCTGGCTGGGGATGGGACATTAACATTTCAACAGTCTGTTATGCAGAGGAATGAGTCATTCGGGTCCCCATGAAATCGCCTTCTACACATAACACAGACATTAGAATAGCAGGGAGGGAATTAAACTGAAGCATATAGGCAATTGCATAAAAGTCCTTCACAATGGCCCCCCTTTTTCTCCCTGCTCCGGCAACTCGGTTGGACCTTTCCTGGTCCAGTAGGGTTGACGGGTTCCGAGCTTTTAGTCCGAGGTTAACTCCGTTTGGCGTGACAATCCATCGGCATTCCCGTTTTGCTTGCCTGGGCGATAATGAATCGTAAAGTCATAGGGCTGTAAGGCCAAGCTCCAGCGTAGCAAACGGGTGTTGTCCCCTGAAACCCGGTTAAGGGGTTGTGATCGGTGATGAGAGTGAAAGCCCGGCCATAAAGGTAAGGTGTGAGCTTTTTGAGTGCCCATACCAAGGCCAAACACTCTTTTTCAATGGTGGCGTAACTGACCTCCCTTGGCAACAGCTTCCGACTCAGGTATACCACCGGGTCGTCAGATCACACGCCGGTCAGTCCCCAAGTCTTTGTGCGATCTGCAGAGTCACCAGAAGTCAGTGTGAAGACGTTGGATGGGTCTGTGCGCCGCCGTCTAGGTGTCCCGCTATGGGAGGGGGGGTTGGATCAGTGCCCCATAGGGTCAGCCACCACCTGCTCCCTCCGCAGCCGCCGGTTCTCCTCTTTGAGCTTCTCCAGCTCCATATCCAGTTCATGGAGCCTGGGGGGGGTCGGCCTGCTGTGACCTCAGGCGGTTGTTCTCCTCCTCCATGCGGCTCATGCACTTCTCCAGCTCCATGTACTCACGGATCAGCTCCTGCTTGCTCATGTCCTGCAGGCTCTCGGCAGCGCGACTTTGTGCTCTGGTGGTTACTGCGTGGGCCTCCTGAGCGGTGGTAGAGGCGAACGCCGAAGTCAGGGGGCCAATGTCGTTGCCCAAGATGACTTCAGAAGGTAAGTCTTTCATGACGCTCACATGAACATTGCCAGCTCCCGCACCCCAGTCCAGGTGTACCTGTGCAGTAGGAATACGGTATACTGCCCCCTGCCACTCTCACAGCAATTGATTTCCCTGGTTTCTCTGATGCATTAATAAGGTGTCTTTGTACCAACGTGATGGTCGCCCCACTGTCTCTTAATCCCCAGGCGTTTTTTCCGTTAACCATGACCAGCTGACAATGGTGTTTCATGTTGTCCATAATACCAGATTGTATCATGAGGGCTTTGTAAAGGGTGCCCAATGGTTCTTCCTGACCCAGCTCCTGGGGATCCCAAGCCGAGTCTACACAATGGGCTGCTGCTGGTGGGCGGTACCCAGGTCGAGACCAATTTGACCTGGTGTGGTCGTCCATGGGGCAATTCTGCTTGAAGTGACCCAGCTGTTTGCACCAGAAGCAGCGTTGTCCATTGTCCTCCTGGCGTGGATAGCGAAGGCTAGATGTCACCGGTCTGTTAGGAGGTTGGTATCTAGCGGCTGGTGGGTGTGAGGGCACCGTTGGTCGTGGAGGTTGTACCCGTGGTGTGACCTGGTTCGTCTTGCGAGTATCCGCATATTCATCCGCCAACTTAGCGGCCTCTGGTAGAGTCATCGGCCTGCGATCTCTCACCCAGTCTTTGACATCCGTCTGGATGTGATTGTAAAATTGCTCCAGGAGCATTAGTTGCAAAATTTCCTCCATGGGTTCGACTCGAACACGAAGCTCATCCCTAAACACTACATGCGTGCGAGTGAAGCTCTACGCTCAGCCCACAAACTACTTACACTTAGCCGTACACCTGACAACACACACGCTTGGAGAAAAGCCAACCGAGAATTCGACCTATGGGCTGAGCAACAAGAAATGGCTAAAAACCTCCTCTTCTAATTTACCCTTTCACAGGTTTGGTAACAAGACGGGCAAACTGCTGGCGAAACTCTGCACAGGACCAAGACGACCCACCCATATCTCTGCCCTGAAAAATGCAGCTGGCACACTGGTTACCTCACCTACTGAAATTAGTAAATTACTAGCAGACGATTACACTACTCTATACTCGGTGGACCCGAATGACCAACCCACTACAGAAGACCTCCTGGCTAAGAATCGCCTGCCCAAACTCCAGGAAGATAATTTAGCTGCTCTGAACGCACCCATCACCGTTGAGGATATCCAACAGACGATCAAGTCTTAGGCGTCTGCTAAAGCCCCTGGCCCGGACGGCTTCACGGCCGAATTCTATAAGCTAGCTAAAGATTTTATTCCTGATACCCTGAAACATGTATATGCAAACATGTGGGATGGGGGCCCCTATCTCCCTATGGGAACGCAGGCACATATTAGACTAATCGCCAAAAAAGGTAAGGACCCCTCACTTCCAGGATCGTACCGCCCAATCTCATTAATCAATGTTGATGTCAAAATATTATCCAAGATAAATGCATCTCGCTTAGCCCACCTACTCCCCTCTATATTACACCTGGTACAATCAGGTTTTGTCCAGGGACGCTCGGCCATCCTAAACATACGCAAGGTTCTGATGGCGTTAGAATATGCTAGAATGAACCGTAAACAAGACATCGCCATAATGTCACTTGATGCCGAGAAGGCTTTTGACAATATCAGTTGGTCGTTCAGGGTGATGGCGGATTTTTGTTTTTCAGGTCAAATTGTGTGTTTTTTTTTTTGTTTCTTTCATAATAGTTTTTATTGAAAAAGTTTGCAATGATACAAAGAAAGGCAAAATAAGACATTAAATAGCCAGATCCATAATAGCATCAAATATTAAGTACAGTTAAATCATACTAAGATGGCAGGAATTCCCGTCCCACCCTCCCCCCGAGCCCCAAAAGGGATCACACTGCTCCGGGAGTGGGCGGCCTAGGACCCCCCCCAAAATAACATTTGCCCCATATAGAGCATCAGAAATATGGATGGGCGTGCTATATTGTGCGAAGCTCCGGACTAGGACCAACTCGAACAGGGCTTAAGGGCCATCAAAACATAGGGGTCAGAAGAGAAGGGATTACCCTAAAAACTTCCGGATTCTGCTAATGATGCACAGTAAACCCTTATTACAAAAAACAAAACAGTATGCAATCAAGGGAAAAATGACGAACGGACCCTCATGGTCCATAACTGCTTCGTTATCTAAATTAAAAAGACTAAAAAAGTAGAGAAATAGAAAGAAAGAAGGTAAAAGAAGAGAAAACAGAACGGAGAGAAAAGGACAGAAGGCCAGAAGACAGGAGACACACGGAAGGCCTAGTATGCAGCGGTTTCAATGGCGAAAAAAAAGAATCAAAGGAGGACTCCAACATACGATGCCCAAGGTTCCCAGATGAGCTTGAAGCCATCAACAGTGTCAAGGATAATGTTGGAAATCCTCTCATTGGACATCATCCAGGAGATTTTTCTTTTGGCCATTAAGAAAGAGACTGATGAGGATTTCTAAGCCTTGGTAATAGTCATCTTTGCTCCCAATAATATAAAAAATATCATCGCCTGTGTGCTTTTGGAGATTTTAGGGATAGGGTTGTTGAGTAAGGCAATGGTAGGATCATGAGCAACCCCCACTCCCGTGATTTTTCTAATAAGGTGGAAGATTTTGTGCCAGAAGGATCGGATCCTAGGGCATTCCCACAGTATGTGAAGGAAGGATCCAGAATGCCCACAACCCCTAAAACACAAGGGAGAGGATTGCGGGTAAAATTTGGCAATACGGGTAGGGATCAAGTACCAGCGGGTCATGACCTTGAGGCTCGCTTCAACAAGCGACACATTCAAAATGCCCTTAAAGGAACGGGCCAAATTAGAATGCCACCGTTCTAATGACCAATCGAGATCAAGGCCACGATTCCAGCACTTCATGTAGAGTGCTTTCTCCAGAGGCTCGGCTAGAGCTGAGTAAATTAAAGATATACCTCCCCTTGTGTCCATGGCTGAGGAGCACCACTGCTCATAGGGGGTCACAGAAGGTTGTTCCGGACAGGCTCTCCTAATCTGGTTTAAAAAGTGGGAAAGTTGAAAGAAGCAAAATTTCTCAGAAGGGGGCATTTTGAGTCTAGAGGTACAATAGCCTAGCGTGAGGGGCCCGATTGAGTTGAAAAAGTGGCCAATTCTGTATAAGCCTTTGTTAAGCCACCATTTGAAGGCAACAATGTCTAACCCGGGGTGGGAATCGGGAGTTGTGAAAGATATGTGCAAGAGGGTGCCAATGGGATACCAGTGATTTCAGTTTGTATAATGAGTCACATAAGGACATAGAGTGGGACAGTGTAGGAGCTAAGATTAGGGGTCGGTTCCTAGGATGACTCCATAAAAGGAAATCCAGGGTGAACCCTGGGGTAGCAGCTCTTTCCATGGAGACCCAGTCTGGTTTGGGACCATTTAGGTAGATTATCAAAAACTGGCTAAGTTGGGCCGCACAATAGTACCACCACAAATTAGGTAGACCAAGGCCCCCTTTCAATCTAGGCCTAAAAAGTACTGTCTTAGAAAGGCGGTTTCCCTTCTTCTCCCAAATGAATCGAGTTATAGCAGATTGAAGAGAGTCAATATATGATTTAGTGACCGGAATGGGAAGGGAGCGGAAAAGATACAAAATTTTGGGTAAGAGGGTCATCTTAACTGCATTAACACGGCCAAGCCAAGATAAATTATACAGGGACCATTGGCGTAGATCGTCCATTAACTTTTTAACCATGGGTGGATGAATTGTGTGTTTTTTACAGCGAATGTATGAATCCCCAACTGCGCGTCTGGTCACCCAGACTTTCCCCCTATCAAAAGGAACTAGACAGGGATGCCCCCTTTACCGTTTACTTTTCAACATCGCTATCCAGAATACTCAACTCACCTGACGGGGTCAGTGGCATCACAATAGGTAACCAAACTTTCCACTCCGCCTCATTTGCGGACGACATATTGTTATTCTCCACACAACCCCTCACAGACTTTGATAGACTGTCAACTCTTTCATACTTGCCGACTGTTCAGGCTTTCGAATTAACTTCGACAAAAGCAAAGTTCTATCGCTTCATCCCAGGATGTCTGCCAAATGGCGACACCAATCACCTTTTGCCATAGCAGCACAACACATTACGTCGGGCATTCACATCGGGCGGGAACCTTCCTTACCTGTGCCTGAAGTTCACCCTCATCGCATACTGCACCATTTTCTGGCTGATCGGTGCGTTGGTCCTGGCTATCGGGATATATGCTGAAGTGGAGAGGCAGAAGTATAAAACGCTCCATGGTGCTTTCCTGGCTCCAGCTATCATTCTTATCCTCCTTGGATTGGTCATGTTTGTGGTGTCCTTCATTGGTGTCCTGGCCTCTCTGAGGGACAACCTGTGCCTTCTTCAGGTGGAGAAAGTTGATCTGATATAGAAGATTGGTGAAACAGGAGAGAGAGTGGCAGTTTACCCAGGACCCTTACTGACCTATGTGTATACATGCCTGATTTATTTCTTGCTCTGGTAAGCAGTTGGTACATAAGTGGTGGAGGATTTGTCATCTGATTCACAAGATTTTGCCTGGATATTTAGCCTCACCCATTCGGAGAACTTTTTGTCACTTCCTGCAATCTTCTGTGATACATCCTTTATGGACTTTTGCACAACCTTTTTTTTTCAGTTTTATGCACTGGGGTTTAGTGTGCCCATAACAAAATTGAATATATGTTGATGTAATTTGCAGCGCAGCTTTTCCTTTTAAAATCGTATTTTTGTGTGTATCTGACATATAAGCTGCAGCAGCCTTTTTTTATTTTTATTATTTTCATTTTTATTATTTTTCACATTATTTTTATAGTGTCATCACTATTTCACATATTAGACCTGCGCAGTATCTTCCAATATATATATATATATATATATATATATATATATATATACAGGCTTGTGTATATATATATATATATATATATATATATATATATATATATATATATATATATATATATATATATATATAATAATCTCCACTGCATTCTAGTCTAGCCAAGCCTATACCTGACTGTAGGCCATTCCTGTTGTACATGTTCAAATACACTTTCAGGCAGGCGACTCAGTAATCTGCAGTACATACAATATATATATAGAGTCTCCTACATATATATCCATTGCATTCTAATCCAGCCAAGCCTATACCTGACTGTAGGCCATTTCCTGGTGTATGTGTTCTGTTATGGAAATTTGTATTAATGTATGTTGTCAGATGTCCCCCAGTGTCGATTTTGCTGTAATGCGCTTATGTTGGTGGAAGACCATTGGCGCGAAAACCTTACCGTGGATACAGCAGATATGTTTGCTCTTTTAGGGATGTTCATTTATGCCTCACCAAGAGACTGGCCACTTCTTGGCGACTGCATTTAATGACTCCAAGCAAACACATCTATGTACATGGGAACTATGGCATACCTATACGAAAATTATGGCCCACTGTCACTGAGCCATGATAGAGTATGGTTTGCGTCATTGGAAGCAGTTAGTTGGATTGCACACTGTCTTGTACAGAGCCGTCTTTGTAAAGCATGGCTCTGCACCTGACCGTTTGCACACATTACTGTAAGCATTCTATTTGAATATATACATGTCTGCGATTGGTTCTTTTGAAAGAAAACAAATGTCTGATTGGCTGTGTGTGAAGCCACCACCTTCTTTTGTTACTCATGTTGTTGATTGTATTAACTAACCCAGTTAGTATTGTATTGTCACATCCTGATATGGTAATTTCCTGTGTGGAGGTCACATCCTGTGATGTCACTTCCCATGGAGGAAGTGATTGGCTGCTGGAGCCATCACTTCCTGTTTGTGAAAGCTTTAGTGATTTACAAATAAAAGGCTGAGCTGGCTAGGCTCAGTCAGAGATGCTGACGGAGCTGGGAATGTAGCTGTGGTGGTGTCTGTTTACTGGGGATGAACGGGTGGTGGAATGATTGGTAAGATGCATTATATCATTAGACAAAATGTGTGCCTATTAGCACAGGAGACAGGAGATTTGGCTGTGTGCTCTGCGTACTGCCTTATATCCATGACAGTTCAAAGACACTTTCAGGCTGGCAGGCAGGTGACCCAGTGATCTGCAGTGCATAAAATATACATACAGTCTCCTGCATATACAGGTAGTGCAGAATTATTAGGCAAGTTGTATTTTTGAGGATTCATTTTATTATTGAACAACAACCATGTTCTCAATGAACCCAAAAAACTCATTAATATCAAAGCTGAATATTTTTTGAAGTAGTTTTTTTTTTTTTAGTTTTAGCTATTTTAGGGTGATATCTTTGTGTCCAGTTGACTACTATTACTGTGCATAATTATTAGGCAACTTAACAAAAAAAATATATATACCCATTTCAATTAATTATTTTTACCAGTGAAACCAATATAACATCTAAACATTCTAAAATATACATTTCTGACATTCAAAAACAAAACAAAAACAAATAAGTGACCAATATAGCCACCTTTCTTTTCATGAACACTCAAAAGCCTGCCATCCATGGATTCTGTCAGTGTTTTGATCTGTTCACCATCAACATTTTGTGCAGCAGCAACCGCAGCCTCCCAGACACTGTTCAGAGAGGTGTACTGTTCTCCCTCCTTGTAAATCTCACATTTGATGATGGACCACAGGTTCTCAATGGGGTTCAGATCAGGTGAACAAGGAGGCCATGTCATTAGTTTTTCTTCTTTTATACCCTTTCTTGCCAGCCACGCTGTGGAGTACTTGGACGCGTGTGATGGAGCATTGTCCTGCATGAAAATCATGTTTTTCTTGAAGGATGCAGACTTCTTCCTGTAACACAGCTTGAAGAAGGTGTCTTCCAGAAACTGCCAGTAGGACTGGGAGTTGAGCTTGACTCCATCCTCAACCCGAAAAGGCCCCACAAGCTCATCTTTGATGATACCAGCCCAAACCAGTACTCCACCTCCACCTTGCTGGCGTCTGAGTCGGACTGGAGCTCTCTGCCCTTTACCATTCCAGCCACGGGCCCATCCATCTGGCCGATCAAGACTCACTCTCATTCCAGCAGTCCATAAAACCTTTGAAAAATCATTCTTGAGATATTTCTAGGCCCAGTCTTGACGTTTCAGCTTGTGTGTCTTGTTCAGTGGTCGTCGTTTTTCAGCCTTTCTTACCTTGGCCATGTCTCTGAGTATTGCACACCTTGTGCTTTTGGGCACTCCAGTGATGTTGCAGCTCTGAAATATAGCCAAACTGGTGGCAAGTGGCATCTTGGCAGCTGCACGCTTGACTTTTCTCAGTTCATGGGCAGATATTTAGCACCTTGGTTTTTCCACACGCTTCTTGCGACCCTGTTGACTATTTTGAATGAAACACTTGATTGTTCGATGATCACGCTTCAGAAGCTTTGCAATTTGTTTTTTTAACAAAAAGATTTTTATTGATGTATAAACAGAGTAAATATACAGTTGCCAGACATTGGTTATACATAGATCAGCAGTAAATGCAGTTTAGATACCTGAAAGCAAGTTAAAACAACACATAAGGTGAGCGTCCATGTATGAGTGCGTACTCCCTGTATCAAAATTGACAAGAAAAGAGAAGGGTACGCAGAAGGAGATAAAGAATTAAGAAGGAGGGAGACGGAGTGCAGAGCTTAGATTCAATAAATATGTCAACACTTGTATACCCCAAGTAGCCCCCGAGACCCCCCCCATACAGAAACACACATGTTGGGAACAATATCAATAACACTCATTCCACCCTTGAGACGGATATAAGTTTTCCTAACAGGGCAAAAGGGAGAAGACCTCCACCACTGTACCATGAGTCGTGTATTCAGGGGAAAAGAGGGATGGGGTGGGGGAGAGAGGCCTCTATTACCGGATCTAAGGATCTTCGTGGCTCTTGCCACCGCCCCCATGTGACCCCACGTGGCTCCCAGTGCAATCAGCCCCAAGACCCAAGAACATAGAGGAAAAGAAGGGGGAAGAAAGGGGCGACCAGGCCATCCCGGGGTGCCTTCCAGCTAGTCTAGCTGCAACTTTTCTGCCTTTACCCAGGCCGCCCATACCTTTTCGAACTTCCCGGGGCAGTTGCAACCCATATATGTGAGTTTATACAGAGGAAGGGCCGCATTGATCAATGCCCTCCACTGCTGCACCGAAGGGGGAGGGGCCTCCTTCCACTTTAAGAGAATTGCTTTCCTGGCATAGAAAGCAGCGAAGAAGATGAACAATTTCTTTGACTGAGTGCCCGGCAGTGTGTCAACTATACCTAAGAGCAGTGGCTGGGGTTCACAGGGTACATTTATCTTACTAACGGATTGGATCACACTCACCACCCCCTGCCAATAGGTTTTCATTGTGGGACATGACCAGACCACATGGAAAAAGGATCCCTCCTGTTCTCCGCATTTTGGGCAGATGGGGCTCCGCTGCGGGTATATTTTAGCCAGGCGCTGGGGGGAGTAATAAGCCCTGTGCAAGAATTTCAGTTGGATAAATCTATCCCTGGCAGACACCACCAGGGTAAGATACTGTTGTATCCCCTCTTCCCAGTCGTCATCGGCCAGTGTTGGAATGTCCCCCTGCCACACCGAGTACAGCTGAGAGACCTTAGAGGTGTCTAAGCCTATCAACAGTGAGTACAAGGCAGACAAGGGTTTAGTCTCGTCCTCTGCCCTCAGCAAGCGTTCCACCCCTGTAGTCTCCAGCACCACCAGTCCAGGGAATTGCGATTTAAAAGCATGACGCAGCTGAAGAAACCGGAAGAACATTGGATTCGTGAGTCCCTTCCTCTGCTTCAATTCGTCAAAGGTGAGTAGCCTACCCGACGGGGCTATGTCCGCTAGCGTCTTTACCTCAAAGCGAGCACATAGGGCCGGGTCAGGTATGGTGTGGAAATGTAATAGTCGCGGGTTCCCCCATAGCGGAGTACGCGGAGAATAGCGGCCTGGGCCCTGAACCTTGGTCCTAACTACCTCCCATACCCGCAGGGTAGTCTTCATAGAAGATGTGACAGACGGGCTGGACCTAGGTCCCCTATAAATCAGGTTGCGGAGTTCAGAGTAGGATCCCAGAAGCGCAGCCTCCAGAGTAGCAGCCGGGTTGGCCGGTTCCTCCGAAAGCCACCACCTGAGTGTGACAAGGACCGCCGCCCAATAGTACTTCTGGAAGCATGGCAAAGCCAGACCGCCAAGAGTGACCGGCAACTGCAGGGTGGACCTGGCTATTCTAGGAGTGCCTCCATTCCAAATGAAGGAAGTGATCACAGCATCCAGTTTCGTGAAAAATGTGTTGGGGATAGGGACGGGGGTCTGTCTAAAAATATACAAAAACTTCGGCAAGACAGTCATCTTGACCAGATTGACCCTCCCAACCGGGGTAAGGGGTAGTGTCTTCCAAGCAGCGCACCTCTGAGTCAGGAGGGACAGGACCGGGGTCAAGTTGAGGGGGATAAACTGTCTTAGGTCCCTGTGGATCTCCACCCCCAAATACCTGAATTGCAATACCTGTCTCAAAGGGGTGCCCGCCGTGACCGCCGCTTCCGAAGACGTTAGGGCGAAAACGACCGACTTCTCCCAGTTAATGCAAACGCCGGAAAACCTGCCAAAGGTGTCGATAAGCGCGAGGGCCGCTCCAAGAGAGACAGCGGGGTCCCTTAAATACAACAGTGTATCGTCCGCGTATAGAGATATTTTTTCGTGGATCGGGCCCACAGGAATACCGCGCACCGCCGGGGAGGAGCGAAGGAGGATCGCCATAGGCTCGATAGCCAGAGCAAAGAGGCCGGGAGATAGGGGGCAACCCTGCCTTGTACCCCTGTTTAGGCGAAATGGTTGGGAGAGAGCCGACCCGGTACGGACCCTAGCAGTGGGTGCCCTATAGAGGGCCTGCACCCACGATACAAACCTGGGACCAAAGCCGAACCGACGCAGGACCTCCCACAGGAATGACCACTCTACTGAGTCGAAAGCTTTTTCCGCGTCTAGGGAGGCCACAACGTCGGACTCGGCCAGGGCCCCCTGAGCACCCAATACCGTGTACAACCTACGGAGGTTTATATCCCTGCCCTTTCCAGGCATGAAGCCGGTCTGATCCTCATGCACCAACGTCAGAATAACCGAATTAAGACGTCTGGCCAGAACCTTAGTGAGGATTTTAGCATCCGCATTCAAAAGCGAGATAGGCCTGTATGAGGCACACAACTCGGGGTCCTTGCCCGGCTTAGGGATCACTACGATGACGGCCTCCGCCATAGAAGGAGGGAGACTGCCATCTTTGAGAGATGCAACCATCATCGCATGAAGCCTTGGGGTCAGCAGCTCTCCGTGCTCCTTATAAAATTCTGGGGGAAGGCCATCCACCCCGGGTGTTTTCCCCGCCTGCAACTCCCCCAAAGCCTGCTGCACCTCCTCAAGGGTTATTCCACTGTCCAGGTGGGTACGGGCCTCATCCGAGAGGCTCGGAAAGGTCAGTTGTCCCAGAAAGGAGTCCAGCTCCTCTCCCGTGTAGTCAACCCTGGACGAGTATAGCGCCTCGTAGTAGGAAGCAAAGCATGCGTTGATGGCCACTGGGTCTACCTCAACCAGTCCGTTAGTATTTTGAATCCTAGCTATGGTAGTAACGGGTTGCTGCTCCCTAGCCAACCAGGCCAAGAGGCGCCCCGTCTTCTCCCCCTGCTCAAAGATGCGCTGCGTTTGGGCCAACTGTCTCTTCCCCGCCTTAGCCACCCTAAGAAGCATAGCTTCCCGATAGGCTGCCTGCATGTCCACGTATGTGACTGGGTTCTGGGTCGCTACATATTGGCCCTCTAAATCTAGGGCTTTAGCCTCAGCTTCCTCCAAACAGATAGTGGCGGCCCTGCGCTCCCGAGAGATAACGGCCTGATAACACCCCCGTGTAAATGCTTTGAATGCATCCCACCTGTTGCCCTCCGTCGTGGATTCCTCATTGTCACCCCAAAACTCAGAGATGCGTCTGGGGATCTCCGCCGCCACTCTCTCATCCGAGATCCAGTAGCGAGAAAGTCGCCACAATCTCTCCGATGGGGGCGTTAGGGTCTGTATTGTTAGGAGCACGGGCGAGTGGTCCGAGATACCTCTGGGGAGTATCTGCACCTCCCTGACCCTCGAGAGCATTCCCCCACTGGCATATACTAGATCTATCCTAGACATAGCTCTATAAGAGGTGGAGTGGCAAGTGTAGGCTTTAACTTCTGGGAACTTCCATCGCCAAACATCTGTAAAACCGTACAAGGAGGCTGTCAGGGAACCAACCGTGGAAGAGCTGTCAGATGTGCTCTTCACGGACCAGCAAGCACAGTGCGCATGCGCGCGCAAATGCGCGCAACGCGCATGCGCGCGCAAACGGGCAACAACTCTGCAAATCCTGTATTCTTCACTGCGCATGCGTGTGCGCCAGTACGCACGCAATGCGGGCGGGACTCCTGGCGTCAGTGCCCTATTTAAAGACTTGCTGCAGCAGTTACCAACTGCTGCATGATCGTTAGCCTGTGTGTGTTCCTGAGCCCTTGTTCCTGTGTTCCTGTTTACCCATTGACGACCCGGCTTGCCTGACCTGACTTCTCCAGTGTATGACCCCGGCTTGTCTTTCGGATTACCCTTATCCTGTTCCTGCCTGATTGTTCCAGTGTATGACCTTGGCTTGCCTTCTGATCTACTCCAACTACATCCTGCTTCCTGTGCATGACTTCCGGCTTGGCTCCTGACTCCGCCCCTGGGTTTCCCTGTGTACCTACCTCATCTGGTACTTCCGTGGTACCCCTGCCTAACTAACCAACACGCTAACCCCCCTGGCATAGTTGGAGTAAGTGGCGTGGTATGAATGACCCACCCACTGCTTTCTCAGGCCTAGAATCTTCCTTCCCGTCAGGTGAGTCTCCTGCAGGAGGCATATATGGGGAGAGTATTTCTTGAGGTAGGCCATAACCAATGACCTCTTTATTTTGTCATTCAGCCCGCGGACATTCCACGAGACTAGCCTAATGGGAGCCATTGGAGTTCAAACCCTACAGGGCAGCTGAAATAATGACAGTGGAGCCAGCGTGGGAAAGGGTACCCCCCTGACCACACATAAACCGTCACCTCAAGAGCATTGGGCGCCCAGCCTAAGCGCCCCAAGGAGGCCGAGCTAGGCACCCAAGGCATATTACTGCATGTATTCGTCTGACAAATGGATTGGCAACTCATAAAAACATCAAATAAAAAAGAAAACATGAAAACATAACCAAACCGCCCCTCCCCCCCACCCCGCACGTCCGAAAAAAGGACCGGAGTGCATACACCCCAAACCAACCCCATCAAACAGTAGGAAGGTCTCCTATGGGAGCAACTGGCAGGGCGACCAATCCAGAGGTACCAGAAGAGCAAACACCCGGCTCAACAGCAGCCTCAGAAGAGGATACCGCTCCCAGACCCATACAGAGCACCGGATAACATTGGATCCACCCATAGCATAGTGACTGAAATATGGTTATCTTAAACAAATGTAAAACATAAAAAATTAAAGGCACAAAACGGTTCTCCTAGTCTACACTAGGGGCACACACTTAAACATTATAACGTTACAACCCTGTCCCGGTCAGCATCAACTCGGAAGAGCCCCCCGAGCCTCCCCACCTCCAATCGTACCCACTCCCGAGCTGCCCCGAGTCTCCCATCCTCTAATGCACCGCCAACAAACCCGAGGTCCAGCAGGCCAGCACCAAACAGTGCCCTGTGTGTTACCCATGGATGATCATGCGAGGGAACTGGCAATATACAGGGGGGGAGGGAATGGCGGGGGCCCCCGGCCAAGTACGCCATAGAGGCCCAGCTCTGTTCCTCAGTCCACGTGGCAGGTAGTCAAGAGAGCAACGTTCATGTGCAGCCACTTTTAAGGAGGAGAAACAAAGTGAGAGGGGGAAGAGAGCGAGGTGGGGACCACAGCTGAAACAATACAGTTACCGATGCCGGGGCAGGGTGTCCAGCCAGTGAGAAGCTTCCTCCGGCGAAGTAAAGTAGCGGGTGGACTCGCCGTCAATGACCCTCAAGCGAGCCGGGAAAAGCATACTATATTTCAGGCCTTTAGCACGTAGCAGCACCTTGACATGGTCGAATGTCCTGCGAAGCCTCTGGGTGTCCAAGGAGTAGTCCGGGAACATCATCAGCCGCGTGTTTTCAAAGCGGAGTTCCCCCACTCTCCTGGCCTCTCTCAGCGCCAGATCCCTGTCGCGGAAGTTGAGCAGACGGAAAATAAAGGTGCGCGGGGGGGGCCCCAGGCACGGCGCGGCCCGGTGGCATCCTGTGGGCCCTCTCAGCCACGAAGTGCGGGGAAAATTGGGCCTGTGGCAGCAAATTCCTGAGCAGAGTTTCAGTGAACGCCGTCGGGTCTTGGCCCTCCGCCCCCTCCGGGAGACCCACCACACGGAGATTATTTCTCCTGCTGCGGTTCTCGCTGTCTTCTGCCCGCGACTCTAGGGCCTTCACTCTCACCTGGAGAGTATGTATGGAGGCACGGTGATCGCGGATGGAGTCCTCCGAATCCCCGACCCGCCGCTCCGCCTCCCCCAGCCGCTCCAGTATGCCGTCCAGGTCCCTCCGCAGGAGCCCGAGGTCCAGCTGCAGGGTGTCGATCTTACCCGTAAGGGTGGTCTGGCAGCCTTGTATCGCCAGCATGAGCGCCTGGAAGCGGTCTTCCTCCGATGCATTTGCCGGGGGAGGCGCCGTCTGGGATGCCATGTGCGTGCGGCCTACAGGGGTCAACGGCAATCTCGGCTGGGGACTTGCTTTAGTCGTGGAGCCTCCTTTCCGTCCAGAGCCGGCCTTGGCCTTACGCATACCCGAGTGCCTCCAGCTTCAGTCAGGGTAAAAGGTAGTGGTGGATCCCTGGAATAACGGGTAAACGGGTCTTGATGAACGGAGCTCCTCTAGCACACGTCCGTCTAGGTCGCCATCTTGGCCACGCCCCCAGAAGCTTTGCAATTTTAAGAGTGCTGCATCCCTCTGCAAGATATCTCACTATTTTTGACTTTTCAGAGCCTGTCAAGTCCTTCTCTTGACCCATTTTGCAAAAGGAAAGGAAGTTGACTAATAATTATGCACACCTGATATAGAGTGTTGATGTCATTAGACCACACACCTTCTCATTACAGAGATGTACATTACCTAATATGCCTAATTGGTAGTAGGCTTTCGAGCCTATACAGCTTGTAAGACAACATGCATAAAGAGGATGATGTGGTCAAAATACTCATTTGCCTAATAATTCAGCACTCCCTGTACAGTATATCCATTGCATTCTAGACCAGCCAAGCCTATACCTGACTGTAGGCCATTCTTGGTGTACGTGTTCAAAGACACTTTCAGGCAGGTGACTCTGCAGTGCATAAAATATATGTAGCGCTACCCCTGGAGGAGACGCTGGTTAGATTTGGGATCTACTCTCTTTATTTGGCTCACCCCTTGATAACTGGCTCGAACCCTCCCTTGGCACACCAGATAACCTGTAATGTATTGTGACCTCTACTTGGCTGAGGCCACAATAGCATACATAAATATGTAATGGTAATACAATACTATCGTTACCTTTTCTTCCTGTTGGCGGTCCCCAGGAGTAGAGTTGAGCGGACACCTGGATGTTCGGATTCGGACCCGAACCCGGACTTTGAAAAAAAAGTTTGGGTTCGGGACCGAACCCGAACCCAGACTTTGACCCGGACCCGAACCCCATTGAAGTCAATGGGGACCCGGACTTTTGACTACAAAAATGTCTCTAAATAACTAAGGGAAAGGGCTGGAGGGATGCAAATGGCAGCAAAATGTCGGGAAGAGCATGGCAAGTACTCTGGAAAAAAATGTGGATAGGGAAATAACTTAAAATAACATAAAAAAATAAAAATAAAAAATATAATGATTTTGACCTTGGAGGACGAGGTCCATACAGTTTTGTTCAAAATTATTCAACCCCCCAATGCTGTAAAGGGTTTTAGGGAATTTAGTGTACATTTGTAATTGTATTCAGAATGAAATCCTACAACCACTTGCCGACCGCCACATGTATATGTACGTCCACAGAATGGCACGTACAGGCAAATGGGCGGACAGGTACGTCCTTGCCTTTCCGCGGGTCGGGGGTCCGATCGGGACCCCCCCCGCTACATGCGGCGGTCGGATTCCCGCGGGAAGCGAACCGGGACGACGGCACGGCTATTCGTTTATAGCCGCTCCATCGCGATCGCTCCCCGGAGCTGAAGAACGGGGAGAGCCGTATGTAAACACGGCTTCCTCGTGCTTCACTGTGGCGGCTGCATCGATCGAGTGATCCCTTTTATAGGGAGACTCGATCGATGACATCAGTCCTACAGCCACACCCCCCTACAGTTGTAAACACACACTAGGTGAACCCTAACTCCTACAGCGCCCCCCTGTGGTTAACTCCCAAACGGCAACTGTGATTTTCACAATAAACAATGCAATTTAAATGCATTTTTTGCTGTGAAAATGACAATGGTCCCAAAAATGTGTCCAAATTGTCTGAAGTGTCCGCCATAATGTCGCAGTCACGAAAAAAATCGCTAATCGCCGCAATTAGTAGTAAAAAATAAATAAATAATAAAACTATCCCCTATTTTGTAAACGCTATAAATTTTGCGCAAACCAATCGATAAACGCTTATTGCGATTTTTTTACCAAAAATAGGTAGAAGAATACGTATCGGCCTAAACTGAGGGGGGAAAAAAATTATATATGTTTTTGGGGGATATTTATTACAGCAAAAAGTAAAAAAATATTGCATTTTTTTCAAAATTGTCGCTCTATTTTTGTTTATAGCACAAAAAATAAAAACCGCAGAGGTGATCAAATACCACCAAAAGAAAGCTCTATTTGTGGGGAAAAAAGGACGCCAATTTTGTTTGGGAGCTACGTGGTTAAAGAACCATATGCAACAAATATGACATCAATTGGTTTTGTAATACAGTATTAAATGCAAAATTCAAGGCAAAGGGCACTGTTGAAACGCTACCTGGTCGTGGCAGAAAGAAGATGCTGACTTCGACTGCTGTGCGCTACCTGAAGCGTAGAATGGAGAAAAGTCCCCGTGTGACTGCTGAGGAACTGAGAAAATATTTGTCAGATGTGGGTACTGAAGTTTCTGCTCAGCCAGTACGGCGCACACTGCGTAATGAAGGCCTCCATGCCAGAACTCCCAGGCGCACCCCCTTGCTGTCTCCAAAGAATAAGAAGAGTCGACTGCAGTATGCCAAAAGTCATGTGGGCAAACCACACAAGTTTTGGGATTGTGTTCTGTGGACTGATGAAACAAAATTGGAACTGTTTGGGCCCATGGATCAACGCTATGTTTGGAGGAGGAAGAACAAGGCCTATGATGAAAAGAACACCTTGCCTACTGTGAAGCATGGCGGGGGGTCAATCATGCTTTGGGGCTGTTTTGCTTCTGCAGGTACAGGGAAGCTTCAGCGTGTGCAAGGTACCATGAATTCTCTTCAGTACCAGGAGATATTGGATGACAATGTGATGCAGTCCGTCACAAACCTGAGGCTTGGGAGACGTTGGAACTTTCAACAGGACAATGATCCCAAGCATACCTCCAAGTCCACTAGAACATGGTTGCAGATTAAAGGCTGGAACATTTTGGAGTGGCCATCCCAGTCACCAGACTTAAATCCAATTGAGAAACTCTGGTGGGACTTAAAGAAAGCAGTTGCAGTGCGCAAGCCTTAGAATGTGACTGAAGGTGGAAGCGGCGGTGGAGGAGGAGGTAGCCAACACAGCAGGTTTTGGTTTTTGAACAAAAAGAATGTAAGATGATGAAACTCTCTAAGGAGTGTCAACAAATTAAAACAGCGCTATCAAATAACTGTGCATATTTGACTATATAAAATACATTACTACAACCCATATGTAATGATATACAGTGATAATAAACAAAATATATCCAGTTTAAGAAATAAACACTAAACTGTGACTGTAATAATAAACACCCGTGATTGACTTAAACGTGAAGTGAACGCACTGAAAGTGCAAGAGACAGTCTTTAAAAATAATTTAGAACGTGGCCAAACAAAGCAAAGTTCATGTGTATAAGGATCCTGCGATCTTCAAATTTTTTCAAAAACTTCCACCACACCCGACAGTGCTCAGTGACTCCTCCACCATCAAATGGACACTCACCGGATAGGTATGCCTCACACTCTCGTGTTTTGGCACAAAAAACCTTATCAGATGTAGTTGTTCCCGTCAATAAAGATGTAATCCAAATATGACATCCAATCAGTTCCACATATATGTCAGAGAGAGACAAAAGAAGTGCAAATAGTGTGATACCATCAAAGGTTTAATAGCACACCAAAATAAAACTTCAAACAGTGCACTCACAAACAAAATCTTGTAAAACAGCAGAATATCACATCAAGAAACTCCTTCAAACGTCAAAATGGTGAGAAGCGGTCACGGCGGACCCCCGATCAGCGAGAAAAAGTGAAACCAATTCTCCTACTCACGGTGCCATGGACTTCTGTCAGATGCAGCTGCACATCCACTTAAATAAAAAACTTCAAACGCACTCTGCATCCAAAAACGCAGCACTCACTAGTAAAATTAGACTGTATGGCAATACCCCGACATGTTTCGTTATAAAAACTTATTCATGGGACTGAGTGCGTTTGAAGTTTTTTATTTAAGTGGATGTGCAGCTGCATCTGACAGAAGTCCATGGCACCGTGAGTAGGAGAATTGGTTTCACTTTTTCTCGCTGATCGGGGGTCCGCCGTGACCGCTTCTCACCATTTTGACGTTTGAAGGAGTTTCTTGATGTGATATTCTGCTGTTTTACAAGATTTTGTTTGTGAGTGCACTGTTTGAAGTTTTATTTTGGTGTGCTATTAAACCTTTGATGGTATCACACTATTTGCACTTCTTTTGTCTCTCTCTGACATATATGTGGAACTGATTGGATGTCATATTTGGATTACATCTCTATTGACGGGAACAACTACATCTGATAAGGTTTTTTGTGCCAAAACACGAGAGTGTGAGGCATACCTATCCGGTGAGTGTCCATTTGATGGGGGAGGAGTCACTGAGCACTGTCGGGTGTGGTGGAAGTTTTTGAAAAAATTTGAAGATCGCAGGATCCTTATACACATGAACTTTGCTTTGTTTGGCCACGTTCTAAATTATTTTTAAAGACTGTCTCTTGCACTTTCAGTGCGTTCACTTCACGTTTAAGTCAATCACGGGTGTTTATTATTACAGTCACAGTTTAGTGTTTATTTCTTAAACTGGATATATTTTGTTTATTATCACTGTATATCATTACATATGGGTTGTAGTAATGTATTTTATATAGTCAAATATGCACAGTTATTTGATAGCGCTGTTTTAATTTGTTGACACTCCTTAGAGAGTTTCATCATCTTACATTCTTTTTGTTCACTTCTAATCTTCTAAACAGCAGCTAGGCATCATCCACTCCTCCATAGGCGCAACGGTGGGCGACTTTTTAGGGCGCATTCTATAGATCACCCATTGTTACTATCAGGTTTTGGTTTTTAATTGATTTATTTTTTAAATTAGGGTAAACCCCAAAAGAGTGAGACAGAACTAGGGTTGCTACCTCATCCCTTTAAACCTGAACACAGAGTAATTACACAGGTTCTGGGGCTAATTTAATTTTGATAAGGCACCAAGTGAGTTTAATTAGCAGCACCTTAATCAGCCAGAGAACCTGTGTAATTAATATGTTTTTGCTTTTAAAGGGATGAGATGGCAACCCTAGAAAGATCAGAAAAAAAACAATGGCTGGGTAAGGCCGGCCCGGTGTCTATTCTGCACAAGGTACGGACAAGTCCTCTGGGATCCATGCCTGGTTCATTTTAATGAACGTGAGCTTGTCCACATTGGCTCTGGACAGGCGGCTGCGCTTGTCTGTGATAATGCCCCCTGCCATGCTAAATACACGTTCAGACAATACACTGGCCGCAGGGCAGGCCAGCACCTCCAAGGCATAAAGGGCAAGCTCAGGCCATGTGCCCAATTTGGAGACCCAGAAGTTTAAGGGGGCATAGCCATCATTCAGTACGTGTAGGCGTGTGCACACATACTGCTCCACCATGTTGCTGAAATGCTGCCTCCTGCTAAAACGTTCCATATCTGCTGGTGGTGCTGTTTGTTGTGGCATGCTGACAAAGCTTTTCCACATTTAGGCCATGCTAACCCTGCCTTCTGAGGTACTGGCGGTGCCCCTGCTGTGTTGGCGGCCTCTTCCTCCTCCTCTGCACCACCAAATTCAGCACATGCGCCAGGCAAGGGATGTGCGTCAAACCGGCTAGGCCCAGAGCTGCTACGAGATTTTGCCCGTTATCGCACACCACCAGGCCCGGCTTGAGGCTCACTGACGCCAACCACTCATCGGTCTGCAGCACCACGACCGCGGCCACGTCCCTTATTTGACGTTTTCCTCATATTTCTCAAATTTAGGGTCTTGCCCTAATTTTGAGAAATTTTAAATACAAAAATTGTGTAATATGGTGAAATAGACAGAGATTCACCTATATATTTCTCTACCTATAGCAAGAAGCAGGAACCCAGCCCTAAACAATGTAGTGCACAGACAGTATATCACAGGGGACAGGTGGAGTGCTGGTGAAATGGGCAGAGATTCATCTATATATTTCTCTATCTATAGCAAGCAGCATGAACCCAGCCCTAAACAATGTAGTGCACAGACAGTATATCACAGGGGACAGGTGGAGTGCTGGTGAAATGGGCAGAGATTCACCTATATATTTCTCTACCTATAGCAAGCAGCAGGAACCCAGCCCTAAACAATGTAGTGCACAGACAGTATATCACAGGGGACAGGTGGAGTGCTGGTGAAATGGGCAGAGATTCATGTATATGTTTCTCTACCTATAGCAAGAAGCAGGAACCCAGCCCTAAACAATGTAGTGCACAGACAGTATATCACAGGGGACAGGTGGAGTGCTGGTGAAATGGGCAGAGATTCACCTATATATTTCTCTACCTATAGCAAGAAGCAGGAACCCAGCCCTAAACAATGTATTGCACAGACCGTATATCACAGGGGACAGGTGGAGTGCTGGTGAAATGGGCAGAGATTCACCTATATATTTCTCTACCTATAGCAAGAAGCAGGAACCCAGCCCTAAACAATGTACTATATGAAGCAGATGTCACAGAAATAAAGAGTGCTTGTTTAGATACACTTCACTGACACTGTCCCTCAAAATCCGGGGCCTGTCCCTACCGTAGCTACAACAGACTGACGAGGGGCCCATAAACCATAAGATGATAATGATGTCAAAGAAATAAAGAGTGCTTGTTTCGATTTCTGAAGCACGATACACCTCACTGACACTGTCCCTAAGAATCAGTCAGCAGCCTGTCCCTATCATAACTGCAGCAGAGTTCTATGAATAAAGAGTGCTTGTTTCGATTTCTGAAGCACGATACAATTCACTGACACTGTCCCTAAGTAGCAGAATCAGCAGCCTCTCCCTATCATAACTAAAGCAGAGTGACGATCTGTGCTGTGTGCCTCTATCTAATATAGAGGCTGGTCACATGCTGGGTCACATGCTGCACTGGCCAATCACAGCCATGCCATAAGTAGGCATGACTGTGATCAGTTCCCAGTCACAGTAGTAAAACGAATGGCGATTGGCTGCCGTGCAGCGCGCCAAAACATGCCCGAACTCCGAACCCGAACCCGGACTTTTTCCAATTATTCTGGTTCGGGAGCAAAAAAAAAACAAAGTCCGTACCGAACCCGAACTTTACAGTTCGGGTTCGCTCAACCTAACCCAGGAGTAAACACCCGTCACACAATTATTATATTCAAACCAAAAGAATAACTTTACTGTGTATATTGTAAAGAGGATAAAGGGGTTTGAATATTAAATTAATTAAACACAGATATTATCACACAATGACTCTGCAATTGCCCTTGCGAGAGTCAGAAAACAGCAAAAGAAATGTCTAAGGCCCCGTACACACGATAGAATCCATCCGCTGAAAAATCTCAGCAGATCGGTTTCAGCGGATAGATTCTATGATGTGTACAATCCAGTGGATCTTTTTCCGCGGATTTTTATCCCCTGGGATGGATTTCAAGCGGATATAAATTTGAAGACATGCTTTCAAATCTATCCGCTTGAATCCATCCCAACGGATTGATCCGCTGGTCTGTACAGACTCACCGGATCAATCCGTCCGAAGGGATCCCCCGCATGCGTCATAATAATTAGACGCATGCATGGAATTCCTTATATGACAGCGTCGCGCTCGTCGCCGCGTCATCATCGCGGCGACGGCGCGACACGTCATCGCGAGGGGATTTCGGCGCGGATTTCGATCCTATGGTGAGTACACTCCATCGGATCCAAATCCGCTGAAATCCTCGAGAGGATTTATCCACGGAAACGGTCCGCTGGACCGTATCCGCGGATAAATCCTCTCGTGTGTACTAGGCCTAACAGGTTAACCCTATAGTGCACTTTTAATAGTCTATGCTCGCGAGCTCCCCTAGCGGGCAGTCCTGCAGATCAGCTAATGTAGAACAAGGGTAAACGAGGAAGTAAGCTCAGTCAAACAGGGTAGGACAGTCACCCATGCTAATAAACTGATCGCTCGTCAGCGTCAGTCTATTTCGCAAGTACAACCCCTAAGTCACTAGGCCTCTCTGATTCAGTCAGAGATCCAACCTGTGGCTCCAACTCATGGAGTGCCCACCAGGTTATAAGCTGAAGTGAGATCCAAGGTTTTGAGCATGTGCTCTCTCACCCAACAGGCCCTATCCGCCTGAATTCTCCTCAGAGGCGTGCTGGCCAATCACTGCTGTGTGGCAAAAAGGCCTCCGGTAACAGGCTCTCCACTGTTTCAATTGTCAGCTGGGCGGCTTCTCCGGTCTCCTGGAACACAAACTGGGAACTCTTGGTCTTGCTTGCCTCCAGATGGCTGGTCTTCCGGTGGATCCAGACCCAGGCTTCAGGCCTAACAACTTGGCTGTGGAGCTCTACACAGCTCCGCAGAGGAGAAAATGCAGGTCCCGAGAGAGAGAAATCAGCTCCTCCCTGTCCTTAAGTAACCTCCCCCATAATTCTGTGCGGAGGTGTCACATGTTCCAATAATAAAAAATATGAAAATTCAGCGCTGGGAAATACAAACAATAATAAAAAATATATGCTAGCCAGCACTAAGAATAAATTCATAAAAATATTCCCAAAGCATAAGTGAAAAAAGAAAAGTGCGGCGCAAACGAAAATGTTAACACTAGGGTTGAGCGAACCCGAACTGTAAAGTTCGGGTTCGGTACGGACTTTGGGTTTTTCCCGAACCCGGACCCGAATAGTTGGAAAAAGTCCGGGTTCGGGTTCGGTGTTCGGGTATGTTTCGGAGCGCTGCACGGCAGCCAATCGCCATTCGTGTTACAACTGTGACTGGGAACTGATCACAGCCATGCCTACTTATGGCATGGCTGTGATTGGCCAGTGCAGCATGTGACCCATCATGTGACGTGCCTCTATATTAGATAGAGGCACACAGCACAGATCGTCACTCTGCTTCACTGTAGATAGGGAAAGGCTGGTGGAATCTGCTGCATAGGGAAAGTTAGGTGTATCTGGCTGGATTTCACTTATGTGAGGGAAAGGTTCCTGATTGTTCTTCTGAGGGAAAGTGTTAAGTCTATGCTGTTCTACTGATCCAGAAATATCAAGAGGCACATTTTATTAATTAGATATCTGCATCATCTTATTGTATCTGGCTCGTTGTCACTGCTGCACTTATGTGAGGGAAAGGTTCCTGATTGTTCTTCTGAGGGAAAGTGTTAGGTCTATGCTGTTCTACTGATCCAGAAATATCAAGAGGCACACTTTATTAATTTGATATCTGCATCATCTTATTGTATCTGGCTCGTTGTCACTGCTGCACTTATGTGAGGGAAAGGTTCCTGATTGTTCTTCTGAGGGAAAGTGTTAGGTCTATGCTGTTCTACTGATCCAGAAATATCAAGAGGCACACTTTATTAATTTGATATCTGCATCATCTTATTGTATCTGGCTCGTTGTCACTGCTGCACTTATGTGAGGGGAAGGTTCCTGATTGTTCTGAGGGAAAGTGTTAGGTCTATGCTGTTCTACTGATCCAGAAATATCAAGAGGCACACTTTATTAATTTGATATCTGCATCATCTTATTTCTGAATATTTCAACAACAGTACACCTGCCACAGCACCTGTGCACCTGTGATATACTGTGTTTCTGTCAAGTTCCTTAGCAGGCAGGCACAGTTTTCTGAAATATTTGTTCTGTAGGGGCAGTCAGCACAAAAGGTGACTGAGTATTTCAACAACAGTACACCTGCCACCCCACCTGTGATATACTGTGTTTCTGTCAAGTACCTTAGCAGGCAGGCACACTTTGCTGAAATATTTGTTCTGTAGGGGTAGTCAGCACAAAAGGTGACTGAGTATTTCAACAACAGTACACCTGCCACCCCACCTGTGATATACTGTGTTTCTGTCAAGTACCTTAGCAGGCAGGCACACTTTTCTGAAATATTTGTTCTGTAGGGGCAGTCAGCACAAAAGGTGACTGAGTATTTCAACAACAGTACACCTGCCACCCCACCTGTGATATACTGTGTTTCTGTCAAGTACCTTAGCAGGCAGGCACAGTTTGCTGAAATATTTGTTCTGTAGGGGCAGTCAGCACAAAAGGTGACTGAGTATTTCAACAACAGTACACCTGCCACCCCACCTGTGATATACTGTGTTTCTGTCAAGTACCTTAGCAGGCAGGCACACTTTGCTGAAATATTTGTTCTGTAGGGGCAGTCAGCACTAAAGGTGACTGAGTATTTCAACAACAGTACACCTGCCACCCCACCTGTCATATACTGTGTTTCTGTCAAGTACCTTAGCAGGCAGGCACAGTTTGCTGAAATATTTGTTCTGTAGGGGCAGTCAGCACTAAAGGTGACTGAGTATTTCAACAACAGTACACCTGCCACCCCACCTGTGATATACTGTGTTTCTGTCAAGTACCTTAGCAGGCAGGCACACTTTTCTGAAATATTTGTTCTGTAGGGGCAGTCAGCACAAAAGGTGACTGAGTATTTCAACAACAGTACACCTGCCACCCCACCTGTGATATACTGTGTTTCTGTCAAGTACCTTAGCAGGCAGGCACAGTTTTCTGAAATATTTGTTCTGTAGGGGCAGTAAGCACTAAAGGTGACTGAGTATTTCAACAACAGTACACCTGCCACCCCACCTGTGATATACTGTGTTTCTGTCAAGTACCTTAGCAGGCAGGCACAGTTTGCTGAAATATTTGTTCTGTAGGGGCAGTCAGCACAAAAGGTGACTGAGTATTTCAACAACAGTACACCTGCCACCCCACCTGTGATATACTGTGTTTCTGTCAAGTACCTTAGCAGGCAGGCACACTTTGCTGAAATATTTGTTCTGTAGGGGCAGTCAGCACTAAAGGTGACTGAGTATTTCAACAACAGTACACCTGCCACCCCACCTGTCATATACTGTGTTTCTGTCAAGTACCTTAGCAGGCAGGCACAGTTTGCTGAAATATTTGTTCTGTAGGGGCAGTCAGCACTAAAGGTGACTGAGTATTTCAACAACAGTACACCTGCCACCCCACCTGTCATATACTGTGTTTCTGTCAAGTACCTTAGCAGGCAGGCACAGTTTGCTGAAATATTTGTTCTGTAGGGGCAGTCAGCACTAAAGGTGACTGAGTATTTCAACAACAGTACATCTGCCACAGCACCTGTGCACATCTGTTGTATTCTGTGTTGCTGTCAAGTTCCTTATCAGGCACTGTTTGCTGACATATTAGTTCTGTAGTGCCAGTGACAGTCAGTACTGTATATGTGAGGTGACAAATATTTCATTTAACAGTACATCTGCCACACCACCTGTGCACATCTGTGCTATTCTGTGTTCCTGTCAAGTTCCATAGTCAGGGAGAGTTTCCTGAAATATATTTTCTGTAGGGGCAGTCAGCACTCTATAGGTGACTCTGTATATTTCACCAGCACAGTCTACCTGTCCCCTGTGATATACTGTCTGTGCAGTACATTGTTTAGTGCTGGCTTCCTGCTTCTTGCTATAGGTGGATAAATATATAGGTGAATCTCTGCCTATTTCACCAGCTTACACTTTTTTGTATTTAAAATTTCTCAAAATTAGGGCAAGACCCTAAATTTGAGAAATATGAGGAAACCGTCAAATAAGGGACGTGGCCGCGGGCGTGGTGCTGCTGGTGGAGCTCCTGTTAGAGGGGGAGGACGTGGTCGATCTGTGCCAGCTACAAGCACAAGTGAAACACCTTTCTCAGGTGCGAGTAGCCGACAGAGCCTGCAGCGGTATTTGGTCGGGCCTAATCCAGCTCTACGAATGTTGAGGCCAGGAGCAGAACAGGCGGTAGTAGATTGGGTTGCTGACAGTGCCTCCAGTTCCTTCACATTGTTTTCCAACCAGTCTTGTGCTGAAAGTTCAGAGTTGGTGCCTGCAGCCGATGTCCACCATCAGTCTTTCACCTCACCCCCTTGCAAATCAGCCAAGCAGTCTGAGCCCCAAAGCATGTAGCAGTATCTTCTTCTTTTTGATGAGTCTGTTAGCATGTGTTCCCAGGGCCATCCAACTAGCCCAGGCCCAGAAGGGGAAGAGATTGAGTGCACTGATGCCCAACCACTTCTATTTCAGGATGAGTTCATGGGGGGGCCATCACAGCACGTCTTGCATGATGATGATGATGAAACACAGTTGCCAACTGCTGGTGCTTTTGCAATTGTGCAGAGCGACAAGGAGGGCAGTGGTGAAGACTGGGTGGAAGATGATGTGCAGGACGATGAGGTCCTCGACCCGACATGGAATCAACCTCGTGCAGGTGACCCATGTAGTTCGGAGGAAGAGGCGGTGGTCGCACAGAGCCACCAGCACAGCAGAAGAGGGAGCAGGGTGCCAAAGCAGAGCGTCCGTCCCCTAGACAGTACGCCTGCTACTGCCCAACCCAGCAAGGGTCCGATCACACCAAAGCCAGGTCCAAGGAGTTCCCTAGCGTGGCAGTTCTTCACACAATGTGCTGATGACAAGACACGCGTGGTTTGCACGTTGTGCAATCAGAGCCTGAAGCGAGGCATAAACGTTCTCAACCTGAGCACAACCTGCATGACCAGGCATCTAAGTGCAAAGCACGAGCTGCAGTGGAGTAGACACCGCAAAAAACAAGAAAGGTCTCTGGCTCTTCCTGCTTCCTCTTCTGCATCAGTCTCGGGCCTCTCTGCCTCTTCATCCACCTCCGTAGTGACAGTGCCACCTGCCACCCCTTAATTAGAGGACCGGCAAACAACACTACCACCTGGGTCACCAAACATCTCCACAATGTCCCATGGAAGCATTCAGCTCTCCATCTCCCAAACACTGGAGCGTAAGAGGAAGTACCCCTCTACCCACCCCCGAGCCCTGGCCCTGAATGCCAGCATTTCAAAATTACTGGCCTTTGAAATGTTGTCATTCCGTCTGGTGGAGACGCAGAGTTTTAAAAGCCTGATGGCATTGGCTGTCCCACAGTACGTCGTGCCCAGCCGCCACTACTTTTCCAGGCGAGCCATCCCTTCCCTGCACAACCAAGTGGGGGACAAAATCAGGTGTGCACTGCGCAACGCCATCTGTGCTAAGGTCCACCTAACTACGGATACGTGGACCAGTAAGCACGGTCAGGGACGTTATATCTCCCTAACAGCGCACTGGGTAAATGCAGTGACGGATGGGCCTGAGGCCGATAGCAGTTTGGCGAATGTCCTTCCACCACCGAGGATTGCAGGGCGCTTCAGTTTGCCTCCTGTTCCTAACTCCTTCTACTCCGCTTCCTCATCCTCTGCCGCCTCCTCATCCAGTCAGCTTAAGAAACTCACCACCAACTTCAGCACAGCCATGGGTAAACGCCAGCAGGCAGTTTTAAAACTTTCCTGTTTGGGGGAAAAACCACACACCGCGCAGGAGTTGTGGAGGGACATGGAACAACAGACCGATGAGTGGTTGACGTCATTGAGCCTCAAGCCGGGCCTGGTGGTGTGCGATAACGGGCGAAATCTCGTAGCAGCTCTGGGCCTAGCCGGTTTGACGCACATTCCTTGCCTGGCGCATGTGCTGAATTTGGTGGTGCAGAGTTTCCTGAAATCTTACCCCAATATGCCACAGCTGCTGCAGAAAGTGCGGGCCGTCTGTGCGCACTTTCGGCGTTCTCACCCTGCTGCTGCTCGCCTGGCAGCGCTGCAGCGTAACTTCAGGCCTTCCCGCTCACCGCCTCATATGTGATGTGCCCACAAGGTGGAACTCCACCTTGCACATGCTGGCCAGACTGTGCGAGCAGCAGCAGGCGATAGTGGAGTTCCAGCTGCAGCACGCACGCTTGAGTCGCTCTACGGAACAGAACCACTTTACCACCAATAACTGGGCCTCCATGCGAGACCTGTGTGCCTTGCTGCGCTGTTTTGAGTACTCCACCAACATGGCCAGTGCCAATGACGCCGCTCTCAGCGTGACTATCCCACTTCTATGCCTCCTTGAAAAAACCCTACTGGCGATGATGGAACAGGATGTGGCACAGGAGGAAGAGGAGGAGGAGGAATCGGGATCATTTGAAAGGCTTTCAGGGCAGTCATTCACAAGTGGCTCCGAGGGTGGGTTTGTGCACCAACAAAGGCCAGGTAGACAATTGTCTAGCAAGGGCACAGTTCTGGAGGATGACGCGGTGGATGATGAGGAGGAGGAAGACATGGAGGAGGAGGAGTGTAACGGCTACCCCCTGGTAGTGAGGGGTATCGGCCGTTGGAGACGTCCTTTTTGCTGACAAGTTATGATATGCAGGTACCGCCGGTATATCCCATCGAACGCCCTTCCAAGAAACGAGACGGGCTACGTTTGGAGGGTCAAGCAGACTGACTTTATTTGGCATATTTCACCTGCTTATATCTGGTTACAACTGTTACAAGAACAATGACAGTTTCCGCCCTCCCCTTTTCCCAGTAGGGGGCTTCAACACAGACCCCCTGAAACAATGACATCTCCTTGAATTAATCACTTGGCCAGTTTCTAGACGCTTCGGCACCTCACCCCACTTAACATTTCCTGGCCAGGCACATAGAATTCAATTAACCTTTAAAACAATTATCACTCACACATAATCCCCATCAGCATACACCTCACAGGGGGGCTGTTTACCTGCACACAAAAGAGAGTTCATTAGGTATGCGAAGGGAACATTAGCATTCCAGCAATGAAAGAGACTTGTCCAATTAACCCTTTGAGCTCAGAATACAATGTGGTACATCCACTTGTGACAAGCCATGCAGTTCCTTGTAGTCCCCCTGCACGAAGATTATAACTGTCTCGGCAGCATGCATGTGTCCGTTACACTACTCCCCCTTTGTGGAACACTCCGGCAGACCCGGATTGATCCTTTTCGGATCAACTTGGGGATGTCCGGTCTGCTGTTAGGGTAAAAGTTCCGTTTGCCTGGACAGTCCGTCGGCCTTCCCATTGGCTTACCAGGTCGGTAGCTGATGGTGACGGTGAATAATAGAATTCAGTTCTGAGACAGTCACTTGCTTTGCTCTCTCAATGGCTCCCAAAACCTGTTGCTGATGCTCTTGGGACAGATACGGCACCACCTGGATGCAAATCCCATTTAATCTTTTGACAATTTCCGCCTGTTTGTGCATTTCAATGTTCAAGCCACGGGACATCTCATAATACATGACATAGTGTCGTTGCATCTCTGATTTCTCACTGGCCAACTTGTCACATTCCCATTTTAGACTGTGATATTGTGCCGGATCTACAGTACATGTCGGGGAAGGTAGTCTTACCCGGTTCTCAGCAGCAAGCGGGTTGATTCCAGCAACGCGGGTGGTCACGGGACAAGCAGCAGCAGGTGTAGGTAAATAAGCCGAAGTCAGAGGGCCAATGTCGTTGCCCAGCACCACCTCGGCAGGTAGGTTGTCCATGATACCAACTGTGGTCTTTCCTGACCCGGCTCCCCAGTCTAAGTGCACCCGGGTGGTGGGTACGCGAAATACAGCACCCCCTGCGACCCGGACGGCAACTGTGCGAGTGGACACGTTCTCTGGCTTTACCAGATGTTTTTGAATCAGAGTGATAGTAGTCCCGGAATCTCTTAAGCCTTGTGCTACTTGTCCATTCACCCGTACCTCCTGACGGTGATGCTGACGGTTATCCGGAGAGGCCGCTTGTATTGGGTCCGCCTCATACCAAATTCCCAGACATTCCTCCGGGCCCCCCTCGGTCTCCAGGCAGTGGGCCGCAGAGGGACGTGATGGAGTGACCTCTGTGTTGGGTGTTGTGCGTCTCCAATTGTTATTTGTAGCTCTCAAAGGGCAATAACGAGCAATATGTCCCGTGTCGCTGCAGTGATGGCACGTCACCCTAGGCGAATCCCGGGGGTAGTTGCTAGGCCCCTGAGGATGTGGTGGAACTGGAGCCGGAGACTCTGGGCGTGGGGTGACGGTTGGAGTACGCGGTTCTACCTTATGAGCCAGCCGTGTAGTACCCTGGCTTACTTTCCTTGTTTCCGCGTACTCATCGGCTAGCCGAGCCGCCTCGTTTAAGTTAGCGGGACGGCGATCTCGTACCCAGTCTTGTATGTCTGCGGCCAGGTCTTGGAAGAAATGTTCCATTAGGAACAGCTGCAATACTTCCTCCCCGGTGTTGGCCTTGCACCCTTGGACCCAAAGGGATGCCACCCTTTGTAACTGGTTGGCCCATTCCATGTGGGAGTCCACAGCCATCTTCTTGGACTCCCGGAAGCACCGGCGGTAGGCTTCTGGCGTTACGGCATATCGGGTTAGCAACGCCTTTTGTCAGAACCTGTACTCACCGAGACCGAGATGCTGAGGGCGGCTCACCTTTGCGACCCTGTGCAGACCACTCCCTGGAGTTGGGACAGAGGAGGGACGGCACAAGAGGCACCGGCGCCGGGAGCTGGCAGGAAGACTTGGTGCAGCTGACAGAAGCAGGGCAGGTGCAGAAGACTGGAGACAAGCGTTGGTCAGGCAGGAACTGGTAGGTGAGTCTGGTAGGGTCCACAGGAGATGAGGGCAAATCCGAGTCACAAGCCGAGGGTCAAGGGCAGGAGAGTTCAGAGGGAGTCCATGAGAGCAAGCCAAGGTCAATGGGCAGGAGATAACAGCAATCCAGGTAACGTTAGCCAAAGGGTCAGAGGTTCCAGGTGAGAGGAGAGTCGTCAGGAATTCCGGGTCAAAACAGGCAGGTACGGCAACAGGTAAACACATAGGAGCTGAAGACAAACCAGCAACCTGTTCAGGGAAGGCTGCTGGTTTAAATAGGAATGTCCGGCCTCTGATTGGCCCCAGGGTTGCCGCATACGTGCACGTGCGCGCTTCCACGCACACGGCGCGCTGCCGTACCGCGCATGTGTGCGCGCAAACCACGCACAGGCATGCGCCGAAATGTCATTCTACTGGGCATGTGCGGGAATCTGTCAGAGATGGAGCTAGTACCCTGACAGTGCCCCCCCCCAAGGGGCGGACTCCGGACGCCCAAACTGGTCATTAACTCCGGGTGTTCCAGGTGAAAGGCCCGAATCAGGCGAGGGGCATGGAGATTGCGGGAAGGCTCCCAAGAGTTATCTTCAGGGGGATATCCCTTCCACTTTATAAGGTATTGCAACTGCCTTCCTCTTTTCCTGCAGCTCAAAATAGCCTCCACCTCAAACTCTTTTTCACCCTCAATCTCCACTGGTGGAGGTGGCAGTTCTTCTCTACTGTTGAAGGGGTCAGACACAACGGGCTTAAGCAGAGAGGCGTGAAACACAGGGTGGATCTTGTAGGACCTGGGTAAAGCCAACTCAAAAGCTACTGGGTTGATTTCTCGCCTGATCTCAAATGGCCCGATGAACCTTGGACCCAGCTTCCGAGAGGGAATAGGTAACTTGAGGTTGATGGCGGATAGCCAGACCTTCTCACCCACTTTGAAGACAGGGCAACCCTTCCTCCCCTTGTCATGGAACCTCTTATAGTCCTGCTGAGCTTGCTGCATGCTTTCCTGTAACTTCTGAAAGTTTTGCTGGATGCAGGTCACACGTTCCTGGACCGCTGGCACAGATGTTTCCGGGATGGAGTCCGGCAAAAAGGAAGGGTGGAAACCGAAGTTAGCCCAGAACGGGGTTTGGTTTGTGGAAGAATGTATGGAATTATTGTAAGCGAACTCGGCTGTAGATAACAAGGAGGACCAATCGTCTTGGGAGACTGAGCAAAAGCATCGTAGATACTGTTCTAGCGTTTGATTAGTGCGCTCTGTCTGGCCATTACTTTGAGGGTGATAGGCAGAGGACAGACAGATCTTCACTTCCAAAGCTCTGCAAAGTTCCTTCCAAAATTTGGATGTGAATTGAGTACCTCTGTCAGATACTATGCTTTTGGGCACTCCATGGAGCTTGATAATCTCTTTAAAAAAGATTTTGGCTGTGTCTGCCGCGGAGGGCGTACCCACCATGGGCAAAAAATGCACCATCTTGGACAGACGGTCCACCACGACTAGGATCGTGGTAAACCCGGCTGAAGGAGGCAAATCGACAATAAAGTCCATGGAGATGTCAATCCAGGGCCGTTCTGGGATAGGAAGGGGTTTCAGCAGCCCCCAGGTCTTCGTGTTTGGCCCCTTACTCCGCTGGCAGCGAATGCAGGAAGAGACATAATCCTTGCAGTCGGACCTCCATTTAGGCCACCAGAAGGAGCGAGAGATCAGTTCGGAAGTTTTACGGGTACCAAAATGGCCAGCCAATTTACGATCATGGAAGGTGCTGAGGATTAACTGTCTTGCCTCTGTTGGAACAAAAATCTTTCCACGAGACCACAGCAGGTCGTCCTTTTTCTCCAAGGAGGAAACCTCATGATCAGGGCACCGTTGGCATGCGGTCTTTAGAGCAGTCAACAAATCTGTTTGAGGGAGAAGCAAAAAATTTTGAGGTGACAGGATCGTGCTGGGCTCGGAAGTATCGGGCGTCTCTGGAAACATCCTGGAGAGGGCATCAGCTTTTCCATTTTTTGCGCCAGGACGATAGGTAATATGGAAATTGAAGCGAGCAAAAAAAAGAGCCCAACGGGCTTGTCTGGGCCTAAGGCGTTTTGCAGACCGTAAGTATTCTAGGTTCCTGTGGTCAGTGAAAATGATAATGGGATGCGCTGCCCCCTCCAGCAGGTACCTCCACTCCTCCAGTGCAAATTTTATGGCCAATAGTTCTCTATCGCCTACGTCGTAATTGCGCTCAGGAGGACTTAGTTTCCGAGAGGCGTAGGCTACTGGGTGAAGAAGCGACTTCGGTCCCTGTCTCTGGGAAAGAATAGCGCCTGTAGCAGATTCCGAGGCGTCCACTTCTAGAACAAAAGGTAACGTAGAATCCGGATGACAAAGTACAGGTGCCGAGGTAAAGGCCGCTTTGAGTTTGATAAAGGCCTCCTGAGCCTCTTGTGGCCACTGGAAGCGGTGCCCCTGGCGGGTCAACTTGGTGATGGGAGAAACAATTGATGAAAAACCGATGATGAATCGTCTATAAAAATTGGCGAAGCCAATGAAGCGCTGAACGCCCTTTTTGTCTGTTGGAGGTGCCCACTCCTGAATAGCACTGATTTTCTGGGGATCCATGGCTACCCCATGCACAGAAATGATAAATCCTAAAAATTGCACTGATGTCTTTTCGAACTCGCATTTTTCTGATTTGAGATAAAGCCGGTGTTGTCTCAAGATGGTGAGAACCTGCCTGACATGTTGCCGATGTAATTCTTTGTGGCTGAAAAGATGAGAATATCGTCCAAGTAGACTACGAGGAAGTCATCTAAAAATTGTCGAAAAATGTCATTGACTAGATGCTGGAAGGTGGCGGGGCGCATTACAGAGCCCAAAGGGCATGACCAGATACTCGAAGTGCCCGAATCTGGACCTGAACGCAGTCTTCCACTCATCTCCTGCCCTTATTCGGACCAAATTGTAGGCGCCCCGGAGGTCCAATTTAGAAAAAACCTGAGCTGATCGGAACCTTTGAAAGAGCTCGGGGATTAGAGGCAGCGGGTACCGGTTCTTGATGGTAATTTTGTTTAACTCCCTATAATCAATGCAGGGTCTAAGCGATCCATCTTTTTTCTCGACAAAGAAGATCCCCGCCCCCGCTGGCGAGGAGGAGGGACGGATGAACTTCTTACTTAAATTTTCTTCAATATAGACCTTGAGGGTCTTCAACTCAGTCTCTGACAAGGGGAATATGCGCCCAAAGGGAATTTCAGATCCGGGCAAGAGGTCAATGGGGCAGTCATATGACCGATGTGGTGGGAGACAATCGGCTTGTTTTTTGTCAAAGACATCCTTGAAGTCTAGGTAGGCTGGAGGAACATGCTGTAGGTCTTCAGGTGGAGTAGCTAGCGTGGAGCAGGCGACTGGAGCGGGTGCGAGACAGTGCTGGGAACAGTAGGTGGAAGGGAAGCTGACTTCTTTCTTGAGCCAATCAATGCAGGGCAGATGAACTTGTAGCCAAGGGAGACCCAGAATGATAGGGAACATGGGGGACGGGATCAAGTCCAAACAGAGGAACTCCTGGTGCCCAGAATCTGAGATGGCACAAAGAGGAAGGGTTTCCTGGGTAATCAATCCGGAACGGGGAAGAGAGCCATCAGCCAGATGAACTTGCAGCTGAAAATCCTTGGTACGGCAGGGGATACGCAGCTTTTGGGCCAAGGATGAGTCCAAGAAGCAGCTGCAGGCCCCGGAATCAATTATCGCCGGCAGACGTGTTGCCCCTTCCGGGAGCTGTAGGGAAAGAAAGAGGATAACATAAGTCTGAGGCAAACTGGTAACAGGGAAATTGATAGCAGATGGAGGTTTCGACTTACAAGGCCTTACTGGGCAAGTGCGCAAAAAGTGTCCGGCGGCTCCGCAGTACAGACAGAGGTTAGATTGACGCCTCCGGAGTCTTTCTTCTGGAGTCAGAGGGGCCCGTACTATACCAAGCTGCATCGGCTCTGGGTCGGGTAATGAGGTGTTTGGTGGAGCTGGGTGAGGCGGAGGTACTGGAGCATATCTTGGTGGAACCCAGTTAGGCCGGTTGGACTGGAACCTCTCCGAACGACGTTCTCGAAGGCGCCTATCCAGCTGAGTGGCGGTTTGGATTAAATCCTCCAGAGAGGCAGGGGGTGCCGACCTTGCAAGCTCATCCTTTAGGTTCTCAGAGAGGCCCTGGCGGTATTGGTACCTGAGGGCCAACTCATTCCAGCCTGTGTCAGCAGACCACTTTCTAAATTCGGCGGTGTAGTCTTCCACCGGCCGTCTCCCTTGATTTACCCTCTGCGGTGGCTGCACGTAGGGGGTCGTCGTATAATTTCCCCATGTGGGTGTAGAAGGTGTCCATAGAGTCAAGTATTGGACTGCGTTGTTCCATTAAGGAGTGTGCCCATGCTTGAGGCTCCTCAGAAAGGAGAGAGATTACGAATCCAACCTTAACAGCTTCGGTCGCAAAAGTTCTAGGTTGCAAGGCCAGGTAAAGGGAACAGGCATTCTTGAAAGCCCGATATTTCCGGCGGTCGCCTGAGAATCGCTCGGGCATGGAGACCCGGGGTTCGGGATTACTCCCCATCATGGCAGGGCTTGTAGGAGCTTGGGCAGCAGAAGGTCCGGGTGAAGAGGCTAGGGCCGCAGTGGATGGACCTGGGGAACCGGCCAGTTGTTGGAGGCGGCCATCAATCTGGAGGTAGCCTTCCTGAAGCTTCTGGACTGCCTCTGTTAAGGCGGAGACCTGTTGGCACAGCGTCTCAAAGGGTGAGCGCGCCCTGTCGGTCTCAGACATCTGGCTGGTTTGTACTGTCAGAACCTGTACTCACCGAGACCGAGATGCTGAGGGCGGCTCACCTTTGCGACCCTGTGCAGACCACTCCCTGGAGTTGGGACAGAGGAGGGACGGCACAAGGAGGCACCGGCGCCGGGAGCTGGCAGGAAGACTTGGTGCAGCTGACAGAAGCAGGGCAGGTGCAGAAGACTGGAGACAAGCGTTGGTCAGGCAGGAACTGGTAGGTGAGTCTGGTAGGGTCCACAGGAGATGAGGGCAAATCCGAGTCACAAGCCGAGGGTCAAGGGCAGGAGAGTTCAGAGGGAGTCCATGAGAGCAAGCCAAGGTCAATGGGCAGGAGATAACAGCAATCCAGGTAACGTTAGCCAAAGGGTCAGAGGTTCCAGGTGAGAGGAGAGTCGTCAGGAATTCCGGGTCAAAACAGGCAGGTACGGCAACAGGTAAACACATAGGAGCTGAAGACAAACCAGCAACCTGTTCAGGGAAGGCTGCTGGTTTAAATAGGAATGTCCGGCCTCTGATTGGCCCCAGGGTTGCCGCATACGTGCACGTGCGCGCTTCCACGCACACGGCGCGCTGCCGTACCGCGCATGCGTGCGCGCAAACCACGCACAGGCATGCGCCGAAATGTCATTCTACTGGGCATGTGCGGGAATCTGTCAGAGATGGAGCTAGTACCCTGACACCTTTTTAACTTGCTGATATTGTAAAATATCCTCTGGAGCGAGAGCCCGAAAGGCTTCATTGGCTTTGCCCGACAATTTCCCCGACAAAATAGTGACCCATTGGTCTGGTGGTACCTGGTGTAGTGAGCACTGCCTCTCAAAGTCCGCCAAATATCCATCGATTTCCTCCTCACTTTCTACAAAAGCTTTAAATGCAGTGAACGGTATTTTCTTTCCTGTAGCAGCAGGTGGGGGGGTAGGAACTGCAGGTGTAATGGGCTGTCTCGCTCTTACCAGTTCCAGTTCTTGTCCCCTCTTCGTTTGTATTTCTTCCCTTGCTTCCCGGAACAGCTGGTTGATTAGTTCCACGGACGTTTCTGGATACAAGGATAATCTCCGCTGTACAATCCCAGTAATTACATCTTCCTCGCTGACCGGTGCAAGGGGCTCCGTTCCTTCCATGGATCCATCCATTTCGTCCAGCTCCAGCAGTTCAGCTATCAGCTCCCTCCGTGGTCTGTTGCTGGCGCTCCTACCACGAATCTCCAATAGATCTTTCAGTGTGGATCTTTTCAGCCTGGCGTACTGCGACTCCATTCAGAACTTGCTCTTTGGATAAAAGGACCATCCCACTACTGCCAACCAATGTAACGGCTACCCCCTGGTAGTGAGGGGTATCGGCCGTTGGAGACGTCCTTTTTGCTGACAAGTTATGATATGCAGTTACCGCCGGTATATCCCATCGAACGCCCTTCCAAGAAACGAGACGGGCTACGTTTGGAGGGTCAAGCAGACTGACTTTATTTGGCATATTTCACCTGCTTATATCTGGTTACAACTGTTACAAGAACAATGACAGTTTCCGCCCTCCCCTTTTCCCAGTAGGGGGCTTCAACACAGACCCCCTGAAACAATGACATCTCCTTGAATTAATCACTTGGCCAGTTTCTAGACGCTTCGGCACCTCACCCCACTTAACATTTCCTGGCCAGGCACATAGAATTCAATTAACCTTTAAAACAATTATCACTCACACATAATCCCCATCAGCATACACCTCACAGGGGGGCTGTTTACCTGCACACAAAAGAGAGTTCATTAGGTATGCGAAGGGAACATTAGCATTCCAGCAATGAAAGAGACTTGTCCAATTAACCCTTTGAGCTCAGAATACAATGTGGTACATCCACTTGTGACAAGCCATGCAGTTCCTTGTAGTCCCCCTGCACGAAGATTATAACTGTCTCGGCAGCATGCATGTGTCCGTTACAAGGAGGAACCATGTTCACAGCAGGATGGCATCCAGACCAGCTCATGGCCAGTACTGGTGCGTGGCTGGGGGGATACAGAGGAAACAGATGATACACCTCCCCAGAGGACAGCTTTTCGTTGCCTCTGGGCAGCCTGCCGCACATGAGCAATTACATGCTGCAGTGTCTCCGCAACGACCGGCGTGTTTCGCACATTATGACAGGTGCTGATTACTGGGTGGCCACGCTGCTGGATCCCCGTTACAAGGACAATGTACCGTCCTTAATCCCCTCACTGGAGCGTGAACGCAAGATGCGTGAGTACAAGCGCACGCTGTTAGACGCGCTGCTGGTGCAATTCCCACCTGGCAGCGGGGCCACAGTGGAAGCAGAAGGTGAAGGCAGAGGAGGAGGAAGAGGTCGCCAACGCAGCAGGGGCACCGCCAGCACCTCAGAAGGCAGGGTTAGCATGGCCGAAATGTGGAAAAGCTTTGTCAGCACGCCACAACAAACAGCACCACCAGCTGATATGGAATGTTTTAGCAGGAGGCAGCATTTCAGCAACATGGTGGAGCAGTATGTCAGCACACCCCAACACGTACTGAATGACGGCAATGCCCCCTTAAACTTCTGGGTCTCCAAATTGGGCACATGGCCTGAGCTTGCCCTTTACGCCTTGGAGGTGCTGGCCTGCCCTGCGGCCAGTGTATTGTCTGAACGTGTATTTAGCACGGCAGGGGGCGTTATCACAGACAAGCACAGCCGCCTGTCCAGATCCAATGTGGACAAGCTCACGTTCATTAAAATGAACCAGGCATGGATCCCAGAGGAGTTGTCCGTACCTTGTGCAGAATAGACACCGGGCCGGCCTTACCCAGCCATTGTTTTTTTCTGAGCTTTCTAGGGTTGCCATCTCATCCCTTTCAAAGCAAAAACATATTAATTACACAGGTTCTCTGGCTGATTAAGGTGCTGTTAATGAAACTCACTTGGTGCCTTATCGAGTCTATCGACATTAAATTGGCCCCAGAACCTGTGTAACTCTGTGTTCAGGTTTAAAGGGATGAGGTAGCAACCCTAGATCTGTCTAACTATTTTGGGGTTTACCCTAATTTAAAAAATAAATCAATTAAAAACCAAAACCTGCTGTGTTGGCTACCTCCTCCTCCTCCTCCTCCTACACCGCCGCTTCCACCTTCAGTCACATTCTTAGGCTTGCGCACTGCAACTGCTTTCTTTAAGTCCCACCAGAGGTTCTCAATCGGATTTAAGTCTGGTGACTGCGATGGCCACTCCAAAATGTTCCAGCCTTTAATCAGCAACCATGCTCTAGTGGAGTTGGAGGTATGCTTGGGATCATTGTCCTGTTGAAAGGTCCAACGTCTCCCAAGCCTCAGGTTTGTGTCGGACTGCATCACATTGTCATCCAATATCTCCTTGGTACTGAAGAGAATTCATGGTACCTTGCACACGCTGAAGCTTCCCTGTACCTGCAGAAGCAAAACAGCCCCAAAGCATGATTGACCCCCTCCCATGCTTCACAGTAGGCAAGGTGTTCTTTTCATCATAGGCCTTGTTCTTCCTCCTCCAAACATAGCGTTGATCCATGGGCCCACACAGTTGTAATTTTGATTCATAAGTCCACACAACACAATCCCAAAACGTGTGTGGTTTGCCCACATGACTTTCGGCATACTGCAGTCGACTCTTCTTATTCTTTGGAGACAGCAAGGGGGTGCGCCTGGGAGTTCTGGCATGGAGGCCTTCATTACGCTAATCATAAGCTAATTATACAGCAACTGTATGCAACTATAAGTAACCATAAGTAACTATAAGTCATCTTAAATGATTACAATTATAAGCGATGGAGTGGTGATCAGCGTATCAGGGGACAGCGCACTACAGGGCACTTTAGTGAGCGAGGCTGAAGCTGAAGCAGAAACCGAAGTGGATAGTGGATAGTGGATTGCCACTTTAAGGGATCACAAGGGGCGTGGGGTGTGTGGGGAATAGTGTGCCAGAACAGTGTGCGGGGAGACGTAGCTTTCTTTCCCTGCCTCCTACCACCCTTCAGCTTAAGTTCAAGCTCACCTACCAGCTCACATTGCTCCCACAGTCCGCAGGTTCTCACTACACTTTAAATACCAAAGGATGGGAGACGACTGAGCAGGAGATGTGAGATAAAGGAGAAAGAGAAAAATTAAGGAAAACAAAGGACACCTTTCTATCTTCAGAGGTTCATCAACTGAATATTGGAAATGAGAGGCCGCCCAGTAAGGGGTGCGGTGGCTAACGCCCCCAAAATAAGTGCCAGCCCTGGCACCATAAAAAAATACATGACACAAGACACTTCCAAAGACTGCCCTAGCGAAACATCTGGGGCCAAAAGCAGATCATCATTGGGCCAACAAAAAAATGGACAGAGAAGGTACTCAGAAACAGTGACAATCAGAGAGTCTGAGGAGGAGGTTGCAGGACCACACGGTGCCACCCATAAAGATCTACCCCCATCAAAAACAGAGCTATTAGAGATGTTTTCGCGACTAGAATTATCAATCTCACGAATGGAGCTCTCGTTAAAAAATGAGATAACGATTGTACACGAAGACATGAGTCACTTATTGAGAAGAGTGGAAGAAACCGAAGAAAAACTGGATAGCCAAGCAGCGGAGGTGTCAGAGTTAAAAATGCAAATGAAGGAACTACAAATAGAACAAAGGAATCTGAGGTATCGTATGGAAGATCAAGAAAATCGGAACCGGAGGAAAAATTTGAGGATCCGGGGTCTACCAGACCTGGAAGGAGAAGACCTCCAAGTAAAACTCGATAAATTATTCGGCCCCATTCTGTGTAAAACTGAAACGGAAAAAATCAAATTTGAAAGATTTAATCGGATTAGAAAACCGGCTGAATTGGCAGCCGGAATCCCCAGAGTCGTGATCGCAAGATTTCATAATTTCCAAGATAAAGAACAGATATGGCAGCGTCTTAAAACCATCAGGCCGGTTACATTCAATGAGACTGAATTACAGATTTTTCCGGACCTCGCCACCGAGACCCTCTCTAGAAGGAGATTATTAAAACCGTTACTCGAACATTTAAAAGCGCATGGTATCCAATATTCCTGGGGTTACCCAGCGTGTTTAATCGGGAAGAAGGAGGGCAGGTCCGCGACCTTAAGGTTCCCTGAAGAGATGACTAAGTTCTGTAAGAGACTAGACATTCCATTGATAGAGATACCTGGATGGAATGAACCACAAGAGAAGACATCACCTATACCGGGTCATCAGACATGGAACCTCATCCCAGGAAATAAAAGAGGAAAATAATTAGGGAAAAATCCACATAAGATGAATAAAAAGGGGAGATGATGGGGGGAGTCGGGGGGTGGGGGGGGGTTAAGGGGGGATGGGGGGGGATTGGCTGGTGTGGGCCCGGGGGGGTTCGGGGGTCCTGGGGCTACTCACCCGCCCCCAGCCCCTGGTAGGGGGGGGGGGCGGGGGCAGTTCCGGATGTAGTCACACTTACAGAGCTCAACCTCTGGGGCGAGAACCGTGGGCCGGGTGGTGCAGGTTGGCCACGGATCCAGGTGCCTATTTTAGGCCGCAATGCCCCTATTGGTGGGGGAAGGGAGGGAGGGGGGGAGGGTTAGGGTGAATATAGGGGTCATAGCACAGAGTATATGGGGGGAGGTGGGGGGGTGCGGGAGAGGGTTTGGGGGGGAGTATCTCCGGTTAGCAGTATTAGAAATAAGCTGCCTGTTGTGGCTTTGCTCTGATGCCTATTGGAAATCCTATCTATGTAAGATGACGAGTGACATGACTCAATTCATAACAACTGAATATAATAATAACAATGTAACGGGAGTGGTCCGGGGGCGAGGGATTATCTAGTAGAACTATGGGAACCTTAAAAATACTCTCATATAATGTAAGGGGATTAAATTCCCCGTTAAAAAGGGGTAATATTTTAAGAGAAATTAAACATCTTAAAGCAGACATAGTACTCATACAAGAGACACATATCTCGCAGGAGTCAAATCTTAAAATAAGTTCACCGGAATATCCACTATGGTACTATGGAGACTCACCGACTAAACTGGCAAAGGGGGTTGCCATAGGGTTTGCTAAGGAAGTTAGATTCGTCCTGGCAGAGAGAAAAGTAGATCCCGAGGGGCGGTATCTCCTACTTAGAGGAAAAATAAACGAAGTGGACTATTCTATTGCAAACATTTACTGCCCAAATAAGAACTCCATGAGATTTCTTAGGGGGGTCATTGAGATGTTTATGGACTTTAGGATAGGCAGGGCAGTTGTGGCGGGTGATATGAATCTCTGCCTGGATCTGGACCTCGATTCTACGTCCCGTGCACAGCGGACTGGAGATGTACAAAGAAAATTACTTAAAAAAAAATTACACCAACTCCAATTGATAGACGTTTGGAGAATTCAGCATCCGAAAATACGAGATTATTCATTCTACTCCGCTGTGCACGGGACGTACTCTAGGATCGATTTTTTTCTAGTGGATCATAGCTCACTGGATGTAGTGACAGGTTCGGGAATTGGGATAACGACCCTGTCGGATCATGCGCCAGTTTCAATCAACTTAAAAAACGAGGGAACCCCTAAAAGTAACACCAAATGGAGACTTAACGAGGATTTAATACAGGACGAAGAGGTTGTAGTAAGGATAAAACAGGAATTGGAATGGTATTTCAAGACAAACTGTTCCGAACACATGTCGGAATCATTAGTTTGGGAGGCTCACAAGGCCTATATCAGGGGCATACTGATCGCAATAGGATCAGGGAAAAAAAAAGAAACTAAGAAAAAATATGATGAGCTATACAAAACTATCTTGGATCTTGAACAGACCCATAAACTAACAGGAGAGCAGGAAGCGGAGCGTACCATTATCTTAAAAAGAGAGGAATTAAGAGATCTCATTGAATATGATAATAGAGCGGCATCCTACAGACGTAAGAAAGAGAACTATCAATTGGGGGACTTGTCTGGTAAATACCTAGCAAAAAGGTTTCAAAACAAATTTAAGGGTAATTATATAGAAAGTATTCAAACAGGCAAAGGGAGTAAGGTACATACAACATCAGAAATTGCAAGAGAATTTCAAGAATACTATGGGAAGTTGTATTCGATATCGCAAGGGGATACCTCAGAAAAAACAAAAAGGAGAAGTGTTAATATAAAAAAATTCTTAAGTAACACATGTTTAAATAAAATACCAGAGGACAAAATTAGTTTTCTAGAAGAACCTATAACGGAAATGGAAATCCGTAATAATTTAAAGGAGTTACCAAAGGGGAAAAGCCCAGGCCCCGATGGGCTAACAATTGCATACTATCAAAAGTTCAGTGACATTCTGATCCCCAGGATGTGCTCCTATATAAACGGTATTGGTTTAAATTGGGATATTCGTCAAGAGGCTTTGGAGGCTGCAATTACAGTAATCCCTAAGATAGGTAAAGATCCCTCCTTATGTTCTAGTTTTAGACCCATTTCGCTATTAAATGCAGACGTAAAATTGTTCGCCAAAATCCTAGCAGGGAGAATGAAAACAATCATGAAAGATTTAGTACATACTGACCAAGTAGGTTTTGTCCCCGGGAGGGAAGGTAGGGACAACAGCATCAGAACACTTCTGTTGACACAGATAATAAAAGATAGTAAATCCCCAGGTCTACTCCTGTCTATAGACGCCGAAAAGGCTTTCGACAGGGTAGACTGGGGATTTCTATTGAACACATTGGAATTTATCGGGATCGGTCCAAAGATGATGGGGTGGATAAGCGCTCTGTATAAACACCCAACGGCAAGAGTTAAGGTGAACGGGACATTGTCAGGGTCATTCGAAATGTTCAATGGGACTAGACAGGGATGCCCCCTGTCCCCTCTTTTATTTATTTTATCTTTGGAACCATTGCTGGCCGGGATTAGAAATAACCCCGACATCAGGGGGATTCAAACAAATGATGGGGAACATAAACTTGCAGCGTTCGCCGACGATATCTTATTATTTATAACGAATCCAACTATAACACTCCTGAATCTATTAAAAACCCTCAAATTGTATGGAGACGTATCTAATTTTAAAATCAATCCTCTAAAATCAGAAATCCTTAATATTAGCGTGAACGCACAGGATGTACGGAGATATAAGCAAGAGTTCCCATTTATTTGGAAAGATACGGAGATAAAATATTTGGGAGTCAATATTACATCATCCCCTGACCTAATTTACCTGCAGAATTATATACCATTATTAAATGATATTAAAAAAGACTTAAAGAGAATTGTATTGAGACAAAGATCCCTACTAGGGAGAATAAATTGTTTTAAAATGTTTACACTCCCTAAGATATTATATATAATGCAAATGTTACCAATCGCATTACCGGGTGCTTATTTTAAAATACTAAAACAGTTACTAAATAGGTTCATATGTCGGAACAAAAAGGTGCGCATAAGTATGGAGGTGTTAATTAGAGATAAGGAACATGGTGGTTTGGGGGTACCGGATATTTACACATATTACAGGGCTATACACATGGCACGGGTGATCGATTGGGTCAGAGATAACAAAGAGAAAAGGTGGGTGAGAATAGAAAGTTGCTCAAATAAGTCACGGTTAGGAAAAGAGATTTGGATACCGCCACATCTTAGACAAACAAATCCGCACATGCACAAAATCACATTGGCATCCACGTCTATATGGGATAGGGCACATAAAAAACATAGATGGGGCTATAACTCCCCACTAATCCCTCTATATGACACAAATTTTTTTGTACCTGGGAAAATGGACCTGTTTGGTAATTGGATTAAAAAACCAGATGCACAATTGAAAGACATATTAACAGATGGCAAAATTCTTACCTACCAGGAACTAAGTAAAAAAAAAGATTTGTTTGAGTTGAACAGGTGGCGATACTTGCAGTTGACGCATTTTGTAGATTCCCTCCCCTCCCCCCTGAGATCAGATAGACACTTGCTTCCTTTGGAGCGTTTGTGTTTAGCCCCAAGGGGAAGGGGCGCGATTTCCGCAATTTATAAAATATTGATGGGATTGAAAGACCCCGGCCTCCCTCCTTATATTAATAAATGGGAAGAGGAATTGGGAACGGGTAAAATCGAGATAGAGGTCAGGAAAATATTAGAAAGGACCCATACGACCTCATTTAATTGTGCACTGATCGAAATGAATTTTAAGTGTTTAGCACGATGGTATATAACCCCGGCCATAGCACACCGATATCAAGACGACACCTCCAAAAATTGCTGGAGGGGCTGTCTTGAAGTGGGAACTATGTCACATATATGGTGGACCTGCCCAAAAATTAAAACATACTGGAATAATGTATTATTGGTAATCGAGGAGATAACCGGAATTAAAATACCTCCTGATCCATGGGTCTGCTTGTTCCATGGGACAGAAATGTCAACTAAACAGTACATGAGAACTTTACTTCCTCACGTACTAGATGCAGCAAAGAGTTTGATTCCCAAACAATGGAAGGACCCTATGAGCCCGACAGAGAAGAGCTGGTTTTGCAGAATTAATGATATATATTATGCCGAACAGCTCAGGTATATGGGAGAGGAAGGAGAAGGCGGATTTAAACGAAAATGGCAGGACTGGGCTAACTTTAAACTTGCACCAAGGTATATTGACAGGATGATATGATGATTTGATATAGTGTAGGAAGATTATTGGGCAAAGAGCGATTCAATAAGAGACTGATTTCCGGAGATAGGGGAGGGTGGGAAGGAGGGGATAAGGGTTGGGGGTGGCTTGAGGGTGGGACGAGGGTTTGTTCGGCTAGGGGAAACTAATGTATCTATTTATGTATTTAAGTATCTTTTCCTTTCTCTTCTTTTGTATATTAACTGACATATATTTTAAAAAAAAAAAAAAAAAAAAAAGGGGGAAGAAAATGAAATGAATAGATAAATAAATTTTCCAACCATGATGCGAACTAAGGAGACTGCGAAATGAACGCAAATTGATTGAATATCCTGATAGTTCTCTGAGGCGGAAAGGAAAAAAAAAAAAAAAAAAAAATTCTTTGGAGACAGCAAGGGGGTGCGCCTGGGAGTTCTGGCATGGAGGCCTTCATTACGCAGTGTGCGCCGTATTGTCTGAGCAGAAACTTCAGTACCCACATCTGACAAATATTTTCTCAGTTCCTCAGCAGTCACACAGGGACTTTTCTCCACTCTACGCTTCAGGTAGCGCACAGCAGTCAAAGTCAGCATCTTCTTTCTGCCACGACCAGGTAGCGTTTCAACAGTGCCCATTGCCTTGAATTTTGCATTTACTACTGTATTACAAAACCAATTGATATCATTTTAGTTGCATATGGTTCTTTATTAAGTCCTTGTAGGATTTCATTCTGAATACAATTACAAATGTACACTAAATTCCCTAAAACCCTTTACAGCATTGGGGGGTTGAATAATTTTGAACAAAACTGTATGGACCTCGTCCTCCAAGGTCAAAATCATTATATTTTTTATTTTTATTTTTTTAGGTTATTTCGAGTTATTTCCCTATCCACATTTATTTCCAGAGTACTTGCCATGCTCTTCCCGACATTTTGCTGCCATTTGCAGCCCTCCAGCACTTTCCCTTAGTTTTTTAGAGACATTTTTGTAGTCAAAAGTCCGGGTCCCCATTGACTTCAATGGGGTTCGGGTTCGGGTCAAAGTCCGGGTTCGGGTTCAGTCCCGAACCCAAACTTTTTTTTCAAAGTCCGGGTTCGGGTCCGAACCCGAACATCCAAGTGTCCGCTCAACTCTAGTTAACACATATAAGTGAAATAAAAATAAAAATAAAAATAAAAATAAATATAGAAATAAAAATATGCCAATGAATAAATGTCCAAGTGTCCAAAAATAGTGTCCTTTAAGTGAAGAAAATCACACAAATAAATCCGGCAAGGGGTGAAGGTGAAGAGGAGACACCAGAGGAAAATCCGCCACCAAGGTCAAGATGGACTCTCACCTCATTGCTTCGACCCGTAAGAGTCACAAAGCATGTCAGCAAACAATTCTCAGTCAGGTCCAACCTCCAGATAAATCACCAAATCTTATAGGTATCCGCAGACCACCATAAATAATAAGAAAACACAAAGAAACTCTAGTGCTCTCTGTATAAACCGGTTTAATAGTTAAAGATAACAATTAAAACACTCACATTTAAAATCACTCAAAGCCGAGTGCAAGCTGTATCAGCATATTCAGCGTGGTCACAGTAAACAGCGACAATGATCGAGGTGACGTCCAGCGTAACTCCTCCTCCTTCGTACGCGTTACGTCCCGTGGGCGGGACTTCCTCAGCGTCAGGTGGAGAGAGAACGCCGAATGTCCCCAATGGCAAAGAATATATAGCAATACCCTAATTCGTCAGCCAATCGAATCGCTAGCGGATGCGGCCAATAGGAATCCTGGATGGCCAACAACATCCGGGGCAAAGGCAACAGAATTTTCACAATGAGGACTCGGCAACCAATCACAACGCTCACGGATGTGGCCAATAGACCATATACAGTGGACATCAACATCCGGGGCATGGCACAGAGTCTCGGTTATGCGGAAGTAAATGAAAAAATATAGTAATAGATAAACAGGACTCGGATAACTGAATGGAATAAGGAAATAAAAACCAAACAGTTAAAGTCCAATGCCTCCCAGTGACTAATAAGTTCATTCATTTACAAAAAATATATAAAAAAGTGTATAAATACCTTTCATATTAATAAAAATTTAAAAATATACAAAAAATATATATATAAATATATATAAATTATACATATATAAAACGGACGTCAGCCTCGATCATCGCCACTACTCAATGACTAATAACAACATTAAAATTAATTTAAAATTAAAACTTCCTACATGATTAAATTATTTCATAAATATAAAAATCAAGTTGAATAAAAATTTCAAAGACCAATAATACTAACGATTATAAATGAAACAGTTTAAATCAGACTCCACGTTAAGGCCCCGAGGGGAGGCAACTTTGAGCTCAAAGATCCAGTAAGATTCTCATCGGCTCAGCTGGCGAATAAAATGCCCCCCCCTCCAATGTCTGGACACTTTTTCGATTCCCCAGAACTTCAAACTTTTAAGGTTGCGGTTATGATGTTGTCTGAAATGCTTTGACACACTATGTGTTTTGACACCTCGTTTAATGCAACTGATGTGTTCGCCTACACGAACATGTAGGGCACGTGAAGTACAGCCAACATACTGAAGTCCACAGTCACATTGTAACATATAAATAACCCCTTCCGTGTCACAAGTAACAAGCTCCTTAATAGTGTATTCATTACTAGTGACCGTTGAACTAAAGGTTTTCCGTTTCTTGATGTTGTTCTTCGCATGTTTGCATGTGGCGCATCTTCCACATGCATAAAAACCAGAAAGGAAGTTAAATAGTCTGGGTCTAGGCACAATAGGCGGGTCGATGACCCCTGGTGCGATAACATCATGCAGAGCTGGGGCTTTCTTATAAACAAATTGGGGCCGATCGGGTAGGACAGGACCCAGGACGGCATCTCCTTTTAACACTGCCCAATGTTTGACAATAATCCATTCAAACTTTTTGTATTGGATATTGTAATCCAGTAGGATTTTATGATTGATGTTTTGATCAATAACTGGTGGGTCAGATGGTAGAGACAATAACTTCCCTGTTCATTAAGCGTACCCTTTCAATTTCTAAATCCATATCCGAGGCAGAGTAGCCTTTCTGAACAAATCTCTTGGCAAGAACCTGTGACTGTGAGACATAATCAGCTTCTATAGTGCAATTTCTACGTAATCGCACAAACTGACCCCTGGGTATATTGCATAGCCAGAGTCTGTGATGGCAACTGGTCAAAGGTATATAACCGTTGCGATCCGTAGCTTTAAAATGGTTCCTAGTTTGCAGTTTAGAATCATTCTAAAAAATCTCCAAATCTAAAAAAGTAATTTTGTCACATGAAACTGTCCAAGTAAGGACTATATTTTTAGTGTTGGCATTAAGTAAATCCATAAAGTGCTGAAGGCTAACCATATCACCCTCCCAAACCATAATCAGATCATCTATGTACCGTTTGTAACATAGAAGCTGAGGGGGACGGTTTTTGAACACTGTCTCTTCCTCCCAGTGGGCCATAAATAAGTTGGCCACACTGGGAGCAAATCGTGCGCCCATAGCAACTCCTCGTTGCTGTAAATAAAAGTTCTTATTGTACCAAAAGTAATTTTTTAAAAGGCAAAAATTTAAACCATCCAAAATAAATCGGACCTGTTGATTGTTCAAATCTGTGCCCTTTAAGGCCCAAATGGTCGAGGCTATGGCTGCTTCATGGTCAATTATAGTATAAAGGGATCCGACGTCTGCGGTCACTAACATAGTATCTTTGGTACATGTTAAAGTATCAAGAATCTGTATAACCTGCTTAGTATCTCGTAGATGGGCCTCCATTTTGGACACCAGAGGCTAAAGAAAATGGTCCAAATATTGGCCAAGTCTAGAGGTAACAGAATCTATCCCATTGACTATGGGACGACCCGGAGGTAGCTCAGAGTCTTTGTGGAGTTTAGGGAGAAAGTAGATAATTGGTGTACGACAATAAAAGGGATCCAAATAGGTGCTTCCTTTTTGTTTAAAACCCCTTCCTGTTTCCCCCTTTCCACAAGAGAGTGCAACTCATTTTTAAAATGAACCATCGGGTCACCTCTCAACAGTAAATAAGTATCATTGTCACTAAGGAGTCTGGCCATCTCCTCCTGATAGTATATTTTACTGAGCACAACCAGACCACCCCCCTTATCCGCCGGGCGGATCACAATATCATTCCTAAGCTCTAATGACTTAATGCCCTTTTTGATATGGTGGGAGTCCCGGACATTTTTGATCTTTAGGTCATCCAGATCTTTACAGACCAAATTCTTGAAAACATCAAGATGTCTAGTGTCCTGACCCTGAGGGTTAAAGACAGACTTATTCCTTAAATTGGTATGTTGCACAAAGGATGAGGAAACATTCCTTTGGATCGGGTTAGAGAGAAAGTACCTCTTCATATTTAACCCGCGCACATATTTTTGAACATTGACATAAGTGTGAAACTTATTAAGATTTCTAATCGGGGCAAATTTTAAGCCCCTATCCAGGACTCGTATTTCATCCTCAGAGAGTAAAGTCCCACTAGGATTGAAGATACCGGTCTCTAATGAGATCTTGGCTTTTTGGACTCGTCGGCCCCCCCTGTTTCCTCTCGGTTTTCCTTTTTTGGCTGAATTGACCATTTCCGGGAGGAGCCAGTGGGGGCGGAGGGTTTCTCCAAATGTCCCCCGGGGGAGGTTGGAGCTCCCTCCATCCTCCCCAGGTTGGAGTATAAGACGGAGGACCCCTCCAAGGGATCCTCTCCTGTCCTAAAAAATTATTGGAAGATGTAGTGGGCTGTTCCCAATGGTCCTGTAAGGGGGTATAATAGTTGTAGGTAGACAAGGGAGGTGGGCCTGCAGGGTAACCACCTCTCCCACGTTGTTGGCCACCACCCCTCATTGGTGCTGGTCTCCAGGGGGGATTATCCTGATAATTAGATGGCACCTGCTGCAATTGATGACCGTTGGATTGGGAGTAACCTCCCCTATTTTTCCCTTTCCCTTTTCCCCTTGGTTTAGAGGGGCCTTGTCCTCTATTATTAGACATATTGGTCCTAATAGGAGTAACTTGGGCTTCCACTATGTTGGCCCAGGTCTGTGAAGGACCCTGATTGATTTGATGAGAATCATCAAAAGGTGGCTCCATGGTTTAGAAAATTAGGTCATTTATTTGACAAAAAGATCAAAACCTGGTGGGATATCACATCATTTGATCAATATCTGACTGCTAAGATCATCCCGAGACGCTTACGGTGGGATTTACCACCTAATGATGGTCTTACAGATATTGAGTCGATTAAAGAGTGGTATGAGTTCTTCACCAATAAGAGTTTTGATCTGATCCGTCTGTTGGCAGCACGCAAACAACGGAAAAAGCTGTGGCTTGAAGGGCAGATCAAGGCTATTACTGATCTCATTGAACCCAGTAAAGAATCACCGGAATTTACTCGTCTTTCTGGTGAACTGAAGACCAAACTAGTAAGATGGGATAAAGAGAGTCAAGATAAGAAACGTAAAAAATTCTTGCGTGATTATAATGACTTTACATCCAATCAGGTGTTCAAATGGCAGTCCCTTATTACCACACGGGCTGATCCCCCTCAGTCAGTATCCATGGATACCATGGAGCCACCTTTTGATGATTCTCATCAAATCAATCAGGGTCCTTCACAGACCTGGGCCAACATAGTGGAAGCCCAAGTTACTCCTATTAGGACCAATATGTCTAATAATAGAGGACAAGGCCCCTCTAAACCAAGGGGAAAAGGGAAAGGGAAAAATAGGGGAGGTTACTTCCAATCCAACGGTCATCAATTGCAGCAGGTGCCATCTAATTATCAGGATAATCCCCCCTGGAGACCAGCACCAATGAGGGGTGGTGGCCAACAACGCGGGAGAGGTGGTTACCCTGCAGGCCCACCTCCCTTGTCTACCTACAACTATTATACCCCCTTACAGGACCATTGGGAACAGCCCACTACGTCTTCCAATCATTTTTTAGGACAGGAGAGGATCCCTTGGAGGGGTCCTCCGCCTTATACTCCAACCTCGGGAGGATGGAGGGAGCTCCAACCTCCCTGGGGGACATTTGGAGAAACCCTCCGCCCCCACTGGCTCCTCCCGGAAATGGTCAATTCAGCCAAAAAAGGAAAACCGAGAGGAAACAGGGGGGGCCGACGAGTCCAAAAAGCCAAGATCTCATTAGAGACCGGTATCTTCAATCTTAGTGGGACTTTACTCTCTGAGGATGAAATACGAGTCCTGGATAGGGGCTTAAAATTTGCCCCGATTAGAAATCTTAATAAGTTTCACACTTATGTCAATGTTCAAAAATATGTGCGCGGGTTAAATATGAAGAGGTACTTTCTCTCTAACCCGATCCAAAGGAATGTTTCCTCATCCTTTGTGCAACATACCAATTTAAGGAATAAGTCTGTCTTTAACCCTCAGGGTCAGGACACTAGACATCTTTATGTTTTCAAGAATTTGGTCTGTAAAGATCTGGATGACCTAAAGATCAAAAATGTCCGGGACTCCCACCATATCAAAAAGGGCATTAAGTCATTAGAGCTTAGGAATGATATTGTGATCCGCCCGGCAGATAAGGGGGGTGGTCTGGTTGTGCTCAGTAAAATATACTATCAGGAGGAGATGGCCAGACTCCTTAGTGACAATGATACTTATTTACTGTTGAGAGGTGACCTGATGGTTCATTTTAAAAATTAGTTGCACGCTCTTGTGGAAAGGGGGAAACAGGAAGGGGTTTTAAACAAAAAGGAAGCACCTATTTGGATCCCTTTTATTGTCGTACACCAATTATCTACTTTCTCCCCAAACTCCACAAAGACTCTGAGCGACCTCCGGGTCGTCCCATAGTCAATGGGATAGATTCTGTTACCTCTAGACTTGGCCAATATTTGGACCATTTTCTTCAGCCTCTGGTGTCCAAAATGGAGGCCTATCTACGAGATACTAAGCAGGTTATACAGATTCTTGATACTTTAACATGTACCAAAGATACTATGTTAGTGACCGCAGACGTCGGATCCCTTTATACTATAATTGACCATGAAGCAGCCATAGCCTCGACCATTTGGGCCTTAAAGGGCACAGATTTGAACAATCAACAGGTCCGATTTATTTTGGATGGTTTAAATTTTTGCCTTTTAAAAAATTACTTTTGGTACAATAAGAACTTTTATTTACAGCAACGAGGAGTTGCTATGGGCGCACGATTTGCTCCCAGTGTGGCCAACTTATTTATGGCCCACTGGGAGGAAGAGACAGTGTTCAAAAACCGTCCCCCTCAGCTTCTATGTTACAAACGGTACATAGATGATCTGATTATGGTTTGGGAGGGTGATATGGTTAGCCTTCAGCACTTTATGGATTTACTTAATGCCAACACTAAAAATATAGTCCTTACTTGGACAGTTTCATGTGACAAAATTACTTTTTTAGATTTGGAGATTTTTAAGAATGATTCTAAACTGCAAACTAGGAACCATTTTAAAGCTACGGATCGCAACGGTTACATACCTTTGACCAGTTGCCATCACAGACTCTGGCTATGCAATATACCCAGGGGTCAGTTGGTGCGATTACGTAGAAATTGCACTATAGAAGCTGATTATGTCTCACAGTCACAGATTCTTGCCAAGAGATTTGTTCAGAAAGGCTACTCTGCCTCGGATATGGATTTAGAAATTGAAAGGGTACGCTTAATGAACAGGGAGGTTATTGTCTCCGACAAACCATCTGACCCCATCAAAACATCAATCATAAAATCCTACTGGATTACAATATCCAATACAAAAAGTTTGAATGGATTATTGTCAAACATTGGGCAGTGTTAAAAGGAGATGCCGTCCTGGGTCCTGTCCTACCTGATCGGCCCCAATTTGTTTATAAGAAAGCCCCAGCTCTGCGTGATGTTATCGCACCAGGGGTCATCGACCCGCCTATTGTGCCTAGACCCAGACTATTTAACTTCCTTTTTGGTTTTTATGCATGTGGAAGATGCGCCACATGCAAACATGCGAAGAACAACATCAAGAAACGGAAAACCTTTAGTTCAACGGTCACTAGTAATGAATACACTATTAAGGAGCTTGTTACTTGTGACACAGAAGGGGTTATTTATATGTTACAATGTGACTGTGGACTTCAGTATGTTGGCCGTACTTCACGTGCCCTACATGTTCGTGTAGGCGAACACATCAGTTGCATTAAACGAGGTGTCAAAACACATAGTGTGTCAAAGCATTTCAGACAACATCATAACCGCAACCCTAAAAGTTTGAAGTTCTGGGGAATCGAAAAAGTGTCCAGACATTGGAGGGGGGGGGGCATTTTATTCGCCAGCTGAGCCGACGAGAATCTTACTGGATCTTTGAGCTCAAAGTTGCCTCCCCTCGGGGCCTTAACGTGGAGTCTGATTTAAACTGTTTCATTTCTAATCGTTAGTATTATTGGTCTTTGAAATTTTTATTCAACTTGATTTTTATATTTATGTAATAATTTAATCATGTAGGAAGTTTTAATTTTAAATTAATTTTAATGTTGTTATTAGTCATTGAGTAGTGGCGATGATCGAGGCTGACGTCCGTTTTATATATGTATAATTTATATATATTTATATATATTTTTTGTATATTTTTAAATTTTTATTAATATGAAAGGTATTTATACACTTTTTTATATATTTTTTGTAAATGAATGAACTTATTAGTCACTGGGAGGCATTGGACTTTAACTGTTTGGTTTTTATTTCCTTATTCCATTCAGTTATCCGAGTCCTGTTTATCTATTACTATATTTTTTCATTTACTTCCGCATAACCGAGACTCTGTGCCATGCCCCAGATGTTGATGTCCACTGTATATGGTCTATTGGCCACATCCGTGAGCGTTGTGATTGGTTGCCGAGTCCTCATTGTAAAAATACTGTTGCCTTTGCCCCAGATGTTGTTGGCCATCCAGGATTCCTATTGGCCGCATCCGCGAGCGATTCGATTGGCTGCCGAATTAGGGTATTGCTATATATTCTTTGCCATTGGGGACGTTCGGCGTTCTCTCTCCACCTGACGCTAAGGAAGTCCCGCCCACGGGACATAACGCGTACGAAGGAGGAGGAGTTACGCTGGACGTCACCTCGATCATTGCCGCTGTTTACTGTGACCATTCTGACTATGCTGATACAGCTTGCACTCGGCTTTGAGTGATTTTAAATGTGAGTGTTTTAATTGTTATCTTTAACTATTAAACCGGTTTATACAGAGAGCACTAGAGTTTCTTTGTGTTTTCTTCTTATTTATGGTGGTCTGCGGATACCTATAAGATTTGGTGATTTATCTGGAGGTTGGACCTGACTGAGAATTGTTTGCTGACATGCTTTGTGACTCTTACGGGTCGAAGCAATGAGGTGAGAGTCCATCTTGACCTTGGTGGCGGATTTTCCTCTGGTGTCTCCTCTTCACCTTCACCCCTTGCCGGATTTATTTGTGTGATTTTCTTCACTTAAAGGACACTATTTTTGGACACTTGGACATTTATTCATTGGCATATTTTTATTTCTATATTTATTTTTATTTTTATTTCACTTATATGTGTTAACATTTTCGTTTGCGCCACACTTTTCTTTTTTCACACATGTTCCAATAAGGCAGGGCATTGTGGGAAGTGTAGTCTGTTTCTACTACAGTAAGTGTCAATGGAGTCCATATCTCCCGGTACTTCTGGTCCCACAATGCATAACTCTAAGGCATATCAACATATATACAGATGTAACTGGAGGCCCGATGTGGATTCAGGCTATCAATAGTCTCTGATAGGATGACCCCGCTACACACTCCTTCCACTCAAAGTCTTTGGTCCCCAAAGAGGACAACAGTATGTATCCTGATACATGCTTTTTCAAAATACAAGCGGGGAGAAATTGGTTAGGTAATGCAAGGCAACAAACACTGTGCATTATTCCTGACATTATGCAAAGCTAGACAGCTCATCTTCTGACACAAAGTGGACAGGGGATCCTCCCACCAATTGTTGGGTGTGGGCAAGCTACTCTGTCCACTACTCACTAACACTGAGGTGTTTTGTTCAGATGTGCCAGGGGGTGAGCTGGGGTCGTCCTCCACCAAATTTGCGGTGGGAGGGCTGAGTAGAGTATTGGACCGTTTAGAGGTAATGATGGCTGTTTCAGAGCATTCCCCCAATTGGTCATAGGTTAGTCTCTTTGGTGGGTGAATGATCCTTCTTTCTCTCTGTTCTCTGGGCATTATAGGTTCAGGAAGAACAGGGTCAGCTTCACTTTCTTTCGGATCAGCAATGTCCTCAGTATTTGATACGATAGATTCCACATCCTCTGAATCATTTAAGTCTCTATCAGGAAGGCTTGAGGCCTCTATGAAACCATCTGCAGAGTATAAGTCAGCATCTTCCTCCAACTCTTCTACAAGCACGTTTAGAGGGAACAAACTCAGGAGCCTCTGGTCAGGGCCGGACTGGCCTACCGGGATACTGGGAAAATTCCCGGTAGGCCGCCTGCTGTCAGTCAAATGTATCAGCTGTGGGCCACGGTGGCGGCCGCCGGATGCCATGATCTCCGCTGAGCCGACGGATTACAAGCTCCTCTCTGCTCACTGAGCGGGGAGGGGCTTGTCGGGCACCACTGTGTCCTATGGAGCGATCTGATGAAAACAGACAGCATGTCCGTTTTCATCAAATCATACCCGATCCGATCCGCATGGACGGATGGGGACGTGGCCCCCATACGTCTGTTTTTAGCAGATCGGATAGGGTCGGATGTCAGCGGACATGTCTCTGCTGACATCCGACGCTCCATAGAGATGCACGGAGCTGCCGTTTAGGTCTGTCGTCAAAACTGACATGCGGACCCAAACGGTCCGTCCGTGTGAATGAGGCCTTAAAGGGGTAGGTGAACGTGATAGAAAATGTGAAGATTGGGGTGATGGCGCTGCCTGTGCCTTATCCCTTTATACCAGGGGTATTGAATTACAATTCGCCGAGGTCCGGTCAGTAACATTTTCTTCTAGCAGAGGTCCGAATATCATGTCGGACCTCTGTTGCTAATAGATATATGGATAGGGATGTTGGCGCTGCTATGTAAGCACTATGTGAAGAGCTAGATGAGGGGTATATATCACAACCCCCTGATAGGACGCTGGGTATGCAGTGTGTTCTGACAATACTCCTCAAGAAACTACAGTAATGAAAGTCCGCAGTTAATATGTGCTACTGGTAGAATGATAGAATACAGTGTGTACTAATACACAAAATATGCTATTCACTGCACTAACCCACAGTGTATAACATTCTATACTTAGGTAGCTATATATGGGGTATCAACTGCAGATACTATATTCTTGATAATAAACCCCTGCTGTATGGTAACAGTTAGATGTAACAAGAATACAGCTAGGTGCATAAATCACATACAACTCAACCCAATCGATCATCCACGCCTCTATTTAGACACAATCTGTCCGGGCGCGATAATACTAGGTAGGCTCCTGTCCCCTTAACAGGAAAAAAGGGGGGGGGGTTATTGCTGTAAGCGTGCCCCAGATGGAGCAGTGGGTGGACTATAAATGTACACTAATTATAACATACATGTATAAAATGTGGAATAGAATGTCCATCCTGGGAAAAACATTGCACAAACTGTCAAAAAAAAAAATATTTTGTCAAGTAAATATATAGTTCAACATTCTTCTTTCTGTAATCGAAACCATAGGAAAATATACAGAAAATCTTGGTAGTTTGGAAAGAAGTCCAACAGACAGGTGGGTGTGAAAGTGGTGCCTCTGTCACACAACTCCGAGTGCTCCCGGTGCTCCCCTCAGGCTACCCCACTCACCAGATAGAGGTCCCCTCTTGGGGTAATCCGCATATATCGGGGGTTTCAGGAGGCCACTGCTGTTAGATGCTGCTGGATCCCTCCTCCTAAGCGTGTATGGTGTTGCTGTAGATCCAGTTGGTGTGGTTCCCTTGGTTCCTCAGATAGGAAAAAAGCACATACAGGGGGCTCCGATGGTGTAATAAAGTTTTGACAGCTTGATATTGTAAAAACGCTGGTTTATTCAAAAAGCATGTGGATACAAACCACTCACAAGCAACATTTAAAAAATAATAAAAGTAAAAAACTCATAAAAAATAATAATATTGAATGGCAATGTCCGCACCTACTGGCTGGTATTAAGGTGTGCGGGCTGGCTGCCAGTCAGACGGTAATCCCCTGCGGGCAGGTGGGCAGAGGCCACCAATGATAAAAAATAAAGAGGATAACTGAAATCACTCGTAGCTGAATTGGCTGGCTTCAATTCGCCCTAGATGCCGGCTCAGCCTAGCTACACAGAGTGATAGCGTGTGTGTCCTAGGTGGTGGCGTGCATTCCAGCCAAACCACCTCTCGTACACCCGGAAGTGACGTCACACGTACAGGCCTGACGTACGTTTCGAATTAGCTGTTCGTCTTCTGAGGCTTGTCAGCGTGGCGTCAGCTGTTATGATTTATAGGAGTCGCAGAGCAATGTTAGTGATCCCCGCCCCCGGGGAATGTCCAATCGCTACACTCCGTCCCCAGACTTCTAACCAATGGGGATGTAGTAGGGGAAGTACAGATTTTTATCCCGGGAAATGTCACCGCCGCTCTGCGTCTCCTCCTCTTAACATGAGATAAAGTTGCCAGTTCAGACACTATGCTATCTATGTGCAAACAGAGGCCTTATGCACCAAAACATAAAACCAATAGCTGTATGTCCTAACATGCATAGACCTCGGGATGTTAATATTGTCATCTCTGTGCATATAGATAGATGGAGAGTGTTTTCCATTGTGGGCAAATACATTGGGTTTAAGTATAGGTGGATGCAGATTGCTGCATATAGTGACCACCAGATGTGTCGGATATTATTCCGTACATCTAGGACCCAAGACTAATAGATGCCATATGTGACTGGGGGGTCATAGTGGGAAAATAAGATCGAGTGAAATCTCGACGGGATGGCAGGAGGACCCAAGTGAAGGTCTATATATGTCATGTCCTGCACCCATCTAGTGTATCTTATATTTATAGAGATAGAGAATAGGGGCTCGCATACAGGAGGAACTCCCTTATATTTATAGAGATAGAGAATAGGGGCTCGCATACAGAATGGACTCTCATACGTGAGTAGTGCGCAAGTACGTCCGATATGGGATGGTTGGGTAATGGGTCATGTACGGTTATGCTATATTGAAGCGGCCTTCGTATTGGGACCAATAGTTACCCTGTGACTCCCCGCTGTCCGCGAAGGAATGTCATAATCCCGTATGTACATTATTTTGAAAAAAAATATATATATATATATAAGGGATAGTCATAAACCATCTTATGTGAAAATTAAGTGCATAATATAATAAGATAGTGGAAAGGTAGTGTGTCTGGAGACTCTAGTTTAGAGTATTGCCGTTTGTTCCAGTATATTGGAAGACGGTGTTAATATCCAATCTACACTACATGATAGTAACGTGTCTAACTGGGTGATAGACGCGCATCCAGTTAGGATGCGTAGAAACCTAAAAACAAAAGATATGTGTATATGCGGTGAAAATACATAAAAGCTAAAAAACAAGTGTGATACATGGGCAGGTGTGGTATCATATCCACTCCCTATAAGAATTTTTTCAATTTATCCATGGTAAATATAATGTGGTGCTTAATAGAGGGTACATAAAAACTAAAAACATAGTGTAATGCAAGGGCAGATGTGGTATCATACCCAATGCCTAAAGCGTTTGTACAATTTATCCATAGTAGGTGCATTATGGTGCTTATGTGATCACCTATGATAAATAAATATTGCTAGGCATGGTTAGAGGATATATTCATCCAAACATGTCAGACAATACATGTTTATCCTACATACATAAAGATGTGGAAAATGTTGCCACCCATTTAAGCAATATAAGTGAAAAGCTTAATAGTGTGTGTGATCATGAACAATTAAATCAAAGTAATGCAGTGAGAGTACTATTACATGTTGAGATGTGTACATCTCAATGCTAGGGATTGGCCAGAAAACAGTTGAGATCTATATCGACATTCAGGCCGTGTGGCACGAGAGTCCCTAACCGATAGATCCAGCTTGTTTCATTCTGTGATACTGCTATTTCTTTATTGCCTCCCCTCCAGTTGTCCTTGATACTATCTATGCCGTAGAATATAAGCCCCGAAGGGTCTTTCTGGTGTACTTCTTCAAAGTGGCGGTATAGGTGGTGCTTAGATGACCCTTTCTTAATAAGGTTTATGTGCTCCCGTATCCTAACCCGCAATTCTCTTGTGGTTCTACCTATATATAATAGGTGACATGGGCACTCAATAGCATATGTAACGTGGGTGGTGTTACACGTTATTAAATTTCTGATCTTGTACACTTTGTGGTCGTTTCTTGATCTAAACTCTGTTTTCCTGCGCGGTTGCTGCTTACTTTCTCTACACGCTAAACACCTTTGGCATTTGTAAAACCCCTTAAGGTCTGGGCATATTTCCACCTGTTTAGGGGGATTAATGATGTTGTGCACCAGATGGTGTCGAAGAGTGGGTGCTTTTCTATAGATAAATGTAGGCTTATTGGGGAGCCTACATTTATCTATAGAAAAGCACCCACTCTTCGACACCATCTGGTGCACAACATCATTAATCCCCCTAAACAGGTGGAAATATGCCCAGACCTTAAGGGGTTTTACAAATGCCAAAGGTGTTTAGCGTGTAGAGAAAGTAAGCAGCAACCGCGCAGGAAAACAGAGTTTAGATCAAGAAACGACCACAAAGTGTACAAGATCAGAAATTTAATAACGTGTAACACCACCCACGTTACATATGCTATTGAGTGCCCATGTCACCTATTATATATAGGTAGAACCACAAGAGAATTGCGGGTTAGGATACGGGAGCACATAAACCTTATTAAGAAAGGGTCATCTAAGCACCACCTATACCGCCACTTTGAAGAAGTACACCAGAAAGACCCTTCGGGGCTTATATTCTACGGCATAGATAGTATCAAGGACAACTGGAGGGGAGGCAATAAAGAAATAGCAGTATCACAGAATGAAACAAGCTGGATCTATCGGTTAGGGACTCTCGTGCCACACGGCCTGAATGTCGATATAGATCTCAACTGTTTTCTGGCCAATCCCTAGCATTGAGATGTACACATCTCAACATGTAATAGTACTCTCACTGCATTACTTTGATTTAATTGTTCATGATCACACACACTATTAAGCTTTTCACTTATATTGCTTAAATGGGTGGCAACATTTTCCACATCTTTATGTATGTAGGATAAACATGTATTGTCTGACATGTTTGGATGAATATATCCTCTAACCATGCCTAGCAATATTTATTTATCATAGGTGATCACATAAGCACCATAATGCACCTACTATGGATAAATTGTACAAACGCTTTAGGCATTGGGTATGATACCACATCTGCCCTTGCATTACACTATGTTTTTAGTTTTTATGTACCCTCTATTAAGCACCACATTATATTTACCATGGATAAATTGAAAAAATTCTTATAGGGAGTGGATATGATACCACACCTGCCCATGTATCACACTTGTTTTTTAGCTTTTATGTATTTTCACCGCATATACACATATCTTTTGTTTTTAGGTTTCTACGCATCCTAACTGGATGCGCGTCTATCACCCAGTTAGACACGTTACTATCATGTAGTGTAGATTGGATATTAACACCGTCTTCCAATATACTGGAACAAACGGCAATACTCTAAACTAGAGTCTCCAGACACACTACCTTTCCACTATCTTATTATATTATGCACTTAATTTTCACATAAGATGGTTTATGACTATCCCTTATATATATATATATATTTTTTTCAAAATAATGTACATACGGGATTATGACATTCCTTCGCGGACAGCGGGGAGTCACAGGGTAACTATTGGTCCCAATACGAAGGCCGCTTCAATATAGCATAACCGTACATGACCCATTACCCAACCATCCCATATCGGACGTACTTGCGCACTACTCACGTATGAGAGTCCATTCTGTATGCGAGCCCCTATTCTCTATCTCTATAAATATAAGGGAGTTCCTCCTGTATGCGAGCCCCTATTCTCTATCTCTATAAATATAAGATACACTAGATGGGTGCAGGACATGACATATATAGACCTTCACTTGGGTCCTCCTGCCATCCCGTCGAGATTTCACTCGATCTTATTTTCCCACTATGACCCCCCAGTCACATATGGCATCTATTAGTCTTGGGTCCTAGATGTACGGAATAATATCCGACACATCTGGTGGTCACTATATGCAGCAATCTGCATCCACCTATACTTAAACCCAATGTATTTGCCCACAATGGAAAACACTCTCCATCTATCTATATGCACAGAGATGACAATATTAACATCCCGAGGTCTATGCATGTTAGGACATACAGCTATTGGTTTTATGTTTTGGTGCATAAGGCCTCTGTTTGCACATAGATAGCATAGTGTCTGAACTGGCAACTTTATCTCATGTTAAGAGGAGGAGACGCAGAGCGGCGGTGACATTTCCCGGGATAAAAATCTGTACTTCCCCTACTACATCCCCATTGGTTAGAAGTCTGGGGACGGAGTGTAGCGATTGGACATTCCCCGGGGGCGGGGATCACTAACATTGCTCTGCGACTCCTATAAATCATAACAGCTGACGCCACGCTGACAAGCCTCAGAAGACGAACAGCTAATTCGAAACGTACGTCAGGCCTGTACGTGTGACGTCACTTCCGGGTGTACGAGAGGTGGTTTGGCTGGAATGCACGCCACCACCTAGGACACACACGCTATCACTCTGTGTAGCTAGGCTGAGCCGGCATCTAGGGCGAATTGAAGCCAGCCAATTCAGCTACGAGTGATTTCAGTTATCCTCTTTATTTTTTATCATTGGTGGCCTCTGCCCACCTGCCCGCAGGGGATTACCGTCTGACTGGCAGCCAGCCCGCACACCTTAATACCAGCCAGTAGGTGCGGACATTGCCATTCAATATTATTATTTTTTATGAGTTTTTTACTTTTATTATTTTTTAAATGTTGCTTGTGAGTGGTTTGTATCCACATGCTTTTTGAATAAACCAGCGTTTTTACAAGATCAAGCTGTCAAAACTTTATTACACCATCGGAGCCCCCTGTATGTGCTTTTTTCCTATCTGAGGAACCAAGGGAACCACACCAACTGGATCTACAGCAACACCATACACGCTTAGGAGGAGGGATCCAGCAGCATCTAACAGCAGTGGCCTCCTGAAACCCCCGATATATGCGGATTACCCCAAGAGGGGACCTCTATCTGGTGAGTGGGGTAGCCTGAGGGGAGCACCGGGAGCACTCGGAGTTGTGTGACAGAGGCACCACTTTCACACCCACCTGTCTGTTGGACTTCTTTCCAAACTACCAAGATTTTCTGTATATTTTCCTATGGTTTCGATTACAGAAAGAAGAATGTTGAACTATATATTTACTTGACAAAATATTTTTTTTGACAGTTTGTGCAATGTTTTTCCCAGGATGGACATTCTATTCCACATTTTATACATGTATGTTATAATTAGTGTACATTTATAGTCCACCCACTGCTCCATCTGGGGCACGCTTACAGCAATAACCCCCCCCCCTTTTTTCCTGTTAAGGGGACAGGAGCCTACCTAGTATTATCGCGCCCGGACAGATTGTGTCTAAATAGAGGCGTGGATGATCGATTGGGTTGAGTTGTATGTGATTTATGCACCTAGCTGTATTCTTGTTACATCTAACTGTTACCATACAGCAGGGGTTTATTATCAAGAATATAGTATCTGCAGTTGATACCCCATATATAGCTACCTAAGTATAGAATGTTATACACTGTGGGTTAGTGCAGTGAATAGCATATTTTGTGTATTAGTACACACTGTATTCTATCATTCTACCAGTAGCACATATTAACTGCGGACTTTCATTACTGTAGTTTCTTGAGGAGTATTGTCAGAACACACTGCATACCCAGCGTCCTATCAGGGGGTTGTGATATATACCCCTCATCTAGCTCTTCACATAGTGCTTACATAGCAGCGCCAACATCCCTATCCATATATCTATTATCTACACCTGTTCCTTAGGGGACAGTTTTTTTAGGGAGGCAGCAGCTTTTTACCTCTGACATCCTAGCGCAGGTTTTTATTTAATTTTCTTTTGGACCTCTGTTGCTGCAGCACAATTTTTTTTTTTTTTTTAAAAAGGTCAAGGACTTCTTTCTCTCTGTTTCTTGTGGGTAGTGCAGCCCATTAAAATAGGCTAATCCACCCACAACGTGTGCACCTAATGCACATGCACAGATCTTAACCCATTATTATATCAGCGTCCTTAGTCCCCAGTGCACATAACAGTCCTTAATCCCCTTCACATCAAGATCCCCTCTTAAAGAGTGTCCTCAGCTCCCCCTTTACATCACCCCCTCCACTCTTTCCACAGTAATGTTCTCACACTCCCTTAACATCAACCCCCATTACCAGTACTGTCCTCTGCCCCTATTTATATCATAACCCCACATTACAGTCCTCAGTCCCCCCAACACATTACAGTCCTCAGTCCCCCCCACACATTACAGTCCTCAGCCCCTCCACATCACTGTCCTCAGTCCCTCACATCACAGTCCTCAGCCTACCCCCCACATTACATTCCCAACCTCCACTTTAATATCCTTAGCCCCCCTCACATGACAGTTCTTGGTCACCCCAATTTAACTTCTTCAGGCCCCTCCACAGTACAGTCCTTAGCTCCTCCCACATTACAGTCCTGAGCTCCCCCCACATTACAGTCCTCAGCTCCCCCCACATTACAGTCCTCAGCTCCCCCCACATCACTGTCCTCAGTCCCCCCACAACACTGTCCTTCTTGGTCACCCCAATTTAACTTCTTCACCCCCCCCCCACATTACAGTCCTTAGTTCCCCCACCTTACAGTCCTCGGCTCCCCCCACATTACAGTCCTCAGCTCCCCCCAAATTACAGTCCTCAGCTCCCCCCACATTACAGTCCTCAGCTCCCCCCACATTACAGTCCTCAGCTCCTCCCACATTACAGTCCTCAGCTCCCCCCACATTACAGTCCTCAGCTCCCCCCACATCACTGTCCTCAGTCCCCCCACATCACTGTCCTCAGTCCCCCCACATCACTGTCCTTCTTGGTCACCCCAATTTAACTTCTTCAGCCCCCCCCACATTACAGTCCTTAGCCCCCCACCTTACAGTCCTCGGCTCCCCCACATTACAGTCCTCAGCTCCCCCCACATTACAGTCCTCAGCTCCCCCCACATCACTGTCCTCAGCTCCCCCCACATCACTGTCCTTCTTGGTCACCCCAATTTAACTTCTTCAAGCCCCCCCACATTACAGTCCTCAGTCCCCCCACCTTACAGTCCTCGGCTCCCCCCACATTACAGTCTCAGTCCCCCCACACTCCAGTCCTCAGCACCCCCCCACACCCCAGTCCTCAGTCCCCCCACACTCCAGTCCTCAGTCCCCCCCCACACTCCAGTCCTCAGTCCCCCCCACACTCCAGTCCTCAGTCCCCCCCACACTCCAGTCCTCAGTCCCCCCCCCACACTCCAGTCCTCAGTCCCCCCCCACTCCAGTCCTCAGCCCCCCCCCCCACACTCCAGTCCTCAGTCCCCCCCCCCACACTTCAGTGCTCAGCTCCCCCTCTTTGATGTCCTTAGCCCCTTTCCCCACATCACTGCAATCCTGAGGCTCGGAATCCTCCCCCCACATTCAGATGTTAGCTCTTTACTTCACCCCCTCACTGTCCTACCTTACACAGACAGATCGGAGGGAGGCACAGCATGTCTGGATAGGGACAGGAGAGGAGTTGCAGGGAGGGAGGCGGGACAGTTCTGGATGGAGGGCCGAGGTAACAAACAGGTGATTGGCTGCTAGGATGAAGGACAGTCCTAGCAGCCAATCGCCTGTTTGATAACCTCAAGCAGCTCTGCCCTCCACCCAGAATTGTTCCGCCTCCCGCTGTCAGCTCTGTGAGGATTACAGAGCCATCACAGGAGGAAGAAAAGGCTCCTACATCGCAGTACCGAAGCGGTCCGAATGGCAGAGTGCCGCGGGCCGCATGTGGCCCGCGGTCCGCCATTTAGTGATGCCCGCTTTATACCATAAAGGGTGAGAAAAGGACCCAAATATAGGATCCAATAAGGTGAGCTACAAATAAGTGCACTAAATATAATAGAATATGTGAAAAAATTCAATATATGAGCTTCCACAACAGCTGGCAGTGGTAACCTTGGCTAGATGTGTAAGCCTCCACATTAATTAACAGTGAGAAAATAAAACCGTTAGTGTGGGCCTGTGCCAGCTTATTAACAAATGCTATGTGCAGGTGAGAATCAAAATAATCATACAGTGAATGAAAGTATATAGTTCAATTGCAGCCTCAGGTCTAAGGCTATATGATGTCTGACCGGTAATACCGCATGAAGGAGATCACATAAAAACATAAAACACAATAGTCTCTAGTGGGAGAAGTTCTATTGATTCCAGTCAGGGCTTATGGATGCAGGTTCTTGCAGTGAGGAAAGGTGTTCCTATACAGCTGATACAGCATTCACGGTGGTCCCGGTACTCCCCCACAAGGGTCCCCACTCACCAGATCCAACTCCCCGCCAGGGGTACACAGCATGTAGTATAGGCTTCCCAGTTTACCGCTATACCTACATATACCTACTACTTTCATATCTGTCTTCTATATATATATATATATATATATATATATATATATATATAATACATTCTTCAAATGTGCTTTAAAATGTATGGTTTTCCCTTTCATGAACAAGAAAATAATGACGTTTGCTGTTTGGCTGGTATAAAAATGCTATGGGGCTGGTATGAATTTTTTTTCAGGGCTGGATTTTATTCCCAGTCCGGCCCTGCCTCTGGTCAACGTGTCCCACTGTGTGTCACTTCAGATGAGGGCAGGAACAAAGTACTAGGCTCTGATTGTTGAGAGGGCCATAACCACTCTGACCCTATCCATTCATCTGTGGACTCTTCATCCTCCGAATCAGGATCTGTATCTTGGGATCTAGTAACCGGCCTAGATGACCTGGAAGTTGAGGGTAAGTCCAGAGGATCAGATATAGGAGGCATCCGGACAGCCTCAGTGATGGGCAACAAGTGGTTCCTGTGCCAAGTCTTTAAAGGGCCCACACTCCCCTCCGGCCTAATCTGGTATACAGGGAGGTCAGGTAATTTTTTACATACAATGTACGGCTGAGACCTCCAGCGGTCAGCTAACTTGTGCTTTCCTGGGATACCCAGATTCCTTAATGACACTCGATCTCCCGGCTGTAGGTCTTGAATCCTGACTTTCAAGTCAAAGTTCCTTTTATTCCTCTGCTCCCGTTTATCTGAGCTAGCATGAGCCTTCTCATAGGCTGTCTTTAGACTCTTCCTTAGTCGGTCTACATAGCCCTTATAGGAAGTTACGGATGTATGATCCCGGGATATTCCAAAAGCCAAATCAACTGGTAGTCGGGCTTCCCTTCCAAACATCAAACGGTAGGGTGAGTATCCAGTTGCATCATTCATGGTGCAATTGTATGCATGCACAATGGCAGCCACATGCTTGCTCCAGTACTGCTTCTTTTCTGAGCTCAATGTTCCCAGCATGTTCAAAACAGTCCTGTTAAAACGTTCAGGCTGGGCATCCCCCTGAGGATGATAGGGAGTAGTTCTGGTTTTGTCTATGTTCAATAGATCTAACAGTTTTTGTATCAACTTGCTTTCGAAATCTCTCCCCTGGTCGGAATGGATTCGTTGCGGTAACCCGTGGTGAACAAAAACAATTTCCACTAGTACTTTGGCTACTGTCGAAGCTTTCTGATCCTTAGTTGGATATGCTTGAGCATACCTAGTGAAATGGTCGGTCACTACAAGGACATTTCCTAGCCCACTCAAATCAAGCTCCAGGCAGAGAAAGTCTATTCACACCAGCTCCAGTAGACCCAGACTTTGAAGATGGCCCATTGGGGCAGCTTGACGAGGTAAAGTTTTCCTTTGAATACACCGGATGCAGGAATGGCAGTATCCTTCAACTTCAGCCCTCATACCTGGCCAGTAAAACCTGTCTCTGACTAGCTGGAAGGTCCTCTCAGGACCTAAGTGGCCGTGATGGTCATGAAGTGCAGCTAACACGGTCTCTCTGTGTTTACTGGGTAGGAACATTTGCCATTTTTCTTCAGGACCATCAGAGGGGCCCTTTCGGTAGACCACCCCTTGATGTAGCTGCAACCTATCCCACTGTTTATGCACCAGCCGTGCTTCCTTTGAGGGACTGGTAAGGAGTACACTGGGATTGTGATCTTCCAAAGCCTCTGAGGCCCCGTACACACGGTCGGACAAAACCGATGAGAATGGACCGAGGTTCAGTTTCATCGGTCCAAACCGACCGTGTGTATAGCCCATCGGTCTGTTTTCCTTCAGTCCAAAAATTTAAAACATGCTTCAAAACCGAACTGATGGACCGCTGCCCGATCGGTCCAAACGGATGGTTAGTACAGAAAGCATCGGTTCAAAACCCGCGCATGCTCAGAATCAATTTGACCCATGCTTGGAAGCATTGAACTTAGTTTTATTCAGCATGTCGTGTGTTTGACGTCACCGCGTTCTGACCTGATCGGTTTTTGTAACGATGGTGTGTACACACATCAGACCATAAGGCCACTTCAGCGGTGAACAGATGAAAACGGTCCGTCGGACCATTCTCATCGGTTTGGTCTGACCGTGTGTACGCGGCCTAAGACTAACCTTCCAAGGGGATCTTCTTCTTTATCTCTCCTTAGATCCTTCTTTGACAGCTTGGGTAGGTCTTCACTCCCCATTTGGGTCACATTACAGTAGAACTTGGGCACTCCCACTGCCAAAACTCCTATCTCTTCGGCTCTGGGCCCCCCCTTATCTGTAACTCTGTTCCTTTGCACAGAGCACGCACCCCATCAGAGGTTATTTGAGTCCACTCTTTTTCAGTCACAGCTGATCCATGAGGCCTTCTAGAAAGTGCATCAGCATCTCTATTTCCCACTCCTGGCTGGTACTTCAGGCCAAAATTGAATCCTGAAAGGGCTGTTAGCCATCGATTTCCTGTGGCATCCAACTTGGCTGTGGTTAGAAGGTAAGTGAGGGGGTTGTTGTCAGTTCTCACCACAAATTTGGCCCCATACGAATAGTCTGAGTTTGTCTACAGCCGCCCATTTTAATGCAAAGAACTCAAGCTTGTGGGTTGGATAATTTTTTTCAGAAGAGGTTAAACTCCTGCTCACATAAGCAACCGGGCGTAGATGGCCGTCGTGCTCTTGGTATAACACCCCACCCAAGCCTTCTCTACTGGCATCCACATGTAACTCATAAGGTCTAGAGGTATCTGCATAGGCCAGCACAGGTGCGGTGGTTAAATTCTTTTTGAGCTGAAGAAATGCCTCTTCACACTTGGGATTCCACTGGTCACAGATGGACTCTTTGGACTTCCGGGGTCCCGAATTGATCTTCACCGATTTTTCTGACCCAGGAACATCGTCCTCGTCTTCCGCCGTTAACAATTCGTTTAAAGGTTTGGCAATTTTTTGCGCATCCCTCCACAAACCTCCTATAATAGGAGCAGAACCCCAGGAATAACTGTAACTCTGTCACATTGGTTGGCCTAGGCCAAGAGGTGACAGCTTCCAATTTCTCTGGATCTGTTGATATCCCCTCTGCGGAGACAATGTGGCCAAGGTAGTGAACTGAGGGCTGGTAGAACTGGCACATTTCTCTGGAAAGTTTGAGGCATTCGTCATGAATCCGTTTCAGCACTTTCTCCAACCTTTGTTCATGCTCTTCCAGAGTCCTTCCAAACACATGATGTCATCCAGGTACACCAACACTTCAATCAAGTTCATGTCCCCCACAGTCTTCTCCATCAGCCTCTGGAAAGTGGCAGGGGCCCCTGACAACCCCTGTGGCATCCGGTTGAATTCAAAGAAACCCACTGGGGTAATAAAAGATGTCTTCTCTCTGTCTTCTTCGTCCATGGGAATTTGGTAATAACCACTCTTAAGATCCATTACACTGAACCACTTAGCTCCTGTCAGGCTCTGGAGTGCATCCTCGATCCGAGGTGTGGTATACTGGTCAGAAATAGTTTGCTTGTTGAGGGTCCTGTAGTCAATGCATAACCTCAACGAGCCATTCTTATTTCTCACCACCACTATAGGGAAAGCGTAAGGACTTCTGGACTCCCTGATGGTCCCAGTCCTCTTTAATTCTGCTACAGTAGTTGTTCCCTGAGGTCTTCCAAATCCGTCAGAGGGACTCTTCGGACTCGCTCTCTGAAAGGCTTATCTTCTTTTAATCAAATTCTGTGGGTGGCACTCTTTGCACATCCGACATAAAACTACGTTTTTGAAAAAATCTTCTGCCACCTGTCAAGTTGAGCCTTCACCCTCTCCCTCTATTCTGGTGGGAGTTCAGCACAGTCAGGTTTATGGCCCTTCTTTGGGCCTTCTATCTTCTTGCCTTCCTCTATGTCAGAGGGGGCAACTGGGGTGGCTTGGTGTACCCGGCCCAGTAGCACTCTAGTCGACACCTCCACAGGACTAGTGGTAGTGTTCCTGATGCTGACGGACACTCTTCCATGATTTATCTCCAACCCCTTCAGCGGGATCATCTCTGGGATCACCTCTTCTCCTTCTGAATGTCTGGCTGGGTCAGGTTCTAGGACGAGGAAGGGGCCTGGCTGAGACCAAGTAAACTTCACTGAGGCCCTCAAACAAGTCACTTCTCCTGGGTAGAGGGTTTTCACGTCCTTTCCCAGCCGCCAAATCTTCCCCACTCCTTCTTCAGGGGCCTTCTTCTCCATCACCAATTGGTGGTAGACTCTCCTTAACATCGGATGGACCCTTTGTGTGGAAATCTCAGTTGCCTCAGTCAAGGGAGCCAACAGTCTTCTGACTAAATCCGTATTTGTCCCTATGATAAGGGAACTCTTGTGAGTCCCTGGCGGCCGGGGGCAGACTATCGCCAATGCGTCAAAGGTTTTTGCTGCTCCCGCTACTGAAGGATTGAAGGTTAAACGTATTGATACTGTAGGTACCCATCATAAGGGAAACTTTGAGTTCCAATGCCCCATATTTCCAGCTCCTCCAGCTTCTGTAAAGGCAGGTGAGAAAGGTATTTATCATAGAAGTCTCTATACAGAAGAGTCACTTGGGCCCCGGTGTCCAGGAGGGCTCTGCTGTAAATCCCTTCTACTTAGATGGCGACTAACGGGGAGGGCCCCTCTAATTTCTCAGGAAACTTCCGAGGCGTAGCTTCTTTTTTCTTTCCTGCAACTCGTACCCTCACTCCTTCCTTCTGGAAAAAATGTTTTTGCTTTCACTCTACTGCTTGGGGAAAAGGTATAAGGTGGCCTTGAAAAAGATATTCTCTCCTTTATTCGCTGTTCTATGGGGTCTCTGTTTTCTTCCTGCTTCATCTTGGAGTTATCTACAGTAGGCGGGCACCCGGTTGACTCCTTCACCAGGGCCCTCTGAAATTTTCCGCTGGCTTGTACATTGGTTTACTAGCCTTAGTTGATACCTTTTATTTTAAAACTTCATAGAACATAAAAACTTTAGCCAAATGGCTCCTTACTAGAATGGGTGCCACAATCCCGGCACTGAGGCTGTGGGTATGAATCAGTGGAACAGTGGAAAGGAGGATCCCTGTTGCGGTGTGCTGTAGCAGTCCAGCTACTGATGTAGCATGCGTGTCAGCGCCGACAACCAGCAGACCTGGAAGTGCGTCGTACGTGAATAGTGTACGCCTCAACGTACGTTTCGTATGGATTACGTCATCAGGAAGCGTCTAGTAAGGAGCCATTTGGCTAAAGTTTTTATGTTCTTTGAAGTTTTAAAATAAAAGGTATCACACTATTGTGGTCTCTCTTCCTGTATATGCATCTCCTACTGACTGCGAGATTGGAATTTGATCATACGGGACAGGGTTCCCAAAAGGCTCATTTGACTTATTTTTAATTAAAGAGTCAACGGGAGTTGGTAAGGAGCCATCTTTTATTTGAGCACGTCGGGTGTTATGTTTAATAGCATGGTGAAAGCTATATGAGCACGGATTATCTTCCTCAGCAATCAAAACATTTTTGCACATATTCAAGTGTTTATTTTGGAAAGCATTGAATGCATCACCGTTGGGACTTTTATCTTATTTTTATTTGCACTTTTGCAATTTGAATTTGCATGGACTATTGTTACGCATTGATACACATTTATTTATGTTAAAGAAGAGTTCCACCCAAATTTGGAACTTCCTCTTAACCCACTCCTCTCCCCCTTACATGCCACATTTGGCATGTAATTTTTTTGGGGGGGGAGTGGGGGCTTCAGGAAGAGTGGGACTTCCTGTCCCACTTCCTCCTTCCTGTAGGCGACTAAGCTTAATCGCCTACAGGAAGGGGCTGCTGTAGGCGATCGCCTAGGACACGTCACAGGTCCTAGGCGATCTCCTGACCAATTACACGGCGCAGCGCCGGGCCGCGCTGCTCGCGCATGCGCAGTGGGTGCCCGGCCGTGAAGCCGAAAGCTGTCACGGCCGGGTGCCCACACTGAGAATGAAGACGCCGGCCGGGGAGGGGGGGAGAGGAGCGGAGCCCCGGCCGGCGCGTCGCTGGAGCGCTGGAGCAGGCAAGTGTCTGTTTATTAAAATCCAGCAGCTACACTTTTTGTAGCTGCTGACTTTTAATAAACATACAAATTGGCTGGAACTCCCCTTTAAGTGTATTATTATTATTTTTATTTTTATTTTAGGTATTAGGGTATAACCTATTTGTAATTGCACGTAGCGCCCCCTACCCTACCAAATCCATGTGCTCCTCTTATGACCTGTTGGAACCTCTTTTCATCCACCACTCTGGGATCTATCCCCTTTTTCAACAGTATCTGGTGTAGGATCTTATCCAATCGGCCAACAAAATCAGACAGCTTTTCTCCTTTCTTCTGAAAACAATGCTCCAATTGGTAGTGAAGTTCTCTGGTGTTTTCAGTCCTCCCGAACACATTCTGCAAAACATCTAGATAGTCCTGTGCAGTGCACATATCTTTACTGAGCTTCAGGTTACGTATGGCCTCCAACGCGGGCACTCTAAGGCCGAGTACTCACGATCAGACATGTCCAATGAAACCGGTCCGCGGACCGTTTTCATCGGACATGTCTGCCCGGGGACTGCCCAGGGACTTCTGTTCGATGGCTGTACACACCATCAAACAGAGGTCCGCGCGTAAACAATACGTGGGGCGTGTCCGCGATGACGCGGTGTCCCTGCGACAATGACGCGGCGACGTGGGCGGCCTGCCTTTAAAATGCTTCCACGCATGCGTCAAAGTCATTCGACACATGCAAGGGATGGCGGGCGGCAGGACATGTACGGTAGGTCTGTACAGACGACCGTACATGTCCGGGCGGACAGGTTTCCAGCGGACTGTTTTAAAGCAAGTCCAGGAAACAGTTGTCCGCTGGAAACCTGTCCGATCAGCCCGAAAATGGTCCGCTCGGGCCTACACACAACCAAACATGTCTGCTGAAACTGGTCTGCGGACCAGTTTCAGCAGACATGTTTGGTCGTGAGTACGGGGCCTGAGACTCTCCATGATCCTTTGCTTCTTATGCTGTTCGGGAACTCTCCACTCTTCCAGAGGCTGAGTGGCATGATCCATCCATTCTTCAAAACCATCCTCTGAGGATGGTACAGGATGTCTCGCTGAAAAGTTCCTGAGCTTCCGGTACTCTGTTACCAGGTAATCTGAGGAATCCTTCTTACATTGAGCCACAATTTCTCCCAGAACGGCACATAATTCCGGGCTAATGTCCTTTAGTGATGTGGAATCAGGTCCTGCTGCCTTTTGGTCTTTTGTGGTACTGGGTGCTGACGTACTTGAAGAGGTAGGGGCGTCTTGTTCTTCCAAAGGATGTATCAGAATAAGCTCCACACTATCTGGAGTATTTACACTGGCGCCCTTAAAGTTATCTGGAATCTCTTCTCTCCACTCACATAGAGCATAGGTGTGAGGACTTGTGTTATCTACCCATATGTCCACCATCCATAGCTTTCTGTTCTTGGATAATGTTTTCAGAATGGGGAGTAACTGTTCTGCCCCATGTGGAAGAAAAATATATTTTAAATATATTTTAAAAAAAACATTCTTAAGCCCCATACACACTATAGGATTTTCTGCTGATTTTTGTCTTCACATTTACCAAAACCATATAATATGAGGACAAACCTTAAGAGTTTCATATTGTATGCCATCAGGCAGGCCCTTGCACTACATGGTTTTGGTAAATCTGAAGACAAAAATCAGCAGAAAATCCTATAGTGTGTATGGGGCTTAAATATATTTTTCTCAAATATATTGCCATATATTCGAAATGATACAATTTTGGCCAGATTCAATATATTTGTGAATATATTTTGGAATGCATTGTGAAATATGTTGCAAATATATTCATAAATATATGTTAAATGTACTTCTGAATGCATTTATCAATAGATTTATGCAACCATAAATATATTGCAATGTGCATTTTGAAATGCATTGTGAATATATTCAGAAATATATTGCTAAATGCATTCAGAAGTACATTTCACATATATTTCTGAATATATTCACAATGCATTCCAAAATGCACTTTGCAATATATTTATGGCTGCAAAAATATATTGCTAAATGCATTCAGAAGTACATTTAACATATATTTATGAATATATTTTCAACATATTTCACAATGCATTCCAAAATATACGCACAAATATATTGAAATATATTTTTGAAATATATTGAATCTGGCCAAAATTGTAGCATTTCAAATATATGGTAATATATTTGGGAAAAATATATTAAGAATGTTTTTTTTAAATATATTTTAAATATAAATATAAATGTACTTCTGAATGCAAAATACATTCCTATTACATTTTGAAATGCTGTGTATTTATATATTGTATTTTATATATTGTAGGCCTATAAAACCAGCAAACATTTGAAAAAAAAACAATAACACAGTACAATACACACAACTTTATTATCATGTAAATATACAAAAATTACAACACAGGGAATAGAAAGTGGTGTTAACGGTGGTAAATGACATTAATGACATAAAAGTTTATTTGTGGTATTCTGATGAGTTTCCTGATGTTTCCCTTCAGGTGATATTTCAACGCCGCAATTTTTCTCGTAACAGCGTCACTGTTCACACCTTATGAAGTCCCAGTAAACTTTGTCAAAGTAGCAGCTTTAAAAAGTAAATGGAAAATATTAAGGAAAGAGGGGGGGGGGGGTTTCCTCGCGCTAGGAGAATGAATATAAATGAATTTCAAATGGATAAATAAATAAATAAATAGTGAGTAATTCCAGCAGCAACGCTAAACATGTGATATACACGCAAAAAGAAAAAAGATGAGTTGCGCTAGGAGTCGCAACTTAATGCGAAAATAATGTAAATAAATAAATGCATAAATGAATAAATAAATAAAGTGCTAGTGCAAAAAATAGCAAAAAAAGATGATGCCCAAACAGTTATGGAAAAAACCTTTCGGAGTAAATACAACAATCTGCTATTTGGGACCAAACGCTTAGAAAACTTTGTTAGTCCATTAGAATTGCATACTAATCAATTGTTAGGCAGTCCAAAATGAGAGGGGAAATCAACAGCAGAACCCCAAAACATATGAATGTCCAAATAGATGGGCAAAAAACAGTTGCAGAGTAATAAAATGATCCAAATATTGAACAGCCTCTGGTCTCTGGTCAGAAGTAGAGTTGAGCGGACACCTGGATGTTCGGGTTCGGACCCGAACCCCGACTTTGAAAAAAAGTTCGGGTTCGGGACCGAACCCGAACCCGGACTTTGACCCGAACCCGAACCCCATTGAAGTCAATGGGGACCCGGACTTTTGACTATAAAAATGTCTCTAAAAAACTAAGGGAAAGTGCTGGAGGGCTGCAAATGGCAGCAAAATGTCGGGAAGAGCATGGCAAGTACTCTGGAAATAAATGTGGATAGGGAAATAACTCAAAATAACCTAAAAAAAATTAAAATAAAAAATATAATGATTTTGACCTTGGAGGACGAGGTCCATACAGTTTTGTTCAAAATTATTCAACCCCCCAATGCTGTAAAGGGTTTTAGGGAATTTAGTGTACATTTGTAATTGTATTCAGAATGAAATCCTACAAGGACTTCATAAAGAACCATATGCAACTAAAATGATATCAATTGGTTTTGTAATACAGTAGTAAATGCAAAATTCAAGGCAATGGGCACTGTTGAAACGCTACCTGGTCGTGGCAGAAAGAAAATGCTGACTTTGACTGCTGTGCGCTACCTGAAGCGTAGAGTGGAGAAACGTCCCTGTGTGACTGTTGAGGAACTGAGAAAATATTTGTCAGATGTGGGTACTGAAGTTTCTGCTCAGACAATACGGCGCACACTGCGTAATGAAGGCCTCCATGCCAGAACTCCCAGGCGCACCCCCTTGCTGTCTCCAAAGAATAAGAAGAGTCGACTGCAGTATGCCGAAAGTCATGTGGGCAAACCACACACATTTTGGGATTGTGTTGTGTGGACTTATGAATCAAAATTACAACTGTGTGGGCCCATGGATCAACGCTATGTTTGGAGGAGGAAGAACAAGGCCTATGATGAAAAGAACACCTTGCCTACTGTGAAGCATGGCGGGGGGTCAATCATGCTTTGGGGCTGTTTTGCTTCTGCAGGTACAGGGAAGCTTCAGTGTGTGCAAGGTACCATGAATTCTCTTCAGTACCACCAAGGAGATATTGGATGACAATGTGATGCAGTCCGACACAAACCTGAGGCTTGGGAGACGTTGGACCTTTCAACAGGACAATGATCCCAAGCATACCTCCAACTCCACTAGAGCATGGTTGCTGATTAAAGGCTGGAACATTTTGGAGTGGCCATCGCAGTCACCAGACTTAAATCCGATTGAGAACCTCTGGTGGGACTTAAAGAAAGCAGTTGCAGTGCGCAAGCCTAAAAATGTGACTGAAGGTGGAAGCGGCGGTGTAGGAGGAGGAGGTAGCCAACACAGCAGGTTTTGGTTTTTAATTGATTTATTTTTTAAATTAGGGTAAACCCCAAAATAGTTAGACAGATCTAGGGTTGCTACCTCATCCCTTTAAACCTGAACACAGAGTTACACAGGTTCTGGGGCTAATTTAATGTCGATAGACTCGATAAGGCACCAAGTGAGTTTCATTAACAGCACCTTTATCAGCCAGAGAACCTGTGTAATTAATATGTTTTTGCTTTGAAAGCGATGAAATGGCAACCCTAGAAAGCTCAGAAAAAAAAATGGCTGGGTAAGGCCGGCCCGGTGTCTATTCTGCACAAGGTACGGACAAGGGGGGCGTGGCCTGGACATGGCTGAGTGAAGCTGCTTTCTCCTCGAGCTCCCGGCCTTGTCCTCCCCTTTACCGGCCAAAACAGCAGAAAAGTCGGCATGCAATCGACTAAGAAGCGCAACACTAAAACTAACACCCGGGTGACAAGATCTAATACACCAGCGAGGGATTTGCGCCAGTATTTCCAGTACCAGGCTCAGGCTTCCCCGGGGCCAGAGCGACGGCACCACGAGGCACAGCACGGGCCAACCTGGCAGACGCACGGGAGAGTGGTGAGTGGCTCCTGTCCCCTGACGACCCAGAACAGACACCCGAGCCAACGGCAACCCCGAGGCCCCCAGACCTACATATGGATTCCCCGTCCTTCTCCCCGGGGGGCTCCTCGGCGGAGCAAGAGATTCGGGCCTTGCTGAAGGCCCTACCCACGCGGTCTGATATAGAAGCCCTGATACTAAAATTAGAAGAGACTCACCGCCGCGATTTCCAGGAGGTGAGGGCAGAGGTGTCTACACTGACAGAAAGGGTGACATCGGGTGAGGTGTCATTTTCGGCCCTGTAACAACGGGTGGTAGGCCTGGAACGGGCGAGGGACCAGCACCGAGACGCGGCGATCGCCCTACAGCTCCACCTGGAGGACGTGGAGGACCGGAGCCGCCGCAACAACGTGCGGCTCCGGGGAGTGCCGGAGACAGTTGGGGCAGAGGACCTGGAGGAGAAGATCCAGGAGTTATTCCGGGAGATTCTGGAGGAGCCTACGGCAGTGGTGGAGATCGATAGAGCACATCGAGTTATGGGCCCCAGAATGGAAGACCTAGACAGACCACGCGATGTCCTCTGCAGGCTGTTGAGGTATGCCCAAAAGGAGCGTATTGTCCGAGGGGCATGGGAACGCGGCGAAGTGCGGGTGGACGGAGCACCGGTCACGGTCCTGCCAGACCTGTCCAGGGCAACTCTCCGCCGCAGGGCAATGTTGAAGCCGGCGCTGGAACTCGCCAGGCAACTGGGCTTTACATACAGGTGGGGTTATCCACTCTCGGTCACGTTCAGAAAGGAAGGACGGGCCTACACGGTACAGTCCCCTGCGGACCTGCCTGGACTGTTCAGATTCCTGGGAGCGGAGCCGGTGCAGATTCCGGACTGGCTACAGAACCTACCACGCGCATCTGGAAGATCGGGGCCCTCCAGCTACAGAGTCGCAGCACAGCCTCACCAGAGACGCCAGGACAGACGACGCCAGCGAGCACCATCCGGAGATGCACTACAGGGGTGACGTGAGTAGGCCTTGCGCTGCAGCCCACAGTACACGCTACATCCCCGTACCCCTGTACACGACACACTATCCCTGCCGTCACTAGGAGCTGCTGGAATCCCCCTTGCATAGGCTATGACGTCCTGACATATTGAGTTGTCGGGGTATATTATCCCTCATCCGTTCCTTCCTTTTCAATGATTGCTGTAAACCTCCTACCACACTATCCCGAGGTATCAGGGTACACCCGCAGGCACAGACTTAGCTGGACAGGCCCTCGGTTGCAGCCCACACCTTACACGGACACGGGGGAGGAGGGTGGAGGTTGGCAATTATCCCCCCCCTTCCTTTTTAATGAAGAGCGTGGGAGAACCATGCGATGCGGGACCTCAGCCCACCTGACACTGGCATTCCCTGCCGGACCGTAATTTCTTCGCGGCACAAGAGTACACCGAGCTGATCCTGTGCGTAAGGATATCCTCCCCCCCCCCCCGCCTCAAGGCTCTGTACACCTGGTTATATGTGTTTTTTTTCTTTTTTTTATTCTTGCGGGGTCGGAAGGGGAGGGGGTGGAATGTCTGTAAGGAGAGAGAAGGTGGACATGGTACCAAACTGTACTTTGGGACATGCTATACAGTGGGCGGGATGTGGAACAGGATGGGGAGGGTGTGCATTGGAAGCGCTAGGATACAGGGCTAGGCATAAGGTTTATTGGGAAGGAAATAATGTGACGGGAGGAGGGGGGCGGGGGGGGGAAGTGGATGGTGCGGCTGCCCATTGAAATGGTCTCACGTAATAGACATATCAAACTGTTCAGATGCTTGGCGGGGGACTCTCCCCCGGGGGGGAGGAGCGGAGTTAGCACTCCACGCTGAGGGACATGTTGTAAAGACCTACTAGGTTTAATTTGTTGAAGTGCTTTATGGCCCTATCTTTAATTGTTCCTCTTGTTTCCACCTTAATATTGCCTCTCTAAGAATGTTGTGTTTATCCTTGCATGTGTGTTATACTTGATTGCAATGTAGGCTTTAATCTTAACGAGATCAGCAGCCGGTGGGGGGGGGGGGAGGGGGTACCGGGAGCTTGCTCTATTGGCCCTGTCCACCCACCTACCCACTTAGGCCTGCGCTCAATTGCCAGTGATTCACTGGAGAGTGCTTTTAGCTACTTGAGCTACATTAGTGTTTCTACCTTGGCCACACGCCCTTGTGTAGGCCTCCTAAATCTATACATCTTACTCTATACCCCGCTATTACCCCCTCTTGTCTCCCTCTACTTTCTCAGTCACACGTATTGTGAGGACTGGACCCCTCCCCCCCCCCTCCCAGACCCCTCCCTACCTATTAGTGTCAGGGAGTTCGCCCCTTTGGTGACTCGCGATCATGGACAGACTAAAAGTGGTATCACTAAACGCTAAGGTATTGAACATCCCGGAAAAGAGGAGAATGCTCCTACACGACATGCGCCGCTTGGGAGCGGATTTGATTATGATCCAGGAGACACATTTTAGAGACCAAAATCTACCCCTACTAAAAAATAGATATTACCCCACAGTATACCACTCCAATTATACAGAAACAAAGTCCCGGGGGGTCTCCATATTGATATCGGCCAGAATTCCATGGTCGCACGGGGAAGTTAAATTGGACGAAGCAGGGCGCTACCTTTTTCTGAAGGGCAAAATCGGCCAAACGCAGGTTACCCTCGCGAATTTATACGCCCCAAATGATCACCAAGACACATTCCTGACCAGACACTTAAGCAAACTGTCACGCTTTGCGGAGGGCCAACTAATTATAGGGGGTGACCTTAACATCCCATTGATCCCGACGGAGGACACGTCGACGGGCACTTCCTCTACCTCTAGAGACTCTCGAAAACGAATACATGCGGCGATGCACTCAGCTCAGCTGATGGATACTTGGCGCCTCTTCCACCCTGGAGAGAGGGACTATACCTTCTACTCGAAACCGCATGGGTCCTATTCGCGGATAGACTACTTCTTAGTACCCCACAGGCAGCTGGACGCGGTCAAGGAGGTAACGATCGGATCCATTACGTGGTCTGACCACGCCCCGATCACGTTAGTCTACGCCTTGGCAGAAGCCCAGTCCACACAGAGGCGGACTTGGCGGCTGAACGAGAGCCTATTACAGGACTCTGACACCATGTCGGAAGTGGTCAAGGAGGTGGGACACTATTTTGATACGAACATGACACAAGATAGTACTGCGGGTGTGGTGTGGGAAGCCCATAAGGCGGTCGTGCGGGGGCTTTTAATTAAACATGGATCCAGGCTGAAGAAAGTGAGGACGGAGCAGTTAAATGCTCTGCTTGCTAAGCTACACATACTGGAGGCCCAACACAAGCAGAATCCGACACCCCAAGTGGGTTCGGACCTGAATATTATCCGTAAGCAGATCACGGACTTGTTACACTATAAGGCAAAGGCAGCGATGCAAGTATGCAGACGAAAAATTTACGAGTCGGGAAACAAGTGTGTGAGGATGTTGGCACAGGCGATCCGCAAGCAGAACATGGCGTCATATATCCCACATATAGTAACAAGGGATGGGAAAAAGATATCAGTACCACATCAAATCTCACAAGAATTTAAGACCTTCTATTCCCATCTCTACAACCTCCCCTCCCCGCATGCGGACCCCGACCGGGACTTGACATCTGCATACCTAGACAGCTCCTGCATGCCGACACTGACATCAGACATAAGGGAGACACTGGAAGAACCAATCACCCTATCAGAGATTCAGGCGGCACTAAAATCCTCAAAACCAGGCAAGGCCCCAGGCCCGGACGGCCTCACCACTGCTTATTACAAATCCCTACTCCCGACTCTGGGTAACCGGATGGTAGACCTGTTTAACACGGTGGGATCGGAGGGCACATTTCATATAGACACCCTGCAAGCGCAGATAGCAGTAATTCATAAGGAGGGTAAGGACCCCAGTCAGTGTGGCAGCTATCGCCCCATATCCTTGCTAAACACCAACATAAAAATATTCACGAAAGTGATTGCCACCAGATTCCAACAATATCTCCCTGACCTTATACATCTGGATCAAGTGGGCTTTGTCCCAACCAGAGAGGCCAGGGATAATACGACTAAGGTACTGAACCTGTTACATGTAGCGAACAAGACAAAGGTCCCATGCGTTTTTGTAGGTACGGATGCCGAAAAGGCATTAGACCGAGTGAACTGGCAATTCATGTTTTCCACCTTGAAACATGTAGGGGTGGGGCGGAGGATGCTTCACTGGATAACAGCGGCATATACGAACCCCACGGCCAGGGTGAGAGCGAACAGCACGTTGTCGGACCCATTCCCGATCACTAACGGGACTAGGCAGGGATGCCCATTGTCACCCCTCCTGTTCGCTCTGACCCTGGAGCCCTTCCTACAACACGTCAGGCGGAACCCAAATATCTCCGGGATAACAGCGGGGGAAGGTCACTATAAAATCTCAGCCTACGCTGACGACATGCTGTTCTCCCTGACCAATCCAGCGGTGTCCCTTCCAAATTTGATGCGGGAATTCGAAGACTATGGTCGGTTGGCCAACTTAAAAATCAACTTTACAAAATCTGAGGCAATGGGAGTGGGGATTCCCCAACAGCAACTAAGACGACTCAAACAGGACTTTAAACTGAAATGGACGGACGTAGCATTGACATATCTGGGTACGCGCATCCCGCCGAAACTTTCTGACATCTACAAACTTAATTTCCCCCCCCTACTTAGGACAGTCCAGTGGCTACTGAAAGAGTGGACCACGGGACTACACTCGTGGTTCGGGAGAAACAGCATCCTAAAAATGACCATACTGCCGAAATTTATATACTTAATGCAGGCTCTCCCCATTCACATCCCGACGACATACTTTAAGCAAACGCAGACCGCATTCGGGGAGTTTCTCTGGGCGGGGAGGCGCCCCCGGGTACAGAGAACAGTACTCTACCTACCCAAACTGAACGGGGGACTGGCTATGCCAAACATAAAAACGTACTACCAGGCGGCGCAGCTGAATCGGCTCATAGACTGGTTCCCGTCACGGATCGCTTAAACTTTGGCCCCGACTGGAACAGGAGCAGAGCGAGGTCCTACTGAGACGTGCCCCGTGGTGCCAAACCCTACAACGAATAGACGTACACCATGACGCGATAATAGGAAACACCATTAAGATCTGTTCCAGACTGCTGAGACAGGGCCGCCTGGCGTCGGAAGTCTCACCCCTGCGCCCAATCCTGGGCAACCGGGGCTTTACGCCTGGACTTGTTGATACCAGGTTTGCCACCTTAAGCGAGTCGGGTTATTTCCAGGCCTCACACTTCAGCGAGTCGGGTAGATGGAAGACGCTGGTGCAGTTGATGGACAGCTCGGGCAGTTTCCGGCTGGACTTCCTGAGGGCCGGTCAGTTGAGCCACTTCCTTAGAACCATGACACCCCCCCCCCGCAGGCCATCCCCTTACGTCACTGGAGGAAATGTGCGTGGAGACGGGAGCGCTACCTCATGCGCTCTCATTACTTCACGCACTACTGGTGGAACCCCCAGAGGGCTACCAACTCCCGAGCCTTGGGAAATGGGAACGAGACCTGGGATCCCAATTCACAACTAATAGGAGACAACATATCTTAACATTCACGCACAAGTCATCGATTTGCGCTAGGGTCCAGGAGACCAATTATAAGCTGCTGACGAGGTGGTATAGAACCCCGGTCGTGCTGAATAAACTGTTTCCAGATGTGTCGGACCTATGCTGGAGATGCCAGCTAGAGAAGGGGACTCTGATGCATATTTTCTGGTCGTGCCCACGTATTAGGCCATACTGGGAAGAAATCATGCGAATCACTCAAAAATTCACGGATCGCAGGGTGCCAGATGACCCGGCATACTTTCTGCTCCACGCGACAGACACCCCGGCGCGGATCTATAAAAAATCCATTGTGAGACATTTGCTAGACGCAGCTAAAGCCTGCGTTCCACTATGCTGGAAGTCCCCGCACCCACCGACTGTAGCCATGTGGCTGAAGAAGGTGGACGAGATTAGCTGGCTAGAGGATCTGGTCCTTTCAAAACAGGATAGAAACGAACAATACTCCCAGACGTGGCAGCTATGGACAATGTTCAAATACTCAGAAGAGGGCCAGGCCCTCAGAGGTGAACATTAAACCCCCCAGTTGGACTGAATCTCCTGTACCTGCCCCGGGGCCCTCTTGGGTGCAGGGCTGAGACAACCACGGGACACAGAAAGCCAAATAAAGATGGATGTCCATGATCGTGAGCCCCCCCCCTTACCCCCCCATCCCCGTTCTTACAACTACCCCTCTATTCTCTCCTCGCTGGTCTGCTTACTTGAGCAGTTCCCGCAATCTTTCTTCTTTCTTCCTAACTCATTTCGCTCTTGGAAAACGGAAAAGGAATGGGAGGCTGAGCCACGGTTTCATACTGTAATGTTTAGGCTACACCACTTGAATTTATATGCATGTATGCTGATTTCAGCTGTTGTTCTGTTGTTGATATGGTTCATGTGGACCAGCCTCGTATGATGTGTAAATAAAAAACAAAAAAAAAAAAAACAAGGTACGGACAACTCCTCTGGGATCCATGCCTGGTTCATTTTAATGAACGTGAGCTTGTCCACGTTGGATCTGGACAGGCGGCTGCGCTTGTCTGTGATAACGCCCCCTGCCGTGCTAAATACACGTTCAGACAATACACTGGCCGCAGGGCAGGCCAGCACCTCCAAGGTGTAAAGGGCAAGCTCAGGCCATGTGCCCAATTTGGAGACCCAGAAGTTTAAGGGGGCACACAGCCGTCATTCAGTACGTGTAGGGGTGAGCTCACATACTGCTCCACCATGTTGTTGAAATACTGCCTCCTGCTAAAACGTTCCATATCAGCTGGTGGTGCTTTTTGTTGTGGCGTGCTGACAAAGCTTTTCCACATTTTGGCCATGCTAACCCTGCCTTCTGAGGTGCTGGCGGTGCCCCTGCTGCGTTGGCGACCTCTTCCTCCTACTATTTTGCCTTCGCCTTCTGCTTCCACGTCTAACAGCGTGCGCTTGTACTCGCGCATCTTGCGTTCACGCTCCAGTGAGGGGATTAAGGACGGTACATTGTCCTTGTAACGGGGATCCAGCAGCGTGGCCACCCAGTAATCAGCACCTGTCATAATGTGCGAAACACGCCGGTCGTTGCGGAGACACTGCAGCCTGTAATTGCTCATGTGCGGCAGGCTGCCCAGAGGCAACGAAAAGCTGTCCTCTGTGGGAGGTGTATCATCTGTTTCCTCTGTATCCCCCCAGCCACGCACTAGTACTGGCCATGAGCTGGTCTGGATGCCATCCTGCTGTGAACATGGTTCCTCCTCCTCCTCCATGTCTTCCTCCTCCTCATCCTCCACAGCGTCATCCTCCAGAACTGTGCCCTTGCTAGACAATTGTCTACCTGGCCTTTGTTGGTGCACAAACCCACCCTCGGAGCCACTTGTGAATGACTGCCCTGAAAGCCTTTCAAACGATCCCGATTCCTCCTCCTCCTCCTCCTGTGCCACATCCTGTTCCATCATCGCCAGTAGGGTTTTTTCAAGGAGGCATAGAAGTGGGATAGTCACGCTGAGAGCGGCGTCATTGGCACTGGCCATGTTGGTGGAGTACTCAAAACAGCGCAGCAAGGCACACAGGTCTCGCATGGAGGCCCAGTTATTGGTGGTAAAGTGGTTCTGTTCCGCAGAGCGACTCACGCGTGCGTGCTGCAGCTGGAACTCCACTATCGCCTGCTGCTGCTCGCACAGTCTGGCCAGCATGTGCAAGGTGGAGTTCCACCTTGTGGGCACATCACATATGAGGCGGTGAGCGGGAAGGCCTGAAGTTACGCTGCAGCGCTGCCAGGCGAGCAGCAGCATGGTGAGAACGCCGAAAGTGCGCACAGACGGCCCGCACTTTCTGCAGCAGCTGTGGCATATCGGGGTAAGTTTTCAGGAAACTCTGCAGCACCAAATTCAGCACATGCGCCAGGCAAGGAATGTGCGTCAAACCGGCTAGGCCCAGAGCTGCTACGAGATTTCGCCCATTATCGCACACCACCAGGCCCGGCTTGAGGCTCAATGACGTCAACCACTCATCGGTCTGTTGTTCCATGTCCCTCCACAACTCCTGCGCGGTGTGTGGTTTTTCCCCCAAACAGGAAAGTTTTAAAACTGCCTGCTGGCGTATACCCATGGCTGTGCTGAAGTTGGTGGTGAGTTTCTTAAGCTGACTGGATGAGGAGGCGGCAGAGGATGAGGAAGCGGAGTAGAAGGAGTTAGGAACAGGAGGCAAACTGAAGCGCCCTGCAATCCTCGGTGGTGGAAGGACATGCGCCAAACTGACCACGTCAAACTGACCATCATTCTCACCTTCAGTCCCCTTCTAAACAAAGCCGTAAATTTGCTCAGCTGTTACACCATTATGATTTTATTGATGCTTGGAGGGAGGCCAATCCTACCACTCGAGACTATTCCCACTTTTCCAGGGCCCATAACCGTTATTCACGGATCGATCATGTGTTTCTCCCCTCGGGTCTGTCTGATCACGACCCCATAGTTTTGGTGTTCACTAATTTATCTGTCAGATTGGCTAAATCCCATTGGAGATTGAATGAATCATTACTTAGTGATGAGTCTTATTGTTTAGACATTCTTTCTCATTTGAGGGAATACTTTGATATCAATAGGGCGGGGGATACCACTCCTGCCATTAATTGGGCAGCCCATAAGGCCTCTGTATGGGGTTTTTTAATCCAGTTAGCATCTAAACTTAAAAAAGCTTGTGATGAGGTAATCAGTATCAAGACTAAGGAATACGAAAAGCTAGCGACTCAACACAAACACTCCCCACACCCTGACTTATTGGTTAGGCTTGACCAGGCACGTACGGAACTTAATGTTTGTCTAACCACTAGGGCGGAAAAACATTTACGGTGGACTAATCATAAATTTTTCACCTGGCGGGATCGACAGGGTTCGTTATTGGCACGTAAACTTTCCCCCAAACATTCTCACGTGGCTTTTCCAAAAATGGACTCTCAAATGGTAATCTCTCCCAACATCCCCATAAAGTTCTTCAGGAATTTGAAGATTTTTACGCTAAACTATATAACCCAACCCAAGGCCGCACCCCTGTCTCCATTAATGTTTTTTTGCACACCTTATCACTGCCATCTCTCACTGAAGCCCATAGAGAACTTATGGACCAACCAATTACCTGTGAGGAAATACAGACTACTATTAAAGTACTATCGTTACATAAATCTCCGGGCCCTGATGGCCTCTCTAATATTTACTATAAGAAATTCTCTGAACAGTTGGCTCCTCACATGGCTCTCTATTTCAATTTTTTGCGGGATGGCGGAAAAGTTCCTTTAGATGAAAATAGGGCATACATTAGTGTTATCCCCAAACCACATAAAGACTCCACTGACATTCTTAATTATCGGCCTATATCTTTAATTAATTGCGATCTTAAAATCCTGACGAAACTTTTAGCCATGCGTCTTGGTACTTTTTTAGAGCAATATATTCATAAAGATCAATCTGGATTTATAACCGGACGTCAAACGTTGGATCAGATTCGTCGTTCCATAGCGTTGATCTCTGCAGTACGTTCTAAATGGGATGCCCATGTGTCGAGGGAATTATTACTTCTATCTTTGGACCTTCATAAGGCCTTTGATAGCTTACATTGGGATTACTTATTTGCTACTCTGGAGGCTTTTGGATTTGGCTCTACTTTTATCTTATTGCTTAAACAACTTTATAGTAACCCATCGGCCCAGATTTCCGTTCGGGGTTATAAATCGGCATCATTTCCTATCCGACGCGGGACGAGACAGGGCTGCCCGCTCTCCCCTTTGTTATTTGCCCTAGCGATCGAACCTCTGGCTATATCAATTCGATCTCATCCTGATATACATGGCATTTGTTGTGGGCAGCGGGAGCATAAATGTTCCTTGTTTGCCGATGACATTCTCATGTATATCACAAATCCTCAATTGACTTTACCAAATCTTTTGACTCTGTTCCATCGGTTTTCTCGGATCTCGGGGCTCTCTTTAAATACCCAAAAGACGACGGCTCTTAATATTTCTTTGCCCACCTCGACAGTCTCGACCCTACGAACTCTCTATAATTTTCAATGGACGCAAAATTCATTGCCGTACTTAGGCGTCCAACTGACAGCCTCGATCGCTACTCTATATCGAGCCAATTATCCCCCACTTTTCAGTCGACTCCGGGAGGACCTTCGGCGATGGGCAGATTATCCTTTGTCCTGGTTTGGTAGAATAATCTCTATTAGGATGACATTTTAACCTAAGTTACTTTATTTTTTTAGGACTTTGCCAGTTGCGGTCCCGAGGGGGGATTTACAGCGATTACAATCAGATGTTCTCCGTTTTGTTTGGAACAATAAGAAACCGCGAATGAATAAATTGACACTGTATGTCTCCAAACAGTCTTGTGGACTTGGCCTCCCTAATTTGCAGGCTTATTATCAGGCGGCTCAAATAACCCAGCTTTCCTACACAACAGCCAAAGGTTCTACACCCCTTTGGGTCTCTATTGAGGCCCTTTCGTGCCACCCCTTTGCTATAGGCTCTTTAATGTGGCTTCCTGGTCGTCTTCGTCCCCCGATCTTATGCCCTACCCTATCCCATTCACTTGCGGTCTGGGATGGAGTACGACATCGCAAACCTCTGTCCTCCCCACATACTCCATTGGCTCCCGTTTTCTTTAACCCTGAATTTTCTCCCGGAATGACTCCAATGCTGTTCCTTTGGTGGCTGAACAAAGGGCTTTTTAGGATAGGAGACTATCTTGTTAGGGATCGACCCCATTCCTTGCAATATCTTACCGATACATTTCAGATGCCTTCTGGCGAGTTATTTAGATATAATCAGATTATTTATTTTATAAGATCTAAAATTAATCGGTTGGATGGACCCCTGGTTCTTACAAATTTTGAATTATCTTGCCAAACAAAAGGCCTTTTACGGGGAAGGATATCTACAGTATACACTATCCTTACTGATCCGAATACCAAGCTCCCTTACATGAAACAGTGGGAACGGGATTTGAATACCACGTTGGAATTATCAGATTGGCAGGATGTTGCCTTCGCTTTATCCAAAATATCTATTAACACTACATTGATTGAAGCAAATTACAAAACACTTCTACGTTGGTACTTCGTCCCGACCAGAGTCGCTAAAATGCACCCGTCCGCATCGCCCAATTGCTTCAGACGTTGTGGTCAGATGGGTACAATGCTTCATGTTTGGTGGCAATGCCCCGTGGTCACTAGATTTTGGATTCGCATATTTAATTTAATTTACTCGGTATCGGGGGTTAATTTACGTCGATCCCCGCAATCAGCGCTCTTTCATAAGTTGCCTGGTGAGGTTCCCAAGAAATCAATAAATCTAATCACATATGTGTTTTTAGCAGCAAGAATAACTATTGCTAGACACTGGAAGCAGTCGGTGGTTCCCCTTGATTATGTGAAGAATAAACTTAATTGGATCATGGTTAACGACAGACTCACCTGTATCCTTCGCAATTCTACTAAGAAGTTTGATATAACATGGGATCCGTGGATACGTTACATATCTCCACCTTAGGGTGCTTCCGGCTGGCCCTCTTCTCTTCTCTTCTCTCCTATTCTTTTCTTCTTTTTTTTTATTCTTCTCTTTCCTTTTCTTTTTTCTTTCAAAATATTTACTGTTGAATTGGCCATTGTTGTTATTGTGGCTAACTATAGGATGCTTTGACGGAATTTCTGTCTCTACATTGACATGATGCTGGTAGAAGTATATGAAGGGTTCCCCTTTTCTCCCCTTCCCTACTCTTCCTTATCCTCCCTTACCCTTCCTCCCTGTGTGCATCACTCTCAAGATTATGGGTTAATGTGGCTTCCTGAGACAACCACTAGTTGGACCCTAGGGAGTCAAGAATAAATCTCATTAGCTTCACTCTTATTTTATTTTTTATTTTTCTATTTCTTTACCATTTCATGAATGGTTTAACTACTGAAGAGGGGAAAGATACGGTATAAAGGGGACATACATTTTTTCCTTGATTATTCTCATGTCATATGGTTATATTAATGGGCTTTCCCGTTACTGTATTTTTTGTTGAGTCTCTTTTTTATCTACAGGTTTTATGTTTACGACTATTTGTATAAGTAATATAATTTGACAGAGCTCGATTGTTATTTCTGTCTTTGTCACTTGTGCCTTATACAACTTTGTTTATTTTCAATAAAAAATATTGAAATATAAAAAAAAAAAAGTTTTAACGTTGAATGTTTCGGTACCAAAAGAAAACCTACCTGTTTAGGCCTAGAGTACGACACTTGACAAGCAGATGAGCTCAACTCTTCAGATGGGTGTATCGTGTGCATCACCTTCTGTCCCACACAGTATGAACTGCCACCTTCAGTGCCATTAGCTGCGCTCTTGTGGTTTTCAAAGTATCCATTACGCCAGGAAAATCTATGGAAATGCATAAAAACATTTTAAGTAACATAATGGCCTATTTTCTCACTATATTCATTCATTTCATTTGTTAGAAATTGATTACTTGTGGAAAAATGTACTTTTAAATGATTAGAGGGTTTCCTCCAGTCTGTTGCTGACCCCCCACCAGATCAAAAATATTCCAGGAGGGTTTCACCCAAGGTAAAAGTAAAGATGTTCCACAAAACAGAAAATCTTACTTGTGCATAAAGGCCCAGATTCTGAAAGGACTTACGATGGCGCAGCGCCATGTATGCTGTCGTAAGTCCTAATCCGACCCGTCGTATCTATGCGACTGATTCTTAGAATCAGTTACGCATAGATATCCATTAGATCCGACAGGCGTAAGTCTCTTATGCCGTCGGATCTTAACTGCATTTTTTTTTTTGACCGCCAGGTGGCGCTTCCATCGAATTCCGCGTCGAGTATGCAAATTAGCTAGATACGCAAATTCCCGAACGCTACGTGCGGCCCCTGCTATATGAGGCGCAGCCAATGTTAAGTATGGCCGTCGTTCCCGCGTCGAGATTTGAAAAAGTTACGTCGTTTGCGTAAGTCGTCCGTGAATGGGGCTGGACGTCATTTACATTCACGTAGAAACCAATGACGATCTTGCAGCGTACTTTGGAGCAATGCACACTGGGAAATTCCACGGATGGCGCATGCACCGTTCCGCAAAAACGTCAATCACGTCGGGTCACAGTAGTTTTACTTAAAACACGCCCCCCTGGTCCAAATTTGAATTTGGCGGGCTTACGTCGGCCGATTTACGATACGCCGACGCAACTTACGGAGCAAGTGCTTTGAGAATACAGCACTTGCCCGTCTAAGTTGCGGAGGCGTAACGTGAAGCGGATACGTTACGCCCGCACAAAATTACGCCGCTGGACGAGAATCTGGGCCATAGTATGTAGTTACCTCGGTGCACTCACTGATACTATAATGAATGTAGTACGGTAAACTCCCAGTTACCCAACGAACCCCATTGGTACTGTTGTTTCTGCTTGCTTGAGAGGTAATAGTAACTCTCAAGCATCCACCTCCCTTGGCACCCTGCCCCCCTCCCCCTTAGCAGTTAACGGCTCATTCACAAGTGTGGTATGTAATGCTCCTCTGAAAAACTATGCAAGGTGGTGAGGAGGCAAAATGTTTACACCAGTAATTGCAGTGAAAGGCATGTGATTGCAGCGCGGTAGTACGGCAATTATATGTTTAAATCAGGTGTGAGGAGGCAACATTGGAGGACACTGTGCCCTGTGATCTTTGACTTCTCCCATGTTGTTCAGGTAGATCTCCACCTCTCTAAGGTTGCCCAACTCTGCCTTAAAACACTGTATTATGAAAGAGCAAATGAAAGGTCAAATTTTTCTATTTTCCACCTGCCTGGCTTTCAGAAATCTAACTACCTAGCTGAGAGGTAGGTATATTGACTTGCCTGTAACAATTAGTTGTCTCAGTTGTCGGTTTTCTTCTTCCAAGTGCTTATTCCGGTTTTCCATTCACCAGTTGTCAGTCTTTGTCAGGTGCTTTGACAGCGGCTGGCGGCCCATCTGTCAGAATCACAAAAAAAAATATTCAGCTTTCCACCTCCACAATGCCCCCCCCCCCCATACACACAGACACCGCTAACCTCCTTCTGCACAATTCATTTGATGGCAGCTGAATGTAAACAGCAGGTAGTGGGGGAACCATAGCCAGACTGTCATTGGCCGTTTCAAATTATAATAGCCAAAATTAGGCTGATTATTGCGCCCCCTTCCCAATGCCTGCTGTCAATCAGCAGAGGAAGACCTGAAGAAGAATGTTCTCCTTCAAATCCTCTCCTTTGCTGATTGACAACAGGCAGTGGGCGGGTGCAATAGCCCACTAGCTATTGGCTACTGCCAATTAAAATAGTCAATAGCAACCTGGCTATTGATTTCCCTGCTATCTGCTCTTTTTTCCTGTATTCTGACTGTGGCCAGTGGCTGTTAGAATAGAAAAAAAAGGCCTAGGTGTCAACTGATATCAGGCTACTTCTGGGGCAGCTGGATGTAAACAGAATATCAGTACCTCATATGCAGCATCAGGGGCGGGCTGCTTTTTGCTCATTGGTCGTTGCCAGAGCCAATGAGAGGGAGGAGTCAGCAGGAGAGGATCATGGGACATGTAGTCTCGAGTACCAATGGCCAAATGGTGATTCCTTGAGAGTGGACTGTAGTCTGCAGCATGCCTGGGAGAAGGTAGAGAACACCAGGAGGCTGCAAAGGAGATCGAGGGAAATGAGAGGGGATCATGAGGTGGTAAGGACAAGTTGGAGGGAGTCTGAGAGGGAAGAATTATTTCCCTTTTCGATGCTGGGAAGACATTGCAGCTGTGCAAGGTGTGGACCCTTTCCTGGAAGCAGCAACACGGTCAGCCACAGGTTACTTGTCGCAGAGCCCCTGATCTCCTGTGCGGGGCAACAATACAAATGTGGCAGCCCGTGCATTGTGGGCGAATGGGTATCGCTCCCCAAATCCCTGCCACCACCACCCATCCATGCACCTGACCCCTTTCAGGATGCCGGGTGCATGGATTTCAATGGGGGGTGTTTTTTTTTCTTCTTTTTAGCACCTGACTAGAGACAGAGGCTCTATTAGGCTTCAAAAAAGGGTAGACTCGTGGGGCAGAGAGTGCAACCTGATCCCACCCAATTGTGTGACCATAGTGAGTGAATTTTAGCTATTTTAACACTAACGTTCTTCCTCGCCAATCAGGAAGCATGTGGTGAGACCAGTTTCCTGATTGGCCAAAGCATATGGCGGTCCTATTGGATGCCTAGTGCTTTGGAGCAACCTAGAGGAGGTGGACACCAGAGCCACTGCCTGCACAAACGAAGGAGAGGACACCACAGCCCCAGATCTGGATCGGGTAGGTTCCGACATGCTGGCAGCACGAGGGGGTGGGAGTTAGTCCCGTGCTGCTGGCTGGGGGGGTTGTAAATCTGGTGATCGTATGTGGGGGGAGGTGTGAGCTGTATACCCTGAAGCTATGGAAATAGGGTGGAGTTCAGAGTGAATTTCTACACCCAAGTAGAGCACTTATAGATGATTTGAGGATTTGGTTAAACACAGAGACATACGGACGTAAGCCACCATAGACAGATCAACATTTCTGCTAAACCAGTTGAATTTCTATCCATGTATGGACAAGCTGGCTGTACTGAAGTTGATCTATCGATTGACTTGAATACAGCCAGCCTGTCTTTTTTCCCCCAATCATTGCTGGCTGTGAGCACTGACCTGAGTGAACTGGCAGGGGGCAGTCCCCATCAGAACACAAAAGAGCAGCAGGGGAGATTGCTGTACTGTACTAACATCAGATCCTTAGTACAGCAGCTCCAACTGGAGCTGTCTGTTTTTTTTCCATTCAACTCACTGGGATGAGCAGAAAAAAACAATAGTGGTGTGTACGAGGCAAGCAATTTTCTTAAGGAGTGGTCTCCCTGTGAGGACAATTTGGAGCAGTCGCTCTCTCTTTTCAGGGAAATGTGAAGCAGGGTCTCTCTCTGTGCAGGCAATGTGGAGCGAGGTCTTGCTCTGTGTAGGGAAATGTGGAGCGTTGTCTCTCTCTGTGTGCCACAGAGAGTGACCCAGCCTGGCCGAGACCCATCTGTTCCACTGCTGGCCTCTATTGTCTGCACTAGTTGCTAGGATCACCTGCTGTCTGGTGTCTAGCAACCAATGACATTGCGATCCCGAGGAGAAAAGAGAGGCTGAGGCCGCAGCATTCAGAGCAGAGGAGGATCTTCTGCCTCCTCCACGACGTGGCGCCTACTACTGTTTGACTCCACCCATCTTCTCCTGCACGACGGCATTCACCTCAGAGCCTGCCCGATGGAAGGGAACTGTCACTGACTGTGTCAGGAGCACCACTCCAGAGTCAACCTGCCTGAGGTGAGGTTGGGAGCAGTGAATGCAGTGGACCATGTATGTCATGGGAGCATGAGCTGGCAGCAGAGGTGGTCACATCCTTAGATCCCAGCCAGGGTCATGCTGGAAATTGCAGTCCTTTACTTTTGGGGATGTGACACCCCAAAAGTGAAGGACTAAAGGTCCCAGCATGAACCCCTCAAATCTCAGAATGTGTCTCATACCCCTGCACCCCTCCCCTAGTGAGGTACTACAGGTTCCACTGTACCAACCCCTCAGAGCTGAGGACGTGTCCCCGTCCCTTGAACTAGTGAAGGACTACAGGTCATAGCATGAACCCCTCAGCTGAGGATGTATGCACCCCCAACTAGTGAAGGACTACAGGTCACAGCATGAACCCCTCAACTGAGGATGTATGCACCCCCAACTAGTGAAGGACTACAGGTCACAGCATGAACCCGTGGGATATAAGAGGCCACATCCTTAGATCTCAGTGGTTTATGCTGGGACTTGAGGATGTAACCCCCAAAGTGAAGGACAACAGGTCCCAGCATGAACCCCTCAGTGTTCAGGATGTGTCACAAACCCCCTCCCCACTAGTGAAGAACTACAGGTCACAGCATTAATCCGTGAGATCTAAAGGGGTCACATCCTTAGATCTCAGGGGTTCATGCTGGGACTTGTACTCCATCATTAATTGGGGGGGGGTCACATCTTTGGATCTCAGGCATTAATGCTTGGACTTGTAGTCCTTCACTAGTTGTGAGGGGGGGTCAGGTTCTCAGCTCTGAGGGATTCATACAGGGACTTGTTTGCACTTTAGTTACTGGAGGCAATGATGGTACAATCCCCCAGGGGCCATGGAGGGCCACATTGTCCTCCCTGCCCCTCCCCCACCTTTGTGATAATGTAAAACCTTAGACTGTTTTACCTGATCCATGGGCACCTTGACTGGACTTGCTCCCCAGGCCTAAGGCTGCCAGCTCTCCACTGTGCAGCATGGTGACATGTTGTGGAAGAGAAGCTATATAACTTCCTTTTAGCACTGTGCACATGCTGTATGCTAACTGGGAAGATACAGAATGAGAACTATTCAGCAGGAAATAGACAAATAAAACTGAACTCATACACCAACATTTCACAATTCTAATGTTATTTGATAAAAGACACTTACCTGATACAGAGAGTTCTCTCCAGCATGGTTCCAGCCTTCCACACTCCACAGACTAGGCCAGAACAGGAAGTGAGAAGTGAAAGTTCACCCCTCTGGTTCCCGCTTCATCTCACAGGCTGTATTGATTCTGATTGCAGTCGGCTATCATCCTGTTTAATGAATTTTCCCCCAGAGCTGGATTTACATATTAGGAGATTGTAGGCACAGAAATCATCCCCCATCCCAATAAAGGGAACAAGAAAAAAGAAATGGGGACAATATTTATACATGTAAGTGATGGGAGATGCATTCTAGACATATATACTGTACCCTCATTCTGCTATATATGTGTGTGTGATAAATATACTATGTGTGTGATTGTGTATATATAGTATGGTGGCCTGAGTTTATGGGAGGAGCCCGGAGGGTATTTAAGCAGCCCACTCACACATGCTCTTTGTCGGTTCAGTGTGCGGTACTACATGTCACTGGGCCGACTCTTCCCAGCTCACCTCATGTCCGTGAGTCTGCGCATTCAATCGCATTCGACACCCTCCCGCCCTTCCCTTTTTCAGGGCACTTCTCAGCATGTCCTTCTTCAATTAACTACCCATTACTTACCTTGGTTATGCCCCCTTTTCTTGGCATACTGACCAGACCACCAAGGCACACTTCAGGTCTATTTATGTTGTAAGTCTTGTCGCGTGTTTATGTGATCCACATCTCTCTCGGTCAGAGGGAGCATAAATATATATATATATACACATACATACATATATACACATACATACACACACACACATACACACATTATATATATATATATATATATATATATATATATATATATATACACACCCACACACACACATAGTATTTCTATATACATATATACACACACACACACACACACATAGGGCCGGATTCACGAACGACTTACGCCGACGTATCTTTATATACGGCGCGTAAGTAGAGTTGCCACCTCATCCCTTTAAAACAGAACACATATGAATTACACAGGTTCTAAACCAAATTTAATGCAGATAAGGCACAAAGTGAGTTTAATTACCACCTTAATCATCCACAGAACCTGTGTAATTAATATGTATTCTGTTTTAAAGGGATGAGGTGGCAACCCTACGCGTAAGTCCATGGATGCGCCGTCGTATCTATGCGCCTTATTCTCAATGCAAGATACGCCTGAATTTCAGCTTGATCCGACTGACATAAGTCTCCTACGCCGTCGTATCTTAGGGTGCATATTTACGCTGTCCGCTAGGGGCGCTTCCGTTGATTTACGTGTCGAATATGTAAATGAGATAGATACGCCGATTCACGAAGTACTTCCGCCCGTCGCAGTAAGCTACGCCGTTTACGTAAGGCGTACATCCGGCGTATAGTTATCCCTCATAAAGCAGGGGTAAGTCGTGTTAGGGTATGGACGTCGGAACAGCCGTCGGATTTTACGTTGTTTGCGTAAGTTGTACGTGAATGGGACTGGGCGTAGGTTACGTTCACGTCGTACGCATTGAGCCATCGTATCTTAGGGAGTATATGCAACATGATTCTGAGCATGCGCGCACATGCGCCGTTCGAACGGCCCTTCATTTACATGGGGTCACGGTTAATTTAAATGTAGCACGCCCACTACCTGCCTACTTTGAATTAGGCGGGCTTACGCCGACCATATTACGCTACGCCGCCGCAACGTGCTGGGCGAGTGCTTTGTGAATACTGCTCTTGCCTCTCAGAGTTATGTCGGCGTAGCGCATATGAGATGTGCTACGCCGGCACAAAGATGCGCAAATGTATCTGAATTCTGGACCATAGTGTATAATATATATATATACACACACACACACACATAGGGGCTGATTTACCAAGCCTTTACTCCATGACTCATAGAGTAAAAGCAGGAGTAGCAGCCGTTTGGTCATTTACTAAAGAAATACGCTGCTAGTGCAGTGTATTTCCCTAGTTACTAATGTGCTCCGTGCGCCCAGGAGAGGGTGCATTGTGCACTACTATAGACCTGGCGCACGGCACATTGAAATGTAAATTGCGGGGGTTTGGGCGGGAGTTTATTAGGGGGGAGGTGGGGGGATGCAGGGGAAGTGAAGTGACATGTGTTTGAAAGTGTTTGGCGGGCCGAATTGAAAGTGAAAGTGTTTTTTGAAAACAGATCCCCGTACGCTTGCACAGTGCGCCTGAACCTCGGGAGGTTCATTTGCATACTGGGCATGCGTAGAGAGAAATTTCGGAGCCTCCTGTGCGCCGTGTCAGTACGCCGTGAAAATCTTGGTAAATACCAAGCGGCGTACCCGTGATTGCGCTGCGTGACGCGGCGCACAGGAATCTCCGAGCTGTTTTCAGCCATGAAGGGGAACTCCGCGCCAAATTTCAAACTTGAAATCGGCGCGGGTCCGCCTCCAGGCTCTTAGGCTTGGTCCGGAACGTGAGGGGTTAAACCCGCGCCGATTCGGCGCGGGGTTCCCCCCCAGATCCAAACCAAGCCCTCATCCCAAGCACGCAGTCGCCATGGACAGGAATGGGGGTGGGGACGAGCGAGCGCCCCCCCCCTCCTGAGCCGTACCAGACCGCATGCCCTCAACATGGGGGAGTGTGTGCTGTGGGGGAGGGGGGCACTGCCCCCCACCCCACAGCACTCTTGCCCCCATGTCGATAGGGACAAGAGCCTCTTCCCGACAACCCTTGCCATTGGTTGTCGGGGTATGCGGGCGAGGCTAATCAGAATCTGCGAGCTCCCTTTAATAAGGGGGCCCCCAGATGCCGGCCCCCCACCCTATGTGAATGAGTATGGGGTACATCGTACCTCTACCCATTCACCTGGGGAAATGTAAAGTTAAATAAAACACCACACAGAATAAAATATTTTATTAATCAGCTCCGGAGCCCCCCCTTTCTTCTTTAGCTCTTTCACAAGGGGGTGTTTCTTCTCTCCCGATCTTCTGCCGGGACCTTGGGCTTCGGTGATTTCTGTCGGGGGAGGGCGCCATCCCTCGGTCCTCTCCGGAGCCTTCCGCCGGGTGCCCCCACCCCATTTAAGCTCTTTTACATTAGGGGGGGCCATCCGGACTTCGGCGACTTCTGCCGGGGGATGGCGCCTATCCCCCGGTCTTTCCGGTGCCTTCCGCCAGGGTTCCGGTCTTCCTGGTCTTCTGCCGGGGGTGCGCCAACTCCCCGGTCTTTTCTCTGCTCCCTCTTCTGCCTGGCTCCCCCGCGGAGCCAGGGCTTTCTTCCGTCTTCTTTCTTCTCTATTCCTTCTTCTGCCTGTCTCCTCCGGGAGCACAGGGCTTGTCTGCGCTGTCCTCTCCCTTCTCTTCCATTGGATGTTGACACGACGAGGTTCCGCGCTGACATGCGGTGTCAGCGGCGGGCATCGACTTATATAGGGCAATGCCACCATGTGACCTCAACCCATGTGACATCACATTCCCTGGGCATGATGGGAATGTGATGTCACATGGGTTGAGGTCACATGGTGGCATTGCCCTATATAAGTCGATGCCCGCTGCTCAGACGGCATTCCAGCGCGGAACCTCGTTGTGTCAACATCGAATGGAAGAGAAGGGAGAACACAGCGGAGACAAGCCCTGGGCTCCCGGGGGAGACAGGCAGAAGCGGAAGGCACCGCAGAAGCCCGGAGGGTGGCGCCCTCCGGCGGAAGAAAGCCCTGTGCTCCGCGGAGGAGACAGGCAGAAGCGGAAGGCATCGCAGAAGCCCGCGGGTGTCGCCCCCCGGCGGAAAACACCGTAGAAGCCCGGGACCCTCCCCCAAAGGCAAGGAGCCTCACTGGTGAAGGGGGTCCCGGTGAAAGACGGCGCTGAAGACGGGGGGGGGGCACCCCCCGCAGAAACCGACGAAGCCCGGGACCCTCCCCCAAAGGCAAGGAGCCTCACTGGTGAAGGGGGTCCCGGTGAAAGACGGCGCTGAAGACGGGGGGCACCCCCCAGAAACCGACAAAGCCCGGGACCCTCCCCCAAAGGCAAGGAGCCTCACTGGTGAAGGGGGTCCCGGTGAATGACGGCGCTGAAGAGGGGGGGGTAGGTGAACCCCCCCCGCAGAAAGCGACGGAGCCCTCCCCCATAGCAGGAGCCTCATGGTGAAGGGGGCTCCGGCAGAAGACGGCGAAGCCCGGGGCTAATGTGGTGGTGGGGGGCCCTGGCACAAGACCCCCGGCAGACTAATAAATTAATTTTTTAATGTGTGTTGTGTTTTATTTATTTACATTTTTTCCCCCCAGGTGAATGGGTAGGGGTACAATGTACCCCATACTCCTTCACATAGGGTGGGGGGCCGGAATCTGGGGGCCACCTTATTAAAGGGGCCTCTCAGATTCTGATAAGCCCCCCGCCCGCATACCCCGACAACCACGGCCAGGGTTGTCGGGAAGAGGCTCTTGTCCCTATCGACATGGGGACAAGAGTGCTTTGGGGGGGGGGGGCAGTGCCCCCCTCCCCCACAGCACACACTCCCCCATGTTGAGGGCATGCGGTCTGGTACGGCTCAGGAGGGGGGGGGGGCGCTCGCTCGTCCCCGCCCCCATTCCTGTCCGGCCAGACTGCGTGCCTGGGATAAGGGCTTGGTCTGCATCTTGGGGGGGACCCCACGCTGGTTTTCGGCGCGGGTTTAACCCCTTATGTTCCAGACCAAGCTTAAGAGCCTGGTATGCACCTGAAGGGGAACCCATATTTTTTTTTGGTCTGGAGATTTTTATTTTAAAAACTACGACAAAATTTAACATATAAACAAAATAACATAAAACAAACGACAATCACAATACCACCACAAACTATTACCACCGACCTCCACCCTCCAAGAAAATAACTGCAAAGAAAAAAAAATAACATTAGAACGGGTATTTACAACAGGCTCACTGGTACAAGAAAAAGTCTTTATAGTCCATCATAAAAGCTTGTCCAGATCATTGCCAACAAAAATAACAAAACCAACTTAAAACGGCTCACTGGTACAGTAGGGAAATATTAAAGTCCATAAAAACCACTACTGTCCAGATCATCGCCAACCCACAACACACCCCACCACCATAACAACAAATACCTACAACCCACGTATGAGCGAGAACATGATAATCAGACATGTCTGTAGCCTTATTTCAAAAATAAACTATAAACAAAATCTAAGGGGGGTGAGAAAGGAAAGTTGCCCCTACCCATGGAGAGGGGCAGGGTCATGGCCTAAGGGGGCTGGAAGAGGAACCCCCTCCATAAATGGGCACACCTCTCAGGCCCGACCCTGCTCCTCTCCAGATCCCGCACCTTCACCAACTCCCGAAAGATATCGCCCACCACCTCATGCACAGACAGGATTTTGTCCCTAGTGGACACCAAACACCGAGCGTGCCAAGTGTAGTAAAGCACAACTATGCTGACTAAATAAAGTGACGATAACTCAAAACCCCTGTGGACCCCGAAGTCACCATACACCCGCTCAGCATAGGTCAGGGCCGGAAGGCGGGGGTAGCCAATGGCACCCCCTACCCCCGTAAGAACCTCCATGTTGAAGGGACATTGGACCAGAAAATGGTCCATGGTCTCCAATGTCCCTCCACATTCCCGTCGGGGACAGCCCCTGTCCCCTAGGTTCAGATACTTGAGATTTGCACGGACGTACAGTCGTCCATGGAACGACCTCCATGCAAGATCCCAAAACTTGTTCGGAATTCTGGAAGAATTCAAGAGGGCTAACCCCTCCGTGAGGACCCTCTCAGGACAGTCCCTTAAAGACAGGGGCTTCAAAATGTCCGAGGCCATGACCCTCAGGTACAGCTCACGCCGACCCAGAGAGCCCACCTCAAGGGCAGTTATCCGCCACTGCCTCAGTACCTTCAATGCCAGGGGGACGTAGGATGGGAGATACCCATGCAATCTCCTCAGATCGCCGGGCCTCCCCCCCTCCCCCCACCTCCTCAGGAACAGCAAGAGCCAGTCCTTGCATGAACATTCCCACCAGGAAGGCAGGTCCACAAAGATGGACTGCAAGTTGTACTTTACAAAAATGATGATGAAGAACACCACCGGGTTGACCATGTCCAACCCTCCTTGCCTTCGCTGGCGGTATGTGACCTCCCTCTTGATCAGGTTCAGTCTGTTTCCCCACAACAGCAGGAAGAACAGACCATAGACCCGAGCATAGAGAGATGCTGGCAAAAGACACACGTAGCTCACAAAGAGAAACTCAGGCAGTAAGTACGTCTTGACCAAGCATACCCTTTCCCTCAGGGAAAGTTTCCAACCTTTCCAGGCCTTCACCTTCCGAATGGCACTCACCAGCCTGCGCTCCCAATTTAGCTTGGGGTAATCACCCGGGCCGAAATGAATGGCAAGTACTCGAATCTCTGGTACGGGCGTGGGGAACACGTCCGGAAGGGGGAACTGCTCCCCCTCCTTCCCCATCCAGAAAACTTCACTCTTGTCCCAATTGACCAGCGAACCTGATGCCTCAGAGTAGCACCCGATCTGGGATTCCACATAATGGGCCTCCTCACGACCAGATACCACCACCGAGACGTCATCCGCATAGGCCACGACCCTCAGTGCCGAAACCGGACCCCCGACAGGTCCCACCGGAACCCCCCCAAGACGCTCGCAGTCTAGCCTCCTTATGAAGGGGTCAACCGCAAAGACGTACAGGAGGGGGCTCAACGGGCAGCCCTGCCGGACGCCAGAGTCCACAGCAAAGGCCCGACCCACCCAACCGTTAACAAGAGGGAAGCTCTCAGCTCCCCTATACAATACCTGCAGCCAATCAACAAATTGATCAGGCAGACCGTATCTCCTCAGAAGCAGCCAAAGGTACTCATGGTTCACTCGATCAAACGCCTTAGCCTGATCCAGTGCAAGCAGATACCGCTCGCTGCCATCAGCCCTGCACCTTTCCACAGCCCTCCCGGGACGTTCAGGACAGCACCAAAAGTTGCCTCGGCCAGGAATTGTGCAGTGCTGAGAGGGAGACAGCATCCTGCCCGCCAAAGCAGACGGACGTGTGTAAACAAGATCTTTGCCAGTATCTTCCTATCTGTGGTAAGAAGGGCGATCGGACGCCAATTCTCCACCACAGACGGATCTTTCCCCTTCGACAGAAGATCAGAGCGGACCTTCTCATTGAGGAGGCAGCAGGCCATAGGCCAAACATTCACTAAACACGTCCCTCAGATGAGGAGCCAAGAGGCCTCTAAAGGTTTTGTAGACACACAGACAGAATTCTCACCGCTCCAGGTGAGCCTCGTGGATGATCAAGGGTTGTGAATCACCAGGGTGCTGGCAATGCTGGTAATAGCAAAATGAAAGGACAAAAGCTGGACAGCCACACTCAAAAAATGTTCTTAAAAAGAGATGTCTTTATTTTCAACTGTGCATACAGTCACTGCAAGCCCACAACAATCAGTATGGCCATACTGATTGTTGTGGGCTTGCAGTGACTGTATGCACAGTTGAAAATAAAGACATCTCTTTTTAAGAAAATGTTGGAGTGCGGCTGTCCAGCTTTTGTCCTTTCATTTTGTTAAAGGTTTTGTAGAACTCGGCCGTGAGCCCATCGGGCCCAGGCGACTTTTTAGAAGCTAAAGAGCTGATAGCCTGCTCGACTTCAGCTACCGAGATCTCTTCTGTCAGAGAGTCAGGAAGGTCAGACCCCACTTCCAGAGGGGTCTCATCAAGGAATACCCTGACTTTCTCCATGTCTAGAGGCCGCTTTTTCAGGAGGTCCGAAAAGTGGTCTCTGACGACACCCAGGATCCCCGATCTGGACCGGACCAGAGATCCAGAGGCATCCTTCAGGCCATGTATGACCTTCGAACTCGCCGCCTCACCACAGCTCCTGTAGGGATCAGGAGAGATAAACTTCCCATAATCCCTCTCAAAAACCAGGGAGGCGAGACGGTCGTACTGACACTCCTTCATCTGTGCCTTCAGACCGGATATCTGTTCCCGAGAGCCCCCAGAGGACACCAGGCGGTCAAGCTGCCTGCGTAGTCTCTGGTAGGCCTGGTACCTGGAAGCTGCCCTGTACCCAGAGATTTCCCGGAAAAAGTCACCAGACCTCTTTTTAACTACTTCCCACCACTCAAGGCGGGAGCAGTTGCCCTCAAGGAGCGAGGTCTGGTCCAGGAAGAAAACCTCATAGGCTTCCCTAACCTCAGGATCCTCCAGTAGCGACCCATTCAGGCGCCACAAACCCCTCCCTTTCTGAGGAGTGTCAGCGACATTCAGGGCCACAGATACCATACAGTGATCAGAGAACTCCACCGACTGCAGCTCTGGAGCCGAGCAAGCAGAGTCCCCCTTTAAAAAAAAACTATCTAATCTACTAGAACTACCTCGGGAAAATGTGAAACCAGTGAGGTTGGGGAGGTGACGAACGTGCACATCCACCAACCCGTCCTCCCTCACTACGCTATTCAAAAAAGTACTATCATATCCCAGAGGGTTGGCGGCACCTGCCCGGTCTTTGGGCCTAGTGATCATATTGAAGTCACCACCAAAGATCACCTGCTGGGATGTAAAAAGATAAGGCTTAACCGCCGTAAGGAGGCTCTTCCTCTCCCTCTTGGTTTGAGGCCCATAAAAATTAATGAGCCGGAGGAATTGCCCCCTCACGACAGCATCCACCACCAGACATCTACCAATCTCCACTTCAATCACTCGCCGGCAAGACACCGAACCAGTCTTAAAAAGGACCGCAACACCACTGCAGGGCTCGGCCGCAAGAGACCAGAGGGAGGGCCCACATCTCCACTCCCTCTTTGCTAGATGCATCTCTGCCACAGATGCCAGCCAGGTCTCCTGCAAAAACAAAATGTCAGCTTCAACACGGCTGAGAAAATCAAAGGCCATAAAACGAGCTCCTGCAGAACGAATACTTGCGACATTAATGGTCGCAAGCTGTATTGGAGAGGGTACCGCCATCAAAATGATTGAAAGGGTCACGTTCTCCTTCATACTACAAACACCAAAACATATTTACACTCCCTCCTCCTCGGAGTCCGAGGAGGAGGAGAGGATACCAAACAGGTTCCCCGGGGACACCCCACTTCGTGCCCCTGGGGGAACCCCACCCTTCACAGGGGACTTCCTGCCCCAGATTTTGCAGCCTTCCCCCTCTTCCTGCGTCTCACCTGCTCCCACTCCTGCCATCTCTCGGAGTTGACTACGCCACCCCCCTCCTCGGACCCGCTGCTTGAGATTTCCCTCTTAGATGAGGCTCGAGCAGCTTCCGTCTCCATGGCCACAAGGCCAGAGGAGACCCTGGTCCAGAAGGGGGGGGATAGGAGAGGCAGGAGGGGGGCCAGAGACAGGGGGGGGACAGGAAGGGGATCAGCCTTGGAGAAGAAGGGGGAGGGGGGACGGGACTTTGGAGGGGGGGACGAGGGGGGGTACGGGGATGGGAAGATGAGGGGGGGGCTGCATGGGGAGGCAGATAGAACAGGTGGAGGGGGAGGGCAATGGCGAGGAAGGGGGGGGGGGGAGGGGGGGGGGATCGGCCCTGCAACAAAAGGAGGGGAAAGCCGGGGCCCCGGACCCTCAGGCCCGGGACCCCCAGGCCTCCCCGACTCCTCCCCACCGGCTTCGCCTTCCGGAGGATCGGGAGCCTCCTGGCCAACTGAGCCCGTATCTCCCGGGGGGGGGGGAGCCCCCTCGCCCACGCCTGCTCCGGCCTTCTTTGAGGCTGTGGGCCTGTTGGTCCCTCCGGAGGGGCATTAGGGGCCCCAGGATCCCCACCCCCCCCCCGGCCATCACTCGCCGGGGGGGGCTTCGGCCGCTCCCGGCCCGGGAGGTCTCCCCCCTGAGGAAGGACCTTGATATGCTTTGGGGCACCTACTAAAAGGGTTGCCCCATCTCCGCCACACAAGTTACAGCATATCTTCCCACATGAGTCGGACTGGTGGCCAAACTCGAGACACCGGCCACATCTGACCACCGTACAGTCCGAGCTCATGTGGGTCGGGCTGCCGCACTTGAAGCATCGGCGGGGCTGGCCCGGGTAGAAAACCAGGATCCGGTCTCTGCCCAGGAAGGCACTGCCAGGGAGGTGGGCAACACTGTTGCCCTCCCTCTTGAGCCGGATCCTGGTCAACCAAGCCCTGGTCCAAACCCCGCGATCAAGGTTCTTCCTCAGAGGGGCTTGCAATTGCCCGTACCTCCCGAGCCAGGTGGCTAAGTCCTCCGGAGGGAGTGACTCATTCCTCACCAGGATGGTGATGTTCTTTACCTCCTCCTGCCTGGAGATGGGAATGAGCCGGTACTTCTTCCAAGGGTCAATGCCCCTCACCAGCCCAAAACTGGTGATGAAGCGTTCCATACACACGGGAGTGACAAAACTGATGTCAAACTCCCGTGTGTTGGTGGGGGTGGATGACCGCAAAAAAGGTCACCCACCCCAAAACCCAAGGAGAGCACCAGGCCCACCACCTCACCTCGGGCGGGGCATGGGGTCCGGACCCTCGTACCTGAGCTGGATAACATTCCTACGCCTCCTCTCTGGACCACCTGTACCCCTCGTCCACGCCGACCCCTGCGTCCTTTTCCTGGTCAGCAGGGGGGGGCGCGGAAATTCTGGGCGCCAAACCAGCTGTTCAGGGTGGTCCAGAGGGGCACGAGAGCCCGCCACCTGGGCGAAAGAGCGACCCCCCTTTAGGGCAGATAATAAGTTGGCCTCCGGAGACCCCCGAAAGATGTTCTCCGGAAGCGGGGCACCCCCCTCAGCACCCCCAGAAGTGGGGGGGGACGGGGGGCCCCCAATCCCTGCGGTGGGTTGCACCCACCCCCCCGCTGACGCCACCCCTGACCCACCACCCTTGGCCTGACTACAGGCTCCTCCCCCCCCGTGGCCACAGCAGAGGGGGGTACCTCCCCCACCAAACTCCCCCACCCAGACCCCTCTGCGACCTCACCAGCCCCTTGGGACTCAACCTGTATTGGGGGGGAGCCCCTCTGGGACCCCTCCAGCTGACGGATGAAATTGTACGCAGCACAGTCCTCCGGGAGGGGTCCCACCTGACACTCCCCCCCCCCCCGCCTGTCCCGCTGGAATCCCATCAGGGTCGGTGGTGTCCATGGGGACCTGGGGGGGTGATGATATACCGTCCTCAGCAACATAGATTTTACCGTCCTTAATACCGTCCTTTTTACCGTCCATGGACCGAGGGTGCCCCGGAGGTACCCACAGCAACATCCGAGGACTAGCACCCCCGGCCTCTCATCCCCCAGGTCCGCCGAGCTGGTGACACCAGCTGAAAATTCTGTCCCGGCCACTTCCGGCCGCGGGGGGGTGGCGGCGGGGGGGGGGGGGGGTGGTGCTCACTTCCGGTCGCGGGGGGCACTTCCGGTCGGTGACAGGGTCTACTTCCGTTCGTGGGCGGTCACTTCCAGGTCCCGAGAGCTCTCAGCTGCTCCCTCCTCCAGCAGCCGGGCGCCTTCTTGGCCATACTGCACACAAGCTGTTTACCTGAAGCTGACTTTACTATTACGCCTCCACCATGCACCTGCCTCTCTCCCGGTGACATAGCAGCTGCAGAGCAGTCCCTGCGCTTTCACTGCCAGATCATCCTGCTCTACTGGCACGCTGAGGGGTCATAGAGGCTGGCACATGGTGGGCCCCAGCTGTGGCAGCGTGACCATCCTGAGGGAGCCTGGGCACGCTGACCTGAAGACGCCAGGGGGTTACCTCCGGCGGCACTTGGGCCCGGCGGCCTCCTGGATCATTGGGCTCCCCAGACTTGGCCAACCCCCCAGTCCCTTTCACGGACCGAGGGATCGGCTCCCGGGAACCCTCCCCAGGTTTTATGGCCTTACTGGCCCTGCAGCACCGGCACTCACCCCCCCCACTGCACCCCAGGCTCTCTGCCTTCCCTGGCTGCTTGGAGGGTTGGGACCCCGATGGCCCACCGATCCTCCTCACCGCCTGGCTTCCTTCCTCATTGGCCTGCTGGAGGGTCTTCCGGAGCTCCTCAAGGAAGCTCACCTCTCCAGGCCCACGCTCAAAAAAGCCCCCCAGGTAATCCCAAATCTCCTTTACTTCAAGTCTGTGGGTATTGATGGCCCCCCTAAACTCCGACCTCTTATTGCTAGAGCACCTGTCCCTCCTGTCCCTCAGGCCTGCGAGAGTTGACATTTTTTCCAAGCAGGCCTGGGATATCCTCACCAGCAGGGATTTGATCTTATCCCGCCTCTTCCTAGTTTTAGCCTCCGTCTCACCTGGTTGGGGAGCGGTCCAATCCGATAGTCCTTCCTGGGTCCCTAGGAAGAGACGATCCTCCCTGCTGATGGTGGTGGTGCTCTGGCTGGAGGGCAGGTGCTGCTGGTTCCTCTGGAGGCAGGTCCTTCTCCTGGGCTGAGGGAGGCCATCCCTCCCCTTCTTCCCGGGGCCTGGGGCTGGGGCTGGAGGCTGGTCTCTGGAACACAGGAGCTCTGGAAGACAGGTCTTCTCACTGCTCCAGCAGGAAGCAGAATGATCAAAGTAGGAGGAGCTGGAACCGGTTTGGTCTGGAGATTTTTTATTTTTAAAACTACGACCATAAAAAAGTTAACAAATATACAAAATAAACAAAATAACACAAAACAAACAACACACACAAACCATCATACCACCCTCCAAGAAAATAACTGCAAAAACAAAAAACAAAAAAAAAAACACCACAACAAACATTAGAACGGGTATTTACAACAGGCTCACTGGTACAAGAAAAAGTCTTTATAGTCCATCAGAAAAAGCTTGTCCAGATCATTGCCAACAAAAAAAAACAAAAAAAACAAAACCAACTTAAAACGTCTCACTGGTACAGTAGGGAAATATTAAAGTCCATAAAAACTACTACTGTCCAGATCATCGCCAACCCACAACACACCCCACCACCAGAACAACAAATACCTACAACCCACGTATGAGCGAGAACATTGCCTTATTTCAAAAATAAACTATAAACAAAATCTAAGGGGGGTGAGAAAGGAAAGTTGCCCCTACCCATGGAGAGGGGCAGGGTCATGGCCTAAGGGGGCTGGAAGAGGAACCCCCTCCATATATGGGCACACCTCTCAGGCCCGACCCTGCTCCTTTCCAGATCCCGCACCTTCACCAACTCCCGAAAGATATCGCCCACCACCTCATGCACAGACAGGATTTTGTCCCTAAGAAGAAAAATGTTACTGCGCTGATCTAATTATCCAGAGGTATTTAATCTCTGGGAATATGGACATAAGTGAAATATCAGGGCCACAATGTACCCAATCTTAAGTGTGAATAACCTGAATACAAACAATAAAAAATATAAGAAATATATGAGTCATACAAATGTGACACAGTGATTTCAAACTTAAATCATATATCTAGATCAGTGTGTCAGCATACAATCCATATGCCACAGTGCTTCTATGAGAAAAATGGCTGTTGCTGCTACTGACCAACCAAATAGTGAAAACAATACGAAAGATATTACAAAAAATATATATTATATATATATATGTGTGTGTAAAAACCCAATATGCAGTATGCCAACTGCACCGTGAGTTGTCCAATAACCGATATTGGAACAAAATAAAATAAATATCAATAAAAGTGAAATAATTATCAAACAACCATACAAATGTGCAATGTGCTGGCTGCACTTAAAAATAGTCCAAATGACAGGCAATCTTGCTCTTATGGAATAGGTTCCAGCAAACACAAGGTTCAATGTTGGTAATGCTGTGTACAGGAAAGTGCCGCTATCTCTTCCACCCGACAAAGATGTGCCACCATCACCAATGGTTAAAATCAACACTCACCAGACCCCAGATATTATTAGGCTCCAAAGTGGTGTCTTTTCTTTGTCCGTCAGTGGGTGTTGCCTCCTTTTCCCTTTTACAAGGTGTCATCAATTCCTCAAACTACTGGTATTAGACAAGGGCATTAAGTTTGCGCCAAGCAGGGCCTTTAACAGTTTTGAAACTTTTATAGATTTGCAAAAATTTATAAGAAAATTAAACCTAAAAAAAATTCTTCGAGGGGAAAGGGGAGAATGCCCATAAGGCAAGTACCCCTGAATACGCACACAGTCAACTAAAAAACAAATCCACTTTTAATCCCAAAATCAGTTCCAACCACCATATAGAAGTATTTAAAAAGATGGTGGAAAAGGAAATAAAAAATATCAAACCAAAGAAAAACATCAAACAAGATAGAATATGGCAAGGGATAAGAAAACTAGAAAAACGTAAAAACATAGTGGTGAGGCCGGCAGATAAGGGGGGGGGGCTGGTCATCCTGACCAAACAAGATTATGCGAGTGAACTAAACAGGTTAGTTGATGACATCACCACTTATCAACTATTAAAAAAGAACCCCAATAAAGAACTAAAAAATAAACTGAGAGATTTTCTAAACAAAGGGATCGCGGATCACATTTTGAACAAAAAAGAGGGAAGATACATACTACCTAAGGCCCCCAGAATACCAGTGATCTATCAGGTACCAAAAGTACATAAAAATAAATCGAAACCTCCCGGCCGCCCAATAATAAGCGGCATAAACTCCGTTCATTCAAGACTGGGAGAGTACTTAGATGTATTCCTACAGCCATTGGCAGCGAAAGGTGAATCATTTATTAAAGATAGCAAATGACGTCATAAACGCACTGAAACAGGTACCTGTAGATAACTCCACACTATTAATAACCATAGATGTGGAGTCTCTATATACGAATATAAAACAAGCAGATGCACTGGCAGCAGTGGCATGGGCTCTAAAAAAACACTCGGAACTCAAATTAAAACAAAGAAGGTTTATACTTGAAGGTCTGCGGATGGCCATGAAGAACAATTTCTTCTGGCACAACCATAAGTACTATAGCCAAATAAAGGGGGTTGGCATGGGGAATAAGTACGCCCCAAGTGTCGCCAACATTTTCCTGAATAAGTGGGAGAACGAGGAAATATTCGGAAAATGCTGGCCACACATACAAATATACAAAAGATTCATCGACGATATCCTAATCGTTTGGAAAGGAATCGCGAGCAATTAAGTAATTTCATAGAGCATATCAACGCCAACCACTATGAAATTAAATTCACGGTAAACGTACAACCTGATGTGACCAGTTCTTAGACCTGGAAATATTCAAGGTCGAAGGTGAACTGCACACGAAAACACACTTTAAAGAAAACCGACCGTAACGGTTATATACCATTCGGAAGCTGCCACCATCCGCAGTGGAAGCGGGCTATACCCAAAGGCCAGTTCATCAGAATAAAACGAAATTGTAACTCTATGGCCGACTATCAGACACAGACAAACATCTTAATTGATAGGTTTGCTAATAAAGGTTATGATAGAGGAAGGTTGGAGCAAACTAGATTGGAGGTTGGATCTCTGAACCGGGATGATATGCTAAAAAAGAGAGTAATTGCACCCCCTAAAAAGAATGATGTCACCTTCATAACGGGTTTCAATGCAGACTACAGAGTGTTTGAAGACATCATTAGAAAACACTGGCCCATTATTTTGGGAGACCCACAACTCAGTACAATTCTACCAGCTAGACCAAAATTTGTGTACAGAAGAGCAAAGAGAATACGAGATTCCTTGGTTAAAAATGTACCGGACCCACCCAAAAAGATGATATCCTTCCTTGACCAGAAGGGTTTTTATAGGTGCGGAAGATGCAAACCTTGTCGCACCACAAAAGGATCAAGAAAGGTTGACCAGTTTCAATCTCACGCCAATAATGAACAATTTAAAGTGGGTAAACTGATCACGTGCAGCAGCACACACGTAACGTACGTAATAGAGTGCGAGTGTGGGCTGCAATACGTAGGCAGAACCACAAGGAAACTCTCGGTGCGAATGGGAGAACACATTAGAAATATCAAAAAAGGGTATATACATCATAGTGTGTCATTACACTTCAGAAATAAACATAACAGAGACCCCAGTAAAATGAAGTTTTATGCCATAGATAAAATTGAACAGAATTGGAGGAACATAAATTTAAGAAGGGAAGTATCGAGGAACGAAACTGAGTGGATTTTTAGATTAGACACATTAAAGCCTAAGGGAATGAATGTGGAATTAGATATAAATTGTTTTTTGGAAGATTTTTGATGTTTTAAGTATTCCGCACTTCATTCGCCCTAAGCATTCCATTAATAAGTTGATAACATCAATATTTCTAGTATGTATGCAATTAGAGCAGTTCCCCTTTAAGAAACAGCATTTAAGAAACAGCACTAGATCACTTGATGATGGATCACCTACCATCAAGTATCAGAAACCAACGAGTATGTGTATTAATTATATAGGGTTAAAATATCAGTAATGATATACACTGAGAAGGGTTTATATAGAAAAGTTAAAATATAGCAGCAGAAAAATGAAAACTGTATTTGTTTCCTGCTTTTTATGGCCTCATGGTGTTTGATTAATTTTTAGTAAATAAAACTTTTAGTAAACATAGTTTTTGACCACTTACAGTAATATAGGTGATAAAATGTTGTTTTTTGTAAAGTGTCCCTGGCAGCGTCAACCAGAGACGGTGACTGCTACACAGGGACTATTGCCAGTAGCTAAAATAACCAATATTACATCCTGTGTGGGGAATTAGCCATTACCTAAAATAGGCATAGACTAACACAGGATGCCAGTAACCAAAATGGCGGAATGGACACTTCCGGTAACGGAGGCAAGGTAGCCGCACAAGCACTTCCGGTTGCGGCGATAATACAGGGAATAACACACAGGACGACAAGCGCCCGCACACGGGGGTGGGGGGAGGTGCACAAACGAACGGAGGTAGCAGCGCACATAGCGCCCCACACATACAGCCACCCTGGCTGCTGGGCATATTTATATTTATATTTTTATTGCTGACACCCAGTAACAACAGCCAGGACTGGCAAATAGCCAGGTATCCAGTAACCAAAATGGTGGAACAGGAACTTCCGGCACCATCAGCTAAGATGGCGGCCGGAAGACTTCCTGTTTCCTGTGAATGGCCAGGACTGGCAAACAGCTAGGTATCCAGGAACCAAAATGGTGGAACAGGAACTTCCTGCACCACCAGCTAAGATGGTGGCCGGAAGACTTCCTGTTTCCTGTGACTACCTTGCAGCATTTCAGGGAATCCACAGGGGTATAAATACAGCCTAAACAGTAGTGTCCACAGCTCTCCTGACGACGCAACTAGCGAAACGCGTAGAGGCTGTTTGGACACACACATTGAGGGTGCAGCACACCAGCGCGCACGGACCCCTTGTAGCAATACATGCGGAGCACAGCGGGGCAATCACACCTCTTAGGACGCCACTTAAATGCTGGTCAGCGGCTTTTAACGGTTGACACTGCCAAAGACACTCAGTGCCGGTCAGAGGCACTTTATATTGTAAGTGTTATATTTTTTTACCTTTCTTAAATAAATACATATTTTAATATACTACACCATGATGAGCCCCTTGTTTTTGAGGAATTGATGACACCTTGTAAAAGGGAAAAGGAGGCAACACCCACTGACGGACAAAGAAAAGACACCACTTTGGAGCCTAATAATATCTGGGGTCTGGTGAGTGTTGATTTTAACCATTGGTGATGGTGGCACATCTTTGTCGGGTGGAAGAGATAGCGGCACTTTCCTGTACACAGCATTACCAACATTGAACCTTGTGTTTGCTGGAACCTATTGCATAAGAGCAAGATTGCCTGTCATTTGGACTATTTTTAAGTGCAGCCAGCACATTGCACATTTGTATGGTTGTTTGATAATTATTTCACTTTTATTGATATTTATTTTATTTTGTTCCAATATCGGTTATTGGACAACTCACGGTGCAGTTGGCATACTGCATATTGGGTTTTTACACACACACATATATATATATATATATATATATATAATATATATTTTTTGTAATATCTTTCGTATTGTTTTCACTATTTGGTTGGTCAGTAGCAGCAACAGCCATTTTTCTCATAGAAGCACTGTGGCATATGGATTGTATGCTGACACACTGATCTAGATATATGATTTAAGTTTGAAATCACTGTGTCACATTTGTATGACTCATATATTTCTTATATTTTTTATTGTTGTATTCAGGTTATTCACACTTAAGATTGGGTACATTGTGGCCCTGATATTTCACTTATGTCCATATTCCCAGAGATTAAATACCTCTGGATAATTAGATCAGCGCAGTAACATTTTTCTTCTTAGAGCACTATTGACCCCCACTAAGGGCACACAGTACTGCAGCAGATCACAGTTCACATTTATTTATTTATTTCCTTTTGCGCCGGTGACACTCACAACCAAAAGGATTTTTGTCCCTAGTGGACACCAAACACAGACCGTGCCAAGTGTAGTAAAGCACAACTACGCTGACTAAATAAAGTGACGATAACTGAAAACCCCTGCGGACCCCGAAGTCACCATACACCCGCTCAGCATAGGTCAGGGCCGGAAGGCGGGGGTAGCCAATGGCACCCCCTACCCCCGTAAGAACCTCCATGTTGAAGGGACATTGGACCAGAAAATGGTCCATGGTCTCCAATGTCCCTCCACATTCCCGTCGGGGACAGCCCCTGTCCCCTAGGTTCAGATACTTGAGATTTGCACGGACGTACAGTCGTCCATGGAACGACCTCCATGCAAGATCCCAAAATTTATTCGGAATTCTGGAAGAATTCAAGAGGGCTGACCCCTCCGTGAGGACCCTCTCAGGACAGTCCCTTAAAGACAGGGGCTTCAAAATGTCCGAGGCCATGACCCTCAGGTACAGCTCACGCCGACCCAGAGAGCCCACCTCAAGGGCAGTTATCCGCCACTGCCTCAGTACCTTCAATGCCAGGGGGACGTAGGATGGGAGATACCCATGTGATCTCCTCAGATCGCCGGGCCTCCCCCCCTCCCCCCACCTCCTCAGGAACAGCAAGAGCCAGTCCTTGCATGAACATTCCCACCAGGAAGGCGCGTCCACAAAGATGGACTGCAAGTTGTACTTTACAAAAATGATGATGAAGAACACCACTGGGTTGACCATGTCCAACCCTCCTTGCCTTCGCTGGCGGTATGTGACCTCCCTCTTGATCAGGTTCAGTCTGTTTCCCCACAACAGCAGGAAGAACAGACCATAGACCCGAGCATAGAGAGATGCTGGCAAAAGACACACGTAGCTCACAAAGAGAAATTCAGGCAGTAAGTACGTCTTGACCAAGCATACCCTTTTCCCTCAGGGAAAGTTTCCAACCTCTCCAGGCCTTCACCTTCCGAGTGGCACTCACCAGCCTGTGCTCCCAATTTAGCTTGGGATAATCACCAGGGCCGAAATTAATGCCAAGTACTCGAATCTCTGGTACGGGCGTGGGAAACACGTCCGGAAGGGGGAACTGCTCCCCCTCCTTCCCCATCCAGAAAACTTCACTCTTGTCCCAATTGACCAGCGAACCTGACGCCTCAGAGTAGCACCCGATCAGGGATTCCACATAATTGGCCTCCTCACGACCAGATACCACCACCGAGACGTCATCCGCGTAGGCCACGACCTTCACTGCCGAAACCGGACCCCCGACAGGTCCCACCGGAACCCCCACAAGACGCTCGCAGTCTAGCCTCCTTACGAAGGGGTGAACCACAAAGACGTACAGGAGGGGGCTCAACGGGCAGCCCTGCCGGACGCCAGAGTCCACAGCAAAGGCCCGATCCACCCAACCGTTGACAAGAGGGAAGCTCTCAGCTCCCCTATACAATACCTGCAGCCAATCAACAAATTGATCAGGCAGACCGCATCTCCTCAGAAGCAGCCAAAGGTACTCATGGTTCACCCGATCAAACGCCTTAGCCTGATCCAGTGCAAGCAGATACCGCTCGCTGCCATCAGCCCTGCACCTTTCCACAGCCTCCCGGACGTTCAGGACGGCACCAAAAGTGCCCCGGCCAGGAATTGTGCAGTGCTGAGAGGGAGACAGTATCCTGCCCGCCAAAGCAGACAGACGTGTAAACAAGATCTTTGCCAGTATCTTCCTATCTGTGGTAAGAAGGGCGATCGGACGCCAATTCTCCACCACAGACGGGTCTTTTCCCTTTGACAGAAGGATCAGAGCTGACCTTCTCATTGAGGGAGGCAGCAGGCCATAGGCCAAACATTCACGGTACACGTCCCTCAAATGAGGAGCCAAGAGGCTCTTAAAGGTTTTGTAAAACTCTGCCGTGAGTCCATCGGGCCCAGGCGACTTTTTAGATGCTAAAGAGCTGATAGCCTGCTCGACTTCAGCTACCGAGATCTCTTCTGTCAGAGAGTCAGGAAGGTCAGACCCCACTTCCAGTGGGGTCTCATCAAGGAATACCCTGACTTTCTCCATGTCTAGAGGCCGCTTCTTCAGGAGGTCCGAAAAGTGGTCTCTGACGACACCCAGGATCCCCGATCTGGACCGGACCAGAGATCCCGAGGCATCCTTCAGGCCGTGTACGACCTTCGAACTCGCCGCCTCACCACAGCTCCTGTAGGGATCAGGAGAGATAAACTTCCCATAATCCCTCTCAAAAACCAGGGAGGCGAGACGGTCGTACTGACACTCCTTCATCTGCGCCTTCAGACCGGATATCTGTTCCCGAGAGCCCCCAGAGGACACCAGGCGGTCAAGCTGCCTGCGTAGTCTCTGGTAGGCCTGGTACTTGGAAGCTGCCCTGTACCCAGAGATTTCCCGGAAAAAGTCACCAGACCTCTTTTTAACTACTTCCCACCATTCAAGGCGGGAGCAGTTGCCCTCAAGGAGCGAGGTCTGGTCCAGGAAGAAAACCTCATAGGCTTCCCTAACCTCAGGATCCTCCAGTAGCGACCCATTCAGGTGCCACAAACCCCTCCCTTTCTGAGGAGTGTCGGCGACATTCAGGGCCACAGATACCATACAGTGATCAGAGAACTCCACCGACTGCAGCTCTGGAGCCGAGCAAGCAGAGTCCCCCTTTAAAAAAAAACTATCTAATCTACTCTTAGAACTACCTCGGGAAAATGTGAAACCAGTGAGGTTGGGGAGGTGACGAACGTGCACATCCACCAACCCGGCCTCCCTCACTACGCTATTCAAAAAAGTACTATCATATCCCAGAGGGTTGGCGGCACCTGCCCGGTCTTTGGCCTAGTGATCATATTGAAGTCACCACCAAAGATCACCTGCTGGGATGTAAAAAGATAAGGCTTAACCGCCGTAAGGAGGCTCTTCCTCTCCCTCTTGGTTTGAGGCCCATAAAAATTAATGAGCCGGAGGAATTGCCCCCTCACGACAGCGTCCACCACCAGACATCTACCAATCTCCACTTCAATCACTCGCCGGCAAGCCACCAAACCAGTCTTAAAAAGGACCGCAACACCACTGCAGGGCTCGACAGCAAGAGACCAGAGGGAGGGCCCACATCTCCACTCCCTCTTTGCTAGATGCATCTCTGCCACAGATGCCAGCCAGGTCTCCTGCAAAAACAAAATGTCAGCTTCAACACGGCTGAGAAAATCAAAGGCCATAAAACGAGCTCCTGCAGAACGAATACTTGCGACATTAATGGTCGCAAGCCGTATTGGAGAGGGTACCGCCATCAAAATGATTGAAAGGGTCACGTTCTCCTTCATACTACAAACACCAAAACATATTACATATTTACACTCCCTCCTCCTCCTCTGAGTCCGAGGAGGAGGAGAGGACACCAAACGGGTTCCCCAGGGACACTCCACTTCGTGCCCCTGGGGGAACCCCACCCTTCACAGGGGACCTCCCGCCCCCAGATTTTACAGCCTTCCCCCTCTTCCTGCGTCTCACCTGCTCCCACTCCTGCCATCTCTCTGAGGTGACTACGCCACCCCCTCCTCGGACCCGCTGCTCGAGATTTCCCTCTTAGATGAGGCTCGAGCAGCTTCCGTCTCCATGGCCACAAGGCCAGAGGAGACCTTGGGTCCAGAAGGCGGGGGGATGGGAGAGGCAGGAGGGGGGCCAGAGACAGGGGGGGGGACAGGAAGGGGATCAGACTTGGCAGAAGAAGGGGAAGGGGGGGGGGGGGGACTTGGGAGGGGGGGGACGAGGGGGGGGGTACGGGGATGGGGAAGATGAGGGGGGCTGCATAGGGAGGCAGATAGAACAGGTGGAGGGGGGGGGATCGGCCCTGCAACAAAGGAGGGGAAAGCCTGGGCCCCGGACCCTCAGTCCCGGGACCCCCAGGCCTCCCCGACTCCTCCCCACCAGCTTCGCCTTCCAGAGGATCGGGAGCCTCCTGGCCAACTGAGCCCGTATCTCCCGGGGGGGGAGCCCCTCGCCCACGCCTGCTCCGCCTTCTTTGAGGCTGTGGGCCTGTTGGTCCCTCCGGAGGGGCATTAGGGGCCCCAGGATCCCCACCACCCCGGCCATCACTCGCCGGGGGGGCTTCGGCCGCTCCTGGCCCGGGAGGTCCCCCCCCCTGAGAAAGAACCCCGATATGCTTTGGGGCACCTACTGAATGGGTGCCCCATCTCACCACAAAGGTTGCAACAGATCTTCCCACATGAGTCGGACTGGTGGCCAAACTCAAGGCACCGGCTACATCTGACCACCGTACAGTCCGAACTCATGTGGGTCGGGCTGCCACACTTAAAGCAGCGGCGGGGCTGGCCCGGGCAGAAGGCCAGGATCCGGTCTCTGCCCAGGAAGGCACTGCCAGGGAGGTGGGCAACACTGTTGCCCTCCCTCTTGAGCCGGATCCTGGTCAACCAAGCCCCGGTCCAAACCCCGCGCTCATCGAGGTTCTTTCTCAGAGGGGTTTGCAATTGCCTGTACCTCCCGAGCCAGGTGGCAATGTCCTCCGGAGGGAGCGACTCATTCCTCACCAGGATGGTGATGTTCTTAACCTCCTCCTGCCTGGAGATGGGAATGAGCCTGTACTTCTTCCAGCCCAAAGCTGGTGATGAAGCGTTCCATACACACGGGAGTGACAAAACTGATATCAAACTCCCGTGTGTTGGTGGGATGGATGACAGCAAAAAGGTCACCCACCCCAAAACCCAAGGAGAGCACCAGGCCCACCACCTCACCTCGGGCGGGGCAGGGGTCCGGACCCTCGTACCGAAGCTGGACAACATTCCTACGCCTCCTCTGTGGACCACCTGTACCCCTCGTCCACGCCGACCCCTGCGTCCTCTCCTGGTCAGCAGGGGGGGCGCGGAAATTCTGGGCGCCAAACCGGCTGTACAGGTGGTCCAGAGGGGCACGAGAGCCCGCCACCTGGGTGAAAGAGCGACCCCCCTTTAGGGCAGATAATAAGTTGGCCTCCGGAGACCCCCGAAAGATGTTCTCCGGAAGCGGGGCACCCCCCTCAGCACCCCCAGAAGTGGGGGGGACGGGGGGGCCCCCATCCCTGCCGGTGGTGTTGCACCCACCCCCACTGAACTACCCTGACCCCCCTGACCCACCACCCTTGGCCTGACTACAGGCCCCTCCCCCCCCTGGGGCCACAGCAGAGGGGGGTACCTCCCCCACCAAACTCCCCCAACCAGACCCCTCTGCGACCTCACCAGCCCCTTGGGACTCAACCCGCACACTTGTCTCTGGGGGGATGCCCCCCTGGGACCCCTCCAGCTGACGGATAAAATCATATGCAGCACTGTCCTCCGGGAGGGGCCCCACCTGACAATCCCCCCACCCTGCCTGTGCCGCTGGAAGCCCTTCAGGGCTGGTGTCCATAGGGACCTGGGGGGTAGGCAGCTTACCGTCCATACCGTCCATATCGCCCTGCCGGGGGTGCCCAGAGGTGCTTGCTGCAATAACCGGGAGTGGGCACCCCTGCACCCCCGGCCCATCACCCCCCAGGTCCACTCCCGTGCTGGTGACACCAGCCAAAAATTCACCGGAAGTCACTTCCCGTCGCGGGGGGAGCACTTCCGGTCGCGGGGGGAGCACTTCCGGTCGCGGGGGGTCACTTCCGGTTCGCGGGGGGGGGGGGGGGGGGTGGTACTTCCTGGTCCCTGATGCTGGCTGCTCCTCCCCCAGCAGCCAGCGCCATCTTGGCCACGCTGCAGACAAGCACTTTTAAAGTTTTTGTTGGTACTTCACCGCCATGCACCTGCCTCTCACCCTGTTCACTACCAGCCGCAGGAGCGGTCACTGGCGCTGCCTCTGCCAGGTCCTCCCGCTCTACTGCAGGCTGAGGGGTCCTGGAGACAGGCACACAGCGGGCTTCCACAATTGCAGCGTGGCCCTCCTGTGGGAGCCCGGGTGTGCTGACCCGTAGACGCAGGGGGGGTACCTCCGGCGGCGCTTGGGCCCTGCGACCTCCTGGATCACTGGGCTCCCCTGTCCTTGCCAACCCCCCAGTCCCCTTTTTCACTGACCGAGGGATCGGCTCCCGGGAGCCCTCCCCAGGTTTTATGGCCTTACTGGGCCCTGCACCACCAGAGCTTCCACCCCCCACACACTACACCCAGGCTCTCCTGACTTCCCCGGCTGCTTGGAGGCTTGGGACCCCGACCGCCCGCTGCTCCTCCTTGCCGTCTGACTTCCTGATTGGCTGGCCTGCTGGAGGGTCTTCCTGAGCTCCTCAAGGAAAGCAACTTCTCCAGCCCCACGTTCACAAAATCCCCCAAGATAGTCCCAAATTTCTTTCACCTGCAGCCGGTGGGTGTTAATGGCCTCCCTGTACTCCGACCTCTTACTGCTGGAGCACCTGTCCCTCTTGTCCCTCAGGCCTGCGAGAGCTGACATTTTTTCCACGCAGGCCTGGGCTATCCTAACCAGCAGGGACTTGATCTTATCACACCTCTTCCTGGCTTTGGCCTCAGTCTCACCTGGTTGAATGGTGGTCCAGTCCGAGAGACCCTGCTGGGTGCCCAGGAAGAGGCGGTCATCCCTGCTGATCTTCGTCTGGCTGGAGGAGGGCAGGTGCTGCTGGTTACTCCGGAGGCCGGATGCTGGTCCTTCACCTGGGCTGAGGGAGGCCATCCCTCCCCTCTTCCGGGGGCTGGGGCTGGAGGCTGGTCCTAGGTGGCTGGATCCTCTGGAACACAGGAGCTCTGGAAGACAGGTCTTCTCTTTACTCCAGCAGGAAGTGGAATGACAAAAGTGGGAGGAGCTAGAACCGGTTTGGTCTGGAGATTTTTTTTATTTAAAGACACGACATTAAAAGCCAAGTCCCAATTGGCTATAAAACAGAGTAACATAATTATGTCATTACAACATTAATACATCAACACCCCACAACTTACTTACACTGTACAAAAACAAAGTCTTTACAAAAAGAAACTCCAACTCATTAAAATCCAACATTAACAATTCCCCAACATTACCAAATACTCTAGAAACCTCCTGCTACACTCTTAATTAATTCATTTTTTTTTTTTTTTACTAAATATTATTTACTTTAAATATACCAAAATTTACTCAGCCTCCATGTTGGGGTCTCCATCTGAGGGACCCACAACTGCAGTGTCCAACACAAGAAATGTATTGTGTACGGACACTGGATTAGAAGGAGGGGGACCAGGACCAAGACCAACACAAGACACTGAGGTCTGTTTTTTCTTGCCCTTCCCCTTGACAGATTCCCATTCAACCTCTCGACTCTTCTCCCTCCTCCTCTTCTCCCCCCGAGATTCACTAGGAGCATCGGAGAGATCAGAGGAGTCGGAGGAATCGGAATCTATTGTTGTATTGTTGTACACATCCGAATCTGACTCAGAAAAAACATTGCAAGCTTTATCAAAGGAAAAAACCTCATCCTCACACTCTGAAGGTGCAGGAGATGGACCAGGGGATGAAGTAGAGGATGGGGCAGAGGATAGAACAGGAAATGGGGCAGGGGATGGGGTCCAGGTAGGAATGGACTGTGAACCACCATCCAAAGGATGGAGCACCACCACAGGCACACGCTTTACCATTTTAGGATGCTTGACAGGCTCACCAGAACTCAAGACTTGGGGTGTAGGTACCTTGAAAACCCCCTGAGGTACCTCTATAACAGGCTGCCCCTCCCCCGGCACCCCAGAACTGGGCGCCCCTGACCCCAAGAAAGATTTCTTAACTCTTACCCTCCTCACCTTGGGAGCGGGATTTTTGGGGTCCCAGGCCCTCGGGGCCGACCCACAACCTGCGGATGACCCCGGGTCCTCAGAACCAATTGTGAACCCCTGAGGCTGAGCACACTGACCTGCAGCTGGTTGAGGCGAAACTGTCAGCACCGGGCCTACAGGAGAGTCACTCTGACCAGCAGCTGGTTGAGATGGAACCAACAGCATTGGGCCTACAGGAGAGTCAGTCTTTTCCTCAGGTGACCTAAAAGCTGCAGGGCAACGACTGAAGGGGTGCCCCAAGACTCTGCACAAATTGCACCGAATCCGGGTACACCCCTCCGCCCTATGCCCCACCTCATCACACTTAGAGCATAGTGTGGCAGCACACTCCGCACTAAAGTGCAAAGGGCTGCCACACTTGAAGCAAAGCCTCGGTTGCCCCAGGTAGAAAGCCACCAATCTATCACGCCCAATGTACCCAGTAGCTGGAATATGGATGACAGTTGACCCGATTCTTCGGAGCTTGACAGGGACAAACCATGCCCCTGTCCAAATCCCCTTAGAACCCAACTCCTTTTTTGGGGGGCCCATAACCTGCCCAAACCTCCCCAACCATGTTGTAATGTCTTCCGCGGGCACGGATTCGTTGCGGACCATGATTGTAATTTTTTTTACATCATCCTGGCGGGACAAAGGGGTTGCCTTAAAAGGCTTCCAGGCAGGGCGATTTTTAACTACTTCCAATTTAGTAAGGAAGCTCTCCATCAGAGTTGCTGTACAAAAACTGATATTATATTCCGGGGAGCCTGCGGGGTGAATAATGGCGAAAATATCTGCCACCCTGAAACCTAGGGCCAGCACCATATCCACTACCGCACTCCTCCCCGGAGCACGATCTGAAATACATAAACCGCCCTGCCAGCGCAGCTGCACCACATTGCGGCGCTTCCTCTCTACCGCCGCGGCACGGGCAGCAGCTGGCACAGTGCCCGTGAAAGCCATAGTGCCATGCTGGGCATAAAATCGCCCAAGCTGCACCCTATCCCCAGCAACATCCGCAAATGACATACCAGTTCTTAAAGCCGACACCACTTGGGCCTCTTGAGACCCACTAATCTGGGGGGGGGGGGTGGGGCAGGGGAAACACAGGGAACAAGGGGGGGCAGGGAGGGCAGCAGGAACGGGAGAGACAGCAGGGGGCACAACAGGGAGAACAACATGGGGGGCACCATTATCCACCAAAACATTATCAGCATCTAACATGACATTGACCATATTGCTCTGGTCACCCACAGGAGCATCAGGAACACTGGGTGTACCAGTATTACCCCCAGCCACCAGAGGTGACCCAACACCAACCCCCTGAGATTGAACTTGTCCACTTTGCTGGTCACCCCCAGAAGGGACCACTAGAACATCTGATGACAAATTGTCCATGATGACACCATCCGCACCCTGAACCACTTTACACGGCTCACCCTCTATCTGCCTGATATAATTAATGGCGAGGCTTGAGCCTGGTGATTCACCCTGCTCACACTCACCCCACTCACCGGGCAGAGGGGTCATTGCCGCAGCCGAACACATCAAGGCTGGGGAGGGTGGGGACACAGAAGGCAACTCCCCTGGGGGGACAACAGGGGAGAAGGACACAGGGGGCACCTCTACTGGGGGGACTGTCAGTTCCGTTTTTGGGGACACAGCTGCCGCTGCACCAGATAGTCCATGCGGGACCTCCATCACTGTGACCTCCGCCGGATCGAGTCTCTCACCTCCCGCCATGACCTCCATCTCGGCTCCCTCAGCTCTCTCATCCTCCATCGCGGCACCTCCGACCTCCATACACTCAGCAGCAGCAGCAGCACCTCCGTCCATCACAAACACTTCCTGGTTGGACTCACACACGGCACTCGCGGGACTCCCGCGAGCGGGAACAGCGCCACCTAGCGGCCGAGATGCAACAGAGGTCCCGGCCCGGGAACCCCGTCTAACGGCCTGGCTGCAGTTTCCATGGGCAACCACAATCCGCTGATTGAAGTCAAACATCTCGGGAGTTACAGTACCTGCAGACATGACAAGTCCATTTAGTAGGGCAGTGTATTCAACTGTAACATCCCTCAGGGTTTGGATGTTTAGCCGAAAGCCCTTTCTGCGGTTCTTATTAACAGAGGCCCAGATTCAAGAAGCTATTGCGCCCGCGCAACCATAGGTTGCGCGGCGCAATAGCTGTTTTGCTCCCGCGTAGCGAATGCCCCTGATTCAGGAACATCGCTACGCGGACTGCAGCCTAGGATATGACAGACATAAGCCTCCTCATGCCTTCATATCTCAGGCTGCATTCTTGCGTTGGCCGCTAGGGGGCGCGGCCATTGTGATCGGCGTATAGTATGCAAATTGCATACTACCACCGATTCACAAAAGTTGCGCGGGCCCTGCGCACGCAAGGTACGGAGTTTCCGTACCGGCGACTTTAGCGCAAGGTTGCTCCTGCTAATAGCAGGGGCAGCCAATGCTAAAGTATAGCCGCCCTTCCCGCTCGTGAAATTTAAATTTCACGTCGTTTACGTAAGTGATTCGTGAATGGCGCTGGACGCCATTCACGTTCACTTAGAAGCAAATGACGTCCTTGCGACGTCATTTGCCGCAATGCACGTCGGGAAAGTTTCCCGACGGAGCATGCGCTGTTCGCTCGGCGCGGGAGCGCGCCTAATTTAAATGATTCCCGCCCCCGGCGGGATCATTTACATTAGGCGCCCTTACGCAGGGCTAATTAGCATAGCGCCCGCGCAATTTACGGAGCTACTGCTCCGTGAATCGCGGGCAAATCGAAATATTTGCGTGGGCGCAGAGCAAAAATCGTTGCCCTTTGCCCACGCAAATATTGCACGGATCTACCTGAATCTGGGCCAGAGTCTCTAGCACTCCTCAGCCGGGCCAGCTCAGCATATGCAGCCTCAAGATACACCACCACTTTCTCCATTAGGCAATACATGGCTTGAATCCTGAGATCTCTCTTACTGACATCTTCCCCCGGCTGTGCTGCAAGCCAACAGACTTTCTCCTGGGAATGTAGGTAAAGTACTTCAACCTTACTTGGCTTTAATCCATCCAAAAAACCTGAGATCTTATGTGAGCCTCCAGGCCCACTCTCCACCGGCAAAACCTGAGACATTGACTGGGGATTTGAGCCATCCCCTGGGCTTGAAGCCTCCATAGCCTCTGGGATCTCCAGGAGCTCTCAGCACCGGTTGTGTCTGGAGCTCTCCTTCATGCACAGCGATCTGTCATTTCCCCATGTCAGTCCCACCCCCCCTTCAGTTAGAACACACACAGGGAACATATTTAACCCCTCCCTCGCACCTAGTGTTAACCCCTTCCCTGCCAGTGGCATTTTTATAGTAAGCAATGCATTTTTACAGCACTGATCGCTAGAAAAATGCCAATGGTTCCAAAAAAGTGTCCGATGTGTCCGCCATAATGTCGCAGTACCGATAAAAATCGATGATCGCCGCAATAACTAGTTAAAAAAAAAATATAACAAAAATGCCCTATTTTGGAGACTTTTGCCAAAACCAATCAATAAACGCTAATTGCGATTTTTTTGGAACCAAAAAGATGTAGAATATGTATCGGCCTAAACTGAGGGATTTATTTATTTTTTAGAATATATATTTTTGGGTATATTTATTATAGCAAAAAGTCAAAATTATTCTTTTTTTTTTTTAAATTGTCGCTCTATTTTTGGTTATAGCTCTAAAAATTCAAAAAACGCAGAGGTGATCAAATACCACCAAAATAAAGCTCTCTTTGTGGGAAAAAAAAAGGTTGCCAATTTTGTTTGGGAGCCACATCGCACGACTGCGCAATTTTCAGTTAAAGCGACGCCGTGCCGAATCACAAAAACTGGCCCGGTCATTGACCAGCAATATGGTCCGGGGCTCAAGTGGTTAAAAATTCACAAAACACTAAAGTTAGCCCAATTTTTGGTGATAATGTGAAAGATGATGTTACGCCGAGTAAATAGATACCTTACATGTCACGCTTTACTATTGAAAACACTCCTGCAATGGGGCCAAAATTCAGCACTTGAAATTCCCCATAGGCGACCTTTTTGTTTTTTTTTTCAGGTTACCCGTTTATAGCTACAGAGAAAGTCTAGTGCTAAAAGTATTACTCTCGCTCTAACGCACGCGACAATACCTCACATGTGTGGTTTGAACGGTGTTAACATATGTGGGCGGGACTTACGGAAGTCCCGCCCACATATATAAACATCGTTCAAACCACACATGTGAGGTATTGACGCGTGCGTTAGAGCGAGAGCAATACTTTTAGCACTAGACCTTCTTTGTAACTATAAACTGGTAACCTGAAAAAAAAAAAAGGTCGCCTATGGGGAATTTCAAGTACTGAATTTTGGCCCCATTGCAGGAGTGTTTTCAATAGTAAAGCGTGACATGTAAGGTATCTTTTTACTCGGTGTAACATCACCTTTCACATTATCACCAAAAATTGGGCTAACTTTAGTGTTTTGTGAATTTTTAACCACTTGAGCCCGGACCATATTGCTGGTCAATGACCGGGCCAGTTTTTGTGATTCGGCACGGCGTCGCTTTAACTGACAATTGCGCAGTCGTGCGACGTGGCTCCCAAACAAAATTGGCAGCCTTTTTTTTCCCACAAAGAGAGCTTTATTTTGGTGGTATTTGATCACCTCTGCGTTTTTTCAGATCAGATCAGGGAAAAAAAAAAAAAAAACTCTCATGCCATTGCAGCTTTGTTCCTACATGTGTGATGAACTGAGTCTGCTCAGACACTTAGAAAAAAATTATCCTTTCTTTTTAAAAGGTGAAAATCACTTGGATGCTCATAGAGCGTGGTTTGGGTTAATACCAGGTGTGCGCAATTACAAGCTCACCCAAACTAGAGACTGCAATTTGTTCATGTGATTTCAATTGCTTCATTACTAGCACTGTTATAAAAAGCATGGATCGATCATTCCTCAGCTGCCCTCAGAAGGGGCAGGCTGGCAGAAATGCTGTTGCTAGACACAAATGTGGTTTGTTGCATGTTTTTTTTTATTTTGCCAATGGTTTTTGTTTATTTTTAAATGATGTTCACTTTGATGTATTTGTCTATGCGGCCTTATTTTATGAAAAAATTGTCAAGATGTTGTGACGTTAAAACTATGTTTATTTTGATTTCTGAAATGTATTTTTGTTTGTGTGTTTGTTTGTCTTTTTTTGCTTTCCTTGTTTTGTTGACCAATAAAAATTACTTTAAAATTTGGAAGTTTGTTTTTTGTTACTTTTTCATGCTATATTTTGACAGCTGCAGCTGAAATAGGTTTGGGCCTAACAAATTATGTGTGATTTTTATCTAAACTTCTTTCCTGGTGTGTAGGCATGAAATGTTTGCTATGTTTAATCTCGAGGAAATTAAAGAGAAACTGGTAAGTATTTTCTTTTTTCTGCAGTGGTCCTCAGCCCTCAAGTACCCCTGACAGGACATGTTTTGTGGATTTCTCTTATCAAGAATTGCTGTCCAGACTGTCTTTTAAAGCACATGTGCAAGATGAAGTAAAACCTGCAAACATGGCCTGTGGGGGGGGGGGGGGGGGGTTTGCTATTGGTGGACAGGCTTGACGTGCTGATTTACAGCACTGTGCTTAAATCTAGCGCAAGGCAATCCTATTCTAATTGTGGGTGTTTGAGGGAAGCCAAGTGAGTGTTAGAACCCCTGCTTTGTGTTTTTTTGGGGGTTTAGCTTTGTGTCCCTTTTCTTAAAATTGGCTTCACTTCCTGTCACACAGCTGAACAGGAAGTGAGGTTAAAACCCTACCAGTGTCTTTTCTTGGGGACACAGGTCAATCTAACTAGTGTCCCCATTAAGCAAATTGCAGTCCAGCACTGCTGTGTACACCCCAAATCATGGGTCTTCAAACTACGGCCCTCCAGTTGTTAAGGAACTACAATTCCCATCATGCCTAGTCATGTCTGTGAATGTCAGTGCATTACAAGGCCTCATGGGATGTGTAGTTCTACAACAGCTGGAGGGCCGTAGTTTGAGGATCCCTGCCCCAAATGATTATTTAGTTTGGGGTTTAGTAAAGACAAAGCCACTCTGCAAGTACAAGCAAAGTTGCTGAAAATGAGAGAGGAAGCACTGATGGTTTTAACATCCAATCCTGTAGAAGCAAAGTTGTTATGTTTTCTTCCTTGCTTTGCACTTGTAGTGCAAAGTGGATTTGCCTTTAGTAAATGGACCCCAAAGTCCAAGATCCCTAATAATTTGGGGTGTACACAGCAAAATGCTAGAGTGCAATTTACATAATGGGAAACTATTTAGATTGATCTCTGTGTCCCCAAGAAAAGATATTAGTAAGGTTTTACCCTCACTTCCTGTTTGGCTATGTGACAGGAAGTGAATGAATTAGAAAGGGTGAAGACACCTCACAAATGTTGTCACTATCAGGGGTGCAGACATCCCCAAAAAAATGAGCAGATAATACTTATTTGCAAATTAATAATTTTTTAGTTAACATTGGGTGGGGTGCTCTAGTCTAACACACACATTCATACATATTAGCCACGCTGTATCCTGGCCTATTGGCATGGTTATATTTTGTTAGGCCTCTCAATAAAACTCTATGAAATTTGTGCTTAAACTAGAACCAGGGGCGGACTGACAACTCATGGGGCCCCTGGGCAATAGAAGATTATGGGGCCCCTCTGGCTTACAGATGGCCACCACGCCAGGAGGCAGTGCAGCTAAAATCTTGGAATATTCACATTAAAAGCATGTCAGTTTTGTACATATCAGGGACAGATCTAAAAAAAACACAGATTTTTACATACTGTCCCTGGTTTTACTGAGCCTGGCAACCCTGATGGGGGCCCCCTAGTGGCATGTGGCCCTCGGGCAGTGCCCGAGTGACTCAATGGTCAGTCCGCCCCTGACTAGAACTATAATCAACACTTTTTCCTGGTGCCTCCATGGCAGCATACCTGTGACAAGCTCCGCCTTGGCTCCTCCCTCAGGACTAGTGAATATTATAAAAGTGTTGGTTAGCACAGCCCCCACATTCTCCTTTTTTTCCTCATACCTCATGGCAGTGAATTCTGGTCGGTTGTCCTTACCTTCTGCATTCGGCAGCTTCCGTCTGGGTTCAAGCCTCTCCCGGACGCGGTCCCTTCTCTTGGGCAGCTAAATGCGCTGATAAGGTAGGGAGTCCCTTCTGTAGGATCTTTTGGGACAAGCAGTTTGTCTCTTAACTAAGAGCTCTATCTGCACAGTGGTGTTTAGGCATTTGCTCAGTTGTTGGCTACAGAGGTAGCAGCCATTTCTGCATTTACTTTTGTTTTCTCTCCAGGTTTTCTCCCAATCCTGCCTTGCACTAGTCCTCTTTGTATTCATTCCCCTTTCTTATTGTGCCTAGCCCCCTGTAAACTTTTCCAGCTCCTTAGGAGCCGCGCTCGCTTAGCGCCGGCTTTTTATTTATGTTCGGCGTCCTCAGTCGCGTTCTGCGCATGCGCCGGCGGTGCGCGTCTTCCGGGTTCTCGTCCCGACGGTCGGCGCATGCGTGGTGGATCCGGAGGCTGCGGTGGCCATTTTGGATGAGGGCAGAGCGACGCTTTTTGCCCACAAGATGTCAGGCACAAGTCTAAAGCATTCTTCGCCTCTATGGATCCCTCTAGTGGCTTCAGTGAGACACCTAAAGGTTGCAGGAAGTACTACGCAGTCAGATGGCTCCAGGGAAACACTCTCTTCTCTTCAGGTAAGTAAAAGTAAAAAAAAAAAAAAAAAAATAATAATAATAATGTATGCATACATATGTTTTCTTTTAAAAATAAGACGGATACGTGTATTATATGTTTATTTAAAAAAAAAAAAAAAAAAAAAAAAATGGGGAAGTAGAAGAAATATAGCTTAAGTAAAAGATAATAATTAAAGATAAATACACATATAAAATAAAATATATTTTTTTCGTGTCTCCGGGAATAATAATAAAAAAAAAAAAAAAAATCACACCATTTATTCAGAGGTAAATCCCCAGATTAGGATCTGACCCCTGGTTTCCTCTTTATTCTTTTCTTGGCTGCTACTTCTGCTAAATCCACTCAGTGTGAGCCATTCGCCACCTGTACAAGATCCTACTCTACAGATGAGGTAAGGACCTACGTTCAGGTAAGCTTACAGATCTTAAAGGAAAAGAGTGCACTGAGGCTGGTACTTTCTTTTCAGCCCTGTACGCCAGAAGATGTCTAAGAGAACCTCAAGGCGACATGTGGACCATGGTGACTCTAGTCCACGTGGAGACGGGTCGTCCAGGCATAGGGATCATAGGAGTGGCAGGTAATCATCGGCCAAATAAACGCCGTCACTCGCGCTCTTTGAAGCCTAGATCCCCGAAATGTCAGACCCGTGGAGTCACCCCACTTCCAGACAAACCGGTCTGGCGGAATTGCCCAGTGGCAGAGGGCCAAAGCCTGCAAATGGCGGACCTACCTAAATACGCGGGAGAGAGTTCCTTTGCGGATTTGGGCCCCACAATGCCGCCACAACAACCGGCATCTTCTACTCTGGAGCAATAGGCGGAGGCGTCCATTCCCGGGCCATCTTCAAGTGAAATCTCGCCCAACGCCTGTCTCTTCCTTCAAACATCAGGAAGAGAATACTATCTCAGGGGACTTCTCCGATGTCCATGATGCCTTTTGTTTCGCTTTCACAACGGTCCAGCCGTATGTGCAGGCGGTGAAACTAGCAATCGGCTGGGAGGAGACTGGCACAGAAGTCTAAATCGTGCCTCCCTTTTCTCCTCCAGATTGCCTTTTCCCTCTCATGGGCAAATTGAGGAGTGTGATTGAGGAAGAGTGGAAGAGGACGGAGAGAGAATTCTCCATTGTTCAACTAGGAAAGTTATACCTCCTCAAAAGCAGTTTCCGCAATGCTTGGAAGCCCTCCAGTAGTCGATGGAGTGGTGGTAAAGTTGGCAAAGAACGTCACATTGCCCATGTAAGACTCAACCTCACTTAGAGGTCACTAATTGTACCTGTGTAATGGGCCACGTTGGGCCTTGTTCGGCTCAGTAAATACTGGCCAGCTGCTGTTTTGTTTTCTATGTCTCTTGTATAAAAAATTAAAAAAGGGGACTCGACTTCACTTAGGCACCCACTAGACAGAAGGTTGGATCTTGATCTTCCACCAGACGGTGGGCAAACACTTGTAATCCTGCGATGGCCCTGACATCAATGTCCACCCCCCTTTACGTCTGGACAGATGTGATGGAGTGCGCAATGCAACTGGATATCCCAAGGGGGATACCACCAGGGCCTTAGATGAGCTAAAGCTCTAAGCAGATCTTATTGGTGAATCCGCAATCGATTCTTTTCTATGCTCCCCTGGGTCAATGCTCCACATAGTCATGGCCAAACGGGCCTTGTGACTGGAACCATAGTCAACAGATATTGCCTCAAAACAGAGCTGGTACAAGATACCTTCTGACGGGAAAGCCTTGTTTAGGGAGAAATTGGGTAAGACCATCTCTCGCATCAATGGCGGGAAATTAGGCCTGTTACCCCAAGACAGACGATCCGGGTGCTCCAGCTCATTCGCACCAAGTTTTTAATACTCCAAGAGTGAGGACTACAGACAGTCCAGACGGAAGAAGGCTGTAGGCAGAGCTAGAGAAGCAAGCATTCCACCTTCCTCAAGCCCGTATGCGGAAGCTCATGCCTACCTCCACAGGATTCTGCCAAATCCTTTTTCCCAAGGGGGGTCAGACTCAAGTACTTCTCGAGGATCCGGGTTCAAGGTGCAGGGATCCCTGGGTAGTCTTCACAGTTGAATATGGTCACTTCTGGGCGTTTATAGACACCCCCCCTCCAAATCTTATTTTTTTTCCGACAAGGGTGTCGAGGTTCCCCCAGAAAATCTGAAGCACTACAGTGTTTTTTCTTCTCTCCTGTGCAGGAGCAGCAAGCAGTGGTCCCAGTACCTCTATCAGAGAGATTCTCGGTTTTTACTCCACCCTGTTTCTAGTTCCCAAGAGAAACGAAGGTTGGAGTTCCGTGATGGATCTGAAGAGTCTAACTCGCTAAGATCCTCCTGGAAATCTCTAAATGGTTTCGCTTCAAACGATTGTTCGTTTATTCCAACCGAGGTATTGGATGTTATCAATAGACTTGCAGGATGCTTACCTGCATGTACCTGTACTCCTCTCCTGAAATATCCAGGGTTTGCAGTGGGGCATGTACATCTTCAATTTTTGAGCCTTCCCATTCGGCCTCTGCACATCACCAAAAGTCTTTATGAAGATCCTAATTGCTATCATAACCCCTCCAGGAGAATTAGGACTCTGAAGTACACCACTACAGAATGACCTTTGTCCCATGGTGAAGAATCCAGCCCAATTAGTGGAACAGAACAGTACAGTAAACTTCCCGCCTCAAAGGTAAAGTCCACTATTCGGCAGATGAAGGGAGTCAGTGTGACATCCTACCTGTGGGCATTGAACTGTCTGAGCCTAATAGGCCAGATGTTGTCATGCATCACTATGGTATTAGCATTCGAGACATTTCCAGCCAGAGTTTTGGAGGCGACAGAACAGACCGTATCTATCTCAATCCATATACCTGACGACCCTGATGCCCAGGAGTCTACATGGGTGGATGAAGAAATACACGCTTATGAAATCGCATCCATCAGGACATGTCAACTGGATCACAACTACTACCGATACCAGTGCGGCAAGTGGGGGCTCACACTAGATCCAGATCTCAGGGCAGGGAAGATGGTCCTTCCATACAACATGCCTAGTATCGAATAGCCTGGAGGTTCAGGAATCCTTCCTTTTGCATTGCTAACACTAGAAATTTGAGGTACAGGCAACCCAGTTCCCACCTCCGAATGGCCAAGAGGGCTGCAGTGTCTTATTGGCACTGACAAGAAGGAATGCACAGCAGGACCTGCTGAGGGAAGTGGAAACAATAATCCTTTGGGCAGAAAGGAATCTAAAGACTTAAAAACAGCCTTTCTGCCCAGTCATCTCAATTCAAGGGCCGTCCACCTATCTCGGGGGTTCGTTGATTCCAAAGAATGGTTTCTGCACCAGAAAGTTTTCACCTAGATAGTGGTCCAGTGGGTCCCCTCGAGCCGGACCTATTTGCGACAGCACCAAGATTTCAAAGTTCGTCCCGAGGCCTCCTCATCCCCAAGCAGAAGCAGTAGATGCGATCCCTGCAACCTGGTCTATGCCTTTTTTCCAGGGTCTCTCATTCCAAAGCTCCTGTGGAGCCTCATGGTAGGAACCATGACGGTGATAGCAGGCCTACCGCACTGGCCAAGACATCCTTGTTTTCCCACAACAATGTACCTGAATACCAAGCCTTCAGTCAGGGTTCCAATAATACCTTTCTCCTGTCATAAGTACGTCGCACCTATCCAGTTCCCCACAGGTTGGATCTTCACATCTGGCAGATGAAAGGGAAAGGTTCCAATCCATAGGATGTTCCAACAAGGTTATCGCAACCCTGCTCAGGGCAAGAAAGCCATCCACAAACAGGATATAGGATAGGCTTATATAGTTACATTGTTGATCAAGTTGAGAAAAGACTCAAGTCCATCCAGTACAACCACAAACAAGGTGCGGAACAGGTTCTGGGCCTTCATGATTGGCAGAAGCGGTGTTCCAGATTCTCCATCATCCTCTCAAATTCTTGAATGCTTGCAGGCAGGCTTAGACCTAGGTCTTGCTTGAGTACACTAAGGGTACGTGCAGCGGCAATTTCAGCAGCAGCCAGTTAAAATGGACAGAGGATTCATTAATAATCCAATTTTTCAAAGCCGTCAAAGAGCCGATCGCCAACTAAACATTCTTTTCCACTCGGGGCCTTGCTATCATCCTAGAGTCCTTAGCCAATTCACCTCTTGTCCCTTCAGAGTCAACATCGCTTTGGAATCTAACCATGCAGCTATTCTTCTGCATAGCCATAATCTCTGGCAGACATGTTTGCAGTACTCCCAGATTTAGGAGCGGATTATAATCCTATCATATTCTATCCTGACAGAGTGGAACTCGGAACTGTTCGGGGATTTAGCCCCAAGGTCATATCATCCTCGAACATGTCATAAACTTGGGCGCTTCCAACATTTTCAAGACAGGGCTCAGGTTCCCTTCACGAGCTGGACATTTTCTCCACTTTCAGGTGACATCCGCAGGCTACGGCATCCTTCAGGGACTCTACCAGGTTGTTTTTAACTCCCTAGGTTGGAAAACAAGGGCATGGAGGCGCCAGCAAGAACGATTGCCTTGTGGCTCATCCACAAGGTGTACAGGGCAAAAGGACTGTGATCCTCTTTGGCAGTCTGGGCGTACTCCACCAGAGCGGTTCCTGCCTCTTGGGCGGCAAGAGCGAGTGCATCAATTGAAGCTATTCGCAGCGCAACGACTGGGGCGTCCCAGCATATGTTTCTGAAAAATTTGCAGAGTGGAGCTCTTTTTCATCAGTGGAGTTCGGCAGTCAGACGGCGAATAGGCCTTTTGGTTCTTCTTTTAAATGATAAAAAAAAAAAAAAAAAACTCTTTGAATCATCCCACCCATCTCAGCTAGTTATTTGTCACAGGTATGCTGCCATGGAGGCACCAGGAAAACGGAAAATTGTATCATACTTAGTGTTGAGCAGAATATGCCATATTCGATTTCGCGATATATCTCGAATATATATTCGAATATTCGAGATATATTCGCTAAATTCGAATATTCGTGATATTTTATCGAAATTAATTGAATGCGATTTTTCGCTATTGCGAATGCGAAAATAATTGCGATTTTTTAATAACTGCGGTAGGAGCGCTCTGATTGGCTTAGAATATTCGTGATATTTTATCGAAATATCGCAACATGCGAATGCGATATTTATTGCGCAATTTCGAGATATGCTGGAGGAGCGCTCTGATTGGCTCAGAATATTCGTGATATTTTATCGAAATATCGCAACATGCGAATGCGATATTTATTGCGCAATTTCGAGATATGCTGGAGGAGCGCTCTGATTGGCTCAGAATATTCGTGATATTTTATCGAAATATCGCAACATGCGATTGCGATATTTATTGCGCAATTTCGAGATATGCTCGAGGAGCGCTCTGATTGGCTCAGAATATTCCTGATATTTTATCGAAATATCGCAACATGCGAATGCGATATTTATTGCGCAATTTCGAGATATGCTGGAGGAGCGCTCTGATTGGCTCAGAATATTCCTGATATTTTATCGAAATATCGCAACATGCGAATGCGAAATTTATTGCAGATATTTCGAAAACTGCTGTAGCAGCACTCTGAAATCGAATATGTATGATATTTTAACCAAAATACATATTGCGATTGCGATTTTTCGATCGCGCATGCGCAATTGCGCGAACAACACGCGACCATTTCCTGGAGCCTTGCCAGTTTCCCAATATTACAGCAACATGGTGGGAAGCAATTTCTCAAAGTCTGAGGAAAAGTTGCTGATTTGTGTAAGTATTTTGACCACTGTTATTTCATCATCTTCAACTGCATTTAAGTCTAGTTTAAAAGTTAGTATATATGATCAGATATTAGTATTTAACCAAAAATGTGTCTCCTGCTTTTACAAAACTACAAGTCCCAGCATGCCTGGACAGCTGCAGACACCCTGGTTGGCAAATGTGTATTTAGGCACTTTTCCTTGTTATTTAGCATAATGAATTTAAAATTTTTTTGGACATAGGACGTATGCGAACGTCCTGACTTCAGTGTCCTCAAGGCCCAAGGACGTTCGAATACATATTGCCCTTTAGATGTTGCAGAACTACAACTTCCAGCATGCCTGGGAATGCTGGCACTTCTAGTATTGTAAGTTCTGCAGGCCCACATTTTTCAGGCCTTTATGCACGGGTCTCTAAACTGTGGCACCCTAGATGCAGCAAAAGTAAAATTCTTAGCATGCACTGACAGACCGTGGCTGATGGGAGTAGTAGTTTTGCAACAGCTGGAGGTGGACTGGTCTTGAAACCCAGAGTTAGGTAACAAACCCGTAGTGTTTTGCAACCATTCTGCCTCCAGCTGGTTATTTTCTGTTGAAAAGCCTGTGGCGTGCAAAACACAACCCAAAAACTCCACCCGGTGCAAGGAAAAATTTGCACACACCTAAAGAGTGACATCACAAAAAACTGCGACGGTTGCATACGTCAGTGGTCCTCCGAAAAGGTCCCGTCTCTGACCCCCCGGGGCGTTAGGCTCCTAGGCTCCTGACAGGGAAAAGAGTTACTGTGGTCCATACAGCCGAAGCCATATGGACCCATCTCGGTCCAAGCAGCGCAATCAACACGCGAACAACACGCGACCATTTCCTGGAGCCTTGCCAGTTTCCAACTTATGATCGCAGCGCAATCACACAGCAACATGGTTGGAAGCAATTTCACTAAGTCTGAGGAAAAGTTGCTGATTTGTGTAAGTATTTTGACCACTGTTATTTCATCATCTTCAACTGCATTTAAGTCTAGTTTAAAAGTTAGTATATATGATCAGATATTAGTATTTAACCAAAAATGTGTCTCCTGCTTTTACAAAACTACAAGTCCCAGCCCAGCCCAGCATTTTAGTCTAGTTTAAAAGTTAGTATATATGATCATATATTAGTATTTCACAAAAAATGTGTCTCCTGCTTTTACAAAACTACAAGTCCCAGCATGCCTGGACAGCTGCAGACACCCTGGTTGGCAAATGTGTATTTAGGCACTTTTCCTTGTTATTTAGCATAATGAATTTAAAAATTTTTTGGACATAGGACGTATGCGAACGTCCTGACTTCAGTGTCCTCAAGGCCCAAGGACGTTCGAATACATATTGCCCTTTAGATGTTGCAGAACTACAACTTCCAGCATGCCTGGGAATGCTGGCACTTCTAGTATTGTAAGTTCTGCAGGCCCCCATTTTTCAGGCCTTTATGCACGGGTCTCTAAACTGTGGCACCCTAAATGCAGCAAAAGTAAAATTCTTAGCATGCACTGACAGACCGTGGCTGATGGGAGTAGTAGTTTTGCAACAGCTGGAGGTGGACTGGTCTTGAAACCCAGAGTAAAGTAACAAACACGTAGTGTTTTGCAACCATTCTGCCTCCAGCTGTATTTTTCCTGTTGAAAAGCCTGTGGCGTGCAAAACACAACCCAAAAACTCCACCCGGATGCAGTGAAAAATGTGCACACACCTAAAGAGTGACATCACAAAAAACTGCGACTGGTACATACGTCAGTGGTCCTCCGAAAAAGGTCCCGTCTCTGACCCCCCGGGGCGTTAGGCTCCTGACAGGGAAAAGAGTTAGCAACGCATATCTCCCCTATACGTGTATCCTGTGTTGTTAATAATATATTCATAATTATGCAAATGATAATGGCTGCTATATTTATGCAAAAAAGGTGGCGACCGAAATGGCAGGATATAAAATCTTTCATGTTACCCCTGTCATTGATTAATAAGGCGAGAATGCTTCCAATTGTTGAATAGCATACATTTACGTCATATATCCATAAGGCTGTCAACAGAAGTATTACAATATACTTTGTTCTTCATCTTGCAGAAGTTCCTGGAAACAGGATATGATGACCTGCGGCGGCAGCCACAGAAAAGGGCTGTGGTCAGCGCCCTAATCGCTGACTTTGGCGGCCAACATGACCACAAGGCCATTGTTAAGAAGTGGTCTGACCTCAAGAGGCGCCAAATGGGTAATGTCAGACGTCTTCGGGCTAAATATCATCCAGGTAAGTTATTGTTGACAGTTATGTTTTTTTTTAAAAAAGTGTATTTTGTGCGTGAACTCGAAAGAGAGAGGAGCCGGCCTGCAGGAGTTGGGAGGCCTCCCCCAGAGGCAATCTGCCACCTTTCTCCATGCCCCGGTTGGCAATGGCGGGTGTGAGGGGGTCCTCCCAACCCAACCTCGCATAGCACACCCACCAGTGGCGGGGCTGAGACCACCAAACTCAATTCACAGGTAGCCGAGAGCGGGATCCGAACCCCTAGCTGCAGAGGTGAATCAGTTGTCAGTGCAGTGGCAATCGCGTGGAGCCACCGCAGCTCCTTTGGTGACAGTTATGTAAGGTCATATGTAATTCATGTAAGGTCAGATGTTGTTAACCAAGATGCCATGTTGTGCTAACATATATCACCACCGGCCAAGGTATTCATAGTACTGTTGAAAAAAGACATGGGGCAGCAGACAGGAACACAGAAGTTATGTGGGAACATAATTTTCCCATTGCTTTGCATGGGACTTTAAAGAAAAACCCCGACCATGGCAAGTGGGGGTGGGTAAGGTTTAAACCACCTATCCTATGTTTGTGGCTGACATATAAGTAACCTGTGTGCCAAGTTTCATATAAATATCTTTAGCCGTTTGTACGTGATGCTGGAACATACATACATACATACATACATACATACATTTATGCACACACACACGTTGAGTTTTATATATATAGATTACCACTAAATTCCTGTGTTAGGAGTGGGGTTGTTATAGTAATCCCGTGTGCTCCATCAGGCCCTTTTTTTAACATGAGATGGTCTGAACAAAACAAAGGAGACAAAAACAGCTCATTTTAACATGGTTGCATCCCAGCTCACGCTCAGTCCCCTGTAGTGCCCACAAGACCCTTTAATATAACATTGTCCCATTGGTTAACTGTCTATATAAATCAATTTGTATTCATATACAATACAGCAGAGTACACAGAATTTGCATACGTCATTAGAAAACATTTTTATAATATATGAACATTGTGTTATTATAGGAGCTCCAATGCCAGTTATCCGCGCCAAGCGCAGAAGGCGCCAGGCCGATGAGGAGGAGGAGGAGGATGCGGCAGAGGAGGATGCGGCAGAGGAGGAGATGGATGAAGAGGAGCAGCCAGGGCCCTCCCACTCCCCAACCCCAGCTCCTGCTGAGGAGCAAGCTGAGGAGATTCCCCCCCCCACCACCCCAGCTTCTCAAGCGGAAGAGCAGGAGGAAGAGAGCGGTCCTGTGAGCCTCGCTCAGGAAGGTAAATATGTGCACAATGATTAATAACATTTCAACAACAAAATGTAGATATAAAAATGGACAACATATAAAGCGCACCTGTCAGATTATAGAACCATAATATGGTATTGATGCTAGAAGTATACAGGTAGTGCATAATTATTAGGCAAGTTGTATTTTTTGAGGATTCATTTTATTATTGAACAACAACCATGTTCTCAATGAACCCCAAAAACTCATTAATATCAAAGCTGAATTTTTTTGGAAGTAGTTTTTAGTTTGTTTTTAGTGTTAGTTATTTTCGGGGGATATCTGTGTGTGCAGGTGACTACTATTACTGTGCAGAATTATTAGGCAACTTAACCAAAAAATAAATAGATACCCATTTCAATGATTTATTTTTAACAGTGAAACCAATATAACATCTCAACATTCACAAATACACATTTCTGACATTTAAAAACAAAACAAAAACAAATCAGTGACCAATATAGCCACCTTTATTTGCAAGGACACTCAAAAGCCTGACATCCATGGATTCTGTCAGTGTTTTGATCTGTTCACCATCAACATTGCGTGCAGCAGCAACCACAGCCTCCCAGACACTGTTCAGAGAGGTGTACTGTTTTCCCTCCTTGTAAATCCCACATTTGATGATGGACCACAGGTTCTCAATGGGGTTCAGATCAGGTGAACAAGGAGGCCATGTCATTACTTTTTTTTATTTAATACCCTTTCTTGCCAGCCACGCTGTGGAGTACTTTGACACGTGTGATGGAGCATTGTCCTGCATGAAAATCATTTTTTTCTTGAAGGATGGTGACTTCTTCCTGTACCACTGCTTAAAGAAGGTCTCTTCCATAATCTGGCAGTAGGACTGGGAGTTGAGCTTGACTCCATCCTCAATCCGAAAAGGCCCCACAAGCTCATCTTTGATGATACCAGCCCAAACCAGTACTCCACCACCACCTTGCTGGCGTCTGAGTCGGACTGGAGCTCCCTGCCCTTTACCAATCCAGCCACGGGCTCTTCCATCTGGCCCATCAAGACTCACTCTCATTTCAGTAGTCCATAAAACCTTAGAAAAATCTTTCTTGAGATATTTATTGGCACAGTCTTGACGTCGCAGCTTGTGTGTCTTGTTCAGTGGTCGTCGTCTTTCAGCCTTTCTTACCTTGGCCATGTCTCTGGGTATTGCACACCTTGTGCTTTTGGGCACCCCAGTGATGTTGCAGCTCTGAAATATGGCCAATCTGGTGGCAAGTGGCATCTTGGCAGCTGCACGCTTAACCTTTCTCAGGTCATGGGCAGTTAAGTTTGCGCCTTTGTTTTTCCACACGTTTCTTTTGTTTGATGATCACGCTTCAGAAGCTTTGCAATTTTAAGAGTGCTGCATCCCTCTGCTAGATATCTCTCTATTTTGGACTTTTCAGAGTCTGTCAAGTCCTTCTTTTGGCCCATTTTGCCAAAGGAAAGGAAATTGACTAATAATTATGCACACCTGATATAGAGTGTTGATGTCATTAGACCACACACCTTCTCATTACAGAGATGTACATTACCTAATATGCCTAATCGGTAGTAGGCTTTCGAGCCTATACTGCTTGGAGTAAGACAACATGCATAAAGAGGATGATGTGGTCCAAATACTCATTTGCCTAATAATTCTGCACTCCCGGGATGTGTTAGACACATAACAAGTGTATACACATGATAATGATTGATTAATAAGCAAAAAAAATATTTTATTTATTTGGTAACGTTCTTTGAAATCCAAATGTTTTTTTATTATATCCTAACAGTAGCAAGAAAGATGATGCAGCAGCACGCGCTGCTAAAGAAGACACATCAGAGGATAAAGGGAAATCATGAACAAATTAAATACCTGGTCCAGCAAAATACGCAGCTAGAACAGCAGCAATTAGAATATATTGCTGAGCTGGAAAGGCTTCAGAAGCTCATGCTCAGCTATGTCTGAATTAATTTTTTGATTAAAAAATGTTTTTTTTTGGAAATGTTTCATTTCTTTTTGAGATCGATTTTTAGGTTTTTCAACACATCAAACTTCACATCGAACAAATCAACATCAACACATCTAACTTCATAATAAGCAAAAACATTTTATACTATCATTTTATTTAACACAAACCTAGGACAAACTAAAGCACACGGACACAGACACGACGAACACAAAATAAACTGTTGAAAAATGAACATAACAAATGCAACAATAAATATATATATATATATACAGAGAGAGAGAGAGAGAGCAAGAAAGAGAGAGAGAGTGCAGATTTGCTCTTGCAGACAGCCTAATGGTTGCAGTATAAAGGCCGCAAACCAGGGTTTAACATAAGGTTAATTGTTTTAGTTACACTTGCTGTTACGATACGGTCTGGTAGCTTGAAGCGGAGGCTGTTGGTGAATCCGCTGTGCCAGAGAGGTCATGAAGCTTTACTCAGCATGGAGGCAGCAGCAGTAGTATTAAAATATAATGTAACTAGACAATGCATTTCCTGAGGAAAATGCGAGTGGGAATGCTGAATAGCTTAATTGCTGAGCCCCTTGCCAAAGTCATTCACCATAACCACTACACTATCTTTAGGACACACAGCTTCTTTCTCTATCTGCAAAGTATAGAGTATGCTGACTTCCTGGTCGCCCCTCCCCCCTCAAGAGGTTTCCCCTCCCCCCCAGGTCAGTGAGGAGGAATATTGCACTGAGGTCAGGAAAGTTATTTATGGAAAGAAATAACATTACAAACGCTTTTAATTCACAGATCAAATACATGATTTAAGCCTCCAAACAAAGCTTAATAAATCCTCAACCGTACATGCGATCGATACAACGACTACACCGTTTGAAATACACGGCCCTTGTGAACGCATTGATATTAAATTTATGTTGATAAACTTAAAAATGTGGCCATGTCTGCGATTTAGAAAACAGCGTCTTTGTGAGTTTTGCAGCAACATTTTTTAGATAATTTAACATGAGAGTCTATGAGACATAATTTCTGGCTGTTGCTCCAATAACTAAAACTAAAATACGTATCGCAGAATTGATCACATTGCCAGAAACCAGACAAGCATAGCTACGTTTTGATATAAAAATTGTGTATGAAAAGTAGATCTTGTGGGCGTGAGACCATTTTGTTTCCCCTTTTTGTAAAGATATTTTTAATTACAAAGATCTCCAATGTTAAGGTCACATGACAGACTCTAAATCCCCTCCATAGGATTACATTATAACCTATCGCATTTTTGTGAAAAATTCGCAAAACGTAAATTGCGTTTTCAACAAAAAATTGTAAACGATGAAGATCTGAAAAGTCATAGCCGGATAGCTAAATATTTTGTGACCGCTTTACAGTTTTTTCAGTGTCTGTAAGTGAAAGTATGAAGTAGCTGAAACTTTTGGCAGGGCATGTGAATTCAAAGGGGAAAAGGATGTTCTCATTGACTTCAATGTTAAAAAAAGGGTCTAAAAGCTTAAAATTTATAAAAGTGTAAAAAGTAGAAAAAAACTTGAAGAAGTCCCATCATTAGCTGAAAGAGACGAACATTTTTACAGTTGAATGGTCTCAATAGCTGAAAGTATGCCGAAGTTACGCAGAACCAAAAAACGTAAGGAATAATAAGATTACTAAATTTACGTATATCAATACTGGAAATGTTTATTAAAGCATTCACACTAATTAAGATTAATATATTTACGGGTATCCATACTGGGAATGCTTATTAAAGCATTCCCACTAAGTATCACACAGGCATGATTTACAAGCAGTAGTGGTAATAGTAATACATAGCATAAAAACACTTGGGGAATACTGTACAGCATCAGTAGTGGTCATAGTAGTCAATAGTGTACCAAAAAATTGGGACACAGGTGTCTTGACTGAGCTGTAATAGTAGTAGTAGACATTGACAATACAGTGTCAAATCACTCGGGCAAGAGGTGCCATGATGAACAGCAGTCTTAATAAGAGTATATAGGGTGTGAAATAACTGCTGACATAGGTGTATTGACTGGGCAGCAGCAGCAGAAGCAGCAGTAGTATTAACAGTAGTAGTTGATACAGAGTCATATCACATGGGCAGGAGGTGCCATCATGAACAGCAGTAGGAATAGGAGTATATAGAGTGTCAAATAACTGCTGACATAGGTGTATTGACTGGGCAGCAGCAGCAGAAGCAGCAGTAGTATTAACAGTAGTAGTTGATACAGAGTCATATCACATGGGCAGGAGGTGCCATGATGAACAGCAGTAGGAATAGGAGTATATAGAGTGTCAAATAACTGCTGACATAGGTGTCTTGACTGGGCAGCAGCAGCAGAAGCAGCAGTAGTATTAACAGTAGTAGTTGATACAGAGTCATATCACATGGGCAGGAGGTGCCATGATGAACAGCAGTAGGAATAGGAGTATATAGAGTGTCAAATAACTGCTGACATAGGTGTCTTGACTGGGCAGCAGCAGCAGAAGCAGCAGTAGTATTAACAGTAGTAGTTGATACAGAGTCATATCACATGGGCAGGAGGTGCCATGATGAACAGCAGTAGGAATAGGAGTATATAGAGTGTCAAATAACTGCTGACATAGGTGTATTGACTGGGCAGCAGCAGCAGCAGAAGCAGCAGCAGTAGTATTAACAGTAGTAGTTGATACAGAGTCATATCACATGGGCAGGAGGTGCCATGATGAACAGCAGTAGGAATAGGAGTATATAGAGTGTCAAATAACTGCTGACATAGGTGTATTGACTGGGCAGCAGCAGAAGCAGCAGCAGTAGTATTAACAGTAGTAGTTGATACAGAGTCATATCACATGGGCAGGAGGTGCCATGATGAACAGCAGTAGGAATAGGAGTATATAGAGTGTCAAATAACTGCTGACATAGGTGTCTTGACTGGGCAGCAGCAGCAGCAGAAGCAGCAGCAGTAGTATTAACAGTAGTAGTTGATACAGAGTCATATCACATGGGCAGGAGGTGCCATGATGAACAGCAGTAGGAATAGGAGTATATAGAGTGTCAAATAACTGCTGACATAGGTGTCTTGACTGGGCAGCAGCAGCAGAAGCAGCAGTAGTATTAACAGTAGTAGTTGATACAGAGTCATATCACATGGGCAGGAGGTGCCATGATGAACAGCAGTAGGAATAGGAGTATATAGAGTGTCAAATAACTGCTGACATAGGTGTCTTGACTGGGCAGCAGCAGCAGAAGCAGCAGTAGTATTAACAGTAGTAGTTGATACAGAGTCATATCACATGGGCAGGAGGTGCCATGATGAACAGCAGTAGGAATAGGAGTATATAGAGTGTCAAATAACTGCTGACATAGGTGTATTGACTGGGCAGCAGCAGCAGCAGAAGCAGCAGCAGTAGTATTAACAGTAGTAGTTGATACAGAGTCATATCACATGGGCAGGAGGTGCCATGATGAACAGCAGTAGGAATAGGAGTATATAGAGTGTCAAATAACTGCTGACATAGGTGTATTGACTGGGCAGCAGCAGAAGCAGCAGCAGTAGTATTAACAGTAGTAGTTGATACAGAGTCATATCACATGGGCAGGAGGTGCCATGATGAACAGCAGTAGGAATAGGAGTATATAGAGTGTCAAATAACTGCTGACATAGGTGTCTTGACTGGGCAGCAGCAGCAGCAGAAGCAGCAGCAGTAGTATTAACAGTAGTAGTTGATACAGAGTCATATCACATGGGCAGGAGGTGCCATGATGAACAGCAGTAGGAATAGGAGTATATAGAGTGTCAAATAACTGCTGACATAGGTGTCTTGACTGGGCAGCAGCAGCAGAAGCAGCAGTAGTATTAACAGTAGTAGTTGATACAGAGTCATATCACATGGGCAGGAGGTGCCATGATGAACAGCAGTAGGAATAGGAGTATATAGAGTGTCAAATAACTGCTGACATAGGTGTCTTGACTGGGCAGCAGCAGCAGAAGCAGCAGTAGTATTAACAGTAGTAGTTGATACAGAGTCATATCACATGGGCAGGAGGTGCCATGATGAACAGCAGTAGGAATAGGAGTATATAGAGTGTCAAATAACTGCTGACATAGGTGTCTTGACTGGGCAGCAGCAGCAGAAGCAGCAGTAGTATTAACAGTAGTAGTTGATACAGAGTCATATCACATGGGCAGGAGGTGCCATGATGAACAGCAGTAGGAATAGGAGTATATAGAGTGTCAAATAACTGCTGACATAGGTGTATTGACTGGGCAGCAGCAGCAGCAGAAGCAGCAGCAGTAGTATTAACAGTAGTAGTTGATACAGAGTCATATCACATGGGCAGGAGGTGCCATGATGAACAGCAGTAGGAATAGGAGTATATAGAGTGTCAAATAACTGCTGACATAGGTGTATTGACTGGGCAGCAGCAGAAGCAGCAGCAGTAGTATTAACAGTAGTAGTTGATACAGAGTCATATCACATGGGCAGGAGGTGCCATGATGAACAGCAGTAGGAATAGGAGTATATAGAGTGTCAAATAACTGCTGACATAGGTGTCTTGACTGGGCAGCAGCAGCAGCAGAAGCAGCAGTAGTAGTATTAACAGTAGTAGTTGATACAGAGTCATATCACATGGGCAGGAGTTGCCATGATGTACAGCAGTCTTAATAAGAGTATATAGGGTGTGAAATAACTGCTGACATAATTGTCTTGACTGATCCAAAGGAGTCATGGGAGAAAATCATGTGGTCAGATGAGACTATAATATAATTTTTTGATCATAATTTCACTAACCGTGTTCGGAGGAAGAATAATGATGAGTACCATGCCAAGAACGCCATCCCTAATGTGAAGCATGGGGGTGGTAGCATCATGCTTTGGTGGTGTTTTTCTGCACATGGGACAGGGTGACTGCACTGTATTAAGGAGAGGATGACCGGGGCCATGTATTGCAAGATTTTGGGCAACAACCTCCTTCCCTGAGTTAGAGCTTTGAAGATGGGTCGAGGCTGGGTCTTCCAACATGAGAATGACCCAAAGCACACAGCCAGGATAACCAAGGATTGGCTCTGTAAGGAGCATATCAAGGTTCTGGCGTGGCCTAGCCAGTCTCCAGACCTAAACCCAATAGAGAATCTTTGGAGGGAGCTCAAACTCCGTGTTTCTCAGCGATAGCCCAGAAACATGACTGATGTAGAGAAGATCTGTGTGGAGGAGTGGGCCAAAATCCCTCCTCCAGTGTGTGCAAAGCTGGTGTAAAAATAAAAGAAATTTTTGACCGCTGTAATTGCAAAGAAAGCCTACTGTACCAAATATTAACATTGATTTTCTCTGATGTTGAAATAGTTATATTCAGCACTGTAAATACATCAGGTCCGGGGCTTCATCAGGGAATGCATGGCAAGGGACCCTTCAGCGCCCTGAACCGACGACGGGTGCCAGAAAGTCACCGCCGATCCAGGACTCATTCATCTTTATGAATGTGAGTCTGTCCACGGACTCTGTGGACAGACGGGTCCTCTTGTCCGTGACCACCCCACCTGCCGCGCTGAATGTCCGCTCAGATAGTACGCTGGAGGGGGGGCAAGACAATAACTCCAGCGCATACTGAGCGAGCTCGCGGCAGGTGTCCAATCTGGCAACCCAGTACTCCATGGGGTCGTCGGTGCTCATACTGTCAGAAGCACCGACGGACGCCATGTAGTCTGCCACCATGTGGGCCAGCCGCTGGTGGTGACTGCTGCTGCTGCTGCTGGTGGTGGTACTGGGTCGCTCGGTTTGGAAGAACATCCTCATCTCTTCCATTAGGTCCCCTGCTCGGCTGCAGCTGGGTGCAGCCACCTGCTGGGTGAGATGAGGGGGGACAACTGGAGGCCGGGGAGTTGCCTGCTCCAACCGTCTGACAATGGCTGCCTGCAGTTCCTCCATCCGGTGCTGCCTCCGGCTGGCTGGGATGAACTGCTCCAGTTTCCCCTTGCACCTGGGATCCAAAAGGGTGGCCATCCAGAAATCATCCCTCGTCTTGATGGTCTTAACCCGGGGGTCCCTCCTGAGGCATCTGAGCATGTGGGCAGCCATGGGGAAGAGCACAGCCCGCTGTGACTCCTCAATGCTGGCCAGGTGAATGAGGTGCGACTCTTCTTCCCTGAGGCGCTGCTGGTCAAACTCAGACATGCCCAACCCCCGGACTATCGGTGCCCCCAACACCGGCTCTCCCTCCTGACCAGGCCCTGACTCCGGGACGACACCAGCAACCACCTCCTCCTCCTCTTCATCATCATCCTCCTCCTCCTCCTCCTCCTCCTGGTCCTGGCCCTGGTCTCGGTGGAGCATTGCTGCCTCCTCCTGCTCCACCAAGGCACTCTCCCCAGCCTCGAGCAGGCGATCTAGTGTCCTCTCCAGCATGAACAGTATTGGCAGCACGCTATTGAGGCCAATTTGCTCACTGCTGACCATCTTGGTCGCCTGCTCGAAGGAGGACAACACTTGGCAGACCTGGTTTATCTGCCCCCACTGCGCACAGGCGATGAAAGGGAGTTGTGGTGAAGCCCTCTGAGTGCCTAGTTCCATCAGGTACTCCCTCACCGCCCTTTGCTGCTCCCACAACCTCTTCAGCATGTGGAGGGTGGAGTTCCACCGCGTCACACTGTCCACAATCAGCCTGTGAAGGGGCAGATTGTACTTCCGCTGCAATTTGGACAGGGACGCGGTAGCGGTTGGGGAGCGCCTGAAGTGGCTGGCAATCCTACGCGCCTTTGCCACAATGTCACTCAACCCTGGATAAGTGCGCAGGAACTTCTGCACCACCAGGTTGAGGACATGTGCCAGACAGGGCACGTGCGTCAGACTGCCAGCATGGAGGGCGGCGAGTAGGTTGCTGCCGTTATCGCAGACAACCATACCTGGCTGGAGCCTTCGGGGTGTCAGCCACTTCTGGACCTGAGCTTGAAGTGCTTTCAGCACTTCTTCTGCAGTGTGTCTCCGGTCCCCTAAACTAACAAGCTGGAGCACGGCCTGACAGCGCACGTGCCCCACACTTGAGTAGCTACGGGGGCGCTTGCTGGGAGGCTCAGCAGCTGCGGAGACAGTGGCTTGAGGGAGACCAGCAGTTCTCCCCTGGACACCCCGGGGCGGCACCACAAGATCGGTTGCCGACGATCCCTCACCGACGCCTCGGAGGGAAACCCAATGGGCCGTGAAGCTGATGTAGCGTCCCTGCCCATGCCTGCTGGTCCAGCCATCCATTGTCAGATGAACCCTGTCGCTGACAGCGTGATCCAGCGACAGGGTTACATTCTGAACAATGTGCTGGTGTAGGGCAGGGACACCAGTCCTGGCAAAGAAATGGCGGCTGGGGACACGCCATTGGGGTTGGGCCTGCTCCAACATCTGCCTGAAGGGGTTGCTGTCAACTATGTTGAAGGGCAGCAGATGTTGGGCAATAACCCTTGCCAGGAGCCCATTGAGGGAACGCACACGTCGGTCTCCAGGGGGGAAGGGAGTGGTGCGGTCAAAGGCGTCTGAAATCGACGCCTGGCGCCGGACGGCAGTGCGGGACACAGACGTGGAGGGTGCTGTGGAAGTAGAGGTCTGGCTGCCGGTACCAGTACCTCTACTAGAGGGAGCGGGGGGGCATGACCTGCTGGAAACAGATGAAGATGTGGCAGGGGCTGCTGTACCCTGCTCACTTGTGGTGGTGGCGCTGCTACCACCACCACGCTTCATCTCCTCATACAACGCCCAGTGGTTTATCCTGAGGTGCTGGTTCAGGGCTGTGGTACCCACCCGAGCCAAACACTTCCCTCTCTTCACCCTCACTTTACAAATCCGGCAGATGGCCACGGTAGGGTTGTCTGCCACCAGGGTAAAGAAATTCCAGACAGGTGACTTCAGCACCGCCCTCCTGTCAGATGGGGTGACGCTTACTTGCACCTGCTGGGATTCGGTGCGCACAGGTGGAGCTGCCTGCTGCTGCTGCTGCTGCTGCTGCTCCTCCTCCTGACACCTCCTGCTGCCATCACCAGTGGAGACCCTGACGATGGTCTCCCTGGTGGTGACCTGGCGCACCGTTTCACCAGGGTGCCTACCTTCCCCGTCGTCACTGACGTAGTGAGCCGACGCGTCAGATGGCAACCATGATGGGTCACCCTCTTCGCCCCCAGAGATGTCAGACCAAGGGCTGAGATGTGTTGGTCTGAGGGAACCACGTGACATGGAGCCTCTAGCCTGGCTCCGCTGTCCCCTCACCCACGCCTGGGTCTGACTAGGTGCTGCTGTTTCCTGCACCAAAACAGCAGCACCAGTTTGAAGGGATGTCTCTGGGATACTGCCAGCAGGTATCCCATCCTCCTCATCCATCCCTTCAAAAAGGTCCTGACCATCAGGACAGAGCTGGAGGTCTGCCTGATGCATGGCCTCCCCCAAGAGATCCCTATCACTGTCGCTGTCGAACAGTAAGATGCTGGACTCTTGGGGGCTGGGGGGGGGTAGTACAGGCAACGGTGTAATGGTGGTACTACTGTGAGTCGGGACCGACGACTCAGTGGCACTGCTGTGCCCCATGTAGTCCACCACTACTTGAGCCTGAGATGGCAATATCGGGCGGCTGCCCGATGGGAAGAACTCCCGGATCAGGCGTACTCCCCTTGCACCCGATCCTCTACCACTAGTAGGGGCACGAGAGGTACCCCGTGCTGGCAGCGATCCAGCACTGGGAGTAACTCCCCTACCCCTACTGCCACGGCCACGGATGCCGCTCATAATTGCTGATATGTGTGTGGGGGGGTTAAACTTTATTGGGGGGGAAAATGTGAACAAAATGTGTTTTTGTGTTTTTTTTACAAGACAGGCACGCAGACAAAGACGTACACAGACAGCTACTAAACTATAAGAAAAGTAGTACACCAGACAAGGACTACAAAATTAAAGAAAAAAAAAAAAAGCACTAAACAAACACTAACTTTTTTTTTTTTTTTTTTTTTAAACACAGACACTAAACACACACTAAGCTAAGCTAGATGAAATAAATGTACACTAACAGTGTGTACACTTACTACACAAAATTTAACTAAACTGAACACAAAACTTAGCTTTTATAAAAGCTCTTTAGGGAAAACTAAACAAAATTTGAACTGAGATGCCTATCAAATATCACTGAACAGTGAACCTGCAAGATCTGACAGTAACACAAGATGAACAAAACTTAGCTTTTAGAAAAGCTCTTTTATAAAGCTCAGATCAATATGTGTTCTGAAATCTCTTGCAAATATAACTGAACAGGGAGGATTGCAGGATCAAACAGTAACACAAATGAAAAAAACAGCACAAAACAGCACAAAACGTAGCTTTGAAAAAAGCTCTTGGGTCTATTGCTTTGAAAAAAGCAGTTGATATACTGGAAAAGATCCACTGGAATCACTAAATAGCAATGCTGGTGATGATCTAAATCAATCAAGAACAAAGACACAGGAAACCAGGAAACCAGGAACACAGAAACAGCCTCCACACTCTATAGCAAGCTTCTGAATCTGCAATGAAATGGTGCTGGGAGTGAGCTTATATAATGTCCATGCAGGCAGGTTCCTATTGGTTGCTAACCTGTGACGAGTGTGGAAGGAGAACTCTGATTGGCTCTGATGCAAAAGGGCGGAGCAAATAATCGCGCAATATTCCTATTGCCGAATATTCGCATTGCGAATATTCGGCAATATAAAATGATCGCTTCAGCTACTCGGCCCAATGGCTCTAATCATACCAGCAATGCTTTCAGACGTCTATGGAGATCACTAGGATGTGATCTGTTTTAAAAATGAAACTGTAAAAATCGCTCTGATGCGGAAGATCGGGGCGAGGAAAATAATCGCGCGATATTGCGTTTGCCGAATAATCGCATTGCGATCTTTCTGGAAAATTCAATGAACGCTTCAGCTACTCGGCCCAGGGTCTCTAATTATACCAGCAATGCTTTTAGACGTCGATGGAGATATCTAGGATGTGATCTGATTCAAAAAAAAAATTGTAAAAAATCGAATATTCGGAATTGCGAATATTCACCGCGAATTTCGAAATATAGCGCGATTTCTCGAATATGCTATATTCGAGTCGAATATTCGCAATGCGAATATTCGTGAGCAACACTAATCATACTTACCAGTAATTTTCCTTTCCTGGTGCCTATCCATGGCAGCATACAATCCCTCCCTTCGGTATTCTATATTACGGAGAATGTGGGGGCTGTGCTAACCAACACTTTTATATTATTCACTAGTCCTGAGGGAGGAGCCAAGGCGGAGCTTGTCACAGGTATGCTGCCATGGATAGGCACCAGGAAAGGAAAATTACTGGTAAGTATGATACAATTTTCCGTTTTATTTTCTTTAATTTTGGATAGAGTGAGGGAGGGTTATAGGCCCTGTCAGTTTATTTTGTATTATCTGTGTCCAATTGGGGAGATTTGCCTTCACTTCCTGCCCCATAGCCAAACAGGAAGTGAGAGAAAAACTATGCAAATTAAGGGAGTCCAGTAACCCCCCCCCCCCCCCCCCCAGAACTAGTGTGTGTGTGTGTGCCCTGAAAATTCCTGGGCGGGTGATACAAAAACAGGGTGTGGCTTTGACAGGAAGGGGTGGGTAATTTTTCTATTAGGAGGTGCAGATATGTAGTCAGGCCTAGGGCAGCACAAAACCTAAATATACTACTGCATATTAGGGCTTATTTAGACCGGATCCGATGTACAGCATGTTTTTATATTGTGGGAGGAAACCCACACAGGCACAGGGAGAACATGCAAACTCCATGCAAATGCTGTCACGGGCGGGATTCGAACCAACGACTCTTTTGCTGCTAGGTCAAAGTGCTATACACTACACCACTGTGCTGAACGAACATGATTGCAGCTGAAAGCATGAGATCTTTTTTTTTTTTTTTCCAATACCATGCTTTCCAGCCTTATTGACCTCGCCTCTCTCCATAAAGAGGACCTGTCACACACTAGTCCTATTACATGGGATGTTTACATTCCTTGTAATAGGAAGAAAAGTGATCCGAAATCAAAAAAAGTGACAAAAAAGTGAAAGAAGAAAAATATGAGCTAAAAAACACAAAAAAATATACGGCCCTGTCCCTAGAAGCTCGCACTCAGAAGCGAATATGCATGTAAGTCCCCACATATGTAAACACCATTCAAACCACACATGTGAGGTATTGACGCATGCGTTAGAGCGAGAGCAATAATTCTAGCCCTAGACCTCCTCTGTAACTCTGAACTGGTCACCTGTAAAAAAAAAAAACAAGCATCGCCTATGGATATTTTTATGTCCTGAAGTTTGGCGCCATTCCATGATTGTGTGACAAGTCGGTATCTATTTACTCAATGTAACATCATCTTTCACATTATCCATAAAAATTGGGCTAACTTTACTGTTTGGTTATTTTTAAATTCATGGACCGTGGTGTTTTTTTTGGGCAAAAAAAAAAAGGCGTTAGAATAATTATTGCGCAAATGCCGTTGGAAATCAAATAAAAAATTTCCACCACTTTATTCCCTAGGGTGTCTGCTAAAAAATTATATATAATGTTTGGGGGTCCTGAGTAATTTCCCAGGAACAAAATATAATTTTTACATGAAGGAGAGGAGTGCCAGAATAGGCGCGGTATGGAAGTGGTTAAAGTGAAATAATAAAAGTGAAATATTCCTTTAAATTTCATACAGGGGGGGAGGGGGTTTACACGCATGTTTCCCGTGCTTAGAACTGTCCCTGTACAAGATGTCATTGCTGAAGTGAAAAAAAAGTAAGTTTAAAGTACTCATGGCTATAAAGAATACAGTCATTGCTCATTAAAACTAAAAAAAAAAAAAAAAAATGTATGGGGGTCCCCCCAAATTAAATTACCAGGCCCTTTAGGTCTGGAATGGATATTAAGGGGCACCCCGCCGTAAAAACCAAAAAAAATGGCGTGGGGTCCCCCCAAATATCCATACCAGGCCCTTCAGGTCTGGTGTGGATTTTAAGGGGAACTCCACCACAAATTAAAAAAAAAATGGCGTGGAGTCCCCCTAAAAATCCACACCAGACCCTTATCCGAGCACGTTAACCTGGCCGGCCGCAGAAAAGAGGGGGGGACAGAGTGCGCCCCCCCTCTCCTGAACCGTACCAGGCCACATGTCCTCAACATGGGGAGGATGTCACCATGTTGATGGGGACAAGGGCCTTATCCCCACAACCCTTGCCCGGTGGTTGTGGGGGTCTGCGGGCGGGGGGCTTATCAGAATCTGGAAGACCCCTTTAACAAAGGGGACCCCCAGATCCTGCCCCCCCCCTGTGTGAAATGGTAATGGGGTACATTGTACCCCTACCATTTTACAAAAAAAAGTGACAAAGGTGTGAAAAATTACAGTAGCCGGTTTTTGACAATTCCTTTTATAAAATCTTCTTTCCGCAGTTCCTTCTTCTTCTTTCATTCGGGTTTCTTCCTCTGCTTCTTTCTTGGGTCTTCTCGTCCACATCTTGCCGTCTTGCCGTCTTCTCCCATCTTCTTCTCTGTCCGTCGACCTTCTCGTCCCGCATCTTCTTCATCTTCTGGGCGCTGCGCTTGAAATTGTAGATCCCGCCGTGTTCCCGCTCCTGGAACCCGCCCTCTGACGCCACAGGTTAACTCATCTGAAAGTCCGCGTGTGGCATATGTACGTCAGAGGGGGGCGGGGTCACATGAGTGTGACACGGCGGGAACTTCAATTGGAAGCTGCGGCGGCTTTTTCTCCGGACGGCGCGCTTGAAATTGAATTCCCCCGCCGTGTGACGCTCTGTGACCCCGCCCCCCTCTGACGCACATGATCTTCTAAGGAGTTTACTTGTGGCGTCAGAGGGGGGTGGGTCCCAGGAGCGGAACACGGCGACCAAATCAAATTCAAGCGCTGCGTCCGGGGAAGAAAAAGATGTGGACGAGAAGGCTGGCGGACGGACGGAGAAGACAGCGGGCAAGATGTGGACGAGAAGGCTGAAGGACGGACGGAGAAGATAGAAGAACACGTCGGACTCGGGCAAGATGTGGACGAGAAGACCCAAGAAAGAAGCAGCGGAAGAAACCCGAATGGAAGAAGAAAAGAAGATTTTAATAAAAGATTTGTCAAAAACCGGCTACTGTCATTTTTAACACTTTTGACATTTTTTTGGGGTGAAATGGTAGAGGTACAATGTACCCCATTACCAATTCACATAGGGGGGGGGGCCAGGATCTGGGGGTCCCCTTTGTTAAAGGGGTCTTCCAGATTCTGATAAGCCCCCCGCCCGCAGACCCCCACAACCACCGGGCAAGGGTTGTGGGGATGAGGCCCTTGTCCCCATCAACATGGGGACATCCTCCCCATGTTGAGGGCATGTGGCCTGGTGCGGTTCAGGAGAGGGGGGGCCGCACTCTGTCCCCCCCTCTTTTCTGCGGCCGGCCAGGTCAACGTGCTCGGATAAGGGTCTGGTGTGGATTTTTAGGGGGACTCCACGCCATTTTTTTAAAAAAATTTGGGGTGGAGTTCCCCTTAAAATCCACACCAGACCTGAAGGGCCTGGTATGGATATTTGCCGGGAACCGCACGTCTTTTTTTTTTTTTTTTATGGCGGGGTTCCCCTTAATATTCATATCAGACCTGAAGGGCCTGGTAATTTAATTTGGGGGAACCCCTACACATTTTTTTTTTTGTTTTATGAATTAATCCTGTCAGAATTGTCAGAGCCGATAATTCACTATAGCCGCGTGTGAATTTTAAATGGCTTTTTTTCCTTCTGAATGTCACTTTGTGCAGGGGCAGTTCTAAGTGCGGGAAAAATGCGCTATTTCACAAGCTGACACTACACCCCCCCTAGGTACGAAATTTAAAGGAATATTTCACTTTTATTGTTTCACTTTAAGAATTATTAATTTCACTGCTCCCGAAAAAACGGCCGTTTTAAAAAAAAAAAACATTGATACATGTCCCCTGGGGCAGGACTGAGGTCCCCAAACAATTTTTAGGACAAAACTTGCAGATTAGCCTTTAATAATAACACTTTTGATTTCTCCCATAGACTTCTATAGGGAGATCGGCGCGGCTTTACATATTATTTTTAATGCGCCGGCTGCTACGCTGGTTCATGCGCCTAATTAAGGCTTCACCCGGAGTACTAATTAACGCATGAACCAGCGCAGCGCACAGAGCATAGTAAATCAGCCCCTAAGAGTCGACATTTTTTTTTTTTTTTATTAAAGATTCTATCGAATCTTTTTTTTTTTTTTTAGAACATTCGACAGACACCATAAGCCTTCAATGACAGATTCGACCTTAATTCAGATTTTCGGACGAATGCATTTTTTTAACGAAAAACAAAATAAATAAAAATGAATTTCGGGAGTAACTAAATAAATTTATTTTTTGGACGCAAACGAAATTCCGAAACAAAATATTTCAGTGTGCACATGTCTATTTTTCAATGTAATTATTTAATAATTCCCCCCCCCCCTCTTTTTTCCTTCCCCCGTCTTTTCTGTCTTTTTCTAAATAGCAGTTTAATAACTCAGTACTTCCCAAACTTCTTTATTATTATTAATATTTTAAATTTAGCATTTGCCATTTTTATAACATTTTATATGTTTTTTTTTAATGTATTGTTTTATGTCTTTCATTAAGTATCAGAGTGCAAATCATAGTAAGTTATGTAATTTTTTTAAAAAACATAATTCGTTGAGGTTATTTACACGTTGTCCCCACTAGGTGGCAACTCCACACAGGCACACATAAATAGGCTCTTAATAGCCTTTACAAACAGCTTGATGAAGGTGCGCGCTGTGATCTCCCAGTAATCACGGTGCGTTGCATTTTGGGCCCGTGACGTCATTCCTCCCTCACGCCGTTGCGTCCCAGTGTGCGCTCGAGCTCAATGTCTGGTCCCCGCATGCCATACCCGGAAGTCTTCGGTGGTTGAACTGGCTCCTGCACCTCTCCATCAGTGGAATACACAGCAGCAACTGCTTCAGGGACCCCACCACAATGGCTGAGATACTGACTGTCTCCTGGACCCCAACTAGATGCCTGTACACAGAAACTTTCATGTGAGTGCTTTGATGCTGTCTGCTCATTAAAGTTTACAGTTTTTTCTAAGTGGCGCCTGTTTTGTTGTTTCCTCTATTTGCATGTTTGCAGTTCGGCTTCAGCTCCCCAACAAGGCTGCCCAGAATATCAGACTGTTCCTCTCACTCTAGAGCTTTATCTTGCTCAAAGGACTTTATTTGAAATCTGTTATATCTTCACATAAGCGTGCGCCATCATTGTATAAAATTTGTACTTAGGAATGTGTCTTTGCAAAGTTAAACTAAATGAAATCCTTTATTATTTTTTCTTGGGGATAGAGTGCAGAGGGATTAGAAGTCTGGTCAGTTTTTAGGGATGTCTTCACCCCTGATAGTGGCATAATTTGGGATTTGTCTTCACCCTTTCTCCTTCAAATGTATTCACTTCCTGTCACATAGACAAACAGGAAGTGAGGGTAAATCCCTACCAATGTCTTTCCTTGGGGACACACAGGTCAAGCTAAATAGTTTCCCCATAATGTAAATTGCACTCCAGCATTTTGCTGTGTGCACCCCCAAATTATTAGTTATCTTGGACTTTGGTGTTTATTTACTAAAGGCAAATCCACTTTGCACTACAAGTGCACTTTCTGGATATCCGAGGGGGACATGCAAGGCAATAAAAAAAAACACCATCTTTGCTTCTACATGATTGAATGTTAAAATCACCAGTGCTTCCCCTCAGATTTGTATCCTAGGGATACTATGGATATTTCGGCCGAGCGGGGGGGCCTCTTCATGAAGAGGCTTTGGGGTTTTGCTTGTTAGCCTTTGAACCCCACTGCTTCTTGTTCTTCTGGGCGTGGTCTTCTTTAGCCTTTGTGGTTGGCTAAAAATGCCGTCAACACTGGCTGGAGGTAGATTTACCAGGAGCCGGAGAGAGAGAGCGTTTAAAACAAGGTCGCTTGTTTTTCTTCTTCTCTGGTAATAGAGTGGTATTCCCACTCAATATCTTTTGGATATGTAGCGCCCCCCCTTTAAAATTAGTGGGGCGTTATGCTAAAGTTAGTGGGGAATGGGAGATTTCAGTTGCTCCCATTCACTAATTGTTAGTTTGTGCTGTTGCCAGTTCAGAACTGCCTCCTGGGTCAGTCTGTGTGTCCAGGGGTGCGCTGCCACCCCTGGGCGACAGTTGGCGCTATAGGGGTTCTGACAGAACCATCCTTCCCCAGCAGCCAATCAGAGGAGTTTCCCTCTTTGGGCATGTTGGCGCGGGGGTATATCTGGAGCACATTTTTCTAGTTAGTCTGCGGGGCCCGAGATCCAGGTGCGGCATCCACCTTCAGGGTGCACGCATCCGCGGACCCCATCCTCATGGCCTGCCGGGTTGAGGCTGTGCACCTTGCGGAACCTTCTTTTGATGAAGAGAGGGACCCCAGTGGCTTGCTGGGTTCCAGATCCTAAGCTGGAGGCTGAACGGTGGGGGATTGGCTCGGGAGAACCTGAGTGCAGAGGTTGTCTGCGAGGCCTGGACGAACCACCGGCCATTCGATCACCACGCTACATGACAGGTACCTTATATTTGCTGCCAGTAGGTGATCCTACAGAATAAGACTTACTGGGAGGATTCGCTATCCTTATACTCCGATTATACTAAGAAAATTTACCACGCCTGTGGCAGAGGCATTGTTTCCTCCCAGTGATCTGATTATTGCGAGTGGCCCTTTGGCTGCCAGGTCCAAGTTAATTGCCTGTCCAAAGGGCACTTACCCACCCTGGCGAGGGTGGCGACGTGTTGAATTATCTGTGCCGAGAGCAGGCTTGCTCTCTATGCTTTTGATATCCAAGGCCTGATGCTACAAGTTCTTCCTACTCATCAACCTTTTTCTCTACTGTGTGTCCTGTTGATGTTGGCCTTGTTGGCCTTGGAATAAAGTATTGGAAAATCACGCTACCGGCTGGACACTTGTTCTTTCATCCACACTCACAAGTATCACCCCTAGACAGAAGAACTTGGTAACTTAGTACACCAATCCCAAATCAAACAGTGGCTCCTTCGGGGGTGAGCGCTACAGATATATTTTTCCAGATCTTACCCAAAGAGGTGCTCGCCATAAAAGGGGAAACTGGCCAAAAGCTTTTTGCATGGTTGGTATAAGGGAGGGGTGTGGGGTGGGGGAATCTGCGCTCGGTGGAAAGAATGTGTTAAACAGTTAAGGGTGGGTCCTGGGAGGGACGTCTTGCAGCTGAACACTAATGTTTAGATATAAAAACAAAAAGAACGTGTGGAAGAAAAACAGTGCAGCGCTAGACACAATGTTGCATCAAATGTGTGAAATTAATGTATCAATGGAAAATTTAAAATGAAAAATATACCATGAGTGAAAAAAATATATCAACAAAATATGGCAACTGTCCTCTGTGATAGATGGACAATTGCAGTAGGTGAATATGATAACTAAACCTGTTAAGGTAAGTGATGTGATACCTAAATCAAAAAAATAGTAGAAGTGTGATACCACAATAAGCCGTTAAAACAATCACCGTAGTGCATCTACTTAGTATATACCACATGAATATAGATAGTGATGGTAATGCACAATAAATAACTGATACCTAAATCAAAGGAGTAGCAGGGGTGTAATACCACAATAAACCAATAGAGCAATCACAGTAGTGCACCTACTTAATATATACCACATGGAAATTGATAGTAATGGTAATGCACAATAAGTTAATAATTGATGCAATATAAGTCCAAAAGTTGTAAAAAGAAGGTGTATATTATAAATAAAAAAGTCCACAAAAGAGTGTATGGGGTTTGCCAGCCCCCTTCAGTAAAGATGGTAAAAAAACGAAGATCCAAAGAAAGACCACAGATGGAGATAGGAGGAAGCAATCCACCGAGAATCCCACAGCAAGAGAAATGAAGGCTTACCGGAAAGCCTGTGACCCGACCTTCTCAGGAGGGGTCTAAACAGGCATGTTTGGAAACAGTTGTCCCTCAGGTTGTAGGAATGGATCGGTATCCCTCACGGATCGAATGTCAGGGTCCACGGCTTCGCAGCTCCTCGTATAGGTCAGTGGTGACAGCGCTCACAGAGGTATATAGCAGCGGTGATCAGCAAATATCATGTGAGGATAAAAGAAGGAAACATTCCCATAGTGTAGACTTCTTGATGTGTTGTTTATTTAAAAATCAATAAAAATATTTCCCAAGTATAGGGCACAGTACATAGTCCTTGCAAGGAATACAAACTCTGAAATTCAAAACAGACCGCCTTGGACCTTTAGCGCATGCGCAGTGCGTGTGTTGCAGCCCGACGATCGTTTCGTCGTAATGACGTCATCAGGGGCATCAGTTGATGCATGGCGCCTCTGCTGACCAATGCTTTAGCCAAAGAACTCTGCGCATATGCACTAGCTGGAGTGTGAGATGAGATGCTTGCTGAATCGAATCTCTCATAGCATCTATTGTAAAACATAAGGCTTTAGATTCTCCCACAATGTGATTTGTTCTGGAGGCAGCTCCTTCAGCCCCTGTTTACCTGGTCCTTGAGGACCTGACACATGCTACAGCAGGTTGGGCAACTGAATCGGCCAGAAGGAAGGAAGATTTTAGTAAAGATTCCAACTTATTTTCCGAAGGATCTTTGAACACCTGTACGTTATCCACTGGACAAGTCAGGTTCTTATTTACACAAGAAATGGCTGTATCTACAGAAGGCAGACTCCACTTCTTGGAAAACTCAGGGTGGAGACAGGTGATTGAGTTAACTCCGAAGAGGGCAACCTGAATGCAGTACGCACTGTTTCAGCATAACATTGTACCTGTGACCTTAGCATCTGGGAAGCAGAGAAGGGTTCCTCTGATATCCCTGATCCCTCTGACTCCTCATCCCTGTCCTATGTAGGTGTTACCTCATTATCATTCTTCTCCTCTTCAGATTTTTCTGAAAGGGGATCTAAAACCAACAAAGGAGATCTGCTTCGCTTTTTGTCGTTTCTCACAATCTCCCTCCTCCTCTTCTGCCCCCGCTGTGGATAAAGCACGGCCCTGTGCGCGCGCATGACCTAGGGCACAATGGAGCCTCCCCCTGTTCAGACTGTGCTGGGCTTCTTACCCAGCGTTTGGAGGAGAGAAGCGGTGGCCGTCTTATGCAGAGCTCTGCAGCGGAGGAACTGTGCTTGTCCTGCTGGATCTAACACTGTATAGAGCGTGGTGAGTAAAAAAACTCAGCTCTTTACTCCCTCTAGTGGCCAAAAAAAGAGAAGACACCCTACTCAAAATTGGAAAGGGCCTTAAGATAGTTCTTAGGATTCCTTTTCCTCTTACCTTCATCCCCACCACAGATTTTTCTGCTGAAAAATTCAGACAGCACCAATCTTCACCCATCATGGCAGGCTTTGTGTGCCAACCTTCAGGGATATGGGTTCCTATTTAAAGGAGACCTCTCCCCTGGGCCTTGTAAAGGACTCTTGCCAGGACTTTTAGCGTATATAGCGAAAGTGCTGGACCCTAGAGCCTAGTCCTCCGAAGAGAGACATTACAGGCGACACCTTGTGCATGAATCATGGATTCCATTTTCAGCGTAATTTCTTTGGCATCTTGGATGGATCCAAAAGCATAGCTCTTTTTTACCCCCAGAGGGTCTCTTTGGCAGAGCTTTCCTTAGCACATCTATACGCGTCCAACACCTTTAGACACTGGCAAAAAAACTAAGGTACTTCCCTGATGGGAGGGGTTATATGGAGGGGAACTGTCTTCAATTGGTTGTGCCAGTGTCCAATCATCGCTGGTGACCCTTAACCCATTATGTAATGAATGGCTCTCTATTCCCGTGGTGTACGGAAAAAAAAAAGCCCCAATCTTTAAATCATACAGAGGTGAATATACTATACTGTAGAAGATAATATGTAACACACTTTAACAATAAGCTTTTTCACACAAACGCACAAACGCATGCCCAGAAAAAACATTAAACACAATGAATAGTTGCCCTACTGAGGAATTCAGAATGTGGAAAAATGTGTTGAATGGATTGCAATACAATTGTTTAGTCTCTTATCTGCAGGCCTGTGAACTGGAATGTACTGAAAAGTCACACAATGAAACTGTGAAGAGACCTGCATACAGTTTCTATTTATTGTCTCCTTGTCTTTTTATGAACCACAGTAACATTAGAGTATAGCTGATGGTGCCATTTCATGGTAGACTACTTGGCAGACAATCTAAACAAATCTGTTTCCCACAGAGATCTAGTTCACACATTAGATATTTCTTTGTAAATCAGAAAGTGAACTGGTTACAGTATCTCATATTTTCAAGGACATCCCATGTAAGAGTCCACAATTAGGGCAGCTCTTTAGGAACAGTCTGTTTAAGAGCAAGCATCAGTATTTAATTAACCACTTGCGCTACAAAAAACAAATTACAAGAAAATTACCCCCCAAACATTATATGTTTTTTATTTTAAAAGCAAAGTCCCTGAAAAATAAAATGGTGGTTGTTTCAATTTTTTAGGTCACACATTATTTGGTTAGACGCAACCTTTAGATGCTAAAATACATTTTAGTGCACACAGACACAATAACCACCTTTTTGGTAAAATATAAAAGTTGATGTTGAGTCAAATAAATATATACCAAACATGCAAAGACTCAAAATTGCACATATCTGAAACACAGCAACAAACTATAGTAACTAAATTTGAGAAAGTCACATGACCAGACAGCACGAGACGTCTTACGTCCCATCCGGTTAAGGGGAGTGTAACCGTGGAGCCCACGCAGCCGGCACATATCACCCTCAGTGCGGAACCTACCATCCAGTTCCTTTTATTTATTTTTATTTCTATATTGCTTGTTAGCAAGTTTCATTTTTTAATTAAAGAGTACATATTAATTTTAATACACCATGCGGGCCTCCATCTCTTTCTGATTGGCCATATGTGATTCTGATTCCTGTTCTGGGAACATACCCCTGTTGGACGCTGACTGGCGGAGGATTAGAAACCAGCCGAGGCAAACCATTGGACTACCCCATATTTTTGAGCCCAACACCCCCACCTGGGGGACATCGATCTGGTGAGTGGGGATCCCATAGGGGGAGCGCGGAAGTCACTACAATTGAAGATTGAAGACCAGGAAATAAACATCTCACCAAAGTCACACTATATATGAATGAATTTATGCATGGACCTACTGCTTTTGTTTTGTAACAGCACAAGTTACCTTATTTATTCGAGTATAACGCGCACCCGTGTATAACGCGCACCCCTAATTTTCAATTAAAAATCGGTATAAAATCATTAAAATTGCCAAAAATCATTTATTGACAATGTAAACTGGTATAAACTGGTATAGACACAATACTGAAATAAAATTACTGGTAACAATATTTATTTAAAATGCTTCAAAGTCAGATTCATCATCAGATACACCAAAGAGTTGTTCCCATTCTTCTCGAGTTAATTTTTCATCAGTGTCCCAGTTGGCATGAACATCTGTTTCTCCAGTTTCTTCGCTTTCTTCTGAGTCTGAATCCCACAGCAGGTCGTCTTCTGTGCCGTCCATTTTATTGCTGATGCCTGTCTTCAAAAAACTCTTGATGATCATTTCTTTTGGTATGTCTTCCCATGATGTTTTAACCCAGGATGTCACGAGAGATAGGTCAGGTTTCTTGAGGTTTCCTTTTGCAGTCAATTCTTTGTCGTCGGATTTCATCCAGGTAATCATCCACTTTTCCCTGACTCTGTCTTTGAAGGGTTTGTTTAAAACGACATCTAGTGGCTGAAGAATAGAGGTTAGTCCACCTGGAATCACAGCTTGAAATGTTTTTAGACTTTTCAGTTTGTCCTTCACAGTGTCTGTCAGGTGTGAGCGGAACTGGTCCCATACAAGCATGGATTTCTTCAGTAGTGCGCCTGGTCTAGTATTCCAAACTTTATTTAACCATAAAATTATGCCCTTTTCATCCATCCATCCTTTAGGATGACAATGGATCACGACACCTGGTGGAAATTTAACTCCTTTTGGAATAGTCTTTCTTTTAAAGATCACCATTGGTTTAAGTTTAAAACCGTCTGCCATACAGGATAACACCACGGTAAAATGAGTTTTCTCATGGCCAGTGGTTCTAATCTGGATTGTGTGCTTCCCTTTGCTGTCAATTGTCCTGTTGCCTGGTAGGTCAAAACACATGGGGGTCTTATCCATATTGCCTATCTGTGAAAGTTCAAAATTAATCTGCTTGCGTTGGTTCATTATAAAGGTATGGAATGAAGCGATCTTCTCTTCTAAATCATTAGGCAGCTTCTGTGCTATCTTTGTTTTCTGGCGTATTGCAAGTCCATGCCTTTTCATAAACTTCTGTGTCCATCCATTAGAGGCTTTGAAGTTTGAATCTTTGCAAAACTTTTGGGCTTGAAGTCTAATGTGGAGTGATGTGACGATGTACCCACTACTTCTTTGGTCAATGATCCATTCATAAAGTTCCTTCTCCATGTCTGGGTACATGGCTTGTCTCCCTCGTTGTGCTTTTTTTGTTTTATTCATATCTTTCAGGACGACTTTCTGTTTTCTCCATTCTCTAACATTCGTCTCTGGTACAGTGAATTCTCGGCTAGCTGCTCGATTTCCGTGAATTTCAGCATGATCAACGACTTTGAGCTTGAATGAAGCATCATATGCAGAACGTTTTCTCTTGATACCCTGAGTTGCCATCTAATGGGTACCAGTATATCAATTAAAATATGAAGAACACTGAATTGTACAAAATGTAGGGTTGTCCCAATACCACTTTCTTAGGACTGAGTACAAGTACCAATACTTTTTTTTATTATTGCAGCCATGTCCCCCACATATCCAGCCATGTCCCCCCACATGCAGCCATGTCCCCCCATATCCAGCAATGTCCCCCGTATATCCATCCATGTCCCCTATATATCCAGCCATGTCCCCGTATATACAGCCATGTCCCCAGTATATCCAGCCATTGTCCCCTGTATATGCAGCCATGTCCCCCGTATGTCCAGCCATGTCCCCGTATATACAGCCATGTCCCCTGTATGTCCAGCCATGTCCCCTGTATGTCCAGCCATGTCCCCTGTATATGCATTCACCCTAAAAACTACCGTACTTTTTTTGACTATTCTTTCTAGGAGTCTGATGAGTTATATGGATATAGTGATATTTATTTCCTATGACATCTCTGTTTCAATTACGGTATTACTTTCATGATCTTTGACGGAAGGGCTCATTACACTTTCCCTATGATCTCCGATCCCCATGTATGTTTTTCCCTTTCACGAGTTACAATATGTAGTAATCTAAGTTTCCTACATGGTTGTAATCCCCTCCTATTTAGGGATCATATGATTCTTCACTGAACGATTGTTGCATTAATATGTATTTGTATCTTTTAAAACCCAATAAACATATAAAAAAAAAAAAAAACTATTACACTGCCCCCCACAATCCGATTAATGCTATTATTTTTTTGATGCTGTACATACCTTTTGTACAGCATATTCACTGTGCATCCGGGTTGCGGGAGTGGGCGTTCCTAACACGTCTGTGATTGACGTTTTGCCCAAAACGAGCTCCCCCGTCGCGTAAGCCGCGTCACGGTTGGCGAAAGGAGCCGAACGGCGAGTCGGCGCTATACTGCGCATGCGCATCGCCGTTCGGCTCCTTTCGCCAATCGTGATGCGGCTTACGCGACGGGGGGACCTCGTTTTGGGCAAAACGTCAATCACAGACGTGTTAGGAACGCCCACTCCCGCGGGACTCGCAACCCGGGTGAATATGCTGTACAAAAGGTATGTACAGCGGTAGCGGCGGTGGCGGGGGGGGGGCAAGGTGATACAAAAGTATAACATTGCACCCAGGGGACTGACAGAACAATGGTATCGGGACAACCGCAATGCTTAACAAAAGCAATGCTTACCGTTACGGCCGAGGAACTGAAGCGGCGACTATACAGTAAGGAATTCGGGCCGCCCACTGTACGCGACGTGGGGACGTTTTTTTTTCCTTCACCCTCGCGTACAGTGAGCGGCTGCAGCCCAGGAAAGGCGCAGTGCGAACTCACAATTCGCCTGCACCCTCAATGGACCGGCCGCCAATGGAGTCCTCGTGTATAATGCGCACCCAAACTTTGGATTTTTTTTTGGGTATAAAATTTTGCGCGTTATACACGAATAAATACGGTACCTTATTATTGGTTCAAGGCTAATTAGCGACTATTCACAATTATTGTTAACACTTCACTAAGGGTCATAAATTACCATGATTGTTTAATAATATTAATAATTTCTATTGGACATGGCACTAAATTATTAATCACTTGAGCACAGGCTCACTTTCCCTACATTTGGGGATTCATATGAGTAAATATACCTATACACATTCTTTGCAATATATGCTAAGAGGGGAAGTTTAGTCACCTATTCATCCCTATAACACATACACCTTCTAAATCACCAAGTCTCACACATTCCCAGGGGGAAGCATTTATTTATTATTTATATATTTTTCACAGGGATCACGGGAGAGTCCTTTAACTCATTTCTGACCAGCAATGGGGTACCATCTGACAGTACACAGGGTAGCTCATTTACTATATGAGCATACCAATCGGTGGTCACCCAACATTTATTTACTGCACCATCAGGACATAGGGCAGCGTGTTCACCATTTAATTTGCTCCTGGATACATTACCCAACCTGGATTGGTATTCATTATTAATACATTAATATATCGGGCAGCTCCACCACCCTCATTCTTTTTCACACCCCTCTCTTTGGGGCTTTTTAGGGGGGCAGCAGCCTGTATCTTATACCTTAGCACGGATTATATTTTACATTTACATTTTTTCATAGGTGATGATATAAAAACCTTTACAGGTTGTTTGTGTAGAGTTAATTGGGAATGATGGCCCTCGAATTATGGCTATCACTCTTATGCCTCGTACACATGATCGGAATTTCTGATGAAAAAAATCAGACGGAATTTTTTCGGCGGATATTCCGACTGTGTGTATACCCCATCAGACTTTTTCCGTCTGAAATTCAGACGGACTTAGAAAGAGAACATGCTCAGAATCAAGTTGACGCATGCTCGGAAGCCTTGAACTTAATTTTTCTCGGCTCGTCGTACGTGTTGTACGTCACTGGGTTTTTGACGGTCGAAATTTGGTGTGCAAAAATGTATATGGAAGAACCGGGACGGCCGCACTCCAAAAATAAAAATTTGTTCCTTTTAATAAAAACTGGTCACAACATGGAAATATCACAGCAAAAAATCAGGATTTTTTGCTGTGATATTTCCATGTTGTGACCAGTTTTTATTAAAAGGAACAAATTTTTATTTTTGGAGTGCGGCCGTCCCGGTTCTTCCATATACATTTTTGCATACTATTGCAGTGCCTGCACCCAAGGGTTTGGATTCCACCTTGCAGTTCTCTGGGATCTCTGAGTGGTAAACTTTCTTTCTTATCCCATACCGAAATTTGGTGTGACTGTGTGTATGCAAGACAGCTTGAGTGGAATTTGGTCGGAAAAACCTGTCAGAGTTTTTGTCGGAGTTTATTCCGACAAAAAAACGATTGTGTGTACAGGGCATTATATTCACAGTGGCACCTCACATGTGTGGTATAATAATATTTTACATGTGTGTTGAACCTATGCATGTGTTTGCATTTGCATGTATATGTGGGGGGGACAGGGTGCTTTATTTTATTTTTATATTTTATTTTACACTTTTTTTCCATTTTTCCATCAGAAAATCAAAAGGGGCTAACAAGTCCCCATGAGATAGCTTTGGGCATGTGATAGGTACTCTTTATGGAGACATCAGGGGTCTATTAGCCCTCAATATCTCCCCTAACCTCCAAAGCTGCTAATTAAGCACAGGTCGTGTTTAATTCTCTCCTTCCTTGGCTGTAACAGTCATAAATCATTGTCGCTTCAGGCTTAATTCATCACAGAGGAGAACAGTGAGAGGATCTCCTCTGTGTTTACTGATCCTGGCCATTTTGCAGGAGGCTATTATTATTATTATTATTATAATACACTATTTATCGTATATATCGCCAACAGTTTACGCAGCGTTTTACAATGTATAGGGGGACAACACAATTACAGTACAGTTTGTTGTGGAAAATGTTATATATGTGGACATTTTATTCTAGGATGTGTGTTTTATAGATTGTCATCTGTCTCCCTGTGTCTGATGTTTAATCGAGGAGCGCTCTAGCAGAGCACACTTGGGTTGAATCAAGAACAGCAGTAAAAATGGTCAGTATGAAAACCTTCTTATGGCATTGAAACGTGTTCTGTGTGTGTGTGTGGGCATTTATTGGTTTGTAGATATCAAGCGCAATGCGCTGGACTGCTTGCTTTCCAATGACTATACACATTAGAGAAGCGAAGTCCTCATAACGAGAGAAACCTATTATATCTCTCTTGCGGACTTCGTTATCCCTTATGGATACATATCTGTGTGAGAGGACATTGATATCTGCCTTGTTGGTGTACTTGTACCGTGTATTGACAACAGCAGTAGCAATGTCCCCGCAGATTGTCTCAAGCCTATATGAACAAGTAGAATGATCTTAATTCAGATATTGTTTTACTTTGAACAATGTCTGAATGGGATCCATGCTGGCCAAGATGGGGCGTGTGCACTTCCTCTTTCTTTGAGTGCCCTCCTCTTTTCTGTTTGTCATTTCCTGTCATGTGATTTTGTATTAAGGGAAGTGATTGGCTGTTGGGGCCATCACTTCCTGCTTTGTTATTCTTTTGTTTCCAATGAATAAAAGATTTTGAGTTTCCTGTGCTCAGGCCAGAAAGCTTGATATTCCAGTTTGAAGCAGCATTGTTTTCTGACTCTTCCTGGTGCCATGAAGTGACTTCACATTCCTTGTACAAAGAGCTTGTTACAAAACGTGCTTTTAAGCACAAAGGAATTGTTTGGTGCTTTGTGTGCATTGAGACGCTGGAAGTGCACATTTTGGCACGGTGTGGATTTGCGTACAAAGCCAGAGGGAATTCTTCCACGACAAGTTCAATACAAAAGGTACAGGAGGGCCCTGCTCATAGAGCTTACATTCTAAAGGGAGGGGGTGGTGGTACAAAAGGTAATAGCAGCAGAGAATGCTTTGATGGGGGTGGCTCGGGGACAGTTGTTAGGTGGGTGTGGGATAGGTATGAGCTTCGAGTTTGAGTCAAACTCATGTTCGACCCGGCTTTTGTACCTGGTTTAAAGGACCCAGGTTTTCTAAATGTGAAAAGAAGGTGTAAAACCAGATTAACACATTTCATGAGGGATAACCATATAATGTCAAGTGAGGAAATAGAAAGTGAATTATCAGAAGATCTGGATCCATACAGGAGGAGACAGCTAAGGGCATACCTTCGATCAATCTTGGGGCAGTCGACGGAGATTGCGACATTGTCTGAACTTGAGAAGCTATGTCTAAGGCCCCATACAGATGACCGAACATGTCTGCTGAAACTGGTCCGCGGACCAGTTTCAGCAGACATGTTCGGTCGTCTTTACAGCCGAGCGGACAGGATTCCACCGTACATTTGCCCGCCGTGCCTTTTTCGAGCGGGCAAATATTTCTAAACATGTTTAGAAACATGCCCGCTGGAATCCTGTCCATCTGTACAGACCTACCGTACATGTCCGAGCGGCCGCCATCCCTCGCATGCGTCGAATGACTTTGACGCATGCGTGGAAGCATTGAACTGCCAGGGCCGCGCACGTCGCCGCGTCATCGTCGCCGCGACGGCACGGCCTCGTCGCCGCGTATCGAGTACGCACGGATTTCTGTATGATGGTGAGTACAGCCATCATACAGAAATCTCCGGGTAGACATGTACGCTGAAAACGGTCCGGCGGACCAGTTTCATCGTACATGTTTGCTCGTCTATACGGGGCCTTAAAGGAGACTCGCTGAGACATTCGCTATCTCTGTTTTATACCCTAGTGAACGAACTAAAAGCTCCACAAGAATTAGGTTATATGCAGGCCTGGGAGAGAGATCTAAGGGTAACCTTTTCAGAGAATCAAAAGAACAAAATATTTGAATTTACCCACAAGGCATCATTAGCATTAGGGGTACAAGATTTTGAGTAGGTGGTATAGGACCCCGGTAGTTTTGAATCAGATCTTTCCATTGGTGTCAAACCTTTGTTGGCGTTGTCAAAAAGAAGAGGGCACTTTGTTACATATCTTTTGGGAGTGTGAAGGAGTAAAAGACTTTTGGAAAATGGTATCAGAGGTAATTGAAGAAATAACTGAAGTAGCTCTCAGAGAGAATCCGGCGACATATTTGTTGTTTGACATTCTGATTTCATTGGAAATATATAAAAAATCTTTGGTAAGACATTTGCTCACAACAGCTAAAGCATGTATTCCGGTTCTCTGGAAAAGTAATATCTCACCAAGTAGACCACAATGGTTTGCAAAAATTACTGAAATTCAGCATATGGAAAATCTTACAATGGCCCTAAGGGAACAAGAGGACAAGTTTAGGGAAATCTGGGCCCCCTACATTAGATACAAGGAACGAGGGGAATGGGGTAGGGAGGAGGGGTAATGGGGAAGAAGGAAAATATTTTATTTTTATTTTATTTAATTTAATTTTTTGTCTTTGTTTATGCTTCTGCTGGTTGGACATACAGTTTTGGAGCAGGGGGGTGGGTATAACAGGGGGAGACCTCAGGTTACTGACACCTTAAACAGGGAGAGAACACGTTAAGCGTTTAGCTAATGGGAAGTAGTAGAAAGGTGAGGTAAACCTCTACTTTTTTTTTTTGCTTAATTAGGAATAAGAAAATGTTGTTAAGAGAAAGGTTATTCTCGATTAAGAAAACCTGAATTCTGGCTGAAATGTATGACGTTTAATTGTGATGTGTTATTATCCCTGTGTGAGGGAAAAAAATGGAAAAATAAAGAATTTAAAAAACAAAAAACAAAACTCATGTTCGACTCGAACATTGCCTGTTCGCCGAACAGGCGAACAGTGAACAATTTGGGGTATTTGCGGCAAATTCGAAAAGCCACGGAACACCCTGTAAAAGTCTATGGGAGTAATCTAAAGTGCTAATTTTAAAGGCTAATATGCAAGTTATTGTCCTAAAAAGTGTTTTAAAAACTGCATTTTTTTCGGGAGCAGTGAATTTAATAATGCTTAAAGTGAAACAATAAAAGTGAAATATTCCTTTAAATTTCGTACCTGTGGGGGGTGTATAGTGTGCCTGTGAAGTAGCGCTTGTTTCCCGTGCTTAGAACTGTCCCTGCACAAAGTGTCATTTCTGAAGGAAAAAAAGTCATTTAAAATCACTCGCGGCTATAATGAATTGTCGGCTCCCGGAAATACAGAGAAAAGTCATTCATAAAAAAAAATGTGTGGAGGTCCCCCCAAATTCAATTACCAGGCCCTTCAGGTCTGGTAATAATATTAAGGGTAACCCCGCATAAAAAAAAAAAAATTGCGTGGATTTCCCCCAAAAATCCACACCAAACTCTTTATCCGAGCACGCAACCTGGCAGGCCGCAGGGAAAGAGAGGGGGACAAGAGAGCACCCCCCCCTTGAACCATACCAGGCCACATGCCCACAACATTGAGAGGATGCTTTGGGGGTCTGTGACCCCTCAAAGCACCATGTCCCCATGTTGATGGGGACAATTAAAGCGGAGTTCCACCTAAAAATGGAACTTCCGCTTAACCCACTCCTCGCCCCCTTACATGCCACATTTGGCATGTAATTTTTTGGGGGGGAGTGGGGGCTTCAGGAGAAGGGGACTTCCTGTCCCACTTCCTCCTTCCGCCGAGGAGCTGGAAAGGCGATTAGCTTAATCGCCTTTTCACAGCCCCTCCCTGTAGGCGAGCGCCTGTCCAATCTGACAGCGCCGCGCCGCTCGCGCATGCACAGTGTCGTTTGCGCATGCGCAGTGGGTGCCCGGCCGTGAAGCCGAAAGCTGTCACTGCCGGGTGCCCACACTGGGAATGACAGCGAGGAGCGGAGCCCCGGCCGGCGCGTCGGTGGAGCCGTGGAGCAGGTAAGTGTCTGTTTATTAAAAGCCAGCAGCTACACTTTTTGTAGCTGCTGACTTTTAATAAACTTAAAAAATGGCTGGAAAACCCCTTTAAGGGCCTCATCCCCAACCCTTGTCCGGTGGTTGTGGGGGTCTGCGGGCGGGGGCCTTATCGAATCTGAAAGACCCCAAAGAAAGTGTAAATAATTGTAAAAAAACACAGACACCGTTGGGAAAGTCCTTTATTAAAAAAAAAATTCCAGCGGTGGTAATCCACTCTCAGTCTCTGCTCCAACGCTGTCGGTATCCTGCGATGGGTGATCTCCTCTCCGGGGTCCAGCAATGAGAAGATCTCCTCTTCATCCATGTCCTGGATTCAGCGATGAGATTTCCATCCAGCGCACGCATCACCTGTCTCCACCGGAGACAGCCCAGCGAATGACGCGGCTTCAGCAGTGACAGCTCTTATGTAGGTGAGGGCTAGGCCACCCGTCACATGACCCTGTCCCCCTCTGACGCAAGGGAAAGCCCAGGCTTTCCAAGTGACGTGCGGGTGATCCCACCCCCCTCTGATGTAATAGCAAACCTGCGTTACATCAGAGGGGGGTCACCCGCACGTCACTGGGAAAGCCTGGGCTTTCCTTTGCGTCAGAGGGAGATGAGTTTGTCTGTGTTTTTTTTTACAATTATTTACACTTTCTTTGTGAAATGGTAGAGGTGCGAAGAGCGCATGCGCAAAGCTTCCTGGATGGCTGCGTAGTCTGGGAGCTCCGCTCTGCCTCAGCCAGCTTACCTTCCCTGAGCCGGATCCACGCCTGAGAGACATCAGCGCTCTTCGGGAGTCAATCGGGGAACACCCTCTCTACCTACCCATGCTTGGCAGCTCGGTCCGGCGTGATTTGGGCCCGAGTTTCACCGCCGAGGGGGCCGTGGATGAATCCAATATGGCGGACGTGTCGCAGCCGCGAGAATTACACAGCGCAGGCCTCTCGGGAAGCAGGCAAGTACTCGCTCCTGCTACGCTGAACTTCACTCCTCAGGCCTCACAAAGTGTTCCCCCTGCTGTCACCCCGTCTCCCTCCTCCACCGAATCATTACTAGGCCGCACTTTGGGGACATGCCTGCTTACTCCATTAGGTGCTGCTTCTCCCCATATGGAATATGTTGCCACTCCAGGAGGCTCTGATTCTGATATCCCTCAAAATGCAGGAGATTTGTTTTTGAAATGGTCAGAGCTTCTGGAGAAGGGTCTTGCTCACACCGCAAACAAAATCACCAATGACATTCGTTCGGACTTTCAAAATCTGGGATCTAGGATGGAGGCCATTGAGCATAAGCTTGATATCACAGTCTCAAGAGCCAGTCAAAACACTGACCACATTCAGGTCCTTCAGGAGCAATTGGATGTAGCCTTATGTAAATTAGACGACCTTGAAAATCGTTCTAGGAGGGACAATTTTAGAGAGAGAGGGCTCCCGGAATCCATTGCGGATGTTCCTACAGCCATCAGGGATCTAATTCAATCCCTCTTACCATCCTTACCCCCTCACAAGCTGGAGCTTGACAGAGCTCATAGATCTCTGGGCCCTCCCAGGAAAGATGGTTCCCCTAGGGACGTGGTGGTCAAACCCCATTTCTACAGCGTGAGGGAGGACATTATGAAAATATCCCGTCAAAGTTCCCATTTATCATTTCAAGGTCATGAGATACAGTTTTTTGCGGATATATCCCCCATGACTATTCAGCGGCGCAGGGCTCTTAAACCATTGCTTACAATCCTCACCCAAAAAAACATTAAATATTGGTGGTCTTTCCCTTTCGCATTAAAATTCTCACTTAAGGGAAAAACATACTCTTTCTCTTCATTTCCCGAGGATGAAAGGCTTTTGTTGGATCTTAAATTCATCACGCAAGACTCTACGATGGACACTTAAAACTTGCAAGCAGCTTCCTCTAAGCGCCCTACACCTACAAGTCCAATCTCCCCGTTATGGAAATCCACCAAATCCAGGCGCACCAAGGCCTCGTTTCCCACATGATGCTGAGGATACTTGATTTTTTTTTCCCTCTCTTTTACTTATTCAGGAACTGATCCAACTATTGTAGAGTTCCTGACGTATGCACATCATTCCTAGGATGTGAATTCGCTTGAGACTTCCTGAGGTCAATTGTCAAATTATTCTTTGTCCTTGTTTATTTATGTTCTTTTTCCCTACAGTGCTGATATGTTTTCTGTAGAGACAGATTTGTTCATTTATATCTTGCTGTCAGTTAGTGTGGGATCGGGCACCTATATTCTGGTAAGTATGGATTCCCTCTAGTGGGGTCCATGCTTCCTTTTTATTGGTTTTCGATCTTACGTGGCAGGTGGATCCATACATGTTGTTTATTATTTTTTAAAGTTTATCATAGATTTTTGCCTTTTACATTCCAAGCTTTATTTCGCAGGGTTGGTTTTGGCCGAGGCAGCAGTCGTGTGCCTCCATTCATCCTCTGATCATGGTTATTTCATGCTCTGGGGATGAATACGTGGCCCGATTTTTTTTCACCCCTTCCTACCTCACAGGCTCATTTTGGGTCTTTCTGTTTATTTTTTTATTCTCTTTTTCTTCCTTTCTCGAATTCTTTCTCTTTCTTTGCCAGTACACAAGTGCATCACTCCCTTCGCTCCAATCCGGATCCCGGGTTCCTGCTTCGTTTGAATTCTCTTTGCTCTCGGAAACGGTGGGTGAGTTTCATCTACATTGTTCAACTTTCCCTTCCCACACACCATGCCTCATAACAATGTGTCAAATCCAGTTTTAAAAGTGGCCTCGCATAATGTGCAAGGCCTGAATTCGGCAATTAAAAGGAGGAAAATATTTAATTTATATCATTCCCAAAAATTGGAGGTAGTAATGTTACAGGAAACACATTTCCCTACAAGTTACTCCCCGTCCTTCCTTCATGCACATTTCCCACAATTCTTTTGGGCAAGTACAGATAACAAAACTAAGGGGGTAGCGATTTTATTTTCAAAAACATGTAAGTTTAAAGACACTTTAGTTTTCAAGGATCCTGGGGGGAGGTTCATTTTGGTCAAGGGGTTAATTGAGGATCAATTGTTCTCCTTTGTTTCCTATTATGCCCCTAACACTGGCCAGGCGGGGTTCTTTTGGACAATGTTTCTTTCATTAGAGGCATTGTTGGAGGGAATAGTGATTTTCGGAGGCGATTCAAATGTGGCTTTTGATCAGGGGTTAGATAAGTCGAGGGTTCCATCTAAACAACTGGCCCATCCCACTAGGTTTAGTTCTAAGGTAGCGAAATTACTCTATCAACACGGTCTGGTCCATATTTGAAGGGAGATGAATCCAACTAAGCGGGATTACATGCATTTTTCGAATCCCCATTTAAGTTACTCCAGGATAGATCATATCCTTATCGGTTCCGTTCATATTCCTATTATTCACAAGGCCTTTATTAGAGATACGGCTTTATCGGATCACTCGATGGTAATTATGACTCTAAGCGGAAATTTCAATAGACCTCATTTGTCCCATTGGAGACTGAACGAATCTTTACTTGACGATCATGTAATTGTAGCTGAAATAGAAAGCGCGATACAAGAATTTTTTCATTTTAATGATACGGATGAAGTTTCTGCGGAGACATTGTGCGCCTCACACAAGGCCTCGATCCGGGGAAAGTTCATTCAGTTAGCTTCCAAATTGAAAAAAGAAAGGGCACTGGATATTGAGAGACTCGAGAAGGAGTTCGAGACTCTCAGTAAACAGCATAAAAAAGACTCGTGTTCAGTACCTGCAGCTAAACTTATTAGTGCTAGATTGGCGTTAAATTTAGCACTCACGGTCAAAGCTGAGAAGTCCATCCGGTGGTCAGGGGCTAACTTTTACCTGAACTCAAGATGAGTACTATGTTAGCTAATAAACTCCCCCCTAAATTTCGCTCTTATACTCTTCCTAAAATTAGGTTGCAAAATGGTACCATTACTCATAACCCCCAACGTATTCTAAGTTCTTTTCAGGAATACTATTCTAAGCTTTATCAGAATACAGATTCTGTTGGGATCCCATCCATTAATTCCTTTTTGGATACTCTCCCTATTCCTAGCTTGAGCAAGGATCATATAGCTTTATTGGAATCTCCGATTACCATTGAACAAACTATAGGGGTGATCAAAGATTTAAAAGTAGGGTCAGCCCTGGGCCCTGATGGGTTCTCTACTCAATATTACAAATCTTTTCTGAATACTCTTTCCCCTCACTTAACCAATTTTTTTAATTCTAAACGCTCAGGTGATCCGATTGATGTTCATCTCAAGTCGGCCTACATTTCGGTTATTCCCAAACCCGACAAAAATCACGAGCTTGTTGAAAACTATAAACCTATTTCCTTAATTAATAATGATCTGAAGATCCTTACAAAATTGTTACCAATAGAGTAGGTTCCTTTATTAATTTATATATTCATAAGGACCAGGTGGGGTTTATCCCTGGTAGGCAAGGCCCTGACCAAGTTAGGAGAGCAATTGATGTCATCTCTATTCTTCACTCAGGGTGGGACGGGGGTCCCAGCCAGGAAGGCCTTTTACTTTCGCTTGACCTTCAGAAGGCCTTTGACTCTTTATCTTGGTTGTATTTATTTTCCGTTTTAAAACGCTGGGGTTTCGGTGACTCCTTTTTAGGACTGCTAAGAGCACTTTACTCCAATCCGGAAGCCAGGATAAAGTTACAGGGATACTATTCTGACCCCATTCGTATTGCTAGGGGTACGAGGCAGGGGTGCCCTCTTTCGCCTCTAATTTTTGCTATAGCGATCGAGACACTGGCAATAGCTATTAGATCTGACCACAATATTGAGGGCGTCAGATGTGGACAAGCGACGCACAAATGCGCGCTTTTTGCTGACAACATCCTCCGATTTATCACTTCCCTGATTACTTCTCTTCCTGTTATAAATAGTCTCCTCGACACCTTCGGGATTATTTCCGGTTTGAGGGTTAATATGTCTAAATCTCAGGCTCTAAATGTTTCTCTACCTCCCCCTATGGTTGATCACTTGATGTCCTCTTTTAAGTACAATTGGAATTCTTCCTCGATTCGTTATTTAGGGATTAATTTAACCCCCAAGTTTGACCAATTATATGGAGTTAATTTTGCCCCGATGTACAGTAAATTAGAAAATGACCTTAGGAAGTGGTCTAGTAGTAATAGGTAGGATTCACTCGATAAAGATGACTCTACTTCCAAGACTTCTGTATTTATTTAGATGCCTCCCTATCGGGATCAACAGGGGTCATCTTAAATCCTTCCAGGGGAAAATAATCAAATATGTTTGGGGGCAAAAGGGTTATAGGCTCTCCCGTACAGTTCTTTTTAGCCCTAAAACGCGGGGGGTTTGGGTCTTCCCGACCTCTTTAAATATTTTCAGGTGGCAAGATTAGCTCAACTCTCAATGATTTATTTTAGATGCGAAAAGCCTGATTGGACAATTATTGAGAGGCAGGCAGCTCCCTCATATACTTTGGACTTCCTGCTTTGGTGTCCCCGCAAATCCAGACCCTCGATCTTGTCCCCTACATTGTCTCAGTCTCTGATCCTGTGGGATGGATTGAGGCAATGTCCCTCCCTAATCTCTAATATTGAACCTTTAGCTCATATTTTCCACAATCCACTATTTGGCCCAGGAATGGACATAAAATCTTTTCAATGGTGGCTGGATAAAGGGATGTACAGAATAGGACACTTTTTCTCCTCCTCGGGCCCCATTTCTCTTCAATACTGTCAAGATAAGTTGGGTCTGCCAGATTCTGAAAAATTTAGACACCTCCAAATTTATCACGTTCTTTCGTCCCTTTGGAAGAATAAATCGAAACCTCCAGGGTTCACGCCCTATGAGCAATGGTGTGGGCAGGGAAAAGAATATAGAGGGGGCATTTCTATTATATATCTGTCTTTGAAGGAGCCCTTCCAAATTCCCCTTTATGGAAGCATGGGAGGCGGACATGCAGGAGACCTGGGATCTACAGGAATGGCACAAAGTTATATCGAGAGCTTCTAAAGGTATTGTGAATGTTCAGTTGATTGAAGCTAATATAAAAGTCTTAATGAGGTGGTATCTGGTCCCCACCAGGCTTGCAATGATGTTTCGGTCCACATCTTTGGATTGTTTTAGGCGGTGTCAGGCTCAGGGTTCCATGTGGCACATCTGGTGGGAATGCTCAAAAATTAGGAGCTTCTGGAATAGGTTGTTCTGCCTTATAAGGAAAGTTACGGGCACTCCTGTACAACAATCCCCCCAAATAGCTTTATTAAATGCTGATATTCCAAAGGTCTCTAAACATAACCGTAAATTGATAACTTTTATGCTCCTAGGGGCAAAAATTACCTTAGCTAAAGCTTGGAAGCATCCAAAAGTCTCTCTGGCAGCTGCCAAGAGAAAGATCTCATGGATAATGACACAGGAGAAATTGGTAAGCTATATTTTGAAGACCACTACAGCTTTTGAAGCAACTTGGGAACCCTGGGCCTCTCATATGGGAATGTCTTTAGTTCCAGGAGTGAATGGGAGGTGATTTAAAACATGTTTTTGTTTTGCTGGCTGGCAGCTTTGTCTTTCTTCTTTTTCTTTTTCCTTCTTCTTTCTATCCCCTTTTTTAAGTTTGGTTTTGGAAGATGTGTATTTTTATATGATTATACCATACTATCTTTTGTCTGGTATCTTCACCTCCCCCATTGGAATTTTTTTTTTCTTTTTTTTTTTTTTCGGGGGCTTCCTCAGAATTTTTTCTTAGTCTTTTTTTATGATGCTATGTAGGGTCTTATGGGGGTTTTTCCTTCCATTGGTTTTGATTCTGGGTTGTTCGCTGGGTTCGGGAGGCCTCTGTTATTCCTGAGTCTAGGGAGCGACCCCAATAAGAGTGGAGTGTTTAGTCTGAGGAGCAACGTGTTTGCACCCGTCTGGGGCGCTTGGTCCGGTGATTTTTGTTTGCTTGCTCCACCAAGCTCTTGTTTTGGTCTGTCAAGTCTCTTCTTGATTGCAGAGGAAGCAGAATTTTGAATTATTGGTTTAGGGATGTGATTGTTTATAACAAATTGACATCTTTAATGTACTATGTTTTTTTTTTTGGTCAAAGTATGGTGCCTCGCTAGAGGCTTTATATTGTAATGTTTTGATCTCCAATAAACTTCCTTTTGAAAAAAAAAAAAAAAAGAAATGGTAGAGGTGCAATGTACCCCATTACCAATTCACATAGGGGAGGGCGGGATCTGGGGGTCCCCTTTGTTAAAGAGGTCTTTCAGATTCCAATAATCCCCCCTCCCTCAGACCCCCACAATCACTGGGCAAGGGTTGTGGTGATGAGGCCCTTCTCCCATCAACATGGGGACATGGTGCTTTGAGGGGTCACAGACCCCCAATGTTGGAGGCATGTGGCCTGGTACGGTTCAGGAGGGGGAGCTCTTTCGTGCCCCCCTCTTTTTCTGTGGCTTGCCAGATTGCGTGCTCGGATAAGGGGTCTGGTGTGGATTTTTGGGGAACTCCAAGCCATGTTTTTTTAAATCTGGGGTGGAGTTCCCCTTAAAATCCACACCAGACCTGAAGGGTCTGGAATGGATATTTGGAGGGAACCCCACATCATATTTTTTTTAATTTAATGCGGGGTTCCCCTAACTATCTATACCAGACCTGAATGGCCTGGTAATTAAATTTGGGGGGACCCCCACAAATTTGTTTTATTTTTTATGAATGACTTTTCTCTGTATTGCCAGAAGCCGACAATTCATTATAGCCGCGAGTGATTTTAAATGACTTTTTTTCCTTCAGAAATTACACTTTGTGCAGGAAAAGTTCTAAGCATGGCAAACAAGCGCTACTTCACAGGCATACTATACACCCCCCCAGGTACAACATTTTAAGGAATATTTGACTTTTATTGTTTCACTTTAAGCATTATTAAAATCACTGCTCCCCAAAAAACTGCAGTTTTTAAAACTTTTTTTTGCATTGATACATGTCCCCTGGGGCAGGACCCAGGTACCCAAACACTTTTTAGGACAATAACTTGCATATTAGCCTTTAAAATGAGCACTTTAGATTTTAAACGTTCAAGTCCCATAGACTTTAACGGGGTTCTAAAGTTCACACAAACTTTTGGTCTGTTCGCAGGTTCTGGTGCGAACCGAACGGGGGGGGGGGGGTTTTGTTCGGCTCATCCCTAGTTTGGGATAAGCTTCCCTGAATAAATTCGTTTTCAGGTGTAGCGCCTGGCTATTTTCAGAGCCGGTGCTATTGTAAATTTAGGGGAAGTTCAGAGAGGTAGTTGGCTCTGAACCTGTTATTTGGTTAAATTTGGGATCTCTGCTCCAGCTTGGCTGTACTGTGTGCTATCATTTTGGGCACTCCCGTCACCCCCGGACGGCAGGTGGCAGCAGTGGGGTCAAGTGCAGTTGAATATCTCTCCTCAGCAGCCTATCAGGAGGGTGGGCCACCTCGCTGTGCATGCTGGGGAGGAGTATTTAAGGGGCAGACGTTAGTTAGCCATTAGTTTAGGTCACTGTGTTCCCGCTCTTGAGCTGGGCAGTCGTCCCACCACCCCCGTGTGTGGCCCTTCTTGCCGTGGTGTGTGCATGTGTGTTCCTGGCTCCGGGACCACGTTGGTCCGGAGCACACTTATCTGTTTGGTGGATCCAGTGAGTCGACTGGATCCCTAATTTGCCAGATGGTTCTGGGCTGTCTGTCCAATTAGAGAAAGCCACCTGATGAGGAACCTGTCCGGGGGATACCGAGCATAAGGCTGGTGTTTCAGGAGAGGCCTGTCCATTCATCGGAGGACACTTTGGTTCTGAGTAGGGATGAGCTTCGTGTTCGAGTCGAACTCACGTTCGACTCGAACATCGTATGTTCGACAGTTCGTCAAAATACGAACGTTACGGGCCGTTCACGCCAAATTCGAGTGGCGTGTCATGGCCCATAACTCACTGCGGCATCGCAGTGCATTGCTGGCTGATGATTGGCCAAGCATGCACTATGACCCGCATGCTTGGCCAATCACAGCTTGCAAAAAACAGAGAGCCATAATTGGCCAAAGCTACAACCTCGGCTGTGTCTGGCAGTGAACCTTCTCACTGAGCTATCTGGGATGCTGGACAGCTCCCTGTCTGATCTGCTGGACAAACCCATCTGATCCGTTGGACATTCCTGCCTTGTGTCTTGATTGCCTTGAACCCCTTGCTCCTCCCACAAACTTCCTGATATAAGCCATGTCTCTGCACTTCCTCCTTGCCAGAATATTGTGCTATCTCCAGCCTGTATCTCGCTCCTGTCTTCCCTGCTGCCGTCCATATTTTCTACTGCTCGTTATCGACGCTTGGCTTGTTCATCGACTATGCTTCTGCTTGATCCCAACCTGCAAATACTCATTTCCGACCTTTTGGCTTGTTTACTGACCACGCTTCTGTTTGATCCTTACCTGCTCATCCGCTATTTTTACCCCCGGCTTGCTCACCTCCTGGTGGGGCGATCCTAAAGAACTGCAACCTGGTGCGAACACGCAGCAAAATCCATCTCCACCATCAGGAGCTCTGGTGAACACCGGTTAGCGCTTAGACTCCGCACCTCAGGTGACCCTGTGTCATCTGCCAGAAGTGACTGTCTGTACACCTGTCATCAACTGCTATAGCTACTGGCCTCTGAGCCTGACTCCAGACCATGACAGAATATTCTGGCCCAAAACATGGAGGCCGTTGTAGCAGCTGCTATAGCTCCTCTCAGGGTGCAAATTGCTGAGTTGCAGACGTCTGGTGTTAACTACCAGGAAAATTTCTTTGAGTTACAAATTGAAGTGAAAGCACTACAAGAGAAAATCCTTGATCTGAATAAACAATTGCGTGACTTTCGTGCCAGAGACACTGCTGCCGTAGATAATAATGCACGAATGCCCCTACCACTTAAGTTTAACAGAGGCCGCCGCTATTATAGAGGGTTCCTTAATCAATGTCGTATATACTTTCAGATGCAACCTGCTGCATTTACTTTGGACAGGAAAAAGGTGCTGTTTATTATCAACCTCCTGACTGAGGAAGCTTTAGTCTGGGCCTCCCCTTATGTGGAGAAAGATGATGTCGTCCTGGATGATTTAGATTCTTTTGTGACTGCGATGAACCAAGTTTTCGATGATCCCGATGCGCTACTGCTGAGGCAAAATTACACAATTTACGGCAGGGTAGACGCTCTGTTGCAGAGTACACAACTGAATTCCGACGTTGGATCTCAGCTACCAATTGGAATCCAGCAGCACAAAAGAGTCAGTTCCGTCAAGGACTCTCGGAAAAAGTAAAAGATGAGCTTGCCAGAGTAAAAAGTCCTGACGACCTTGAGGCTTTTATTAAATTATGTATTCGAATTGATCAGAGACTTACTGAAAGGAGAAAGGAGAGACTGGGAATCTTAGGCAGTAATGGTGGCATGCGTTTTTCTACTACTCAGTATCCTCCTAAGGTTTCAAGAGTTTTTCCTGATTCTGACACTCCTGAACCTATGCAGGTGGATGCTCTTAAAAGATCTATTACTACTCAGGAGAAAGAAAGACGACGTTCAGAGAACTCATGTCTTTATTGTGGAGACTCTGGACATTATGCAGTTAATTGTCCCAATAAATTTAAAAGAACAATTGCAGCAACAGATATTACAGTATCTGAACAAATAAACTCAATTTCTCAGTCCGTCTCTCCTTTGATTCAGGAAGCAAATAAGGTTAATTCTTTATCAACTCATTTTGTCATCCCTATTAAGCTTATTTCTGAGGGCCGTGAAATCCCCTGCTCTGCTATGCTGGACTCTGGGGCTGGAGGAAACTTTGTGGATAGAGAGTTTGCCCACCACAATAATATTCAAGCCATAAATACATCTGCTCCTATTGAGATGGAGACAGTTGATGGTTCACCCTTATCCTCAGGACCTGTTACCCATAAAACAGTTCCTCTGGTGATCCAGTTTGAGACTGATCATCATGAGACCATCAGCTTTCAGTTGATCACATCACCCAAATTTCCCATCATTTTGGGCATTCTTTGGTTCTCCACTCACAATCCCTCTATCAACTGGGGAGCACGGAACATCGATTTCACATCCTCCCACTGCAAGGAACACTGTAGGGAATCTTATCAAACAAGTTCTCCGCTGGTCAAGGAATTGCAAGTTGGTGTGGTAACTACCCAGTCATATGACGACTTGCCTCCACAATACCATGCATTCCGGGATGTCTGTGATAAGAAAAAATGCAGATCAATTACCTCCTCATCGCCCATACGATTGCCCCATTGAGCTGCTTCCAGGGGCCGAAATACCTTTTGGCCGCCTTTTTAATCTCTCAGAACCTGAATTAAAAGTGCTCAGGGAGTGGTTTGATGAAAATGTAGAAAGGAGTTTTATTAGACACTCAACATCTCCTGCAGGAGCAGCTCTATTCTTTGTTGAAAAGAAAGACTCCACCTTGCGTCCATGCATTGATTACAGGCACATGAATAAGGTCACAATTAAAAAAATTCATCCACTCCCCTTGATCTCGGAAATGTTGGAAAGACTTCGTTCTGCCAAAGTGTTTACAAAACTTGACCTACGGGGGCATATAACCTGTTCCGTATTCGTTCAGGAGATGAATGGAAAACCACCTTTAGAACCAGATATGGGCATTTTGAGTCCTTGGTCATGCCTTTTGGTCTCTGCAATGCACCTGCGACCTTTCAGAACTTCATAAATTATGTTTTTCGAGATCTGTTGGACCAATTTGTCATTGCTTATCTGGATGACATCCTTATCTTTTCTGATAACCTGGAAGAGCACAGCAAGCATGTTTGCATTGTCTTTGAAAGATTAAGGCAGAATCGACTTTACATCAAATTGGAGAAATGTGAGTTTGAACAAACCCAGATCCAGTTCTTAGGGTATATTATTTCTCCAGATGGAGTGAGCATGGATCCTGAGAAGATTAAAGCAGAAACATTAAGGAAATCCAACGATTTGTCGTGTTTGCCAACTTTTACAGAAAATTTATAAGGAACGTCTCTAAGGTGATAGCTCCAATTACCCAGCTAACAAAGAAAGGGGTGCCCTTTGTGTGGTCATCTGAGGCACGGGCTGCTTTTGGAAAGTTAAAAACTCTTTTTACTCCTGCACCAGTATTGGTACATCCCAATCCTTAATTACCTTTTATAGTGGAAGAGGATGCTTCAGACTCTGCCATGGGAGCTACAGTATCCTCTCTCAACGACGTGGTGAAAAGATGCAGCTACATCCTTGTGCTTACTTCTCTCGTTTAATGTCTTGAGCCGAAGGAAATTATGACATTGGGAATAAGGAGTTACTGGCAATTAAGGAAACATTTTCTGAATGGAGGCATTTGCTGGAAGGCGCTAAGCATCCTGTAACCGTTCTCACAGATCATAAGAATCTGGAAATCATTCATTCTGCCAAGAGATTGTCTTCTAGACAAGCACGTTAGTCATTGTTCTTTTCCAGGTTCAATTTTATTATCTCATATCGACCTGGGTCAAGGAATGGTAAGGCTGATGCCTTATCACTAATGTTGTCTGGGCCTCTCCAGGAAGACAACTCTGAATACACAGTCCTGCCTCAAAAGAACTTTCTAGGTGCCACAAGTTCTAAAGCATTCTGGAGTCTCCTCAAGGAAGGGTACGAGAATGACCCACTCTGGCTTCTGGACTCAAGCACATCACCTCTATGTACCTGAAGTTGCTCAGGTTGAAGTCCTCAAGTTGGTTCATGACTCCAAACTTGCTGGACATTTTGGAGTTTCTAAGACGGAGGAAATTTTATCCTGTTCCTTTTGGTGGCCTGGATACAAAAGAGATGTCAAAAGTTATGTAGCCTCGTGCCTGGTCTGTGCTCACAATAAGACACCCCGAGCTTCTCCTTTGGGGTTGCTCCAGCCACTCCCTGTCCCTCAAGACCATGGGGATCAATTTCTATAGACTTTGTGGTTGATTTACCCCCCTCTAAAGAAATTACCACTATCTTGGTTGTTATTGACCGCTTCACTAAGATGGCTCACTTTATACCAGTGAAGGGGTACCCTCTGCAGAACAAACTGCAGAGTTGATGGTTCAAGAAGTCTTTAGACTACATGGAATTCCAGAAGATGTCGTTTCTGACCGAGGAGTACAGTTCACTTCAAAATTATGGAAAAGCCTTTGCTCAGCTCTAGGAGTAACAATTAATCTATCTTCTGCTTTTCATCCTCAGTCTAATGGTCAGACCGAGAGGACCAATCAAACGTTAGAGCAGTACCTCCGATGTTTTGTTATTTATCTTCAGGATGACTAGGTGGACTATCTTCCTACAGCGGAGTTTGCTTATAACAATTCTAAACATAGATCAAACTCTCAGACCCCTTTTTTCCTAAATACCGGGCATCATCCAGCATTTAATCCCTGATCTCCCTATCTCAACTCCCATTCCTGCTGTTACCAACAGATTAACTGCTTTACAGGAGATCCAGGAAAAATTGATCGAGACTTTGAGGGAAGCTCAGGAAAGTTACAAGAAGGCTGCAGATAGACATCGCAGAGCACTTCCTCATGTGGGTGATCAAGTTTGGTTATCTACTAAAAATCTGAAGGTTCATGTTCTATCTGCAAAGTTGGGACAAAAGTTTGTGGGACCTTTCCAGATCTTGGCCCAGATCAACCCAGTTGCCTTTCACCTAAAACTTCCAGCCAGTATGAAGATTCACCCTGTGTTTCACATTTCGCTACTTAAACCATTTCACGAAAATACTTTTTCTGGAAGAACTCTTCCACCCCCTCCACCTGTTGAGGTACAGGGTGAAGAAGAATATGTGGTGGAGAAAATTCTCACCTACCTTTGTGCCTGTTTCCTTATAGGAACAAATTGCAATATCTGGTTCAATGGGAAGGATACGGGACAGAAGAAAATTCTTGGGAGCCTGAGCAGAATGTTCATGCTCCTGGATTAAGAAGAGAATTCCACCAGAGGTTCCCTCACAGACCAGGCCCTAAGACGTCCAGTGGACGTCTTGGGAGGAGGGGAGTACTGTCAGGACCTGGACTTGAACCTGGGACCTCGGCTGTGTCTGACAGTGAACCTTCTCACTGAGCTATCTGGGATGCTGAACAGCTCCCTGTCTGATCTGCTGGACAAACCCATCTGATCCGTTGGACATTCCTGCCTTGTGTCTTGATTGCCTTGAACCTTGAACCCCTTGCTCCACCCACGAACTTCCTGATATAAGCCATGTGACGGTATCGGTATGATATCCCCGTCAAACAGTCCCTTCTTCCCATAAAAGAAATCACAGAAGCATCCATACATGAGGCAAGGCTTAAGGCTGGAACAACACAGACTTTTAATAGTAAAAAAACTTATATGTGGTAACAACTGTTACAATGACAAATCTCCGCCCCCCCTTACACAGTGGGGGGTCTTCAATACAGCTCCCTTGAAATAAAGATATTTCTTTGAACTAATCAGTATCTAGCCGGTTCGGCTCCGCATATAGAGAGATAATTACCACAATGAAGCAATCAGCATAATTAACATGAGCCACTTGTCTAATCACAGTAACCAGTAAACACAGGGCTAGAACAATTAACATTTGAAACAGGACTGGCTGCAGAAGGGTAAATACCATTAACAGCCTTAAACAAGCAGGGAGGATTAACCTGAAGCATATAGGTAAAAAGTCCTTCACAATGGCCCCCCTTTTTCTCCCTGCTCCGGCAAACCCGGTTGGACCTTCCCTGGTCCAGTAGGGTTGACGGGTTCAGAGCTTTTAGTCCGAGGTTAACTCCGTTTGGTGTGACTGACCTCCCTTGGCAACTGCTTCCGACTTAGGTATGTCACCGGGTCGTCAGATCACACGCCGGTCAGTCCCCAAGTCTTTGTGCGATCTGCAGAGTCACCAGAAGTCAGTGTGAAGACGGCGAATGGGTCTGTGCGCCGCCGTCTAGGTGTCCCGCCATGGGAGGGGCAGGTTATGGCTCTGAAGTGACAATCACATGAGATTCATAAAAAGGAAAAGTTATATTTGTTGAAATGCTGTAGCACTGGTGCTCAGAGTCCGGGGGGGGGGGGGGAGGGGACTCAGAGCCCCATAAGGTCAGCCACCCCCTGCTCCCTCCGCAGCCACCGGTTCTCCTCTTTGAGCTTCTCCAGCTCCATCTCCAGTTCATGGAGCCTGGGGGGGTCAGCCCGCTGTGACCTCAGGTGGTTGTTCTCCTCCTCCATGCGGCTTATGCACTCCTCCAGCTCTATGTACTCACGGATCAGATCCTGCTTGCTCATGTCCTGCAGGCTTTCCACGTGGTCCTTCATCATCAGGAACTGGGTGGTGGTGTAAGGGGCCACCGGTGGGCCCTTGGCGAACATCTCGGCCCGCATCTGGGGCGCCCGCTGTGATTCCATCTCCTCCAGTCGCTTCTTCTCCTCCCAGGTCAGCTTGTTATACGGCTTCCAGGACCTCTTCTTCTTGGAGGGTAGCTGGCGGTGCCTCTTTCTGCCCAGCTCCCTCCAAGGCCCCTCCGGTTCATGGCTGTCGCCCATGACCAGCTGACAATGGTGTTCCCTGTTGTCCGTAATAACAGATTGTACCATGAGGGCTTCGTAAGGGGTGCCCAATGGTTCTTCCTGACCCAGCTCCTGGGGATCCCAAGTCGAGTCTACACAATGGGCTGCTGCTGGTGGGCGGTACCCAGGTTGAGACCAATTTGACCTGGTGTTGTCATTCAGGGGGCAATTCTGCTTGAAGTGACCCAACTGTTTGCACCGGAAGCAGCGTTGTTCGTTGTCCTCCTGGCGTGGATAACGAGGGCTCGATGTCATCGATCTGTTAGGCGGTTGGTATCTAGCGGCTGGTGGGTGTGAGGGCGCCGTTGGTCGTGGAGGTTGTACCCGTGGTGTGACCTGGTTTGTCTTGCGAGTATCCGCATATTCATCCGCCAACTTCGCGGCCTCTGGTAGAGTCATGGGCCTGCGATCTCTCTCCCAATCTTTGACATCCGTCTGGATGTGATTGTAAAATTGCTCCAGGAGCATTAGTTGCAAAATGTCCTCTGCGGTGGTGGCCTGGCTGCTGTTAACCCAGTTAGAGGCCGACAGGGACAACTGGCATGCCCATTCCGCGTAAGAGTCTTCCGTGGTTTTGCGTGAGTCCCTGAACTTCTGTCTGTGGGACTCTGGGGTTACTGCATAACGAGCCAGGAGCGCTTCTTTAACCCGGGCGTAGCTATGGATATCCTGATCTGGCACGGTCCGGAAAGCATCAGAAGCTTTGCCTGACAGTTTGCCTGACAATATTGAAACCCACTCTCTTCTAGCTATTCGGTGCAGGTTACATTGTCGCTCAAAATCTGCCAGGTAGTTATCAATCTCACAGTCCTTTTCATCAAAAGCTTTAAAAGCGCTAAACGGAATCTTCCTTGCGTCTGCTGTGCTTTACTCACTGTTTGGAGAATGTGCGGCTGCTTGTTGGACTGCTGCCAGTTTTAACTGTAGCTCTGCGTCTCTTATTTGTTTAGCCTCCTGTAGTTCTGCGTCTCTTATTTGTTTGTCTCTTATTTGTTTAGCCTCCTCCGCTAACAGGTCCATCACTTTCAGCACCACATCCGGCGTTGGGTTCGGGCCGAACCACGCTAGCTTCTCTCTCATTAGCTTGTTGGTTGGTGACTCCTCCTGAATCACTGGTGTCTCCATCTCTTGTACTGCTGGCGTTGCTGCAATCACGTTCTCCTGGTCTAGCTCCATTAATTCTGCTATGATGACCCGCTTGGTTTTGTTGCTAGCAATCCTTCCACGAACTTCCAGTAGTTCTTTCAGTGTATTTCTTTTAAGCAGGGTGTAGCAGCCTTCCATTCACTGTTCCCAGTGTCTGCTTGGAATCCTGGTGTAAGGGAGAGTAGAAGGGAAAATCCCGCTGCTGCCAACCAATTTGTGACGGTATCGGTATGATATCCCCGTCAAACAGTCCCTTCTTCCCATAAAAGAAATCACAGAAGCATCCATACATGAGGCAAGGCTTAAGGCTGGAACAACACAGACTTTTAATAGTAAAAAAACTTATATGTGGTAACAACTGTTACAATGACAAATCTCCGCCCCCCCTTACACAGTGGGGGGTCTTCAATACAGCTCCCTTGAAATAAAGATATTTCTTTGAACTAATCAGTATCTAGCCGGTTCGGCTCCGCATATAGAGAGATAATTACCACAATGAAGCAATCAGCATAATTAACATGAGCCACTTGTCTAATCACAGTAACCAGTAAACACAGGGCTAGAACAATTAACATTTGAAACAGGACTGGCTGCAGAAGGGTAAATACCATTAACAGCCTTAAACAAGCAGGGAGGATTAACCTGAAGCATATAGGTAAAAAGTCCTTCACAAGCCATGTCTCTGCACTTCCTCCTTGCCAGAATATTGTGCTATCTCCAGCCTGTATCTCGCTCCTGTCTTCCCTGCTGCGGTCCATATTTTCTACTGCTCGTTATCAACCCTTGGCTTGTTCATCGACTATGCTTCTGCTTGATCCCAACCTGCAAATACTCATTACCGACCTTTTGGCTTGTTTACCGACCACTCTTCTGTTTGATCCTTACCTGCTCACCCGCAATTGTACCCCGGCTTGCTCATCTCCTGGTGGGGCGATCCTGAGGTGCTAACACGCAGCAAAATCCATCTCCACCATCAGGAGCTCTAGTGAACACCGGTTAGCGCTTAGACTCCGCACCTCAGGTGACCCCGTGTCATCTGCCAGAAGTGACTGTCTGTACACCTGTTATCAACTGCTATAGCTACTGGCCTCTGAGCCTGACTCCAGACCGTGACACCCTGCTTCTAGGAGTAAATATCAGAAACACCAGCTTTATGTTAGGTGCACAATGTGCAGTACACACACCACAGAGCTTTAGGTGCACACTGCAGAGGACACAGGCAGTACACACCACGTAGCTTTAGGTGCACACTGCAGAGGACACGGGCAGTACACACCACGTAGCTTGAGGTGCACACTGCAGAGGATACGGGCAGTACACACAACACGTAGCTTTAGGTGCACACTGCAGAGGACATGGGCAGTACACACACCACGTAGCTTTAGGTGCACACTGCAGAGGACACAGGCAGTACACACCACGTAGCTTTAGGTTCACACTGCAGAGGACACAGGCAGTACACACCACGTAGCTTTAGGTGCACATTGCAGAGGACAAAGGCAGTACACACACCACGTAGCTTTAGGTGCACACTGTCATGGACATGCAATAATGTCTGGCAGCTTACCTTCTCCTCGTGTCTCCATTAGAGGCCTGACTCTCTTCTGGCTGTCTTTTTATCACCTCTCCTTCCTGTATGGCCCCACCCCAGGCCATCCCAAGAAAGTCTATATTAATTGTTGCACTGCAGGTCTGCTTTGCTGTTCAACCTTGTTGTTAGCTTAAGTTTCTGTCTGCAGTGTGCTACGTTTACCTTCCTGTGTACCGATTTTGGCTCGTCCCTGACTTCTCCTGTTTGCCTGTGACCCTGATCTTTTGCCTGTTCCTTGGTTACCATTGTCTGCCTGTTGCCCTGACCTCGGCTTACCCATCACTATCGCTTGTCCTGTTTGCTGCTTCCCCTCTCTCCCTGTGGAGCGTGACCTAGGGGATCCCAGAGGTCGCGACCTGGATCCAGCTGCAGCAAAGGCCATCCTCACCACTAGAGGCTCTGGTGAACACAAAGCTGGGTCTTAGACTCCGCGCCCTGGGGAATCTTGGGTTCACGCTTCCTCTCTCATTGCAGCAGTCATGTCCGGGATGTCTAACACAGGCATCCAACACAGGTTTAAACAGATCAGTGGGCTGCACTTAAGGAAACAGGCACAAAGGTAGGTGAGACATATATATTTATTAAAGATAAAGCACACATGCAAACCAAACAACAGCAAACCCCAAAACACCAAATCTGCCTAATATATACAAAAACAAGAGCATATATACATAAACAAGCAGGGATGAGAGACAAGGGGGAACAGGCAGCCAGATGGAGGGATCAGTGGCAAGGGGAAGCTGGAATCGGGGGACGAGACTCTGGGACTGGGTACAAGGTACAGGAAACAGAGTACAGGACAGGGCAGGAAGCAGATCAGGAAAATATACAGGGAACAGATCAGGTCAGGCAGGAACAAGGTTAGCAGAGAGGATACTGAAGCACTGAACCTCAGTGAAGGGCGGGCTTATATACTCCCAGCAGGCTCACATCAAGTGCAGCTTGATTAGCGAAGATTCCATCTACTGGGAGACACCTGCTGGTGGCCACCAGAATTGACCTTAGTTGCCACCAGCAGGTGACCAAAGCCACAACACGGATCATGACAGTCCCCCCCCCCCCCAAAGAGTGACCTCCGGACACTCCATTCTGGTAGTGCATGTGGATGCGGAAAAGTCCCAAAAAGTCTTCCGGTCAAAGTCTCTTAATCCACTGGGAGACAAGCCCCCCGAGTCCGAAAACAGAACATGCATCCCACCACCAGGGTCTGGAAGTTTGGATCTGGAGATGATAACAGGCAGGGCAACATGTATAAAACTCTCGGGGGCCGACAAACGAGAGCATCATAGTCAGGCTGAAAATCAAACAGGGAAGAATCAGCGGCAAGCCGAGCACCAGGAACTGGTTTAACAGGTACCATGACATCAGGCTGGGCGGAGGGCACCGGATCATAAGGCTGGGTAACGAGCTCCGAGTCATCAGCTGGGCAGCGAGCTCAGGGTCATCAGGCTGGGCAGCGGTAAAGGGACCACCAGGCAGTGTATCAGGAATGAGACCATAAGGAACTGGATCGTCAGGCAGGATACCAGGTATGGGATCACTAAGCAAGTGTAAAGACCCTGTTATCTAAATTTATTAATAGGTCTGGATCTCAGCTGCGGAGGCTTATCAGGCCTGAACCACCAATTAACTCTCAAAACTGAACTGAGAATTTGGGGTTAGGTCATCATATCCTCCATGGGAGACCAAAACATGAATAGGGGACAACTTATTACTTCATAAGCTTATCCTGTGATATAACCTAAATAAACAGTCTCTTGAGGAGGGAATAGTCACTGTAAGGATATGCTACAGCAGTACTATTAAGTAACGTGTTTCTCTGGTTAGTTAGTTATTATTGTATGATTGCTTCAGTATGCCAAGTTGCTAGCATAAGACACAGTTCATTTCACAATTGAATATACTTTGCATGTGTAGTGGTGAGTCATATAAATACAGTCCCTTGAAACAGTGAGCAGATAGTAGGCTATGACAGATTGTATACTGCTGAGAAGATACTTGCGGTTCTGTAGTTTAAGAGGTGGTTGAATAGAGGGAGTACGCTCAGATCCTTATCCAGGAGTCACCAGGCTGTTGGGAGCTGAAGATCCAGGCTATGAATCGGATGCAGAGGTGCTGAGTTGTTATCAGGACTGCCAGTGTATAAAGGGAGGTGAGTCCAAGCTTCTGCAGAGATGTTGAGAGATGGCCTCCAGGAGTCACAGGCTGTAATAGTCTGAGGGTTTGTAGGGAGAGGTTCTGCGGTCCCAGAATATCGGAACACCCTGCCGACATCTCTGGGAGTTTAAATAGCCCCAAATTTGCGGGGAAAATCGCAGCTCCACGCTGGGTCGCACTTCCGCGTTCCAGCGTGGAGCGCAAACGTCCGCGCACCGGAAGTGACGCGGACGGAGCGCGGCTGCTTGAATTAGATAGAGGCACGCTCGATCTGCATAGGATAACGGCAGAGGCGTTACATACTCCCCTCCTCAAGGGGGCACCTCCAGTGCTCCCAGTAGGAGATGGTCGATTAGGATACCTGCGGTTAAATTGTCTGATAAGTCGGGGAGCATGAATGTGTGAGGAATCCTCCCAGGAGTCATCGAGTTGACTGTAGCCTTGCCAGCGTATCAAATATTGAAGAGAAGAACCCCGCTTCCTGGAGTCAAGAATCTTCTCAACCTCATATTCAGTTTCACCGAGAACCTCGACTGGAGGAGGGGGATGTGGAATTCTGTTAGGGAACGGGTTGGATATGAAAGGTTTGATAAGTGAAACATGAAATGAGGGATGTATCTTCCAATCCGGAGGTAGAAGTAGCTTAACAGCATTAGGGTTGATCACATGTGAAATTGGAAAGGGTCCAGTGAATTGACGTCCAAGTTTCTTTGAAGGTATCTTAAGGCGTAAATTTTGGGTGGATAGCCATACTAAATCGCCGACTTTGTATGTAGGGGGTACTGTTCTATGGGCATTATAGTATCTTTTCTGTCTTAGTTGGGCAGTCTCGAGGTTGGAACGAATTATACCCAGCATCTTCTTTAAAGTTGAAAGATAGTGTTCAACTGCTGGAACATCCTTTGGGAGAAAGGAAGATGGCAGACTGTTGGGATGGAACCCGTAGTTCGCGTAGAACGGTGAGAATCGGGAAGAAGAGCTGGTAGCATTATTATACGCAAACTCAGCGTGGGGGAGCAAATGAAACCAGTCATCCTGTAGATGGGTGCAATAACAACGTAGGTATTGTTCGAGTGTCTGGTTGACACGTTCTGTTTGTCCATTTGTTTGAGGGTGGTAAGCAGTGGACATGCGGTGATCAATTTGTAAAGCCTCACAAAGAGCTCTCCAGAATCTGGAAACGAATTGAGAGCTACGGTCTAAAATGATTTGAGAGGGCAAACCATGGAGTTTAAGAACGTGGCTAATAAAAGCATTCGCGGTTTCTAAAGATGTTGGCAATTTCTTTAAGGGAATGAAGTGAGCCATCTTTGTTAGTAAGTCTACTGTGACCATGATGGTGTTCGCACCCTGTGACCTGGGAAGATCAACTATGAAATCCATCGAAATAACTTCCCAGGGTCTGTTAGGTATTGGGATGGAAGCTAGGAGACCGTAGGGAGGCATTCTTGAATGTTTGTTGGTGGCGCAAATTTCACAGGAGTTAACATAGTCATAAACTGTCTTTGCCAAATGAGGCCACCAGTAGTCTCTCTTAACAAGGTGAAGGGTTTTACTGATTCCAAGATGACCAGCCAGTGGAGAGTCATGGAGTTGCTTGAGAAGAAGAAGTTGTAAGTTAGGTGGAACGTAAATTTTATTGTTAAAGGTGAATACTCTGTCAGGTTGTCTTGTGAGCCCCTTGGGTAATTGGGAGGCATCATTGCAAAGAGGTTGAGTAAGCAACTGCCTAAAGGAGGTAGTAACCCCAATGAATCTGTTAGATGGAATAATGGAGAGTGGAAGAATTTCAGTTAGGGTTGTCCAGATACCGATACCAGTATCGGTATCGGGACCGATACCGAGTATTTGCGGGAGTACTCGTACTCGCGCAAATACCCCCGATACCTAAATAGAATACTTTCCCCCCCCTTTCCCCCCCGCCGCTGCCGCCGCATCGCACCGCCACATCAAGGGACATGGCTAGAGGGACATTGCTGCATATGTGAGGGACATGGCTAGAGGGACATTGCTGCATATGTGAGGGACATGGCTGCATATGTGAGGGACATGGCTAGAGGGACATGGCTGCATATGTGAGGGACATGGCTAGAGGGAAATTTCTGCATATGTGAGGGACATGGCTAGAGGGACATTTCTGCATATGTGAGGGACATGGCTAGAGGGACATGGCTGCATATGTGAGGGACACGGCTAGAGGGACATGGCTAGAGGGACATGGCTGCATATGTGAGGGACATGGCTAGAGGGACATGGCTGCATATGTGAGGGACATGGCTGCATATGTGAGGGACATGGCTAGAGGGACATGGCTGCATATGTGAGGGACATGGCTAGAGGGACATGGCTGCATATGTGGGGGACATGGCTGCATTTGGGGACACATTTAAAAAAAGTATCGGTATTCGGTATCGGCGACTACTTGAAAAAACAGTATCGGTACTTGTACTCGGTCCTAAAAAAGAGGTATCGGGACAACCCTAATTTCAGTAGTCTGATCTTCGTACATGTGGGACAAGGAGTCAGCCTTTATGTTTTGTGTTCCCGGGCGGTAAGAGATATAGAAATTAAATCTATCAAAGAATAAGCTCCACCTAACTTGGCGAGTGGACAAGGTCTTACAGGCTTTGAGGTGTTGTAAATTGCGATGATCTGTAAGGATAGTGATAGGGTGTGTAGTATCCTCCAATAGATGTCTCCAGTTACTTAATGCATCCTTTATTGCGAGGAGTTCCTTTTCCCCAATGGGATAATTCTTTTCAGCTGGCGATAAAGTCCTGGAGTAGAAGGCTACTGGGTGCATAGGCTCTGATAACGTGGCTCTTTGAGAGAGAACAGCTCCCAAGGCAAAATGTGAAGCATCAACCTCAAGTGTAAAGTGGTATAGTGGATTGGGTAGTTGAAGGATGGGAGCAGAGGTGTAACACAGTTTGAGAGTTTCAAAAGAGTTTTGTGCATCATTAGACCAAGAGAAATGTGTTTTTATACTAGTTAAACTAGTCAGTGGTTTCACAATTGCTGAAAAATTCTTGATGAACTTTCTGTAATAGTTTGAAAATCCAAGGAAACGCTGGAGAGCCTTCCTTGGATTGGGAACCGGCCAAGATAGAATGCACTCCACTTTGGAACGATCCATCTGGATCCCTTTAGGAGTAATCAGATATCCTAGGAAGGAAATAGTTGACTGGCTGAAAACACACTTCTCAAGCTTGGCGTTAGGGATGAGCCGAACATACCCGGGTTCGGTTCGCATCAGAACGTTCGAACAGACCGCGGGTTTGCGCGAACATTTAGAACCCCATTGAAGTCTATGGGACTCGAACGTTCGAATTAAAAAACGATCATTTTAAAGACCAATATTCAATTTAATGTTGGTAAACGTCTTTCAGAACCCGGGTCTTGCCCCAGGGAACATGTATCAATCGAAAAAAATATTTTAAAAACGGCCGTTTTTGCGGAGCAGCGATTTTAATGATGTTTAAAGTGAAAACAAAAATGAAAAATTCCTTCAAATATCACACCTGCTGTGTGTCTCTAGTAGTGGCACGTGTTTAGAAATGTCCCTGCACAACATTAAATTATTATAAGAACAAAGTAATTTAATACTGCTTGCGCACGTGCTGTGTGGGAACAATATCTCGATTATTTTAGGGGTGGTGGCATTATCTTTTTGGGAAAGCAAAATTGTAGAAAAAAGGGCACCCCTCAAACATACTGTAATTGTAGCGCAACAAAGAGCCACGTGCAAAGTATTGCATCAAAAATTGTTATTAGGCGCCCCTGTTACACAGGGGCATAAAAATGTGTCCGTAGGCGCAACATAACACTGCAACCCCTCCCAATATCTGTAATTGGAGCGCAACAAGGAGCCACGTGCAAAGTATTGCATCAAAAATTGTTATTAGGCGCCCCTGTTACACAGGGGCATAAAAATGTGTCCGTAGGCGCAACATAACACTGCAACCCCTCCCAATATCTGTAATTGGAGCGCAACAAGGAGCGACGTGCAAAGTATTGCATCAAAAATTGTTATTAGGCTCCCCTGTTACACAGGGGCACAAAAATTGTGCCTTAGGCCACGTGCAAAGTATTGCATCAAAAATTGTTATTAGACGCCCCTGTTACACAGGGGCAGAAAAATTAGGCCTTAGGCACTGGTGGCGGAGCACAGAAAAACAACATTTCTTCCTAGCTAACAGCATGAAAAGTGAGGAGGAGAAGGATATTCCATCAGCAGCACAACAGGACAGTCACTCAGCATCAGCAGTCTCAAAGGGATCTGATATTTCAACACAAAATTCTTATTCAGTAACATCAGCATCAGGTGCTTGGTAGCCGGTGTTGATCCAAGCCTGATTCATTTTGATGAAGGTCAGTCGATCAACAGAGTCGGTGGAGAGGCGTACCCTGTGATCGGTCACAAAGCCTCCAGCAGCACTGAATGTGCGTTCTGAAAGAACACGGATGCAGGGCAAGCCAGTAGCTCAATTGCGTACTGTGCAAGCTCTGGCCAGTGATCCATCCTCAAGACCCAGTAAGCCAGAGGATTTTTCGTGGGGAAGGTGTCCAAGTCGGATCTTGCCGCTAGGTATTCCCGGACCATGTAAACCAGACGCTGGCGATGGTTGCTGGAACCGGTCAGACCATGGGGCTGCAGACTAAAAAATTGTCTGAACGCATCGGTCAGACGGCCACCTTCTCCACCGCTCCTTCTCTGACTCACCGAAGCCTCAGCAAGACGTTGTCCAGGGCCAGGTTTTGGTAATCCCCCCGGTTCTGGGAACGCATTGCACAGACCCTTCTGCAAGGCCTCCCGCAGTAGTTTCATCTTCTGCTCCCTCTGCGATGGCAACATAAGATCTGTTACCTTACTCTTGTAACGTGGATCAAGGAGAGTTGCCAGCCAGTAATGATCCCTCTCCTTGATAGCTCGTACACGAGGATCCTTACGCAGGCTTTGCAGGATCAGGGAGGCCATGCAGCGTAGGTTTGCAGTGGCATTCGGGGCACAGTCCTCTGGGTCACTGAGGACGACAGGATCCTCAGCCACCTCATCCCAGCCACGTAAAAGTCCACGTGTTCCTTGGGACTGTAAATGATCCCTTGAAGACTGCTGCTGTTGATGCTGAGTGCTAGGCTCCACCTCCATGCTGCTGATACAATCCTCCTCCTCCTCATCATCCTCCTCCTCCTCTTCCTGTGTTCCAGGTGGGCAAGCAGGAACAGTGTCTGGATAAAGGGGGCCTTGAGAGGTAAGGAAGTCCTCCTCTTCCTCCCTCTGTTCTGCCTCAAGGGCCCTGTCCATTATTCCACGTAGGGTGTGCTCCAACATGTGAATAAGCGGGACAGTCTCACTGATGCATGCACTGTCACTGCTCACCATCCTCGTGGCCTCCTCAAATGGTGACAGGACAGTGCATGCATCCCTGATCAAGGCCCACTGGCGTGGTGAAAAAAACCCAAGCTCCCCTGAGCCAGTTCTGCTGCCATATTGTCACAGGTACTCATTGATGGCCCTCTGCTGTGTGTGCAGCCGCTGCAGCATGGCCAACGTAGAGTTCCATCTGGTGGGCATGTCACAGATTAGGCGGTTCTTGGGCAGGTTGTATTCCCTCTGGAGGTCTGTCAGCCGAGCAGTGGCATTATATGACCTCCGGAAATGCACACAGACTTTCCTGGCCTGCCTCAGGACATCCTGTAAGCCAGGGTACCTGCCCAAGAACCGCTGCACCACCAAATTGAGAACATGCGCAAAACAGGGCACATGGGTGAGTTTTCCACGTCGCAGGGCAGAGAGGAGGTTGGTGCCATTATCGCTGACCACCATTCCAGGCTTCAGCTGGCGTGGCGTCAACCACCTCTGAGCCTGCCCCTGCAGAGCTGAAAGAACCTCTTCCCCAGTGTGGCTCCTGTCTCCCAAGCACACCAGCTCTAGCACCGCATGGCATCTCTTGGCCTGCATTCCTGCGTAGCCCGTCGTACGCCTACGGAGCACGGCTGGTTCTGAGCCAACATCACCACAGGAAGAGGCCACAGAGGAAGAAGAAGAGGAGGGGGTGGAGGAGAGAGGTGTGTCACAAGCAGTAGTAGTGTTTTGGAGGTGTGGTGGCGGAACAACCTCCAAAACTACTGTACCTTGCCCTGCGTCTTTCCCAGCTGCCAGCAGAGTCACCCAATGGGCCATAAAAGACAAGTAACGTCCCTGTCCATGCCTGCTGGACCATGAGTCAGCGGTAAGATGCACCTTACCACTGACCGCCCTGTCCAGCGAGGCATGGACATTGCCTTCCACATGCCGGTAGAGAGCTGGAATCGCCTTCTGTGAGAAAAAGTGGCGTTTGGGTACTTGCCACTGAGGTACTGCACATTCCACAAACTCACGGAAGGGGGCAGAATCTACCAACTGAAAAGGTAGCAGTTGAAGTGCTAGCAATTTTGCTAAGCTAGCATTCAACCGCTGGGCATGTGGATGGCTGGGAGCGTACTTCTTTCGGCGCTGCAGCAGCTGGGGCAGGGAAATTTGTCTGGTAATATCAGTAGATTGCCCGCATGTACTACCATAACTACATTGTGACACACCTATTTCTACACCTTCGGTGCAGGCTGCAGAGAGGACTGGGGGTCTAGTGGGGTTGGAGGTCACAGAAGGGCAAGGGGAGGACCGCTTTGGTCTTTGGTGTGGGTCTTTTTGGTATGCCTGCCAACGAGCTGCATGGCAGGTCGACATATGTCTGGACAAGCATGTGGTGCCCAAGCGGGTAATGTTTTGGCCACGCGAGATACGCTTGAGACATATGTTTCAAACAGCAAAGGTACGATCTGATGGACAGGTTTCAAAAAAGGCCCACACCAAAGAACTTTTGCTGTACCGTTGAGACACAGCAGCGCCACGTAATGCAGTTGGTGTGCTGCCCTTAAGCTGACCCCTGGAGGGCATCCTGCCTCTTTGGAGATGTGCCTGTGCCTCGTCCTCCTCTTCCTCCTCCTCCTCTCTCCTATCAGGCACCCAGGTAGAGTCAATGACCTCGTCATCCCCTCCCTCCTCATCATCACTGGCGACAACCTGGCAGTATGCTCCAGCTGGGGGAACATCACTCCCAGATTGTTGTCCCTCTCGGCCACCCCCTCTCCCTGGGCTCACATCAATGCCTTCCTCTATCAGTGTTCCGTCATCGGAGTCTTCAAAACGCTGCGCATCTTCAGCTAGCATGTACCCAACACTGTGTTGAAACAGTTCGGGGGACTCCTCAGGAGGACACGGTGGGACTAGGGAAGGATTGTGTGATGCCATTGTGCAGAGGGTAGAGGACGCCTTGGCAGCTGCTTTGCCAGACAAACTATGATCAGTCTGTGTGAGAGAGGATGAGGAGGATGAGGACGGCTTGGTCATCCACTCAACTAATTTCTCAGCATGTTGAGGCTCAACACGGCCAGCTCCCGAAAAGAAGGATGAGCGGCCACGGCCACGTGCTGAAGAGGATGCACCACATCCATCACCAGCGTTACCTCTAGATGCAGAGCCTGCTTGCCCTCGTGACTCTCTGCCTCTCTTTGTCCTTCCAGCCATAGTTATGCGTTCAGGTGTTATGTAACAAAATAGTCGCAGTCACACCAACTGCGTTCAGATGGTATTAAATAGCAACCACACAGTAAGAGCGACTTGGCGCAAGTGTTATGTAACAAAATAGTCGCAGTCACACCAACTGCGTTCAGATGGTATTAAATAGCAACCACACAGTAAGAGCGACTTGGCGCAAGTGTTATGTAACAAAATAGTCGCAGTCACACCAACTGCGTTCAGATGGTATTAAATAGCAACCACACAGTAAGAGTGACTTGGCTCAAGTGTTATGTAACAAAATAGTTGCAGTCACACCAACTGCGTTCAGATGGTATTAAATAGCAACCACACAGTAAGAGCGACTTGGCTCAAGTGTTATGTAACAAAATAGTCGCAGTCACACAACTGCGTTCAGATGGTATTAAATAGCAACCACACAGTAAGAGCGACTGCGGTCAAATGCGATTTAACAGCACACACGCAGTGACACCAACTGCGTTTAGTTGCTATTAAACAGCACACACGCAGTAATAGCGACTGTGGTCAAATGCGATTTAACAGCACACACGCAGTGACACCGACTGTGTTTAGTTGCTATTAAACAGCACACACGCAGTAATAGTGACTGCGGTCAAATGCGATTTAACAGCACACACGCAGTGACACCGACTGCGTTTAGTTGCTATTAAACAGCACACACGCAGTAATAGCGACTGCGGTCAAATGCGATTTAACAGCACACACGCAGTGACACCGACTGCGTTTAGTTGCTATTAAACAGCACACACGCAGTAATAGCGACTGCGGTCAAATGCGATTTAACAGCACACACGCAGTGACACCAAATGCGTTTAGTTGCTATTAAACAGCACACACGCAGTAAGAATGTCTGCGTTTCTGTGCAATTCAATAGCCCAGTTGCATTAACCGCGACTGCGCTTCTGTGCAAATAAATTGCACACGTGCAGTAACAGGTAATACGTCTGTGTGTGCAATTAAACTAGCACACGTTCAATAACTCAGAATAATATTTTCAAGCTAATCCCTAATGCAGGCAATACAACACGTTAGAGCACTGCATGTAGAACAATCTCCTGCCTGACAGATACTAATAGATCAACTAGATGAGCTATACAGTTTATAAATATATTGACAACGCCTAAGGATGTGAATATATTCTCTACAAACTGTAGTTTTAACTATACTGACTACACTTCCTACTCTATCTATCTATCTATCTATCTATCTATCTATCTATCTATCTATCTATCTATCTATCTATCCAGAGCTTTTTTTCTCAGAAAATAGGTGCAGGAACTCAACCACGACCCCGTTCAGATTTCACAAACAGTAGAAGGGTCTTAAAGGGGCATTAAATACCAGGATTGCATTACATACAGAGTGCACAGTTCAGGGGGCTACACACAGAGTGCAGAGCTGTCACTTGTAAACACAGAAACCAGACTTCTGTGTTTACAAGTGATTGTGATGAGCAGGCACCAAAGGGTCTGAGCCAAAGGTGGTGGAACTGAGTTCCCCCAAGTTCCCCCTGAAAAAAAGCCCTGTATCTATCTATCTATCTAGTAGAAAAGACACGTCTCTATCTCTCTATCTATCTCTCTCTGTCTGACTGATCTGCTCTCTGTAACAAGCTGGAACACACTACAGAAGGCAGCCGTGCAGGCTGCCTTTTATAGTGTGGGGCGTGTACTAATCCCCCTGAGTGATGAGTAATTGGCCAAAGCCACCCTGGCTTTGGCCAATTATGGCTCTTCGTTTTTTGAGCGCTGTGATTGGCCAAGCATGCGGGACATACAGCATGCTTGGCCAATCATCAGTGCTCAACGCCGCAGTGAATTATGGGACGTTTTGCGTCATTCGAATTTGGCGCGAACGACCCGTTTCGTTCGAGTTTCGACGAACGATCGAACGCCCGATGTTCGAATCGAACGCGGAGCTCATCCCTACTTGGCGTATAAGGAGTGTGTTCTGAGCTTAGCCAAGACCCAACGTACATGTTTGGTGTGTTCTTCAGGAGTGTCAGAATAAATCAAAATGTCATCCAAGTAAACTACAACACAAATGTCGAGTAAATCGCGGAAGATGTCGTTAATGAACCACTGAAAAGTTGCAGGTGCGTTACATAAACCAAATGGCATTACAGTATACTCGTATAGGCCATACCGAGTCTTGAATGCGGTCTTCCATTCATCACCTGGACGGATCCTTATCAAATTATAGGCTCCCCTGAGATCTAACTTTGTGAAGATTTTAGAGGTTTGGAGATGTTCGATGAGCTCTGGGATAAGCGGTAAGGGATATCGATTCTTTACAGTGATGCTGTTGAGAGATTGATAATCAATTATTGGTCGGAGTGAGGCATCTTTATTTTTGACAAAGAACATTGCTGCACTTGCAGGAGAAGTGGAAGGTCTAATGAACCCTTTCTTGAGGTTTTCATCAAAGTACACCTTGAGATGTACAAGTTCTGGTTGAGATAACGGGCAAATTTGTGCGGTCGGGATAGGACTGGCAGGAATAAGATCTATAGGGCAGTCATAAATCCGATGCGGAGGGAGTATGTCTGCGTTGGTCTTACTGAACACATCTGCGAAGTCTTGTAGATAAGCTGGGAGATAACAGGTTTCCTTACAATATGCAGAGTGTAGAGAGAAGGAATTGTTAGACCATTGAAAGCTAGGCTGGTGGAGTAGAAGCCAAGGTAAACCAAGGACTATTGGGAATAAAGGTGACGAAATAACGTCGAATACAAGGGTTTCTGTATGACCAATCCCACAGGTGACCCATAGGGGAGAAGTTTGAGAAAGGACTGGGCCAGAGGAGGAACTAGAACCATCAATAAAAGTGAGTGACAAAGGAGTTTGCTTAAACACACAAGGGATTTTATTAAATTCTACAATTCTTGAATCTATAAAGTTGCCACAGGCTCCGCTGTCGACCCAAGCGTCAATGGTAATCCTTTCTTGATCCCACTGCAAAGTAAGGGTAATAAAAATATATTGATTAGTGATAGTTCCATGTGAATTGAGTTTACTAATGTGGGAGAAATTACCTTCAGAATTCCTCTTGAGGAGTGGACAACTGGAGACAATGTGGTCTGGAGCTGAGCAGTATAAACATAAGTTGTTGAGTCTGCGACGTTGTTTTTCTGCTGGGGATAGTGGTCCTTTAATAGCTCCAATTTCCATCGGTACATCTTCAGGAGGTGATCTGGATCTCTTGAGATATGCATGAGATCCTCTAAAGATGGCGGAAGTTGAACACAGGCAATTTCATCTTTCATTGCCTCAGATAAGCCTAAGCGAAATTGGTTCCGTAGTGCAATATCTGACCACTGGGTCTCTCTGCACCAACATTTGAATTCAGATATGTAGTCTTCCACCTGTCTTTTTCCCTGTTTGAGATTCCTGATCGAGTTCTCTGCAGTCAGCTGCTTATTGGGGTCCTCATAAAGCAAGGACATCTCATCCAGGAAGGTGTCAAATGCGCCCAGGAGGTCCCCGTGCTCTTCCACATAAGCATCGGCCCAAACTCTAGGTTCGCCCTTAAGGTAGGAAATAATAGTTGCGGGGGGCGTAAGTCAAACATCAGGCGGCATGAACTAATAAACTGGCGAAAAAGTTTCCTATCTCCAGAAAAGGTTTTTGGGGGACAGACCTTAGGCTCAGGTCTCTCTCTGGCTTGCGCATAATTTTGGTTACGGAGGGCATCATTCTCTAAACGTAGTTCGTTCATGGAGGTGGTTAGGGTATCTACCCTTTGTGAAAGTCCCACTAGGTGATTAGCAAGCTCCGCTGGATCCATATTAAGATGGTTCCGATATTATGTAAAGACCCTGTTATCTAAATTTATTAATAGGTCTGGATCTCAGCTGCGGAGGCTTATCAGGTCTGAACCACCAATTAACTCTCAAAACTGAACTGAGAATTTGGGGTTAGGTCATCATATCCTCCATGGGAGACCAAAACATGCATAGGGGACAACTTATTACTTCATAAGCTTATCCTGTGATATAACCTAAATAAACAGTCTCTTGAGGAGGGAATAGTCCCTGTAAGGATATGCTATAGCAGTACTATTAAGTAACGTGTTTCTCTGGTTAGTTAGTTAGTATTGTATGATTGCTTCAGTATGCCAAGTTGCTAGCATAAGACACAGTTCATTTCACAATTGAATATACTTTGCATGTGTAGTGGTGAGTCATATAAATACAGTCCCTTGAAACAGTGAGCAGATAGTAGGCTATGACAGATTGTATACTGCTGAGAAGATACTTGCGGTTCTGTAGTTTAAGAGGTGGTTGAATAGAGGGAGTACGCTCAGATCCTTATCCAGGAGTCACCAGGCTGTTGGGAGCTGAAGATCCAGGCTATGAATCGGATGCAGAGGTGCTGAGTTGTTATCAGGACTGCCAGTGTATACAGGGAGGTGAGTCCAAGCTTCTGCAGCGATGTTGACAGATGGCCTCCAGGAGTCACAGGCTGTAATAGTCTGAGGGTTTGTAGGGAGAGGTTCTGCAGTCCCAGATGGTGGCAGGTGTCCAACTAGAATACCGGAACACCCTGCCGACATCTCTGGGAGTTTAAATAGCCCTGAATTTGCGGGGGAAAAGCGCAGCTCCACGCTTGGTCGCACTTCTGCGTTCCAGCGTGGAGCGCAAACGTCAGCTCACCGGAAGTGACGCGGACAGAGCGCGGCTGCTTGAATTAGATAGAGGCGCGCTCGATCTGCATAGGATAACGGCAGATGCGTTACAGCAAGACAGTGGGCGTTGGGACATCAGGCTGGGAAGGTGGCACATCGAACTGGAAAGCAGGCGCCAGGACATCAGACTGGAAAGCGGGCACTGGGACATCAGACTGGAAGCCAGGCACGTCAGACAGGAAGTCAGGCACGTCAGACAGGAAGCCAGTCACATCAGACTGGAATCCAGGCACCAGGACACCAGGCTTTCTGTGGCGGAGGTCATTGCTCAGGGTTCTTCGTGGGTTCCTGGTTCCAGGTGCGGCACCCACCTTTAGGGTGTGCGCACATCACGGGCCCCGGCGATATGGCCTACCAGGCCGGGGCGCACGTGCTACGCGGAGTTCCTGACTCTGGACCCTCATGGCATGGAGCATCTGATGTTGCAAAGGGGCCCCAGTGAACTACTGGGTTCCCCTATTTCTATTGAGAAGATCCCAAGCAAGTTGTGCTGTTCGGTGGGGGATCGGCTTGAGGAAAACCCGGAGGCAGGTGATCCAATAGGGCTTGAACGAACCATCAGGGATCTGGGTACCGGACACTGACAGGTAGTATGTGGCAAACTGTCAGTCGGTGGCCCCAAATTATGCACTGGGAGGATTCGCTCTATTATCCAAACTTCTGAAGTACTAGGCCTGTGGCAGAGGTCTCATCCTAAGATCCAAATTCCATTAGAGCCAAGTCTGTGGCAGAGACTTGTTCCTTCCCAGGAGAGCTAAGTGACACTCCGGCTGCCAGGCCTGTGAGAGGCAGTGTTGCTCATCTTCCTTTAAAAAAGTAATTAGTTACAGTTACAAATTACTTGGCCAAAAAAGTAATTGAGTTAGTGACTCAGTTACTTCATTGGCAAAGTAACTAGTTACTCAGCAAAGTAACTGCCTTTTTTTTTTATATTCTACAATGCAATCACATGACTCCACCTCCACTGGCGGCCCAGCAAATGCAATACTGTGTACAATTATTAATATCATCATCACACTCCAGTGCCCAGCAATACTGTACAATATAGATTCAGTGTGCAGTGTGAGTGACACTGCTGCAGTGCACACTGAATCTATATTGTACAGTATTGCTGCCTGGGCAGGTGGAGTGTGATGATGATATTAATAATTGTACACAGTATTGCATTTGCTGGGCATGTCTGTGGAGCGGTCCGGTGGAGTGTCACACTGTGTGACACAGTCCACTGGACCGCTCCACATGCCCAGCAAATGCAATACTGTGTACAATTAATTATATCAACTCCACCTGCCCCAGTGCCCACAGTGCCCATGCCCACTGCCCAGGCTGCGCCAGCAATACTGACATACGGGGTGTGCCCAGGCAGCACACCCTAATTACTTGTGCTCATCGCTGTCCCTGGCACTCCCTGCTAATTCAGCCATCGATACAAAGAAGTCCAATTCTTTACACCCACACCCCCCAGTCTGCAGCTATTTTAAAAAAAAATCTCTGGTACTAGGCCGCTCCCCCCCCCCCAGGCCCCCACTCCCAGTTCCAAGCAATCCGATGCCGCTCGGCTCCTTACCTGCGCAGGGCCACGGTCGGTCGGTGTAATGCTGGTAGGTCTGCTGGCGCTCAGGTGAGGTGACTCTGGACCGGCGGTGGATGGTGAAGCAGAGGGCCGGGGGAGATGTCGGCGGCTGTCGCTGAGGTGAGGAGGTGAGCCAGACTGAGACTCACTCCCTCCTCGTGACACACACTGCTGCAGCCTCAGGGCGGGCGGGACCAGGCGCGTGCATGCGCCAGGCCAGCGCCACCAACGACGAGTGACGAGTCACTCCGAAGTCGTCACGTTGACGAGTGCGACACATGACCCGGCCGCCGGCGAGGCGGGGACAAATCCTCCATCCAATCACAGGCCAGCTCAATCCCGCCCTGACAGAGTGGCAGTGACACTGACGTGTCATGTCACAGTCTAAAACGGTCTAAGTAATTTCGGTAACGCCGCCCAGTAATGGGAACGGCGTTGCCGAGAGGGAAAAAGTAATCTGATAGATTACTCGTCACCCTCAGGAGGCCCATCGTTACCTAACGGCGTTTATTTAAACGCCGTTAGTTACAACACTGGTGAGAGGGGCCTGCCCGGGGGCACTTTACCCACTTCGGCTGAAGTGGCGACGAGGAAAGAGTTACTACTGGAGGCAGGACTGCTTCTGTTCATCCATTGCCTGTATCTGCAAGGTTTATTCTTTCTTTTCACCAATCTGTCTTATCTACCTCGAGTTGACTGTTGGTCGTGTTGGACCAGAAATAAAGCATTGAAAACGTCAACCAACAGTCTGGACATTCAGTTACTGCTCTCGTTGTCATCATCACCCCTAGACACATCACGGAGGTAACTTAAATACGCCGATCCCAAATCTAATCAGCGGCTCCTCGGGGGGTAGCGCTACACAGGTACTGGAACTTTAGACTGGGCAGCGGGCACAGGTGCTGGCACATCACGTTCATCGGACTGGATAACAGGTACTGGAACTTCAAAGTGGACAGCAGGTGCTGGAAATTCAGTCTGGACAGCAGGAAGAGAGTTGGCAGGATAAGGTGGGTCGTCAGGTTCAGGATCAGCTGACATGAGGACGGCCCGGGGCAGGTTGGCAGGCTGGAGAAGCTCCACTTATATGGGAACAGGCTGAAGCAAGTTGGCTGAAGTGGATGCAGATTGGGATAGTGGCAGGATTGAATGGGTTTTTTTTCTTTGGTTTCACCACTGAGGATTTGTATATGGGTATAGGGCTGGGGGTAATGGGTACAGCTGGTAGAGGTGAAGAGCAGAGGGATGGTGAAACAGAGGGTGCAGACTTTGAAGGTGATCTTGGTGGAACTGATGAAGGCAGCCGAGAAGAAGCAGAAGGGTTAAAGGCAGGGTAAGTGCAGCAGGAGGAAACAGGGGACTGGTACTTCATTGTTAGCAGGGTGTATTGTTCAGCAAAACTGGGAATTTGGGGTACAGGAGAGGAAGACATCCCAGCAGGTTGGTGTTCAGACAAAGAAATGGATGGTTAGGAGCTGACAGAGGCTGAGTACAACAAACTTGACCAGGCCTGTAATAATGGTTTCACAAAATCAGGTTTGCACTCTAGGGTGCCCACGTGTCCCGGATTGCCCGGGACTGTCCCTTAATTGGCATCTGTGTCCCTGTTCCCGGTTGCCTTTATTGCGGGACAATACAGTGTCCCGGAATAAAGCACTGGGTAAAGTCATGATGAATTCAGTGGCGGTCTGGCGGAGTCTGAGCCGGGGTAGCGCTGTCTGCGGCATGCAGAACCACCTCCACCTGACTTTCATTCTGCTCACTGGTTGCTAGAGCCGCTTGGCGTGTAGCAACCAGTGACATCACGGCTGCAGTGCACCCCCTCTGTGTTCAGAACTGAAAGCGCGGGAGGATTTCACTTCCTCCTCCGCGCTTCTGCTCTGCCTCCTGGGACCCAAAGCAGCTGAGCTCCGAGGCTGCCCTTTGATATATCAGAGAGGGACAGTTTCACAGGCTGCATCTGATCTGAGAGGAAGAGCAGCAGCATCTGAGAACAACAGAGAGTGGGGGCCCCGGTGAGCAGCAGGAGGCTGACTGGAAGGAACAGCGCTAGAGGGAGTGAGAGAAGACCTGACCTGAGCAGCAGTGACATCCTCCCAGTCCCAGAGCCTGCACACCTTCTCCCAACGTTGGCTCCAGCTGTGCCTGTCATCAAGAAGAAACATAGGCTGACAGAGAGGGCAGAGGACAAGGATGGTCTGGAGGTAGGTGCATCACACACACCTACCCACAGACAGGGGCTGGGACAGGGTGTACAGGAAGGACTGCAGGCCAGCTTAGGGGGTCAATTTCACTCACCACCCCCCCTCTCTCTCTTCCATCCCCCTCTCTCTCCCATCCCCCTCTCTCATCCACCCCCCTCTCTCTCTCTCTCATCCACCCTCTCTCATCCACCCCCTCTCTCTCTCTCTCATCCACCCCCCCTTTCTCTCTCATCCACCCCCCCTCTCTCTCTCTCTCTCTCATTCACCCCCCTCTCTCTCTCTCATCCACCCCCCTCTCTCTCTCTCTCTCCCATCTCTCTCTCATCCACCCCCATCTCTCTCTCTCTCATCTACCCCCCCCCTCTCTCTTCCAACCCCCCTCTCTCTCTCTCTCTCTCTCCCATCTCTCTCTCTCATCTACCCCCCCTCTCTCTTCCACCCCCCTCTCTCTCTCATCCACCCCACCTCTCTCTCTCTCCCATCCCTCTCTCTCTAATATACCCCTCTCTCTCTTCCATCCCCCTCTCTCTCTCCCATCCCCCTCTCTCATCCACCCCCCCCTCTCTCTCTCTCTCATCCACCCCTCTCTCTCATCCACCCCCTCTCTCTCATCCACCCCCTCTCTCTCTCTCCCCCATCTCTCTCTCCCCCTTCTACCCCCTCTCTCCTTCCCCCCCCCTCTCTCTCTCCTTCACCCCCCTCTCTCTCTCATCCACCCCCCTCTCTCTCTCTCTCATCCACCCCCCTCTCTCTCTCTCTCTCTCTCTCTCCCATCTCTCTCTCTCTCATCTACCCCCCTCTCTCTTCCAACCCCCCCTCTCTCTCTCTCTCTCTCTCCCATCTCTCTCTCTCATCTACCCCCTCTCTCTTCCATCCCCCCCTCTCTCTCTCATCCACCCCACCTCTCTCTCTCTCCCATCCCTCTCTCTCTAATCTACCCCTCTCTCTCTTCCATCCCCCTCTCTCTCTCCCATCCCCCTCTCTCATCCACCCCCCCCTCTCTCTCTCTCTCATCCACCCCCTCTCTCTCATCCACCCCCTCTCTCTCTCATCCACCCCCTCTCTCTCTCTCCCCCATCTCTCTCTCCCCCTTCTACCCCCTCTCTCATTCACCCCCCCTCTCTCTCTCATTCACCCCCCTCTCTCTCTCATCCACCCCCCTCTCTCTCTCTCTCCCACCCCTTTTCTCTCTCTCTCCCACCCCTTTTCTCTCTCTCCCACCTCTTCTCTCTCTCTCTCCCACCCCTTCTCTCTCTCTCTCCCACCCCTTCTCTCTCTCTCCCACCCCTTCTCTCTCTCTCCCCCCCCATCTCTCTCCCACCCCTTCTCTCTCTCCCCCCCCTTCTCTCTCTCTCCCACCCCTTCTCTCTCTCTCCCACCCCTACTCTCTCGCCCACCCCTTCTCACTCTCTCTCCCACCCCTTCTCTCTCTCTCCCACCCCTTTTCCCTCTCTCTCTCTCACCCCTTCTCTCTCTCTCTCTCTCTCTCTCCCACCCCTTCTCCCTCTCTCTCTCTCTCTCTTTCTCTCTCCCACCCCTTCTCTCTCTCCCACCCATTCTCTCTCTCTCCCACCCCTTCTCACTCTCTCACCCCTTCTCACTCTCTCTCCCCCACCCCTTCTCTCTCTCTCCCACCCCTTATCTCTCTCTCCCACCCCTTCTCACTCTCTCACCCCTTCTCACTCTCTCTCTCCCACCCCTTCTCTCTCTCTCTCTCTCTCTCCCACCCCTTCTCTCTCTCTCTCTCTCTCCCATCCCTTCTCTCTCTCTCACCCCTTCTCTCTCTCTCTCTCCCACCCCTTCTCTCTCTCTCTCCCACCCCTACTCTCTCTCACACCTCTTCTCACTCTCTCTCTCTCCCACCCCTTCTCTCTCTCCCACCCCTTTTCCCTCTCTCTCTCTCACCCCTTCTCTCTCCCCCTTATCTCTCTCTCTCCCACCCCTTCTCTCTCTCCCACCCCTTCTCTCTCCCACCCCTTCTCTCTCTCTCTCTCTCTCTCTCTCTATCTCCCACCCCTTCTCTCTCCTATCCATTTTCTCTCTCTTTCTCTCGCCCACCCCTTCTCTCACTCCCACCCCTTCTCTCTCTTCTGACAGTTTGAACAGCCATGAACCCGGCCGACGTTCCGCGCCCTGCAGACAATCCATTACAGGGCATTGTTGGCAGACTTGAGACGCATGAAGCTAATCAGGCTCAGGTGATGCGTTTTCTTCAGGATCTGGCTTCCCGCTTTGATCAGCTTCAGACCTCGTTGGGAACCCCGAATCTGCAACCCCAAGTACAACCAGCGGCTGCACCTGTCGCTCCAGTCGCAGAGTCGCATTCACTGAAGCTACCACCTCCAATCCATTTTTTGGAGACTCCAAGGCCTGCAGGGGATTTCTTAGCCAGTGCACCATCCATTTTGAGCTTCAGCCTCAAAACTTCTTGTCTGATCGGGCAAAGGTAGCCTATATTATTTCCCTCCTTTCTGGTGAAGCTCTAGCCTGGGCTGCCCCCATGTGGGAGAAGAATGATCCGGTAGTTCCTGAGGCTCTTCCGTAACATCTTCGAGGAGCCGGCTCGGACCTCTTCAGTGGCTAGTGCTCTTCTACGTCTCCGTCAAGAATCCCATTCAGTGGGACAATATGCTCTTCAGTTCCATATTCTCTCAGCTGAATTGAACTGGAACAATGAGGCCCTGGTCTTTAACCTTTTTACATGGCCTCTCTGACCGAGTGAAGGACGAATGAGCAGGAAGAACCATCCCCGTCGGTCTGGACGATGTCATCTCCCTATGCAACCAGATCGATATTCGTTTCAGGAGAGGTCCATAGAAAAAAGACGCCAACACTCCCTAGGTCTTAGCCAGTCTGAGCTCCCCTCACTTCGTCCTGTGGACCATCCTCTGCCTGCTGAGGAACCTATGCAGCTGGGACGGACCAGACTAACCCCTGAAGAACGTGCTAGGCACAGAACTCTGGGCTTATGCCTCTATTGTGGAGGCAAGGGCCACTTTCGTGACTCCTGCTCGATTCGCCCAGGAAACGCTCGGGTCTAATACATTTAGAAGGTGGAGTATTGGACCCAGAAACATCACCTTCCCGTCTGCTTCTTCCAGTGTCCCTTCATGTAAGCACTTCTCCCCAATCAACCCTTGCATATCTGGATTCTGGGGCTGCCGGCAACTTTATGGACTGGAGAACTGCTTCTTCTATGAAGGTCACCCTTTCACCCCTCACTACGCCGCTGGTAGTCTCGGCAATTGATGGCACCGTTCTCCCAGGGGGCCCTATTCGCTTCCAGACACTACCTAGTAGGATGTCGATAGGGATTCTCCACCAGGAGTGGATATCCTTTCTCATCCTACCCAAAGCCTCTACCCCCATTGTATTGGGCCTTCCTTGGCTACAGCTCTACTCCCCCCATGTGGACTGGGTCTCTGGGCAGATCCTGGCTTGGGGCCCTTCATGTTTCTCGTCATGTCTTTCCAAGGTGACTCCCAAGGAGAGACTTCCGGTTGCTACCACATTGGTATCTTCTGATCTTCCCACTGCATACAGCGATTACCGGGATGTGTTCTGTAAGAAATCAGCTGAGGTGCTTCCTCCCCACAGGTCTTTTGACTGTGCCATTGACCTTGTTCCTGAAACAACTCTGCCCAGGGGTCGTACATACCCTTTGTCCATCCCAGAGACCCAGGCCATGTCCGAGTATGTCGCAGAAAACCTTGAGAGAGGTTTCATCCAAAAATCGTCATCGGCTGCAGGAGAAGGGTGCTTTTTTGTTGCCAAGAAGGATGGTACCTTGAGACCCTGCATTGATTATCGAGGCTTAAACGCTAATACTACTTTATATTCCAATATTTTTATTGAAAATAAACAAAGTTGTATAAGGCACAAGTGACAAAGACAGAAATAACAATCGAGCTCTGTCAAATTATATTACTTATACAAATAGTCGTAAACATAAAACCTGTAGATAAAAAAGAGACTCAACAAAAAATACAGGTAACGGGAAAGCCCATTAATATAACCATATGACATGAGAATAATTAAGGAAAAAACGTATGTCCCCTTTATACCGTATCTTTCCTCTCTTCAGTAGTTAAACCATTCATGAAATAGTAAAGAAATAGAAAAATAAAAAATAAAATAAGAGTGAAGCTAATGAGATTTATTCTTGACTCCCTAGGGTCCAAATAGTGGTTGTCTCAGGAAGCCACATTAACCCATAATCTTGAGAGTAATGCACACAGGGAGGAAGGGTAAGGGAGGATAAGGAAGAGTAGGGAAGGGGAGAAAAGGGGAACCCTTCATATACTTCTACCAGCATCATGTCAATGTAGAGATAGAAATTCCGTCAAAGCATCCTATAGTTAGCCACAATAACAACAATGGCCAATTCAACAGTAAATATTTTGAAAGAAAAAAGAAAAGGAAAGAGAAGAATAAAAAAAAAGAAGAAAAGAATAGGAGAGAAGAGAAGAGAAGAGAAGAGAAGAGGGCCAGCCGGAAGCACCCTAAGGTGGAGATATGTAACGTATCCACGGATCCCATGTTATATCAAACTTCTTAGTAGAATTGCGAAGGATACAGGTGAGTCTGTCGTTAACCATGATCCAATTAAGTTTATTCTTCACATAATCAAGGGGAACCACCGACTGCTTCCAGTGTCTAGCAATAGTTATTCTTGCTGCTAAAAACACATATGTGATTAGATTTATTGATTTCTTGGGAACCTCACCAGGCAACTTATGAAAGAGCGCTGATTGCGGGGATCGACGTAAATTAACCCCCGATACAGAGTAAATTAAATTAAATATGCGAATCCAAAATCTAGTGACCACGGGGCATTGCCACCAAACATGAAGCATTGTACCCATCTGACCACAACGTCTGAAGCAATTGGGCGATGCGGACGGGTGCATCCTAGCGACTCTGGTCGGGACTAAGTACCAACGTAGAAGTGTTTTGTAATTTGCTTCAATCAATGTAGTATTAATAGATATTTTGGATAAAGCGAAGGCAATATCCTGCCAATCTGATAATTCCAATGTGGTATTCAAATCCCGTTCCCACTGCTTCATGTAAGGGAGCTTGGTATTCGGATCAGTAAGGATAGTGTATACTGTAGATATCCTTCCCCGTAAAAGGCCTTTTGTTTGGCAAGATAATTCAAAATTTGTAAGAACCAGGGGTCCATCCAACCGATTAATTTTAGATCTTATAAAAGAAATAATCTGATTATATCTAAATAACTCGCCAGAAGGCATCTGAAATGTATCGGTAAGATATTGCAAGGAATGCGGTCGATCCCTAACAAGATAGTCTCCTATTCTAAAAAGCCCTTTGTTCAGCCACCAAAGGAACAGCATTGAAGTCATTCCGGGAGAAAATTCAGGGTTAAAGAAAATGGGAGCCAATGGAGTATGTGGGGAGGACAGAGGTTTGCGATGTCGTACTCCATCCCAGACCGCAAGTGAATGGGATAGGGTAGGGCATAAGATCGGGGGACGAAGAGGACCAGGAAGCCACATTAAAGAACCTATAGCAAAGGGGTGGCACGAAAGGGCCTCAATAGAGACCCAAAGGGGTGTAGAACCTTTGGCTGTTGTGTAGGAAAGCTGGGTTATTTGAGCCGCCTGATAATAAGCCTGTAAATTAGGGAGGCCAAGTCCACCAGACTGTTTGGAGACATACAGTGTCAATTTATTCATTCGCGGTTTCTTATTGTTCCAAACAAAACGGACAACATCTGATTGTAATCGCTGTAAATCCCCCCTCGGGACCGCAATTGGCAAAGTCCTAAAAAAATAAAGTAACTTAGGTAAAAATGTCATCCTAATAGAATTTATTCTACCAAACCAGGACAAAGGATAATCTGCCCATCGCCGAAGGTCCTCCCGGAGTCGACTGAAAAGTGGGGGATAATTGGCTCGATATAGAGTAGCGATCGAGGCTGTCAGTTGGACGCCTAAGTACGGCAATGAATTTTGCGTCCATTGAAAATTATAGAGAGTTCGTAGGGTCGAGACTGTCGAGGTGGGCAAAGAAATATTAAGAGCCGTCGTCTTTTGGGTATTTAAAGAGAGCCCCGAGATCCGAGAAAACCGATGGAACAGAGTCAAAAGATTTGGTAAAGTCAATTGAGGATTTGTGATATACATGAGAATGTCATCGGCAAACAAGGAACATTTATGCTCCCGCTGCCCACAACAAATGCCATGTATATCAGGATGAGATCGAATTGATATAGTCAGAGGTTCGATCGCTAGGGCAAATAACAAAGGGGAGAGCGGGCAGCCCTGTCTCGTCCCGCGTCGGATAGGAAATGATGCAGATTTATAACCCCGAACGGAAATCTGGGCCGATGGGTTACTATAAAGTTGTTTAAGCAATAAGATAAAAGTAGAACCAAATCCAAAAGCCTCCAGAGTAGCAAATAAGTAATCCCAATGTAAGCTATCAAAGGCCTTATGAAGGTCCAAAGATAGAAGTAATAATTCCCTCGACACAGGGGCATCCCATTTAGAACGTACTGCAGAGATCAACGCTATGGAACGACGAATCTGATCCAACGTTTGACGTCCGGTTATAAATCCAGATTGATCTTTATGAATATATTGCTCTAAAAAAGTACCAAGACGCATGGCTAAAAGTTTCGTCAGGATTTTAAGATCGCAATTAATTAAAGATATAGGCCGATAATTAAGAATGTCAGTGGAGTCTTTATGTGGTTTGGGGATAACACTAATGTATGCCCTATTTTCATCTAAAGGAACTTTTCCGCCATCCCGCAAAGAATTGAAATAGATAGCCATGTGAGGAGCCAACTGTTCAGAGAATTTCTTATAGTAAATATTAGAGAGGCCATCAGGGCCCGGAGATTTATGTAACGATAGTACTTTAATAGTAGTCTGTATTTCTTCACAGGTAATTGGTTGGTCCATAAGTTCTCTATGGGATTCAGTGAGAGATGGCAGTGATAAGGTGTGCAAAAAAACATTAATGGAGACAGGGGTGCGGCCTTGGGTTGGGTTATATAGTTTAGCGTAAAAATCTTCAAATTCCTGAAGAACTTAATGGGGATGTTGGGAGAGATTACCATTTGAGAGTCTAATTTTTGGAAGAGCCACGTGAGAATGTTTGGGGGAAAGTTTACGTGCCAATAACGAACCCTGTCGATCCCGCCAGGTGAAAAATGTATGATTAGTCCACCGTAAATGTTTTTCCGCCCTAGTGGTTAGACAAACATTAAGTTCCGTACGTGCCTGGTCAAGCCTAACCAGTAAGTCAGGGTGTGGGGAGCGTTTGTGTTGAGTCGCTAGCTTTTTGTATTCCTTAGTCTTGATACTGATTACCTCATCACAAGCTTTTTTAAGTTTAGATGCTAACTGGATTAAAAAAACCCGTACAGAGGCCTTATGGGCTGCCCAATTAATGGCAGGAGTGGTATCCCCCGCCCTATTGATATCAAAGTATTCCCTCAAATGAGAAAGAATGTCTAAACAATAAGACTCATCACTAAGTAATGATTCATTCAATCTCCAATGGGATTTAGCCAATCTGACAGATAAATTAGTGAACACCAAAACTATGGGGTCGTGATCAGACAAAGGTGTCGTAAATATCTTAGCCGAGACCAATTTGGGCAACAGACCCGAGGGGAGAAACACATGATCGATCCGTGAATAACGGTTATGGGCCCTGGAAAAGTGGGAATAGTCTCGAGTGGTAGGATTGGCCTCCCTCCAAGCATCAATAAAATCATAATTGTGTAACAGCTGAGCAAATTTACGGCTTTGTTTAGAAGGGGACTGAAGGTGAGAATGATGCGACTTATCCAATACGTGGTCCAGCGCCAAGTTAGAATCACCAGCTATAATGACATCACCCTCAAATTCAGATGCCAAAGAGTGAAACAAAGAGTGGAAAAAGGCAACCTGGTTCGTGTTCGGGGCATAATATACCAGGATCGTCACTAAATTTTCCCCCAAGTGCCCTTTCACTAACAAATACCTCCCCTCCTTGTCTCGTAATATTTTAGATTCAGTAAATGAGAGCCGTCTGGATAGACAGAGTGCCACCCCTCGTTTTTTCTCTGTAGCATTAGCAAAATAACAAACAGGATAATTTTTATGGATATACCGGGGAGTAAAGGAAGAGAGAAAATGTGTTTCCTGAAGGGCCACAATATCTGCCCCTATGGACCTATAATAATTAAACAATTTGATACGTTTAGACTGTGAACCCAGCCCCTGAACGTTATGTGAAAGCAGTCGTATGGTTCCGATGGAATCAGTGAACTTGGACATGGTTAAGGAAATAAACCGTAGATTTCAGACTCACCCACCAATGGACGGACAACACAAAAGTCCAGACGAAATTTCGGCTGACCCTCAGAAGACAAAAGAAAAAAAAGGTTAAAAATAGAAAAAGTAAGGAGAAAAAGAAAGAAAAATGACACAAGGGCATAGGCACGCCCAGTATCAAGAGGTACAACATAGAGAAATTTTTTAGTCAATAGAAAACACCAAAAATACAACCAGGTAGTCCAGAACCCAAGTTCTGGAAATGTGGGAGTCTCCACCAAAGGTAACCAATGGGAAGAGTCCAACAAATCAGGAGAGAGCATAGCCACCCCCCGGCACAGGTATAAAACATCAAACAAAATTACCCCCCAATCCCACCCTCCAGCAACAGAAAAAAAAAAAAAAATAATAATAAAAAAAAAAGGGGAACCCCACCCAAGTCATAATATTAATATGGCAAATGTGTCCCAAAAAAAAAAAAAAAAAAAAAATAAAAAAAAAAAAATAAAAAATAAAACCACCAGGTTCAGAGACACCTAGAGTAAGAGCAAAATATAGGCAGCGACTAATGTCCCACAGGAGGACCACTGAGAAGCCGCCGCCATATTGACAGGTACAAAAAAGAAAAAAAATAAATAAACAAAAATAAATAAAGGACCATAAACAAAAAGAGATCGACTGAAGCCAATCAGGAAGTTCTCAGGTAACTCGGCGAGAAGTCGCAGATTTCCGTGACGTCGGGGAAGACCAAAGAGGTGAGGGCGAAGGACCGCTGGATCTTGTGTGGTTCTGGGATGATGGGTCATGGGAGATAAATCCCAATTTCAGCAGGATTTTTTCACCTTCAGCAAATGTGGCAAAAGAATGTGATCTGTTGTTGTAGGTGAATTGCAAACGAAAAGGATAGTTCCATCGATAGCGAATATTACGTTGTACCAAAGGTGAAAGCAAAGGTTTAAACGCTCTTCTTTTCTGAATGGTAGCCTGGGAAATGTCCGCAAAAATCTGGAGCTTGTAGCCTTCAAACTCCAGGTCCGGGTGTTCCCTGGCGTATCTCATGACCGCTTCTTTGACCCTGAAGAAGTGAGGCTTCACAATTACATCCCTGGGAGGCCCATCCTGCCTCAGAGGGGCCAGAGCCCTATGAACACGGTCAATTTCCATGTGGAGTTCGTCAATTTCAGGGATAGCAGATTGCATCAAAAAATAAGCGACAGAGGGGAGATCTTTAACTGATTCTGGCAAGCCACGGATACGAAAATTATAGCGCCTGGCGCGATTTTCAAGATCGTCGATTTTAGCGTAAGCATCCTCCAAGCGATCATGAAGCTCAGTAATCATAGTAGAATTCTGCGCCACTTTGTGAACAGTTTCATCAACTTTAGATTCAATGCTGTCCAAGCGACAGCCTAGCTCCTGAAAATCCTGCTTTATATCTGCAGCCAGTTTAGTGGTAGCTTTCCCCAATTCTTTTTGCAACATGTCTGCAAAACGTGCCAAAAGGATAGTATCTGGAGAATATGGGAGCGGTGCAGGCAGGGGAGCCAGGGAAACCAGGGAACCTCCAGGGCTACCAGGGTCTGCATCCTGGCTACTGGGCTGTAAACTGTCAGAGTCTGCCTCTTGATCACTGGTCTGGCTGAGGAATATATCTGCCATTTCTTTATCAAGAGCAGAGGAAGCATGGGAAGCAGGGCTTGGAGATGATAGAAGAGCCTGTGAATAAGATTTAGCAGGGCTGGGTGGAGCACAGGGAGGATCAGTCAGCTCACCTGAAATCTGGGGGATCTTAGTTGGAGACACACTGCAATTCCCTGAAGCAGGGGGTTTCCCCCTATTCCCCTGCTGATGTATTTGAGCCTGTGTCTTTTTCCCATCCGTCCGCATGGCGCTAGTAGCGGTCGCCATCTTGAAATTCGTCCCGGACCCACGAGGCTGACAGCGTGAGTCGCCGATCTTCCCCGCCGACCGGGTGGACATAGAACGGGTCTCCGTAGTGAGCCCCAGTCGCCGCTGGCTGCGTCCGAGGGTGAGCAGGATAGGAGGGTTGCTAGTGATAGCTCAAAGTGCCGGGGGTGTGCGGAGCGGTCTAGGCATGCATCCGCTCCCGCCGCCCGCGCATGCGCTCCATCGCTAATACTACTTTAATATCTAAGCTATTCGATAGGTTGAGGGGTGCCTCCATTTTCACCAAGTTGGAATCCAGAGGGGCGTACAACCTCATTCGAATACGAGAAGGTGATGAATGGAAGACTGCGTTTAACACTCAAGACGGTACCAGTTTGTTGTCATCTTTTCGGAAAATCTGCGTGTCCACAGAAACCATGTCTGCACAGCGCCTTAGAGAGAATAATCTCTATGCCAAGCTGGAGAAAGATTCCTTTGAATGTTCTGAGGTCCTTTAGCCTGCCCCCCTCTTTGGATTACTCCTTGTCCAACTACATCATGTCTATGTTACCTATATGTCTATGTATTGTTTTTCATATATTTTACATGGCTAATTTAATAATTTGTTTCTATCTAGTTATAAAATTATGTTGGGAATTTGTGCTTTAAACTGTTAAAAAAAAAATTCTGACCACCACAAATTATAAATTTAAACTAAACTTGTTTTTATATATTTATGTAATAAAACTATTTTGTATTTTCTTAAGACATGTCTTAAGAAACAATGAGAACATCATTACTTGCTTTACTCCCTGCACCGCAAAATATCCCCTTCTCTCTTTTGTCCTAAATTCAACAGTTCTGAGGTCCTGTTTCTAGGATGCTTTGTCTCAAGCTTGGGTCTTCGTATGGATCCTGGGAAGGTCTTAGCCAATACCAATTGGCCTCTTCCTGCTAGCCTCAAGGCCACACAGCGCTTTCTTGGCTTCACAAATTATTATAGGCAGTTCATAAGGAATTACTCTTCCATTGCCGCGCCTATTATCGCTTTGACCAAGAAGGGTGCGAATGCCAAAGACTGGCCCCCCGAAGCTGTCTCTGCGTTTCACGATCTGAAACAGGCCTTTGTCTCTGGACCTCTCTTGAGGAGACCAAATCCTGGGGAGGCATTCTTTTTTGAAGTGGACGCTTTGATAAGGATTGAGACCCCTGACACAATTTCAGGGCAAACCCCATTCTGCCATTTCACCCAAATCGTGAAAGTATTCAGAGATCTGAGAGAGAGCTCTGTTTCTTTCGGTGTTCCAGCATCAGAGAGAAAGGGCTGGACTTTTTATTGGTCTTTTATAAACAGAATGACATCACACACATAAGCATACTGATAGGTCAGCTCATATAATCCATATATGGTGGCTTCTTCTTGCAAGTCCATTTTTGTTCACAAACAGTCCTCGTATTAAACAGGCATGAAAGTTCCTTGTGGAATGTCAAGAAACAGGGTCCCATCCTCAATCTTACAGGGTTTTCTTTTCAAAGCCATATAAGCTCATACGGAGAGAGAGAGAAGGAGGAGGGGATGACATCTGTTTTTGATATTAATAGTCCTTTGTCCTCACTCCAAGTTAAGATGTACTGAAACTTTTTATAATCTGTCATTTCATTTAAAGGGTTCTCTAAAGGAATTTTTTTAGCTAAATAGCTTCCTTTACCTTACAGCAGTCCTGGTTTCATGTCCTCATTGTTCGTTTTTGCTTTGATGTTGCTGTAATTCCTCTCTATTCTGGACACGTCCTGGTTGTCTGTTTCCTGGTCACCACAGTACTGGGAGATTTCTCACTGTGGTGACTAATAGGGTTGAGCGAACCCGAACTGTAAAGTTCGGGTTCGGTACGGACTTTGGGTTTTTCCCGAACCCGGACCCGAACCCGAATAATTGGAAAAAGTTTGGGTCCGGGATCGGAGTTCGGGAAAAAAAAATGCGCGGAGGTCCCCGCAAATTCAATAACCAGACCCTTTAGGTCTGGTATGGATATTAAGGGGAACCCCGTCGTCAATTTAAAAAAAAATTACGTGCGGTTCCCCCTAAATATCCATAACCAGACCCTTCAGGTCTGGTATGGATATTAAGGGGAACCCCACCGTCAATTTAAAACAAAAATGACGTGCGGTTCCCCCTAAATATCCATAACCAGACCCGTTATCCGAGCACGTTGACCTGGCCGGCCGCAGAAAAGAGGGGGGACAGAGTGCGGCCCCCCCTCTCCTGAACCGCACCAGGCCACATGCCCTCAACATGGGGAGGATGTCCCCATGTTGATGGGGACAAGGGTCTCATCCCCACAACCCTTGCTCGGTGGTTGTGGGGGTATGCGGGCGGGAGGCTTATTAGAATCTGGAAGACCCCTTTAACAAAGGGGACCCCCAGATCCTGACCCCCCTGTGTGAAATGGTAATGGGGTACACTGTACCCCTACCATTTCACAAAGAAAGTGTAAAGTCTTGTAAAAAAAAAACACACACACACCGTAGAATAAAGTCCTTTATTAATAAAAAAAAAATAGAAAAACTCCAGCGGTGATAATCCACTCGTTCCCGGCTTCCTGCTTCAATGTTGTCCTGATCCTGCGACGGCTGCGGGTGATCTCCAGCGATGAGAAGATCCTGCGACGGCCGGGTGACCTCCGCTCCAGCGATGAGAAGATCCATCCGGAGCGCAGCATCGCTGACCTCCTTTCATCGCTGGACACAGCCCAGCGAATGACGCGCTGGAGCTGTGACATTACTTATATAGAGGAGGCAGGGCCACCTGTCACGTGACCCGCACCCTCTGACGTACCCTCTGCTACATCACTGGGGAATCCCAGGAAGAGGGAAGACTATGGGCTTCCCCAGTGACGTAGCAGAGGGTACGTCAGAGGGTGCGGGGTCACGTGACGGGTGGCCCTGCCTCCTCTATATAAGTAATGTCACAGCCCCAGCGCGTCATTCGCTGGGATGTGTCCAGCGATGATAGGAGGTTGGCGATGCTGCGCTCCGGATGGATCTTCTCATCGCTGGAGCGGAGATCACCCGGCCGTCGCAGGATCTTCTCATCGCTGGAGATCTCCCGCAGCCGTCGCAGGATCAGGACAACGTTGAAGCAGGAAGCCGGGAACGAGTGGATTATCACCGCTGGAGTTTTTTTATTTATTTTTTATTAATAAAGGACTTTATTCTACGGTGTGTGTGTGTGTGTGTTTTTTTTTACAAGACTTTACACTTCCTTTGTGAAATGGTAGGGGTACAGTGTACCCCATTACCATTTCACACAGGGAGGGTCAGGATCTGGGGGTCCCCTTTGTTAAAGGGGTCTTCCAGATTCTGATAAGCCTCCCGCCCGCATACCCCCACAACCACCGGGCAAGGGTTGTGGGGATGAGACCCTTGTCCCCATCAACATGGGGACATCCTCCCCATGTTGAGGGCATGTGGCCTGATGCGGTTCAGGAGAGGGGGGGCCACACTCTGTCCCCCCCTCTTTTCTGCGGCCGGCCAGGTCAACGTGCTCGGATAACGGGTCTGGTTATGGATATTTAGGGGGAACCGCACGTCATTTTTGTTTTAAATTGACGGCGGGGTTCCCCTTAATATCCATACCAGACCTAAAGGGTCTGGTTATTGAATTTGCGGGGACCTCCGCGCATTTTTTTTCTAAAAGTCTGTGTCCCATTGACTACAATGGGGTTCGGAGTTCGAGTTTTTTTTTTAAGTTCGGGTTCGGACACGAACCCGAACATCCAGGTGTCCACTCAACTCTAGTGACTAATCAAGGAGGTGTGATTACTGTGTGTCAGCACCAATCTAGTTTCGTTTTACAAAGCATCAGTGCCCTCTATTGGCTCTTTGTCTCTGTACATCAGAGAACCAGGAAACAACAGCAAAAACGAAACTAAACTGCAGGTACATTATATGATTGGGTTTTATCTATTTTTAATCATTTTTAAAAGGAATCAGTTAACTATTATGTCTTTATACCCTGTAAACAGTCATTTCAGCAAAAAAATAAATTTCCTTTAGTGACCATTTAAGGATAATAATACTATTGTAATATATATTTTCACACATGCATATGTATATATCTTATATAGATAAAGAAATAAAAACAATATAAGAATATAAAAGAAATTAAAGGAATAAAACAATATAATGAAAGAAAACCAACCTGTCAGGGAAGGTTCCCCCCGCTGGTGTTACTGCCTGGTATTTGGCATGCAGTACTGTGGCCCACCACCAGGTGTCTCCCGGCAGTCTTAGGCTGCCGGGGGAGTTCTTCCCTGGTGGTGTTATGTGATCCTTGGGCTGCAGTACTGGCGTCCACCAGTGGGGGATTCTTGGCAGTGTGGAGCATACAGCCCTTCCTGCGTTCAGGTGTAACCTGAACACAATTAGCAAGCCTATATATACCCGGCGTGTGAAATCAGTCCTCGCCCTGGTATCTGTCTATTTACCTTGATCCTGACCTTGATTTCTGGACCCTGACCCTTGATCTTGATCCCTGCCTGGACTTATCCTCCCTGTTTCCTGAGTCCTGTTTCCCTGGATTCCTACCTCGCAGCCTGTCCATCCGCTCCCTGCTCTGCTCTGTCCCCATCCTTACCCATCTGCCCACGTGTATGACCTCGGCCTGGCTTTGTTTATGAATACGGTATCTCCCTTTGATTGTATATATTGTTTGCTGTTTATTGTGCACTGGTTGTCCCCACATGTTGTAAATAAACACCTTTTTACTTCACTACTCACATGGTTGGTTTCCTCTGTGCAGTCACACAGTACTGATCTGCTAGCATTCCTGACACAACCTTTCAGTGGTTCTAATAAAAGAGATAGTATAACACCAAAATATTAATTTTAGTAACTTCCATCACAGCTTCTTCAATGGGGGTGGGAGCGGTGCTTCTTCAACTCTTTGAGAAGAGACGTCAACCATGTGCGTTCTTTTCCAAAAAAAATTCCCAGGCAGAGAGAAATTATGCCATCGGCGACCGGGAACTTCTCGCAATCAAATTGGTGCTAGAAGAGTGGCGGCATCTTTTGGAGGGTTCCCCTCACTCCATAACGCTCTTCACCGATCACAAGAATCGACAGTACTTACAGAATGCTAAACGTCTGAATCCCAGACAGGCCAGGTGGAGTCTATTCTTTTCCCATTTTAATTTCACGATTACGTACACATCTGGTTCCTGCAACGGACGGGCTAACGTGCTCTCTAGGTCCTTTGACACTTTGGACGAGGAGCCCACTCTTGAACCTGAACCGATCATTCCAACTTCATGCATTGTTGCCTATTCTATCACCCTGGACTCAAAAATACCTCCTGGTAAGACCTTTGTCCCCACTGAGCTAAGAGCCTTCGTTGGGGACATGATTCCAAGGTGGCGGGCCACGCTGGATTCCTCCGGTCCTTCTTACTCATCAGTCGTCACTATTGGTGGCCTAATCTCCGCTCGGAGGTCAAAGACTATGTCAAGGCTTGTCATGTCTGTGCTCAGTCTAAATCCTACACACAAGCTCCTGCTGGTCTCCTCATGCCCTTGCCCATTCCTAAGGAGCCCTGGGCTCATATTGCCATGGATTTTATCACTGATCTCCCACTGTCTGACGGTAATACGGTCATTTGGGTGGTAGTCGATCGGTTCTCCAAGATGGCTCAATTTGTTCCCCTTCCTGGTCTCCCTTCTGCTCTTGCCTTGGTCCCCATTTTTGTTCGAGAAATTTTCCGTCTCCATGGGGTTCCTTCTCATATTGTTTCCAACAGGGGTGTTTAATTTATGTCTCACTTCTGGAGAGCCTTTTTCAAATCCCTCAATATTGCCTTGGATTTTTCCTCTCCTCTTCTTACCATTCTCAATCCAATGGGCAGACGGAAGGGGTTAATCAGGAGTTAGAGGTTTTTCTTTGTACCTTAGTCTCCGCTTATCATGACAATTGGTCCTCTCTACTTCCGTGGGTGGAATTTTCTAAAAACAATCATGTAAATACCAGTTCGCAGAGAACATCCTTTTTCTCAGTTTATGGAAGACATCCTCAACTTCCGCTTCCCATGACCTGTTCTCCGGATATCCCAGCTTTGGCTTCAGCTCAGGATTCCTTCAATTCCATCTGGAGTGACATTCATGATTCCCTCCGGGCAGCTGCCGACAAATTCAAGGGCTTTGCTGACCGCCGCACGCGTAAACCGCCTTCTCTTCAGCCAGGGGACAAAGTTTGGCTCTCCACTAGGAACATCAAGCTCCGAGTTCCTTCTCTGAAGTTTGCTGTATTGCTCCATACACTATAACGTCGCTCCCTGCTCTGCTCTGTCCCCATCCTTACCCATCTGCTGACTTCCCATGTGTATGACCTCGGCCTGGCTTTGTTTATGAATACGGTATCTCCCTTTGATTGTATATATTGTTTGCTGTTTATTGTGCACTGGTTGTCCCCACATGTTGTAAATAAACACCTTTTTACTTCACTACTCTCATGGTTGGTTTCCTCTGTGCAGTCACACAGTACTGATCTGCTAGCATTCCTGACACAACCTTTCAGTGGTTCTAATAAAAGAGATAGTATAACACCAAAATATTAATTTTAGTAACTTCCATCACAGCTTCTTCAATGGGGGTGGGAGCGGTGCTTCTTCAACTCTTTGAGAAGAGACGTCAACCATGTGCGTTCTTTTCCAAAAAAAATTCCCAGGCAGAGAGAAATTATGCCATCGGCGACCGGGAACTTCTCGCAATCAAATTGGTGCTAGAAGAGTGGCGGCATCTTTTGGAGGGTTCCCCTCACTCCATAACGCTCTTCACCGATCACAAGAATCGACAGTACTTACAGAATGCTAAACGTCTGAATCCCAGACAGGCCAGGTGGAGTCTCTTCTTTTCCCATTTTAATTTCAAGATTACGTACACATCTGGTTCCTGCAACGGACGGGCTAACGTGCTCTCTAGGTCCTTTGACACTTTGGACGAGGAGCCCACTCTTGAACCTGAACCGATCATTCCAACTTCATGCATTGTTGCCCATTCTACCACCCTGGACTCAAAAATACCTCCTGGTAAGACCTTTGTCCCCACTGAGCTAAGAGCCTTCGTTGGGGACATGATTCCAAGGTGGCGGGCCACGCTGGATTCCTCCGGTCCTTCTTACTCATCAGTCGTCACTATTGGTGGCCTAATCTCCGCTCGGAGGTCAAAGACTATGTCAAGGCTTGTCATGTCTGTACTCAGTCTAAATCCTACACACAAGCTCCTGCTGGTCTCCTCATGCCCTTGCCCATTCCTAAGGAGCCCTGGGCTCATATTGCCATGGATTTTATCACTGATCTCCCACTGTCTGACGGTAATACGGTCATTTGGGTGGTAGTCGATCGGTTCTCCAAGATGGCTCAATTTGTTCCCCTTCCTGGTCTCCCTTCTGCTCTTGCCTTGGTCCCCATTTTTGTTCGAGAAATTTTCCGTCTCCATGGGGTTCCTTCTCATATTGTTTCCGACAGGGGTGTTTAATTTACGTCTCACTTCTGGAGAGCCTTTTTCAAATCCCTCAATATTGCCTTGGATTTTTCCTCTCCTCTTCTTACCATTCTCAATCCAATGGGCAGACGGAAGGGGTTAATCAGGAGTTAGAGGTTTTTCTTTGTACCTTAGTCTCCGCTTATCATGACAATTGGTCCTCTCTACTTCCGTGGGTGGAATTTTCTAAAAACAATCATGTAAATACCAGTTCGCAGAGAACATCCTTTTTCTCAGTTTATGGAAGACATCCTCAACTTCCGCTTCCCATGACCTGTTCTCCGGATATCCCAGCTTTGGCTTCAGCTCAGGATTCCTTCAATTCCATCTGGAGTGACGTTCATGATTCCCTCCGGGCAGCTGCCGACAAATTCAAGGGCTTTGCTGACCGCCGCAGGCGTAAACCGCCTTCTCTTCAGCCAGGGGACAAAGTTTGGCTCTCCACTAGGAACATCAAGCTCCGAGTTCCTTCTCTGAAGTTTGCTGTATTGCTCCATACACTATAACGTCTAAACTGAATCCGGTTTGTTTCAAACTCCAGATTCCCAAAAGCCTCAAAATCACTAACTCCTTCCATGTTTCCCTTCTGAAGCCTTTAGTCCTCAATAAGTTCTCTCGTCCTCTCCCTACCATGGCGCCAGTCTCAGAGGATAATCAGGAATACGAGGTCAGTCAAGTTCTGGATTCCCAACTCTGTAGAGGCGCTCTTCAGTACCTTGTTCATTGGAAAGGCTTTGGCCCTGAGGAGAGGTCTTGGGTCCCTGCATCAGAGGACTTTGCACCTTGTCTGTTGAAGAAGTTTCATCTGAAGTCAGGGAAGGGGGAGGCCTCGTAAGAGGGAGGGTACTGTCATGGACATGCAATAATGTCTGGCAGCTTACCTTCTCCTTATGTCCCCATTAGAGGCCTGACTCTCTTCTGGCTGTCTCTTTATCACCTCTCCTTCCTGTATGGCCCCACCCCAGCCATCCCAGGAAGACTATATTAACTGTTGCACTGCAGGTCTGCTTTGCTGTTTAACCTTGTTGTTAGCTTAAGTTCCTGTCTGCAGTGTGCTACGTTTACCTTCCCGTGTACCGATTTTGGCTCGTCCCTGACTTCTCCTGTTTGCCTGTGACCCTGACCTTTTGCCTGTCCCTCGTTTACCCTTGTCTGCCTGTTGCCCTGACCACGGCTTACCCATCACTATCAGAAAAAGAAAAATTGCGCTAATCAATTGTAAATTAAGTGAATTAATGAGGAGGCTGCAATAGCGTGAACTAACACAAAACAAATAAAAAAGAAAGAAAAATTGCGCCAACCAATATTAGATTAATGTAGACAGTGAAGTCCTTTGTGCCTTCTAACAGTGAGGCACAGAAAGAGTGTGCACTCAAAAAGTGCATAAATAATAAACAAATGGTGAACAAAGAGTCCAATAATAAAGTCCATAAACTGAATTCCGATCCAAACAGCACCCAGTGTGAAGATGAAACAGTTGTGACCCGCCACCGTATGGACTGAGGCTTACCACAAAGTAATTTGATAACAGCGTTAATCAAATTGTTGCAGGATATTTCCAGAACATCGGATAATGGCTAAACATACGCCGGGTCACGCTCCCTTTAAGGAATCCACGATGGGGTGCAGCAGCATACAATAGCGAATAGCGTCCTCACACCATGTCACAGCCCAGTCAGTGTCAGCATAAAAGGAAGGAGACCGCACATAGGGTAGTATGCACTTAACAGGTTTTAATTAAAAGAAGATTAAAACTACTTACAGACAAATGTAAATAGAAAGCGAATAAACAATTGCCGGCCGGCATCTAACAGGAGCCCTTCCTGTACGCGGTGACGTCACTGCACTCCGTCCCAGACGCGTTTCGTCACAATCTGACGTTTTCAATGGGAATGGGCTCTGCAGTGAACCACCGCTTAATATACCCAGGCCTCGCTTTGACTGCCAGGAACCGGAAATAGCCAAATCGCCATTTTGAAAATGGGAAAAATGGATATTTTGCTGTGTGCGGGACCATAAGTGCCCTTACAAAATGAAAATAATATAAATATAAATAAATATAAATATTTATGTGTATAAATAAGGCTGAAGACAGGGAGCTATCCCTTTAGTAAAAAGGGGACAGTTTTAAAGTTATAAATATTGGTGTTTTGTGCATATAAGTGAATATAATATAAAACGTGCATAAATTTAAAAATCCATCCTAGATAAATATAGTGAGTCCCTCTCGTGGCCAGGACTGGAACTACCAACCTATGAATACTCATGCCAGAGTGAGCAATACCTCACACTTATATAAATCAGGATGTAGTGAACAAAAAAGGTGGCATTCTAAAGAAAATAGGAGACCCCTAAAAAGGGATCAAAAAATTATATGAATAAATTAGTATTCATAAAAAATATATATATATATTCAAAAAACCTTTGGATCATGATTAAACCAACCCCCATATCCATTTGGCATATTATTAATAGTGTAAATATACGTGAATATAAATAGTGAACCAATCATTGGTGGAAAAATAAAAAAGATTTTATGAAAAATATGTAAAATATGAAAAATATGTATGAAGAGTAAAAATGAAAAATATAAAATATGAAAAATAGAAAATTGGTCCCATCCTGGTGAAATCAAAATGAGGCTAAAAATTATTTTTTACAATAAATAAAACCACTATACAGAATCATTTTATACAACAATACAGACATAAAATTATCTTAGTGACATCAAGCATTATTTATAAATGCATTTATGTCTGTGTCTATATTTAGGCCATGAGGCGTATAGCACTTGAGCCGGTGTATCCAAGCCATTTCTAGCTTGGAAATTTCTCTAACTAGAGCACTCCCCCTCCAATTAGGTTTAAATTTGTCGATGCCTAAAAAGAGTGTATTTGATGGATCTCTGTTATGTTTAAGGAGATAGTGCTTTGACACCGAATGTTTGTCATAACCATTAAGGATGTTGGTAATGTGTTCGTTTAACCGGACACGCAAAGGTCGCTTGGTACGGCCCACATATTGTAGGCCGCATGGACACTGGATCAAATACACAACTCCTGTGGTTTCGCAAGTAATAAAGGGCTTTATTGGGTGCTCCTTCCTTGTAACAGTTGATTCAAACCTAGTGGTACGCCTACTCCTACATGAGTTCAGGGAACAGACTCTACACCTCCTGCATTGATAAAAACCCGTTAATTGGTTAAAAAATGTATTAAAACCATTCTGAGGGGGATTTAAAATATTTGGTGCAACCTGATTGCGTAAGCTTGGTGCACCTCTAAACACGACCTTTGGTTTCTCAGGCAAAAGACCCTTAAGAATGGGGTCATTCCTCGCCAAATGCCAATGTTTATTCAAAAGTTGTTTAATGCTCCCGTGCTGAATAGAATAATTAGTAATAAAGGGAGCACAACTCTGAAATTGGTCTCCTACAACTTGGGGTCTTTCTACCAAAAGATCCTCTCTGGGGATACGGCGAACGGTCTCTAAGATTTCATGTAAGGACTCCACGTTATAGCCCTTCTCTAAAAATCTATCAGTCAGTACCTTGGCCTGCTCAGAAAACTCCAAAGGGTCAGAGCAATTCCTACGGAGCCTAAGGTACTGGCTCTTTGGAACCGATTTGAGCCACTGACTATGATGGCAACTATTTAGAGGAATAAAAGAGTTGCGATCAGTCGCTTTAAAGAATGTTGAAGTGCCAAACTCGTTGTTCTTGATGCTAACTTTGAGGTCCAAATAATGGACCTCACATTGACTAGCCTCAAACTTTAGTTGGATCCCCCTTTGGTTAAGGTTTAGATCTGACATGAATCTCTCCAACCTATCCAGGGTACCATCCCATAGGAGGAGGATGTCATCAATATACCTAGCCCATAACATGAGCTCCGGTATATTATTACTATAGATGACATCCTCCTCCCACTTGGCCATAAACAAATTGGCCAAGCTGGGGGCATATTTGGCCCCCATGGCCACGCCCGTTTCTTGTTTATAAAACTTCCCCTCGAACCAGAAATAGTTCGAGGAGGTGGCGAACTTTAGGAGTGACATAATGAACTCTACCTGTTTGGCAGGGAGGCCTGAATCACGTATTAAGTAAAAGTAGACAGCATCAAAACCCAAAGCATGGGGAATGATGCTGTACAGAGATGTCACATCAATTGTGACTAACCACATACCATTTCGAGGAGTAAGACCGGCCAAAAGATTAATAATGTGCCTGGAGTCTTTTACATATGATGGTATCCTCTTAACTAATGGCTGTAAAAAGAAGTCCACATATCTACCTACCCGGGACGTCACAGAGTCGATGCCACTGACAATGGGACGCCCCGGGGGGCAGACAGGATCCTTGTGAAGTTTGGGCAGATAATAAATTGTTGGCGTCCGTGGGGCCAATGGGATCATGTATAACCTCTCTTTAGGAGATAAAATACCTTCATAAAACCCCTTGGCCACTAAAGCTTCCAATTCCTTTTTATATTTATTTTTAGGATCAGACTGTATTATTGAGTAAGTGTTAGAATCACCCAAAATGTTATTCATTTCCCTCAAATAATCAGACCTGTCCAAAACCACGATCCCCCCACCCTTATCCGCAGGTCTAACTACCAATTCTTTATTGCGGCAGAGTAGATCTAAACCCTCTTGCATTGATTTATTCAGACGTGCTTTTTTGATTTCCATCAAGTCTAAGTCTCTCAATAAAACGTCGCGAAAGACTTTAAGGGAGGGTGCCAAATTCCCTGGGGGGTTGAATAGGGATGCATTGGACAGACCTGAGTGGGTATACACGTTAGACACAACTGGATTAGAGAAAGTATTGGTAGCCATGTACCTCTTAATGCTTAATTTTCGAACAAATTTATGGATATCCATATACGTATGGAATTTATCCAGACCCTTTGGGGGTGCAAATTTGAGCCCTTGGTCTAAAATGAGCTGTTCTGATTCGCTCAAGACCTTCGTACTCAAATTAAAAATCCCCTGCCCTTTCTTTATATTTTTGAGCGCTTTGGCGGCTCTAGTTCGCCTCCCCCCTCTGGTTCCTCTCCTCTTTCTCCCTGTCTTTTTTTGCCTTGTTGGGGTTTGTGAAAACCCCAACTTCCTTGATCATTAGAAGGTCGAGGTATCGGGGGATGAGTTGAACTATTATAATAGTTGGTATTGGAATGTTGGATCGGGAGAGGGTTGGGTTCATAACCCCAATACTCTTCAGGACCATCTCCATCTCTAAGTGGAAAAAAGGAATTTTGGATTGGGACATTATAGTCCCATCCTGATGCACCAAATGATTGGTAAGTAGACGGAGAGTGTGGGCCCCAATCAGACGCTTGGTTTGATCTCCAATTATCTATATGGCCAGTATAGGACCCTCTACCTCTTAAAGGATTGTGACTCCAACCTCTGCCACGAGAGTTATGCCCTCTTGGTCTAAACTGGGGGCCCTGATAAACCGGACCCGGTCCCTGATTGGGAGGTGGACCAGGCGGCATCATAGGGCGGCTTTGATGCTGTTGAACAAAACTACCCTTTGGGACATTTGGGGTCCTTCTAGGAGATTGGTATAGGGAACCACCCCTTCCTCTGGTGTTGCTGAGAATTTTCTTCTGAGCATTGTGGGAAATTTGTGAAAAACCCACAGTACCCCCAACAGCCTGTGGGGCCGAGGTGTCCATCTCATTGGAATTGGATCTGGCCGCCTCCTCCAAGAGTTTTTTTTGCCAATTGAACACTATCTCACTTTGATAGTCCCCTAGGTCCCTATTATATTTTTTCTTCTTTTTAACTCTCTGTTCTTTATCCTCTTTCTCAAGGACTTTAAGGAGAGCAAGGGATTTTTCTTTATACTCATCGTTGGTGGCAAGGGGACCAAGTTTCTCCTTAATCACCTTGACATCCTCATCCAATTTTAGTAATTTACTGGTCTTTTTGGAAACCAGAAATTTGAGGAATGATACCCCAGCTTGATTAAAATATTTGTACCACTCCTCAAGGTCTATATCACCCTTTTGGGGTGCTACATCCCATCGGAGGCTACGCGGGACCATCTGTAGCTTAATATAAGTCTCTAAATAGGCAATATCCCATTTGGTGTGATTTTCAGATATCAAGAGGTTTTTTAATCTCGTAAAAATACCTCCAAGGTCACCCTCATCCTCTCTATATACCTCAAAAACACCATCCAATTTGACCATATTCTTGGCCCGGAAATCAAAAATATCCATATTTCAGAATATGATAAGCAGCAATAATAATAAGTAAAGAATCAGAAAAAGAAAAATTGCGCTAATCAATTGTAAATTAAGTGAATTAATGAGGAGGCTGCAATAGCGTGAACTAACACAAAACAAATAAAAAAGAAAGAAAAATTGCGCCAACCAATATTAGATTAATGTAGACAGTGAAGTCCTTTGTGCCTTCTAACAGTGAGGCACAGAAAGAGTGTGCACTCAAAAAGTGCATAAATAATAAACAAATGGTGAACAAAGAGTCCAATAATAAAGTCCATAAACTGAATTCCGATCCAAACAGCACCCAGTGTGAAGATGAAACAGTTGTGACCCGCCACCGTATGGACTGAGGCTTACCACAAAGTAATTTGATAACAGCGTTAATCAAATTGTTGCAGGATATTTCCAGAACATCGGATAATGGCTAAACATACGCCGGGTCACGCTCCCTTTAAGGAATCCACGATGGGGTGCAGCAGCATACAATAGCGAATAGCGTCCTCACACCATGTCACAGCCCAGTCAGTGTCAGCATAAAAGGAAGGAGACCGCACATAGGGTAGTATGCACTTAACAGGTTTTAATTAAAAGAAGATTAAAACTACTTACAGACAAATGTAAATAGAAAGCGAATAAACAATTGCCGGCCGGCATCTAACAGGAGCCCTTCCTGTACGCGGTGACGTCACTGCACTCCGTCCCAGACGCGTTTCGTCACAATCTGACGTTTTCAATGGGAATGGGCTCTGCAGTGAACCACCGCTTAATATACCCAGGCCTCGCTTTGACTGCCAGGAACCGGAAATAGCCAAATCGCCATTTTGAAAATGGGAAAAATGGATATTTTGCTGTGTGCGGGACCATAAGTGCCCTTACAAAATGAAAATAATATAAATATAAATAAATATAAATATTTATGTGTATAAATAAGGCTGAAGACAGGGAGCTATCCCTTTAGTAAAAAGGGGACAGTTTTAAAGTTATAAATATTGGTGTTTTGTGCATATAAGTGAATATAATATAAAACGTGCATAAATTTAAAAATCCATCCTAGATAAATATAGTGAGTCCCTCTCGTGGCCAGGACTGGAACTACCAACCTATGAATACTCATGCCAGAGTGAGCAATACCTCACACTTATATAAATCAGGATGTAGTGAACAAAAAAGGTGGCATTCTAAAGAAAATAGGAGACCCCTAAAAAGGGATCAAAAAATTATATGAATAAATTAGTATTCATAAAAAATATATATATATATTCAAAAAACCTTTGGATCATGATTAAACCAACCCCCATATCCATTTGGCATATTATTAATAGTGTAAATATAAGTGAATATAAATAGTGAACCAATCATTGGTGGAAAAATAAAAAAGATTTTATGAAAAATATGTAAAATATGAAAAATATGTATGAAGAGTAAAAATGAAAAATATAAAATATGAAAAATAGAAAATTGGTCCCATCCTGGTGAAATCAAAATGAGGCTAAAAATTATTTTTTACAATAAATAAAACCACTATACAGAATCATTTTATACAACAATACAGACATAAAATTATCTTAGTGACATCAAGCATTATTTATAAATGCATTTATGTCTGTGTCTATATTTAGGCCATGAGGCGTATAGCACTTGAGCCGGTGTATCCAAGCCATTTCTAGCTTGGAAATTTCTCTAACTAGAGCACTCCCCCTCCAATTAGGTTTAAATTTGTCGATGCCTAAAAAGAGTGTATTTGATGGATCTCTGTTATGTTTAAGGAGATAGTGCTTTGACACCGAATGTTTGTCATAACCATTAAGGATGTTGGTAATGTGTTCGTTTAACCGGACACGCAAAGGTCGCTTGGTACGGCCCACATATTGTAGGCCGCATGGACACTGGATCAAATACACAACTCCTGTGGTTTCGCAAGTAATAAAGGGCTTTATTGGGTGCTCCTTCCTTGTAACAGTTGATTCAAACCTAGTGGTACGCCTACTCCTACATGAGTTCAGGGAACAGACTCTACACCTCCTGCATTGATAAAAACCCGTTAATTGGTTAAAAAATGTATTAAAACCATTCTGAGGGGGATTTAAAATATTTGGTGCAACCTGATTGCGTAAGCTTGGTGCACCTCTAAACACGACCTTTGGTTTCTCAGGCAAAAGACCCTTAAGAATGGGGTCATTCCTCGCCAAATGCCAATGTTTATTCAAAAGTTGTTTAATGCTCCCGTGCTGAATAGAATAATTAGTAATAAAGGGAGCACAACTCTGAAATTGGTCTCCTACAACTTGGGGTCTTTCTACCAAAAGATCCTCTCTGGGGATACGGCGAACGGTCTCTAAGATTTCATGTAAGGACTCCACGTTATAGCCCTTCTCTAAAAATCTATCAGTCAGTACCTTGGCCTGCTCAGAAAACTCCAAAGGGTCAGAGCAATTCCTACGGAGCCTAAGGTACTGGCTCTTTGGAACCGATTTGAGCCACTGACTATGATGGCAACTATTTAGAGGAATAAAAGAGTTGCGATCAGTCGCTTTAAAGAATGTTGAAGTGCCAAACTCGTTGTTCTTGATGCTAACTTTGAGGTCCAAATAATGGACCTCACATTGACTAGCCTCAAACTTTAGTTGGATCCCCCTTTGGTTAAGGTTTAGATCTGACATGAATCTCTCCAACCTATCCAGGGTACCATCCCATAGGAGGAGGATGTCATCAATATACCTAGCCCATAACATGAGCTCCGGTATATTATTACTATAGATGACATCCTCCTCCCACTTGGCCATAAACAAATTGGCCAAGCTGGGGGCATATTTGGCCCCCATGGCCACGCCCGTTTCTTGTTTATAAAACTTCCCCTCGAACCAGAAATAGTTCGAGGAGGTGGCGAACTTTAGGAGTGACATAATGAACTCTACCTGTTTGGCAGGGAGGCCTGAATCACGTATTAAGTAAAAGTAGACAGCATCAAAACCCAAAGCATGGGGAATGATGCTGTACAGAGATGTCACATCAATTGTGACTAACCACATACCATTTCGAGGAGTAAGACCGGCCAAAAGATTAATAATGTGCCTGGAGTCTTTTACATATGATGGTATCCTCTTAACTAATGGCTGTAAAAAGAAGTCCACATATCTACCTACCCGGGACGTCACAGAGTCGATGCCACTGACAATGGGACGCCCCGGGGGGCAGACAGGATCCTTGTGAAGTTTGGGCAGATAATAAATTGTTGGCGTCCGTGGGGCCAATGGGATCATGTATAACCTCTCTTTAGGAGATAAAATACCTTCATAAAACCCCTTGGCCACTAAAGCTTCCAATTCCTTTTTATATTTATTTTTAGGATCAGACTGTATTATTGAGTAAGTGTTAGAATCACCCAAAATGTTATTCATTTCCCTCAAATAATCAGACCTGTCCAAAACCACGATCCCCCCACCCTTATCCGCAGGTCTAACTACCAATTCTTTATTGCGGCAGAGTAGATCTAAACCCTCTTGCATTGATTTATTCAGACGTGCTTTTTTGATTTCCATCAAGTCTAAGTCTCTCAATAAAACGTCGCGAAAGACTTTAAGGGAGGGTGCCAAATTCCCTGGGGGGTTGAATAGGGATGCATTGGACAGACCTGAGTGGGTATACACGTTAGACACAACTGGATTAGAGAAAGTATTGGTAGCCATGTACCTCTTAATGCTTAATTTTCGAACAAATTTATGGATATCCATATACGTATGGAATTTATCCAGACCCTTTGGGGGTGCAAATTTGAGCCCTTGGTCTAAAATGAGCTGTTCTGATTCGCTCAAGACCTTCGTACTCAAATTAAAAATCCCCTGCCCTTTCTTTATATTTTTGAGCGCTTTGGCGGCTCTAGTTCGCCTCCCCCCTCTGGTTCCTCTCCTCTTTCTCCCTGTCTTTTTTTGCCTTGTTGGGGTTTGTGAAAACCCCAACTTCCTTGATCATTAGAAGGTCGAGGTATCGGGGGATGAGTTGAACTATTATAATAGTTGGTATTGGAATGTTGGATCGGGAGAGGGTTGGGTTCATAACCCCAATACTCTTCAGGACCATCTCCATCTCTAAGTGGAAAAAAGGAATTTTGGATTGGGACATTATAGTCCCATCCTGATGCACCAAATGATTGGTAAGTAGACGGAGAGTGTGGGCCCCAATCAGACGCTTGGTTTGATCTCCAATTATCTATATGGCCAGTATAGGACCCTCTACCTCTTAAAGGATTGTGACTCCAACCTCTGCCACGAGAGTTATGCCCTCTTGGTCTAAACTGGGGGCCCTGATAAACCGGACCCGGTCCCTGATTGGGAGGTGGACCAGGCGGCATCATAGGGCGGCTTTGATGCTGTTGAACAAAACTACCCTTTGGGACATTTGGGGTCCTTCTAGGAGATTGGTATAGGGAACCACCCCTTCCTCTGGTGTTGCTGAGAATTTTCTTCTGAGCATTGTGGGAAATTTGTGAAAAACCCACAGTACCCCCAACAGCCTGTGGGGCCGAGGTGTCCATCTCATTGGAATTGGATCTGGCCGCCTCCTCCAAGAGTTTTTTTTGCCAATTGAACACTATCTCACTTTGATAGTCCCCTAGGTCCCTATTATATTTTTTCTTCTTTTTAACTCTCTGTTCTTTATCCTCTTTCTCAAGGACTTTAAGGAGAGCAAGGGATTTTTCTTTATACTCATCGTTGGTGGCAAGGGGACCAAGTTTCTCCTTAATCACCTTGACATCCTCATCCAATTTTAGTAATTTACTGGTCTTTTTGGAAACCAGAAATTTGAGGAATGATACCCCAGCTTGATTAAAATATTTGTACCACTCCTCAAGGTCTATATCACCCTTTTGGGGTGCTACATCCCATCGGAGGCTACGCGGGACCATCTGTAGCTTAATATAAGTCTCTAAATAGGCAATATCCCATTTGGTGTGATTTTCAGATATCAAGAGGTTTTTTAATCTCGTAAAAATACCTCCAAGGTCACCCTCATCCTCTCTATATACCTCAAAAACACCATCCAATTTGACCATATTCTTGGCCCGGAAATCAAAAATATCCATATTTCAGAATATGATAAGCAGCAATAATAATAAGTAAAGAATCAGAAAAAGAAAAATTGCGCTAATCAATTGTAAATTAAGTGAATTAATGAGGAGGCTGCAATAGCGTGAACTAACACAAAACAAATAAAAAAGAAAGAAAAATTGCGCCAACCAATATTAGATTAATGTAGACAGTGAAGTCCTTTGTGCCTTCTAACAGTGAGGCACAGAAAGAGTGTGCACTCAAAAAGTGCATAAATAATAAACAAATGGTGAACAAAGAGTCCAATAATAAAGTCCATAAACTGAATTCCGATCCAAACAGCACCCAGTGTGAAGATGAAACAGTTGTGACCCGCCACCGTATGGACTGAGGCTTACCACAAAGTAATTTGATAACAGCGTTAATCAAATTGTTGCAGGATATTTCCAGAACATCGGATAATGGCTAAACATACGCCGGGTCACGCTCCCTTTAAGGAATCCACGATGGGGTGCAGCAGCATACAATAGCGAATAGCGTCCTCACACCATGTCACAGCCCAGTCAGTGTCAGCATAAAAGGAAGGAGACCGCACATAGGGTAGTATGCACTTAACAGGTTTTAATTAAAAGAAGATTAAAACTACTTACAGACAAATGTAAATAGAAAGCGAATAAACAATTGCCGGCCGGCATCTAACAGGAGCCCTTCCTGTACGCGGTGACGTCACTGCACTCCGTCCCAGACGCGTTTCGTCACAATCTGACGTTTTCAATGGGAATGGGCTCTGCAGTGAACCACCGCTTAATATACCCAGGCCTCGCTTTGACTGCCAGGAACCGGAAATAGCCAAATCGCCATTTTGAAAATGGGAAAAATGGATATTTTGCTGTGTGCGGGACCATAAGTGCCCTTACAAAATGAAAATAATATAAATATAAATAAATATAAATATTTATGTGTATAAATAAGGCTGAAGACAGGGAGCTATCCCTTTAGTAAAAAGGGGACAGTTTTAAAGTTATAAATATTGGTGTTTTGTGCATATAAGTGAATATAATATAAAACGTGCATAAATTTAAAAATCCATCCTAGATAAATATAGTGAGTCCCTCTCGTGGCCAGGACTGGAACTACCAACCTATGAATACTCATGCCAGAGTGAGCAATACCTCACACTTATATAAATCAGGATGTAGTGAACAAAAAAGGTGGCATTCTAAAGAAAATAGGAGACCCCTAAAAAGGGATCAAAAAATTATATGAATAAATTAGTATTCATAAAAAATATATATATATATTCAAAAAACCTTTGGATCATGATTAAACCAACCCCCATATCCATTTGGCATATTATTAATAGTGTAAATATAAGTGAATATAAATAGTGAACCAATCATTGGTGGAAAAATAAAAAAGATTTTATGAAAAATATGTAAAATATGAAAAATATGTATGAAGAGTAAAAATGAAAAATATAAAATATGAAAAATAGAAAATTGGTCCCATCCTGGTGAAATCAAAATGAGGCTAAAAATTATTTTTTACAATAAATAAAACCACTATACAGAATCATTTTATACAACAATACAGACATAAAATTATCTTAGTGACATCAAGCATTATTTATAAATGCATTTATGTCTGTGTCTATATTTAGGCCATGAGGCGTATAGCACTTGAGCCGGTGTATCCAAGCCATTTCTAGCTTGGAAATTTCTCTAACTAGAGCACTCCCCCTCCAATTAGGTTTAAATTTGTCGATGCCTAAAAAGAGTGTATTTGATGGATCTCTGTTATGTTTAAGGAGATAGTGCTTTGACACCGAATGTTTGTCATAACCATTAAGGATGTTGGTAATGTGTTCGTTTAACCGGACACGCAAAGGTCGCTTGGTACGGCCCACATATTGTAGGCCGCATGGACACTGGATCAAATACACAACTCCTGTGGTTTCGCAAGTAATAAAGGGCTTTATTGGGTGCTCCTTCCTTGTAACAGTTGATTCAAACCTAGTGGTACGCCTACTCCTACATGAGTTCAGGGAACAGACTCTACACCTCCTGCATTGATAAAAACCCGTTAATTGGTTAAAAAATGTATTAAAACCATTCTGAGGGGGATTTAAAATATTTGGTGCAACCTGATTGCGTAAGCTTGGTGCACCTCTAAACACGACCTTTGGTTTCTCAGGCAAAAGACCCTTAAGAATGGGGTCATTCCTCGCCAAATGCCAATGTTTATTCAAAAGTTGTTTAATGCTCCCGTGCTGAATAGAATAATTAGTAATAAAGGGAGCACAACTCTGAAATTGGTCTCCTACAACTTGGGGTCTTTCTACCAAAAGATCCTCTCTGGGGATACGGCGAACGGTCTCTAAGATTTCATGTAAGGACTCCACGTTATAGCCCTTCTCTAAAAATCTATCAGTCAGTACCTTGGCCTGCTCAGAAAACTCCAAAGGGTCAGAGCAATTCCTACGGAGCCTAAGGTACTGGCTCTTTGGAACCGATTTGAGCCACTGACTATGATGGCAACTATTTAGAGGAATAAAAGAGTTGCGATCAGTCGCTTTAAAGAATGTTGAAGTGCCAAACTCGTTGTTCTTGATGCTAACTTTGAGGTCCAAATAATGGACCTCACATTGACTAGCCTCAAACTTTAGTTGGATCCCCCTTTGGTTAAGGTTTAGATCTGACATGAATCTCTCCAACCTATCCAGGGTACCATCCCATAGGAGGAGGATGTCATCAATATACCTAGCCCATAACATGAGCTCCGGTATATTATTACTATAGATGACATCCTCCTCCCACTTGGCCATAAACAAATTGGCCAAGCTGGGGGCATATTTGGCCCCCATGGCCACGCCCGTTTCTTGTTTATAAAACTTCCCCTCGAACCAGAAATAGTTCGAGGAGGTGGCGAACTTTAGGAGTGACATAATGAACTCTACCTGTTTGGCAGGGAGGCCTGAATCACGTATTAAGTAAAAGTAGACAGCATCAAAACCCAAAGCATGGGGAATGATGCTGTACAGAGATGTCACATCAATTGTGACTAACCACATACCATTTCGAGGAGTAAGACCGGCCAAAAGATTAATAATGTGCCTGGAGTCTTTTACATATGATGGTATCCTCTTAACTAATGGCTGTAAAAAGAAGTCCACATATCTACCTACCCGGGACGTCACAGAGTCGATGCCACTGACAATGGGACGCCCCGGGGGGCAGACAGGATCCTTGTGAAGTTTGGGCAGATAATAAATTGTTGGCGTCCGTGGGGCCAATGGGATCATGTATAACCTCTCTTTAGACCAAGGGCTCAAATTTGCACCCCCAAAGGGTCTGGATAAATTCCATACGTATATGGATATCCATAAATTTGTTCGAAAATTAAGCATTAAGAGGTACATGGCTACCAATACTTTCTCTAATCCAGTTGTGTCTAACGTGTATACCCACTCAGGTCTGTCCAATGCATCCCTATTCAACCCCCCAGGGAATTTGGCACCCTCCCTTAAAGTCTTTCGCGACGTTTTATTGAGAGACTTAGACTTGATGGAAATCAAAAAAGCACGTCTGAATAAATCAATGCAAGAGGGTTTAGATCTACTCTGCCGCAATAAAGAATTGGTAGTTAGACCTGCGGATAAGGGTGGGGGGATCGTGGTTTTGGACAGGTCTGATTATTTGAGGGAAATGAATAACATTTTGGGTGATTCTAACACTTACTCAATAATACAGTCTGATCCTAAAAATAAATATAAAAAGGAATTGGAAGCTTTAGTGGCCAAGGGGTTTTATGAAGGTATTTTATCTCCTAAAGAGAGGTTATACATGATCCCATTGGCCCCACGGACGCCAACAATTTATTATCTGCCCAAACTTCACAAGGATCCTGTCTGCCCCCCGGGGCGTCCCATTGTCAGTGGCATCGACTCTGTGACGTCCCGGGTAGGTAGATATGTGGACTTCTTTTTACAGCCATTAGTTAAGAGGATACCATCATATGTAAAAGACTCCAGGCACATTATTAATCTTTTGGCCGGTCTTACTCCTCGAAATGGTATGTGGTTAGTCACAATTGATGTGACATCTCTGTACAGCATCATTCCCCATGCTTTGGGTTTTGATGCTGTCTACTTTTACTTAATACGTGATTCAGGCCTCCCTGCCAAACAGGTAGAGTTCATTATGTCACTCCTAAAGTTCGCCACCTCCTCGAACTATTTCTGGTTCGAGGGGAAGTTTTATAAACAAGAAACGGGCGTGGCCATGGGGGCCAAATATGCCCCCAGCTTGGCCAATTTGTTTATGGCCAAGTGGGAGGAGGATGTCATCTATAGTAATAATATACCGGAGCTCATGTTATGGGCTAGGTATATTGATGACATCCTCCTCCTATGGGATGGTACCCTGGATAGGTTGGAGAGATTCATGTCAGATCTAAACCTTAACCAAAGGGGGATCCAACTAAAGTTTGAGGCTAGTCAATGTGAGGTCCATTATTTGGACCTCAAAGTTAGCATCAAGAACAACGAGTTTGGCACTTCAACATTCTTTAAAGCGACTGATCGCAACTCTTTTATTCCTCTAAATAGTTGCCATCATAGTCAGTGGCTCAAATCGGTTCCAAAGAGCCAGTACCTTAGGCTCCGTAGGAATTGCTCTGACCCTTTGGAGTTTTCTGAGCAGGCCAAGGTACTGACTGATAGATTTTTAGAGAAGGGCTATAACGTGGAGTCCTTACATGAAATCTTAGAGACCGTTCGCCGTATCCCCAGAGAGGATCTTTTGGTAGAAAGACCCCAAGTTGTAGGAGACCAATTTCAGAGTTGTGCTCCCTTTATTACTAATTATTCTATTCAGCACGGGAGCATTAAACAACTTTTGAATAAACATTGGCATTTGGCGAGGAATGACCCCATTCTTAAGGGTCTTTTGCCTGAGAAACCAAAGGTCGTGTTTAGAGGTGCACCAAGCTTACGCAATCAGGTTGCACCAAATATTTTAAATCCCCCTCAGAATGGTTTTAATACATTTTTTAACCAATTAACGGGTTTTTATCAATGCAGGAGGTGTAGAGTCTGTTCCCTGAACTCATGTAGGAGTAGGCGTACCACTAGGTTTGAATCAACTGTTACAAGGAAGGAGCACCCAATAAAGCCCTTTATTACTTGCGAAACCACAGGAGTTGTGTATTTGATCCAGTGTCCATGCGGCCTACAATATGTGGGCCGTACCAAGCGACCTTTGCGTGTCCGGTTAAACGAACACATTACCAACATCCTTAATGGTTATGACAAACATTCGGTGTCAAAGCACTATCTCCTTAAACATAACAGAGATCCATCAAATACACTCTTTTTAGGCATCGACAAATTTAAACCTAATTGGAGGGGGAGTGCTCTAGTTAGAGAAATTTCCAAGCTAGAAATGGCTTGGATACACCGGCTCAAGTGCTATACGCCTCATGGCCTAAATATAGACACAGACATAAATGCATTTATAAATAATGCTTGATGTCACTAAGATAATTTTATGTCTGTATTGTTGTATAAAATGATTCTGTATAGTGGTTTTATTTATTGTAAAAAATAATTTTTAGCCTCATTTTGATTTCACCAGGATGGGACCAATTTTCTATTTTTCATATTTTATATTTTTCATTTTTACTCTTCATACATATTTTTCATATTTTACATATTTTTCATAAAATCTTTTTTATTTTTCCACCAATGATTGGTTCACTATTTATATTCACTTATATTTACACTATTAATAATATGCCAAATGGATATGGGGGTTGGTTTAATCATGATCCAAAGGTTTTTTGAATATATATATATATTTTTTATGAATACTAATTTATTCATATAATTTTTTGATCCCTTTTTAGGGGTCTCCTATTTTCTTTAGAATGCCACCTTTTTTGTTCACTACATCCTGATTTATATAAGTGTGAGGTATTGCTCACTCTGGCATGAGTATTCATAGGTTGGTAGTTCCAGTCCTGGCCACGAGAGGGACTCACTATATTTATCTAGGATGGATTTTTAAATTTATGCACGTTTTATATTATATTCACTTATATGCACAAAACACCAATATTTATAACTTTAAAACTGTCCCCTTTTTACTAAAGGGATAGCTCCCTGTCTTCAGCCTTATTTATACACATAAATATTTATATTTATTTATATTTATATTATTTTCATTTTGTAAGGGCACTTATGGTCCCGCACACAGCAAAATATCCATTTTTCCCATTTTCAAAATGGCGATTTGGCTATTTCCGGTTCCTGGCAGTCAAAGCGAGGCCTGGGTATATTAAGCGGTGGTTCACTGCAGAGCCCATTCCCATTGAAAACGTCAGATTGTGACGAAACGCGTCTGGGACGGAGTGCAGTGACGTCACCGCG